>NC_060119.1:852981451-854231451 GCF_021461395.2 Schistocerca americana
GATCATACTATTGTAATAGGGGGAGACTTCAATCTACCAGGTATAGAATGGGATAGTCACACAATCAGAACTGGAGCCAGGGACAGAGACTCTTGTGACATTATCCTGACTGCCTTGTCCGAGAATTACTTCGAGCAGATAGTTAGAGAACCAACTCGTGAAGCTAACGTTTTAGACCTCATAGCAACAAATAGACCGGAACTTCTCGACTCCGTGAATGTAGAAGAGGGTATCAGTGATCATAAGTCAGTGGTTGCATCAATGACTACAAGTGTAATAAGAAATGCCAAGAAAGGAAGGAAAATATATTTGCTTAACAAGAGTGATAGGGCACAAATCGCAGAATATCTGAGTGACCACCATCAAACGTTCATTTCTGAGGAAGAGGATGTGGAACAAAAATGGAAAAAATTCAGAAACATCGTCCAGTACGCCTTAGATAAGTTCGTACCGACTAAGGTCCAAAGCGAGGGGAAAGATCCACCGTGGTATAACAATCATGTACGAAAGGTACTACGGAAACAAAGAAAGCTTCATCATAGGTTTAAGAGTAGTCGAATCATAGCTGATAAGGAAAAGCTGAACGAAGCGAAAAAGAGCGTAAAGAGAGCAATGAGAGAAGCATTCAACGAATTCGAACATAAAACATTGGCAAACAATCTAAACAAGAACCCTAAAAAGTTTTGGTCATATGTAAAATCGGTAAGCGGATCTAAATCCCCTATTCAGTCACTCGTTGACCACGATGGCACCGAAACAGAGGACGACCGAAGAAAGGTAGAAATACTGAATTCAGTGTTCCGAAACTGTTTCACTGCGGAAAATCGTAACACGGTCCCTGACTTCAGCCGTCGCACGGACGCCAAAATGGAAAATATTGAAATAAACGATATCGGAATTGAAAAACAACTGCTATCACTTAGTAGCGGAAAAGCATCCGGACCAGACGAGATACCCTTAAGATTCTACAGTGATTATGCTAAAGAACTTGCCCCCTTTCTATCAGCAATTTATCGTAGATCGCTGGAAGAACGTAAAGTACCTAGCGACTGGAAGAAAGGGCAGGTCGTTCCCATTTTCAAGAAGGGTACTCGCTGCTGCTGGTGCTCTCGCTCTGGCTGTCACAAGACAATCAAGACAATCTATGCACCCAAATTGCGTGAAAATGTAATCACATGTCAGTTCTAGTATAATATATTACGTGAATTTATTGTTCAGTATCTTACATGCAAATCAATCAACAGCAGTGTTTCATATCCCTTTGTTAAATTTGTATCTGTTTGTTCTCATATTATGTCATCAGTTTACATTTCGTACTTTATGTCAGTTACTTACCTTTTAGTTGGGTTAAATGGCCATTGGCTGCCAAAGGCCAAATAAATAAACATTTCTTTTTCGGTACTCTAGCAAGAAACTATTGACTTCCAACATCTATATTTGTTAGACTATTGGTCCTAATGACGAACGCTATCAGTATGGTCATTTTCACACTCGCCACCTATAGCTTACGAGTTATGCGAGTTACTCATCTGTGCATAGGTTTCAGCTGCCAAAACCAACTCCCCTATTGCGGAATGGTCGTTCACAACGGAAACCTCGCTACTACTGTTGACCCTCCACCCACTGTACCCCCAGTATTTTGTGCACACTGTACCTCAGCCGTCAGGGGTATAGGAGTAGCTTAGGTATACAAACGCATATAGAACTTACGAGTTTCAGTATCCTCGACATGACTTGCCACTTTTGATAACTTAGAATCAAAATTATGTGAGATTCCACAGCATGTTTTAATTCAGATCTGAGGTGCATAACATCACGCTAAGCTTGTTATCAGCAGATTTTACTTCTTTCTCCCAGCTGTCGCGCTGCTACTTATTACGAGGTGCATTCAAGTTCTAAGGCCTCCGATTTTTTTTCTAATTGACTACTCACCCGAAATCGATGAAACTGGCGTTACTTCTCGACGTAATCGCCCTGCAGACGTACACATTTTTCACAACGCTGACGCCATGATTCCATGGCAGCGGCGAAGGCTTCTTTAGGAGTCTGTTTTGACCACTGGAAAATCGCTGAGGCAATAGCAGCACAGCCGGTGAATGTGCGGCCACGGAGAGTGTCTCTCATTGTTGGAAAAAGCCAAAAGTCACTAGGAGCCAGGTCAGGTGAGTAGGGAGCATGAGGAATCACTTCGAAGTTGTTATCAAGAAGAAACTGTTACGTAACATTAGCTCGATGTGTGGGTGCATTGTCTTGGTGAAACAGCACACGTGCAGCCCTTCCCGGACGTTTTTGTTGCAGTGCAGGAAGGAATTTGTTCTTCAAAACATTTTCGTAGGATGCACCTGTTACCGTAGTGCCCTTTGGAACGCAATGGGTAAGGATTACGCACTCGCTGTCCCAGAACATGGACACCATCATTTTTTCAGCACTGGCGGTTACCCGAAATTTTTTTGGTGGCGGTGAATCTGCGTGCTTCCATTGAGCTGACTGGCGCTTTGTTTCTGGATTGAAAAATGGCATCCACGTCTCATCCATTGTCACAACCGACGAAAAGAAAGTCCCATTTGTGCTGTCGTTGCGTGTCAACATTGCTTGGCAACATGCCACACGGGCAGCCGTGTGGTCGTCCGTCAGCATTCGTGGCACCCACCTGGATGACACTTTTCGCATTTTTAGGTCATCATGCAGGATTGTGTGCACAGAACCCACAGAAATGCCAACTCTGGAGGCGATCTGTTCAACAGTCATTCGGCGATCCCCCAAAACAATTCTCTCCACTTTCTCGATCATGTCATCAGACCAGCTTGTGCGAGCCCGAGGTTGTTTCGGTTTGTTGTCACATGATGTTCTGCCTTCATTAAACAGTCGCACCCACGAATGCACTTTCGACACATCCGTAACTCCATCACCACATGTCTCCTTCAACTGTCGACGAATTTCAATTGGTTTCACACCACGCCAATTCAGAAAACGAATGATTGCACGCTGTTCAAGTAAGGAAAACGTCGCCATTTTAAGTATTTACAACAGTTCTCATTCTCGCCGCTGGCGGTAAAATTCCATCTACTGTACGGTGCTGCCATCTCTGGGATGTATTGACAATGAACGCGGCCTCATTTTAAAGCAATGCGCATGTTTATATCTCTTTCCAGTCCGGAGAAAAAAAATCGGAGGCCTTAGAACTTGAATGCACCTTGTACATCCCGTATCTCCCTTAAATTTCCCTCGAACGCTTCCAAGATGGCAGCAAACTGCTTTGCAGCCTCAGCAAACCTAACTTCCAACACTTGGAATTTTGTGTTGATTTTGAGTTCAATGCTTCCGTTTTCGATATCATTTCCCCAAATTTAACTTCACGTTTTGAATTTAAATCTTCAAATTTTGATTTTATACCCAAGCCATGAATTTAACATTCCCACGTAACTTAAACTGAGATGTCATGGATAAGCTTCAGTCAGCTCTTCCATACCCGACCTACAAGTAACAACTCACTAGGTTCCTGCTCTGAACAACGTTCACTCGGCGTTTTATAAGTTAGTCTGCCATGGTTGACAACACAAACTCACAATACACAAGGTGCTGTTGCTGCCTGTACTTGGCTTTTGTAGAAGTTCTCGTGGTAGCTTGCAGTGTGTGCTGATGTAAGCCTCCAAACTTGAGCACTGATCCGGTCGTGGCACTGGATCAGTGAGTTTGGATGTCTGCTACTGCCTCTGTGAACTGGAACACAATGTGAAGTCCTGGACTTATGACTGTAGTGAAGTGTTGTCTCGTTCTGACGAAATTATGACTGCATTTATGCGAAATCTCGAACAGCCGATGTGTTGGCTGCAGTGTTGTTGTGTCTCAGACACCAGGCGATGTCTACTGCCGCTCACTTTTTTTGTGTTTTTAACTCATCCAAGCGTTCCAAGCTACTATCCACAGTCTGCTCACTAAATTTCAATAAATTATTGATGAGCCCTCTTCTGCGAGATTTGACTTCTTATTGCGTATTAAAACTGTTCCTTACGAGGGGAACATAAATGTAGGATCGGATTTTACCCGAATTTTTGCCTGTCACTTATCATCTAGAGTCCAATCGCACATCACTGCAATACAGTTTTCCTTTTGAGATGATAACAAGTTTATAATTTCCTTGCGGACTTGTTAGCTGTGTTTTAGTTAAAAGGATGTAGTTAGAGCTGTTTTTCTTTTTTTTTTACCAAATGATTATGTTTGATTTCTTCTTGTTTATTTACTAAAATTAGTTTATTATTAGCATTAATTATTTCTGTCACGTTAGCAACAGTCAGTTCACAAAGTCAACTCAAGGTTTCGTTCACAATTTGCGAGCAACTGTTCGAACTGTTCATGTGTATGAACACACTTTCCAATACAGCTTTACTGCTTGTGTATAGATGAACCTGCTGAATGATCAAAGCTTCTACTATCACACAAGATGGAAATCTTCTAAATTCAGATGTGTTGTTGTTGTGGTCTTCAGTCCTGAGACTGGTTTGATGCAGCTCTCCATGCTACTCTATCCTGTGCAAGCTTCTTCATATCCCAGTACCTACTGCAGCCTACATCCTTCTGAATCTGCTTAGTGTATTCATCTCTTGGTGTCCCTCTACGATTTTTACCCTCCACGCTGCCCTCCAATACTAAATTGGTGATCCCTTGATGCCTCAGAACATGTCCTATCAACCGATCCCTTCTTCTAGTCAAGTTGTGTCACAAACATCTCTTTTCCCCAATCCTGTTCAATACCTCCTCAGTAGTTATGTGATCTACCCATCTAATCTTCAGCATTCCTCTGTAGCACCACATTTCGAAAGCTTCTATTCTCTTCTTGTCCAAACTATTTATCGTCCATGTTTCACTTCCATACATGGCTACACTCCATACAAATACTTTCAGAAACAAAATTGAGATGTACACTTGAAATAATCAGAAACTTTCACTGTGCGGCCGATTGCCACTCGGCGCCCCTAAACCAGACGTCTTGACAATTTCGAGTCTCAGACATAAGACCTCCAGTCGAGGCTATGCGGCTCCTGCTAAACACGACATCTTGACTCTCTCAAGTACCCAGACGAGTATCCTTCATATCTTACATCAGTTCCCAGCTAAACTACACCATCTCCCCACTAACCCTTCAGCTTGTCTGTTATTGGCTGTTGTCTCTGTAGTGTGCTGCAGATGCCATTCCATCTTATTGCCATACAATAAGTTACAAATCTGTAGAGCTCTGAGCCTATTGGCCAACATTAAAAAATGTTATTAAGTAAAAGTTATATCATGAAGCACATTTAAACACTGATTACTACGATCCTAGTTATTATATATTTATTATGTCTAACATCTAATATAAAGCTTATGTTACCACGAATAATTTCACTTACGTATATCAGTTTTGTTATTAGACTGAACACATATGTGCCCTGCACATTTTAAAGATAATTACTGCCATTTGCGTTCCAATAACTACATGAAAGTTTTTTAAGAAAAAGACAGCCACTTTAATGCTGTGTGCACCAACATTATTTAAGCCTTTGTGGGTGCCCTACCTTGAGTTGATGTGTTAATAACCGACAACATCTCTTTGTGAAGTGTTACAATATGTGGAACTTTCTGGCGCCTCTCCTTTCTGCGATGTTCAACTATTATGGGACTTTTGGTCCCACGCAAGTGGCCCACTGGTGCCTGTTCAGCCTGCGTCGTTTAAGAACTGTGAAGTCATCGATCTGCATACGCCTTCTTGAGACGTCGATCCTGGCATTTAATGGTTTCCACACGCTGACGCTATTACAACGATGGCGCGTCCAGTATCCTATGTTAAAATGATGAAATGAATCTAACGTAGTCAGGGGCAGAAATTTATAGTATTTGCTGAAAAATATTCGCAAAGATACGTGAAGAACCAACAACTGATTCATTTTATATTAAAGAGTCACACAGTACTTCTTTTTCTTCTTTTTGATGTTGCCTCAGTGACTAAATATAGTATAAATGAACATCTTATGTCATAGAAAAATTATATATATTGCTTATTGCAAATACAAATTAACAACTGAAATGAAGTCAACAACTCTGAAATAATACATAGGAAAACATGTTTTCCCGATTTTTAAAAAAATGCGATAGGCTTTGTTGGAAAATCTGCTTGTGTAAATGAGGTACTCTAATTATAGGTCTTAGTTCTTAATATTAAATTAACTCCTCCTTGTCTGTAAATCACTTGCACCTGATGTGAAAAATGAAATCATACACTGCTAGAAGCAAATTGCTCCACCTTCAAAGACCGTTCAGTTTTACGACGATTGAAGTGATATATCATATCACATAGTGATGTTATGTAATGAAAGCAGAGAAAATCAGACAGGCGTTTATTGGAATATTCGAAGAGTCACATCAGTATGCAGTAAACAACAAATCTCCTACCTCTGCAGGCTCCGACGCAGAGACGTTTTCTTACATGTAAATGATTATGTGAGAGACGAATGGTGTGCTGTGATGTCCCAAACATATTAAAACTGTTACTGCAATTTGTCAATGGCTCGGGCTGGATGTAAAGGCTGCGTAATTTGCTGCCCCACCAGGTGCCAGAAGAACGGTCTGAGGCTTTTGGTGCCCAGGGGAGTTTATACGGTGTCTGCAAATTTAAAAAGCCTAGTGGTCGTTAAGTTCCATATAAAATTGCTCTAACTACAGATGCTCTCTCTACTACGTGAATGAAGCCGAAAAAGGATAATATAATTAAGCGGTTTGTCTGCCCTTCAGATATGATTCGACACAGACACGCGTACTTAGCACAAAGGATATTCTTTAACATCTGACATGATTTACTATTGTTATTTCTTACCACTGAAACTCAATTTTCATCTCATAAGCATCATATAGATTACTCCCAGTAGTAAGGCCAAGTATAATATTGCGGATGCAGTTAAGGAATATAACACTTGACTGTTCATAACTGTTAATACATCGTTCCGATAAAACATTGTATTAATACGGCCAACAACTTCTGATCAGGGATTCTGAAGACAAACTTATCTTCTGGAATCTGAAAACTGATTATTAATGCAAAAGAGATCCTTTATGGTTACGAGAAGTGGTTATTGTCGAACTAATGATTAAGCAGAAGCCACGAGATCATTTCTATTTTTGTTCGTATGCAAGATATTAGTAGAAGGCCTCGCGATGACTCTGGATCACCATCGTGAAAACTGTACGTCATTTAATTATTTGATGAAAGGAACGAAGTATGAATAAAGATATGAGATTTTCTTTTGACTTGTGATTATTAACTCCCAATAAGTACACAGCATTTACATAGGACAATAAGATTAACGTTACATGAAACACGTGGTACACACATACAAAGACCAACTCTTCTGCGTTGTCGTGAAATATACGCAGTGTAAAAATCCTTTGGTCAATGGAAATGAGCGTTTGGCGTCATTGGGCGGGAGGCCCCTTACGGGGTAGGTATGGCCGACTTGGTGCAGGTCTTATTACAGTCGACGCCACATTGGTCGACCTGCGTACCGGATTGGGACGGCAACACAACACCCAGCCCCTGAGCCGAGAGAATACCCGACCCAGCCGGGAATCGAACCCGGGCCCGTAGGACGGCAATCCGTCACGCTGACCACTCAGGTATTTTTTTTTCCCCCATTTTGTTCGTTGTTGACTGTTGTGTTTGGTCGTTGCGAACTTCACATGACAACCGTTCAAGTTGGTTTGTAGATCCTTCCACTCAGTTTTTCTATTACAGAGGCCAACCAGCTCTCTGGCCGAACACGGTGAGCTACCGTGCCGCCGCTATCGGGGCGGACCTTTCTTTGCTTAATGAAATACCGGCTTGCTAAACTTAATTACATACCAGTGCAGCAAGTACAGAACGGAGGTGCCCCCACACTAATAGTACTCAAGACTAACACACTGCTATTCATTCTGCTTTGGAAATCATGGAATATTACTTTTCCAATATGCCCCACCAAGTCGTAAAAAAAGGAAACATTACCATGGATTTCAGGACAGACGTTTGGAAGGACATTGTGTAGAATATTCAGTATCAACTCCTCAATACAAATCGTAAGCTGCTTACAGACATCGCTCTCCATCTTTTTCAGGATAATATTCAGTACAGCCACGCTCAAAAACACACCTTGACTCCAGAACAGCTCAAACGGAATAGAACGATGAAGAAGGCTTACTTCTCTTTCAAATTTGTAAGTCATATAGAGCGTCTAAGTGCCCTGATTACCGAGGGCGCTCTCACTTCAAAGGTCTTAAACTAGGAAAGCAGACATAGCACCAAATATACGTAAAATCGATCAATAAGTGCAGATATGACAGCAAAGGTTGCTCTCGAGTAATAGAAACATAAGAACGTAATATACGGAAGTTGGGAAAACATAATATGCAAGTTTCGAGTTGTTCAATACCACAATTAGCAGCTTGCAACAGACATATATGTAGGTACACTATTCTGCTGGACCTGTCTCTCAAAGGACTAGCGGGAGCACAGGTATTGTCCATCTGTTGATGTGTACTAACGATGAGAGCGAGTGCTACCTTCGCTACAAAGAGTTGGGTCTCTGTGTTTAGGGAAAATACATTCTAAACAGTAACGTTCATCAAGGCTATGTCGTACGCACACACGACCTTCCATGAATGGCGTACATACAGAAGCTATACTATCTGATCGAAAGTATCCAGACACATATTGTATTGTATGTATTGTATGTTAACCGGAGACCTAGAAACGACGGAGAGGCTCCGTCCCCACCGCAGTCGCAATGGTCCACAACCCCACGACGACTACCACAGTCCACTTCACCCCTCCACCGCCCCACACCTGGTGGACCCCCCCCAGGGAACGTCTCACACCAGACGAGTGTAACCCCTATGTGTGCGTGGTAGAGTAATGGTGGTGTACGTGTACGTGGACAACTTGTTTGCGCAGCAATAGCCAACATAGTGTAACCAGGCGGAATAAGGGGAACCAGCCCGCATTCGCCGAGGCAGATGGAAAACCGCCTAAAAACCATCTACAGACTGGCCGGTTCACCGGACCTCGACACAAATCCGCCGGGCGTATTCGTGCCGGGAACCAGGCGCTCCTTCCCACCCGGAAAGCCGTGCGTTCGACCAACCGGGCGGGCTAGACACATATTAGTTGACGTTAATAAGGGGTGCATCCACAAGTCGCCTTTATGACGGCTTTAAATCTGCTGGAGACACTTTCAATGAGGTGTGTGATTGTCTGTGCAGGAATGGCAGCCCATTCCTCCTTAAGAACTAAAACCAGGGAAGGAAGGCCGGCCGGAGTGGCCGAGCGGTTCTAGGCGCTTCGGTCTGGAACCGCACGACTGCTACGGTTGCAGGTTCGAATCCTGCCTCGGGAATGGATGTGTGTGATGTCCTTAGGTTAGTTTGGTTTAAGTAGTTCTAAGTTCTAGGGGACTGGTGACCTCAGATGTTTAGTCCCATAGTGCTCAGAGCCAAGGAAGATAGTGATGTTGGACGCGTGAGCCTGAAGCGAAGTCGCCGTTCTAACTCAGCCCAAACGTACACCATTGGTTTCAGATCCGAACTCTGGACAGGTTAGTCAATTACAGGAATGTTGTTGTCCACCATTGCCTCACAGATGCAGCTTTATGACAGAGTGCATTATCGTGCTGATATAAACAATCATCGTCTGCGAACCGATCCTCTACTGTATGCAGTAAACAATACTGTAAAATGTGTTAGTATCCTTTCGAATTTAGCGTTGTCTTAAGCGTAATGAATGGACCATACCCTAACCACCTCCTCCCTATTTCACTCATAACAATACACATGGTGGCAGTAACGTTCTCCAAACACTTCAATCGGATTGCCACAGGGTATAGCAAGATTCGTCACTCCAGGCCCTTGTTTCCAGTCAGCCACTGCCCACTGGCTTCCCTCTCTCTACCACCTCAAGCGTCACTTGACATTGGCCACAGAAACGTTTGGCTTACGAAGAGCTGCTCGGCTATTGTACCTCATTCTTATTAACGCCCTACACACAGTCACTGTGCTATCAGGCCAGCTGGTAGCACTTCTGAACTCACCAGTAGACTTTTGTACTGATTTCGTGTATATCTTACAACCACCTTCCGCAACACTCGTCGGTTACTGTCCATTACAACTTGGGGCTTGGCTGGTCTTCGTATAGCGGTGTTTGTTCCACCGCGTTTCCACTTCACAGTCACATCACCAACAGTCAACTTGGGCAGTTTTAAAAGGATTTAATCCAACCTGGTGGAGCTGTCACTCTGATGACATCCAGTGACAGAGTCCATGTTCGAAGTCACTGAGCAGCCCTGACCAACCCTCTCTGCTTCTCTACTGACAACACGATTCTCCTCGCCTCCTTTATACAGTGGCCTCTCGTGACGACTACTGGTCAATCCCGCATTACGTAGGATGTTTGGATACTCTTTATCAGATAGTGTACTTCAACACTGAAGACAGCCGCACCGTTCTATTTTCCAATAGACTACTTCCTAATAACAGAGTGTTGTGGTGTGAGAGCCAGCCTATCCAAATCTCCTGTCATAGAGGTACTGTAGGCAGCAGATGTGGTCCTTGTTGACAGATAAATGTACCCAGAACTCTTCCCTAATGCTGTTAAGATGGCAACCGTTCCTCATCCAAACCGTCGACCTTGGCATGCGTTTTATATTACTGTCGTTCACAATGTGGTCTCATCTACACTCATGCTCATAAATTAAGGATAATGCTGATACATAGTGAACCAACGCTCTGGTGGGCGGTTTGCGGGTTTAAGTCACCTCGGGGTATGATCATGCGGTACATTTGACCTGCGGTCGTCCACAGTGGCGCTGGCAGAAGTCCACATATACAGAGGTATGTTGGTGCATGTCAGAGTACGGTGCAGCCAGTAAGTATGTAGACGTTTGCAGACGTTCTAATTGTGTGTTGAAAATGGCTCAAAGAACACATATTGATGAAGTTAAGAGGGGTAGAATCCTAGGGCGACTGGAGGCTCGTCAAACACTGCAGGTCGTAGCATGGGTCCTCCGTGTGCCACAAAGTGTGATCTCAAGATTATGGCAACGATTCCAGCAGACAGGAAACGTGTCCAGGCGCTACAGTACGGGACGTCCACAGTGTACAACACCACGAGAAGACCGATATCTCACTATCAGTGCCCTCAGACTGCCACGGAGTACTGCAGGTAGCCTTGCTCGGCACCTTACCGCAGCCACAGTAGTCTCCAGACACACAGTCTACAGACGACTTAACAGACATGGTTTATTCTCCCGGATAAGGTGCTGCCCACTAACCCCTGGTCACAGGTGAGCCCGTAAAGCCTGGTGTCAAGAACACAGTACACGGTCATTGGAACAGTGGTCCCAGGTTATGTTCACAGACGAGTCCAGGTATAGTCTGAACAGTGATTCTCGCCGGGTTTTCATCTGGTGTGAACCAGCAACCAGATACCAACACCTTAATGTCCTTGAAAGGGACCTGTATGGAGGTCGTGGTTTGATGATGTGGGGTGGGACTATGATTGGCGCACGTACACCCCTGCATGTCTTTAACAGAGGAACTGTAACAGGTCAGGTGCATCGGGACGTCATTTTGCACCATTATGTCCGCCTTTTCAGAGGTGCAGTGGGTCCCAACTTTCTCCTGATGGATGATAACGCATGGCCCCACCGAGCTGTCACCGTGGAGGAGTAAAAAAATGGTTCAAATGGCTCTGAGCACTATGGAGCTTAACTTCTGAGGTCATCAGTCCCCTAGAACGTAGAACTACTTAAACCTAACTAACCTAAGGACATCACACACATCCATGCCCGAGGCAGGTTTCAAACCTGCGACCGTAGCGGTCGCGCGGTTCCAGACTGTGGTGCCTAGAACCGCTCGGCCACTCCGGCCGGCGTGGAGGAGTACCTTAAAACAGAAGATATCAGGCGAATGGAGTGACCTGCAAGTTCTCCAGACCTAAACCCCATCGAGCACGTCTGGGATGCTCTCGGTCGACATATCGCTGCACGTCTTCAAACCCCTACGACACTTCAGGAGTTCCGACAGGCACTGGTGCAAAGATGGGAGGCTATACCCTAGCAGCTGCTCGACCACCTGATTCAGAGTATGCCAACACGTTGTGCGGCCTGTGTACGTGTGCATGGTGATCAGATCCCATACTGATGTCGGGGTACATCCGCAGGAAACAGTGACGTTTTGTAGCACATGTGTTTCGGGACGGTTTTATCAACTTATCACCAATACCGTGGGCTTACAGGTCTGTGTCGCGTGTGTTCCCTATGTGCCTATGCTATTAGCGCCAGTTTTGTGTAGTGCCACGTTGTGTGGCACCACATTCTGCAGGTATCCTTAATTCATGAGCATGAGTGTACATAGAAAACCGTTTCATACCTACTGCAGAATAAAGGCCTCCTCTGAACTACTGCAGGCATTACAGTCTTCAGTTGCATACATATATACGAGGGCAGTTCAGTAAGTAATGCAACACATTTTTTTTCTGAAACAGGGGTTGTTTTATTCAGCATTGAAATACACCAGGTTATTCCCCAATCTTTTAGCTACAAAACACTATTTTTCAACGTAATCTCCATTCAATGCTACGGCCTCACGCCACCTTGAAATGAGGGCCTGTATGCCTGCACGGTACCATTCCACTGGTCGATGTCGGAGCCAACGTCGTACTGCATCAGTAACTTCTTCATCATCCGCGTAGTGCGTCCCACGGATTGCGTCCTTCATTGGGCCAAACATATGGAAATCCGACGGTGCGAGATCGGGGCTGTAGGGTGCATGAGGAAGAACAGTCCACTGAAGTTTTGTGAGCTCCTCTCGGGTGCGAAGACTTGTGTGAGGTCTTGCGTTGTCTTGAAGAAGGAGAAGTTTGTTCTGATTTTTGTGCCTACGAACACGCTGAAGTCGTTTCTTCAATTTCTGAAGAGTAGCACAATACACTTCAGAGTTGATCGTTTGACCATGGGGAAGGACATCGAACAGAATAACCCCTTCAGCGTCCCAGAAGACTGTAACCATGACTTTACCGGCTGAGGATATGGCTTTAAACTTTTTCTTGGTAGGGGAGTGGGTGTGACGCCACTCCATTGATTGCCGCTTTGTTTCAGGTTCGAAGTGATGAACCCATGTTTCATCGCCTGTAACAATCTTTGACAAGAAATTGTCACCCTCAGCCACATGACGAGCAAGCAATTCCGCACAGATGGTTCTCCTTTGCACTTTATGGTGTTCGGTTAGACAACGAGGGACCCAGCGGGAACAAACCTTTGAATATCCCAACTGGTGAACAATTGTGACAGCACTACCAACAGAGATGTCAAGTTGAGCACTGAGTTGTTTGATGGTGATCCGTCGATCATCTCGAACGAGTGTGTTCGCACGCTCCACCATTGCAGGAGTCACAGCTGTGCACGGCCGGCCCGCACGCGGGAGATCAGACACTCTTGCTTGACCTTGCGGCGATGATGACACACGCTTTGCCCAACGACTCACCGTGCTTTTGTCCACTGCCAGATCACCGTAGACATTCTGC
Source organism: Schistocerca americana (assembly GCF_021461395.2). NCBI lineage: Eukaryota > Metazoa > Arthropoda > Insecta > Orthoptera > Acrididae > Schistocerca > Schistocerca americana. The sequence continues at coordinate 852,995,031 of NC_060119.1, forward strand.
AAGCGCCTATGAATATCTGAGATGCCCTGGTTTTCCGCCAAAAGAAACTCGATCACTGCCCGTTGTTTGCAACGCACATCCGTTACAGACGCCATTTTAACAGCTCCGTACAGCGCTGCCACCTGTCGGAAGTCAATCAAACTATACGAGACGAAGCGGGAATGTTTGAAAATATTCCACAAGAAATTTCCGGTTTTTTCAACCAAAATTGGCCGAGAAAAAAAATGTGTTGCATTACTTATTGAACTGCCCTCGTATTACTCCTGTATATTTTATAATGTCATCCGCACAGCTTCCACGAGGCTCTCGTCGAGGTTTTTTCTACCTAACCAGATTATGCAGTAGGAAGACATTTACTCGCTTTCCGGAGGACGGGGTTCAAACCCAATTCGACCATCCAGATTTAGGTTTTTTCGTGGTTCCCTTAAATTACGTAGCGTGAGAGCTGGGATTTTTTTCCGCATCCTTCCCCATTCTGAGCTTATTCTCGATCGCTAATGACTTCGTCGTCGTCCACTTGACGTTAAATGTAATCTCACAGTTAGTATCTATCTCCCCAATCTCAGAAATGTTCTGCGACTTATCTACGATGTGATTTTCTTTTATAAAAAGTGCTAGTGTCTCAATACTGTCTTGCACTCACTCTCTTCTGTCGTAGCCGTCTCAGGGAACGGATGTAATTAAAGATTGTCTCTTACGATGTTAAATTAGATAAGCTGAACTGGAATGATATGAATATTTACATTATTCATTTGTATTATTTAATTTACTCCTTGTCTTCATTTAATAATTTTTATGATGATGAAGTGGATCGGCCGTCATTGTCGCAGCCTTAAGTGCTCACAGCACGTTCCATAAAACAAACCTATCTTCATTTAATTGCATGAGGGCGAAATCCGATGCCAATTCATAGGCATCATTTTATTGCAGAGTTTATTCTGACGCACAAAACTGATTAATCATCCTTCCACAGTCACGCATCATCGTGTTAAAGATAGGTCTTCCAGGCTTCTTCAATTTTCGTCGTTCATCTCATCACTGTGATCGCCCTTTCTCTCTTCCGACTTCTATTTTTACTTCAGATGTTAACAGTTTATTAAGAGCGTATATACAAACCCTAATCTTCCTCTCAGTTCTTCTGCTTTTCTTACTGCAGCAAAGAACTACCATGGCCCATCTACCAGTCATTTGTCTGGCTAAATGTCCAAAGTATCTCCATTCATTTTCTTTGGCATCAATTCTATGTCTCACTCGAGTCTTCACCCCGATCCGTTTGATTTGACGCTTTGGACCTTAATTTTCACCTAAGATTAAGATTTTTGTTCATATTTTTTAACCTTCGTAGAAACCATCATTGTAAGACGTGTACAGACGTGTTCATATTATTAGACTAAAATCATTTTTTCCAGAACTTTACATTTATTACACGTTTATATCCCCATACAGATTATATTTGTACATTCAATACTTTGTATGCATGGCTTTGTTCTAATCAACATTTTATTCTGTTTGGCATAGATTTTATTAACTTTTCACATGATATTTTAATATCATTGTTATGGTACCGTATTTCCTCTAGTTTCTCCATGAGATCTTGTCTGGTAGTTATTGAAAATTTCCTTATCCTTTGTTTCACAACAGCCCATAAATTTTCAATTGGGTTCATATCAGGGCTATTCCCTGGCCAGGGCAACACTTTCAGTTGCTTATCTTCCAAGTACTTGGAAACACTTTTGCATTTCTGGCAAGGTGTCCTATCATCCATAAAAATGGCATCTTTATTAGGAAACCACTCATTTATTTGGGAGAAAAGTTCCTTTTCAAAGATTTCTTTGTATTGTTCTTGCCTCACTGTCTCTTCAGCAATGTGTAATCTGCCAGGATCTTTCACAGACATCACACTCCAGACCGTAACGGAAGTTGCATGCTTCATGCATTGCTGCACACACTCAGCTTTGAACTGTTCTCCAGTTTTGCGACGAACATACTGGCTGCTTTCTTCCATCACTCATCATCAATGCATACCCGACATATGTACAGAATTGCAAGTTAGAAAAGTTGGGAATAGTAGCATAGGAGACCTCAACAGTCGCAAAATTGAAATGTGTATTTCTTCAGTATCAATAAAACATCACAATTTCAAGCCAAAACTCCTAACTTTAGATATCTGAGCCACTTAATTTACCATATCGTTTCATATACCTTAGCCCAGTCCACACTTGTCCACTCCTGTAGTTTTTTAGCCAACTGCAATCTTTTGGTATTCATGGCAGGTATGATTTTCTGTTTTTTCCTTGGACAACCTGCCTTTAAACCACATTTAAACAGCCTCCTCCTCACTGTCATAGGTGATACTTTAACAACCAAACCTTTCAGCTGATGGCTCATGTCTGTAGAAGTAAGTTTACAGTTCATTGTTACCATGTTTGTAAGTTTTTGCATTGTTTTAGGACTAATTTTACTTTTACGTCCACATTTTCCTTTCCAGTTTGGCTTGTATTCACCATCTTCCTGCACTGAAAGCTTGATTCTGCTGACAGTTTTCTGTGATATTCTCATTCTTTCAGCAATTTCTTGCTGTGTATAACGATTTTCAGCAAGAAGTGCTATCACACCTGAAACTTTCCGAGGTGAAACATCTTTTGTCTTCCCCATAACCTCACTTTCTTTCGAAACGCCAAGATTTATTCCTATAGCTAAAAACATGCAAGTTTACAAGCTTTATAATGTCTTGGTAATGTAGCAAGAATTGATAGAATAAATAACAAGCTGAAGCACACCACTGAAACATAAAACATTACTGTAAACACAGTTTCAAGGCATGTACACAGACAACTAAAACCAACACGATTTGGAGGGAAACTGACAAATGTTACCAACTATGAAAAATTCCGTGATCTGTGAGTTTTTTGGAAGGGAAATTTCGTGGCATCAATGAAACCATTAAAACAAATCAATTTTTACACTTTCCTCTTCTGTTTTACACCAGAAAACTTGAGAGTATCAAAAATAATCGTTTCCTCTATTAATCTGAACATGTCTGTAACAATCTAATTATAGAACATAGAGCCGGTGTCTGACATATCCAAAGAGCGACAGCATCATTGTTCAAAAATGCTTTCATAATGAAATATTTCCGTAAAAACTTTCATTCCATATTTCACGTCCATAGGAGTTAAATTTCCAGAAGCAATAAAATAGATATATTTTTATTTCCAACCGAGAAGCCAAATAATATTTTTTATAGATTTACCTTTCAAAAAGCTTTCATAATGAAACAGTTTCATACAACTTTTCATTCGCTATTTCATTCCCTTAGGATTTTGAATTTCTAAAACCATCAAAGTACTTTTTTTTTTAACTGTAACCAATAGGCGAAATACCAATGCTTTAGTAGTTATTTCACAATTATTTACTTTAAAAAAATTCTCACGCAATATTTTCCCACCTTATTGGAAGAATTTCCAAAAATGCTTAAACAAATATTTTTGTATGTCTGACTGGGGAACCAGATACCAGTTCTAACTTCAAAATTGCCTTAATAGTGACATATTTTCAAAAAAACCTTTCACACCTAATTTCATCTCTTTAGGGCTGTAACATCCGTTCTGAAACGATGCCTGCAGTATAAGATGAACACCTCTCCAAATTTCAAGTTTCTTTCCTTAGCTATTTGGGCAGGGCGATTATGAGTCAGTCTGTCAGTCAGGACATTGCCTTTTTATGTAGATTTTGTAGCGTGATGTATTCTACATCTACATCTACTTGATCACTCTGCTATTCACAATAAAGTGCCTGGCAGAGGGTTCAATGAACCACCTTCAAGCTGTCTCTCTACCGTTCCGCTCTCGAATGGCACGCGGGAAAAACGAGCACTTGAATTTTTCTGTGCGAGCCCTGATTTCTCTTATTTTATCGTGATGATCATTTCTCCCTATGTAGATGGGTGGCAACAGGAGAAAACTCGTGACTGAAATTTCATGAGAAGGTACCGTCGCAACGGAAAACGCCTTTGTGTCAATGGGTGCCACTCCAATTCACGTATCATGTCTGTGACACTGTCTCCCCTATTTCGCGATAATACAAAACGAGCTGCCCTTCTTTGTACTTTTTCGATGTCATTCGTCAGTCCCACCTGATGCGGATACCACACCGCACAGCAATACTCCAGAATAGGGCAGACAAGCGTGGTGTAAGCAGTCTCTTTAGTAGACCTGATGCACCTTCTAAGTGTTCTGCCAATGAATCACAGTCTTTGGTTTGCTCTACCCACAATATTAATTACAGTACAAATTCAAGGATACAGGAGAATTAACTTTTGGTTTCTGAATAATTACAGATATACTATACTGACATGTTGACGTGGGAAAACAAATAGAAATCTGATATCGACCTTTATAAGTCTTGTTCTTTGTGGATGTCCAAAAAACAGTTCCTTTTCTTCTCTATGCGCAGATGAACGTAATACTTCTCGCAGACAATTGAGTGACTTCTCTTGCAAATGAGCATTCTGGATCTGCTTCTCTTCTCAGACACGTTATGTTGAACATCGTTCTAGCGAACAACTTGGACCTAAAAGATATAGAAAAATCTAGAGATTGATATCTTTTGAAAACTACTAACACAGAAGTGGTTCTAAGTAACATTGTGGTACTAACATCACTCTCTGGATCTGCTCCTGGCCACTCCAGTGGATAAACTTCTCTACTTACAATAAAACGGTGTAGAATTTATTTTCTATAAAAACAGCAGTTTACTTGCAAATGTCTAGGGCCATCTAGCTCCTCGCAGGCCTACAGTACAACCCCGTACAGTGGCAGTAGATGGGGAACACCACCATGTCCGCGTCGTCGTGGTGTGGATAAACTCTAACATGGCTGTTGACACGAGCGTTTGCCGCTAGGAGCTGTGCAGTGGCTGCTTGTTTAGCGGCAATTACCGTTCAGCAAATGTACCGCATTAAGATCTATTCACAAGAGGCGTCAACGGAGCGGCAGGCGACGTCACCGTCAAACGTCGGTGTGTTCACACTAGACGAAACGGTAACACGTCACTTCGCTTAGCGCAGTGAAAGTCACGTTATGAGATACAATCAGTGATAAACTAAACCTAATATAGCGTCAGAATTAAGGAACAAGCAATGATAAAGTTTATTAGCCGGTCAAGTAACTTTCATAACGGATGTTCTTGATAAAGTTGCATGAAAAACTGTTGAAAATGGAACAACAAGAAAAGTGTCGTCCAAACATTTCGAAACATTGACATTTATTTGATAGCTAAAATATGTACTTACAAACACACCAATCAAGATTCGTAAGGCAATACATAGGGCCCACTTACCTTAGTGATTGAGTTTTTCTTTTCTTTCGAAGTAGCAGATAACTTTATAAAACTGTATTTTTTTCCTTTCTGTAGAACTGAGATTTCCACCCTTATAGGTAATTTAATGAAAATTGCTTCATCAGTTTGTTTTTATTTGTATACAATGCAGGCTTTTTCTCTGTCCAGATATTGTAAAATACAGATCATTTTTCGTTCTCAGCTATCTGGCTTCTCTGGTGTAAGAACACTCTCGCAGAAAGATGTCCAAGTCGTCATGGTACATTTACGACGTGCCACGAAAATAAAACGAAGCAATGAAATGAAAACGAAGAAGACGTATAAGCACAAAATCCGCTACTATAACATTAGTGAGCGTGGCGAAACAGGTTTATTTTCGATAGCAGCTGACATCAACAACTAAACATTCTTCCAGAGAGACCTTGACTCTGATGTCTTATCCTGTGTCGTTCCATTGATGGATGGCCTGTGCGAAGCCGCCATTGGAAATGCATTGTGCGATGTTTTGACGTTCCGAAGTTTAAACGTCCGTGTACGAAATGAGCGTTCCAAATGTAAATGGTAGGAAAGCTCAACGTGAAATACTCCTTCTCTACAATAAATTCTCTTTAATACCTAATAAATTTTTGGCGTTCTGTCTCTTCTTGAATTCGCCAGAATCGTTATTTCTCCTTAACATAGATAAAAGACAACTTCAAAGAAACACATTATTTTTGTTTTTACTAAAAATATTCCGCAAATTAATACGTCAAAACAGTTTCGATTCGCTTTTATGGAAAAATGTAAATACATATTCTTTTGTTTCCAGTCTCATACTGTTTCAAACCATTCATTTAGGGCAGGAGTGTACAAACTTGCTGGTGTCGCTCACTGCCACTGAGTAAAAGAAATACATTATTTTTATTTTTACTAAAAATATTCCGCAATTAATTCGTCAAAACAGTTCTGATTCTCTTTTATGGAAAAATGTAAATAGATATTCTTTTGTTTCCAGCCTCGTAGATTTTCAAACCATTCATTTAGGGCAGGGGTGTACAAACTTCCTAGTGTCGCTCGCTGTCACTGCGTAAGCGCAATAAAAATTTTAAAAAAATAAGTTGTTCACATCTTATGACTCAAAAATTGCGTGAAATTGTCATTTGTCAAGCATGGCTCAAACGAACTTAAGTTCTTCATGTATTCCCCCTCTCCTTTCCGAAGGAAATGAAAGAGGATAAAAAAAAAATTAACACCGAACAGTCAGGGACGGGACGCCATTAGACTAAAAACGGGACGCACGCGACCCGTGGTCCGCGGTCTGTTCTGCCCTCATTTATTACAAATTTGTTTTGCTTCGTCTTGAAATGCGCTAAATGAATTTTCAGTTTTGTTAAATAAGTAAATTGCTTAAGAGAATAAAACTGTTCAACTCGAAAATTATTTTTGTAAACTAACTCGACTTGAATCACTGTTTACTGGCCCATTCTTTACAGATGGCCACTAAAATAGATCACTCTCCCAAAGCGCCTAATTAAAACTAGTCTTATTTCAAGTCAAAAAAGTCCTCTAAAATCTTCAACTCAGGAAGTTTTTTGGAAAGCCTCTGAATATTACTAATCACTTAAAAATTCCAGTGCTATTTACTATCCAATCTTGGAAGAGTTCTTTGCTCAAGACGTGAAACTAATCCTTGGGAAGATACTTTCTATTTGTATTAATAGCAAACGTTTTTATTTTTACGGCGTGTCGCAATGTAGCAACACTAGTAGTTTGCTGATGTTTGTTGTACAGCTTTCGGGAGAATTTGTTCGTGTATTCAGCGATGATGCAAATAACCACAGAGGATGCAATAGCTAAAGAAGTCGTTAACTGATCTGTATATACCGCCCGGAATCCATTTGTGTGCAAGTATGGCTGTCTTGATGAAAAGTGGCCCCTTGAGTGCAGGTCCGCACTATCTATGAGACGCCGTAGAATATCGCAATGACGAAGTTGTGTTTCACCAAATAAAACAACCACGTACCTTGTAAATATTAATCAGACTGTAATCCGAAAGGAGCATTACACTTTACGAAACAGATCGACTACCAGTACATTATGACACTGATATCGCCGTAATAATTCATACAACTTTAGTTGTGTTGGAAATTCAGCAGTGGCGGCTGCCCACTATGTATGTATGTAAAAGATCCTGAGCGCAGTACATCGTACTCGAAAGATTACACATACGAAATGAAATAATTTAATTATGTTAACGTCATATGCATACAATGTACCTCTGTGGTTAAAGTTGGCCCGCTCACGGAAGAACGCTGCCTTCAAAAGAGTGCTGAGCTCTCTCGCAGCTGAATCTATTACATTCCTAGTACATGTTGTGTAAATACGTAATTTTCATTGCACGTCATTCGTAACAAAATTGAATGTTCTTGTAAACGAATACTATGTTATTATTTACATCATTTCATAGAGTGGGCTTACCGTGGTCAAAAATTATTTCACATTTATTGTTACAATAAAATGTTGGGCTAGATCCAATGATCTCGGGTTCAATCCCCCACCTCTCGTAGGATTTTTATCTGTCATTCATCATTTTTTCACCTCCGATGTTGTTGTGGTCTTCAGTCCAGAGACTCGTTTGACGCAGCTCTCCATGCTACTCTATCCTGTGCAAGCTTCCTCTCGTAGGATTTTTATCTGTCATTCATCATTTTTTCACCTCCGATGTTGTTGTGGTCTTCAGTCCAGAGACTCGTTTGACGCAGCTCTCCATGCTACTCTATCCTGTGCAAGCTTCCTCATCTCCAAGTACCTACTGCAACCCACATCCTTTTGGGTCTACTTAGCGTATTCATCTCTCGATCTCCCTCCACGATTTTTACCCTCCACGCTGCACTCCAATACTAAATTGGTGATCCTTTGATGCCTCAGAACGTGTCCTACTAAACGATCCCTTCTTCTAGTCATGTTGTGCCACAGACTCCTCCTCTCCAATTCTGTTCAGCACCTACTCATTAGTTATGTGATCTACCCATCTAATCTTCAGCATTCTTCTGTAGCACCACATTTCGAAAGCTTCTACTCTCTTGTCCAAACTATTTATCGTCCATGTTTCACTTCCATACATGTTTACACACCATACAAATACTTTCAGAAACGACTTCCTGACACTTACATCTATACTCGATGTTAACAAATTTCTCTTCTTCAGAAACGCTTTCCTTGCCACTGCCAGTCTTCATTTTATATCCTCTCTACTTCGACTATCATCAGTTATTTTGCTCCCCAAATAGCAAAACTCCTGTACTACTTTAAGTGTCTCATTTCCTAACCTAATTCCCTCAGCATCACCCGATTTAATTCGACTACGTTCCGTTATCCTCCATTTGCTTTTATTAATGTTCATCTTATATCCTCCTTTCAAGATACTGTCCATTCCGCTCAGCTGCTCTTCCACCTCTAATAATGCTTTTTAATTTGAAAAATGCTGAGTTGCGCAGTGGTTCATAGTCCAAGATAATCTGTGGGTCTTCCTGATTGTGTAAGTCATTTCAAGGCAGCAGCATACCACCTCGAATAAGACCATGCCTAGTAAAGTACCGCCGGATTGATGACCGTTTTACATTTTGACCTGCTTTTACAATAAAAATCATAGGATACCTTGACAGCCCAGGCGGCGTCTTCTCGCGGTCGCTGGCTATCAGTTAAAAGCGGTCCTGTGCTAGGAAGGTCTATGTCAAGTGAAAACGACGATACCGTGTACTCATGATTTTCGTTAACTCCACATAAAACAAGTGATATGCATCTGCATTAACGGCAACAATTCCAATGTTTTTCCCCTAATGCGTACTACCAAGGGGGGAGGGGAAACTTCATGCTTGCCACAAAGAAATTAAAATTTGTTAACAGCATCCTTCTTAAACAATTACTGATGTATAAATAGCGTCCAGAACCTGAAAACATGTTTTAGCACAATGTTAGCAGTACCAACGAATTTTCCGCAAAGTGTGCACAGAGAAGAGGTGTACTTTATAACCACCACAAAAAATATAAAAAAATACAGATTTCATGAGTTTCATTCACACATACTTTTTAAATATACACTGATGTGTAAAAAGGGTCCTACACTTGAAAATATTAATATATGTTGCGAAAAGTCACATTCACTATTAAGACACAAATTTTTTGATTACGTTTTACTGAAAAATTCAAAACAATTACGGAATCTGGTATAAGAAATCATTAAAAACAATAAGTATTTTTTAATATTAAGATACAAAGTAAGTGACTAGATTACAATATTTTCAAAACGGTGGTATGAAGTACCCTAACTCCCCCCCCCCTCCCCTTCCTCCTTGGTATTTCGAGGTTAATGCATTAAATACACTAGAATATTTACCTGTCGTGAATCGGGCGGAAAATACAGTAGTGTTACCACCAGAAATTTGTAACACTTACATTATTCACAAAGGCTCACTGTGGTGCATTCGTAATCGTAATAAATCCCAGTCCCATTGGAATCAAAAGGTACTACCTCACATTTCACATCTATTGACGGCGCAATAGAATTAAATTTCAATTGTGCTAGTATGTGGGCGTCCCAAAACTGTGTTCCACATTAAACGCTTTCAGATACGTAATAATCATGCCATGGGACTGGCACTTGGAGTACAAGACCGAAGTCCACTTTGTAGTGGAGAAAAGGAAGTTCATCATGTAGTGTCCTTGACGTCGGCACGCAGAAGTAAAAGAAAAAAAAAGTTTGTGCTGCAGGTTTTCCTCGAGCGTTGCGTCACTTGGTGACGTCACGACTTTTAAACACTTTCCTCAGCCTCTGGAGCCGTTTCTAGGAATGGCAGTCTATTTATTCGCACATCAGCGTAAGCTGCAATCTGCACGACAGTATTGCTGTTAGTGCTGGTGAAGGCTTCGCTACAAGGGCGTATCTAGGGCGCAAGGATTGCGATCTGGATAGAAATGTTGAAATTGTATTCAAACTCGAACCACTTATTTTTAATAAATCTGAAGCCAGAACACTCATTCTATTCCACTTTGGCGCATAACGTCCTTCTGACATAAAATGGGTTTCAAAATGGAATGATCAGCTTCTTTGATTTCTATGTACGATGGGAACTGAAGAAGGAACCTAAGTAGAAAACGAACTTCGACCTTCTCTATGCAAGTCCTGCTTCTATTATATGTTCAATATTTACGAAGAGGATTCAGGCTTGATTTTCCCTCTCCTCCACGGAACACAGTCTCTGCGATTTTATCGTCGTCAGGCTGCTAAATTTTATCGAAAGACATTTCGCATTTCATGCTGCCTAGCTCATAAGTAATGTAGTTGCAAGAGAAACGTATGAGATCTGCTGACTACGACCAAGGAAACCGACCATAAATTTCCGTTTCTGTAGCGGCCACTGTGCCGTTACATCATTAGTGACCGCATTTGTGGAGCGAGAAGATAGGATGGTGTTTGTTCCTGATACGAGCGACAAGAAAAATACTGAGTGGCCAGCAGCAGATGTTCACCTTTGAGAGAAATATGTGGATGATCTAGGGCACATATTCAGAAGTATTCTTGTCAGGTAATAGGTATGTTCGTGCTATGGAAGACAATTACAGACGGGAAAAATCCACCTCAGGTACGTGAAATTACTAGAAAGCTATTACGAAATCTGGTAACTTTATGGTGTATTCATATAAAGCCATATTCTGCCTGATAAAAAAATAAAATGCTGTGGAATACAAAATAAAAGTAAATTCAACTATCCTAGAAGCTTTCAACGATTTTGGAGTTAAAAAGTAACTGCTGAGTTGTCCCTGAGAAACTTTGGTCCTAAATGATATATTCAGTAATATTATCTTGGAACTCTTCCATTTGGTCCGTGTTTGCATAGAAAAACAGTAATATCAGAAATCGAGTCCGCCTTGATGCAAAACACCTTGTTATTCGTTTATTTCTTTATTATCCCAAACTAGTTTCGGCGACAAATATCACCATCATCAGTGGGTTTTTTTTTATCTAAAACATGCAGAAAATGGCATGGTTGTACAAACACAGTAAAACATTATTACATTTTTACGCTTCGTCTTTTGAAATGTAGTTTTCTATTGATACTTTCATACTACCTTATTTATTGTATGTTACAGCATGTTTTAAGCAATTATTGGCGCTGTTTGAGACATATTTTTGCGCTCTTTTTTCTGTTTCTAATGACGTACGAAAGTTCACCTTTTAGTATTTGTTTACTAACAGCCGCTCACATGGTTGCAGATGACATGATGTTCGCTATGTAAAAAGACGGCAACAGAAAAAAGAGCACAAAAATACGTCGCAAACAGCGCCAATAATTGCTTAAAACATGCTGTAACATACAATAAATAAGGTAGTATGAAAGTATCAATAGAAAACTACATTTCAAAAGACCAAGTGTAAAAATGTAATAATGTTTTACTGTGTTTGTACAACCATGCCATTTTATGCATGTTTTAGATGTTAAAAAAAAACCACTGATGATGGTGATATTTGTCGCCGAAACTGGTTTGGGATAATAAAGAAATAAACGAATAACAAAGTGTTTTGCATCAAGGCGGACTCAATTTCTGATATTACTGTTTTTAATATATTCAGTCCAGATGCTCGTTAAGTATAATGGTAGCGAAACAGAAGTATGCTTTAATAGTTCAGAGATCGTTGTACTGAAGAAGACCAGATCAAAGTTTTTATTTCCGACCGTCGCGCAAAGTCAGAAAGAAAGGGTAAAAAATAAGGAGGAACGAGAAACAACTGGAGATGCTCGATAGAGGAAAGACAACTGTACAGGGTAGACTACCCAACTCATTCTTTGACTGTGGGTCTAACGTGATGATGAGGTTACCCTGGAAAACGTAGCGTCCCACACCCAAACGTTTAAAAAAAAAAAAAGGCACAAGACGTACTATTCTTTGAGAACAGTCTGAGCGCAGACCTGCAAAACTGCAGAGCGATCTCGCTATCGTCGGTATGTTGTCGAATAATCTTCTATCCGTTTATTATTTTCGTGAGACTGTACGACTCTGTAGGAAACAATACAGGTTTCACACATACCGATCGCTTAAAAGCCAGCTTTGCTCGCTCGCGAAATTCACAGGGCTGAGAAGGCCTGTGTAGGTAGCAGTGATGGGCTTTATGCCACGTTTGAGTTTCGGGAAGCTATCAATACAAATTTGCAATTTTCTGTCCAGTTCTATTACCATATGGATCGACGGAAAAAGACAGTGTTGTACCCAAATAGGATTAAAAATACACTATATTCATCACAATTAAAACTAATCGTGTATAAATATACTACATTGAAGAGGCAAATAAACTGGTACACCTGCCTAACATCGTGTAGAGCCCCCGTGAGCACGCAGAAGTGCCGCAACACGACGTGGCATGGACTCGACTAATGTTGGAAGTATTTCTGGAGGGAATTGACGCCATGAATCCTGCAGGGCTGTCTATAAACCCGTAAGAGCACGAGGGAATGAAGATCTCTTTTGAACAGCACGTTGCAAGGCATCCCAGATATGCTCAATAATGTTCATGTCGTGGGAGTTTGGTGGGCAGCGAAAGTGTTTAAATTCAGATGAGTGTCCGTGGAGCCGGTCTGTAGCAATTCTGGAAGTATGGGGTGTCGCATTGTTCTGCTGGAATTGGCCAAGTCCGTCGAAATGCACAATGGACATGAATGGATGGGGGTGATCAGACAGGCTACTTACGTGCGTGTCACCTGTCAGAATCATATGTAGACGTATCAAGGGTCCCAATCACTCCAATTGCACATGCTCCACACCATTAAAGACCCTCCACCAGCTTGAACAGCCCCTTGCTGATTTACAGGGTCCATGGTTTCATACGATTGTCTTCATACTGCGCACGACCATCCGCTAGATACAATTTGAAACGAGACTCGTCCGACTAGGCAACTTGTTTCCAGTCATCAACAATCCAGTGTCGGTGTTGACGGGCCAGGCGAGGTGTAAAGCTTTGTGTCGTGCAGTGATCAAGGGTACACGAGTGGGCCTTCGGCTCCGAGAGACCATATCGATGATGTTTCGTTGGATGGGTCGCACGCTCACACTTGTTGATGACCCAGTATTGAAATCTGCAGCAATTTGCGAAAGGGTAGCACGTCTGTCATGTTGAATGATTCTCTTCAGTCGTCGTTGGTCCCGTTCATGCAGGATCTTTTTCCGGCGGCAGCGATGTCGGAGATTTGATGTTTTACCGGATTCTTATATTCAGGGTACACTCGTGAAATGGTCGTACGGGAAAATCCCCACTTCATCGCTGCCTCGGAGATGCTGTGTTCCATCGCTTGTGCGCCAACTATAACACCACGTTCAAACTCACTTAAATCTTGATAACCCGCCATTGTAGCAGCAGTAACCAATCGAAGAACTGCGTCAGACACTTGTCGTCTTATATAGGCGTGGCCCTCCGCAGCGCCGTATTCTGCCTGTTTACATGGCTCTGTATTTGAATACGCATGCATGTACCAGTTTCTTTGGCGCTTCAGTGTATAAACTGACTCGTTGCACATCATTTGGATAAAAATATGGTTCATATCATCTATGGAACACATAACTAATTCTCCAGTATCCTAAGCGAGGTACACTATCTGATCCAAACTATCCGAACACTTTTATGCAATGCAAAAATGGCCAACAGCTGTCACGAGAGGCTGTCACCACCAGTGCACAAGAGGACAGGATGTATTATGCTGTCAGTAGAGAAGCAATAACATAAAAATGGGTCTGTCAGGAGAGCTCAGTGACTCGAACGTGGACTACACATTGGATGTCGCCGGGTAACAGACGCATTAGGTAGGGGAACTCGAGGCAGAACGGGATAGCGGGGCACAATGGGAAATTGCTCTTTTCTAGACTGGACAGTGTTGCAACCTGTCGTATGGGCACGTAACTACTTCTCCGAATGGAAGGGAAGTGAGGGCAGCCATTCTGCTTTAGTTTGAAGTGCGAAATCTAAGTGAATTGTTGTCCGTCACGTTACCGCTTGAGTTGTTCTAACGTTTGGTGAATTTCAACGCCAGGTAAGCTGTTAATTGTTAATTGTATACCCTAAAATGACACATTCCTTTAAAATGCATGCCATTTGTTATACTTTAGTTGTTTTAACGCGTTTAAATACGTCAGTTATTACGCTCCATAAAAGGTGTTAACCTCAAAAGTGCTCTTGGGGCGGAACGGGACGGGGCAGAATGGGATAGTGTCCCGTTCTGCCCCGTCATATTTTGATCCAAGTAGAAAGCAAACCCAGCCTGTATGTTCATGGATGCCAGACTCTCCAACAAGCTATGTCCGCCGAACAACTCAGCTTTACAGATATCGCCCGAAGCTGTCATTCCAAACCCACTAATCTGTCGAAATACTCGGCGGACTACAAGACGAAAAGGAAAAACGATCGTATTAACAGATTCTCCTTCTAAGAAGGAACTGCAGAATGCTGTCGCGCACAAAGTAGGCCTACAGAAAGGAGGAGGGTGCACAAATATAAACAATGTCAGGACAGAGACGTCAGGTGCAATGCAACTCAAGGCAAAAATATCAAACTGTACACCCAAAAAAAAAAACAGAGGACATCAAACACCTTAAGAAAAATAAAAGGAAGAAGATGATGGAGAAGAGAGAATCAGAGAGAGAGGATGCTGAGAGTCTCTACTGTGGGGACTTCTACTCCGTTTCTAAGGAGGGCTGGGTCGCATGCCAGAGCGGGCACACAATTCAAGTGCTGGCATAGACAGTGAAGATGAAGAGGAAATACTGTTTGTGACTGTTGTCGAAAGGGCTAGTAGTGAGTGGTTTGGTGGTTATTAAGCATTGTACATTTTTCAGAATAACATTAAAATATTTTATTATTTTGAAGAATGACTTTTTAATTGTTTAAATTACACATTCCTTAGTCTGAATTTCCTGTTACACAACATTTTGTCATAGTTTAATACGATATTCGTAATTCAAATTCAACGTTTATGCAATCATTTAACAAAAAATACCCTTATCCCATTCTGCCCCGTGCGTGGGGTGGAACGGGAAATTTGCAAGACTTTCTTTAAAAAATTGTATAAAATGCAAAATGTATTGTTTTAAATGATTTTAAAATAAGGTACATTAGGTTACACTACAAGGTGTTTCTTTACCACTTTAAGAAGTGTTTCCTTGTGTGCCATTATTTTATAGAAGTTGTTAAACATTAAGTATCCCGTTCCGCCCCGAGTTCCCCCACATTTAAACCATTCTGAAGCTGCCCAGGTATGTTGGTGACACGACTGTGAAGAGGAAACCCGAAGGAGCAACCGTAGCTGAACCAAGACGAGGCAAATATCATATACTGACGGACAGAGACCGTCGAACATTGCCGAAGGTGATTGGAAAAAATCGCATTAAATCAGAGGAAAGAAACTGTCGTCAGTTCTAAAATGCTAACAGCAGTCCAGCTAGCACAGTGACTGTGGGTAGGGACTTAGAAAGAATGAAGTGCAATGGGCGAGCAGCTCCTCACAGGCCACACATTTCTGTAGTCAGTGCTAAGCGACAATTGTTGTCTGTAAAGAGCGACGCCACTGGGCGTCGGATGACTAGAAACGAATGAATTGGAGTCATGAATCATGCTATAACCTGTGGCTATTCGAAAGAGGGGTTTGGATTTGACGAACGCCTGTAAAACATTCCCTGCCATCACGTGTAGTGCTAATAGTGGAGGAAATGCCATTACGATAAGAGGCTGTTTTTCTTGGTTAGTGTGTGGTACTATTATTGCGCTTAAAGATACTTACATCCGGAAGTAAATGAACATACTTTTGCACCATGGTGTGCTGCGTCCAGCAGAGGGATAGTTCGGAGACGATTATTGCATGACCATGATAATACACCCTATCATATATCAGCGTCGCTAAAACAATGGTTAGTGGACAATAACATTCTTGAAATGGACTGGCCTGCCCAGAGTCCCGCCGTGAACCACATGGGATACCTGTGGGATGAGTCAGAACGTCTGCCTCTCTCCAGACCTCATCGTCCAACGCCACTACCTTCTCTGGTTTCGGCTCTTGACGAAGAACTGGCTGCCGATAGTCCAGAGACATACACACACCTCACTGAAAGCGTCCCGAACCATCTTAAAGACGAAGAGTGGAAACACCCAATATTAAAGGCCACTAATATGTGTTCGGATTCTTTTGATCGGAAGGTGTATACTAGAATAGAGAATGTAGACGAAGATGAAATGGGAGATACTACACTGCATGAAGAGTTTGACAGAGCACTGAAAGACCTGAGTCGAAACAAGGCCCCTGGAGTAGACAACATTCCATTAGAACTACTGACGGCCTTGGGAGAGCCAGTCCTGACAAAACTCTACCATCTGGTGAGCAAGATGTATGAGACAGGCGAAATACCCTCAGACTTCAAGAAGAATATAATAATTCCAATCCCAAAGAAAGCAGGTGTTGACAGATGTGAAAATTACCGAACAATCAGTTTAATAAGTCACGGATACAAAATACTAACGCGAATTCTTTACAGACGAATGGAAAAACTGGTAGAAGCCGACCTCGGGGAAGATCAGTTTGGATTCCGTAGAAATGTTGGAACACGTAAGGCAATACCGACCTTACGACTTATCTTAGAAGGAAGATTAAGGAAAGGCAAACCTACGTTTCTAGCATTTGTAGACTTAGAGAAAGCTTTTGACAATGTTGACTGGAATACACTCTTTCAAATTCTAAAAGTGGCAGGGGTAAAATACAGGGAGCGAAAGGCTATTTACAATTTGTACAGAAACCAGATGGCAGTTATAAGAGTCGAGGGGCATGAAAGGGAAGCAGTGGTTGGGAAGGGAGTGAGACAGGGTTGTAGCCTATCTCCGATGTTATTCAATCTGTATATTGAACAAGCAGTGAAGGAAACAAAAGGAAAATTCGGAGTAGGTATTAAAATCCATGGAGTAGAAATAAAAACTTAGAGGTTCGCCGATGACTGTGTAAATCTGTCAGAGACAGCAAAGGACATGGAAGAGCAGTTGAATGGAATGGACAGTGTCTTGAAAGGAGGATAATAGATGAACATCAACAAAAGCAAAAGAAGGATAATGGAATGTAGTCGAATTAAGTCGGGTGATGCTTGGGGAATTAGATTAGGAAATGAGACACTTGAAGTAGTAAAGGAGTTTTGTTATTTGGGGAGCAAAATAACTGATGATGGTCGAAGTAGAGAAGATATAAAATGTAGATTGGTAATGGCAAGGAAAGCGTTTCTGAAGAAGAGAAATTTGTTAACATTGAGTATAGATTTAAGTGTCAGGAAGTCGTTTCTGGAAGTATTTGCATGGAGTGTAGCCATGTATGGAATTGAAACATGGACGATAAATAGTTTAGACAAGAAGAGAATAGAAGCTTTCGAAATGTGGTGCTACAGAAGAATGCTGAAGATTAGATGGATAGATCACATAACTAATGAGGAGGTATTGAACAGAATTGGGGAGAAGAGGAGTTTGTGGCAACTTGACAAGAAGAAGGGACCGGTTGGTAGGACATGTTCGTAGGCATGAAGGGATAACCAATTTAGTACTGGAGGGCAGCGTGGAGGGTTAAAAATCGTAGAGGGAGACCAAGAAATGAATACAGTAAGCTGATTCAGAAGGATGTAGGTTGCAGTAAGTACTGGGAGACGAAGAACCTTGCACAGGATAGGGTAGCATGGAGAGCTGTATCAAACCAGTCTCAGGACTAAAGACCACAAGAACAACAATACTATGGTGAGAGGAGATTTACCACACAGACTTCCTAGAATACTGGTTCTACAAATCTACCCACAAAATTCCTCCAAGAACGACGTCGCCTTTCTCCAAGGCCTCCCATTTACATTGCTCGAGAATCTCTCTTACCCACACTCTTCTGAATGGGCCGTAGCGACTCATTTTTATCCTAGCAGTGTGCCAGAATCCGTTCGACGTCTGCAGTCATGCGTACTTGATGGCTCCAAACGCCGGAGAAATACTTCATAACGTAACGCTCTAGCGTCTTATAAGCGATTCCCTTTAGATATGCGTTGTACTTTCCCAATGCTTTTCCAACAAATGGTCTTTATCTCAGCTTCTGTAATATCGATTTTACGTGTTCGTACCATTTCAGGCAGTTTCTTGGTGTTATCGAAAAGTATTTAAACGATGTAACGTAATGGCGCTATCTTGTTCTTATCACCTTAAA
This sequence comes from Schistocerca americana, assembly GCF_021461395.2. NCBI lineage: Eukaryota > Metazoa > Arthropoda > Insecta > Orthoptera > Acrididae > Schistocerca > Schistocerca americana. The sequence goes on from NC_060119.1 coordinate 853,013,600, forward strand.
AGAGAGCTGCCAGATATTAGCGCGAGTGGAAATTATGTCCAGGTCTTTCTGGAATTCTTTACGATCGTCCTACAACTATACTTTTCTGTAGATAATTGCATCTTCAACGAACGATCTGATAGTGACGGGTCTACCTTGATGATGCTACAAACTTTCAGGGATAATAGAGAAGGCTAGATGTATCAACCTGGAGTAACCAACACTGCTTCGGAAACAACAGAGTAAGAAGTTATAAGCGAAATCTTTCTGGTAACTCTGATAGTGAAATACATGTAACGGAACTGTTGTCGGTAAGATTGTAGGGTAGGTATTTCCGACGAGCATTTTGGTGAAGAAATTACGGTAATAACTTGGCTAATCCAATGCAGATGGCGGACTGTGTACTGGCATGAGCAGTCTTGGTGCATGGTGTCTATTCTGTAGTTTAGCGTACTGTAGACTGAAGTACTGAGGTCGACCAACTCTAGCCAAATGGAGTTTTACCCGGCGACGGAACTCGCAGACACGATTTTCCGTGTACGGACGAGTGAATTGAAGCAGCATAAAAGCAGAAAAGTTGTTTCTGGACCAAATGTCCGAGTAGAAGACATCCGGCTGATACCATGTTTGTAAGACTGTTCCAACGATTAAGTGAAACAGGGCAACTGGTACCAATGTACAACGACCGAAGAAGATAACAGACTACACGGACGCACAACTTGGAAAAAGCAGTGTTTGCTTGAGTGAACGAGGCGCCTGAAATCAGCAATCCATCAATCGCACGTGAAATGAATGTTTCGCAGAGTACTTTGAAGTGAGTATTACGGGAAATACAGCTACACCCGTACCATCCACAGAAAGTGCGTGCTATGACTGCTGCTGACTTACGTCCTTGCGCCGTGTTCAGCCAATGGTTCTTGGGGCGCCTTGCAGTCGATTTTCACTTTCCTTTGTATGGACTTTTCACGGATGAAGCCTATTTCACCAGAGACGCGATGCTAAATAGCCGCAACAGTCATGTTTGGGCCGATGAGAATCTCCACGCTACAGCTGTGCAGAGCCACAAACACCGACGAAAATCCCCAAGCAACAGTTCTGAAGAGCCATAAATACAGATTATTAATCAGTAAACTTGTAGGCAGGCGTAGTCGATGATTAGGTACTAGACCCGTTTCTTCTTCTTCCCAGCTTAAATTCACCACTGTGCACAGTGTTTATAAGAGACGTACTACTCAGGGTCCTGGAACATATCCCACTTATTCGTCAACGGTTGCGGTTCTAACTCGATGCAGCCCCACCTTACTTTGGAGTGAGAGTTCGTCGACACCTGGATCAGACATTCCCTGAAAAGCGGATTGGCAGAGGAGATCCTGTTTCGTGGCCAGTACGTTCACCTCATTCCACCCCACTTGATTTCTTCTTGTGCGGCCATGTGAAAAGTCTTGTGAAGGAGATGCCTGTCGAGACTGAAGAGAATCTTCTAGTAAGAACTCTCGCCGCTTGCAGCACTGTTCAAATGACACCGTGAATATGAGAACGGATACAGCAGAACTTTGTGAAGCAATGCCATGCCTGCATTGACGTTTGGGGACGTCATTTTGAACAATGTCGTAAAGATAGCAGCTTGTGAAACTTGTGCAGGAGAATGCAGTTCTTATTACTGTACCGTAGACAGGATTTTCGGCCACTGTAACATTAAGTTACGTGCGCTGTTACTAGTCCCTCAACAGGGGAAAGTGTATTGGATTGTGTTCAGCCGGAATTCTGTACGTCATAATCAGGGATCGGAAGTTGGGGCCCTGAGTTAGAAAGCTGCATGAGGCTAAAGCGGAACTCGAATCGATTTTCGCTTTCGCTATCGATTCGGTCGTTTCTTGACTAGGTCCCCTTACTTCAGATTTATACATTTATCTTTTGCCATCGTCCATGGAAGTTTATAACATCAGTAGGAAATCGCCCACTTAATGTTAAGGACGTCAAATCTGTTCCTTCTGACACACTTGACGCTACTTTCGTTTCTTTTGAACATTCGCTGCTCAGTATAACGTACTGGTATCTTTTATTCAACAATTTGTCGAGTAAATCGTATATCTTAGGAATAATTGGATCAAGTTTGTAATTGGATAGAAGATTTTCTAGGAAAGGGCCGCAGTCGGTCGTACGTAATGAACAGACACTGGTCAGGAAAGATGGTAGCGGCTAGCATATCACAACGAAGTATGGCGGCAATGTTAACGTTTGCGATACATACAAATGAACTGGAAGATAACGTTTGCAGCTCTCTGAGTTTGTTCGCAGACAACGCTGTTTTATGAAACTTCCTGGCAAATTAAAACTGTGTGCCCGACCGAGACTCGAACTCGGGACCTTTGCCTTTCGCGGGCAAGTGCTCTACCAACTGAGCTACCGAAGCACGACTCACGCCCGGTACTGGCAGAAGTAAAGCTGTGGGTACGGGGCGTGAATCGTGCTTCGGTAGCTCAGTTGGTAGAGCACTTGCCCGCGAAAGGCAAAGGTCCCGAGTTCGAGTCTCGGTCGGGCGCACAGTTTTAATCTGCCAGGAAGTTTCATATCAGCGCACACTCCGCTGCAGAGTGAAAATCTCATTCTGGAACGCTGTTTTATAATGGTAAGTCACGTCTTAGACCACTGTTAAGAAATGTAAGAACAGTTCCAGGTTGTAACCACTTGTTAATGTAGCGCAAATGAAGTCAATCACAAGTGTCAAGTACGTGGAATATTCAGAACAATTCCAACTGGAAGGTGCACACAACACTAGCCGTATGGAACGCAGATACCACGCCTCCCATCCTAAGGAATACCAATCAATTTAAGAAGAATATCGCTCACAAATCCCTCCTACGACCTGTGTGTGGTGTTCAGTGGTTAACCCCAACAAACTGTTTTATGTTATGGCCAATCGTAGCTGAAGTAATCCATATTTGACAATCAATCACATCCAGTTGAGTGTGAACCTTTATTTAAAGGAACATGACCGATTTAGTGATATCACTGAGAAGGCTGAGTCCCCCTGTTTCCCATATTATGGGCTTCCTGTTTTACTGAGGTATGCACACCTGACGATATGGTTTGATACCCAGAAACAGGTCGCGTCCCTGTAAAAACAGCTGGAAGCAGTTTACTTGCCGAATAAGGGTTAACACCAAGATGGGTTAACAGAAAAGAGAGAGAGAGACTCCGCAAGAACAGCGCTGTTCAGTGCTGAGAGCCTTACTCTAAAAGTCCGAGAGTCTGCGTCACAACACAAGAACAAATTACTTCTTCCGATCACATACTGTCTAACATTCTGCGTGGTGTTGTTTGTTCTATATCGTGTCTCCCTACCACTTTCGCGCAACGACGCTCTGAGCGTGTTTTTTAGGGAATTGACTAGTTTGAACCTGGGACCTGTTGCTGGTAAGGAGACGCCAGACCACACATGACATGTAGAATTCAGAAGAGTTCAGTGAGACTAGCGATGATATAACCAAATACTTAATGATTTCAGCGTCAGCTTCACCGGACTCCCTGTAAAAGAATCTTAATACTAACTAAATTTAGTGGAAGGGGTTCAAGGCTTTCCTATTTTTAGTTAGCTGGTTAAATAACGTCGAAAAAGCAGTTAAGTTTACCATTGGAAATTTTATTCTACTCACAAAACATTGTTTATAAATTGCACCATTGATAAAAGGAAATGTTTTAATACAGGATGGTAAAAACCAACTGCGTTCAACAAAAATGTGAACGAGTATTCCCTGAATGAGTTTCCAAGTTCTAAAATGGATCGAAGGATGACCTATGCCATATCACATCTATAATCTAGGTTTAAATTAAGTTTCACAAAAGAGAAAACTATCAAAATGGTCTACAGAGACCCTCAATTATCTTTAATTACTTATCTAACTTGTCGTAAATTACAGTGGTTGATGTGGCTTCTCAATAACTATATAACAGAAAAATCATCGCGTTTCAGATTTTTACTTCAAGTGGCAAATGTGAACACCATGAGCTTTAATTGACGATCGACACTAGTATTACACAAAAAGGGGGTGTAACAGATGGGACTTCTGCAGTTCTGAGTGAAGCTTTATCCGCTGTTATGCGGCATCGCGTGCGTTCATTATCTTGTCGGTGTTCGTCAGGGGGCGGCGGACAGCACAGCTCCGCTCACCTCGCCGTCTCGGAAGCAACTCTCTCCTAACTTTTCCTTACTACAATTTACCGAAGTTGGTTTAAAAAAACTATCTGGCTGTGTTTTCATCTGACCGATCAGGGTCTCAATGTTAACAGTAAGCTCCGCCGACAAAAATTTTGTCTATCCAATGAGAAGCGTTATACTTTTCGTGGTGGGGCAATGTTTTTAAAGTTTGCAACGTAACAGAGACGCGAAAAAGTCTCACGCCAAAATTGCAGCTGGTGTGGTCCTTTTAGCGTTATCGTAAGATTTATACTGTTCTTCTGGAGGGCTCTATCTTTTAACATGGGCTGGGGGGTGGTTCTGACGTAACAGAGACGCGAAAGAGTCTCACGCTAAAACTTGCGGGTGGTGTAGCCCTTTTTGTGTTATCGTAAGATCTATACTGTTCTTCTGGAGGGCTCTAGCTTTTAACATTGGCTGGGGGGTGGTCCTGACGTAACAGAGACGCGAAAGAGTCTCACGCTAAAACTTGCGGGTGGTGTGGTCCTAGCGGTTAGCTGGCGACGTGGGTGTCCGTCCGTCCCTTCTCGTAGGGCCTTCCAGCTTAACACGGTTCTGCTCTCGGCTTCTGTTCTCGTTCCTCCCCTCGGAACTGCGTCTGTCTCACGGTGGGAAGGTATGACATGCATTTAGGCATTCTTGTGTTAGTCTGTAGTATTCCATTTGCTCACTCGTTGCTCGTATTACTTTGGTTAATTTAATGTCACGATTTATTCGGAGCTATGTGACATACTACTGGTTTTGCTTATCATGTCAGGGTTTTCATGGAAGGTGTTGGATTTGCTGACACCTTACAACTGGCCTGACTATTTCTCTCTTCTTATTTTATTGCTGTCGTACCATATGATTCTCATCACATTTTTAGCCTTCTCATTTTCACTAATACCAATCTCCTAGGTAGAAGGAGCCTCAGAGGGTCAGCGGGGATCTCACGAGTCCTGAAAGACTTCTAGCCTGCTTTTTGACCTACATGCCGGCCCGGTTCATATACCTTTTACCTCTGTTTAAATTATTGTTCATCTCTCTCATCAACATCATTTTCGATAGCCCAGTTCACCACTGCTACGTACTATTACAATTCGATCAAATTTCTGGCTGACGACGCTAACTCCAGATAGACGATCTCTTGAACAAGGGACTGGTGACTACGCTGCTCCGTCGGCTAAGCCCTCCAGAGTACCAACAGTCAACCAACCAGCCTACCAAGGAACCAAGCTACACTACTGGCAATTAAAATTGCTACACCAAGAACAAATTCAGATGACAAACGGGTATTCATTGCACAAATATGTTATACTAAAACTGACATGTGATTACATTTTCACGCAATTTGAGTGCATAGATCCTGAGAAATCAGTACCCAGAACAACCACCTCTGGCCGTAATAACGGCCTTGATACTCCTGGGCATTGAGTCAAACAGAGCTTGGATGGCATGTACAGGTACAGCTCCCCGTGCAGCTTCAACACGATATCACAGTTCATCAAGAGTAGTTACTGGCGTATTGTGACGAGCCAGTTGTTCGGCCACCATTGACCAGACGTTTTCAATTGGTGAGAGATCTGGAGAATGTGCTGGCCAGGGCAGCACAGCATCCAGAAAGGATGGACCTGCAACATGCAGTCGTGCATTATCCTGCTGAAATGTAGGGTCCGCACGGATCGAATGAAGGGTAGAGCACAGGTCGTAACACATCTGAAATGTAACTTCCACTGTTCAAAGTGCCGTCAGTGCGGACAAGAGGTGACCGAGACATGTAACCAATGGCACTCCATACCATCATGCCGGGTGATACGCCAGTATGGCGATGACGAATATACGCTTCCAATGTGCGTTCACCGCGATGTCGCCAAACACGGATGCGACCATCATGATGCTGTAAACAGAACCTGTATTCATCCGAAAAAACGACGTTTTATCATTCATGCGCCCAGGTTCGTCGTTGAGTACACCATCGCAGGCGCTCCTGTCTGTGATGCAGCGTCAAGGGTAACCGCAGCCATTGTCTCCGAGCTGATAGTCCGTGCTGCTGCAAACGTCGTCGAACTGTTCGTGCAGATGGTTGTTGTCTTGTAAACGTCCCCATCTGTTGACTTAGGGACCGAGACGTGGCTGCACGATCCGTTACAGCCATGCGGATAAGATGCCTGTCATCTCGACTGCTAGTGATACGAGGCCGTTAGGATCCAGCACGGCGTTCCGTATTACCCTCCTGAACCCACCGATTCCATATTCTGCTAACAGTCATTGGATCTCGACCAACGCGAGCAGCAATGTCGCGATACGATAAACCGCAATCGCGATAGGCTACAATCCGACCTTTATCAAAGTCGGAAACGTGATGGTACGCATTTCTACTTCTCACACGAGGCATCACAACAACGTTTCACCAGGCAACGCCGGTCAACTGCTGTTTGTGCATGAGAAATCCTTTGGAAACTTTCCTCATGTCAGCACGTTGTAGGTGACATAACCGGTGCCAACCTTGTGTGAATGCTCTGGATAGTTAATCATTTGCATATCACAGCATCTTCTTCCTGTCGGTTAAATTTCGCATCTGTAGCATGTCATCTTCGTGGTGTAGCAATTTTAATGGCCAGTAGTGTACTTCGTCCAGCATATATTTCGCAAAGTGACCACGAGGTAAAATCAGATAAATACAGGATTATCTCGACAATAAAATAGTGATTATTTTCTTCCTGCGTACCATACTCACATGAAGTATGATGGAAGGAACTTTACTCAAGTCCACTGTATACACACATCGTGTAGTGGCCAATAAAGTCCAGATATAGATGTAGAGCAGGTATTCCTATATCTCAGCTCGGAGGGGAAGGGGGAGAACTTCCGCACCTGTCTATGCAGCTAAGCTTGGTTACATATACTGTGACCAAAAATTTACATTATCAGAGAGAGGAAATATGTTCCTGATTAGTCGGTGGACAAGTCAGACCCGGAAGAGCTTCGACACTTTCTAGGAGAGCAGGCCTACAATCTTAGAAAATCAACATTGTCGGATGGTTTATATACACTCCTGGAAATGGAAAAAAGAACACATTGACATCGGTGTGTCAGACCCACCATACTTGCTCCGGACACTGCGAGAGGGCTGTACAAGCAATGATCACACGCACGGCACAGCGGACACACCAGGAACCGCGGTGTTGGCCGTCGAATGGCGCTAGCTGCGCAGCATTTGTGCACCGCCGCCGTCAGTGTCAGCCAGTTTGCCGTGGCATACGGAGCTCCATCGCAGTCTTTAACACTGGTAGCATGCCGCGACAGCGTGGACGTGAACCGTATGTGCAGTTGACGGACTTTGAGCGAGGGCGTATAGTGGGCATGCGGGAGGCCGGGTGGACGTACCGCCGAATTGCTCAACACGTGGGGCGTGAGGTCTCCACAGTACATCGATGTTGTCGCCAGTGGTCGGCGGAAGGTGCACGTGCCCGTCGACCTGGAACCGGACCGCAGCGACGCACGGATGCACGCCAAGACCGTAGGATCCTACACAGTGCCGTAGGGGACCGCACCGCCACTTCCCAGCAAATTAGGGACACTGTTGCTCCTGGGGTATCGGCGAGGACCATTCGCAACCGTCTCCATGAAGCTGGGCTACGGTCCCGCACACCGTTAGGCCGTCTTCCGCTCACGCCCCAACATCGTGCAGCCCGCCTCCAGTGGTGTCGCGACAGGCGTGAATCGAGGGACGAGTGGAGACGTGTCGTCTTCAGCGATGAGAGTCGCTTCTGCCTTGGTGCCAATGATGGTCGTATGCGTGTTTGGCGCCGTGCAGGTGAGCGCCACAATCAGGACTGCATACGACCGAGGCACACAGGGCCAACACCCGGCATTATGATGTGGGGAGCGATCTCCTACACTGGCCGTACACCACTGGTGATCGTCGAGGGGACACTGAATAGTGCACGGTACATCCAAACCGTCATCGAACCCATCGTCCTACCATTCCTAGACCGGCAAGGGAACTTGCTGTTCCAACAGGACAATGCACGTCCGCATGTATCCCGTGCCACCCAACGTGCTCTAGAAGGTGTAAGTCAACTACCCTGGCCAGCAAGATCTCCGGATCTGTCCCCCATTGAGCATGTTTGGGACTGGATGAAGCGTCGTCTCACGCGGTCTGCACGTCCAGCACGAACGCTGGTCCAACTGAGGCGCCAGGTGGAAATGGCATGGCAAGCCATTCCACAGGACTACATCCGGCATCTCTACGATCGTCTCCATGGGAGAATAGCAGCCTGCATTGCTGCGAAAGGTGGATATACACTGTACTAGTGCCGACATTGTGCATGCTCTGTTGCCTGTGTCTATGTGCCTGTGGTTCTGTCAGTGTGATCATGTGATGTATCTGACCCCAGGAATGTGTCAATAAAGTTTCCCCTTCCTGGGACAATGAATTCACGGTGTTCTTATTTCAATTTCCAGGAGTGTATTAAGAGAAGTAAGTTACTCATCTGGAGACCTAAATATCAGCAAAGGAAAGGCTCGAGAAGCTATTCTCGGTGACACGCATCAGAGTAATGGCCTTCTAAGTCTGTGGCAATCGGACGCTGGCAATCCACTTGAAAAGCAACTTATCTTTCCGTAAAAAACTGTCCTTATCGGGATAATTTAAGTACTTGAGATCAGATATAGACATGAAAGATCTCCACAGAATGTGCACATGGTCGCCAGAAGAATTATCCTGACGTAGACTTCGTCTGAGATGTTTTCTAAGAGAAAATGCACGGTATATGTGTTTATACAGGACGAACATTAATAAAACGGACAAACCACAGGGATGGATTCCTGACTGGAAATGGATCAAAATAGGTCCATCGACATGTATACGGAAATAGACGGTGTGCGTGCAAAACAACATATTGCAACAACAACAAAACGTCCCAGAACACAGTACAGAGCTCCATAGTTTCCACGTCACAACAGATGTTGCAGCTGACAGGGATAACAGCTGTTGCTATGCAGGATACACATAATCGTACTGTGGCTTACACCACGTTGGCGGATCTCTTGAATGGAGCTTGTACTACGTCTCAATATGCTGTAAAACCTGGTACTCTAAACCCGATGTACGCACAGTCTGCCGCCTATTTGCACGTCTGTCTGAAAGGACCCATGATCACACAAACGCCCAGAAAGGGCTTGAAATGTTGTGTGGTGTGGATGGTATCTGTGAAGGTACTTGTTTTGGTATAGCCGTTCTGCCTCTTGACCGTTTCCATCCGTTTGGCCGCACACAAACACCATCTCAGCTTATTCTCGACATGGACACGGGACCATTCTGCTGCTTACATTAGGCTGCAACAGCTACAACACACAAGGAACACGCGGCAAATAGTAAGAAGAACCTTCATACGTCAGTGCCTTCTACCTTGGCAACGATGCACTTCCGGACGCATGTTCATTGCACCTTTTTTCCTCCACTTACAGTCGGGACCCGTCCCAGCAGTTTGTCAGTTTTATTAAGTTCACTCTGCATAAATAGTTTGTATTCTTACGGCTATTATACATTAAAATACACGGACTGCAGTTGGAATCCGCTCCTAATGTAGAATGTCTCCGTGATGACGATACAATTTTCAGAAGTGGTGAAATAGGAAATATGTGCCAGCGTGAGATACAGTCAGAAAACGAGTGATTCATAAGTGATAAGAAAATATCAAATCTACTACTGCTCTGCTGACGATGACAAAAATCAAAGTAGACATTTAACTGCCCAAACTGTTGCATTCATAATATTTGTAAGGTTTCCTATCTTGTATTCATCCATTACATTGTTGCGCAAAGTTCTGTCATACCTCTTAGAACAATCCAGTTTTGTTCCAGCAACGTCACAAGCAACGGGAATTCTTGCCAGGACATCCCCTTCAATCTCACCATGTGTTTTACGTACGGGACACTTCCAAGAACTCAAGTTCAGTCAGATTAGGGGAACTAGCTGGTCACCTTTCAGATACCGTCTGACACAGGTGTTCACGGGCAAGATGCGAAGATTGAGCTGGGGCACCATTAGGTTGCAACCAAATACATTCAGATATATCGAACAACTTGGAGGGTGTCTCCATCCGAAACAGTGCATAGTGGTGCAGTTAAGCGGGATGCAAGCAGTTTCGGACCCTTTAACCGATTACTAGCTGTGCCCAGTCATAAGTCCCTTGCAAATCTGTGTCGACGGCTCTTCACAAATCTAGCGTGGGGATGCTTTGCGGACCATAGAGAACTAATGCGAGTATTAGGCATTCCGCCTCCGGTGAGACACGCTTCATCCAAGAAACATACATATGAAACAAGCGAGGATAGACCGTACAACGCTGCAACACCCATTGGCTCAACACGTCTGACTTTAGCAGGAGCTAAAGCTTACACTTTCAGTGAAGGGTAGTGGTGTAACTGCTGTTCTCGTATTATACCCAACATCCATACATGTCCAAATGATGGACTGCTGATGAAAGGCCCTACAGCCACATGAGCTAGCAGTGCTTCTTCAGGAGCGGAAGCCTGAACTGTTCGTTGTCGTCCGTCGTCTTTGTATTGATTCTCTTCATCATTGGAACAGTTCCAGACATGTCTCCCGTGTAAGTATTTGGTCCAATAAAACCTACAATTTCAATTAAATCACCTGTACACGGAAATCACTTCTGCTACTTCCGTAACCAGTTACAGTGCTATTTTACTAGCGCTATTCAGCTGTCCACTTCACTTGTAGACACAGACACTGGTCATTCAGACTTTTATATCAGTGTAGACGTCGTTCCATTTGCAGCGCATAAATCGAGTATCTTGGCTCCACGGCTCATGATATACGCCTACATGGTGGACGGTCTACCTACTCCCTAACGTTAATTTACTGCCCAGCACAAGCAACTAACCGTAGGACCTCATATTTCGCGGCAGTGTTATCTGTACCTCGTTTGCCTTTGTAGCTTTCTAGTCAGTCGTTACTGAATGAACGTTCCGTAGCTCAGATTAATACATTTGCTCTCCTCCGCCGTCCTTAAAAGCATGTGTCACTGTAATGAAAATGTCCTATATAGCTAACGGATAAAAATTTCCCAAAAGAATATCTCTTGTACATTCGGCCCACTCGTAGTCGCACCCAGATTTATATAAGTAGAGACTGGGAGTCTTCAGAGCTATAGAATACCAACTTTGATTCGCAAATCTCTACTTTGTAAGCTGTGTCACTTGAACACTGACATCTCTTCACCTCAGTTAAGGTAGAATTATTTCTAGCGTGGTACCGAGAGTGACGTTACCATACTGTTGAAAGTTATGAAGGTGATGCACTTTGCTGCAAGTCAGATGAAACCAGTTGTTACACTACTGGCCATTAAAATTGCTACACCAAGAAGAAATTCAGATGATAAACGGGTATTCATTGCACAAATATATTATACTACAACTGACACGTGATTACATTTTCACGCAATTTGGGTCCATAGATCCTGAGAAATCAGTACCCAGAACAACCACTTCTAGCCGTAATAACGGCCTTGATACGACTGGGCATTGAGTCAAACAGAGCTCGGATGGCGTGTACAGGTACAGCTGCCCATGCAGCTTCAACACGATACCACAGTTCATCGAGAGTAGTGACTGGCGTATTGTGACGAGCCAGTTGTTCGGCCACCATTGACCAGACGTTTTCAATTGGTGAGAGATCTGGAGAATCTGCTGGCCAGGGCAGCAGTCGAACATTTTCTGTATCCAGAAAGGTCCTACAGGACCTGCAACATGCGGTCGTGCATTATCCTACTGAAATGTAGGGTTTCGCAGGGATCGAATGAAGGATAGAGCCACGGGTCGTAACACATCTGAAATGTAACGACCACTGTTCAAAGTGCCGTCAGTGCGAACAAGAGGTGACCGAGACGTGTAACCAATGGCACCCCATACCATCACGCCGGGTGATATGCCCGTATAGCAATGACGAATACACGCTTCCAATGTGTGTTCACCGCAATGATGCCAAACACGGATGCGACCATCATGATGCTGTAAACAGAAGCTGGATTCATCCGAAATAATGACGTTTTGCTATTCGTGCACCCAGGTTCATCGCTGAGTACACCATCACAGGCGCTCCTGTCTGTGATGCAGGGTCACGGGTAACCGCAGCCATTGTCTCCGAGCTGATAGTCCATGCTGCTGCAAACGTCTTCTAACTGTTCGTGCAGATGGTTGTTGTCTTGCAAACGTACCAATCTCTTGACTCAGGGACCGAGACGTGGCTGCACGACCCGCTACAGCCATGCGGATAAGATGCCTGTCATCTCGACTGCTAGTGATACGAGGCCGTTTGGATCCAGCACTGCGTTCCGTATTACCCTCCTGAACCCACCGATTCCATATGCTGCTAACAGTCATTGGATCTCGACCAACGCGAGCAGCAATGTCACGATACGATAAACCACAATCGCGATAGGCTACAATCCGACCTTTATCAAAGTCGGAAACGTGATGGTACGCATTTCTGCTTCTCACACGAGGCATCACAACAACGTTTCACCAGGCAACGCCGGTCAACTGCTGTTTGTGTATGAGAAATCGGTTGGAAACTTTCCTCATGTCAGCACGTTTTAGGTGTCGACACCGGCGCCAACCTTGTGTGAATACTCTGAAAAGCTAATCATTTGCATATCACAGCATCTTCTTCCTGTCGGTTAAATTTCGCGTCCGTAGCTCGTCATCTTCGTGGTGGAACAATTTTAATGGCCAGCAGTGTACATACAGTGTGAGTCCAGTTAATACGCCACATTCGGAAAGTGAAATTACTAGTAAGACAAAGCAAAACGAGTCATGTTAAAATATACAACATTCTGTTAGTGAAACTTACTGAGATGTTCTGATAGTAATATAATTTCCTTACAGGCTTGAAGTTAAAACCAATTTCAGAAAATATAGTCTGATTTGAGTATTATGCAAACCGCTTTATGCGGAGGAGTAACAGAGCAAGCAACATTGTTGAGAAGTATAACTATTATCCATCTAGAATCTCGAATTGTCAGTCCATTCTATGATCAAAAAATCGCAGTACTTAGTTAAATCAACTCTTTAAGAAATATTCACAAAATATTTTTTCTCCATGACACCAAACGCATGGTGTGTGCAGCCTTAAATTACAGACACTCCCTTGCCCCTGGTGCGCAGTCGTTATTCTTGCTTCCCAAGTAGGTGTATCACACATACTAAAAGTAAACCCAATGCTAAGCTTTAAATACACGCAAACTGCGGCCAATAGTGATAAAGTGTGTCCCCCATGTTCAGAGTTTCTTTTCCCATCTTACAAAGTTCACAATGTATAGTATACAAAACACGTAAATAGATTGAATACGAAATTTAAAAAGACAAATAAGAAAACAGTGAATAAAACAGTCCCCATTGTAATAATATTAAAATGAAAATCGCGACTACACACCAGTGGTTCGCAACTAAGAGACCATTAACTCTGAGTGCAATCAGATATTAACTGGTCACCCCTTCTTCACCCCGCCCCCCCCCCTCCAATACCATCACCATTAGTGCCTAACTATAATTTACAATCTAAAACAATTCTCTTTAAACACATTCATTTTTTAAATAAATTATATTTAGTTTTTGTATGTGTTTTATTAAACCATGAACAAATGAGTCAGTGAGACAACTGGTACTGTTTGTTTCTAACAAGCGTTTTTCATAAAATGATGTAACAATTTCAGTGCATCGCGAATGCTACCTACAATTCGCTCTCATAAAAAAAAAAGCTAACTATCCACACTGAAGGTTGGCACTTGTTACAAGTGTCCTCTGCATCATACCTCTCCTTAGCGACTTGCTTCACCGTCACCCTGTACACCCATTTAAAATCAACCAAATTAAAATTTGTGTATTATACTTAGACCTACAGTTTGTAAATCACTTCATTGCTGGACTTCTTACTTCTGAACTGGCAAAAGCTGGAAAACTTAAGGCTGCAAATGCTTCGTGTCTGACAACATTAATAATAATACAGTGCAGGCCATAGAACAATGCAGTAGCCGTTAAATACACTGAAGGAAAAAAAATCGCAACTCCGAGAAGGAGTTGTGCGACATGAAAGAAAGTTGGTAGGCGAGTTTCTACATCTCAAAAATGATGTCTATTCAGTTTTCGCGTCAGTCGCGCAAATTTGAGGATGCAAAGCAGGTTTGCTTTAAATACACGCTATAACGGTCGTGAGCGTTACTTACGTTTGAGATTGGACGTGGTGAATTGATGTTTGTCAGCGACAATGACGCCATTATCAACATCTCACTCAGCTTGAACGAGGTCGTGTAATAGGGCTACGAGAAAGTCGATGTTCCTTCTATGATACTGCAGAAAGACGTGGCAGGAATGTAGCCATTGTACATCATTACTGGCAGCGGTGGTTACGAGACTGTACAGTCCGAAGAAAACCGGGCTCCAGACGTCCATGTGCCACTACCGAGAGGGAAGACCATCGTGTTCGGCGCATGGCTCCGGCGCATTGAACTGCATCTGCAGCAGTAATTGGAGCAGCAGTTGGCACTGCAGTGACACAACGAACTGTTGCAAGTTGGTTACTTGAAGGACACCTCCGAACCTGACCCCACACCGCCGCCGTTTGCGACTTCAGTGGCGTCAAGCTAAAGCTCAGTGGAGGGCAGGGTGGATGACAGCTTTCTGTTCTGATGAAAACTGGTTCTGCCTCAGTGCCACTGATGGTCGTGCGTTGGTTAGAGAGAATTGTACGTCAGTCTGGTGATTTGTCCTGTTGTGCTGCCATTCATGAACAGCTTTGCAGGATGTGTTTTCCAACAGGATAATGCTCGGTCACATATCGCTGTTGTAACCCAATAAGCTCCACAGAGTGTCGACATGTCGCCAGGACCTGCTCGATCACCAGACGTGTCTCCTAGCTACCACACATGGGACATCAGCAGATGACAGCTCCAGCGTCATCCTCAAACACCATTAACCGTCTCTGTATTGACCGACCATGTGCAAGGGGCATGGAACACAATCGCACAAACTGAATAATGAAGACATTTCTAGTCTATTGCAGGAACTACCTACATCTCGGAGAAAGTATTTCGACAAAATAGTTAAGCATATGTGACGCATATGTCTCAGTTTTGTTGTCATAGCTGCATGGTACTAAAAATTTGTGTTATGGGTGGACTATATGAGAATGTAGGAAAGATGATGTTCATACATTCGTCTCAAAAGCTGTAACCTCTACCACTGTGTCGTGCGTTGATGCTAGAACCGTATTTCAAACAAATGCAATTACTCATAGTTACGTAATTAATATTACAGTCTTACGAAATAGTGATAATAGTAATGATCCTTTAAAACAGTTTAGTTTCATGACCTAAATGCAACTGAAATCTTTAGCTTTTACGCCTTAAAAAATTACATGTTACCCCTCAGGGTGTAATTATCCCCAGGATGAGAATCTACATCTACATCTACATCCGTACTCCGCAAGCCACCTGACCGTGTGTGGCGGAGGGTACCTTGAGTACCTCTATCGGTTCTCCCTTCTATTCCAATCTCATATTGTTCATGGGAAGAAAGATTGTCAGTATGCCTCTGTGTGGGCTCTAATCTCTCTGATTTTATCCTCATTGTCTCTCCGCGAGATATACGTAAGAGGGAGCAATATACTGCTTGACTCCTCGGTGAAGGTATGTTCTCGAAACTTCAACAAAAGCCCGTACCGAGCTACTGAGCGTCTCTCTTGCAGAGTCTTTCTCTGGAGTTCATCTTTCATCTCCGTAACGTTTTCGCGATTACTAAATGATCCTGTAACGAAGCGCGCTGCTCTGCGTTGGATCTTCTCTATCTCGTCTATCAACCCTATCTGATGCGGATCCCACACCCGTGAGTATTCAAGCAGTGAGCGAGCAAGTGTACTGTAACCTACTTCCTATGTTTTAGGACTGCATTTCCTTAGGATTCCTCCAATGAATCTCAGTCTGGCATCTGCTTTACCGACGATCAACTTTATACGATCATTCCATTTTAAATCACTCCTAATGCCTACTCCCAGATAATTTATGGAATTAACTGCTTCCATATCTGTATATTGAGCAAGCAGTAAAGGAAACAAAAGAAAAATTCGGAGTAGGTATTAAAATTCATGGAGAAGAAGTAAAAACTTTGAGGTTCGCGGATGACATTGTAATTCTGTCAGAGACAGCAAAGGACTTGGAAGAGCAGTTGAATGGAATGGACAGTGTCTTGAAAGGAAGATATGAGATGAACATCAACAAAAGCAAAACGAGGATAATGGAATGTAGTCAAATTAAGTCGGGTGATGCTGAGGGAATTAGATTAGGAAATGAGACACTTAAAGTAGTAAAGGAGTTTTGCTATTTAGGGAGTAAAATAACCGATGATGGTCGAAGTAGAGAGGATATAAAATGTAGACTGGCAATGGCAAGGAAAGCGTTTCTCAAGAAGAGAAATTTGTTAACATCGAGTATAGATTTAAGTGTCAGGAAGTCGTTTCTGAAAGTATTTGTATGGAGTGTAGCCATGTATGGAAGTGAAACATGGACGATAACTAGTTTGGACAAGAAGAGAATAGAAGCTTTCGAAATGTGGTGCTACAGAAGAATGCTGAAGATAAGGTGGGTAGATCACGTAACTAATGAGGAGGTATTGAATAGGATTGGGGAGAAGAGGAGTTTGTGGCACAACTTGACTAGAAGAAGGGATCGGTTGGTAGGACATGTTTTGAGGCATCGAGGGATCACAAATTTAGCATTGGGGGGCACCGTGGAGGTTAAAAATCGAAGAGGGAGACCAAGAGATGAATACACTAAGCAGATTCAGAAGGATGTAGGTTGCAGTACGTACTGGGAGATGAAGAAGCTTGCACAGGATAGAGTAGCATGGAGAGCTGCATCAAACCAGTCTCAGGACTGAAGACCACAACAACAACAACTTCTTACAGTTGCTGACCTGCTATATTGTAGCTAAATGATGAAGGATCTTTCTTTCTGTGTATTCGCAGCACATTACACTTGTCTACATTGAGGTTCAATTGCCATTCCCTGCACGATGCGTCAATTCGATGCAGATCATCCTGCATTTCAGTAGAAATTTCCACTGTTACAACCTCTCGATATACTACAGCATCATCCGCAAAAAGCCTCAGTGAACTTCCGATGTTATTCATCATTTATATATATTGTGAACCGCAACGGTCCTACGACACTCCCCTGCGGCACACCTGAAATCACTCTTACTGCGGAAGACTTCTCTCCATTGAGAGTGACATGCTGCGTTCTGTTATCTAGGAACTCTTCCATCCAATCACACAATTGGTCTGATAGTCCATATGTTCTTACTTCGTTCATTAAACGACTGTGGGGAATTGTATCAATCGCCTTGCGGAAGTCAAGAAACACGGCATCTACCATGGAATCCATGTCTATGGCCCTCTTGAGTCTCGTGGACGAATAGCGCGAGCTGGGTTTCACATGATCGTCTTTTTCGAAACCCATGCTTATTCCTACAGAGTAGATTTCTAGTCTCCAGAAAAGTCATTATACTCGAACATAATACGTGTTCCAAAATGCTGCAACTGATCGACGTTAGAAATATAGGTCTATAGTTCTGCACATCTGTTCGACGTCCCTTCTTGAAAACGGGGATGACCTGTGCCCTTTTCCAATCTTTTGGAATGCTAAGCTCTTCTAGAGACCTACGGTACACCGCTGCAAGAAGGGGGGCAAGTTCCTTCGCGTACTCTGTGTAAAATCAAACTGGTATCTCATCGGATCCAGCGGCCTTTCCTCTTTTGAGCGATTTTAATTGTTAGAGAAAGAACTACAGTGCAGTCTTCCTCTGTGAAACAGAATCACTGCTATAGACTAAAGCAAGCAATTTTTTCCTGATTTTTTTGGTCGCTGCTCCAACCGACAGCATGTCGGAAATTTGTAATCTTGAATTATGACGACAGATTGAACACATTCTTGTCGTCCGTAGTGCACCGTGGTGAAGTAGCGTCTAGTTATAGACAAGAGTACGCCCAATAGGCTATTAAAATCGCACATTTCTTAACAATAATAAAAGAATGAATCACATGTCAATATTTGGCTGCCCTGTGATCCTTTAGATACTCAGACGGAAAGGCGTAAGCGGTGGAACAAGAGTAAATGACGGACGGTGGTATCGGAAAGCTCGTGCAGGCAACACCGCCGAGAATTAATGAGGGAGATAAGGCGGGCTAATGCAGTACAGGATAACGCGTGCCGCCGGCGGAGGCAGCCACAGATAACGGCGGCGAGCCCCCAACACGAGGCAAACTCACAGCGGGCAGCCAGCGGCACTCGGCACGTGGCCGCCAGCTCGCCGTGTTCACGCTGACAGGCACGGAGCCGTTCAGTTCTGCCTTTGCTTCCGTTTCTTCAATTATTTACCAAATCAACAAATATACGAGGGTCACTCCAAAAGAAATGCACACTATTACTATAAAAAACAGTTTTCATTCTGCATGAAAGTTTTACAGTGTGTAGATACATCCTTCCCGTTTGTTTTCAAACTTAGTTCAACCTGTTCCCGTGAGTGGCGCCGTCACAGCATGTCTTCTAGATGGCTGCTCACTTGACGTTCGTCAGAAGCAACGTGCTGTCATAGAATTCCTGTGCTGTGGAAACGAGACAGTGGGAAACATCCGCAAGAGGTTGAAAAAGGTTTATGGAGATGCTACTGTCGATCGCAGTACAGTTAGTCGGTGGGCAAGCAGGTTACGAGATGAAAGCGGGCACGGCAGTATTGAGGATTGTTCTCGCAGCGGCAGGCCTCGTACTGCACACACTCCAGACAATGTGCAGAGAGGTAACAAATTAGTGACTGCTGACAGACGCATCACAGTGAACGAATTGTCACGCTACATTGGGATAGGGGAAGGAAGTGTTTGCAGAATACTGAAAGTGTTGGCGTTAAAAAAGGTTTGTGCCAGCTGGGTTCCCAGGATGTTGACAGCAGCTCACAAGGAAACAAGAAAAACGGTATGCAGCGAACTTTTGTAACAGTACGAGAATGGTGGAGATGAATTTCTTGGAAGAACTGTGACAGGTGATGAAACATGGCTCCATCATTTTTCACCAGAGACGAAGAGGCAATCAATGGAGTGGCATCATGCAAATTCACCCAAGAAAAAAAATTCAAGACCAGACCTTCTGCTGGAAAAGTTATGGCTATAGTGTTTTTCGATTCCGAAGGACTCTTGCTTGTGGACATCATGCCAAGGGGAACCACCAAAAATTCTGATGCATATGTGACGACCATGAATAAAGCTTGACTGAGTCGTATTCGACCACATCGGCAAAAGCAGGATGTTTTGCTGTTGCACGACAATTCATGGCCACATGTCAGTCAAAAAACCGTGGAAGCAATCACAAAACTCGGATGGACAACACTGAAACACCCGCCTTACAGTCCTGACCTGGCTCCATGTGACTATCATCTCTTTGGGAAACTGAAAGACTCTCTTCATGGAATAAGGTTTGAAGATGATGACTCCCTTGTGCACACTACCAAACAGTGGCTCCAACAGGTTGGTCAAGAATTTTACCGTGCGGGTATACAGGCGCTGGTTCCAAGATGGCGTAAGGCAGTTGAGAGGGATGGAAATTATGTGGAGAAATGAAAATATTGTTCCTAAATAATGTGTCTACACACTGTAAAACTTTCAAACATGTAGAATAAAAGATGGAATTTAAAAAAAATAGTGTGTACATCTTTTGGAATGACCTTGTATATTTCTTTCTTTACAGCGTTAAAATGTGCAAGGCTAGCCCTATCAGGCCATCATCCATTATTCAAGAACAGAGCAGTATGATAGCTAGAATCAATTCCGTATTACAGCGCTGTTGGGTTAAGTTATAATTTTTGCCAATTTCTTCAAATTGACAGGAAAGTAATCACTCTTGTTCGTCTTCATTTTCTCCTTTGTGTTGTTTCACAAAACGTATTATGTAAAGTGTACACTGAGGTGAGATACGTCCTAATATCGTGTCGGACCTGCTTCTACCCGGCCTAGTGCAACAACTTGACGTGACATGGACTCAACAAGTCGTTGGAAACCCCTGCAGAAGTACTGAGTCATGCTGCGTCTATACTGTCGATAATTGCGAAAGCGTTGCCAGTGGAGGATGTTGTGTACTAACTAATACTTCTGTTATGTCCCATAAATGTTCGATGGCATTCATGTCGGGTGATCTGGGCGGCCGAATCATTTGCCTGAACTATCCGGAATGTTCTTCGACCAATCGTGAACAACTGTGGGTCGCTGACTTGTTGCATTGTCATCCATAAAAACTGTTTGGGAACATGAAGTCCATGATGGCTGAAAATGGTCTCCAAGTGACCGAACATAGCCGTTTCGAGTCAATGATCGGTTCAGTTGGCCTGAAGGACCCAGTCCATTCCATGTATACACAGCCCACACCATTATGCAGCCACCACCAACTTGCACAGTGCCTTGTTGACAAGTTCGGTCCCTGGCTTCGTGGGCCTTCGCCGTCAGCTCTTATCAACTGAAATCGGGACTCACCCGAACAGGCCACGTTTTTCCAGCCGTCTAGGGTCCAACCAATATGGTCACAAACCCAGGAGAGGCGATGCCGTGCTATTAGCAAAGGCACTCGCGTCGGTCGTCTGCTGCCATAGCTCACTAACGGCATATTTCGGTGCACTCTCCTAACTAATACGATCGTCGTACATCCCTCATTCATCTCTGTGGTTACTCCACTAAGTGTTGCTTATCTGTTAGGACTGACAACTACACTCAAACGCCGCTGCCCTCGTTCGTTAAGTGAAGGCCGTCGGTCGCTGCGTTGTCCGTGGTGAGAGGTAATGCCTGAAATATGGTATTCCCGGCACACTCTTGACGCTGTAGATCTCGAAATATTGAATTGCCTAACGATTTCCGAAATGGAATGTCCCATGCGTCTAGCTCCAACTAACACCAACTACTACTCCGCGTTCAAAGACTGTTAATTCCTGTCGTGCGGCCGTAATCACGTCGGAAGCCTTTTCACATGAATCACCGGAGTACAAATGACAGCTCCGCCAATGCACTGCCCTTATATACGTTGTGTACGCGGTACTACTGCCACCTTCATATGTGCGTAGCGCTATCCAATGGCTTCAGTCACCTCAGTGTATGTGCGGCAGCACTCAAAAATTTGGTGCAGAGCATAAACGTAAGAAAAGATGCGCAACACATAAGGAACAACAACTAAATATCCCCATTAATGCACGAACATGGGAAAGGCTAACGAAAGGCTTACCCAGCTGGAAAAAAAGGACAATAAATATTTATGATACATGTGACTAACAATCATACAAAAATACTAAATTTCGGACCAATAAAACCACGTTACCCTAAAAAAAAAGGGTGTTGAATTATTCTATCTTAAAACAGAAAAAGATCTTGCTTCGAGACGTTAGAACGGATACATATCTGATCTCTCTCTCTCTGAGGAATTAATCGCAACGTTTTCTTCGAAGCGTGCTCGAATACACCTTACTTCTGCGACACACTTTTAGATCACTTTAAGAAATGATTTTCTTCCAAGAATTTCACGTTAATGCCAAATTAATTAAACAGTCAAACCAAGAAAAAAGGTTTCTATAGTGTAGTGGGAAAGCATTCGACATCCTGTGCATGAAATGATTGGACAAAATCAGCTTACTATCTACGATTAGGAATGCTTCGGATTAAGATGTAATATTTTCTCAGATTATGAATGACTTTTGGGTTCAAATGGTTCAAATGGCTCTGAGCACTATGCGACTTAACTTCTGAGGTCATCAGTCGCCTAGAACTTAGAACTAATTAAACCTAACTAACCTAAGGACATCACACACATCCATGCCCGAGGCAGGATTCGAACCTGCGACCGTAGCGGTCACGCGGTTCCAGACTGAAGCGCCTTTAACCGCACGGCCACACCGGCCGGCTGACTTTTGGGAACAACTGAAATTCGTAGCAGCCAAAATTGCTGCTGATTTACTCGGAATAGTGTATCGAATAGAGCGAAAGATAAGACAATTGTCATCACAAATGTGCACTGGAACCTGGGTAGTCGGTTGACAGTGTCATTAGTATTACAACCAGTTTTCCCAGTTTTGCAGAAGCGTATCACCATCAGCTTTCCGGTGCCGCACTATCAAAAAAGACGAGTGTATAGTTTACCTGAATTTTTCAAGAGAACTTCTTCTTCAACCTATCCGCAAAAAAAAAAAAAAAAAAAAAAACCAATAGCAGGGCCATCCTCTCAAAGGGCCTCCGTGCATAAATATGCATGCATCCACGCTGCAACAGCTGTTGGAACGGAAGCCCGGCCCAGTAGGGAGTGTGTTGCAACAGACTGTCACTCACTCTCCCGTGAAGCTCCAGGCTATAAAAAGAACCGCATCCGTCACCTAATGCGTGGACGCCGGAAGAAAGACCCCTCTGTATCACAAAAATAAACCAAAGGCTGCGTAGTCCGAACTCGGTATTACATAAATATGGCACTCCAGAAATCTCTAACATCAAGCTGGGTGGAAAATTCATTCGAAGTCCTTTTACAATATCAGAAAATTTCATTTAATTCTTTGTAAAACAGACGGTTATATATATAATTGTTTCAGTGACGCAAGTGTCTTTGTTTTCGATCAGGATCATGGCGAAACACTTGCTGAATTTGAGAGATGATAGCAAAACCTGTAGAAAATGTGCTATTGACGTTTAAAACTTTTAAAAACTCCATAGAATACCCATCTGAGTAACTAACGCAGTTCCCGTGATTACAACAGAATCCACGTCCGCAATGCTTAATCAGTTATTTGAACAAGACACTCTAAATTGTGTAAAAGGAAGATCTAGAAATGAATAATTCCGTTCCTGTTTTTCCAGTACATAAAAACTGTGAATTCTAATTCAGATTTTTGTACCAAAATTTAATATCATAGCAATTAACAATTCTGACTTCCTGGAAGCAAGCGTGTCTGTGATTTATGCCATTGTGAATTTTTAACAAAACAGTATCTTATAACGTGAACTACTCTCTTTTACACTGCAAGTTACAAATCTACTTAATCGTGACAGTCTTCTGACGTAGTTTATGTTGCATTTAACAAAATGTAAGCAAAGGATAGTTATAATACCACTTTCAGAAAATTATTTAACAGCTTGGAGAAAGATATTGCGAGGATAGCTACGAGGCTTCATTTTTGGTCCAGTCCTGTCTTTTTTATATATATAATTTGCTCTGAAATATAAAGCAATTCTGTTTTCTGTAAAAACACCTGTTTACTTAAAGAGAATGAAACTATAGCTCAAATTCTCACATCTACAGTGATAATGAGATTCAGGTTAATGTTGCAAAGACACAACTACCGCAAATTAAGACCAAACAATCAAAATTAGAAGGCTGAGCACACAGGATACACTCAGAAATAAAATTATCATGGTCTTTATGTACATAATACCTGGCAAAATAATTAAATGGTTTTCCGATTGCAATGACTATGGAAATGGAAATGCCGTGTGGCTAAGGCCCCCAGTCGGGTAGACAGTTCGCCGGGTGCAAGTCTTTCGAGTTGACGCCACTTCGGCGACTTGCGCGTCGATGGTGATGAAATGATGACTATATGGACAACACAACACCCAGTCCCTGAGCGGAGAAAATCCCCGACCCAGCCGGGAATCGAACCCGGGCCGTTAGGTATGACAATTCGTCGGGCAGACCACTCAGCTACCGGGGGCTCAATGAAAATATTAAATCATGATCGAAATTAGATGGCTGCGTACTGATGACACAGTCGAAAAAACTTGTCATTGTCTTCATATGCACGCAACCTGCCAAAAGATTGAAGCAATAGTCTTATTTGCAACGACAACACTGTTCTGTGCATCTGAAAATGACACAGGAAAGGTAATCAACATCTACTTCTGAGGTAATTAAAATTATTTAAGTATACTATTAACGTTACGTAGTACAATTATTTTGAATATGTATAACACGAAGACTCATGCTGACACTGTTTAGAGGTAGAGATGTGTTTACTATTCTCTCTCTTTATATTCATGAACACTTTGCTTTAACAAATAACAATCAAGAAATATTTGCAGGAAATATTTTGAACTTGTGACAAATACAAAAAAGTTAGTTACATGTTCCATAGATCATCTTCACGGTTGGCCGGCCGGTGTGGACGAGCGGTTCTAGGCGCTACAGCCTGGAACCGCGCGACCGCTGCGGTCGCAAGTTCGAATCCTGCCTCGGGCATGGCTGTGTGTGATGTCCTTAGGTTAGTTAGGTTTAAGTAGTTCTAAGTTCTAGAGGACTGATGACCTTAAAAGTTAAGTCCCGTAGTGCTCAGAGCCATTTGAACCATTTCTTCACGATAAATGTATTTGCGTGGATCGTGTCATCTGGATAAACATAGAACCCAAAAAAATTAGAAAAATATTTTTATGGCTACATGCTTGCCATTTTCAGGATTTGTTGTCTCTGTAAATGGCTAATTAATTCTACATAAGAATTCCTCTGTGGTGTAAGGGTTATCAAGGAGAAACATCATTAACCTACATTAATTCTGAACACACTTCCGCTATCGGTCGGGCAGTTAACTTCCATACATAGAATGTTAATAGCTACATGTCTCACTGCTTTTTTTGAAAACGTTAGATGCGTTAAAGGATAATGCAGATCCCTTTTTCTTCTAGTTTCGTTTTTGTGAATTTATCTGTTACTCTCCAACTAAGATGAATCGTTGATAAATTTCATAAGCAAATAAAAGTGCACTGCGGCTACTTGTTATTATACGAAACTAAGAGAAGGTGGGATGTTTTTAACAGCACAAAGATGGAAGAGCTGTGTTTTTCCATGTTTAAAGCGAGCTCATTTGTGCAAAACCAATAAATAACTTTCACAAAACCATATTTTACTATTTTCCCTGTTGATGCATCTAGTAGCACTAGCAATCAGGACCAACTTCTCCTGTGTCAAATAAAATGATAGATCATTACGGATGATGCGGAGCCCTTCTTTGTACTACACAAACAGCCTAGAGTAACTTTCTGTGCACTCTCTCTTAAATAAGAACTTAACCACGTAGGTTCTGAACTATGTATCCCACAAAAACTTTGTCAATTGCATTTGATAAGACATAGAAGATCTCAAGTGGCGATATTTTAGCATTTAAAATTTTGTTAAATATTCGGTAAAAGACAAATAGCTGTCTCCATAGAGGGCTCTTCTGATATCCGAACTGTGATTTTCTGTGTATTCTGTTACTACCGGCTGTTTATAATCAAAGTGCAGCTACTCACCGACGTCCAGTATGGGTTGAAGTAGGGTATTTGTTTTCTGAAAATCGTCGTAAATGGTTAATTATGTCATTTTATGCTCATAACATGCTTTTTTTCCTTCTTGAATTTCAGTATTCTTTCGTAAAAACGGAAATGAAATTCATTTAATTTGAAAGCCCGCTAAAACGCTCCATTCGAGCCATGTAATGCCTGTGATGTCACTGGTTAGCTCACTGGTCCCACTGTCATAAAGCAAATTCACATTAATGGTTTGTTTTGGAACTTACGTTTAGGAAAATGGAACACAAATTGTGTGTAGTACTACACTGTGCAAATACCAACATAAAAACTCTTGAAAAAATGTTTTTGAGGTTTCAGATAATGAGAAAAGTGCGTGAAAATTGGGTACACAGTACTGGCGGCCGCGCGGGATTGGCCGAGCCGTCTCAGGCGCTGCACTCATGGACTGTGCGGCTGGTCCTTGCGGAGGTTCGAATCCTCCCTCGGAGATGGCTGTGTGTGTTCGTCCTTAGGATAATTTAGGTTAAATAGTGTGTAAGTTTTGGGACTTATGACCTTAGCAGTTAAGTCCCATAAGATTTCACAGACATTTGAACATCTTTTTTTTCTTTTTTTTTTTTTTTTTTTTTTTTTTTTTTTTTTTTTTGTACCGGCAAAATGCCACCACGTCGATGCCTAAGTTCGCTTACTTAATTAAAAATGTCTTACTCTCTAAAGTTAACATTAATTTACCTCCGAGATACGCTTTCCCACAGTTACAAAGAAGGATAGCGTCCGTCGACGAAATTTAACTGTTAGTAAAACTTATCGTTATCTGGTCACTTGTACATCATTGGTAGCTCTGTTAATGGAGCGCTGGACTGTCATCTATTACATGTACATAACTATACGTCGCTCGTTCGAATCTCCCCTGCAAAAATATCTGAACTTATTTAGAAAACAAGCCGATTCTCCTTTCAAATGAAAACCAAATCACAATAACAAAACTTCACCACACAGATTAGAAACAGAGCGCTATTGCGTTTCCTTGTCGTTTACGTGCACTTACATTTGCAATAGCTGTTCACACGCGTCACGTTCAGAAAGATATCTTCTAGTTAATGTGACCACACACTTTTTACTCTATTAGAAACAATGTTTATATTATCTTCTTGCTGTCCAGCTAGGATCCTTATTGTTTAAGCTTTTGAAGTTTCATCGTTTACATAAGATGAAGTTCAGTCTGTTTCAACCGCTGACGTTAGCTTACACTAACAAACGGCACTGCCCTTACGTTTGTCTTCCTTTCATGTTGTACACGGTTTATACGTATCTCTCCAAACACAAAACCTCATCGTCTTAACACCTCACTGTGCAGTGGGAGTATAGTGAATCTTCACTACTAGCAATACTTTTCAAAAAAAGATAGTTGTTTGTAAGCAAAGTAGATTCATTTATCCTCAGCTGTACATTTCTCAGATCACTGCAAGGTTAATGTGAAGCTATACACAATACATCCCACCATCGAAATAACTGCTACAATGAGTTCTTGCTAACGCTATTTTCGTATTTCGTGTAAAACATTTAAAAATTTATGATCGTTTTAGGATTCGAACCCGTGTTCTTCTTATCTAAACTCTTTGCAGGAAAAGTGCGGAAAAACCTAGTAACACAGGTATAGCTTTGTCTTACTCTTAGTCTATGACGTCACCAGAGCTTCAGCCAATAACAGAGCGTTTTCGCTCACGTGGCCAAATTCCGATGTTTAATGTTTTTTTTTTTAACTTTAATTATATAAAATAAGAAATATTTTGTGAGAATATTGACCGTAAATGCGATTTGAATGTTATAATCATTCAGAATAACGACAATCCGAACCATATCTCTAACATAGGAAAATAGTGAATATCGTTTGGCAGCGAAACTTGGTATATATATATTAATGCGGAACCGATTTACGCCGGTAAAAATTAGTTCCTATTTTGGCCACCAGGTGCAAATATGGCGCTGTACAGCTTCTCGTCGACATCTCTGATGCTCAAATTGAACAGATTGTGCAATTTTGATGTAATCAACATTATGTGTTTCTGTTTGATCTTTTCTGCCCACATCCTGTTCTTAATCCATTACATATGGAAACATTTCTATACGTTACTTTTGCAGTCATACCGCCAAATTAGCACCTGCTAGCCAAAATTCGAACTAACTGTTTTCCACCGTAAATCGGTTCCGCATTAATGCACTGGAAAACCTACCAAGTTTCGCTGCCATAAGATAATTACACCTCACACTGGACCTCTGTGAATAGCTGCACTTCAATTGTAACCACCCAGCACACAGGTCGGTAACAGTCTTGGAGTACATCACCTCTTCAAAAATTTTAGAAAATTATGCAAGGAGTGGTAGTATTCGGGAGTGAACGACATCTGTGGAGTCATCTTTCTTATAGAGATGCCTAACAACAGCAAATTGTAATATGTCTGGTAGAACATCCTGACTAATGACGCAATAAGTATGTGACATAGACTTTACATATTACAGGGCAGAACTTTTTGTATCTACTTGGAGATATTATGCACCCCATTTGAACTTCTATTCCTTAAAGTCATGATGATCTTCCTTACTTCAGAAAGGTATGTAAAGGTAATTTTTATTTCACTACATCTCCTCTGTATCGCTTCTTCAGTCTAATGTTTTGCTTTCTGTTTTGAACTATTTGCATCAGTGTTCTCATTTATTTTAAAAAAGAAATTATTAAAAATATATGGTGCGCAGGAAATCTCTGGTACTTTCACATATATGTCATCCTCTAATACTCCGTACTGATTCGATTTTACTGTCTGATCTGTTAATTTCAAACTAGATATGCAATCCTGGACTTTTTGTACAACGTTTCTTAATGTGTTACAGTACAGTTTATAACACGAAAGTATTTCTGGATCATTACGTGTTCCAGCTATTTTGTACATACTCCCTTTTCGTTGTGAAAATACTCTGACACCTTTAGTGATCCAAGATTACTTTAATGACATTCCAGTACCGCATTTAATTGTCTTTTTAGGAAAACTACTTTAAAAAATCATTATAGAGTCATTAAGAAATATGTTGATTTTAGGGCCAATATTAGGCTCATTTTTAAGCTTTCTTTAAAATCTTCAGTTGATTTGTAAATAATCAAGAGTCAATACTTCCTTTGAGTGTTTCTGAGCTCCACATGGGGCCAAGTTACGTATTAATGACTAACTATGCATCATGATCTGATAATCTGTTTGCCACAGGGTAGGCATGGGTTTGCTTAACTTCTGCTTGTTGAAGGAACAAATTATCTACACGATCATTACTATATTGAGCGACTTCAGTAAGGAATTAATTCGAAATAAATTCAGTTAGCTATAGATGTTCAATCTATTAGTGGCATGAGAAAATTTGTTCCAGACTGGGACTCGAACCCCGATTTCCCGCTTACCGCAAGCCGTTGCCTTAACAACGTCAGCTATCCGTGGACGCTTCCTGGACCGAGCCCAGCTTCCGAACTTGCGACGATGTCTACATTCCTATACCATAATCCCCTACATTCATCGCTTAATGCTCACAGCTATGCTCTGTATTTCCGCATCAGTGAAAACGAGATTATGAGAAACTGACATGTTGACATTATCGTCTTGTGCCCGCCATGTAATATTTACTTGCATGTGTGGATGAACAGACATTAATGATGATTGGCACACCTCTGAAATTAACTGAAAATAAATTCAATGAATGAGTATATTTTGGCATCAGCTGTGTTAGGTGTAGACGTATTACCTATTAGTGGCATATGAAAACTTGTGCTGGAGCAGGACTCAAACCCGGATTTCCCGCGTATCGCAAGCGGTCACCTCAACCACTTCGGCTATCCGTGCACGATTCACGGACAACCGAACAGTGGTCATACGGAAATCTAGATCGATCGGAAGGCATGCACTGACATCTGAAGATGTTAAGGCGACCGCTAGCAATAAATGGAAAATCCGGATTCGATTCCCGATCAGGCAAAAATTTTCATGTCTCAGTAATAGGTAGTACACCTATACCTAACACAATTGATGCCAAGACAGTCACATTCAGCGAATTTATTTCGAATTATTTTCGGACGGCTGTCACTCGTCATTAATGTCTGTCCATCCAGATTTGCAAGAAAATCCAGTAGAGACAGTCATTGCTAGTACTATATAAGTGACTAAAGCGCTTCTAGATCACTTTTCAGTTCCTTGAAAAAATTCACTCAAAAATCACCACAAATTTAAAATTCCTTCCTCCTGCTTGGTAGACAACATAATAAAACATCAAAATTTTTCAAGATGTTCCAGTTACCCAGTGGGAAACTGTATACTGCAACATTCAGAAATACTACCTATCTTATTATTAACTCACATGCTTCTATATACTGATCAGTTACTACTTTCTTGTATTATATACCCTTTTTATGAATGTTACAACTGGTTTATCCACTTGCTGCATGAATACGCAGGTAATTTATCACCACTTAACTTAGGAATTTAATGTTTCTACTCCACAGGTTAAAACTTTATTTCCAGACTCCGCAGAAAATAACCATGAGTATCCATAACAAATTCAAAGGGAGAAACTTCAACGAAGTCAATTTGTGTTGATAAAAAATTATTCTCTATTCCTGCGCATAAATGTTATTATTCGCTAGATCAGTTTTTTTTGGGAGTGATGATGAGACTATCGTCACAGAATAAAATAGAAATCTTCTGTGGCAGTTGTCAATTAACACTGTATCTAAATTTCAGTTCTTACGTTTAAAAATAATGTAAATTATCACATTATGCATCTTGCTGTTTGAACTTTATGAGTCTGCTCCTCATGAAATCGTTGGTTTAAATTTATATGTAGCGAGAGAATAAAATTCTTATTCTACTTCTGTTCAGATTGCTTTCTCAATTGTACAGAATCTTTGCGGAATTCTTCTCCTTTCTTTAAATAATGTAGAATCAGAAATATTTTGAAGTGGAGGAGTTGGGATTTCATCTGGTGCGACTTACGTGAGAAGTAACAGTTCAGTTTCGATTAATTTGCCTTGAAATGAGCCGTCAAAAGGTTGTGCAAATAGGGAAAAACTGTCCTTCAGAAACCGCCTTCTGCTTTCCATACAAATCGTTTAATCGTATCACGTAACTTTCTCGAAAGTCAGCGGTTCAGAGGTCATGGCCACTGATAACTGGTGATTACTCCAACAGTCTCATTATATCTGGACTGTTCGTCCTTGACTGGTATACAGACACATAGCGCAACTCAACCACGTGTCAGGATCAGCATGAGGTATAACATTTTGTGCTCATGAGAGACTTCTTAGCATCTCGTTTTTTTTTTTTAATGCTACACGTTATTATTAAAAGGTAGACTACCTGCTTCCTGTTTTATGAAGATCAAGGAAACGTGCGACTCGAAGGTTGGGCAGTTAACAGAAGGGTAGAAGTAGAAATCTGATCTCTGGTCTGTGATAGAACACTACTGACAAATTTTTATCTTACAATGGCACGAAAGAAAGGTGGTGTAAGGCGTTCCATGTGTAGCCAGGCGAAAGTGTCTCCGTGGTTCGATGTTTTCAAAAGTTGATGATGTATCAAAAAGTCAGCCGCAAGGAATTTTCATGTCAGTGTCAGGTACAACTAAAGAATACATGTGACAAGTATTCGTCTCAGAAAATAATACGAATATTTTATAAACAGAAACGACATAGGTAGAAACTAAATAATAGAAGACTAGAGATCCCTGTAGTGGTAGAGTAATTATAAGTACTTACCTGTAGTGTTGAAACAATAGCTGCAAAAATGTAAAATATGAAATTAGGACCCACTAATGTATTTAGGTAGTGGGTTAACATGTATAAGTACAATAATTGAATAAAGAATTTTTTTAAAATACAAAAAAACAGAAACGATACAGATGCTCGTGAGTAACTTGTCATTAAGAAGAAAACAAACACGCTCTGAAACACAAATTGTTCAGCAGAACTACTTGTACGCATTATTTACGTTTTATACAACAGATACTAATGTTCAAAATGGCTACTTTTACAGTAAGACAGAAATGTCATCTATATGAAGAAGTAACGTAACTGAAAGATAAATATCGTTTATTAATGACTCGACACAGAATCAATGCCTGATTTTTCGTTTATTTTGACAATTGCAAGCGGTATGGAGTCATTTAAAAAAATTAGTAATAGTCGACCTATGGTCAAAGTAAGTAAATTACCCTGTAAATAACTATGGAAATTATTCTGCTATACCCACATATAAAGCACGCGATACACTATACATTATATGGCGGACGATATCTTATACCACCATTAGCCACTCGTGAATAACAACGACAAAAGTATGTGGCTCCGTACGTGTCCGAATTTCTCTTTATCCAATTCTTATGATCTCCAAGTGAGATATGATATCGAGACAGAAAAACTGTTGCACAGTCTACCTTAAAACTCCGGTTCCCTGTATCTAAATAACAGGAATTTATGAAAACAATATCACCTTTCTTCTATGTTCAAAATGTTTCAAATGGCTCTGAGCACTATGGGATTTAACTGCTGAGGTCATCAGTCCCCTAGAACTTAGAATTACTTAAACCTAACTAACCTAAGAACGTCACACACCTCCATGCCCGCGGCAGGATTCGAACCTGCGACCGTAGCGGTCGCGCGGTTCCAGACTGTAGCGCCTAGAACCGCTCGGCCACCCCGGCCGGCTTCTTCTAGGTATTCCCATTTTAGTACCATGAGCTTCTCTGCGGCACTTTCGTATACAGACCTGTTACGATCATTGCCGCACGGCTCTGAATTCATTTGATATCTTCTCTTATTCTTACTTAATAAGAACTCCAAACACTGGAACAGGACTCTACTATAGACCGCACTGGTGCCTTGTATGTGGTTTGCTTTCTCTTATCTGCGAGAATCATTCAGTATTTATCTACGATTAAAAAGACCTGACGTTAAGTACATCAAGTGAAAATACTGTCTAAGTCGTTCTACATTTCCTTACGACCACTTAAAAAACAGAGAGAGAGAGAGAGAGAATCTAGGTGTTTCATTCAAGTAGTTATTTCGTGCTGACTGTTTGGGAGAAATCTCTCTTACTCTATAACTGCCATAAGGTTAATACTTACAATATATTCTGGGATCCTGCAACAGGAGACGTTAAGGGTATCGGCAGGCAACTCAATGGATCCGACCCTTTGTCGTCCTTACAGACACTAGTGACCGGTGCTCTTTTTTAATAACGACGATCTGTTCGAAATCATGGAGGTTTTCCACAGATATGAGCTAAAGAGTCTTATTACCCAGTGAATTCAGGGTAAAAAGTAATGAGAATTCCATTAAGTGCATGGGATCTGGGTCCCTTGGAGTAGCTGCAGTTGGTTTCCACTAACGGGTGAATTCAAGGAGGTCCTACAGAAAGATGTTCACAGAACTGGATCTGCTAATTTCTACTTCTCAGTACATTTATTTCTTAATGAAATTTGTCATAAACAACATGTGTGTCTTAAAAAAAAACAAGCCACTTCACGTAATACCAGGAACAAGGACAATTTACCTAAAAATTAAGATAACTTACTTCGGTCGAGAAAGGTGTCCATTATTAAGGGACACACAGTTTCAATTAAGCTTAGTACTAACGAAATGCAGTTTAAGCGGAGCTCAAAGAATTTCTTAGCAGCCAACTCTTCTAATCGACTGACGAATTTCTTACCAGCTGCAGCTGTCGTAAATATCAATAATAGTATCACATAAACCGAGTTATACGTAATATTTGATTTCTGCACCTCTTCATGTCACTAATGCTACCTGTATAAGTGTAACATCTCACATGCTTTACGCGTTCCACCGTGTGTCGGGACTACATTTGCAAAGATTTTTAAAAAAATTAAAGCAA
This sequence comes from Schistocerca americana, assembly GCF_021461395.2. Lineage (NCBI taxonomy): Eukaryota > Metazoa > Arthropoda > Insecta > Orthoptera > Acrididae > Schistocerca > Schistocerca americana. The sequence continues at coordinate 853,047,045 of NC_060119.1, forward strand.
AAATTCAGTGATTAATCTCGGCCTGAGATTACCTACAGATAAGATGAAATGCACATGTCTGCCTACTTTCTTATGTTTCTATCTTCCGAGTGGAAGACGAGAACTATAAATCATTGGACTCGAATACCAGCCTTAATTAGCAGTCTGTAGAAAGCGAAAGCGTAACAGAGGTTCTTATCCGTCATTAGGTAAAGCAAACGCCCCCATTATAACAATTAATTATCAGTCCTAATAGTCATAACTGTGAACGAATCTGAAACAAACTAAGAAGTTTTTACACCACCTACTCGAACATATTGTGCGAGTTTACAAAAGGAAAAAAAATAAGGTACATTTAATATTTTATTCTTTATTTTCGTGAATTTTAAGTTTTGTTCCCATATCCCGTGCAACTCCGCAGTAATTTTTTTTGTGTGATCTACTCCATGTTTAATTGTCTTTCCATTCTGGATCGTAGAGGATAATCCGTTATTGTGCGCGAAGGGACTCGTATATAACAAAGCCATATAAACTAATTTCGTTTTAATGTTGCGTTGCTAAAATATCTAGCAATTATCTTACGCACTTTAGTGTAAATACATTTCAATGTTTATGATAAGCACTGTATTAAACTGTAAATGAAAAAGTATACCTAATTTTTTATATATATATAAATTGCGTGCACTTTGGATCGTTGGGTTGGAGAGGGGGACATTTTCATGTTAGTTATTTTATAAATATACATTAGATATTTCGTTTTTCTGACATGTTCCATATCTTCGATGATCTCGTAAAGCTTTGCGCCCGTACAATGAGCAGTGTATCTGATATGATCTTATCTAAAGTAGGAACAGAACCCCCAAAGATTTCCTGAAGGATTTGACTGAGTCTTGTCGTCGGCTATAACGACAGTTCTTCTTACGACAGCATGAACTTCAATTAAATTATATCTGACAGGTGCTGTTTATCAGCTTGCTCATGCAAAGACGGAAATTTGGCCACCAGTTTTGTCGTTTTGTCTTAGAGCACGCGGTAGACACACATCCGGATCTTTTAATCTCGTTAATGAACGAAAATGTCAAAAATGTCATATGATTGTTGAATGATCACAGTTTATCACATTTGACAATACTCGGATGCACTGAGTGTATCATCACAAAGCGGTTAAACGGTCTTCCAAGCCCATAGATCCTCCTGAGTGTGAAGAATCAGTCATGCGAAAAGGAGCCTCCTTGAAATGAAAATACTATTTTCCTGCCATAGCAATCTCCCCACACACAGAAGTTTCCAGCCACTAATGCCCCTGTATTGTATAACGCGCCACTCTACTTTCTATGTCCACAACAGCTGGTACTAATCTGAAATGTGCGAAAACTCAGTATGTAACCTTAAACTTCAAATAAAAATTGAGAGTCAATAAGTACTCTCGTCGCAAATAGTTTGCCTAAATAACAAAGAATAACGCAACGCACTTATGCATCAAAACAATACACCCTAAGACCAAAAAAGGACGTACTGCGGAGGAACCACCCATGTGGGACGGAAATCTGTAGATGTATGTACACATATAGATAAAAAAATTATTTCAGTTTCAGAACAGTTGGCTCATTTATTCTATAGAAACAGCTTCACTAATTGAGCAAGTCAATTACGCGTTGGTCCACGTCTGTTCCTTATCCAAGCAGTTATTTGGATCGCATTGATTGACAGATCTGTTGGATGTCCTCCTGAGTAATATCGCGTCAAATTCTGCGCATCTGAGGAGTTAGATCGTCAAAATCCTGAACTGGTTGGAGGGCCCTGTCCATAATGCTCCAAACTTTCTCAATTGAAGAGAGATCCGACGACCTTGCTTGTCAGCGTCTGGTTTGGCAAGCACTAAGACAACGCTCGCCGTGTGCACGATCTTGCTGAAATGTAGGCCCAGCTCGGCTTGCCATGAAGGGCAACATAACAGGACTTGAATGCCGTCGGCGCACAGCTTTGATGTAATGGCGCCGCGGATAATAATCAACAGCATCCCGTTGTGAAAAGAATGGCACACCAGACCATCACTCCTGGTTGCCGGGCCGTATGGAGGGGCAAGAGTGAAGTTGGTATCCCACCACTGTCTGAGACGTCTCCAGACAAGTCTTCGGCCTGGAATCTCATTGACGGGAACAGAATGAGTTCGGCTTTGAATTGAGCCCCGATGATATCGAAGACCTGTCTGCAGACGGCCCGAACAGCTTGTGGCGTGTCGTAGAGTATTTTTCTATTTCAGCAAGACTACAAGAAAACCAGTTACTTATTATTAACGTAACATGAGGTTTTATTCAGTTACTGCTTTTCCCGGCTGTGATTGTTATTTTGTTAAAGAAATCTCCACCTAGGAACGTTTAGCAATATTGTCTGTCAAGCAGTGTAAATGGCACTAAGTTCATGCACAAAAATGATCATACATAACCAGCAAACAAGCTAAATGTATGATAAGTAATCTCAACTATACAAGAGTAATGATGATTAGCAATCTTCAGTGCTGTTGCATAATAGCCTCATTACTAGTTGTAGATCGTCTACCGAATTTACCGCTACTTTCATTCGAGGTGGCAACACTTTTCTTTAAGAGAAATGAACAGTTTTGTCACACAATATCACACGCACACAACACTAATGTATTTTGTCCTGTCAAAATACTTTAAAAAAGTCGTTATGAAATACAGGCTTTCATACATCAGCAAATAATAATTGGTATCACGTAAGATGCTGTTTGCATTGACATAAGTTCACTATATTTAGGGATTATTCAGAATCTAAGCGGAATTTATTACCTCAGAGAGGGTTCTGGGCCACCAATACACAATAATGACCAACAACATTTATGTCTGTTTAAAAATTCACTTTAAAACTGCCGCTGCAATATTTCACTAAGATGGCGCCTAACATAAGAGAATCACTTATCGATTCTCCTTCAGACACTCTTTTACTACTAACGAATAAGATATATTAAATCTTTTTTGTACGTTCACTATATGCATTACTATTTAAAAATATTTTTCAATGTTATTCGCTTATTATTCAGCATTTACCAATAAACCGCTCTGTAGATCAATAGCGCTAATGGATGCGCTCCATTATAGCTGATCAGAAAACTTGACGTTTATACAGAACGAGAATCGTAAGGAAATAAAACCCCAAATAAAGAAGGTTCATTTCAATGACACATCAACTCTATTTTTCAAATATTAAATTAACAACGTAATACAGTTTTTTACAGACCTCTGTGTTACGAGACATCAATCACATCCGATCAGAACAAGAAGAACAACAAGAAGGATTATTCTAAAAGACTCATAGATAACATAAGACGGAGATTTTCATTATCTTTTTCCATGGGTATTGTCTGAGATTTCTTACAGAATACTAAATTATGCAATTGACAATAATTATTTATTATTTTAGTAACGATGAAGTCCTTCTTATTGATATCACGAGAATGTTCATTCAGATTCCACACACAATGATATCGCAAATATTTTTCTGAATAAAATACAGGCATGGATATTACAAGCGGGAGGATACCAACCTAACTATCGCCTACCATACGACCCGACAACCAGCAGTGATGTTCTGCGGTGTTTCATAGCAGGACCCCTGTGGTTGTCCTCCGTGACATCCTTACAGTACAGCGGTACGGCTACGATATTTTAGGTCCCGTTTTGTTGCCCTTCATGGCAAGCCATCGTGAGCTTACATTTCAGTAAGATGATGCCGACCCGCACACGGCGAGAGTTTCTACTGCTTGTCATCGTGCTTGCCAGACCGTACTTGAGCCAGCAGGACCGCCGGATCTCTCGCCAATTGAGAATGTTTTGAGCAGGTTCCTCCAACCAGACCGAGATTTCGACGATCTAACGCGCCAATTGGACAGAATCTGGCACCATACCCCTCAGGAACCCACCCAACAACTCTACCAATCAGTGCAAAGCCGAATAACTGCTTGCATAATGGCCGGATGTGGACCAACACGGATTTACTTGCTCAGTTGTGAAGCTCTTTCTCTTGAATAAACCAAACAATTTTTTAGAAATTATAATCTTTTGTTTGTCTGTGCATGTTCGTAACATTTACCGATTTCCGTCCGATTCGGATAATTCCTTCGTGGTGAGTGGTTTTTTCTTCTTTTTGTTGTTGTTGTTGTTCTTCGTCTTCTTCTTCTTAGAGTGCATATCAGTACCTCAAAATGGTTCAAATGGCTCTGAGCACTATGGGACTTAACATCTGTGGTCATCAGTCCCCTCGAACTTAGAACTACTTAAACCTAACTAACCTAAGGACATCACATACACCCATGCCCGAGGCAGGATTCGAACCTGCGACCGTAGCGGTCACGCGATTCCAGACTGAAGCGCCTATAACCGCACGGCCACAACGGCCGGCCATATCAGTACCTACCATTGCCAAGAGAGTAACTGTACAGTGGAACATTCTGCAAAAAGGACACAGCATGGAATATCAGTGCTTGTTTACTTATGTCCTCACGATACATGACAATATAGCTGAATACTCGTTGCTAGTTGCAGTGCAGAAATGCTGCCTAAAACCGGGCACCACGAATGCCGTGTCACACTCTGCTGTTTCTTAATATAACATTTAAATCTACGGAACGGTGGGACTGAAACATAGTGGCAACCGTTGTTCATGAGACTAACCGCATTCCAAGTGGGTAGTACCGACAGTCGCCAAGTTGGTGGAAAAGGGCTAGGACACTAATACATTCAACAGACTGGGCTAGCACTGTCGTCACTCACGCTGTGCTCCATGCAGAGTCTAATTATCACTTAAAACATGTCCATATGTTACAGATTTTAATAAAGAAAACCCAGTGACGATGGCACAAAGGTGCTGAAACATATTTGGGTCTGTATGAGAAAACAATGTTTTGCGTAACAGGGGGTTCTTGTAGCCGGTAATTTAATCCATATGCACAGCCAACGAAGGGCTGCAAAACAATGATGAATAAGTTTGTGATCAATAAATAGCGTCGGTCTGGACTAGCTTTCCTCATGTTCGTCCCAATCCCATATGTGGTGAAAACGGCTTTACAAATAGCTGACTGATCACAGCTATATTTTTGAAATATTGGAATTATAGTAATCCTATTTATCACGAAAATAAGATGAATAGCATTGTATTGTATGTTAACTGGGGACCTAGAAACGACGGAGAGGCTCCGTCCCCGCCGCAGCTGCAGTGGTCTATAACCTCACGACAACTACCACAGTCCACTTCACCCTTCCGCCGGCCCACGCCAAACCCAGGGTTATTGTGCGGTTCGGCCCCGGTGGACCCCCCAGGGGACGTCTCACATCAGACGAGTATAACCCCTATGTTTGCGTGATAGAGCAATGGTGGTGTACGCGTACGTGGAGAACTTGCTCGCGCAGCAATCGCCGACATAGTGTAGCTTAGGCGGAATAAGGGGAACCAGCCCGCTTTGGCCGAGGCAGATGGAAAACCGCCTAAAAACCATCCACAGACTGGCCGGTTCACCGGACCTCGACTCGAATCCGCCGGGCGGATTCGTGCCGGGGACCAGGCGCTCCTTCCCGCCCGGAAAGCCTTGCGTTAGACCGCACGGCCAACCGGGCGGAGATGAATAGCATACATAAACACGCTATCGCTGCGGCAGGTAGTATTTACCGAGAACACGAAGAAAGGAAGGAGGATCAGGGTTTAACGTCCCGTCGACAACGAGGTAATTAGATACGGAGCATACGCTCAGATTGGGGAGGGATGGCGGTATCAATTTCCAAGGAAACTTCTAAGGACAACGCGAAACAGAACTGCAAAATCACGAGGCACAGAGAACGAACAGCCGGTGTAATGGCGCGGACACCGCTTCAAAAGTGTCTTCCTGGACTAAGGATGTCGCGGAAAGTGGCCTTTCCGTAGTCTAGGAGTTGTTCCGAGAATTAATCGTTCACTCTGCTGTACTTCTCCAATATACTTTTAATTTGTGTGCAGATGATGTATCGTGATAGTGGATGCAGAAGACTTAGAGCTACACACATACAACTTACCTAATAACAAACAGACTGATGAACCAGAACGTTATGACCACTGTCCACCATGAGCTTAAATGCCGCCTGGTGAAGCATCTGGCATGTGACGCGACAGGGAAGAACTCTGTCACATCAACATGACCATCTGTCAGAAGTCTGAATAGCCCCCTCCGCAGCGCGGGCCGCTGCAGGAGAGTCAGTGAGGTACCGACAGGAATGTGCAGCAATGCCGACACTATTGCCGCGGCCAGTAGCGCTAGGTTGAGGATCTATGGAGCGAACAGTCTGATCGAGGTGGTCCCACAGATTCTCGACTGGGTTTAAAATGACGACTAGGGCACAGTAAACTCATGCTGGTGCCTTTCAAACCACGCACTTACGCTGCGAACTGTGCGACACGTTTCATTGTCCTGCTGGTAGATGCCATCGTGCTGAGGAGAAACAAAGTGCATGTGGAGGTGAACATGGTCCCCAACGGTAGATGCGTAATTATGTTGATCCATTGTGCCTTCCACAATAACAATATCACTCAGAGAATGTCTCCGGCCACAACCCTTCTGACGATTGTTGTAGGGTGTTTCGTTTCAGATGTTTCACGATGTACACGCCAATTGCCATCTGTCGGATGGAGCATAAAATGTGATTCATCTGAACAGGCCACCTGCTGCCACACGCTGCACATTTAGTTGCGGTATTGGCTGGCTCTGAGCACTATCGGACTTAACATCTATGGTCATCAGTCCCCTAGAACTTAGAACTACTTAAACCTAACTAACCTAAGGACAGCGCAGTTGCGGTATTGGCGAGAAAATTTCTGCCTACGTCGCCGATGAGTAGCAGTCAGGATGGATGTATGAACCAGGCGCCCATACGCAGCAACGTTCGCTGAAGGGTCGTTAAGAGGACATTGTTAGCAGTCCGCTGGTTCATCTGGGGGTCAGTTGCTCAATAGTTGCACGTCTATTCGCCCGTACACATTTATGCAGCTGTTGTTCATCCCTGTTATCTATGACCCATGATCACACAGTTGCCTCGGCGCCGGTTTTGAATAGCGCCATTTTGCCGCCACGCGAACAATTTACAAACTTAACCGCTTCGGAAACGCTTCCACCCTTGGTCAGTAAGCGAATGATCATGGCCTTTTGGATGCAGATACATCTCCCCGTTTCCGCATTACGATAACGACTGCATTGTTCTCCTCTTCTCCCCAACAGGTTTTATACACTAATCAGCCAGACCGTTATGACCATCTACCTAGTTGCAGGTATGTCCACTTTTGGCACGGATGACAGCGTCGACGCATCGTCGCATGGATGCAATGAGGCCTCGGTAGGCAGCTGAAGAGAGTTGGCGCCACCTGTGCACACCCGCCACTACATTCCCGTAAATTCCCGGGTGGGGGCGATAAGGTCTGACGCCGATTTCAATCACATCGCAGATGACATCGATCGAGTTCATATCTGATGAGAGTGGTGTGTGTATGTGTGCATGGAGGGTGGGGGGGGGGGTGGGGGGGGGGGGGGGGAGGCCGGCACATCAACTGGAACTCGCCATTGTGTGACTTGTACGAGCTCTACAGGACCCAAGGATGCCCACGCGAATGTTCCTCAGGGCATAATAGAGCAGCCGCCAGCTTTCTCCATCCCACAGCGCAGGTGTGAAAGAGCTCTTCCCCTGGAAAACGACGGATTTGCGCCTTCCCATCGGCATGATGAAAAAGAGGTCGTGATTCATCAGAACACGTAGTGCTCTGCCACTGCGCCAACGTCCAGCGCCGATAATAAAATACCCATTCGAGTCGCAATTGCCGATGTTGTGGTGTTAAAAGTGGCACATGCACGGGTCTTCGGGAGCGGAGGTTCATCGCTAGGAGTTTTCGGTGCACTGTGTGTTCAAACACTCTTTTACTGGGCACAGCCATAGTTCGCCGCCTGTCCTATTTTAACGGTCTGTCAGCTTACGACGCCCGACATCTGTAATAAGGGTAGGCCGCCCAACACCACGACATCTGGACGTGGTTCCACTTTGGTTTCGCCACGTGTTGCGGACGCTCATCACAGCACTTCTCGAACACCCGACAAGTCGTGCCGAGCCCCCGGGCCATACAATCTGCCCTCGGAAAAACTCAGATAGATCGCGCACCTTCCCCATTCGAACAGCATGCTGACTGATACTACAGGGTGGCGCATGAAATGTGTTACCAATTCTTTCTTTCAAAATTTGCGACGCACATTAGATATCCCGCTAGGATCTCTACAGCAGTACTAGCAGAGCTTGGAAAAACAAATGAGTTACGAAATGATGAGTAATTCACGATACTGCCACTAGGAGACTAGTAAGCGGCAATGGCTGACAATGGAAGACTGACGACACAGCAATGATCGGCAATTGTGTTACTTTTTCATGAAACGAAAAGCCTGGTTGTGACTCAGAGGCGTTTTTGACAACACTTTAACACACGATGGGTCCCTTGCAAGAAGACCATTCACAGGTTGTACGATAAATTTGTACAGGAAGGAACAGTATTGGAAGCGAAACGACCTCGGCCTAAGCCTGTTTGTTCGCCGGAGAATATTGAAGCGGTACGAGTTGATGTATAGAGAAGTCCCGGGAAATCGTGTAGAAAGGCAGCAGTGCAACTGGAAATATCCAGGCGCTCCGTTCAACGCATTCTTAAAAATGACCTCCATATGTACCCATACAAGATGACCTGTGCACAGAAGCTCACTGAAGAAAACAAACAGCAGAGACTACTGTTTGCTCAGTGGGCGGAGGATAGGGAAGAAACTCTCAACAACGTTTGGTTTTCAGACGAGGCGCATTTTCATTTAGACGGTGTGGTTAACAAACAAAACGTACGCTTTTGGGCCACTGAAAACCCACAAGTTCTTCATGAATGACAACATTATGCTCCGAGGATTACATCGTGGGCAGCAATTTCCAGTCACAGACTTATTGGACCCTTTTTTTTTTTTTTTTTTGAAGAAACTGTGAACAGCGAGCGTTATTTGAGCATGCTTCGCAATAGCTTCATTCCACAGCTTCTTGCTACTGCCTTGCCCTTCAACACGCAGTGGTTCATGCAAGATGGAGCAAGGCCACATACTGCAAACACTGTGTTGGAGTTTTTACACGAGCATTTCGATATGCGGATCATTTCACTCAGATTTCCAGGTCGCTTCAATGACGGACAAAATTGCCCCCCCTCCCCCCCCCCCCCCCCCCAGTAGTCCAGACCTCAATACATGTGACTTTCTTTGGGGGTACCTAAAGGAAAAAATTTTCCCGAAACGTCCACGTGATTTAATGGAGCTCAGAAGACTTATTCTTCAAGCTTGCAGTGAAATTACGGAAGACATGTGCTGTAGGGTAATCACTAACTTCAGTGTTCGTTTGAAGGAAGTTAGGAAACGAAATGGTGGACATATTGAGCATGTACTGAGTTAGAATAAATCTCCATGGACGGCTCTTCATTGTAGTATATGTTCCTTTCAGATTGTATTGACAATAAAGTTTATATTCAAAAACAAAATGGTAACACGTTTCGTGCGCCACCCTGTATATACACTATGCGTGTGTCTAAATAGCAGTCATTCCTTTCCAGGTGACGCTGCTATCGCCTCGACGGGTTTATATAGATAGTAGTTCGATGGTCATAATGTTCTGGCTGGTCAGTGTATACCTTCCATTGTTAGCGCTGTCACGTGCCGTCTGTAAATGGTTATTGCACGTTGACGTCGAAACGTCGAACATAGGCACTGGTCACATTAATGTGAATTGACCATGTATATTAGCGATGTAAGTGGAGCAGAGACGATTAAGGAATCATTCTAGCGACGCCACAGGCCGAAAAGAAGGAGAGACACTGTCATAAGCTACTTACACTATGTGATCAAAAGTATCCGGATACCTGGCTGAAAACGACTTACAAGTTCGTGGCGTCCTCCATCGGTAATGCTGGAATTCAATATGGTGTTGGCCCACCCTTAGTCTTCATGACAGCTTCCACTCTCGCAGGCATACGTTCAATCAGGTGCTGTAAGATTTCTTGGAGAATGGCAGCTCATTCTCCACGGAGTGCTGCACTGAGGAGATGTATCGATATCGGTCAGTGAGCCCTGGCACGAAGCTGGCGTTCCGAAACATCGCAAAGGTGTTGTATAGGATTCAGGTCAGGACTCTGCGCAGACCAGTCCATTATAGGGATGTTACTGTCGTGTAACCATTCCGCCACATGTCGTGCATAAGGAACAGGTGCTCGATCGCGTTGGAAGATGCAATCGCCATCCCCTAATTGCTCTGCAACAGTGGGAAGCAACGTCAATCTAGGCCTGTGCTGTGATAGTGCCACGCAAAACAACAAGGGGTGCACTCCCCCACCATGAGAAACACGACCACACCATAACACCACCGCCGCCGAATTTTATTGTTGGCACTACACACGCTGACAGATGACGTTCGCCGGCCGGTGTTACCAAGCGGTTCTAGGCGCTTCAGTCTGGAAGCACGCGACCGCTACGGTCGCAGGTTCAAATCCTGCCTGGGGATGGATTGTATGATGTCCTTAGGTTAGTTAGGTTTAAGTAGTTCTAAGTCCTAGGGGACTGATGACCTCTGATGTTAAGTCTCATAGTGGTCAGAGCCATTTTCTTTTTAGATGACGTTCACTGGGCATTCGCCATACCCACATCTTGCCATCGGATGGCCACATTGTGTACTGTGATTCGTCACTCCACACAACGTTTTTCCACTGTTCAATCGTTCAATGTTTACGCTCCTTACACCAAGCGAGCCGTTGTTTGGCATTTACCGGCGTGATGTGTGGCTTACGAGCAGGTGCTCGACTATGAAATCCAAGTTTTCTCACCTCTTGCCTAATCGTCAAAGTACTTTCAGTGGGCCCTGATGCAGTTTGGAATTAATCTGTGATGGTCTGGATAGATGTCTGCCTATTACACATTACGACCCTCTTCAACTGTCGGTGGTCTCTGTCAGTAAACAGACGAGGTCGGCCTCTACGCTTTTGTGCTGTCCGTGTCCCGTCATGTTTCCACTTCACTATCACATCGGAAACAGTGCACTAGGGAAGTTTATGAGTGTGGAAGTCTCGCGTACAGACGTATGACACAAGTGACACCCAATCACCTGACCACGTTCGAAGTCCGTGAGTTCCGCGGAGTGCCCCATTCTGCTCTCTCACGATGTCTAACGACTACTGAGGTCGCTGATATGGAGTACCTGGCAGTAGTTGGCAGCACACTGCATCTAATACAAAAAACGTATGTTTCTGGGGGCGTCCGGATACTTTTGATGAAATAGTGTTGAACCTTACGTCCCGGCGCCTCCACAGAAGCATCTCGAAAACGGTGAAACTGATCGGCTGTTTGTCTGCTACTCTTGTGAACACTTGTAGAAAGGACGGTTAGAAAATGGTTCAAATGGCTCTAAGCACCATGGGTCTTAACATCTGAGGTCAGCAGTCCCCTAGACTTAGATCTACATAACCTAAATAACCGAAGGACATCACACACATCCATGCCCGAGGCAGGATTTGAAGCTGCGACCATAGCAGCAGCGCGGTTCCAGACTGAAGCGCCTAGACTGCTCGGTCACAGCGGCCGGCTAAAGGACGGTTAGAACAACGAGTGCGACAGAGTGCTGGTTGTCCATGTTTTAGCACACAAGGTAGAGATCGGAGTCTTGCCCGCTCTAAACAGCTGGATAGGGGGCAATCTGTGGCAGATCTGACGACTCAGTACACTGCTAGTGCAGGCACAAGTGATCCGGAGCAGACCGTTCAGCGAACATTGTTGAACATGTGGCTCCGCAGCAGACAAACCCCATGTGGTCTCAAGCTGTCACAACGACTTCGCCAGTTACGATTCCATTTGATACAGGGTCATCGAGACTGGACCGTGGGTCAATGGAAACGTGTCGCCTTGTGGGATGAGCCACGCCTCAGGTCGACGGACGTGTACTGACACAACGTCATCCAGACGAACGGCTCCTCGAAATATGCAACGCGACACAGACGCAGCGAGTGTCGGCAATATTATGCTTCCAAGGCACCTGTGGTAGCAATCGTAGGCATCGTAACAGCTGTGAACTACGTGAACAGTATTACAGGCTACCTGCATTCCTTGATGCTTGATATGTTCCTCGACATGATTACAGCTTCCAGCAGGATATCTGTGTCGCAAGACCAGAATCGTGATTTGAAGAACAGGACAGTTGATCTTTTGGGCACAAAATATGCCCTGATCTGAAGCCGATGTAACATATGTGGGGCGCAGTCAGATCCGAGTCCAAAAACCACCGTCCCCTTAATTTGTGGGTTTTGCGTGACCTGTGCGTAGACACCTGACGCTACATATCGAATCCATGCCAAGAAGAATCACTGCTATATTGCGTTTCAAAGGTGGTCCAACAGACTACTATCAGGTGGCCATAACGTTCTGGTTCATTACTTTTTATCTGCTGGACTCCAGGTTCATGACTGTGAAAAATTATAAAAAAGCTTTGTCACGAACGCCACTCGACAGCTAGAGAGCATCGTCGTAACACTTCAAGCAGTTGTACTTTTAGAGAGTCAGAACTTATTAGGTTCAAAATAGTAAATAAATAAATCAAGACTGCAATTCATTAAAATTTCTTGACTAAACCCTACCAAGAAGAAGGAAACACTGGAAAAAATAAGAGGAATAATTTACATTAATGGCAAATTTTTGAGACGTTTAGAAAAAAGGCAAAGTAAGCAGACTGTCCATGATGAATTTCTTATAGACCGTGGCTGTCCTCAGTGTATCGTAAAGAAGGGAGTTATGGGTTCAATTGTAAGAGATGGTGAGAAGATTATCTATAGAAAGCAGAAATGTAGCTTTGAAAAGGAGAGTGAGGTACTCAAGAATAGATAGGAAACGAACCGTAGAAATAAGGATATCATAAAAACTTCCTGTAAGAGTAAAAGTGTATACTGGACTGGTACTCGAACCTGGGCCCTTTGCCTTTCGCGGGCAGGTGCTAACCGACTGAGCCGGCAAACACGACTTACGATCCAGGTTCGAGTATCGGTTCGGCCCGTAGTTTTAATCCGCCAGAAAGTTTCAAATTAGTGCACGTTCTGCTGCAGAGTGAAGATTCATTAAGGATATTATGTGATCCAGTGTAGGAAGATGGCTCTGAGCACTATGGGACTTAAAACATCTGAGATCATCAGTCCCTATACTTAGAACTACTTAAACCTAACTAACCTAAGGACATCACACACATCCAACCCCGAGGCAGGATTCGAACCTGCTACCGTAGCAGCAGGGCGGTTCCGGACGGAAGCGCCTAAACCGCTCGGCCACAGCGCCCGGCAACGTAGAACGAACTACGGAAGAAAGTGGACAGATCGCTTAGGTGAAGGGCATCCATTTTCTCCAAACGATAAGATGAGTGAACACATCAGCCACGAGACGAAAGTCTACGATCTCTGATACACGAAGAAAGGAAAAGAAGAGGAGCATGCAAAGGAGAACGTACTCTCAGACAATTCGCTGCCTTGATACAAATTTTCATTCATCTTCAGTCTGCATACATACGTCGTAGTTGTTTGAGACTTGAAAATGTCTCTGGAACCAAATAGTCTCATTTGATTAATGCACCTACGCCTAGGTTTCAGGCAGGATCCCCCGTTTTGTTCGATGCTGAAGAGCTATTCCAATAGCCGGCCGAAGTGGCCGAGCGGTTCTAGGCGCTACAGTCTGGAACCGCGCGACCGCTACGGTCGCATTTTCGAATCCTGCCTCGGGCATGGATGTGTGTGATGTCCTTAGGTTAGTTAGGTTTAACTAGTTCTAAGTTCTAGGGGACTGATGACCTCAGATGTTAAGTCCCATAGTGCTCAGAGCCAATTGAACCATTTTGCTATTCCAATAAAGTTGGTGAGCCTCTGCGATGCTGTTCGAGTTTAGAAGGAATACAGGTGGGCTGAGGCGTGAGTGGCAATTGGATTGGGGGGGAGGGGGGAGGCAGACGTGCTTTGTTAGTTCGTGCGGTTCTGCAAAGCCCCTGGGCCAGCGTGGCGTTGCGGTTAGCGCAACTGCCTGCTGACCAGCAGACCTGCATTTGATACCTGGCCTTGGTACAAATTTTTATTCATTGCTTCGGTCTGCATATGTACATCATAGATTTTTGAGACTTGGAAAGGTCTCTGGGACAATGTAGTTTCGTTTCAGTCTCCAGTTTTATAAATGAAAACCTTTCGTAATTCTTGCTGAAAAATTCTTTGTTGCAAATAACCAGTCGAAGTAGTGCAGTGACGAAGACACTGGAATCGATGAGGTGGGGGGGGGGAGGGAGGAGGGGGTTGGGCAGGGGGGGATTAAGGAGACGAGGCTTAAAGCACTGTCCAGTTGTGCTGACTTAAGCTTCCTATAATTTCCATAAATCAGTATTCAGAAATGCCACAATGGCTCATAAAAAGAAGTACAGCATCCTTGACTAATGGGTAGTGTTTGGTCTGCAATGACCTAGAAGTCATGGAATGTTAAACTTTAGCTGCCTTTTATCTCTTCGTCTAAAAACCTCCTTGAAAACAAAGAGCATTAAAATACCACCGAGCTCCAAACTTTGTTTATGAAATAGTTTTATTGTGAGAATAGTTCTCCTTGGTTCTACATGATCTGCGAGAAGGCACTGTTGTAGTTGCATATCTGTTGTGATGTAAAAATCAGTCTAGTACAACGTGTTGTATTGTTCTTCCTCTTATTTTCAGCGAGCTTTTATTTGAAATTTCCAGCGGCCTTGCGGCAGTGGTAACACCGGTACCCGTCAGATGACCGAAGTTAAGTGCTACAGGGCTTTGCCAGCACTTGGACAGGCCACCGTCTGGGTCTGCAGAGTGCTTTTGGCAAGCGGGCTGCACTCAGCCCTTGTGAAGCCAACTGAGGAGCCACTTGATTGAGATGTAGCGGCACTGGTCACAAAACTTACATACGGCCGGGAGAGCGGTGTGCTGACCACATGCCCCTCCACATCCGCATCCAGTGACGCCTGTGGGCTGGGCTGAGGATGACGCGGCGGCCTGTCGGTGCCGTTGGGCCTTCATGGCCTGTTCGTGAGGAGTTTAGTTTAATTCATTATTGTTTTATCTTAATGATTCATTGAACGCGTATAGTTGATTTGAAGCACATAATATGTAAAACTGACTGAAGAAGTTAACAAACGGTTTTTATTCAGCAATATATGCAGTTAACATATCTGCATATATTATAAAAATGGATATATGTGTGTGTGTGTGTGTATCTTCCATATTTCCTCCTTAACCACTGACCGAATTCAATCTAACTTGGTACACGTATCCCTTATTTTCAGGCAACAATCGCTGTTGAGGTGTGAACCACATACCTATCATATTCCATGAGCTAAGACGTCGTAAACAATGAGATGCGTGAAAAATTGCATCATGCATGACGTTTAAATTTATTACTTCTTTGCTACTAAATCTATTGGCAACACATTTTGCACACAGTAGCCACATATGTCGCTGAATGTACCTACCCAAATATATCATTGCACGCCTCATGGTTCCGGAGATATGACGTCATAAACACTGAGATGCTTGGAAAAAAGCAGCATAATGCGTGAAATTTTTATACATTTATATTTGCCACTAAGACACTCCGACAATTGAATCAGCTTAAGGAAATCCTTGACACCTAGCAGCGCATTTGACAGCTTTCAACCGCGAAACGCCAACGGCTGTACATACGTGAAAACAATAGCTTTAAAGCGCAGAGCTACGCCGAGGCGTTGCCATAGAGACGGCTACAAATTCGCGTTGTAAATACGCGAAACAGCTGTGCTCATACCGAGTCTAATGCAGGTGTTAAATAAACATTACAGAGAATTCGTTCTTTACACACAAAATTCCTTAATTTGGATACCGTACATACACATTTGTGAATTATGTATATTTCTTTGTACGACTGTTTTATAATATCAATGATATTTTCACGAATACATGTAAATGGCACAGTGGTTAGACACTGGACTCGCATTCGGTAGGACGACGGTTCAATCCCGCGTCCGGCCATCCTGATTTAGGTTTTCCGTGATTTCCCTAAATCTCTCCAGGCAAATGCCGGAATGGTTCCTTTCAAAGGGCACGGCCGATTTTCTTCCCTAATCCGATGAGACCGATGACTCGCTGTCTGGTCTCGTTCCCCAAAAAACAACCCAACAACAACAACAACAACATGTAAATGAATTTTATACTACAAACACAGTTCATTTTTTTTGTTTTGTTTTCGCTTCCAACAGAAAAATGGCAAAATGATTACTCGGACAATAGTCGGGCTGACAAAAACGACATCCTTCCAAAAGAACGCAGTGATAAGCGATGCCGTACTGGCTCACTGCCCGGACAAGGGTGACGCAACATCGGATCGAATGCAGGTCATAGCGTGCCGGCTCATCCGTGGATCGAATGCGGGCGACAGTTTGGTGTGGCTGATTACTGTCGTCTGCTGGTCGACACTCTCCGTTGTCTCCCTCGCTGTGTCTGTCTCAAAACGCAAACGCAGTTGATACGGTAAACACGAAGTTTGCCTACAGATATGGGCGTTATCTTCTTAATTTGAGTTATACTAAGCCGACACAAACAAAGTTTATGGCTGGTGTAGCTGATGCGGACGTCTTTATGTGCGTCCGGCCGAGGTATCTTTTATCTGAAAAAGGGAAAAAAACGCGATTTCGGCAGGAAATGGAGAAAAATCAATGGTCAGCAGCGACTTGTAAACAGTCGCCCCTCTAAATGAGAGGAATAGTTATTTAACTGTCACGAACAGACGTTATTCTGCATGAGCGTGCAGGCTTAATCACTAAAGTCTGATCAGGAACTTAAATTAAAAATAAAAAAAAAACGAGAAAGCAAAGAAGGAAGTGAAAGTTCCCGAAAATGGATGAGGAGCATTGACTGTAAATTGTTGCACCACTTTAGGTTTCGCTACACGAGTGCAGTATCCAGTATAGGAACTAACTGTTGCCCCTACCAATGCCGTTTTGCGCAACCTACGTTACCTAACAACATGCGCCACGCAACACCGCTCGGAACATGCTTGTATTATGAATAGATTAGAGTGCATTCCCCATCAGTTCGGAGTTTAACACATCAATTACTTCACTGTTAACTCGTTTCAATGGCGGCCGAACTCCCCCGCGTGGTACCTCCCGGCCAATAACGCCATAAGATCATTTCATTTTTTCACCTCATTTTAAGCATTAATTTCTCTCTTTGTTAGAGCAATTCAGTTGTCCTTATTGAAATTGTCTGATGCAGCCCAACAAATGTGTGAAGCCGTCATAAAGTCGATACTCCCCTGCTGCTTTACGGTATAGCAGTAATATCCATTAATCTCATGTTGCAAAGGACTGTGACCACACCTGACAGACGGTATAGCCCGTTCGCAAAATATCTATCCTTTAAATGATTTATCTACGTCTGTCTACCTTGCAACTATGTTCCTATGCCGTACCTAGTGGCTGGGTGTAACAAAGAGCGAAAGCAATTTGCATAAATACAACGTTCCACGTACTTCGAGACAGCAATTCAGTTTTAGATTTTGATGCGAAAAGAGACAGCCAGAGTTGCAGTTAAAATGAATGTTTATTTAGTCGACTAAATAAAAAAAATGGTTCAAATGGCTCTGAGCACTATGCGACTTAACTTCTGAGGTCATCAGTCGCCTAGAACTTAGAACCAATTAAACCTAACTAACCTAAGGACATCACACACATCCATGCCCGAGGCAGGATTCGAACCTGCGACCGTAGCGGCCACGCGGTTCCAGACTGAAGCGCCTTTAGCCGCACGGCCACACTGGTCGGCAAAATTCCGACTAAATAAACATTCATTTTAGTTGCAACTCTGACTGTCTCTTTTCGCGTCACAAGCTAAATTAATGCTTAAAACGAGGTAACAGTGAGGTAAATACCGTATTAAACACTGAACTGACGGAGTGTGTAACCTAATCTATTCGTAATACAAGGATGTTTCCAGTAAGGTATCAGGGTGCATGTGGTTAGAAGCTGAAGGGTGTATAAAACGACATCGGTAGGCGCACCCGAATCCCTATGTATAGTGGACTTAAATGAGACGCTAGCTCCCATATATTATTATGTTCAAACAAATTTATATAAAAAAAGAATAAAGTATCTCCAAATATGCCAACTCTCTGATGCTTATGAAGGCTGAATGTAGTTAACTATGTCCTGAAAGCCGGCCGGAGTGGCCGTGCGGTTCTAGGCGCTACAGTCTGGAGCTGAGCGACCGCTACGGTCGCAGGTTCGAATCCTGCCTCGGGCATGGATATGTATGATGTCCTTAGGTTAGTGAGGTTTAATTAGTTCTAAGTTCTAGGCGACTGATGACCTCAGAAGTTAAGTCGCATAGTGCTCAGAGCCATTTGAACCATTTTTTATGTCCTGAAAGCAAGTTCGGAAGTAATGATCCGTTGCTAACGCTTTTGTCGGCTTTAGTTCTATCACAGTCACAAATAATAATGTTGAACTTATATATCGTGTGGGTCAAAGTTTAATGTTTGCCACGAGAGACATTGTAGGGTCTTTTTTTTATTATTTTTGTAAATGGGGTGTCTGAACCACTATCGGCAATGTAGTCCGTTCTGCGTTTCCCTATTACTATTTCCCGTAACTGCCTGACGATGACTGCACGATATACTGTCGAAACATTGTGTGTTGGACAGAGAGGTGTTGCACTGGCAGATTCCATCTCGAAGTTTTCTCCAGCTGAATAGAAATCTTAATGGTCCTCAACGCAAATTATAATTCAGATTAACGGTTTCGATTGCTGATGAATATCTTCAGATCATAAAAATCTTAGCTACTACAGGCAACACATTCCTTGTTGAATATACGCTGCGGGCCGGCCGAGGTGGCCGAGCGGTTCTAGGCGCTACAGTCTGGAACCGCGCGACCTCTATGGTAGCAGGTTCGAATCCTGCTTCGGGCATGGATGTGTATGATGTTGAAATAGAAATATGAAGCGATCATTAATAATTCATTCGACAGAATAAAAATTGAAATAAAATAAAATAAAGGAGAATTTACATAGTATAACCTACCAAACGGACATATTTGGCTTGCATTCATAACTTGACGTTGATAATACATTGTTCAAGTGAGGCTAGGCGGCCAGATCTGCAATGAAATATGAGTAGAATTAAAAAGTGGTCGACATTATAATAGGGGATAAGTAGGACACCTTGTGGGCAGATGGTCAGAGCCAAAATTAAGCGGCAAGATGTCCTCTTTGTGTCGTACAAATGTAAGTAATCTTTGTTTGTCTAGGAAAGTGATACAGCACATGAATGAATTTCTTTATTCTGGTTGCAGGGCTCAAAGGGTATTTACATTTACATGTATCTTAGCATAAAAGTGACTGGTGGTGTCGTGATTACAAACTGTTGAAATAGCAATGAAATTTGATAACATTAATGTGACAATTTTGTTTTAAGCGATATACTGTAACAAGTAATACAGTTTCAATCACAGCTGCCAATCTTCTTTTTCTAGGAGTATCAGCAGTGAATATCAGTATCAAACAATGAATAATAACAAAATATACCATTTTTTCGTGACGTATTGTCTTATACAGTACGCTACAGTACATACAAGATATGTATACATGCAGTCTCTTGTTTTTCTTCATTAACGAAGGCAACCCAGAGAGAACTTCCGAATAAAATGAAAAGATAATAAGATGAGTGGTTAACATAAATCAGGAATCTTCTTATATGTACATAAGACGGATTTAGGTGCACTAGGGGACACAATAAAAACCGATGACTGTGCAGCAACCCAATATTTCTGCTTGCAGTACTTTTAGAATGCAGTTAGGGCAATTTTGAAAAGTTAGACAAATGCAAACACATCATACAACATTCTTCGAAATCCGACTACTTAACTAAAAAAGAAATAAACTATCACGTCTCATAAGTGAACATCAGTTAAGTGTAGAAATATCGATCTTCTGATACCATGTTGCGTCAGGATAACAATGATAATAATAGTAGTAATAATAATAATTGTTGTTATTATTGTGAAATATCAGTGTGATAGTTACCCATGTGGCTGCTACTGTTGTCCGGTGATCTTAGATTCATGATAATCCTTTTGAAATTTGTCGTAATTGCCGTGAACTCTGCGATTTTACGCGTCGGACCGCGCCATCGTTATTAATATCTACATATTGATAAGCCTAATGGCCCACAGCCTCGTGGGCTTTGTCCAGATAGCAAAAATCCAGATAAAATTACGTAAATTACGTTCTACACAAAATCCTGACTTCGTGTTGCCGATGTGCTTTGTCTAGAACTGGTTATTGAACAGATAATGGCTACCTTTACCCACTATTTCGAGCAGAATAAACAGGTTTTGTTTACTGTAAACCCTAGGCGGAAGCCGTATACCAGAACAGAAAGTGATACACAAAGGAGTCCAGCAAATGCAACAAATAATTCAGGAACGGGAAGTTCCAAGTGATCAATACGGCACGTAGCAACTGCCGCCCCCGTTTCCCGCCGGAGTTAACGGCCAAGAGGCGGACACAAAAAACGGAAATCTATTAGCTATATTTTTATCGTGTTCAGCAAGCATTATGTTCTTTGTTCTATCCGCGTCGTACATACACTTCAGTAAGAGTCATAGTTCAACGATGACATCTTCCTGTCGGTCTGAAGAGTGCTAAACTACGAACATCCAACACTCACGTAATAGAGAAACGTTTATTTGCTCGAATTCGATGTTAGGGCAGCAAATACATTACAGAAGTGACACCATGTCCAACAGATTTGATATACTTGGACATACATCCATTCTCGCATCTTAAGAAAATAATTGAAATAAAGCGTTTTGAGTCCCGTGTCAAGATTACGACAGCCGCAAATAATTATTTTCGCAAACCTCCTAGAATCACATTTGAGAGATAGAAATTACTAATTGGAAAAACGTTGGGCAATATGCATTAATGTAAAAGATGACTGTGCCGAAAATAAGAGTGTTTTTGGCCTAAGGATCAAAGTTTTTTACTGTCAAACAAACAAAGTTCTTCTTTGCCATGGTACATTGGCCAATTGCTGGTACTGCCTTCTGAGCAAAGACAAGGTTCTTTGTAATATTAGTTTCCAAATAAGTAATGTGGTAGTAAATGTCCATGTATTTCTGAGCTCTGATTGTTGCAATACATATTGTTCAAAAAAATGGTTCAAATGGCTCTAAGCACTATGGGACTTAAAATCTGAGGTCAACAGTCTCCTACACTTAGAACTACTTAGACCTAACTAACCTAAGGACATCACACACATCCCTACCCGAGGCAGGATTCGAACCTGCGACCGCAGCAGCAGCGCGGTTCCGGTTTGAAGCACCTAGAACCGCTCGGCCACACAGGGTTGTTACTGTAGAGGAATGTGACTGTTTGCTCTCTGCTGCAACGGAAATCTGAAGCATAGCCAAAAATTGTAGGTCTAGTACGTAATTAAACCCCGTAATAGCCTAGCATTTTACCTTCTTAGGAAGTGACGACTGTTTTCAGAACAGGAAAAGAAAGAAAAAAGTCGGAGGGCATCGGCAAGTATGTGGTACAGTCATTATAAATTAAAAAATAAGGCACGCAGAGAACAAATAGGAAATTATGCAAAACAATAGCCATACCGGCATTGAAATATCGCACTGAGACTTGACAATAGCGAAGAAAAAGAAACGACGTACAAGTTGTTTCGAAGCTTGACGGCAAAACTTCAGGAATGGATTCCTCATACTGCGTGAAGAAAAGAAGTCTAGTAAACGTGGGCTCTGAAATTCATACGTTAAGAGCTAAGAGCACTTGTTGATTTCGCCACTGAAACACATTTTTTTTATTGAACAACTTCCTGTAGCTCTTAAGGTACGCATTTTAGAGCCCATGTTTACGGTTTTTTTTCCACACTACCTCCTCCAAAAATAAAGCAAAGAGCTTGCAGTCGAACAGATGTGTTTTACAATATCGAATATGAGCAAGTGCTCTTAGCTTTTAGGATATGCATTTACGAATCCATGTTTACTAGACGTTTTTGCTTCTTGTTACATGAGGAACTCAATCTTGAAGTTTCCCCATCGTTTACTGAAACTCCCTGTATACAAACTTCTGAAATGAGATGCCTAAGAAGAATTAAAGGCAGAAGAAGGCTTTATCGACGAAAAACGAAGGTACAAGAAGGTAAATTCTTACAACTTTAGTTAAGAATATAACAACGAATTACAGGGAGAAATGGTTGGCGCCTGTGTAAAGGATGAAAACTGACAGATAACTGTTAGAGCTAGTAGACTACAAACTTCAGGGAAAACGTAATACGAGAAGACCGAGACTACATTGGGAGGATCAGGCGCTAAACTTAATTCATGACTGATGATGATGACAGTCCATTTTACATATACTCGTTGTCTTTCAACGGATATTGGGAGCTTCTTAAATGCTTCCTATGGCAGAGCTGATGCTGTTGTTTCCAGTAGTTGATAAATCCGATCAGTGTGGATCGCCATCGTTCCTAGTTGGATAAATGTTGAATTTCTTTTCTTATCGCGTCAGTTTGGTTGTATACTCAGGCTATTAACGAATTTGTTTACTCAACCTTTCAACGAATTCAGCCAACTATCAGAACTGCCTTGACGACAATGGAACTCGTTGCAATATTGAGTTTACAAACAAATCTGACGCTGTTGTTGAACCGGAAAATATTTATCAAACAAAATTACGTTGTCATGTTATAACAGTTGTTATAATTCTTATGGTTTCTTACACTTATTGTTGCTGTTCCCAAAATAAAGAGGAAATCCTAGGTCCTCTGCGGCACGGCCTCACATCATTCAACTTACATTACGTGCATCTTTAGGTCGTCCACAACACCGAGGGAATTGCTAATAATCCGACTAACCTGCAGCCATTCATATACATTGAGGTGACAAAGGTCACGGACAGCGATATGCAGAGAGGGTGGTACTACCGCGTATACAAGGCGTAAACGGGCAGTGCAAATGTTCAGATGTGCGTGTGAATTCCTAAGGGATCAAACTGCTTAGGTCATCGGTCCCTAGACTTACACACTACTTAAACAAACTTAAACTAACCTATGCTAAGAACAACACACACAACCATGCCCGTGGGATGTCTCGAAACTCCGACGGGAAGGGCCGCGCAGTCCGTGACATGACGCCCTAAACCGCGCGGCCACTCCGCGCGGCACAGGCAGTGCGCTGGGGGAGCTGTCACTTATACTCTGGTGATTCACGTGAAAATGCGTCCGTCGCGATTATGAGCGCACGACAGGAATTATAAGACTTTGAACGCAGAACGTAGTTGGAGCTTGACGCATCGGACTTTCCATTCCGGAATTCAGTATTCCGAGATCCACAGTGTAAAGAGTGTGCCGAGAATACCAAATGTTAGGCATTACCTCTCACCACGGATAAAGCAGTGGCCGGCGACCTTCACTTAACAATCGAAAGCTGCGGCGTTTGCGTAGTTATCAGTGCTAACAGACAAGCAACACTGCATGAAATAACCGCAAAAAATAATGTGCGATGTACGACGAACGCGTCTGTTAAGACAGTGCGGTGAAATTTGGCGCTAATAGACTCTGGCAGCAAAAGAACGACGCATGTGCCTTTGCTAACAGCACGACATCGCCTGCAGTGCCTCTCCCGGGCTCGTGACCGCATCGGTTGGAACCTAAACGACTGGTAAACCGTGGCCAGGTAAAATGAGTCCAGGTTTTAGTTGGTAAGAGCTGATGGTAGGATACGAGTGTGGCGTAGACCCCACGAAACCATGGATCGAAGCTGTCATCGAGGCACTTTGCAAGCTGGTGGTTTCTCCATAATGGTGTGGGCTGTTTACACGGAGTGGACTGAGTCTTCTGGTCCAACTGACAGATCACTGACTGGTAATGGCTACGTTCGGACACCATTTGCAACTATTCATAGATTTCATGTTCCCAAAGAACGATGGAATTTTTATGTATGGCAATGCGCCATGTCATCGGGTTAAAATTGTTCCCGACTGGTTTGAAGAACATTCTAGACAATTCGAGCAAATGATTTTCCACCCAGATCTCCCGACATGGATCTCATCGAACATTTATGGAACATAACCGAGAGGTCAGTTCGTGCAGAAAATCCTGACCCGGCAACACATCCGCAGTTATGGACGGCTATAGAGGCGGCAGGCCTCATCATTTCTGCAGGGGCTTCCAACGATTTATTGAGTCCATGCCACGTCGAGTTGCCGCAGTACGCCGGGCAAAAGGAGGTTCGACACAGTATTAAGTATCCCATGACCTTTGTCACCTAAGTGTACCATAACCATCGTTTGGAGGTTACTTATGTTCACATAGGGCGCTTCTAACACTGTTTTCTACAGTAGGGCACCAAGACATCAACAATATTTCGCCACAGTGGAAGAATAAAAATCGAAAACTGACGATTATGTAAAGTGCATCTTGTGAACACTCCAAGAGAGGAACGTTACAAAATGCTCTGCAAGTGGAGTCTCACTATCGAGACAGGAGTCAGGCGATGCGTGTAATGGACAAAGCAAACATTCTACTCGAAGTGGTAATACAATCAGAGATACAACTTCTGGGAAAATACGATTTACCACAGAGTAATGGATGTGGCAAGTGATATACTACGAAGTATTTTAGTGCTAACACACAGTTATGAATGCTACAACATTACATCAGTAATGACACGTGCTATGAATTAGTTAATCATATAGACGAGTTGCACCGCTGAGTGGCGATGACATAATGCAATAATTTTTGAGTTATTGTTTGTTAACATTTTTGTTTTCTTTTTAATCAGTATTGTTTCATTTAGTTTGAAGAAGTCTCGTGTATGTTTTCAGCTCTATATGCTGTAACCAATAATTTCAATAAATCCTGCATTATATGCCAAAATCTTCCTGTCTCCCTCTTCTTATACCCTCTTTCACCTCATTCCATTCCTAAATAAAAAAACTGCCTAATCTTGGATTCTAACCACTTGTTCTTCTAACTGGATCGTTCATCCTATACTGGTTTTGTAGTACCATTTGTGATACCATTCCAGATCTAATTTCAGATTCGCTCTTAATATATGTGTCATCTCCACTTACTATGTAGTTGTTGTTGTGGTCTTGAATCCTAAGATTGGTTTGATACTGCTCTCCAAGCTACTCTATCCTGCGCAAGTCTCTTCATCTCCGAATAACTATTGCAACCTACGTTCTTTTGAACCTGCTTACTGAATACGTTCTTTATCTCCCTGTATAATTTTTACCCCCCGAACTTCCCTCCAGCACTAAACTGGTGATCTCTTAATGTCTCCTATTAACCGATCCCTTCATTTAGTCCAGTTACACCACAAATTTCTTTTCTCCTCGATTCTACCCATCTAACCATTAGCAGTCTTCTGTATCAGCACATTTCAAAAGCTTCTATTCTCTTCTTGTCTAAACTGTTTATCATCCACGTTTCATTTCCGTACAAGGCTACACTTTAGGCTATCACTGAAAACACATAAATCTACATTCGATGTTAACAAATTTCTCTTCTTCAGAAGCCCTTTTCTTGTCATTGCCAGTCCACATTTTATATCCACTGTATTTCGGCCACCATCAATTAATTTGCTACCCTTGTAGCAAAACACGTTTATTGCTTTTAGTGTCTCAATTCGTATTCTAATTCCCACAGAATCGCCTGGTTCTTACTACATTCCATTACCCTAATTTTGCCTTTATTGATATTCATATCATACTTTCAACATACTGGCAATCCCGTTCAGCTGCTCTTCCAAATCCTTTGCTGTCTGTGACAGGAATACTACGTCAGTGGCAAACCTCAGAGTTTTTATTTCTTCTCACCAAGCTTTAACTCTTCTCCATTTTTTTGGGTTTCCTTTACTGACAGTTCAATGTAGAGATTGAATAACATCAGGGATGGGCTACACCCCTGTCTCACTCCCTTCTCACTCTGTCACTGCTCCCTTTCATTGTTGTGATTTCCCTAAATCGTTTCAGGCGAATGCCGAGATGGTTCCTTTGAAAGGGCACGGCCGATTTCCTTCCCAATCCTTCCCTAACCCGAGCTTGCGTTCCGTCTCTAATGACCTCGTTGTCGACGGGACGTTAAACACTAACCACCACCACCACCTTTCATTGTTTTCAACTCTTATAACAGTCGGCTGGTTTCTGTGCAAGTTGTATATAATCTTCCGCTCCTGGTATTTTACCCCTGCTACCTTCAGAATTTCAAAGAGTGTATTCCAGTCGACTCTCTCAAAAGGCTTCTCCAAATCTACAAATGCTATAAACGTTTTGCGTTTTCTCAACCTGTTTCCTAAGATAAGTCCACATATAGCTATGATGAAAAGCATCATTTTTGAAATTTCTGTCCCAAATTTAGAAAGATGCCACAGAATAGAACCCCTTCTTTTAATGAGAATAGACTATTTCACTCTTCTGTGTTTTACATTTTATTGGGTACACCTATTTTTGGTAATATTTCTTTCACAGAAACATTTGGTTTTTGCAGTTTGTTCTGTTTTTTATGAAATTTGATTTAGGACGTTATTAATCGTTTTTCTGCCGCTCCACAGTACTTTTGTCATTATTGTATTTTCTTTTAGCCTAAATCGAATAGGAAGCAACATGCCAATGACGTCTGATAGCTTCCCCAACACATTTCCCTTGTTACATACATGAAAATTAATTGATAAACTGCAGTTATGTACAAAGATTTGATTTCTTATTGCGTTTCATTATTTTTCCTCAATTCTCTTCAGAATTCATACCAGATCTACAGGGAGGATATAATTAAATTTTCGCTACTTCACAGGCCCCCCATGAAAACGAATTATCGTAAGACAATGAAGCTTTTTGGAAACATTTGTAAGGTCACGCGGAAGAGGAATAACGAATAAACGATTGAAAGATGCACATTTGAATTTCTACATGTGAGGGCAACATTGTCAGCAGCGTACCATGTTTATGTTCCAGGTGACAAACGTTGCTCATTGTAACGATCATCCGCATCCACGACAGCCTGGAACAGCATTAGAGATTGCTCTACTACTGCCCGAAACATCTCAGATGGGATGTTGGCTACCTGCTTCGCTATGCTGGCCTTCAACCTTCAACACGTGTTGGTGTCCCGTTGGTAAACCCTGTCCTTCAGGTAACCCCACATCCAGAAACCATATGGGGTCAAACCTGGTGATCTTGGTGCCCAGGCATTTGGAACGATCGGCCAATGATTTGGTTTTCTCCAAGTGTGTTGAGGAGTAACCGTGTGACCTCAAGAGGAGCTTGAGGTAGACCCCCAACGTGCATCGGAACAGTTGAGTCCAACGCACCTCTCCTCGTAGAACAGGGATCACATGTTGGCGAAGCATATCACAGTAACGAGGGCCGTTCACGTTGCATGTCGTTGGTCACTGTGGTCCGAGCTGCCCCTACATCGCCGTACCAGTACCGACGTCTAAGGGCAAGTCATCACACTAACACCGCTAAAAACCACAATGCTGCATTGCATAGTCTGGACGTCATTCTTATAAATCTGGGTGCCCGTTCGGTGAATAACTTTCCGTCTACACTGGTTGAAGTAGTGACAGTTTAATTATAACCGCCCTGTATATTTGAAATCCTTCTCTTTGTCACCCTGTCTCAGGAAAAGTATTTCTTCTTCATATCACCGTTACAAAATGTAATTTCACAATTGGCAAAAATCATTTGTTTTTGAGCCAACTGATGAAAATCTTAATTTTCAGTTCTATCTGCAATAATTACTTTGATCCATAAAACAAAAGCTTGACATGTCAAAAAGGCATAACGTAACTGTATATCGTTGTACTGAAAGTGTATGAAACTGTCTTTCTCTAAGCTGTTAATGAATATTACTGACTCTGTGTGCTCTAAGATATGTTGTACTCAAATATTTTACGGCAATTATGTTTATCATGTAGATAAGAACGAACGTTATCCGTTTTATTTTTAACAAAAGTGTTTCACCTACTGATATTAGGCGTCACCAATGGACTATAAAATAACTGATAATTGCTGAACTATAGCCTACATATTTTGATATGAGACGTGCAGTTTCCCTGGCAGCACATTTAAATTATATAACTATTTACAAGTAAAGGATTATGATGTATCACGTTACTTTCGTGTTTCCTGTTCATTCTGTAAGTCCATTGGTTATTTTGAAGGAGCTAGATGAACACAATACAGCTTTTCAATTGATAGAACGACATAGTCATGCATTTCATTGTACACCAAGTTTGTTCCTGCACATTGCATGACATTGTTGTAGGGCTGACTGAGGGATCGTCGTAATTGTAAAAGGTGACAGCGGCGTCGTGTGTTGTGTTGAGAGCGGATGCAGTAGTGGGGTCTCTCTCTCTTTCTCTCTCTCTTTCTCTCTCTCTCTTTCTCATGTACGAGTTGAGGAAGAATGGGTATAAATGTTGACAAACTATACAAAGTATGCTTATTTTCTCTCTATCGATAGCTGTTTTATTTCAAAATGATCGGTTTTGGACAATGTAGCCCATCTTCAGATCATATCTCGTAGTTACAGAGCAACCTGTTTTAACGGAATTATTAGCTCAATGTCATATACGCTGAGGATGGCTGCACGGGGACCTGAAACACCAGCTGTTCTCACAGGGCTCAAGAGTGTTGGCACTGCGTGATTTTCAAGAAAATAAAAACATTTTCCAGCAACAAGGTAAGAACTATTTGGCACACAGTATAAATAAAGCAAGAAAATGTAATCAGAATAATGGAAAAATTCTTTAATGATAAATAATGAGCTGATCAAATGTAGTCGTAAATTTTAGACACTTCCAATCATGTTTTCTTTTAGAATGGTTAAGTCACAAATAACCTATGTCTGAAAGCTTCCTTATTGGATATATCACTATCCACGAAAACCGTTCCAGAAGTAAAAAGTAGCTACTAAACACAGAAGTAAATTTTCATAACAAAACTTTCCAACACAGTGCTGTTCAAATTACTGGTTTAATCCCCACGGTAAATACCCCAAGTGTGGCATCGTCGATGAGAACGACCGACTGTGGGTGATATTGCTGTCGAGACAGCCAGCGACGCATCGACCGTGGGCCCTTAAATGAACTCACCGCCGATGGAACTACTTGATATATCAGACCACAAACGCTGGGTCGTAAGAGGTCATAAACAAGTGATATTTTCTGCTACAAATTATGTTTCACTGAAACGGATCGTAGCGTTAAGCAACGACGACTTGTTGTCAGGCCTACTGCACGCAATACCGTTTGAGCGCCAAGGAAATGAGACGAATTAAAATATTATCAGCCTGAATTGCAGCGACCTCTATCGATTCAATACCAGGAAGACGACAAGCCAAGTGTACACAGGCGCGCTGTACTTGTATTGAGGAGTCAGTCAGCACAAATGGGATAAAGCTGATTCACTTTATTTAATTAAGAACAATGTTAAAAAGTATTACGTTCGGTAAATATCCACAGTTTTTATGATGCCTGTGATTTAACTGACAAATTAGTTTTTTGATTTAAAAAAAGGGAGCAGCTTAATGTATGAAATTTGTCTACAATGGGAAACGTTTATTCATTTATCAGATGGCAATACATACACAAAGATTACAAAACTACTGCACGTCAACATTTAAGCACAGTTCTCCAGCATAAAATAACAGCTACAGGTGGATATCAAGGATTTTTATGCGGTACAAATTCTTATAAAAACGTGTTATTTGTAATGGTTACGAAATACCGGTGTGAGCTCTCTACTCGATCTGCATCATTCAGTCTGCTGAGCGGCAGATCGCTCCCCAAACGCAAATGCTTAATACAAATTACGCAACGGATCTGATTAACGCTATCAGTGAAAAACAGGGTGGACCCTGCATTGAATTCCGGATACCCGTATTACCACAATTTACTGCTTGCTAAATTCATAAAAGGGATTTGCTAGTTACAACTGAAAACCTTTGCCCAGGTAAATCCCAATATTTATTACGAACTGGCTGCGCCCGACCACACATTGCTGTGGCTCAATCTGCTTAAATGGAAAAGAAAGAAAAGTGAAAGCAATCGTTTCTAATATGTATGGGAATTGGACATACGTCCTAATCTCCTTCTCTCCTCTATTTTGCCATTCTTCTCCTCCCCTGTCTTTGTCCATCTCCTCCTCCCCCTCTCTTTGTTCTTTTTATCGTCCCTCCATCTCCTCCTTCCCTTTTTCTTTGTTCTCTTCCTCTCATCCCTCTGTCCATCTCCTCTTCCCCACCGTTCCTCTGACCCGGAGCCTTGTATATTGTTATTGCAAAGTCAGATTCTGTAGCAGTATTCTAATCATAAACCAATAAGCCATAAATACAACTTTCCTATTTGTTGACAACGTTTCACCATTTGTGTATACAGGGTGGTCCATTGATAGTGACCGGGGCAAATATCTCACAAAATAAGCATCAAACGAAAAAACTACAAAGAACGAAACTCGTCTAGCTTGAAAGGGGAAACCAGGTAGCGCTATGGTTGGCCCGCTAGATGGCGCTGCCGTAGGACAAACGGATATCAACTGCGTTTTTTAAAATAGAAACCCCCATTTTTATTACATATTCGTGTAGTGCGTAAAGAAATATGAATGTTTTAGTTGGACCACTTTTTTCGCTTTATGATAGATGGCGCTGTAATAGTCACAAACGTGTAAGTACGTGGTACCACGTAACATTCCGCCAGTACGGACGTATTTGCTTCGTGATACATGACCCGTGTTAAAATGGACCGTTTACCAATTGCGGAAATGGTCGATATCGTGTTGATGTATGGCTATTGTAATCAAAATACCCAACGGGCGTGTGCTATGTATGCTGCTCGGTATCATGGACAACATCATCCAAGTGTCCGGACCGTTCGATGGATAGTTACGTTATTTAAGGAAACCACGACCTGCAACAAATTATGATGCCCAAGTAGGTGTTTTAGCTGCTGTCGTGGCTAATCCGCACATCAGTAGCAGACAAATTGCGCGAGGATCGGGAATCTCAAAAACCTGCCACTGGGCACAAGAGAAATTACGGGACGATGACAGATTTTTTGCACGCGTTCTGTTTAGCGACGAAGCGTCATTCACCAACAGCGGTAACGGAAACCGGCATAATATGCACTACTGGGCAACAGAAAATTCACGATGGCTGCGACAAGTGGAACATGAGCGAACTTGGCGGGTTAATGTATGGTGCGGTATTATGGGAGAAAGTATAATTGGCCCCCATTTTATCGCTGGCAATATAAATGGTGCAATGTATGCTGATTTTCTACGTCATAACAGAGGAAAGTAGTCTACTTCGTCACTGCATGGCAATGTACTTCCGGCATGGTGGATGTCCGGCACATAGCTCGCGTGCGATTGAAGCGGTATTGAATAGCATGACAGGTGGGTTGGTCGTCGAAGCGACATACCATGGCCCGCACATTCACCGGATCTGATGTTCCCGGATTTCTTTCTGATCTTGGCGGGTTAATGGCGATGTACTTCCAACATGATGGATGTCCGGCACATAGCTCGCGTGCGGTTGAAGTGGTATTGAATAGCATATTTCATGACAGGTGGATTGGTCATCGAAGCACCATACCATGGCCTGCACGTTCACCGGATCTGACGTCCCCGGATTTCTTTCTGTGGGGAAAGTTGAAGGATATTTGCTATCGTGATCCACCGACAACGCCTGACAACATGCGTCAGCGCATTGTCAATGCATGTGCGAACATTACGGAAGGCGAACTACTCGCTGTTGAGAGGAATGTCGTCACACATATTGCCAAATGCATTGACGTTGACGGACGTCATTTTGAGCATTTATTGCATTAATGTGGTATTTACAGGTAATGACGCTGTAACAGCATGCGTTCTCAGAAATGATAAGTTCACAAAGGTACATGTACCACACTCGAAGAACCGAAATAAAACGTTCAAACGTACCTACGTTCTGTATTTTAATTTAAAAACCTACCTGTTACCAACTGTTCGTCTAAAATTGTGAGCCATATGTTTGTGACTATTACAGGGTCATCTATCACAAAGCGAAAAAAGTGGTCCGACTAAAACATTCATATATCTTTGCGTACTACACGAATACGCAATAAAAAATGGGGGTTCCTATTTTAAAAAACGCAGTTGATATCTGTTTGACCTATGGCAGCGCCATCTAGCGGGCCAACCATAGCGTCATCTGTTTTCCCCCTTCAAGCTAGACAAGTTTCGTTCTTTGCAGTTTTTTCGTTTGACGCTTATTTCGTGAGATATTTGATCCGGTCACGATCAATATATATATATATAGTGTTACAATGTTGAATTGGAATACGCATGTGTTTTGTATACCTATTTTTAATATACGTAATATATATTTTTTTATAAAGTGAATAATAGGGAAAAAGTGTTACAAAAAATCTCAAAAAGTTACATATATATCATATATTAAAGAAATAGGTACATAAAAACACGCCTATATCAGAATGCAACGTTGTGTCAAAGTTTCAAAGCAATCGGTCAAGAACTTTCGGAGATACACGATTTCTAACAAACGAATATTTACATTTTTTTTTATAGAGATTCTTGGTGTGCACAAATCGGTAAAGGATATTACAAAATTTCTAAAGCAGTACACACCAAAAATATCAAAGTGAAATATGTAACTAAGTTATAATAGGCAATGATATAATTATTTAACAGGGAAACGTGTTTGATGCAAATCAACATCCTGACGTACCAATACTGCAAATTATAACCGGAAAGAGAACATGACAATACATACAACTGTCCGCTTGGTCATGAAAAGTCTGCGTGAATTTACTGAAACGGTAGCAGACATTTAACTCCGTTCCGCCCTAACCAGGCGATGCCGCTAGATATTCTCACCGTTATGTACGTACGGACGACTAGAACGAGTGTTGCATTTAGATGTCTCGCCCCATTCTCTTCACCAAGTGAACTCCGTCTGTCTACTTCGTCACTAGAGATAACTGCAGGACGTCTTGGTTCTGTGACAACAGGAGCCTGCCACTGAAGAGAGTTGCGGCGAGAATGATTGCCTGCTACTAGAGTGACACTGTCTTCTCCCACGGCCTTGAAAAGAACCCGTATTCTGTGCGTCCTCTGCTCAAGAATCTACCAAAGAGCACAACTCCAATCGTTCGTTCCCTGCTCGCATACTTCCAATAATCACAGGCAAGCAGGCTACGTCAGAGCCCGTTCCGATTCCTACCTGCGGGCTTTGAGCAAGACGTCATAACAGAGGAAAGTAGGCTGCTTAGAGGCACACTTTGAAAGCAGCGGACGATATCCGCAAACAAAGAAATGCAGCATACGGTAAATTTACAATCACAATTCACGCGGTTATTTACTTAGACACGAAATATATTGAAACGAACTGAAGATAACGGAAATAAATAAGAACAAAACATAATTAGTGGAATAAATTACTGTCGTAATTTATGCGCGTAATAAAATCACAGAGAACCTTCAAATTCAATTATGGTATAGCGCCTGGTGAATTCGCAATATTGTGAAACAGCATACATTTATAATAATAACTACTAAATCCTACGGGACTACCGCGGAACAGTGAGCGGGGAGAAAGTAAGATGTAACACAACAATGAGAATATGGAATAAATAATAACATGTATTAAACAACAGCTTGAAATGTGGTAAAAGCGACAGAGAAATTTAAAAAAAAAATCAGTACACTCTTAACGGAAATTCACAAAAAGAAACATATACTGAAATTGGTAACAAGAGCTGATTCTATGCCTTAATTCTAGTTACCGATTACAAGATTTGCCGTTTTTTCACAGCAGTTTGGAGAACAATTACAAATGCATGAATCCTATTACATTTCGTAGTACACATCTGCCGGAAAAACAATGTAAATAACGATCCATGGGATTGTTGGAGTCGGTAAACTGACCAAATGTTCAAATGTGAGTGAAATCTTATGGAACTTAACTGCTAAGATCATCAGTCCCTAAGCTTACACACTACTTAACCTAAATTATCCGATGGACAAACACACACACCCATGCCCGAGGGTGGACTCGAACCTCCGCCGGGACCAGCCGCACAGTCCATGACTGCAGCGCCTTAGACCGCGCGGCTAATCCCGCGCGGCCCCGGTAACTAGAATTAACTTTTAGCATCATTTAATTAATTTTGGCAAACTGAAGGCATAATTTGGTACAAACTGTCGGCATAAGTACAGTCACAGACGGTTTCGTCACTCAGGTTGCCACATAAACGTGGGTTATTTAGTTTCATAATCAAAATATTTGTACCATGTTTACAGCTTCATTGTGATGACATGGAAATTCTTCCCAAGGGAAACAACGTAGAACTCCTGGACAGTTCTAACGTGAAAGAATTTGTGCTTTAAATGGGAATTACACTGCAGATCGATCCCTTCCATCTGCAGTTGCATAGTGTATTGTCCCTCCCATACTAGTTGCTAAAGGCCGCCATATTGAGGATACTGACGAATTTGTAAAATAAGTCCGTACTGTGGATTTCCGAGAGTAAAACTAAGAATTTTTATTCATATTATATGGAAATATAAATCAAATTTATCTAAGGTACAAGTTGTACATCATTTACGAACTATACCAATTGTCATATTCGTGGCCGCAAGGATCAGATGGATGTGTATGTAGGAGCTGTCGTCTTTAAATATCCCTATTTGGGGAAAACCTCTTTTTTCGATTTTCATTGTAATTACAGTACAGCGATGCTTCGCTGAGAACACTATACAGGCACGGTGCAGCTTCCTTGCCATCCGAAAATGTTTATGAAAGTGCTTTAAAAATTCGCGCGATCACAATTAATGATGATTTGTGTTGAAGTCTTTCTACAGCCTAGCAGCGAAACCAGCCAATACAAATAAGAACATTTGATTATCCCACAATACCATCATCTATCATACGAGAAAGTATCATTCAGAACAACAATATTTCATTATGGTTGCACTGGCCACAATTGATAACAGAATCTGGCGTATATTTAATTCATATATAGTATAGGCTCTCTTAATACAAACTTTTACATGACATGATAGCTGTCATAACTATTACCAAAAGCCGGCCGGTGTGACCGAGCGGTTCTAGGCGCTTCAGTCTGCAACCCCGCGACCGCTACGGTCGCAGGTTCGAATCCTGCCTCGGGCATGGATGTGTGTGACGTCCTTAGGTTAGTTAGGTTTAAGTAGTTCGAAGTCTAGGGGTCTGATGACCTCGGATGTTAAGTCCCATAGCGCTCAGAGCCATTTTTGATTATCAAAGACAAATTAAATATTGTACGGAAGTTATCGTAGTTCACTGTAAATGGAGTACATGTAGAATACATTAAAACATGGGCACTTCCAATTGAAATGGCAAACGTTCTCGAAAATAACTGAAAACCCGACGTTAAGTTGGCAGTGTCCTCAGATGATTAAACAGCTGTTCCTGGAATTCTTTCAGTGGCAGACTGCATTGCTGAAAATCCGCGTTTTCTTTAACGCCAGTGAATTTAGGGAAAAGTTGTCCCGTCCACAACGCGTTTTTTTTTTTTTTTCTTTCATACTTCCACTTTTACGAGGGTGGTTTGAAAAGTTCTGGGAATCACCACGAGAGGTCAGTGCTAGCGGAAAGAGTTGTTCACTTGATATTCATTGGACTGTTGCGTTTTAAAAAGTGCCACGTCATTGCTCTTGGAAGAGAGCTGTGGCGGTAGTGGAGCTGTGTTCTGTCCGCGCAGTGATTTGCGAAGACGGAAAAAATCGAGATTCGAGCAGTGATTAAGTACTTCGTAAAGAAAGGTATGAAAGCAAACTACATTCATGCCGATTTCCAGAATACACTGGGGGACTCTGCTCCTTCATATTCAACTATTGCCAAGTGGACAAATGAATTTAAACCTGGCCGGCCGCGGTGGTCGTGTGGTTCTGGCGCTGCAGTCCGGAACCGCGGGACCGCTACGGTCGCAGGTTCGAATCCTGCCTCGGGCATGGGTGTGTGTGACGTCCTTAGGTTAGTTAGGTTTAAGTAGTTCTAAGTTCTAGGGGACTTATGACCTGAGATGTTGAGTCCCATAGTGCTCAGAGCCATTTAAACTTGGTCGGGAGAGCTTAGATGATGATCCGCGCAGCGGTCGGCCAAGGTGTGTCACTACTCCAGAAATCACTGCAAAAGTGCACAAAACTGTCATGGAGAATCGCCGCCTGAAAGTGCGTGAAACTGCTCACGCTTGCCAGATGTCATCTGAAAGGGTATATCACATTTTAAGTGAAGAATTAGAAATGAAAAATTAACTGCAAGATGGATGCCGCGACGACTGGACATATCAGAACAATGTTTGGCCCATTTTAGGAGAAACGAACAAGAATATTTGCGCCGGTTTGTGACTACAGATGGAACTTGGGTGCACTACACCCCAGAGACAAAACAACAGTCAACGCAGAGGAAACATGTTGATTCTCCGCCACCAAAGAAAGCAAAGACAATTCCTTCGGCAGGAAAGGTCGTGGCATCAGTATTCTGGGATGCGAAGGGGATTCTGTTTGTAGGTCATCTCCCCACTGGGCAAACAATTAGTGGAGAGTACTCGCTAACCTTCTGGACAAATTGCAACAAAAGATACGTGGAAAAAGACCAGGTTTAGCAAAGAAGAAAGTCATCTTCCATCAAGACAATGCGTGCTCGCACACATGTGCCGTCGCCATGGCAAAATTACACGAACTAAGGTATGAACTGTTGCCACAGCCGCCTTATTCACCTGATATGGCTCCATCAGACTTCTGTCTCTTCCCAAAACTGAAAATTTTTCTTGGTGGACGAAGATTCACTTCAGACGAAGAACTGATAGCTGGAGTTAACAATTATTTTGCAGGCCTGGAGGAAGCTCATTTTCGAGATGGGATCAAAGCACTGGAACATCGTTGGACGCATGACGCATTAATCTACAAGGTAACTACATTGAAAATAAAATAAAAATCAGTGATGTAAGTACTTTTTTCCTATTCCGTTCCAAGAACTTT
Organism: Schistocerca americana; assembly: GCF_021461395.2. Classification (NCBI taxonomy): domain Eukaryota; kingdom Metazoa; phylum Arthropoda; class Insecta; order Orthoptera; family Acrididae; genus Schistocerca; species Schistocerca americana. The sequence goes on from NC_060119.1 coordinate 853,084,215, forward strand.
TCAAACCACACTCATACTATGAAATTGGAAATAAGTTCCTTCCCACCTTGCAGTGTCTTACTGACGGCAGTCTGCAGTCAACTCTATTTTGATATGCAAAGTCTGCAATCCATTCCGGATCCTGTAGTTTCCTTTCTTGCTTTCCTTTTTCCTTCATAAATTCAACAATAGCGGGTCTTAATTCGAAAACTCGTTCCAGACATATCTTTTGACTTAATCGACGTACTTTGCAGTAATATATAATGCCTCCATATTCTTCGTTCAGTTGCATCAAAACCTGTTGCACTGACGATGTAATAATGAGTGCGACTTCAGAAAATTTACTAGTTGCATCGCCAATTCCACCACGTGTTCCATGCCTGCAAATTTAACCCAAAGTGTTTTTAGTGTACAGAACAATTATCTAGTTACCTCTATGCACGCACCTCGACAAAATAACGATGACTAAATATACGGTAACTTGGATATTAGAAACCCAACTCTTCAGACTATTGTTTATTTAGGGACAATAAACTGCAGAACTTCAGGATCTGAAGATTGGCTAGTGGAGTTGAACGAAACCATATGGGTTAATTGGGACTGTGAGAAGTACGGCGAGAAACGAATAGCGAAAGAATTAAAATCAGGACATACGGTTTACCACAGAGTATCAGAGCAGAGGGGAAATTTAGGAGTGGGCTTTACGAAGGAACGAGAAAATATACAGAATATCAAGATTTGATTTAAAAATAAGCAAAATAACTTCCGTGGAAGTCACCTGTACTAATGCACCAACTTACTCAAATTCTGATGTGGCGGTAAATGATATTTACGAAGATTTACAGATAAATAAAATATTTCACGATACGATGTTTATGGGAATCGTAAATGCAAAAGGACAAAAACTGAAAACGATTGAGTGTAAAAAGATTCTTCTAGGAGAAAACACATGGAAAATAGACCTGCTGCTAACCAAATGGAACCAAAATGATATTTATATTTTGCCCAATAGTAAAATACAGTAATTGTTTAGGGTATAACAATTCCAAACCGCTTTCAAATCGCATGTGATCATAGACTCATAAGGTTCAGAGCAAAAACAGAAACATCAACAAAGAAGAGGACTCATCGGACAGGATATCAGAAATGTAAATTATTTGAGTTGGTGGAAGTGGGAACGTATACCGGATTAAATTAGTAAACAAGATCACCAACTTAGAAAATGAAGATTATGCAGACAGAAGAATGGGACCATAATTTAACAAACGTACTTAAAAAAAAAAATCTGCAGAAGCGACCATGTCAACCATTAAAGAGAACGCCAGAGTTTCAAGAAACAATAGATAGAACGTGTTCAACAGAAAAAAGTAGTCGGAAATATCGTTATCAGGATATGAGAAGATACTTTAAAATTTTTGTCAACAAATGCTTCGAAAGAAGAAGAAGAAGAATGAGAAAAAAGTTAACAAACGGCACTGTAATCACAGAGGAGAGACGATTGTGTAGCATGACCTTTTGAAGTACATACAATCAGTGTGCTTTGAACCTGTACATACAGCTAACCATAACTAGAATCAATTTTGAAAAAGTATATGAGTACGCCTAGTTCACAGAGCGTAATAAAACACAGAAGGACTCCTTGAATGATTTGTGCAAATAAACATTAGTAAACGTGGACTATTTCATTTTATACTTGTGACACACCCGTTTGTAGGCTAAAAGTCGTATAAACAGTATCCTTCAATCTGGGCGCCTTCTCCCGTAATGAAATTAAGATCATTGTTTATTTATCGTATCCAAGACATCACCATTTTACAACAACAAAAAAAAAAAAAAAAAAAAAAAAAAAAATAAAAGCCTTGTCATTTGCTTCAAATAGGTCTTGAGTCGAACACGGGTTGTTTAGTTTCCTGCAGACCAGTAGGTGTTGTGGGTCTTGCTGTTCTCCACACTCGCAGGGCTCGTCTGCACTGATGTAGCCCCATTTTTCCAAGTTTGCTCTGCATCTTCATACGCCTGTTCGTAGTAGTCAGGGCTTTCCAGGTCGTATATGGGAGTTCAGAGCCAGCTGTGGGTTCTTCCCTGGGGCTATTCCCTGGTCTTCCTGGGTCCACATTGTACCACAGCTCTTCTCGTCGTGCTCTAGGCGATAAAAGAGTTGCTTCAGTTGTTCGTAGGAAACTCTTCCTTGATTTAAGCCGGCGAGGTTGAAGATTGTATCCGAACATTGGATGCCTGGGATCTGTCTCCTGTTTATGTTTCTCGATTTCTGCGGCAGTCCTTCTTCTGATGTCTGGCGGGGCTATGGCCATGAGGTGGTACAGCTGCTTTGTGGGAGTTGGGCGGAGGCATCCTGTCACGATGCGTCCAGTCTCATTCAATGCTATATTTACTTGTTCAGCGTGGGTGGAATTTTGCCAAACGGGTGCCGAGTATTCCGCAGAGGAGAAACATAAAGCTAAAGCTGACGTGCGGAGAACTGTAGGTTGCGCTCCCCATCTGCTATTTGTTAGCTTGCGGATGATGTTGTCCCTGGCACTCACTTTCATCTTTGTGGCCAAACAGTGTTCCTTGTAGGTGAGAGCACGGTCAAGTTTAATCCCAAAATATTTTGGTGTGTCGCAGTGAGATAGATGTTGTCCCTTCCAGCTTATGTTGAGTTTCCTCCTTGCTTCCTTATTACGTAGGTGAAAAGCACAGACCTGGGTTTTTGCTGAGTTTGGCTTGAGGTGGTTATTATCATAATAGTCACCCAGCTTCTCAATCGCTAAAGTTAATTTACTTTCTACCTCTTCAAAGGTTTTTCCCTGGGTGGCAACGACTGTATAGATGAAGGAGCGAGCGTCCATGCTGATCGGTTGGCCATTGGTATAAATATTATACAGCAATGGGGCGAGGACGCTACCTTCAGGTAGGCCGTTTTTCTGGATTCGCCATCGGTTCTTCTTCGACTGCAGCGTGACAAAATACCGTCTATTCTGCAACAGGCACTGGATGAATTGCGCCAGTCGGTAGTCTTTTGTGGTGTTATATATTTTTGATACTAACTTACTGTGGTTTATGGTGTCGTAAGCTGGTGTAAGGTCGATAAAGGCTGCACCTGTAATTTGTTTCCGCTCGTATCCATCTTCTATGTACTGTGTAAGGTTGAGGATTTGTCCACAGCATGACCTTCCTCGGCGGAATCCTGCTTGCTCTTTAATTATATTCTTGTCGACATGTTCTGAGATGCGGTTAAGGATCATTCTTTCTAAGACTTTATAGAGCTGGCAAAGCAGGGAGATAGGCCGAAAATTTTTAGGGTCTGTGGGGTTTTTTCCAGGTTTTGGTATAGCTACTATATTTGCCTTCCGCCAAGTCTTGGGGATTTTCATTTCAAGAACACATTTGTTCATCATATCTAGTAACCACCGTCTGGTAACAGGTCCGAACATTTTTATTTGTTCTGGGCGTAGATCATCTAGGCCAGCGGCTTTATTAATTTTCATTATGGAGATGGAATCTTCTAATTCTTTCAGAGTAAAGGGGGTGCCTAGGTGGTCTTTTTCTTGAGTGCCTCTCTGTAGTTTCTTTCTTGGGTGCTTCCTGTTGGTTTTACCATTAAATAGATTTGCTATTTGATTTGGTGTGACCTTATACAAATTTTGTGTATTAGATGAGGGGTCATTATTGATGTTTTTAAGAAGTTGCCAGGCCTTTCGGCTATTCTGTTTCATGTCTAGGTTTGTGATTAGATTTCATTGTTCTTGAGGCTGATATGGCCTGGAGGAGTTCTTCTCCCGCCATAGTTGTTTCCTCTGAAAAAGGGTTTTCCTCGAAGAGCTGTTGGTAATGTTCCAGAAGAACCTTTGAGTTTCCGTCAAGTCCAGGGATATAACTAGTTCTGCAGACTCGGGGGATATTTCTTCGGGAGACAGTTTTAACTAATTCAATGAAATTGTCATATTTTTCCGGGCTAGCATCAAGGTTCTGCACCTCTTTGTCAAGTACTTCAGAGAATTTGTCCCATAGGGCACGTTAAAAATTAAAACGTCTTTGGAAATGGGTGGTTGCTGGTTTAACAACTGCTTCAACCAGACATAATATAGCTCGGTGCTGTGTATGTGGGAGGGGTTCTCCCACATCCTTCCTGGTTTGATGTGCTACGTTTTCACTGACAAAGATGTTATCTGGATTGTATCCACGGTTCCACCTGATGCTGTTGAAGGAATATGGAAGTTTGGGGTCGTGTATTAATTTAAGGCCAGTTGAGTCTGCCCAGGTTTCTAGGTCGTCCCCACTTTTGTCTATGTGCCTGTACCCCCAGGCTGATCCATGACAGTTGAAGTCGCCCATTACTATTTTCGTTGGTAGTGAGTTGAAGTTGGTTGGCTCACTGAATCCGAACTCCCTGCTCGGTGGCTTATATATAGACGTCACAGTGCAGGACTGTAACTCTACAGTCAAGATTTCGATGTCTTCTTGAGATGTCAGTTCTGCAGATATAATACCCAAGCCCATTTTGGCGAAGATTGCACTGCCATATTGCTCGTGTGGTCTTTCAATTACTAATTTCATTCCGTGGATCTTTGGTCTTGTATTTGTGGGGCCAATGTGGATCTCTTGGGTTAGTAAGAGATCACAGTTGTGAGTTTTACATGCTACAGCAAGTAGCACTTTTTTCTCATGAGAGAGCCCTTCAATGTTTATGGACATTATATTTAGCGCTGGCTTTGATAAAAGCCTTTATGTGGTGTCTTGGTGTTGAAAGGATTGTCCGTTAGGCACAGACCTAACGTTGCCCAGGGTACGCCCGATCGTTGTAATGATCTTCGGGGAGGCTCCTTTCGTGTACCCCATTCAAGAAGTGTCAAATTATGATATGTTGTTTTAGGAAGTGCTGGAGCCAAAAATTTTGTTTATACAAATAAAAGGAAGGCATCTGAAACTAAATGGCCATGATTTCAAACATAGTAATTTTACAAAGGATCATTTTGAAGGAGAAGTGACAGGCAAAATGATAACCTTGGAAAAATCGCAATGTAGCTCTAAGGTGCAACGAAAGTTGGGAAAAACAACAGAAGACGGAAGACCTGGATAACCCTTAGATCATACCGATGGTTTTCAAATAACAATATATCATCAACGTTAAGGGACTTCCTAAATCGAACCAACTCTCACATTAAAGTTTTAAAGTAGCTTTTTTACATCTGTACTGTTATGAGAATCGTGAAGGTGATCCGACAAAAGCTTTATGAAAACTATCAACCGTGACAGAAGGCTATTACAAAAGAGTAACGGCGGGAAAATATACACTCATCACTAACAAACATCGAGCTACAGAACGCTGCAGAAAGTACAAAGTCGTTCCACAAGTAAGACTATAAGAGTTAACGTTCTGTTGGGCTGAAGACCCTTTGAGACGGCGCTCGGCAGATCGGTTGCACAACAGCGGTGTGGCCGGGGGGGGGGGGGGGGGGGGGGGGTGGCGCGAGGAACGGGAGGGGAACAGACAAGGGACAAGGTCTACAGTGCTTAATGAAAGCGTAGAAATCTACATGACAATAGTTGTATGGAGAAGTAATCCTCGGTGTTCGTAAGCATGGGTAGGATTAATGGAGGAAACAAATAATATCCAAAGAATATCAGGGCGTTTTATCAAGAAGGTTTCTTTTAGCAAAGACGCAAGTGTTGCGGAAATGCTCGTCTAACGCCAGTGGTCGATACTACAAGTGGCTAAAGTTGAAATTCAGAGAACGCAGGTTCCAATAAGAGCGAAGTAACGTGTTTACTTGGTCCCACATATATCTCGCAGATTTCTCCATGGCGTTAAAGAAGTATTTCCCTGTAACTATCTCGAAAGGCACAGGAAAGGGAAGACTTGTGGTAGTGGAGTAAGAAGTAAATTTCATTTCATATCATAGCTCACTTCCGAAGCATAGAATATGTAGCTGGAGCTGTGGAGTTTACTGTTGCACCACCTCACTCGCTCTGGAGTCATAAGAAGAATGCTATAGCGATACGCTCATTTTTATGGGCATTTAAACCGCAATAGGTCAGAGACAGAATGTTGTGATAAACGTTTGTTTCGGTGGGACCATTAAAGTAATGTTAGAGAGACAATGGCCTATAAAGAATGTACGCCGCATACAAACCGACGTAGGCTCCACTAGCCTGTTGCAAGCCATTTCGTCAGCTCGCTATGTTCGGACTTGCGGAAGGCGTTTCAGGTTCTGCGTTAACCTTGAGGCGCTTGCCCCGGGTTGCGATGGGTTAATTGCACAACGTTTTCATTTTTGCCTTGTTTTACATATGGGCAAAAATCGGAGTGCAGTAAAACGTGATATGTCACGCCCTCGTTTCTCTAGTAGTAAGATGAGTAAAATTTGGATTAATTTCGTATGCCGAATGGAAGGGAAATGAGGGGCAGCTTTAAGCAGATTTGCTCTTCACATGGTTGTGAGACTGAATTCCTACTCCCACCAAAGAAGACACGGTAACCAAACAATACTACAAGAAAATTTCGCGGTGTAGTAATACATAGAGGGGTGGTATACAAGACCACTTAAGACGGCATCGCCATCTTGGAACGAGAAAAACAGTAGGAAATGAAAGATGTGGGAAGGAGGAGAAAGATCAAGGATTAATTTAAATAGAAGCAGAAGAGCTGCACTAGAATCATGACTATCTGCGTAGAATTAGTATTTTCATCTGTTGGCTGGTTTACATTTATCATGACTCTGTTGCGAAACGAACGATCCCAAGTAACTATAAAGAGCACAGCAAAAGTAAGGGAATGGAATCGCAACTGTGATCGTGAAACTGCGGCCTGAATAAAGTACTGGTACGGCCAGCGGTTCTCGGCTGTTATTTTATAGTAACAAACATACAGCAACTAACAGACGAGTCCAAAAACGTCAACTAAATGGTTCAAATGGCTCTGAGCACTATGGGACTTAACTTCTGAGGTCATCAGTCCCCTAGAACTTAGAACTACTTAAACCTAACTAACCTAAGGACATCACACACATCCATGCCCGAGGCAGGATTCGAACCTGCGACAGTAGCAGTCGCGCGGTTCCGGACTGCGCGCCTAGAACAACGTCTACTGACGTTAAGAGACTCTTAAGAGTGTAGTATTCCTGCTCAGTCTAAAACAGAGACAACAGTATTTTAAGATGTACTTAATTTTAAGCGAGTTTGGTGAATTCGGGTAGGAGTAAAGCAAAGTTGACCGCTTACATCAGGGGCAGCACGGCCGCTACAGGGTTACAGGATGTGACAGGCGGAATGTATTATTGTTTGTCTTCCAGTGCTAACAACTCACAGGAGTGCGCCACTCGTACTGATTAGTTGCTGCGGTATAAATTTTGACATGGAAGTAACATGTATTGGTGAATGCGCATTACACAGATGACCCTCTTCAAATGTAGTACGTATTTGTAGCAAAGAATATAAATCAAATTAAGACTGTTGTAATGCAATGGAACGAATAGAAGAAAAACGATATTCAAAACATTTATGATCGTAATTCACACTGTATGATGCATTTAAATATAGGTACAATTACAGTCTCACAACTCTGCGGTCCCTGAGGGTGGCAGCAGTGTGAAACAGAGAACAGCCGGCACGAAGTATTCCAAATTGTACCGACTTTTAACGGTCAGTTTTTCGGGGTTAGCGGCCAACTTACCGGGCTCTTACAGTAGCTAGTCTACTGCGGGGTCGCAACACATTAATTTTTGTAGCTTACCAATTAATAGTAAGATCGATATGTGTGCGACCCGAGGTGCCGCCACACAATGTCAGTATTGGCTCTTGAGCGAAAAAGCTTGACGACCACTGTGCGATATCGTTGGCATCTGTATGGAGCCAAATCCTTGATTGTATGCTAAACTGTAATATGGTAATTTCTATGAAAACGAAACTTTTCTCAAGAAATCAGCACGAATTTAAGAAGACTTCCTCGCGTGAGATGTATTTCACTATCTAGTCTCGCAGTATCTTTCAAATCGTTGACGCTGGCCAACCGGTAGATTCTGTATTTTGTGCACTCCGAGTGGCAACTGCATTTTTCCGCACTGCCTAAGAGAGAGAAGTTGGAACACCCATTCGAATTTAACGTCACGCAGATGAAGAGAAGTAGTAGAAGCTTGGTTGGAGAAGTCCACTGTTTTTTGTTGTTGTTTTCAGAGGGAACACTTTGACATTTGCCTCAAATGATCTAGAGAAAATACGGAGGACCAAATCTGGGTAGGTAATAGGATAGGTATTTGAATCTTTCTCCTCAGATGTGCCAGTCGAATGCCGTAATTACAGCTCCACCTCAGCTCGTGGGAAATGTGCGATCATATTTACTATCATCTTGAACGATAGAAATCTGTTCGTTATCGTGAGAAGCGAACGTTTTTCAGAAACAAGATGTACCTCGCGTGTGGCCCAGGACGACAAACACAGAAAACACCAAACACTGATTGAGTGCTGACGATAACGTCGCTTACATAATGCTTGTCATCTTCCAATAGCAAATGCAGAACAGCATACAACAGACCATGTCCAGATTTCCTTAGAGTATTAAAGGACATGTTAAGCGTGGATAACTGGAGTGTAATGAACAAAAATAGGAAGAAACATCCAATGGCACTCTATAGCAGCATTAATAATGAGCGTCTTGACTCGGTCACACAGTTTAAACGTTTTGCGATTATGTTACGAAGTCCTTCGAAGTAAAACGCGTAGAATTGTTTGTGGAGAGAACGAATGGAAATCCAATATTTATTCGGAGATTCCTACGAAATTGTAGCGCACGTGTCGCACATTTCTAGCGAAGTACATGTGTGTTTGAAGAGATTAGGGAACAAGGAAGTAACTTCTGCCTGCTGCGTTGTTGATAGAGACGGTAGAGTGACAATCATCGCGTTCCTAACTCAGAGGTTTCATTTCTGCGTAGTTAACAAAAGTAACACTACAGGGGCGATTAATTTTTCGGATCCTGCATGGCGCTGCTGATTACCAGTCTCAGGATTATACTCTTTAACAATCCCGCTCCAACACGTGTCCCGCCTTGACAAAGCTGCTCGAAATAGACGTTGGACTTTATCTATTCAGCAGCTCGTTTGGATCTCCATACCACACACACTAAACGAGTTCCACAGTTCTTTTTCTCTTTCTTTCCAACGTTCCACAGTACACTACAACGATACCGTAAGTCTTCAGATCGATACACATTATTTGGGCGTCCGGTTAGACCGATCATAAACTGACAAATATACCCAAAAGAATGAAAATGTCTCAGAAGCCAGAATTACGGAAACCGAAGCGATGGTTGAGGCTATCATCTGAACTGTTGACTCCAAGTAGCTCAAGGTGGACTTTTATGATGGAGCCATCAGGAGTACCCCACAAGGCGCGCTTGAGACTGTAACTACAGTAAGAGTCTGGCAGCGTGGGTCATGCAGATGGCTGTGCAACGCTGTTTCAGACATGGGACGCAGGAGTCTGAAGGACCAAGACAAGGACATGGGGTCTCAGGGTACAACAGACCAGTGTCAGCGCAACATGGACTGGAAGGAGGCGAGATTAGAGGTAAAAGTACCGTCCGTGTCGATATAAGTTACTTCAGGTAATCTGGGGAAACCACGGAAAACCTAAGGATGGTAGTTGCCCTCTCTTCCTAATAAAAGTACCATCGTTTAACCATTGCGCCACTTCGGAGCATGGTACATTGTGGAATGTATTTAGAGGCAGAGAAGAAAAATGTCGAGATGACTATGCCTCAGAGTACAATAATTAGTGATAAGGGGAGCAATAATATGTTGTTATATAATATTCTAAATCTGTAGACATGCTCTGTCAGTCACTGTGAAGTGCGAGGCAGAGGGTACTGAAGCGTTCCCCCCAGTCTCTAAATGAGCGACAGATGAGGCGTTACTCAAAGGGGCGACTAGAATAAAATTTAACAGTTTACAAATAGGACAATTTAGAATAATAGAACAACCGCGACTTGGAGCGAACCTTCATTGAAGACAGATAATTTTACTAAAAAGTGCACGATGTGAGCCGGCCGCGGTGGTCTAGCGGTTCTAGGCGCTAGGCGCTAGGCGCTCAGTCCGGAACCGCGCGACTGCTACGGTCGCAGGCTCGAATCCTGCCTCGGGCATGGATGTGTGTGATGTCCTTAGGTTAGTTAGGTTTAAGTAGTTCTAAGTCCTAGGGGACTGATGACTACAGATGTTAAGTCCCATAGTGCTCAGAGCCATTTGAACCATTTGACTCACAAGGAAGAATCAGACTGTAATGGCGCCAGTGCGTAGATTAAGGTACAGGCTTTCATGTAAAAATAAAATTATTGAGATATCTTAGCACGTCTTTTTTAAATTGCAAAACGGTACTGACTTAAAAAACACGCCTCGTATCTTTGGCAGGTTCGGACACTTAACTGTAAAGTATTTAAAACGAAAGGACGCTAAGTAATCGGAGCAATCCGCCGACAACCTCGCCTGTTCTTCCCTGTAACATGGGGAGATAACAGCATAAATGATTAGAAGATAATGTAATGGCTTGAATTAATAACGGAATCGACACAACAGATAGATTTAAATAGCTTTACGAAACTTACATCCGCTCAGATAGAGGTTCATACGATGAAAAGTGTTAGTACAAGAACCAGATAAAAGAAAATGCTGTTTCATTTATTTTCAGTGGCTCTGCATTCACCCCTTTTGCAACTTCTCGAAGTTTCGGCACGTTAAATCCATTGACTGAACATACATCAAAATCGTAGCTTCATCATTAAAATATAGTTTTCCTTTTCTACGCGTCGCTACATTATTAATTATGAGAATAAAAATTAGGGCAAAAAATAATAAAATGTTTTAGAACTTTCCATTGCCCTACATAACAGTTCTTCCCGACCGTTCCCCGTACGGAGGCCAAGAAAAACGGCTGCTTCGATGTCCCTCTGCGTGCTGTGAGTCACCTAATCTTGTCTTTGCGCTTTTTACGGGAACGTACAGAGGGGACTGCCTCATATTCCTAGACTCACTTAACACTAGCTCTTGAAAAGCCACCTCTGTAGGGCAGGTCACACGTAATGTTTTGTGAGACCCTCTGTAGGGTCATTCTTGAGTGGCGATGGGCCTCATCAGGCCGGCATGGAAGCAAGCAGCGGAAGGATTCACAAACTTCTGCTAATGGTGTAGCCTAGCTGTTTAGTAAGCACTATAATGTTTCATTAATTTGAAATTACTGGCAGAGAGAAAAATGTTTACGGGTATATTAGGGTGTTTCGTTTGAATATAGTCCGTAAATTAGTGAAATTTCTTCGTCGTGTATCTCCTGTAAGGACTTAAATTTATGGGATGACAGCGCAGATCGCGTATGGAGGCGTACAGATATTTTCCGCTCATTGTTTTGCGAGTGATTCAGGAAAAATAATGACTAATAATGGTGCAAAGTACCTTTCTACCATTCAGAGAAAAATAGCTTCCCTAGTGAAAGTTTAAAGATGGAACTAGGACGTTCTAAGCTGAAGAACCTTACCAAATTTTATTTGATGTAAGACGCTTAGTCACATGGTAAGCAGAAATGGCATAAAAAAAATTAGCGATGAGTTGCACACGTTATTCAGGTTATTCCGTATGGGTGGGGGAATGCATCTTGATGCTTTTATATACGGTAATGGCACCTGAAAGAGTGATACGACTAAATACTTTTCTTATTGTCACAAAACCGAGCGAGGTGGTGCAGTGGTTAGACACTGGACTCGCATTCGGGAGGACGACGGTTCAATCCCGCGTCCGGCCATCCTGATTTAGGTTTTCCGTGGTTTCCCTAAATCATTCCAGGCAAATACCGGGATGGTTCCTCTGAAAGGGCTCGGCCGACTTCCTTCCCTAATCCGATGAGACCGATGACCACGCTGTCTGGTCTCCTTCCCCAAACAACCAACCAACAACCAACCAACTGTCACAAAGCAGCTTTAAATCCCCCGTTGGAATATGTGTAGTAGTAGTAGTAGTAGCTTTATTCATCCGTAGATCTCTTTTTACAAGGATATAGGACATGTCAAAGTATTTACAAATTTAGATCAATTTAAAATCAGCTAATTCGTGCACACATATATTTACAGACTTCTTGTTAGAGACAATCATTAGATTTACTCCTGGTATACAATACTTTTTTTTACAAATAACTTATTAAATAATTTAATGCCACATTGTTCACTCATATCTCACTATCAGTCACTGCACACACTATACACACATTGTTTCATATCACTTCACTCACTACACACACACACACACACACACACACACACACACACACACTGGTGATCTCTGGGCCATTTTCTGTACCGCAACTTCCCATCTGCTATGCTGAAAAACTGAGTCAGCATCCCTCCATAACGAGTGAGATGTTGAGCTCAGAAAGAGGAAGAGGTGTTAGTACTGTGTTATGCATAGCTTGGAGGGTAAGTATTTCTAGAAAGTAAAAAAAAACATAAAGTGAAAGTGTTATGTGGAATGTTGGATATTTTATAATCATCATTATTATTATTTATTTATTTGTATAACATTTTTTATCAAACCCCTACTCTGTTTTATCTAAGTAATCCTTCAATGTGTAAAATGTATTGCATAACACGTACTTTTTAGCTGCCTTTTTAAATAAGTGTATTTTAGCAATTTCTTTAGTCTCTTTTGGTAATTTATTCTACAGTTTTATTCCTTGGTAGAAAATGCTGTTTTGAGTTTTATGTTTATTTTTTCTTGGTAAATGTAAGTTGAGTCTATCTCTTGTTGCATGGTCATGGACAGAGCTGTTTGTGTAGTAATAACCAATGTTATTTTTTATGTGTACAGCTGACTGGTAAATGTATTCACATGGAGCAGTTAAAATCCCCAGTGTTCTGAACAGATCTTTGCAATGAGCTCGACTAGTATTTTTGGTTATTATTCTTATAGCTCTTTTCTGGAGTTTGAAAATTGTGTTCATATTTTGTGCATTTGTTCCCCAAAAAAGAATTCCATAGCTAAGAATTGAGTGTACATATGTATAATATGTAACTAAAAGACACTGCATGTTACACACTGCTGATAGGATTCTAAGGGCATAATATGCTGATGACATTCTGTTTGCAAGTACCTTTGTGCGTTCACACCACTTCAACTGAGAATCAATACTCATTCCTAGAAATTTTGGATTTGTTACACAGTCTATAAAGGTGCCATTTGCATTTAATTTAACATTGTCATTTTTCATCTTCAAAGTGAAATTCATGGCATTAGTTTTCTTTATGTTCAATGTCACTTTATTACTTATTGACCAATCATAAACTTCCTTGAGAGTTTCATTTGCTTTCTCGGCAAGGAGTTCTCCTGTTTTCTCAGTGATTATAATATTGCTATCATTAGCATGTTCCACGCTGTATATCCTTCGACTTTCCTTCTATGAAATGAAAAGTAGTCGATGGTCTTTCGTGTACTTCATTCGCGTTTCGCGTTCAGTTTGAACGCAAAGAAGTAGAGGTTTTAAGTTATTCAGTTTCCTCCAGCAGAAGTTTCATATTGCATAACCTTAACCGCGAGAAGCGGATTTTCCGCTTCTTCTTCTGGCACGAGGTGGAACTTCCCGGCTAAAACTGGCTCCCCACCACAACCCGCAATACTTAGGCTGATTTTGATTTCGTCATTGTAAGTTCTTTCCTCGTAGTCGCCGTGGTTCGCGGGTTTATTTTGTCTGTGCAATCTTGCACGAGAGATGTCTGATTTAAATGTGGCGCTTTTCTCACAAAATGCACTGACATGTTTAGTTGTCCGTGGTAAATTTGGGAACGAGATGGAAATGTCATCTTCGCTATGTCCTACGAAAGCTTAGTGGGATCATTATTATTCGCAATACACTGTAAATTGGTCACCAATGTAAGACATAACTACAGATTTTTAAAGGATGACAGTATTAGCTATAAAGCAATGTTATCCCAAAACAAAACAAAAAATTAGTTAATAACCGATAACACACTGCATTCTTGTAAAATAGCGCTATAAGTATAGAGAAACTGATAGCTGTGCACTTGACTAAAACGTATTCTCCTTTAACGACAAAACTAATGAGACTTAAGTTTAGTCAGTGTTGTCACACAAGTATCTGCAATCGCAATACCTTTGATAAGATATGAAATTATACGGTCACATAGGTTCGTTTATGATTAAAGAAAGTGAAATGATTCTTTTAATCGGTGTGATATTAAGAAAATGCGATCAATCTACCAAGAGATTACTTATAAAACGATTGTACGGCGAATAGTGGGGAAACTGTTTAAACGTCCACATCAGGTTGAGCTGACATGGGCGATGTTCAATACAAACAAAAGTACAGAGCAATCGCTCATGTGTTTGCTTCACAGAAATGCCGAGAATTATGATCTGACAGAGATGGAAGAATGACACAGTCATCCCGCGCATAGCTGCGAAGTAACAAAAACCTGTTTACAGTGTCGGCTGGAGGAATACCTGCTGATCCCAAATACTTGACAAATCCACCATCAAGCTTCAGGCGGCAAACGAAAACAGTAAGAGTGGGTAGCGCTTCCAAAGATTGCCGTACACTGCATTTTTCTCTTCAGTGCAGTTGCGTAATATTCCTGTAAGAGTATTCCGCACAACTAGACTGCTGGAGGTGAGCTGAGGAGGCAGTGTATTTATGTGAAATTGCCAGACAAAACCACATTCGTTGTCGACTCTAAATAATAATAGCACTGTTAACGTCCAGTATCATTGACATCCTGATGTTGTAGAATCTTCGGACAAATCCTGAGCTCAAACCTAACCATGTATTTCGAAGAGAATTAACAGAATTACTTCATCCAGGCCACCCAGGATGGATGTAAAACCCAACTATGAGTAAGGGCAGCCCATTCTTCCTCAAGAGCTGAAAACAGAGAAGATAGTGATGTTGGACGCTGGAATCGCGAGCGAAATCGACGTTGTAACTCATAAAAAAATGTACTACATTTGGTTCACGTCGAGACTCTGGTGCAGGTCAGTCCATTTCAGGAATGTTACTGTTCACAGACTATTGCCTCACATATGCTTTTTTTATGACTGGGTGCATTGCCATCTTGGTACAAAAAGTCATCGTCTCTGAACTGTTCATCTACTGTAAGTAGTATACAGTGCTGTAAATTGAGTACATACAAGGTGCGACAATAAAGTAATGAGACTGATTTTCTTTGCAAGATGTGGCAACCCTGAAAGCTTGCGTAGGCACAATATCTTTGACCTTGGTCTATAAGCTGCTTCTAACCCAAGCGGCACATCGATGCAACTGCTCAGTCATGAGTTGTGCTGTAATAACTTAACACGTGTTTGTGTTTCTCTTCATGGAAATGGAACCGCATAATACTGCACAACAGTATGCCATTTCTTTTTGTGTCAAATTGGGTGAAAACGCGACGACAACTTATAGTAAGCTTCAGAAGGCTTTCGGAGAGGAGGTTATTTCAAGATCTCCAAGTTTTTCGTTGGCATAAAATGTTTGGTGAAGGCAGAACGAATGTTGAAGATGAAGACCGCAGTGGACGACCATCAGCCTCACAGACGGATGTCAACTTGGCCAGGGTGTGTGAATTCGTACGATCTGATCTAAGATTATCCGTGAAAATGATTGTACAAGAACTGAAGATCAATCGAGAAACGGTTCATAATAATAACTGAAGATCTTGGTATGAGATAGATTTGTGCAAAAATGGTCACCAAAAATCTCACACCACAACAGCGAGAAACACGGAAAAATGTTGCAGCCGATCTGTTAGAGCAAACGGAAATCAACCCAAAATTGTTGAGCCATGTTGTCACTGGTGATGAAAGTTGGTTTTTTCAGTATGATCCAGAGACAAAACGCCAAAGTTCGCAATGGTGCTCAAATGGATCAACCAGGCCAAAAAAAGCTCGCTTGTCAAAGTCAGAAGTGAAATGCGTGCTTGTTTGATTCCAAGGGAATTGTTCATAAAGAATGAACGCCTCCTGGACAAACAGTTAACCAATAGTACTACAAAGAAATGTTAGGAAGACTTCATAAGAGAGTTCTTCATGTCCGTGCCAACATTGCTGATAATTGGATTCTGCATCACGATAATGCGCCATCCCATAAAGTTCTGTCAGTACAGCAATTTTTAACCTCAAAACAAATTTCAGTACTATCACAGTCACCTTATTCACCAGATATCGCTCCGTGAGACTGTTTTCTACTTCCAAGAGTCAAAACCGCGGTCAAGGGACAGTATTTTGAAGCGACACAAGATGTCCAGAAAGCTGTGACGAGGGTCTTGGAGGATATTACAGAAGATGAGTTCCAGAAATGTTACCATCAACGGCAGAAGCGCTGGAAAAAGTGTGTGCAATCAGGAGGGAATTACTTTGAAGGAGACAACACTAAATTTGACTAAAACAGTAAGCAACATTTTTTTCACATCAGTCTCATTACTTTATTGTTGCACCTCGTACCCTTCTGTATTTATCTTTATCTGAAACGCAATCGCACCGTAACCACGAAAAACAGCACCAAACCGTAACAGTGCCTTCTCTGTACTTCACTGTTGCCACTACACATGATGTCCGAACGTTCCCCAGGCATCCGCCAAATCCAAACTCATCCATCAGATTTCCAGAGGGTACAGAGAGATTCATCACCCCGAATTACTAGTTTCCAGTCATCCACTGCCCAATGGCGTCGCTCTTTACACGACATCAAGGGTCACTTAGCACTGACTGCAGAAAAAATGGTTCAAATGGCTCTGAGCACTATGCGACTTAACTTCTGAGGTCATCAGTCCCCTAGAACTTAGAACTACTTAAACCTAACTAACCTAAGGACATCATACACATCCATGCCCGAGGCAGGATTCGAACCTGCGACCGTAGCGGTCGCGCGGTTCCAGAATGAAGCGCCTAGAACCGGCCACACCGGCCGGCCACTGACTACCGAACTACGAGGTCTATGAGGAGCTGCTCGATCATTGTACTCCATTCTTTTCAGTTTCCTACGTACACTCACTGTGCTACCTGGGCCGCTGATAACACTCTGGAAATCATGAATGAGATCTTCCACTGATTCCACGCGATTTTTTTTTTTTTTTTTTTTTTTTTTTCGCAACCATCCTCCGCGACGTTTGACCGTCTCTGACCGTCAGTACATATGGTCTGCCCGGTCTTGGTTTAGTTGTGGTTGTTCCTTCGAGTTTCTACTTCACGACCACCACATCACCTACAGCTGACCCGGTCAACTTTGAAAGAGTTGAAATGTCCCTGATGCATTTCTTACTCAGGTGACACTCAATGACTAGTCCACCTTCGAGGTCACAAACCTCTCCTGATCGATCCATTCTGCGATTATTGCTTCTCTACTGTCAACACACTACTGCCCGTCTCCTTTTATACTTGACTTCTAGTGGTCAGTTCTGCGTTACGCAGGGGTATCAAAAATGTTCAAATGTGTGTGAAATCCTAAGGGACCACACTGCCGAGGTCATCGGTCCCTAGTCTTACACACTACTAAAGCTAACTTATGCTAAGAACAACACACACACCCATGCCCGAGGGAGGACTCGAACCGCCGGCAGGAGGGGCCGCGCAATCCGTGACATGGCGCCTCAAACCGCGCGGTCACTCCTCGCGACTATGAACTATGAACACTTTTGGGCAGAAAGTGTACTACCAATTTTGAGGATATAGAAATAAGTAAGCTAACATACTTTGCACACTTTCACTCTCTGATGTCATAGGGAATAATATCTTGTGGTAACTCAACATTTAGACAAAAAGTATTCACTGCTCAAAAGAAAGTGGTTAGAATAATGTGTTGGGTTCATAGTCGCATATCTTGTAGGCATCTTTTTAAAGATTGGGATTTCTGACAACAGCCTCACAGTACATTTACTCACTAATGAAATTTGTTCTCAACAACATGGACCAGTTTAAAAACAACAGTGACATTCATGATTATAATACCAGAAAAAAGAAAGACTTACACTATCCTTTACTCAACCTATCTTTGGCACAGAAAGGAGTAAAATAAAATTTTAAGACAAGTTACCAGATGAAATAAAATGTCTGACATACAGCAAAAATAGCTTCAAACATAAACTGAAATCATATCCCCTTGACAACTCCTTCTACACCATAGATTAATTCTTGAATAGGAATAAATAAATCTATAAATATAGTATATGCATTTTGTACCATTTAAGGGAATGGGGTAAATATTAGAAATATTAATCCTTAACTATACATTGTAAAAATCTTGTTTCATATGTGCATTTATTGTGCGCTTGACACGTTCCACATCATAACGGCTACCGTACCGTGTTATTGATCAATGGAACACGCAACCAACTAACTAACTAACTATAGAAGTGCTCGCACTGATGAGATCGTGCTGTTTGCAGTCTATATTTTTCATATGGCATTTTATGACAATTTTTTTCAATATATAAAGTTACTTAAATGTGCAGTACTTCTGCTGTATCGAACGGTAAAAGAGGAAAAAATACCGAGCGTAGAAAAAATAAAGTCGTCAGAAAGTATGCCTTAGTGCGAAGCGTTTTCTCTGTGATACCGTGAAAGCACAACGGCAGTTCCTGTTTACTCCCCGCTTCCGCGAGGAGGTCACGTGTGATATGCAAACAGGAAATTGTGGTCGGAAAGAGTTAATTAGCATACTTCGGAGCAGGAACACACAAGTGTTCCCATACCGACTGTAGTGAAGGGTCACTACTACGACCAACAAGAATTACTCCAGAAAAAAAACCAGAATAATTCGGTCCAGAGCTATTCTGCATTAATTATGTCTTCTCTGGTATTAAAAGCAGTGCTTGGAATTGCATAGAAGCCTGCCGCACGTCGTTTGTCAGTAAGGCCAGGTCATCAGCGAAAGCCAGGCATGGGATACTTAGGTTGTCTGTTTGTATCCCAATCCTCAATCTGGTGTTCACTGTTAGAGGTCTGATTCATCCCCTGACGATTTTTTGCGAGACAATTGAATAATATCTAAGTAGCAATCAAAAAGTTTCCATTTGAGGATGCTGCTGCAGCGAATATGCAACATAGCAGGTACATCCGATGAGAGCATATAGCACTGACATGTAGCCAAGGGATTAGTGTAGCATTTGTGTCTTCCCAGCCTGTAAATGTGGAAACGTGAATTATGGCGCCGTTAATAGCAAATACTTCAAAATAGGATCAACGTGCTGCTATTCCTTTCTTGATTGCCACAGGACAAACACGAGTAGACATGTGCTGGAGAATGAAGAATGTGGGGCAGTACTGTTATGGAATGGCGTGCCAAGTTTCATGCGACAAGGGTTGCTGCTGCTGCTTCGTGATAACGCACATCCCCATTTCGCAAATGGTTCAAATGGCTCTGAGCACTATGGGACTTAACTTCTGAGGTCATCAGTCCCCTAGAACTTAGAACTACTTAAACCTAACTAACCTAAGGACATCACACACATCCATGCCCGAGGCAGGATTCGAACCTGCGATCGTAGCGGTCGCGCGGTTCCAGACTGTAGCGCCTAGAACCGCTCGGCCATTCCGGACGGCATTTCGCAAATGTCGTAACGCAGAAGTGGGAGACATTCGAGCACTTTCCCTATAGTGCTCTTCCCATGCGATTACCACACCTTCAATGTCTTAAAAAAGACCTTGAAGGCTGGACGGTTTCTGTCGGTCGAAAATGTGAAGCAGGCTGTTACCGACTTCCTCAAGCAGCAGAACACAGTGTTTTATCGTCAACCTGGTGCGACGGTGGGTTGGTTGTCTCAATGCTCATGGTGGTTATGCCTGCCTGGGATACCGATTCTGGACCGTACGACCTTCGAACGGGAATGTTCTGAACGTCCCATATACATGAAATACTGTCTCCTTGCCTCAACCCTGAAAGTTACGCTTTAAACATTACTTTGAAGAAAAAGGAAACTAAGGTTTAAAATTCCGTCAACAAGGTCAATAGGGAAGGTGCAGAAGCTCGGAATGTTTCACGGATAGGGAAGGAAATCGGCTTTGCCCTTTCAAAGAAACCACCCCACCATTTGCCTGGAGCAATTTAGGGAAAACATGGAAAACCTAAATCTGGATTGACGGTTGCAGATTTGAACTTTCGTCGTCTCAAATGCGATTCCAGTGTGCTAACCACTGCACCACCCCTCTCGATGCCTCTACTTTGGATTTGGTGTAGTGGAGGGTGACCTGCACCAACCTATTGAGTTTTCCGTTGGGTCCCAGTTCTCTTCGTATTCCAAAGAGAGATGTTCTGTCCATGGAGTCGAATGCGTTTTCTATCCTTGGGGTCGAATGCCATTTGGAAGTCTAGGAAGGTAGCTCCTCACTGCCTGCCGGCCGCGGTGGTCTTGCGGTTAAGGCGCTCAGTCCGGAACCGCGCGACTGCTACGGTCGCAGGTTCGAATCCAGCCTCGGGCATGGATGTGTGTGATGTCCTTAGGTTAGTTAGGTTTAAGTAGTTCTAAGTTCTATGGGACTGATGACCACAGATGTTGAGTCCCATAGTGCTCAGAGCCATTTTTGAACCTCACTGCCTGGTTCGTCTCTTACTGTGTTTGAGGATGGCCTTGAGGTTTTGTATTTGTTCAGCACAGGACCACGGTACTCTGGAACCTGTTTGATAGTCCACTGACTCATAACTTGTACTATATAGTCAACTGAAAACCTTATTTGTGCATCATAGACACTTTCGGTCACAGTATCCTCGTCCGGATCCAATCATTCCCTAATTTCATTATATCTTAGCATAAAAAGAAACACTTTTGAGAATTTACGGACGCTTGCAAACGCTTATTCTCGAGAATTTTCGTCAGTTGTGCATAACCTATATTATAGGGAATCGACGTTCATGATTTACAGTTACCGTAAATAACAAACAAATCGTGTCACATTCGTTTTCTCTTGTCACGGACATGTACATTGTCTGCAGGTAAAGTAAATTACCGCTATAGTCGAATTTGTTAGTGAACATAAAAATGTTTCTAAGAAACAGCAAATTTTGTACCAAATTTTTCTGTTGTCATGATATGTGTCTCGTTACGGCTCTTAATCGCTTCAGTTCTAAATGGCTACAAGCAATACTTGTAATAGATCAGACTCATGAATTTAAAGATAATGAGCATGCATAATTTAAAGATGTTTGTTTAGTAATCTGTAAAATATTGTACCTGTCAAAACGCAGCCCCACCGTGTATGCTGTTCTCGGGCAAAGGAAGAGTTTGTTGCTGTTCTTAAGCAGCTGGAAATAGTCCTGACAATTGTCAAGCGATTGGAAGCTGCTGCGAACGAGTGTATTGGGGGCACCAAAGATTTATGTGCCAGGGATACCAGAGGTATCTCAACTAATATCATCCATTCCTGTGGATGCTTTCTATTCCATAGAAATACAGGATCTGTCACTAGTCAGCCACTTGACTGGAAGTGGCATGTGAATGGTAGGTCTAAGTGTTCTATGAGACAAGGACAGGGAGAACTCAGGGAGTTTCACCCATCCCCCTAACCAACAAATTCGAGGGCTGTCTTCCACTGAAATCGCAACTGAGCCGATGAGACCCATTCCACGTGTTGGAAAACCTGGTGAGTCCCATGTCAAGGGAAGACAAATACAAAATGGTAGGGGGGCATTAATCGTCAGCAGTTCAGACGTGTGGCAAATAATGGTACCCCTTACGGAAATACAGGGTCCGGCATAAAAAACTCCCCGATTACAAAGTAACGTGCAGCGGACAGTAGAAGGAGCAGAGTGGTGGGGGGCGCGTCGTTAAGTAGCTGCCTACGTGCCGTTTTCAGTGTACGCCATGGCGTGGTCTGGTGAACATCGTGCCTTCGTAGTGGAAGATTTTATTCAAAATGGCGAATCGCCTATTAATACTCAACGTGCTTTTCGCGTTCGCTTTGCGCTCGGACGACGGGACCCTGTTCCCGATAAGAAAACAATTTATTCTTGGGTTGCTAACTTTCGTGAGACAGGTTCCGCATTAAAAAGGAAACCACCTGGACGACCACGGACTGCAACATGCCCCGGAAATGTTGATGCAGTTAGAGCTTCAGTTCAACAATCTCCTCGACGATCCGCTAAAAAGCATGCGGCAGCATTACGGATATCTGATCGAAGTGTGAGAAGAATCTTGCATCGAGATCTTAAAATGCATCCTTACAAACTTGTAACTACGCAGGAACTGAGTGAACGAGACTGTGGTGTCCGTGTAAGTTTGTGCCAAGACCTTCTTCGGAACATTCGTCCCAACGATATTGTGATTTTTTCTGATGAAGCACACTTTCACCTTGCCGGAACAGTGAACAGCCAAAATTGCAGGTACTGGTGTGAACACAATCCCCAAGAACTTCATCAACGACCACTTCATAGCCCTAAAGTAACAGTATGGTGTGCTGTTTACAATTCCGGAGTGATCGGTCCCTACTTTTTCGAAGAAAATGACAGGAATTTAACCGTCAACAGTGAACGCTATTGTGCCATGCTCCGCGACTTTCTCCAATCGCAACTAAGGGAGCTTTTTGGTGAAATAGAGAACGTGTGGTTCCAGCAAGATGGTGCTACAGCCCACACAGCGCGGCAGTCACTGGCATTGGTGAAGGAAATGTTTCCTGGACATGTGATCTCGTTGCGTGGAGACATTGGCTGGCCCCCACGATCGCCGGACTTAACGCCCTGTGATTTCTTTCTTTGGGGCTATTTAAAAGCAAAAGTTTATGAACAACGTCCACAATCTTTACGAGCCCTGAAAGAAGCAATTACACAAGAGGTTGAAGCTATTCCACCTGAAATGACTCAAAGAGTAATGAATAACTTCAGGGAAAGACTCAATCAGTGTGTCGACAGTGCAGGAAGCCATTTAAGGGATGTTTTATTTAAAAAGTAAGACCATAAGAGTATTTTCTAAAATGGCATAATATGTACTTTTATTTAGTATAAATAAAATTGTTCTACCTTATTTGGTTTTGTTTTTATTAGCTTTCCTTAAAGGGGAGGTTTTTCTGCCGGACCTTGTAGCAGAGAGGGATGGAAAGGAACACCATGTGCACTCAGTGTTTGTGACTGAGGACCTTATTCAAGACGTTGAAGAGGCTACTCCAGCAACCATTGAGGGAACAGGATGTAAACAACAACAGATTGTGGCACACGTTGGGGTAAACGATGCCTGTCGTCTGTCCAATGTCATACTTGGATCATTCCAGCGAATGCCAGATACGGTTGAGAGTGCCAGTCCTGCTCCTGGAGTTACAATGAAACTCACAGTCTGCTGCATTGTCCACAGATCAGATTGTGACCCCCTAGTTCTGAGTGGATGGGTTGAACCAGAGACTGCGAAGGATCTGTAACAAGTTAGGCTGTGACTTCCTAGACTAGGGCCGTAGGGTTGAAAACTGTAAGGCTCGCTAAAAGGGTCAGGTGTGCACTACACATCACAGACTGCAACTCAAGTAGCTGACTGTGTGTGGGGTGCACACAAGATCTAGTGAAATCCCCCCCCCCCCCCCCCCACACACATACACACACGCAGGTGACAGAACTAAAATCCTAACAGTTAACTGGGGAAGCTTCTGTAACAAAGCCGCGCGGGATTAGCCGAGCGGTCTCAGGCGCTGCAATCAAGGACTGTGCGGCTGGTCCCGGCGGAGGTTCCAGTCCTCCCTCGGGCATGGGTGTGTGTGTTTGTCCGTAGGATAACTTAGGTTCAGTAGCGTGTAAGCTTAAGGACTGATGATCATAGCAGTTAAGTCCCATGAGATTTCACACACATTTATATATTCAAATGTGTGTGAAATCTCATATATATATATATATATATATATATATATATATATATATATATTGTAACAAAGTTCCAGAGTTAGAAGTGCTCCTAAAAGGCAGTGAAGCTTACATAATACTAGATACAGAAAGCTTGTTAAAACTTGAAGCTGACAGCAATGAGATTTTTGGGGAAAATTTAGGTGTGCGTAAAGAGGATGGTGTATTTGTCACTGTAGACAAGCAGCTCTGATCTGCCGAAATAGAAATTGAAACTGTATGCGAGATTGTTAGCGCAACGCTATCAGGAGTTGGCAGACAATTATAACTGGATGCTTATATCGACCAACAGATTCACCTCCTGATGTAATCGAATGGTTCAAATGGCTCTAAGCACAATGGGACTTAACATCTGAGGTCATCAGTCCCCTACAACATAGAACTATTTTAACCTAACTAACCTAACATCACATACATCCATGCCTGAGGTAGGATTCGAACCTGCGGCCGTAGCGGTCGCGCGGTTCCAGGCTGAAGCGCCTGGAACCGCTCGGCCACTGTGGCCGGCTGATGTAATCGAATGTTCAGGACGTAAGTACCCCATTCATACTGAGATCATCAGATGAAACTTTCACAGTCCAGTAGTCAGATGGGATAATTACAAGGCGCCAATCTTGATCTTAGCGTGGAACAAGATGTATTTACAAATTTTTCTCTGTGGGAAATCTGTTTTAAAATTGTCACAGAGAATCATATTACCACATTAATTTTGAATTTCCCTAGAGTAAGGTTCGGTCGTTTGAAAGACACTTACGTTGCTATCAGAAGATATGTACTTCCATAAGAATTGTTTTCCTGCTTCTGACTCAGAAGCTGACACTTCATAATCTTTTACGCGACTCAGATTCAGAACAGCGACTACATACTTATACTTTTATATAAATGAAATTTCCTTTGAGTTTTGATTCTAATCTACAGAAATAGTGTGTAAGGTTAAAATCCAATATTTATCAAAGCTCAGAATACTCGTTCATTGAGCAGAGTTCATAACAACGTAAAAGTGAAACATGCTTCCACTCATTGCTAAGAAATATGTTTATCTCATCAACATCGTTAGTTCATGACTGCAAATTTTGTTGTACAATTTTTAACACCCGTTACATGCAGTCCACAGGCGCTAAGACCTGTGATTCGCCCGCCGCATAGCTTTGTTGCCACACTGTTAACAGTGCCGTAGTTTAGCGCCGGCTGAATATTCAGCGTATCCGTGCGATATCGTGTGTTCACATGTGGTTTCAGTCTTCCGTGGAACGGTGCATTGACTTGTGTTTTGATTCTCCAAGAAAGTATACAGATGAAAACGGAAATCTAGCGAATTTGTCGATTTTAGCTTTAAGTTCAAATGGCTCTGAGCACTATGGGACTTAACATCTTAGGTCATCAGTCCCCTAGAACTTAGAACTACTTAAACCTAACTAACTTAAGGACATCACACACATCCATGCCCGAGGCAGGATTCGAACCTGCGACCGTAGCAGTCCCGCGGTTCCGGACTGCAGCGCCATAACCGCACGGCCACCGCGGCCGGCTAGCCTTAAGTTAACGCGTAGAAATGTATTTATGTACTGCGGCAGATGAGAATATCCGGCGTCTAGAAAATACAGGGTGACCTTGGTGAAAAAAATAATTACTGTGACCAGAGACCTCCGTTCTTTGTCGTTTCCGCTCACTTCGTAAGAGAGCCTAATGAAGGACGAAAATTTTTAATGAAGTACAGCGACATTGTCGCAGCAAGAACGACGTTTTTTGTACAATAAACATATTGCGTCCTGAGGACGATAGTCTTATAGTATACCTGGATAAAACTTGTATTTCATAGTGCGCACAAATGTATTTTGCTTGACTTCAATGGAATTAGTGGAATGAAAACCTATAGTTACTTTTGTGTAGCGTATATCGGTGATCTGGATGATAGCTGCAGTGAAGTGACGAAGGACAGTAAGAATCCCAAATAAAAAATCTTCGGGAGGTAGGGGGTATTCTAGGTCGTATTAAGGCGAGCCGTCGGAACAAAAATCCTTGTGGCGACAAAAGTACTCGCGGGCTGCCACGCACAGTCTCCAATGTGACCAAAATTAATTTTACAGCTTTCTCGCTGTAATGGTGTACAAGGTCCAACAGAACAGAAATTCATCCGCGACAACATTTTTCGTTGCACACGAGAAACAGTTTCACACCTCTTACGGTTATTTTTATATCGGTATACTTTAATGTCTTCACTATAAAATGTATATCACATGCATCTATAAACTTTCAGAATGTTCATATTTTTTTCAGTCCGAATATGTCAGTAGGTCTATTTTATCAACAGGTTGAAATAACAAATTATTTTTCTTCCATATTTCTTGTAACGTTAATTTTGATTTTTTTCGTAGCAGCTGGCAGGTATTTTCTTTTGGAAAATACTCCACCATGAAAATACAGATGTCTAATATTGTTTTCGCAATTTTTACCAACATTTGAGATTACCACTAACTAACAATGCTGTGAGACGGTGAGATGACCTTGAAGTACCTATTTTTTTTGTGACGGCTCCTATTTTGGCGTGTTATTACGCGAAATATATAGTTTACTTGAATATAGTGACGCAACTTTGATCTCTCTTGAGAAGTGCCATTATGTGCCATCGACTCGCGTGTAGACTGCAGTTTATAGTAAATCACTGGATGACGTAACTCATTGTTTTCGCTTATGACAATCAGTTGTTCCATAGACATTGTTTGAGCATTTTAGCTGTGCGCCGTGTTCCGGGCAACTGCTTGAACTCTTGCATCAGTACATTAATGGATAATACACCTGGCACAAGGATCCCACGTGACTGTGACGTATACAGCTGGCGGAGGCACTCTGGAAGTTTCATCAGCCGGTGGGTGGGTACCGCAAGCAACGATCGAAACGCAGTAGTGTAAGCGTGGCAGTCGGTGGTGGAGGTTAGGTGTGCTGAGTGACGTTTGGCTGGGCCCAAACTTAATAGTGCTGTTTCTAGTGTATCTTTGTTTTGTGGAGTGGCTTTCTTACGAAGATGTCAGCGACACGGACAATTGTTATACCATCATTGTCAAATTGTATCGGCAAACTGCCTTCGGTAGTTGCGCCGAGAAACGTTATATGTACAAAACCAGAAGATGCGATGCTTTTCACAAATTCTTCTCCATTGACGTGCATTAGCACATTTGAAAAAATTCCACGCATTCCAACTACCAACATAAATGTGGAAGAAAAGCGACAGCCTAGCAGAAAACGAAGACTGGACCACTTAACGCTAGAAGAAAAACTTCAGCGGAAGTAAGTAGGCCTATATGAAATTAAACACAGTCTTGTTGCTATTACGGTAGTATTAATTCACGAACAAAGCTGATTAGTTTTAAAGTGAAGCCACATATTTCGTAACATGACCGTAACATTGTAAGAGGTGTATTTTGCGATGTTCTGGATTGTTCGCTTGCGTCTTATTCATGTGGTCTCCATTTTATAGGAAACTGAAAAACAGAGTTGCTGCGCAGACGTCGAGAGACAGAAAAAAGGCTAAAATGGACGAACTGGAAACAATAGTGAAAGACCTAAGAGAAAAGGTAGGTTGTTCTTAGGACAGCACTGAAAATTAGCTTCCAGAGATAACTGATTGTTCTGTTAGATGTTTGTACAGTTCTTAATGGGCTTCATACCCTTCTGTTAAAAACATGTCTGCGTAAAACATTCATTTTATAAAATGTTTGATATAATAATACTGACTTAAGTTTCCTTACGTCTATTATCAATATTCTGTTAACGTATATTGTTTGTTGTGTAGGTACGTTATTTTCTTATACCTCTGAATACACTTTTCAAATTGGATCCCTCGTGCTACGGATAAGTCGTGCCTTCACAACCATAATCTTTACCAATTTTTTTATAATTGTCCCTCTGTCTGACCCCAGTTCGGTATTTTTGTATATTTTACTGCCCCCCCCCCCCCCCACCTCGTTCAGAAACCTTGGTTGTGGTGACAAAAACTGATTGCAGTACAGTATGTAGTTCAGTGCTAAAGTAACACACTCTGATGAAGTCTCAGAATTTAGTTTCAGAACATGAATTAATTAGGTTATTCCCGTCATCCCATTCATGTCTCCATTTCTTTCCTGCCGTGATGTGAATGTCAGTGTTTTAAGTTAAATAACTTGTCACATTACTAACATTTGTTGGTGAAATTGGATAAGATTGATTTGATAAGCATAACGAATGGATCACATAGCTTTACTATGTTGAAGAAGCATATATTTATTGTCTTCAGTAAAAGGGACAGTTCACCACAAAATATTTCACTTTGAATGGAAAAATAGAGGCAGCTCATGCTACAGCATGTGTAGCGTACAAAAGGGTGACAGTTACGAATGCCATTAGAGGCAGATGGAATGAAAATATAGCCTTACTAATAAAACTTATATGCGGCAAACTAGATATGTGAAGTTTTCTAGAAAAGTTTGGCTTCTACCTTATGAAGCCATTTGTTTCACAAAAAAATTTTTTTTTACTTCTCCAGAACTCACTTCCTCTCATCTGTACCTTAAAGTTATAACTAATGAGGATCTCATAAACTGAGGGCAAGATAATCAATTGAGTTCTATGTTGACAAAAAATTGTCCTCTACGAGGAAATACTAACCTTAAGTTACATCAAAGCAGTAAAAGGGCCAGAACTTATAATGCACTACAAAGTTCCAATCAAACCCTGTGCTTACATTGGTTAAGCACTGGACTTGCATTCATGTGGAATGGGTTTTAAATCTGCTAGTCACCCAAATTTTTCACTAAACTGCAATGATTAAATATCGGAAGGATTTCTTCAGAGTGATGCTAATCAAATTAGTTCATTGTAGCCAGTCAAAGCTAGAGTTGCTTCTAATGCCATCCACATTAATGTGACACATGGTATAATAATATGCCTTCAGAATTTTCCTCTTTACTGTTAGTGGCATTGACAGTAAGGTCATAGCCACTGTCAAATTTCTATAAAGTGAAGCCACGTGTCTTTTATTAGGACATCTTGTACACCATTGGCCTGACCAGTACTTAAACTTATTCGTCAGTGGCACATACTGTGCCTGGTATACACTAAATGGGATGAGTATGACCATATCTTTAAAATACATGTACACACAATCACCACACAGTTTCTGCTGTCGGTTGTATGTGTGTAATGCAGTGTACAGAAATATGCCCTTTATCATGTACATAAAAGCTGTTTAGCAACCACCTTGCTTTAACTTTTCCAGCAATTGAAAGTTTCTAGAGTGGAAACAGATTTGGCTCTATGCCAGTTCTAAGTCTGAAAGCTGATTCTGTGTTGGTTTTACTGGCAAACTGTTGTATTTAAAATGTTTAGAGCAATAAGATAGATATAAAACTTTTACCACATGAACTGTTCCTCTTGATGGTTAAAACCTTACCAGATGGTGTAGTCATGTTTTATATGAGTTTATTTTAATATGCAGTTCATGATATACTTACATATTTGAGACGATATTGACAAGGGATTCCTGAAGACATGCATGCCTCCCTCCATAAAGTTACTCAAACGTAATTTAAAGTACATTGTAATATAAACCTAAGATCTTAAGATGAAGAACATAGGGAAAGATAAAGCTACTTACTGTTAAGATAACACACGACGTTGCAGACAGGCATAATTAAGATGCTTACACCTAAGCTTTTGGCCACAGCCTTCATCGCAAAAAGAGAAATGTCATTCATTCACACAAGCGCCCCCCCCCCTTTACACACACACACACACACACACACACACACACACACACACACACTGAGCGAGTCAATTCTGGCAACTCGTGCCAGATTCTGACTGTCTGCAACTTACCTTGTCACCTTTATGGTAAGTAGCAATCTAGCTTTTCCTGCATTATTGATATGCCTACCTACTATCCTATGTTAGACCTTAAGATAAATTATTTGAAATTCTGTCAATTTTTTTTCCTTCTTCTAGACAAACCAGTTGTCAGCACAGTGTGAGAGGTTACTTAGAGAGAATCAGCGGTTATCTGAGCAGAATGAAGAACTGCGTAGACAACAGTGTGGTTGCCAGGCGCTCGGAGTCAGCTGCAGACCTGCAGTTGCTGGACCTGCAGTGTCCACCTCCCCTCTGCCGCAGGGGCAGAGTCTGCAGCTGGCTCAGGGCCTGGGACACCTGATGACGACGCTTTTCCTGCTCTTCTCGCTGATATCTCAGATGACTACCTTACCCAGCTGGAAGAGTTGGCAAACAGTTTGTTGGGAGAAGGAGATAGTACAGTGGATGGAGAGAAGAAGGATGTCTGCAAGGTAATTTCTTGCTCAAAAATGAATTGTGAAGAATGACTTAATGTGAGGCAGCAAAAAGTTCATAAGTTAGGTTGGCCTTTGTAGATAATGGCAGAATACTAGTTGAGTTGATGAAGAGCTATCAATCTCGCATGCGAGTTGATTATGTAAAAAAGGTGGTTGCATTTTGAAAGTTGTGATAGCAGTTGTAATAGAACTTGGGCAGATAGTTACTGTATTGAAACTTGGGCAAATAGTAATCATAAGTTTCTTGTTATCTGGGGCTCAAGATGAGCTATGTTAAATGATTACCTTTATTAGGTATTGGATATAAGTATGTGTTTAGCTATTAAGACATATTGAAGTAATTTGATTTGAACTGTAAAGATATCATTTATTTTTCAGGCAAGGGAATCGGGGAAAGACAATTGTGCTGCTGAAGTGGTGGGGCAGACACCAAAAGACATGGAAACCACTGGAAGATTACTAAGTAATCCTATCCAGTCATCAGAAACACACAGTCAGTCACACAAAGAACCATCCCTTGAATTTGTGAAGAGTGAAGAAGTTGTCAGTGTACCAGAAACAGTGTATGGCACTTACGATGAATCGACTCAGACTGTAACCATTATAGTACCACATGAAGGAGGCATGCTTGTTGAAGAAGCTGTTCAAGAAGTTGTCACAACCGAAGAGGATACAGACAGTGAAATTTTGATTAATGACTGCAAAGACGAACCAGTTTCTCCCTGTTCCAGTAACTCATCTGAAGTTCTGTCGTCGGACTCCTCGTTTTATATGCAAACAGAGTCTCCAGCAGTTTGTCATACAGAAACACCATTGTCAGATTGTGGATATGAATCACTGGATTCCCCACAAAGTGAAATATCAGCCACTGAATGTGTATCAGATCTTTGGAATGAATGTTTTACAGAATTGTTTCCCAATCTCGTTTAAATTTGTCAGTCTGCATTTAATGTTAACATTAACTTATTTAAGTATTTTATGTTGTACATATAGCTTTTTGTACAGTTTGAGTCGATGATTCACATTTCATGTATTCAAGGATTTGTCTATGTGTGAATAAACTGTGTATATAAATGATGTAATTTAACTCTGTTTCTGTGCAGTGGGTTCTGGAAAGCCCTGTGCTGTGCATGGTAAAATGACCATTGTTGAAGGATGTCAGAATTCAAGAAAATGAAGTTAGTTACTTTCAGGATGCCATCACTTCGTTTCCTTGCTGTCTGAAGTCAGTCCCCCCCCCCCCCCCCCCCTGCTCTCTCTCTCTCTCTCTCTCTCTCTCTCTCTCTCTCTCTCTCTCTCTCTGTCTGTCTGTCTGTCTGTGTGTGTGTGTGTGTGTGTGTGTGTGTGTGTGTGTGTGTGTGTGTGTGTGTGTGTGTGTGTACACGCACGCTTCTTTCCACACTTAACTCACAGCAATTTGTTAGGAAGATGCAGGAATCAAAAAGTGTAAACCAAAGGAGAAAGCTCTTACTTAAGTTCTGAAGTGCTTGTGTTTGAGTGCAGGAATTTTATTTACAGTACTCTCTCTTCTTATCCTTTATATTTGCTCCTCCCTCCCAGCTCAAATTGCTTGCTAACCATTGTAAAGAGTACAACACATTTAATTTTCAGATCAGTACTGACATTTTGACTGATGTATATTTGTGTTAGTTATTCCTTCAATAACTGCTTGCATGTTTAGCAATCTTGTATGTTGTGCTTATCTGCGAATTGGCATCTGTGCCTTATGGTGAGTAGCAATCTGTCCATTTCATAATATTGTCAAACTTCAGAATCTGATGGTTATGCAATAGTCTTATATAAATCAGTGCAAGAATTTGAACTGTTGAATGCTATCTCTTTACATAAATAACATTGCTGCCAACAATTGGCAAAGGCTGTGAAAGCATTATAAATACTAGAGTAAAACAATGCACTGATGAAACAATCTTAATACAAGGCCAGGTTCGATTCACAAAGGAAAATTATACCATCGATGCAGTTCTGAAGATATGTTGTGGCATCACACAATGTCTTAAACTGTGACTGTGTAGTCACAATTTTGTATGTATAGATAATGTGGTGCAATGGATTATACTCAAAGCATGTGTGCTGCACCAGTTTGCACCACTGCTGACACTTAGATTAGTCAATCATCGAGGTTGCAAATACACCATGCAGGCCCAGATTTTTTCATGCCTGAAGCAGACGTACAGCAGTACGATATGCAGAAGTTAAGCCTCTTTTCAAGAAGGGGGAAAAAAAGATGCTGTAAAACTATTGACCCATTCCACTCTAGCCAGCTATTTTCAAAAATATTTGAAAAGGGTGTGTTTGGGTGTCGCCTTAAGCATCTGCCCATGACTAACATAATGTCAAAGTTTTTTGAGGGTCCCAATACAGAGAAGGCTGTTTACATGTACAGTGAGGATGTACTTAATTCATTAGATAACAAATCAGAGGCTACTGGCATTTTCTTTGTCCTGTCAAAAGCCTTTGACTGTGAATCTCAATATTCTCTTGAATAAATTAGAATATCGTCATGTCTGGAGTTGCTGCAGTATGTTTAGAGTCTTCTGTAACAAACTGGAAACAAAGAGTGTCATTTCAAAATCCCTGTGCAGTAAGCAATCTGTCTTCATCTGATTGGGAGTTAATTAAATGTGGTGTTCCCAAGGTTCCATCTTTGGTCTGTTGCTTTCTCCTGTGTACATTAATGACCTCTTGTCTGTTACATTGGCAGATGCTAAGTTTATTTGCAGATTATACGAACATTGAAATAAATAGCAAGTTAAGTACAGATACATAATTGGCTGATAAATTTTCACTGACATTAATAAGTGGTGTAAACCTAATTTACTGCCATTAAACTTTGAAAAGACTCACTATATGCAGTTCAGAATATGTGATTTCCATCCAGCATGCGTATGAAGACATGCAGATGGAAGAGACTGACTCTTAAATTTATGGGATTACAACTTAATAATTCAATTGGGAAGGGCGTACTACAGAATTGCTGAAGTGCCTAAACAAGTTTGTATTTTGCAATGCGAATGGTTTCAGATGTAGGAGATACAAAAATTAAAAAATGTTTACTTTCACTCTATTACATCATAGGGCTTCATATTTAGGGGTAACTTGTCAAACAAAGAAAAAGTTTTTTTTGAGTGCAAAAGCATGTAAGAAGATTCATTTGTGATGTAAATTCAAGAACATCGTGTAGAAACTTGTTCAAGGAACTGGGTATTCTAACCACTGCTTCTCAGTATATTTATTCTGTGATGAAATTTGTTGTAAATAATGTCTCAATTTTTGACCAATGGCACAATATGTGGTACCAATACTAGGAATAAAAACAATCTTCATATAGTAAAATCACTTGCCTTGGTCCAAAAAGGTGTCTAATATTCAGGAACACGCATTTTCAATAATTTGCCAGCAGTCATTAAAAACTAGGTTTCAGATAAAGCTCAGTTTTAACAGAAAACAGTTTGAAAGGGTTTTTGGTAGGCAACTCCTACAACTCTATATATGAATACCTTAATGGGATTATTACAACAGCTTAAGTAAAATTATTTGTTAGATTTCAGTTTTGAGGGCACTTTGTCACAAGTCAAGATTAGGTATTTTGTGTTGATAAATTTAGGGGTGTATAACTATGTTTCATTCTAATAGTGTGTTAATTTCGTAAATCTTAGCAGTTCCAGTTTACTGTAATGTATCCAAATAGTCAGATAATCTCGTGATAAATGACCATGGAATGGAGTATTATATTCAAAAGTTGTATGTCATACTTTTTGACTTGTTCCACACATGTGAGAATCATCTCTTTTTGGATCTATGGAATGAAAACTGGATCTAATCCAAGGGTGCAACAATCCTGCATTCATATGTACCTTATACTTTATGTATGTCAGATGTTCCCTTTCTGACGTAGTAGAAGAGAAGACTAACTCCCCATGCTGATGAAATGACGGTGCATTGTGCTAATTGTTGAGTACATCTGTACTCATATAAATAAGTTTGAACTGTAGCTCAAAGGTTTCAATATAAAACCAAATATGCAAAAAATACTCTATATTCTCCTCCTCATACTCTGTCAGAAAAATATGAAGAAGTGAATTAAGTAGTAGTGTTTCTTTGGAATTAAACAATTACTGAAAAGACTGTTAACATGTTAACTGCCACATGCTTAGTAACAGATGTTTCACCGCCACCAGGCCAAACCAAGTACGTATTGTCAGCTGTGGGGCTCTGTTGTGGCCACTTGCCCGTATGAACAACGTTAGACCAAACACTGTGGTGGAACCACAAGATTTACAATGCCATTGACTAAGTGAGAAAAGTACTTGTCCTTTGAAGGATGTTACAAAACCGAACAAGCGGTTTGAATGACCAAACTGTCATATACATATGTAATTCATTTGTTGGTGCCATCTTAGATTACATTGCACCAGTCTACAAACACTAAAGATGGTGTCTGCATAATAATAAATGGTAAGAATAACCGGAAAACTGACAGAATACCTAATGCAAGAGGCAGGACTCCTACCACAATGAAACTATGAGAAACATTTCACTTCAAAAATCAGAAAGGACAAATTCAAGCAGCAGATTTGAAGAGGTTCACTCCAACAAAAACCAACTGAATTTAATTATGCAAACTTCAAAGACCAACATCTTTGGAATCCACAAATGTGCCAGAGGTAGAAGAGACAGATAATGTAAGTCATTACCTTTGCTGAGGTTTCCTTCCGTACTATAGTGAATTCTAAGGTCAATACACTCCCATCAAAGATAGAGAAATTTTTAATGATAGGAATATTTCCTATAAACTAGAAATTATAAGAGAAAACTTACTAGAAAAGTGCAGTAATCAAGAACCTAAACATTTCAATAAATGGAGCCACTTTAAAATAACTTAATGTTATACATCAAAGGCTGATAGATTACCCATATCTCTCCTCAAGAGAATGAAGGATAAACATACAAAACTGGCATTTAAGAAGCAGGATACTTGTTGGTTAAGCATCAGGTGGTTTAGTTTTGAACATAGCATTAGTCTGCGTAATTTGCAGTGCAATAGGATTTTGAATTTTTGTGGCAAATAAGAGAGCCTCGAAATTATATAGTGGTGAAAGTGAATTCAGAACTTGAGCTGTGAACGGAGTGCTATTTACGAGTGAAATATTCTGCTTCAGTGATACGTATTAGTGTTCCAGGCAGTAGGATTAGGGAACATTAAACCAGTGATAGGATAGGTTTGCTCACTTTGTGGGTTCATTAACTGTGAACTGATGTTTAATAAACTCAGAGATGATTAAATATTTTAAATTTAAATCTTATAATTAACCTTTGCCATTGTAACTGATTTACATGTACTTTTAAGATCATGCAGATAAGTGATTAATTAAATTAAACATACCTCTGCATAATTAGATGAACGTCTGTATCACTAAGGAATTGGCAGTGTTGTGATGGTAAACAGGAAAAGTAACCATTACATTATTCTTACATTACACACTGGACTTCAACACATCCTCTGCTATGTAGAACCTTAGATAATACGAGGGTTGACTGAAAAGTAATGCCTCTACGTTCGTAATTCTTCAACTGTTGGCAGCATTGGTATGCAGCAGGTTATGGCTTGTTTTGTAGCCTCTTTACAGCTCTGGTTGGCAGGAAGCCTTAGCTTTGAACGGTTGTGTTGTTATTGTGTAAAGTATGGACCCCAGGTACTAGCTTGTTCTGTAGCCTCTTCTCTACAGCTCCAGTTGGCAGGAAGCTTTAGCATTGAACGGTTCGGTTGTTACAGTGTAAAGTATAGAACCCAGCACAGACGGTCGCTCAATGCGATTTCAGCAACGTGCAGTTAGTGATTTCTTGACATCAGAAGGTGTCACTCCAAAGGAGATTCATCAGAGAATGAAAGCAGTTTATGGTGATTGTGTTGATGTGAGTACTGTACATCATTGGGTGAGTAAGTTTAAAGATGTTGAGGCGGGAACATCTGACCGGTGTGACGAACAATGAGTTTGACGTCCTGTGACAGCAACCGCCGAGTTTCACAAGAAAAATGTTGACAGATTTATTCAGGACAATCGTCGTATCACTCAGAGAGAAATTGCAGGCACAGTTGGCATTCCACAAGAACGTGTGAGTCACATTATTACTTTGCTTAGTAAACCACACACTTCACATGCCACAACAGTAGGACTTCAAGAGACTGAATCTCACCACCGTATGGCATCCTCCATGCAGTCCACATTTAGCACCATCTGACTTCCATCTGTTCCAGATAATGAAAGACGATCTGCGGGGACATCATTATGCTTCTGATGATGTTGTTGAGAGAACTGTAAGACTGTGGTTGCAGAAACAGAGTGTCGACTTCTTCCGTGATGGCTACAGAGAACTTGTTCATCGGTTGCAGAAATGTATCCAGTTGGCTGGTGATTATGTGGAAAAGTGAATATTGCTAATTAAAGATCACATTCTAAGGATTATTACTGCATTTGATTTATTAAAATATTCCCATCCAAACCCAATCGTTTCTCACACTGGTAGAAACTAATACCAATTCTTTATTCCAGATCACAATTTCCACTGAAGAGAACAATGTGGTGCCTTACAGGAAGGAACAGCACCATCTGCAGAGGTCGAATAAATGGAAATCACCCAATACAATGCTGTGTTTATCCAGGAATCAGGCAGTTCACTGAACAAAAAATTCCTGGGTTGTTGCTATAAGCCCAAAGTTATCACTGCTGATCTTCAAAATTGCATGTCATTACCTTGTACCATGCCATAACTAGCCATCCCAAAATTTCCCTCCTCTGCTAGCCATATACATGACCATTGTCATGTACCATCTGCTGTGATGTGGTACTAGCCCTCTTCTTGCCAGCAGTCATTGCACTGTCCGTGGCTAGATATCTATGTTCGTGTGTCAGTCCCATTATTTAAATCATACTGGCAACCGACATACCACACAGCCAACTGCCTAGCAGTGACCTTCCTCTATTGTTAACTTGTCTCACAGCAAATGGATAAATAAACAAGTGGAGCAAACTTTGTGCTATACTGGCTTTCGCCAGGAACAATACAACAAATTCTTGAATAGGTCAGTATAGCATTCCACATTCCTTTCATAAAAGTAATAATTAGAACTATAATAGGAATCTTGTATTCCACATAAATGAAAAGCCTATAATAGAATGTAATGCTTAGTATGATCACTTACTTTGGAAAAGTCTCAATTGGTGATACTTTATCTTCCATAAAAATATTATATGCTAAGTAAATGAATAGCTGTTTTAGCAAATGAACATTTTGGGAGCCAAAATGTTTGCTAGCTGAATATCTCATTATTGCACAAGCAGATGACAACTCTTGTGTGTGTATTGCCTTCTCAAACATTCTGGAAATTATGCACCATTAAAGACTGGCCAGTATTTATTGACACACTGGAAACATTTTTGTATCAACAACATTTTTAATGTCTTGCCCACCATTAATGCCGCATGCCAAAAAACATCCCATATCACGGAGAAACAACATTTTAGTGTGTTATTAGAATTATCAGCATCATAAGAACTTCTACCATTGAGGGACTCAATGTTATTTCTTCCCCCCATGAGCTGTCGACCTCGCCATTGGTGGGGTGGCGTGCATGCCTCTGTGATACAGATAACCATACCATAGACACATCCACATCAGAAGAGTGTCTGTTGTGGGGCCAGACAAAGATATGATTCCTGAATCAGGACAGCAGCCTTTTCAGTAGTTGCAGGGGCAACAGTCTGGATGACTGACTGATCTGGCCTCATAACACCAACCAAAATGACATTGCTTTGTTGGTACTGTGAACAACTGAAAGCAAGGGCAAACTAGACCCATAATTTTTCCTAAGGGCAGCCATTTCTTCCAAATGGTTAAATGGTGATGGCATTCTCTTGGGTGAAATATTCCAGAGGTGAAACAGTCCTCATTCAGATCTCCACGCGGAGACTACTCAGGAGGATGTTGTCGTCATGAAAAACAAAACTGCCAGTCTGCGGATTGAAGTGTGAAATGTTAGATCCCTTAATTGGTTATTCTTACCATTTACTGCTTTACAGACACTATCTTCAGTGTTTCTTTTTCTGACATCTAGATTGGTGCAATGTAGTCTAAGATGGAACTAACGAATGACTTGAGATGTATACAACAGTTTGTTAATTCACTCCGTTTGTTCTGCTTTGTAGCACCCTTGAAAGGACAAGTACTTTCCTTGCTTAGTCAGTGGCATTGTAAATACTATGGTTCCACTACAGTGGTTGGTCTAATGTTACTCACATAGGCTAGCGGCCACAGTAGAACCCCATGCCTAACAATGTGCACCTGGCCTGGCCTGATGGTGGTGAAACATTCATCACTAAGCATGTGGCAGTTAACATTTTAACAGAGTCTTTTGAGTAATTGTTTCATTCCAAAAAAATGCTACTGCTTGATTCATGGAAGATGAATTTGCAGGCAATATTATAGAAATGGGAGAGGATGTAAATGAAAAGAAAATGGGAGACATGACACTGTGAGAAGAATTCGATTGAGCACTGAAAGACCTGAGTCCAAACAAGGCCCCAGGAGTAGATGACATTCTGTCAGACCTACTGACAGTCTTGGGAGAGTCAGCCATGACAAAACTTTCCCTCTTGGTGTGCAGAATTTATGAGACAGGTGAAATACCATCAGACTTCAGGAAGAATGTAGTAATTCCAATTTCAAAGAAAGCAGGTGCTAACAGGTGTGAATATTACTGAACTATTAGTTTAATAAGTCATGATTGCAAAATATTAACACAAATTCTGTACAGAAGAATGGAAAAACTGATAGAAGCCAACCTCAGGACAGATTAGTTTGGATTCTGAAGAAATGGGGGGACAAGCGAGGCAATACTGACCCTACAACTTATTTAGAAGATACGTTAAGGAAAGGCAAACCTATGTGTATGGCATTTGTAGACTTGGAGAAAGCTTTTTACAATGGTGACTGGAATATTTTAATTCAAATTCTTAAAGTAGCAGGTGTAAATACAAAGAGCAAAAGGCTATTTACAACTTGTACAGAAGCAAGATGGCATTAGGAGAGTCAAGGGGCTTGACAAGGAAACAGTGATTGAGAAGGAGTGAGACAAGTTTACAGCCCGTCCCTCATTTTATTCAATCTGTAACCTGAGCAAGCAGTCAAGGAAACCCAACAAAAAATTGGAGAAGGAGTTAAAGTTCAGGAAGAAGAAATAACTTCGAGGTTTGCTGATGACATTGTAATTCTATTGGAGAAAGCAAAGTACTGGGAAGGGCAGATGAATGAAATGGACAGTGATCAGCAAAAGCAAAACAAAGATAATGGAGTGTAGTCAAATTAAATCAGGTAATGCTGAGGGAATTAGATTAGGAAACGAAACGCTTAAAGTAGTGTATGAGTTTTGCTATTTGGATAGCAAAATAATTGATGATAGCTGAAATAGAGGGGATATAAAATGCTAACTGGCAATTACAAGAAAAGAATTTCTGAAGAAGAGAAATTTGCTAACACTGAATATAGATTTATGTGTTAGGTAAGCTTTTTGAAAGTACAAGGTGTACAACTTTGCTTCCGCCATTTGACGATAGGTTGCAACAATGGTAAGTAGTGATCGAAAGAAACAGATTGCAGACATCAGGCAGTTAGCTTGAACCTTGGTCAACATAACCTCATTCAAACATTAGTCGATTTGTGTCTGA
The DNA here is from genome assembly GCF_021461395.2 of Schistocerca americana. NCBI lineage: Eukaryota > Metazoa > Arthropoda > Insecta > Orthoptera > Acrididae > Schistocerca > Schistocerca americana. The sequence continues at coordinate 853,124,104 of NC_060119.1, forward strand.
ATCATACAGTTGTTCTTGATTGAAAATGTTAGTTTATGAGCCTAATTCTCGTCATTTGCGGGAGGTGTTAGTGTTTTGTTTCAATATGAAGAGAACAGTGGCTGAGTCATCGAATGCTCTCAAGTATGTATGGTAAGGACGCTATTAGTGAAAGAACATATCATGAGTGGTTTCAATGCTTCAAGGTCGGTGATTTTAACGTTGTAGACCAGCATAGTGGTGGAAGAGGGAATGTTTTCGAAGATGCAGAATTGGAGACATTGCTGAATGAAGACTCACGTCAAGCTCAAGAAGAATTGGCATGATTAGTGGAAGTGACACAGCAAGCCATTTCAAAACGTCTCAAGGCTATGGGCATGATTCAGAAAGCAGGAACTTGGTTGCTGTGTGAGCTGAAACCAAGAGATGTTGAACAGCATTTGTGTGTTTGTGAACAGTTGTTTCAGAGGCAAAAACAGAAGGGATTTCTGCATCGCATGGTGACCAGGGACGGAAAACTGGTTCATTATGATAACCCTATCATTATGATATCCCGGCCATGCTTCCACGTTGGCGGCCAAATTGAATATTAATGGCGTAAGATCATGCTCTGCATTTGGTAGGACCAGCTGGGTGTCATGTACTATGAGGTGGTAAAACCAAGTGATACAATCGCAGGTGCTTGTTATGGAACGCAGTTAATGCGTTTGAGCAGAGCAATAAAAGACAAATGGCCGCAGTACAGCGAGAGGCATGATGAATTGATTGTGCAGCTCGACAATGCTCGACCCCAAGTTACAAAAGAGGTCAAACGTATTTGGAAACATTAAAATATGAAGTCCTACCCCACTCGCCGTATTCTCCAGACATTTCTCCCTCTGACTGTCACCTGTTTAGATCAATGGCGCATTGCCTGGCTGACCAACACTTCTGATCTCATCAAGAAGTCACAAATTGGATTGATTCATGGATCGCTTCAAATGATGAACAATTTTTTCGATGCAAGATTCATACACTGCCCGAAAGATGGGAGAAAGTAGTGGCCAGTGATGGAAAATACTTTGAGTGGTACATGTGTAACTAATTTGTTTCATTAAAGCCTCAAATGTTGGGGAAAAAATGGCAGAAGCAAAGTTGTACACCTTGTATGTCTATATAGTGTGGCCATGCATGCAAGCGAAACCTGGATGATAAACAGTACAGACAAGAAGAGCATAGAAGCTTTCGGAATGTGGTGTTACAGAAGAATGCTGGAGATTAGATGGGTAGATCACATACCTAATGAATATCTACTTGATATAACTGCAGAAAAAAGAAAGCTGTGGCACAACCTGACTAGAAGAAGGGATTGGTTGATAGGACATATTCTGAGACATCAGGGGATCACAAGTTTACTATTGGAAGGAAGTATGAGGGGTAAAAACTGTAGAAGGGCCAAGAGATTAATACAGTAAGTTGATTAAAAAAGATGTCATTGCAGTAGTTTTTTGCAGATGAAGAGGTCGAACTGATGACCACAAAAAGAAAATGGTTCAAATGACTCTGAGCACTATGGGTCTTAACTGTTGAGGTCATCAGTCCTCTAGAACTTAGAACTACTTAAACCTAACTAACCTAAGGACATCACACACATCCATGCCCGAGGCAGGATTCGAACCTGCAACCGTAGCGGTTTCGCGGTTCCAGACTGTAGCGCCTAGAACCACTCGGCTACCCTGGCCGGCTGACCACAACAACAACAACAACAATGATGAAACTTCCTGGCAGATTAAAACTGTGTGCCCGACCGAGACTCGAACTCGGGACCTTTGCCTTTCGCGGGCAAGTGCTCTACCATCTGAGCTTCCAAGTTTGGAAGGTAGGAGACAAGATACTGGCAGAAGTAAAGCTGTGAGGACCGGGCGTGAGTTGTGCTTCGGTAGCTCAGATGGTAGAGCACTTGCCCGCGAAAGGCAAAGGTCCCGAGTTCGAGTCTCGGTCGGGCACACAGTTTTAATCTGCCAGGAAGTTTCATATCAACGCACACTCCGCTGCAGAGTGAAAATCTCATTCTGCCAGCAACAATGTTGTTTCTTATTTCAAAAGGAAAAGTGAGTCGCAAATAGGTACAACAAAAAGACTGTTGCAAATAAAGCTCTTTGCCACTAAGGCCTACATCAACAATAGGCGACACACACACACACAGGATGGCAGTCTCAGGCAATTGAAACCACGCTGCGAGCAGCAGCATCAGAGCATGATGGGAGTGGCGACTGGTTGGAGCTAAGGAGGAGGTTGGGGTGGGGAGGGGGAGGGATATTAGGGTAGGGTGGTGGAGATTGAAGTGCTACAGGTTAGACAGGAGTTGGTGAGGAAGTAGCGGAAAAAAAAGACTGGGTGTGATGTTGGAATGGCAGTTTTTTAGTGCTGGAATGGGAACAGGGAAGGGGCTGGATGGGTGAGGACAGTGACTGATGAAGGTTGAGGCCAGGAGGATTACAGGAACGCAGGATGTATTGCAGGGAAAGTTCCCACCTGCAAAATTCAGAAAAGTTGATGTTGGTGGGAAGCAGTCATTGAAATGAACGATCATAACGTTTTGGCAGTGTGTTCTGCAAAAGTGTCACCCACTTGTTTCTTGGCCACAGTTTGTCGGTGGCCATTCATGCGGACAGACAGCTTGTTGGTTGTCATGCCCACATAGAATGGTTGCAAAAGTGATTGCAGCTTAGCTTTTAGGTCACATGACTGGTTTCACAGGTAGCCCTGCCTTTGATGGGATAGGTGATGTTTCTGACTGGACTGGAGTAGGTGATGCTGGGAGGAAATATGGGACAGGTCTTGCATCTAGGATTCTGGGTTTTTAGGAAGGATTCCTCTAGCTGGCCCATGAATAGATTGACATAGGATACTGCCATTAGGGTACCCATAGTTGTAACCCGTATTTGTTTGGAGGTAATACTTTCAAAGCAGACGTAATTGTGGGTGAGGATATAGTTGGTCATGAAAACTAGGGAGGAGGTTGTTGGTTTGGAATCCATCAAACATTGGGAAAGATATTGTTCAATCCTTTCTTTGAGGAGTGCTAGTTCTGCAGGTTCGCAGGAGAGCTTCTGTAAAGTTTGGAAGGTAGGAGATAGGTATTGGCAGAAGTAGAGCTGTGAGGACGGGGCGTGAGTCATGCTTGGGTAGCTCAATTGGTAGAGCACTTGCCCGCGAAAGGCAAAGGTCCCGAGTTCGAGTCTCGAACCGGCACACAGTTTTAATCTGCCAGGAAGTTTCATATTGTTCAATAGTGATAAGGCCATGGGCATTAGGAATGTTAGTGTAAAGGGAGATGGCATCAACAGTGATGAGTAGGGCACTGTGTGATAAAGAGACAGGAACTGTGGAGAGTCAATGAAGGAAATGATTGGTATCTTTCCAGGTTGAAGCTGTTGGTCTACAAGAGCAGAGATTCTCTCAATTGGGGCACAGTAACCAGCCACAATGGAGCGTCGTGGGTGATTAGGTTTATGGGCTTCAGGAAGCATGTAGAAGGTGCGAATGTGTGGCATGGTAGAGGTGAGTAGAGAGATGGACTCTGGGGAGAGGTTCTGGGATGGGCTTAAGAATTTGAAAAGCAACTGCAGATCCTGCTGGATTTCTGGAATAGGGTCACTGTGGCAAGGTTTGTAGGTGGAAGTACCTGATAGCTGGTGGAGTCCTTCTGCCAGGTGATCCTTGCGGTTCAAAACAACAGTGGTGGGGCCTTGGTCTGCAGGTAGGATTATAAGGTTGGGATACCTCCACTCTGATAGCTGCCACCAGTTCTATACCAAGATGTCCCTTCCATATAGCCTAGCCACCTGTGGTCATCACATCTACAGTGACAAGCGGTCCCTCTCAAACATACCGAGGGTCTCACTGAAGCATTCACAGAACGTCATTAGCCTCCCAACCTTGTACAAAAACAAACCTCCCATGCCTTATCTTTCCAGTCTCCACCACCTCCGAAAGTCCCACCGTCCGGCCACAGAGGAGCATTCCCCTCATAACTCAGTACCACCCAGAACTCGAGCAACTGAATTACATTCTCTGCCAGGATTTCGATTACCTCTCATCATTCCCTGAACTGAGAAATGTTCTGCCCATTATATTTCCCATCCGTCCCACAGTGGTATTCTGCCTTCCACCGAACCTACACAAAATACTAGTCCATCCTTACACAATCCCTGCTCCCAACCTCTTACCTCATGGCTCATATCACTGTAATAGACCTAGATGCAAGACCTGTCCCATACATCCTCCTACCACCTACTGCAGTTCGGTCACAAACATCAACTATCCCATCAAAGGCAGGGCTACCTGTGAAACCAGTCATGTGATATACAAGCTAAGCTACAACCTCTGTGCTGCATCTGTGTGGGCATGAGAACCAACAATCTGACTGCCCACACAAATGGCCACTGGCAAACTTTGGCCAAGAAACAAGTGGAGCGCCCTGTTGCTGAACATGCTACATTCCCATAATTCTCCTGGCCTCAACCTTCATTAATCACTGTCCTCAACCATCCAGCCCCTTCCCTGTTCCCATTCCAGCACTACACAGTCTCTTTATTTCTCTCCTTTTCCACTACTCCCCCCCCCTCCCCCCAACCTCTCCCCTGCCCACCGTCTAACTGCCCACCGTCTAACCTGCAGCACTTCACTGTCTGCCACCCGCACCATACTCCTCCCTGCCTCAACCTCCTCCTTACCCCAAACCAGTCGCCTCTCCCATCATGCGATGGTGCTGCTGCTCACAGTGTGGTTTCAGTTGCCTGAGACTGCAGTCTCGTGTGTGTGTGTGTGTGTGTGTGTGTGTGTGTGTGTGGTCTATTGTTGACGAAGTCCTTAATGGCCAAAGCTTTATTTGTGACAGTCTTTTGGTTGTGTCTACCTGCAACTCAGCATCACTGTTATATGGTGAGCAGCAACTTTCCTTTTCATAATATTGTTACATTCCATCCTGTGTTTTCCATTGTTTGAAAAGGGGAAGTGAGAGAGGATAAAAATCTCAAAGTGCGTATTTGTATTTTTAGATTACTTTTTTGTAAGACTCATTTAAGAAATACACATTAAAATCACAAATGATCAATCATCCTTTCTTTTCATCTAGTGGAAATTCAAATAAGGTGTCAAATCCATTAAAGAATTTTTCAGTTACTAGTGAGAACCTGTTACAAGTGCTTCGTTTTGCAGTAGTGTCTGACAACTGCTTATTTCTGTTGCTGAACTATGCAGAAGTCACTTATTTTTATTTTTTAAATTTGTACTTATTTTATGAATGTAACAAATTCTACTTTACACATACCGGAGTTACATTGGTTTGCAACTGGTTAGCTATTTATATCACGATTTTCTAGTCCTCTGGCTAAATGGTATTCAGACAAGCAAACAATATCCATTTCCACGTCTACCTCTATGTTTACACTCTGCGAGCCACCATGAGGTTTGTGACAGAGGGTACACATTTCATTCAGCATCTTTCTTTCTATAGCCCTACACTTTGTTTTACACATATTATGCAGTAATCTCTGTTTCTTTACAGTGACTGTATACCATGAAGTTTCCCTCCCATTATGAACTGGTCCGCTGTGTACATATCTATCCAGTCCATGGCCAACCATTTTTTTGAACTTGAGTCATAGTTTTTCTACATGCTCCTGCCCTGTGCTGAAAATTTCAAGTTCCTCCTTAAGACATGACACTACTGACTTTTTATCTAGTTTACTGAACATATATATCTTTCTGCTTGTTTTAGTTATTCTTTGTTCTTTGGTAATCATTGTTGCCACAACTGCATCATGGTCACTGGTATCATTTTGATGTGGACATCCTCAAATAGGTCAAGTCTATTTGACTTCATTAGACTGAATGTATTTCCATCATAGTGGGGTTCTTAACTATGTGTTTTAGGTAGTTTTCAGGGAAGGCATTTAGTAATGGTTCACAGCACGTCTTACTGTGCCCACCACTAATGGAAGTGTAATTTTCCCCATTAATTGTTGGATGATAAAAGTCTCTGCCAACAACTGCAGTATGACTGGGGAATTTGCATACAAGTGAACTGAGCTTTCTCTAAAGTTCTCAGTTACATCGGGAGTTGAGTCTGGTGGGTGATAGAAGGATCAGTTATCATTTTTGCCCACCTCTGATACTGGGTCTTGCCCAAAGAATGTCACATGTAACTTCAGTTTCTATCTCAATGGATTTGAGTTTCCTTTCTACTGTGACAAATACACTCTCTCCATTTCCCACTTGCCAACTTTCTGTACCTAACATTGTGCAAGCTTCACTGCTTTTCAAAAGTGCTTCAAACTCTGGCATTTTGTTGCCAATGCTTTGGCATTTAACCATTAGGATTTTAATACTCTCACCTGTGGGGAGCATTTCTTTCGATTTTACACTCATACTTTTGGATTTCCTACAGCTATTGTTATACATTCACTTTATTTTTTGTGGTATAGCACTAAAACTGTGTGTTGACTGCATATTTGTTGGTATGTTTTTGTATTATTCTACTTTCTTTCTACTTAATGTTTCCTGTTCCTTATTATCACAATTTTTCATTCCGGTACTTTTTTCTCCTGTTGAAATTGGTAAGGTCGAGTAATAAAACTTCCCTAAATCACTTAATATAGAATGTTCCATTGCGAAATACCTGACCAATGCCTTTCCATAATCCAAGCTCATGCTCCACCTATGATGACCTTGTCATTGGTACAATGTTAGAAACTAATCTTCCTTTCAGATTTGCAGTGAATTTGGGAGAGGGCAGGCAGATAGCCAATGTACAGTTAATAAATCCATATCTACTTCCTCCTCACTTAACTGATTCAATGTAAACATGTTTCTGAGAAGATATCCCATGTGATGTTCGTTCCAGTATAATGATGTTCCAGCTACATAGCACATCTTACTTAGAATATCTTCATCAGCACAGTTTTATAGATAAATAAAATTATTACAGGAAATTTGTTCACTTTGATTTGTATCATTGACACCAGTGCAACCATAAATTTAATTTGCAATTACAGCTTTCAAAAAATTCATTTCTAGGCCAGGGCTCCCTATCTCAAATTGATACCTTTACTCTCCTGCATCATCCCTGAAAATTTGTGTCATAATCAAAGTAGCCTTTATAATATAGCAACTCATGTTGAATATGGAATCCTGATAAGTATAATAAGCACTGTATAGTGAAATTAACTATGTGCACTTGAATGACATACTGAATTCTCTCCTCCACTGTAATTTCAAACAAATCCCTCTCTGATAACAGCTCTATGGTGGTCTCAGTTTTGCATCAGGTACATACATTTAATCATTGTCTGTTTGGTCTTTTGTTTTATTTATTTTTAAATTTCATTTTTTCATTTAATAACTTCATGCCTCTGGTGCCCATGCAGATTAAATACTTATATTGTCTTACAAACAAGTAATTTAAGATCTTTTGTCAGCCCATTTGAAATTTCCATGTCATTTAAATTCATTAAATGAGAAATAAATGTGGGAGAATGCTGCTTTTTGTTATGAGAGACAGCTGAAAGATCCTCAGATCCATACAAAACAAAATATTTGTTGTAGCATACATACATCATTTTGAACTAGATTTCCTTGCAAGAACATCCTCCCCCAGTCACAGACTTGAATTAATGGTAGTATAGTTGTTAAAACTGGCCATTGGATATATTTGTCATTTACAGGGCTGTTACAAATGATTGAAGCGATTTCATAAATTCACTGTAGCTCCATTCATTGACATATGGTCACGACACACTACAGATACGTAGAAAAACTCATAAAGTTTTGTTCGGCTGAAGCCGCGCTTCAGGTTTCTGCCGCCAGAGCGCTCGAGAGCGCAGTGAGACAAAATGGCGACAGGAGCCGAGAAAGCTTATGTCGTGCTTGAAATGCACTCACATCAGTCAGTCATAACAGTGCAATGACACTTCAGGACGAAGTTCAACAAAGATCCACCAACTGCTAACTCCATTTGGCGATGGTATGCGCAGTTTAAAGCTTCTGGATGCCTCTGTAAGGGGAAATTAACGGGTCGGCCTGCAGTGAGCGAAGAAACGGTTGAACGCGTGCGGGGAAGTTTCACGCGTAGCCCGCGGAAGTCGACGAATAAAGCAAGCAGGGAGCTAAACGTACCACAGCCGACGGTTTGGAAAATCTTACGGAAAAGGCTAAAGGAGAAGCCTTACCGTTTACAATTGCTACAAGCCCTGACACCCGATGACAAAGTCAAACGCTTTGAATTTTTGGCGCGGTTGCAACAGCTCATGGAAGAGGGTGCGTTCAGTGCGAAACTTGTTTTCAGTGATGAAGCAACATTTTTTCTTAATGGTGAAGTGAACAGACACAATGTGCCAGAACTGCGAGCTCGCATCAACGATGCTTTCGAACTCATTGATGGGCACATGCTGCGCTGAGTGTTGGAGGAACTTGATTATCAGCTTGATGTCTGCCGAATCACTAAAGGGGCACATATCGAACATTTGTGAATGCCTAAAAAAACTTTTTGAGTTTTTGTATGTGTGTGCAAAGCATTGTGAAAATATCTCAAATAATAAAGTTATTGTAGAGCTGTGAAATCGCTTCAATCATTTGTAATAACCCTGTACTTAGTCTTTTGTGCACTGTGATTTATTGATCATATCAAGGAGAAGAACATTTTTGTGGATGCATAATAAGTTACAATACACATTAACAAAGAGAAGCAGCTGTAAAAATCAAATCCTGTATGCTGCATTTGTAATTAGCACTGTCTCTAATTACATCATCATTAATGAACTGATTAACACTACTCATCCTGCATTCCTTTTTATAATTAGTTATCATTAAACTGCTACATTATATGCCTCTTCACAAAATCTAGAAGTGATCACAAAATTAATAGGAAAGCCTCTACTTTGCAGGAAAGACAAAGAAAAAGCCATGTTTTTCCCTCAATTACACTAAGTATTTTGTAGCGCCTGGAGAACTGTTACTTGTCACTTGGGCATAATGGGGTGTTACTGTGACTGGTCTTTTGAAGGTTAGGTTACTAGGCTTGTTTGGGTGGCAACTCTCTGAAGTACATGACAAATTGGTGTCCCTCCTTGACTGTCTGCCCTTTGGTCATATTTGAACATTACGACTCCAAGTTTTAAGACAATCCACCAGCTTAAGGGATTTTAATATTAATTAAATGGCGAATAGGAAAGATATTTACCCCTCCACCTTACAGTTTACCTTGCCCGAATAATATCAGTGTTGTTTGTTGTTGGAGAAAATTAGTTTTAAAACCCAAACAGAATAATTTAATTAAGAAACATTTTCAATTAATCACTTGATAGGCTCATACTCAGTATCAATCAACTCATCATCTCACCAGCAATGTGTATCTGAAATTGGATTTTCTAAATTAATTTTGTGCCACTTTCTTTCTTTGTTTCTGGCACTGGGAAGTGCAATCTTGATAGCCTCTCCATGTGCTATATTTACCCATGAAAAGTCTACAGGCTACTGCCACCCACTCCAGAATACCAATTTGGGTAACAACTGTTCTCTATGAGGAATCAGAAACCTTCACTAAGCAATACATAAATCAAAATTTATAAAAACAGTAACAAAATTGCAATTGCACATTCATGAATGAAAAATTACGAAGACAGTGAAGTTCAAATATTCTTTACACCATTTACAGTCAACAGCTACTCAGGGATGATCTCTTTACAGTTTGCACTATACAAGAAGCAAAACTTAATTCTAATTCGGAGCTGGAGCCAAGTTCCAGTGGTGGCTCTTATAACTTTGTGAGGATTTACTTTGCAAGAGAAATTTTAGATTAACAACATAAACCTTTATCAAATTTTATAGAGTCTCCATTGGTTTATGAACTTACTATCTGCCAATTCGTTCTATTCTTTGATGACAGCTTGTCCCAAGAGGGACCCTCATTACTAAACCTTAAATTACACTGGTTCTGTCAGTAGCTGTACACTATGCTTATTGAACTCTGTAGACTTTTCATGCTCCATAGACTGACTGTGCCGTGCCTGGCATGGTTGCTTATTTATTGGTTGAGAGGGCTTTAACTTTCACTTTCTGAAAAGGGATACTGTTTACTCACAACACTTCCTTCAGATAGGTGATGGGCTTGGCCATCACAGTATCATCAACTGTGTGGACTCAGCAGAGACGGGAAGGATACCAACAGGTACAAGGGTTGCCCAGAAAGTAATGCACCACATCTTTTTTCTCAGCTGAAAACAATGCTATGAATGTGAAATGTTACATATGTATTATTTGAAGTCTCCTGAGTGAGTGTGCCAAGTTTCCGTTACTTCTGACAGATTGTGTAGCTGCAGGACAGTTTCAAAATGGCGTCTGTAGGTGATGTACATTACAAGCAACATGCTGGCATTGAATTTCTCACTGCAGAGAAAGAAACTGTGGGGAATATTCACAAGCACTTGTGCAAAGTCTATGGAGTATCTGCTGTTGACAGTAGTACATTTAGTCACTGGGCATTGAGGGTGGGGTCATCAGAAGGCGGTTCAGCAGAGCTCCACAATTTGCAGCAGTCAGGGACACCATCCACAGCTGTCACACCTGACACGTTGCAGAGAGCTTCCGCTTGTTTGGGCCATTAAAGGATACCATTTGTGGGAGACATTTCAATGACAATAAGGAGGAGAGTCACACAGTGAAGCAATGGCTCCACCACCAGGACAAGAATTGGTACCAACAGGGCATACATGCCCTTGTTTTGCACTGGAGGAAGGCTATAGAATGGGATGGAGTGCAGATAAAACACCATTCTTTTGTGTGTGTAATTCTCATTACGTTCAATAAAGAATTGAAGAAAAAAATGCGGTGCATTACTTTCTTGGCAATACTCGTATTTGGTGCAACCCAGCCTCTAGACTGGGGACAGGTAGCAGCAACCAACCTTCAATCCATGGATGGGCCCACCCACACAGCCAAATGGCAGCAACTGGTTCCTGAGGATGGCCACTATCTTTAGTCATATGAGAGCTTACTACCATGGTGGTAGTCACTGTAACCCAACACTTCAGTTCCTTAGTATACTGTCTACACTTCACCTGTTGACTAGGAGGCATCCACTCACCACTAGCTGTTATCACCTGAACTAACCAGTTATTATCACTGCCTCAGTCCTGCTTTGTCTGACTGGGGGCATCTCAGAAAGACAGTCTTGTGACACAAAGCTGTGACAGTTCAGTTGCAGACCAGCCTTGATCAGGTTACAGGTTTGTTTACATTACAATTCACCTTATTTATACAAGTTATGTAACTATGTAAATTGTTCTATATTAATAATATTAATTATACAGTTGGTTACATCTAAAAACAAAGATGATGTAACTTACCAAACGAAAGCATTGGTATGTTGATAGAGACACTAACAAACACAAATACACACACAAAATTCAAGCTTTCGCAACCCACAGGAAAGAGGAAAGGAAAGGAAAAGACGAAAGGATGTGGGTTTTAAGGGAGAGGGTAAGGAGTCATTCCAATTCCAGGAGCGGAAAGACTTACCTTAGGGGGAAAAAGGGACAGGTACACACTCGCACACACACACATATCCATCCGCACATATACAGACACAAGCAGACATATGTAAAGGCAAAGAGTTTGGGCAGAGACGTCAGTCGAGGCGGAAGTACAGAGGCAAAGATGTTGTTGAATGACAGGTGAGGTATGAGCGGCGGCAACTTGAAATTAGCAGAGGTTGAGGCCTGGTGGGTAACGGGAAGAGAGGATATATTGAAGGGCAAGTTCCCATCTCTGGAGTTCTGTTAGGTTGGTGTTAGTGGGAAGTATCCAGATAACCCGGATGGTGTAACACTGTGCCAAGATGTGCTGGCCATGGACCAAGGCATGTTTAGCCACAGGGTGATCCTCATTACCAACAAACACTGTCTGCCTGTGTCCGTTCATGCGAATGGACAGTTTGTTGCTGGTGATTCCCACATAGAAAGCTTCACAGTGTAGGCAGGTCAGTTGGTAAATCACATGGGTGCTTTCACACGTGGCTCTGCCTTTGATCGTATACACCTTCCGGATTACAGGACTGGAGAAGGTGGTGGTGGGAGGGTGCATGGGACAGATTTTACACTGGGGGCAGATACAAGGGTAGGAACCAGAGGGTAGGGAAGGTGGTTTGGGGATTTCATAGGGATGAACCAAGAGGTTACGAAGGTTAAGTGGACGGCAGAAAGACACTCTTGGCGGAGTGGGGAGGATTTCATGAAGGATCGATCTCATTTCAGGGCAGGATTTGAGGAAGTCATATCCCTGCTGCAGAGCCACATTCAGAGTCTGATCCAGTCCCGGAAAGTATCCTGTCACAAGTGGGGTACTTGGGTGTTGGGGTTCTTCTGTGGGAGGTTCTGGGTTTGAGGGGATGAGGAAGTGGCTCTGGTTATTTGCTTCTGTACCAGGTTGGCATCCTTTTGTCTTTCCCTCTCCTTCCCTCTTTCCTGATGAAGCAACCGTGTGTTGCAAAAGCTTGAATTTTGTGTGTGTGTTTGCGTTTGTTAGTGTCTCTATTAACATACCAACGCTTTCGTTTGGTAAGTTACGCCATCTTTGTTTTTAGATATATTTTTCCCACATGGTATGTTTCCCTCTATTATATTCTTATATAGTTGATTGATATTTATAATTTATATAACTAATATATAATTTATAGAAATATTTGATTCAACAATGGTAATTGACACATACTTAAAAGCTACATTTTTTAGTTTAGTGGCCTTCTTCCACACATAGGCACTTCCTCATTTAGCGAGTGGCTCTCACCTTTTTGCGTTTCTATGTTTAACAGTATAAGTTTCCTTCCACTTTGACTTGTCAACTACTTCTTTGCTAATTACTGCACAATCACATAAATTCTTTCCCTGGGTAACTTTCATCCCAAAAACACTCTGGTCTCATCTCCTCAGGGTGAGATTTCATTTGAAATTTTTAAATTCCAGAATGAGAGTACTGTGGACAAAGTGCCTAAGGGATCATAAGGGTGTTTTCGTTCCATTTTAGCTGTTCAACCCTGCCCCCCCTTCCTCCCCCCCCCCCCCCATCTCTCACTCTCTCTCTCTCTCTCTCTCTCTCTCTCTCTCTCTCTGTGTGTGTGTGTGTGTGTGTGTGTGTGTGTGTGTGTGTGTGTGTGTGAGCTCTCTACCCATGGTGGCAGACATGACTTAACTTACATCTTCCTACTTTTTCTGAACTGGACTTCACTACACCCATTCAGGAGGTAGTCCTTGCTGTTCCTTCCTCTTAACATCCAGTGCCGGATGATTCCTCACTCAGCTATATGACTCCACATAAATGACAACAAGAAAATTAAACACTCTATCCTGAATAGATACACACATTGAAGCACCCAGATTAATACTCACTCTTTCTCTTTCTGTTCATTAAATCTAATATCCATATGACATATCTATTGGTCATACAAGCACGTAAGAACAAAATACTCCAAAATGACAGTAGGACATAAATCTCAAAGGGTGAAACTTATAGCTGATAAATACCTTAACATTATCAACTGTATCCAGATTGATGAATAAATATGAGTGACTGACCAGTACCTTTTTAACTATATAGGGACCATTGTAATTAGACAAAACTTGGCAATTTTCTTTTCAGTCAGGTCCAATTTGTGGTGATTTCTCACCGGCAGTAAATCACACTCCTTGGTAGTAGGTTTCTTAGTGGTTGTATCATGTTCCACCTTCCTCAAATCTTCCTTTATCCTAATCTTTCTTAAAGCCGTTACTGGTGTGGTTTGAAGATCTTCTACGGGGAAAGGGGTAGTCTTGCTGCCACTCTAACAGATGTAACTTCTGATCGTGATAGCATCAGTTCAGCCAATCTATACCCAGCGGAATTGTGAATCAGGTTGTTTATTATCTCCTTGAACTGAGGTATATATTTGACCCAATGAGGATGTTCGGTTGAACACTATAGTCAGGCCTGGTTTCCTTCTCTGAAGCAACATTCAAATGGTACACATTCATCTGGTGTATTGTTACTCCTTGCTGCCACATCTCAAGGGCCCAAGTATAAAAAGTGAAACGAGGATCATTGTCAGAAGGGGCACCTTTGGGGTTGCCTAGAGAGTCAGAGTACTTCTTAAAGTATCTCACCATAACAATGGCTGATGTGGTCCTTACTGAAAAGAACTATATATATGTGTGCACAGAGTTTCCCTCTCTCGCTATTCTAGTGTGTCCAAACATACAGCATTGCACCCAGCAAATGGTAGTACATTCATATCATCCCGCACGCTTGATCTTCGAGTACCTAGTTCTTAATAGCCAGAAGTTTGGTGTCATTCGACTAGTAGGGAGTTACATCCTGAAGCTTATGCCTCAATTCAGCATCACCCTCTATGTTCTTGACCCATAGGATATCCATTTCCTTGTTTTCCAGGGGGTCCAGATCCTCAGTGGACATTCCCAGAGGAAGATGGGGTAATGCATCTGTAACTAAGTCATCCTTGCTGAGCACATACTGGACAGTATAACTGAACTCCTGGAGAGCTAGAGCCCAGTACACTAATCTGGCATTCAGGTGCTGACAGCTGTTCAGGAATGTTAATCCCTGGTGATCAGTCACTATCATTTCCTGATGATCTAGAATCTAGATATTACTGCCAGAACCAGTGTAAACTCCAGATTACTGATGATAACTCCTTAGTCACACTGTACCTTCTTCCACAATCACTCAACATCCTACTTGCAAAGAAGACAAGTAGTGCTCTTTCTCATCCCCCTTGTCCTGCTCTTGATACAACTCTGAACCCATAGCATAGTGAAATGATAGAGGCAAGGAAGAACTTTTTGCTGAAATCAGGGTGGCAGAGTGAGGTGTCTTTTGCCAACAAATTCTCACATCTTTGTTCATGAGACTGACAAAAGGGAATGTTCTTCTTTAATAGTCCAGTCAGATTGGCACTGTTTCCAGCATTGTCATTCACAATGTCTCTGGTTTTTGGGTGAAGGAAATTGGCAGATAGTTTCCAACCTTTCTTCACCTGCACGCATACCCTTGCTACTCAAGGTATGACCTATGAAGTGTACTTCTTGACAGGCAAACCTACACTTTCCTAGTACCAAGGTCATACCAGTTCATGCCACAGCTCGTATTACACTTTGCAATGTTTTACAATGTTCTATGAAACTCTTTGAAGTGACCATTATGTCATTGTTACGTGGCATGAATCAGCTGGGCAAATCAGTACCAAAAATCAAATCCAGAGCATGAATGAAAATAGAGACACTTACATTTAGCCCCAATGGCAGAACTGTGTATTCAAAGCTCTTGCTGTTGACTATAAATACGGTATATTTCATGGACTGCTCTGAAAGTGGAATTTGCCATTATGATCAGTGATATTGAATCTGGTGAAATACTTTGCCCCCTCAAACTGAGCCAGTAAGTCCTCCACAGCCTCTGGATGATCCCTTTCAGTAACTGACACCTAATTAAGATACCTAGCATCCAAGATCAGTCTAATTCCCCCACAACCACCACTTGTTTACTGCTAATACTGCATTATTGTATGTACTATTGGAATGTTGGATAACTTCCTATTGTAATGCTTGGGGAACATTTTTTTCAATAGTGTTCTGTTTGGGCAGAGGGATGGGGTTTGGAGATGAGTAAAACTGCTCTCCTTTCTTAACTTTAGTGTGACAAGTGTGTGATGGAAGTCAACCAAGTTGGACTTGAAATACCATGGCGCATGGCCTCAATTTGAGGATAAGAATAATCTGCTGCTATAGTATCAGATTACTCCCTTCTTGAATATTCATGTATAATAGTGCCTCCTGTAGATTAAGTGTGAGAATGTCTGTCCTGTTGGGCCAGCACAGGTATCTGCTTGTCCCTCACACCCATCTCTGAACAAGTTTTGCTGGTTAAGCCTTATGGACAGTGGTTTCTCATCCCTCCCATCACAAAAAATGGTGTACAGAATGGAAGAACCATGCTGTGTTCATTTTTGCTAATATTTACTCCCGCCTTCTCACAATCGATGATAGCATCTGTGCTGCTCAGCCAATCAACAATGAGAATTATAGGTGGCTAACAACAAATTCTGACTGATACCAGATAGGTCACAGCAAAGACAATTGCAGCAATACTTGTTCAGTGACAGGTTTGGGCTGACAGTCAGTCACTGCTCTGATCTGTACCACTGTTTTACCTTGTCCTTAATTGTGGTAAAGTGAACCTTGGATATCATAGAAAAGGCTGCCAACAAATCTTCTAAGCAATTCTGTGGGCAATTCAGCTCCCTTCTCAAGTCAGTGCACACACTCAGCAGGGATGACTGGTTTGTGCTGTTAGTTTTCTAGATTGATCTCAGTGACAGCAGTGGTCATCACTGGCAGCACACTTACACTGTTGTTATGCGGGACATATGCCTGCAGTTATTTGCTTTACGATTTCATCCTATATTATTCATAAACTGTATTGACATGATGTTCCCGTTACTCTGGTTTGTCGACAAGTTGTTTCCACTTTGGTTTCGTGCTGGATGGTCACTTTCTCAACCTGACTTATTCTGATTATGACAGTGACTTGTTTGTGACTGATTGTTTGTTCCCCCTGATGGCGAGGCAATTGATGATTTCATTCCTCTTGAAAGTCATCAAGACACAACAAGACTTTGAGTGATTGCTTGGTACTAATAATGGGAGCAGTAAACAGCTACCGATATGGCCAGTCTGGCATCTGGTAACAAATTAGGGATATCATCTCCTTGGGATCTATGGGAGGCCCCAGGTGATGCACTGTTGACACCTAACAAAGGAAAAATTCATGAGTGTTCTGCTGCTGCCAGGGCTGTATGATGGGCCTTTTGTCAGAGACTGCCTAACACTGTTGACATGCCTGATTCCACTATTGGGCCAAAATCTCCCTGTTTGGCTCTGTAAAATATGCACAGTATTGTCCCATTATCTGCCACCACAGACTGTCCTTAGATATGAGATGCTGACCAAAGGCTTCCATGAATTGATGGTGACTGATACTCACAGATCCAGTGCTGCAAACTCTGTAGAAGTCCACAGGGTGAATTTTTGAATTTTAAATCTCTAGAACATTCCCAATTTGTGGATGAAAATTGGACTAAAATGTGACATGATTAAGTGTTTTTCTGGTGCAGAATTTACTAGCTCTCCCCTGAAAAAGTTTTGTAAATAAGTTCTCTCAGGAAACTTTGTTACCCTTTCCATTGTGGTGAATGTATTTATTCAAGTCGTTTCTCCTATCCCTGTAGCTACGTTAGTAGTGAGAACAAGATTTTGTGGGGCTACCACATGCTGTGCCCAAAGCTAAACTGCACAATCGCCAGCACCTGACAATGAAGCCACCTGCAGTACTATCAATTCCAGAAAATCGCCTGCACAATTAATGTTGCCACCTGAAGAGACTGCTCAAGTTGGGGAGAGCACTAGAATGTTAGGCAGCACAGGGATTTCCACATCAGAAACAGAATTCTGTCAGCCGTCTTGCACTGCAACTTATCACTAATCTTATTCACTAGTCTTACCTCTAGTTTGTCATACTATGCCTTGATCCTTTCAGTAACTCCTGACTGAATCTGTTCTAATTTTCCCTCGCTCTTCTATACTCTGTTTTCTATAGCTGAGAATAATTGTGTGTGTTCAGAAAGGATGCTACTATTTTCCCCCTCTCGCTAAGTGACTCGAGTGCTGTACCCTGTCCATATATTTGATTGGCAATGGTGATCACCTGTCTGTCTATGCCCAAAAATGTTTTGTCTATGGTATTTAATTTTGATTCAATATTCTCTCACACTTCCTTACTATCTGTAATCACTTTGACCAAGCCCTCCCTCCCCAGACTCCTAAGGTCCATAGCCTGAGCATTTAGGCAGAAAGTGTATTCATTGCTGTACACCTGAAAGGCTGCTACAAATGTCTTTTACAGTTTCTAGAGCTCAAGACTGTTGACCGACCTTGGTATTAAGTTCTGCACTTAATTTATTACTTAGAGCTTCCAATGTTGCCCATAACTCAGTGTTCTGAGATTCTAATTTAGCATCTGGAGGCTCTAAAGGTGCCTATAACTCAGCATCTGAGAACCTAATTTTGCACCTATGCCAGCCAGCAACCAACCAGACAAATTGTTGTGGACAACAGACAGTTGTAAAGTGGTACTTGCTGTTGTCTATAGTTGTTTCTGCGGTCAGCAGCATTCATTGCTGTGTGATGACTCCTTCAATGTCATCATGCTCTCTTTAAGTGACAGCAGTGGTGTTGGAAGCTGCGGGTGCAGGTATGTCGTCACCCTCAGAATGCCAGGAACACTGTAGATGCTCATCTCAGACCACTGTGGTGAGATGTCACCAACCATGGGGTGAGAAGGAACACCACCCTGGCCCACTGGGACATCAGAGTTGTCTGTCCACTCCTCTGCACAGGCAGAGTCTGGAAACACTTCTGGCCAAGACAGTAGTATCAGCTTCCACAAAGGCCAGGACTTGCAATGGCATACCACAGCATGCATCAGGCCAGTCCCTTTCATAATCAGCTGGGCCGCCAGTCCTGCTTCACAACCTCTCCCTGATAGCTACAGTGTATGGATAGGCATGCAAGAAAGAAATAACTATCTCAAGTAATTTTGGGTTGATTCAATAAATACGGTTCTCACCTGCAGTGTGATTAGTGGCGTACAGATTCCTCTTTCATTACTGCAACCAAATCGGTCAATTATGGTCAACCACAGACTAGATTGCTTTTAAAAGAGACAGAGTCTGCATGAATAATACAGCCTAGTAAATTTCGCAAAAAAGGAAACCCGGACAACTGAAGGGTCCTGTCACTATTGCCACATTCTGTAGAGACTGTAGAATTGTTAATCACTTGGACAGAACGGCGTGTTACTGTGATCAAGGCAATCAATGCAGCTGCAGTGACTGACTTTAAAGATTGATAAATACACTCACATGTTTTCCCTCTTAGAAATACAGTCATTCATCTGCTGATGTTTTGTCTTTTTTATCACAGAAGCATCCAGATTCTTCTCCATGTACTAGGTGTGTTGGTTATCTAAATATTTGTAGAGTTACTAAAAAGAAGACAGGAGAAAGTTGAAGTCAGTGATAGGCCTTTTAAGACATTATTTTGATAATATATTGTAAGCAAAAGAGAACAAAAACAGAGGTAACCATGTTATAAAAGTTACTACATTCCAGTCAAAAATATTGGCATGAATTGTGATCTCCAGTCAAGTTGTGGAGCAGGTAATATACAAGACAAATTCATAGAAAGTTTAATGATGTCAAGAACTAATCTCCTCAAAAGTGAGAGTGATTATAAAAGTATTACTTCAAACATAGTAAAAGGAAACTGTGGAAGTTTATTTCACTGCAGAGAAACTCCTAGTATGCAATGCAAGCGTGGTATTTGCTTAATGGCTTATTAGCTATCACCTTTGTTGTCACTTGTTCATGACTAGTAATCATGGGACCCTTTAGCAATAGAAGACTGCTTCTAAAGTGATGAAAAGTCAGCCTTGAACTAAGATGACTGCAACTTCCACTTAACGGCTACTCATGAAATGACACATCTAACATTTTCAAGCAACTGAATATGATGGGGGCTGAGAAATGGTCTCACAGGACTTCTGTTACCACGGGCAACTCTCATCAGTGCACTTTGAAGATACACAAAACGGTGACAGTATTCAACAGTATTGGAGGAGGAGGTGCTAACAGTTCCTGTCTCCTGGACTGGAGGTGCAAGTCAGCTGTTTGGAGACTATGGTACCGAGCGTACTTGGGTGCCATCTCTCCAAAGCACATGATGAATTGGTGTCCCTGTGTGCTCGTTTTTCCTCTGACCATATTTGAATTTAAAGGCTCCAAATTTTAAGAAACCCACCATTTTGAGGGATTTTAATATTAATTGAGTGGTGAACAGGAGAAATGTTGGTACCCTCCACCCAAAAGGCATGATAAAATTAAGGAACATTGTAATTAGTCACTTTGTAGGTTTTGTCTTCAGTATCAATCAACTCATCATCTCACCAGCAATGTGGATCTGTAATCAGATTTTCTGAATTAATTTTATATCGCTCTCTGTTTTTATTTGTGGCCCTGGTAAAAACACTTTTGGCATGTGCTGTGTCTGCCCATGAAAAGTCTGTGTGTTACAAATTGCTATTTATCTAATACTGCTTGCTTAGTATTCATGTGACTGTACATATATCAAGAAATAAATGTCATCAACATGTTGTTAGAGAATTGGATAATTTATAGAAGAATTGGCTACTAAAACATATTTTTAATTTCTTTTTGAATTTGTAGGTATATTAAATTTCTTACTTTTCATCTGCCAGCAAGTAATTAATGTACATTGCACCGGGACACAGGATCTCATTCTGAATTGCAAAAAGGAAAGCAAAGTCTCCTACAAAATATTTTTGTGTCTAACGTATTGTCATTATGTAAATCACAGTTAATCTTACATGTTAAGGATCAAATGCCATCAGTGAGTAAAAATATTGGAAAGTGAGTTTAATAATTATAAGATCTCTAATGACAAAAAGTACACAGTTATCTAATTTACACATTATGGACATTGCTCATTTTTTGAATAAATATTTTATTTACTTTAACTGCATTGCCCCAAAAAATGTTACCAAACGACAACTGGCAATGAAAATACAAAAGATAAGTTAGTATGCATGTCCTCAAGTCATCGCAATCAAATATGCCAAACTGAGTTTCTTGCTTATAATCTGATGAGCGTCAAGAAATTTTGATGTGGAATCAATAGCAGTAATAGACTGAAATTAAACGATATGGCTCCACACTAGGTGCCAAACTGTAGTAACGGATTCAAATTAAATGAAATGGCCCAACATTGGGCACCAAAACATAATACAGAGTATGGAATTCAGTTAAGAGAGGGGTATGGAGAACAACAGTTGTGTTTATTCATTTGCACAATAACATATAAATTATAAATACAAAATTCTCAAGGTCAATTTAACTGGGCATATAGGAAGGGATTATTCATTTGGTTTTACTACATGGTATCGATGGAATCAGTGGTGTGTGAGGATATAGGCAGCTGATGTAGTGACGACATGACATGTTGATGTCAAGACAGGCTGACAACAGTTGTGTGACTATTGACTGGTATTCAGTAGCTTCATCTTCACATCTCATGCATTACTCAGAGCAGATTAATCTGTGCTCTGCCTGCTGCTTCCTGTTTAACTGCTTGTGCAGTTTGTCAGCCACCCCATTTCGACAGTTAGCACTGCTCTATTTTCTGGGCAGCAGAGAATGTTAGTGTGTCCTGATGCTCATATGGTATATTATGCCTGCTGTAATTAGACTGCAGATGCAGTGTCCGAGTTATATTTGGGGGCTGAGATCAAATAGTGGATACACAGTCAAATGCCCATGGACCTGAGTATTGGACTAAATCAGGCTCAGAGTCTGAAAGTCAAAGGGAAAAGAGATTGATACACTTCCAGAATGCGAAGTCAGAATGAGGATACACATACAGGATTCAGAATCAGGGGTGACCTGAAGCATCACAATCCAAAACCAGCATGAGAATGAGCATCAGCTCCAGAGTCAGTCTCAAGATCAGAACAACTCCCTGACTGCTCCTACTCAGGAGTTGTAATCTCCTTTTCCCACTCTTATCCTTCAGGGTGCTGAATTTCTCATCATATCATATTGTCATTTGTAGGCTCAATTTGCAGCATGCCCACCCCCCTCCAGTGAATGATTGATACTGGATAATACTGCTCTGCCAGTCTTGTTTGCAGGGTGCTGACTGTTCTGATCCTATTTTGAAAAATCCCTTGCTTCTCCTTTGCAGGTGGATAGGCTTCACATTATCAGTGGCCAGCATGGTGTATCAAAGCTAGACAGCACTCTCTGCAGCTGGTCTCACACTGTCTGAAGGCATGGCGCCATCCTGTTGGCCTGTATTCCTTAGCATATTACATGTCAGATTTTCTTAAGAAACATTTATAAATATGTCCAGGCATTTGTTCTCTACAATACTGAGTTTCATGTGTGTGCAACTTAACAGCTGGTCTGTTTGTAATGGGGAGACCTTTAAGCTCTCTGCTCACATGTCCCTGGTACCCAGGAAAGCATCATTCAGGTGACAGTCAGTCTCTAAACAGGACACCCTCTCCTGATCAAATTACAGCACTTTTACACTGCACCTATACATCTTCAATGGATTTGAGAAAATTGCACAGTAACAAGGCTTGACTAAGCTGGAACTCTTTTGACCAAAATATTAGACCATTTTTGCTTGTGATTAAGATGGAAATCAAGTTATTTTATGTATAATGAAACTGGGAGGCATGTTCTTTTAAGGAAATTAAGACGGTATCTATTGTGGATAGTTTTCTGAATTTTTTAGACCCCAGTTACAAAATACTGTTGCATATTTCCTATATTTACTGACTGGTTATTAGACAGTCCTGAATATAACACAATGTAATGCAGGGGTGGTGACTGGAAGGGCATCTGGCCACCCTCTACCTCTAACATAGCCAAATTCAGATTAAAATTCTGACCCCATAAAGATATGGAATAAGGCCAGGAAATGAGGAAGAACTAAAGAATTAAGAAAATTCCAAAAATGGTGAGAGAGTATTCAAATAAATAATATATTATAGCTGTGCATGTTAGCCCACTGATATCAGTTTACTGTATGCAGCTTGCTCTGCCTGACAAGACAAGAAGCGAATAGAAGTTTTTGAAATGTGGTGCTACAGAAGGGTGCAGAAGATTAGGTGGATAGATCACGTAGCTAATGAGGAGGTACTGAACAGAATCTGGAGAAACGAAATTTGTGACACAACCTGACTAGAAGAATGGGTTGTTTGGTAGGACATATTCTAAGACATAAAGGGGCCACAAATTTAGTATTGAAGGGAAGAGTGGAGAGTAAAAATTGTAGAGGGAGACAAAGAGATGAATACAGTGAGCAGATTCAGAAGAATGATTCATATGAATTGTGTTCATCTGTAAGATTTTTGCTGTGCAAGAAACATGTAGATTCAATACCATTACTATCAATATGATGATGATGATGATGAAGATGATGCACTATTTGTTTAAATTGCGTTATTTCACAAAATAATGTAGTATAACTGTTTAAGTATTACTTAAATATGAAGTAGAGATTGAGCTGAAGGTCATATAATTATATGTATGTAAACACTCAGGTAGAAAGTACACTGAATGTGCAAGTACAATTATGCTGTTAAGGTATCGAGTACTCTAGCTGAAATCAAATTGATTAATTTAGTAATTCAGTGTTAGCACATTCTTCCATGGTCTCTAAAAATTAGTAGTGATGTTGCTTCTAACAGAATACTAAAATATTGTGTTGGCTTCATAAAATTACTCTTAAGCTTTTTTTGTAATCAGGTAATGACTCTGGGGCATATTACCTGACAGACATAAATCTGCTCTAGCAACATCCATCTATAAAACTGAAGATAAGCAAGTAGATAGTTTCGAACCCCACTCATGACAGAAATGCATTGGATCTAATGGCAACAAATAGATGGGATCTCTTCGATGATGTCCGCATTGAAATTTGTATCAGTGACAATGACGCATCTGTAGCAACAATGATCACCAAAATACAAAGAGCAACTAAAGCAAGTAGAAAGATTTGTATGTTCAGTTACAGCAATATGAAATGGATAGAGTGCTACTCACCACAAAGAGAAGGTGATGAGTGGCACACTGGTCACTCAATGCCTCCTGTATGTGGTGAGTAGCAGTCTATCTATTTTCTATTGTTGTTTTTCCATTCCAGATTTTCCATTAGATATTTAGTTAACTAGATAAAGAGGCAATTGTGATGCATCTCAATAGTGAACTTCAAACATTTAGCTTCACACAGGAGCAAGTAGAAGAACTTGGTTCAAATCGAAGAGAATAGTTGACCAAGCATTGGATAGTTGTGTATCTAGCAGAGAAGTTCACAATGGGAGGTGTCCTCTATGGCTTATGGTCACTGCAGATAAACTTCTACAGAAATAGAGCCTACTGCATAGTGGGTAGAGAAATGCTGAAGGAAACACGTTTGGCTGTCAAGAAGCCAATGCATGAAGTCTTCAGCTACTACCGTAGCAGAATATTCTCAAAACGTCTATCACAAGACGCAATGAAATTCTCACCATATGTAAGGGCTGTTAGTGGCACCAACAAAGTTAGTGTCCAGACATATATGAGTGAGACAGAAACTGATATTGAGTAGGACTAATAATGAACAAGAAAACAGGAATACTGGTACGCTACTATGAACAGCTTAGTGAAAACATATCGTAGACATGACAGACATGAAGCCAACACCCACCAAAGTAGTACAGTTTATATGCCAACTAGCTCCACAATTAATGAAGAGATTGAAGAAATGTATGATGAGATAAATTATTTAGATAGTTAAGGGTGGTATGTGGCAGAGGACTTGAATTTACAGTAAGTGAATATGGATTAGGGAAAAGGAATGAAAGAGGAAGCCACCTGACAGAATTTTCCACAGAGCATAATTTAATCATCACAAACACATGGTTTAAAATCGTGAAAGAATGTATACAGGGAAGTGACCTGGAGTTACTGGAAGATTGATTGATTATATAATGGTAAGACAGAGATTGATTGATTATATAATGGTAAGACAGAGATTTTAAAGTGTAAGACATTTCCGTGGGCAGGTTTGTTGGTTATGAACTGTTGTTTAAAACTAAAGAAATTTAAAAAAGTAGGAAATTAAGGGGATGGGCTCTGGATAAATTTGGAGCATTAGGCAACAATTAACTACAACAGGGAAAAGCAATACATTATAAGATGAATGGGTAGCTTTGAGAGATGATTTAATAAAGACAGCAGAATACCAAATATGTAAAAAGACCAGGTCTAGTATAAATCCTTGGATATCACAGGAGATAATGAATTTAACTAATGAAAGGAGAAAATATAAAAATGAAATGAAAGGCAATACAAATGTCTTAAAAATGAGATTGACAGGAAGTTCAAAATGGGTAACCAGTAATGGCTACAACACAAGAGTGAGGATATGGACGCATATATCACTAGGGGAAAGATAGATAGCACCTACAGGACAATTAAGGAGGCATTTGGAGAAAAGAGAAGCTGCTGTGTGAACACTGGTAGGAACTGAGCTCAGGGAAGATTATTTTGGATTCCAGAGAAGTGTAGGAATGTGGTGTGAGGCAATACTGAACCAACAACTTCTCTTAGAAGATAGGTTAAGGACAGACAAACTTGTGTTTATGGCATTTGTAGACTTACATAAAGCTTTTGACAATGTTGACTAAAATACACTCTTTCAAATTCTGAAGGTAGCAGGGGTAAAATACTGGGAGCAAAAGACCATTTACAACCTGCAAAGGAACCACAAGATAGTTAGAGAGTCAAGAGATGTGAAAGGGAAGCAGTGGTTGAGAAGGGAGTGAGACTTGATTGTAGCCTATCCCCAATGTAATTTAGTCTGTACACTGATCAAGCAGTAAAGAAAACCAAAGAAAAGTTTGGAGAAGGAGTTAAACTTCAGGGAGAAGATATAAAAACTTCAAAGTTTGCTGATAGCATAGTAATTCTGTCAGAGACAGCAAAGGACTTAGAAGAATGTTTGAATGGAGTGGACAGTGACTTGAAAGGAGAATATGAGAAGAACCTCAACAAAAGCAAAACTATGGTAATGGAAAGTAGTCAAATTAAATCAAGCGATGCTGAGAGAATTAGCTTACCAAATGGAACACTAAAAGTAGAAGATGAGTTTTGCAATTTGGGCATTAAAATAACATGATGGCTGAAGTAGGGAGACTATAAAATTATAGACTAGCAACAGCAAGAAAATATTTTCTGAAGAAAAGAAATTTGTTAAAATCAAATCCTGATTTAAGTGTTAGGAAGTCTTTTCTGAAGGTATTTGTCTCGAGTCTGGCCTTCTATGGGAGTGAAACGTGGACACTGAATAGTTCAGACAAGAAGAGAATAGAAACTTTTAAAATAAGGCGCTGCAGGAAAATGCTGAAGATTATAATCAAGAACAACTGCCAACAATAGTAACTTAGAATCAGATATCCTTGGCGTTGTGAAGTAGCTTAAAACACTTGAGAAAGGCAAAGCTTCCAGTCCAGACTGTATATAAGTCAAGTTCTTTTCAGCATATGCCGGTACAATAGCTCCATACTCAGCAGTAATTTCTAACTGCTCGTTCATAGAAAGGTCCATACCCTGAGCCTGGAAAGTTGGATAAGTCACACCAATACCTGAGAAAGGAAATAAAAGTAATCCTTTGAATTACAGACTTATATCACTAACATCAATTTACACTAGGATTTTGGAAGATATACTGTGCTCAAACATTATGAATCACCTTGAAGAAAACAAATTATTGGCAAATAGATGACACTGATTCAGAAAATATCATTCTCGTGAAATACAACTAGCTCTTTACCCTCAAGAAGTAATGAGTGCTATCGACAGAGGATGACAAACTTATTCCATATTTTTAGAGTTCCAGAACACTTTTGATACCATTCCTCATAAGTGTCTTCTAATTAAATTGTTCCTTATGGAGTGTTACAGTTATGTAACTGGATTCATGATTTCTTTCAGAAAGGTCACATTCTGTAATAACTGATGGAAAATCATTGAGTAGAATACAAGTAATATCTGGCATTCTGCAAGGAAGTGTTATAGATCCTCTGCTGTTCTGATCTACATAAACAATTAAGGAGGCAATCTGAGCAGTCTTCTTAGAAGGTTTGCAGATGATACTGTCATGTAATGTCATCAGATGTTCAAAACGAACTGCAAAATGATTTAGACAAGGTATCTGTATGGTCCCCCCATGAACCATGGACCTTGCCGTTGGTGGGGAGGCTTGGATGCCTCAGCGATACAGATGGCGGTACCGTAGGTGCAACCACAATGAAGGGGTATCTGTTGAGAGGCCAGACAAACATGTGGTTCCTGAAGAGGGGCAGCAGCCTTTTCGGTAGTTGCAGGGGCAACAGTCTGGATGATTGACTGATCTGGCCTTGTAACACTAACCAAAATGGTCTTGCTGTGCTGGTATTGCGAACGGGTGACAGCAAGGAGAAACTACAGCCGTAATTTATCCTGAGGGCATGCAGCATGAGCACTAAAAGGAATCCACTGTACTTCAGTTACATGATAAATCACTCAAATCTAAAAGTGTAAATTCAAATAAATATTTAAGTATTACAGTTGCAAATATAGGAAAATCCAGGATAGAATGTAACACTATTGTGAAAAGGAAAGATGCTACTCACCATATAGCAGGGATGCTGAGTCACATATAGGCACAATGAAAAGACTGTCACAAATAAAGCTTTCAGCCAGTAAGGCCTTCATCAAAAATAGATGACGGAGACACATGCACACACTCATGCAAACGCAACTCACACACACAACTGCAGTCTCAGGCAACTGAAACTACACTGTGAGCAAGAGCAGCAGTGCATGATGGGAGTGGCAACTGGGTGACAGTAAGGAGGAGGCTGGGTTGGGGAGAGAGAGGGATAGTAGGGTAGTGGTGGTGGACAGTGAAGTGCTGCAGGTCAGACGGAGGGCTGGAGAGAGGTGGGGAGGGATGGGTAGTGGAAAAGGAGAGAAGTAAAAAGACTCACTGCAATGGTGGAATGAGGGCTGTATAGTGCTGGAATGGGAACTGATAAGGGGCTGGATGG
The DNA here is from genome assembly GCF_021461395.2 of Schistocerca americana. NCBI lineage: Eukaryota > Metazoa > Arthropoda > Insecta > Orthoptera > Acrididae > Schistocerca > Schistocerca americana. The sequence continues at coordinate 853,151,884 of NC_060119.1, forward strand.
GTGAAGACAGTGGCTAATGAAAGTTGAGACCAGGCGGGTTATGGGAACAAAGGATATGTTTGGCAGCATGCTCAGAGCAGGACGGTCCACGTGTTTCTTGGCCACAGTTTGTCGGTGGCTATTCACGTGGACAGACAGCTTGTTGTTTGTCATGCCCACATAGAATGCAGCACTGTGGTGGCAGCTTAGCTTGTAGATCACATGACTGGTTTCACAGGTAGCTCTTTCTTTGATGGCATAGGTGATGTTTGTGACCAGAATGGAGTAATTGTTGGTGGGAGGATGTATGGGACAGGTCTTGCATCTAGGTCTATTACATGGGTATGAGCCATAAGGTAAGGGGCTGGGAGCAGCAGTTGTGTAGAAATGTATGAGTATATTGTGTAGGTTTGGTGAACAGCAGAATACCAGTGTGGGACAGTTGGGAAGGATAGTGAGCAGGACATTTCTCATTTCAGGGCATGATGAGAGGTAGTCAAAACCCTGGTGGAGAATGTAATTTGGTTGCTCCAGACCTGGGTGGTACTGAGTTACAAGGGGAATGCTCCTCTGTGGCCTGATGGTGTGACTTTTTGAGACAATGGGAGTCTCTAAATATATGGCACGGGAGGTTTGTTTTTGTGCAAGGTTGAGAGGATAATTACAGTTTGTGAAGGCTTCATTGAGACCCTCCATATATTTCAAGAGGGCTTGCTCATCACTGCATATGCAATGACCATGGGTGCGTAGGCTGTATGGAAGGGACTTCTTGGTGTAGAATGGGTGGCAGCTGTCAAAATGGAAGTATTGCTGGTGGTTAGTGAGTCTGATATTGACAGAGGTACTGATGTAGCCATCTTTGAGGCAGAGGTTGACATCTAGGAAGGTGACTTGTTGGGTTGAGTATAACCGGGTTAACCAAATGGGGGAGAAATTGTTGAGGTTCTGGAGGAATGTGTTTAGCGTATCCTCACCCTTGATACAGATCGCAAAGATGTCATCAGTGAATTTGAAGCAGGTGAGGGGTTTAGGCTTCTGGGTGTTTAGGAAGGATTCCTCTAGCTGGCCCATGAATAGTTTGACATGGGATGCTGCCAAGCATGTGCCCATAGCCGTACCCCAGATTTGTTTGTAGGTGATGCCTTCAAAGGAGGAGAAGCTGTGGTGAGGATATATTTGGTCATAGTGACTAGAAAGGAGATCATTGGTTTGGAATCCATTGGGCATTAGGGAGGGAAGTGTTCAATAGTGGTAAGGCCATAGGCATTAGGGATGTTGGTATAAAGGGAGGTGGCATCAGTAGTGATGAGCAGGGCACTGTTTGGTAAATGGACAGGAACTATGGAGAGTCAATGGAGGAAATGGTTGGTATCTTTTATATAGGAGGGTAGTTTCTGGGTAATAGGTTGAAGATGTTGGTCTAAGAGAGCAGAGATTCTCTTGGTGGGGCCACAGTAACCGGCCACGATGGGACATCCTGGGTGGTTTGGTTTATGGATTTCAGAAAGCATGTAGAAGTTAGGAGTGCAGAGAGTGGTAGGGGTGAGCTGAGAAATGGACTCTGGGGAGAGGTTCTGGGACAGGCCTAAGGATTTGAACAGTGGCTGGAGATCCTGCTGGATTTCTGGAATGAAGTCACTGTGGCAAGGTTTGGTAGGCGGAAGTATCTGACAACTGGTGGAGTGCTTCTGCCAGGTAATTCTTGCAGTTCAAAACAACAGTGGTGGAGCCTTTGTCTGCAGGTAGAATTATAAGGTCGAGATCAGTTCTTAGATGTTAAATCCAGTTCTTTCTGCGAATGTAAGGTTAGTTTGCATGCTGAGAGATTTGGGGAATGACAGTGAGGCAAGGTTCAAGGTTAAGAAATTCTTGAAAGTTAACAGGGGTGATTTGGGGGCAGTGGGAGTGGATCATGGTTGGATGACGGAGTGAACTGTGTTAGGCAGGGTTCAGCATTGGTCTTTGGTTGAGTCTGTTTGGTAGGGTTGGTGGCAAAAAAGTGTTTCCACTGTAGGGTCCAAGAGAAGGTCTGATCAAGTCCTGCATCACTGAATTTGGGAGTGGGGCAAAAGGTGAGGCCTCAGGAAAGGACTGATATTTCTGTGGAGCTAAGGCTTCTGGAGGAAAGGTTCATGACTATGTTATGGGTTATGGGTCTGTTTAGGTTCTGGATTCTGTGTGGTGGTGGGATGGAATTTAAGAGGGTGGGGTAAGTGTAGTAGGTCTGCAAGACAAAAAGGATTGGCGGAATCTGAACAAGTGGAGGTCATTGTGGGAAGAGGGGTGGCAGCTGCAGATGGGTAATTTGATGGTAAGGCCATTTTGGGGTATACCACGAGCCAAGAAACAACGTAGGAACATTATGTGGAACTGGGTTCTGGTTAGAGATAAGGAAACTTTTCTGTATTGATGCAGATGGAAGAAGCAAGGATCCATGGTGGTGAAAAAAATGCGAAAAATTACGTAAATAGTGTAGAATTACGTCTTAAAAAATTGGCAAAAATACACCAAAATAAATGTGAAAAATCATGAGAAGGATGAAACGGATGTAGAAGGGTGAAACAAGGTGAAATCTGGGGGAGGCAATGATAGCGAAAGGTGAAAACTCACTTAAATTGGCCTGAAGCCACAAATATATATATATATAAAAACAAAGATGATGTGACTTACCAAATGAAAGTGCTGGCAGGTCGACAGACACACAAACAAACACAAACATACACACAAAATTCAAGTTTTCGCAACAAACTGTTGCCTCATCAGGAAAGAGGGAAGGAGAGGGAAAGACGAAAGGATGTGGGTTTTAAGGGAGAGGGTAAGGAGTCATTCCAATCCCGGGAGCGGAAAGACTTACCTGAGTGTATACCCGTCCTTTTTTCCCCCTAAGGTAAGTCTTTCCGCTCCCGGGATTGGAATGACTCCTTACCCTCTCCCTTAAAACCCACATCCTTTCGTCTTTCCCTCTCCTTCCCTCTTTCCTGATGAGGCAACAGTTTGTTGCGAAAGCTTGAATTTTGTGTGTATGTTTGTGTTTGTTTGTGTGTCTGTCGACCTGCCAGCACTTTCATTTGGTAAGTCACATCATCTTTGCTTTTAGATATATATTTCCTATGTGGAATGTTTCCCTCTATTTTTTTATATATATATATAATTTTTCTGTTTTATTTATTTATTTATTTATTTATTTTTTAACTGTGGGTAGCAGGTCTGAGGGTGGAAATTGTGAAGAAGGCACATGGCAGATGTGACTGGATGAGGTGGAATTAGTGGGTGTGAACTGGGATAGAATGGAGAAAGAGTGGGGAGGGCATCATTGGATGAGATACATGATCGTGTGTCACAGAAAAGGTGTTGGAAATAACATGCGAAAATATGGGAGAGTGATGCAGGGAGAGTGAGCAATTCGAAGGTATAGGATTAATGATATTGGTGGGAGTAATGTGGCACATAAGATGCTGCACCAATAATCAGCATGCTCTTGTAGCTGTCTGTTGTGCGTAGCCAAGATGGTTGATGCTTTATGGCTCGTAAGTAGAGAGTGCAGTGCAGTTTGTAAGGTGACAAGAGAAACACAAGAAACAAGAGAAAGAAGAACAGACATGGAGTAGAGTAATGCATTAGAAAATAGTAACAAAGGAAAACAGCACTGGGTTAGAATCGAAGAAAAGCCATCAGGCAAAAATCAAACAAAGGAAAAACCAGGGTGGAATGTAACAATATTATGAAAAGGAAAGTTGCTACAGAGGAGATTCTCCTCCTAACTCAGCACCACCCAGAACTGGAGCAACTGAAAAACATTCTCCTCCAGGGTTTCGACTACCTCTCATCGTATCTTGAAAAGAAAAATGTCCTACCCACTATCCTTCCCACCGTCCACCAAACCTACACAATATACTCATCCATCCCTACAACCCCTGCTCCCAACCCCTTACCTCATGGCTCATACCTCTGCAATAGACCTTGATGGAAGACCTGTCCCATACATCCTCCCACCATCACCTACTTCACTCCGGTCACAAATATCACCTACCCCATCAAAGGCAGGGCTACCTGTGAAACCAGTTTTGTGATTTACAAGCTAAGCTGCAACCACTGTGCTGCATTCCATGTAGGCATGACAACCAACAAGCTGTCTGTCCACACGAATGGCCACCAACAAACTGTGCCTAGCAACAAGTGGACCACCCTGTTGCTGAACACGCTGCCAAACATGACATCCTTCATTTCAATGACTGCTACACAGCCTGTGCCATATAGATCCTTCCCACCAGCACCAGCTGCAATACGTCCTATGTTCCCATAACTCTCCTGGCCTCAACCTTCATTAGTCACTATCCTCACCCATCCAGCCCTTTCCCTACTCCCATTCCAGCACTATACAGCCCTCATTCCACCATTGCACCCAGTCTTCCTATTTCTCTCCTTTTCCGCTACCCCATCCCTCCCCACCTCTCCCCAGCCCTCCATCTGACGTGCAGCACTTCACTGTCCGCCACCACTACCCTACTATCCCTCCCTCTCCCCAACCCAGCCTCCTCCTTACTGGCACCCAGTCGGCACTTCCATCATGCACTGGTGCTGCTGCTCGCAGTGTGGTTTCAGTTGCCTGAGACTGCAGTTGTGTGTGTGAGTTGCATTTGCGTGAGGGTAAGTATGTGCATCTGTTGTCTATTTCTGATGAAGGCCTTACTGACTGAAAGCTTTATTTCTGACAGTCTTTTTGTTGTGCTTATCTGCTACTCAGCATATCCATTATATGCTGAGTAGCAACTTTCCTTTTCGTAATATTGTTACAGCTACAAATAACTTCAATTGGAACGATAATATAGATAACGTTGTGGGGAAAGCAAACCAGAGACTGTGATTTATTGGCAGAACAATGCAACAGGTTTACTAAAGAGACTGCTTACACTACACTTGTGCACCCTCTTCTGGAGTACTGCTGTGCAGTGCGGGATCTGCATTAAATAGGATTGTTGAAGTTCAAAGAAGGGCAGCTCATTTTTCATTATTGTCAAATAGGGGAGTGAGTGCCATGGATATGATCCCTGAATTGGGGTGTCAGTCATTAAAACAAAGGTTTTTTTGCTGCGGCAGGATCTTCTCACAAAATTTCAATCACCAACTTTCTCCTCAGTGTTAGAAAATATTTTGTTGGTGCCCACCTACAAAGGGAGAAATGATCATCATAATAAAATAAGAGAAATAAGAGATCGCATGGAATGATGAGCATGTTCATTTTTCCTGTGTGCTGTTCAAGAGTGGAATGGTAGAGAAGTATCTTGAAAGTGGTTCAATGAACCCTCTACCATTGCTGAGTAATCCTGTGGATGTAGGTGCAGATGGTTAGATTGCATAACTAATAAGGAGTGGGAAAAAGTAATTTGTGGCACAACTTAACAGAAAGAGGGATCAGTTGATAGGACACATTCTGAGACATCAAGGATCACTAATTTAGTATTGGGAGGAAGTGGGGGGGGGGGGGGGGGGGGGGGGATTAATAATTGTGGGATGAGACCAAGAGATGAATACAGTAACCAATTTCAAAAGTATGTAGGTTGCAGTAGTTATTCGGGGGTGAAGAGGCTTTCGCAGGATACAGTAGCATGGAGGCTGTGTCACACCAGTCTTCACACTAAAGACGACAACAGTAACAACACTGCAAAGATCAGTGAAATTGATATTAATGCCAGTGGCACTGAGAAACAACTGAAATCATTAAAACTGAACAAAGCTCTATGGTCTGACAAGATTAGACTAATCACAGAGAGCATAGAGGTATTTAAGTAATTATTCTTCCCATGCTCCATTCATGAAGGGTTGAGAAAAAGCTCTAACAACTATTACAATGGTAAGCAGCTGTTGCCATGTACTTCACAGCTGAGTTTGGATGTATATTTAGTTGTTCTGTCATTCTCTGACAGCTGCAACTGATCCCTGATGATATGTTTGCAATGTGGGAGTTTCAGAATGACTGTATACCATATGTCCTACTGACCAATATTTGCTGTTGTTACACTTCAGAGCAACAAAACTTCACCCTTATTGTAACCACCATCTAATCTTGTTCACCATAAATTGAGTATTTGGAGAAGACATGACAAAATGTTCATTAGATTTCAAATTAATTGAGATTCATGCATGAGACCTGTTTAAATGGAAAGTAGATGTGTTCCAATTTGGCTATAAGATGGACTTCATTATAATCCAACGAATATTTGTAAAACAGGTGTGTCCCATCAGGCAGTGTCTGTGTATAGCAAGGTACATTTTGGGTGGATGTGAAGATCTTTACGTCTTGCCCCATGGGAATGTGACTGTGAAGGTATATGGAGATGATGTCCATAATGCTGATGTGCATCACTAATTCAGCTTGAAATGCAGTGATTTCCATCAAACAAGATGACAGCAGCTCACCTAATGTGATTCTCCCCAAGGATGAATATCTTCAACACCAAGCAATTGAGCACACAGTCTGGCCAGTGTCATATCTCCTCTTGAGCTCATAGCGTAAGTCCACAATGCTTGTGGCTGGTGCACTACTGGTAGCAGCTCTCTTTCTCATATCTTTGATATCTCATACCTTTGATGAATGATACATCTGAAACAGCTCATTAAATACCATTGTAATAATATCAAGTGGTGTATTGTTGCTTCATATATCCTCTTCAGTCCCTGCATCAGGCTGGCTGGATGTTATTTCTCTATTTTGCTTTAAGTGAAATTACAGGTTTTTTTTCAACACTATAACCATGTGTTCGGTATGCTGGACATTTTATCTGCCTCCATATATATATATGTCAGTGATATTTGGTTTCTGCTGTTGGCTACACTGAGGTGTTCCACTCACTGCATCATGGCGGCTGCTGGTGGTGATCTCTCTGCAATGTCTTTCAGAAAGAAACATAATTACGAATGTCATACTCAGTTTTCTGTTATTATTTATTGTTGCTGTTGTTTGTTGTAAATAGCCCAACAAATTATGTTACATCTATGTAGTAACCTAACACCATCACTACTTCATTATTTACAAGAGTAAAGAATGAAGTCCAACCGGCTGCATAGATGGTCACAGCTTTGTTCATTTTTGATCACAGACTAATTTCCTTGACCACAGTATCTACTATAAAATATGTCTGTGCTTCTTTTTACATTGTGAGATGTATGAAATTAACTGTTCACAGTAATTATCTCATAAATATTAATTTTCAATTGCCTTTAGTAGTTCACAACTTTTTTTTCTCCCAACTTACACAGGATGAAGCAGAAATTGAAAGAGAAATGTTAAAATTAATAGAAGAGGGCAGTGATATGAGTGACATAGGGGACTTTTCAGATGAAGAAGGCCTTGACATTACTGCGAATACAAACTAATGTGTGCTTGAAGCAGGAAATGACAGTTTGTCTGAACCGGTAAACTTTACATCATTCTTTTCATTTGTTACAATATATGCCTTCTGAGATATATACTCAAAAAGCACTGAAAATAGGAAAAGATATTGAATTTATAATGTTTCATAAATTACTCAGTTTTTTAACTTTTACTTTCTTCTTCCTGGATGAAATCAAAGGCAGGAATCTATGTCCAAACACATCAGCTACAAGAAAAGGAGCTGTTGGTAAATCATAGGTCATACCTAGGCAAATGCTTTGGAATAAAATGATCTGTTACTGATTGAATAGCTTATATTGCCAAGAAGGAGTGGTCAGTGTTAGGCAGGGAACTGTAGACACAACTAAGATATTCTGAATAGTATTTTGGATGTGACACGTGACATCTCATTGCTGAGCTGACAAACATAAAAGCTCTTCCTTTAAATACAACAGCTACTGAAATTAAGAAGCTTGCGGGTGCACACATAACAACAGGTTGTTTGAAACTACCAAGACTGAAATGTATTTTCGCAGCAGATTCAATGTCCCTGCTGTAACTGTAATACCAAGGAATCATATGTTCAAATTGAGGAACTACTTGTACTTTGTAAATAATCTGAGTGTTTTTCATGAAATCAAGGTAAATAATAAATTTTGGAAAGTGCAGCCAGTTGTTGGCAGTGTTGAGAGAAAATCTTTGTCATTGGCATCTTCTATGTAGCATTCAATAGGTGAGCAAATGATTCCTTTCCATTACAAAACATCTCTTAGACAGTATGTACAGAATAAGCCAAATCCAATTGGTTAAAAGAATTTTGTGCTGACAACAGCTGATGGACTGATACTTGACTTCTTTATTTATGAGGGAACTAGCACATGGCCATCTGGGCAACCAGAGCCATAGGTCAGCTTAGGAGGTTCTGTGGTGAAGAAGCTGCTAGAGAGCAAGGTTCCCAGTGAGTATGTTGTGTATTTTGACTGATACTTCACATTCATTCCACTACTACAATACATGCTAGAAAGACAAATATATGCAGTAGGAACCATTTTAACCAGCCTTATTCCCTCTTGTCTGTCAAAATTCACTGGAGACAAGGAACTGATGAAGAGAGGTATAGGCTCCTTTGATGAGTTCATCAGAGAAGATGAGAACATTTCTATTGCTTCTACCACTAGTATAGTAAAAAGATGGGACAGAAAAGCAAAAGAATTCATTGGAGTGTCTCAACCCTAATGTATCTGTGGTTACAACAAATCAATGGAGGTGTGGCTCTATGTGGCGGAATGATTTCTTTTTATCTAATATCCATATGCACAAAGGAGTGGCCTGTATGAGTCTTCCATTTCAACAACTTGCGATTATGAACTCATGGATTAAGTACAGAAAGGATCAAGAGGCACTTGGTGCTAGCAAGAAATCAGTTATGGATCTATTATATTTTAAAATTTATATTGGAGAATCCCTGAGTTCAGCTACAACTGCAGCATGACAGAACATTTACTCTTCAGACACTGTATCTGACTCTCATGAAGTAGCTCCCTGGAAATGCACAAAGATAATTAAAGTTCCAAACAGAGATGTTAGGAAAAGTGGGAGTACATATTTGCCTCTCTGCCCAATTACAGACATAAATAAGATGCCAAAACAAGGGCTGCAGAGTAAAACCAAGTTCATATGCTCTGAGTGCAAATATATCTGTGTATCACTAATGAGAGAAAATGTTCCTTAGACTTCAACAGCTGAAAACTTATTCTGATGTTCTACAACAATTTCAGGATTATTGATCACTGTAACTGCTTTTCTTGTGTTGTACTTTTGTAATACTCTGTAAATAATGTATCTAAATGTTATATACAAGGTGTGATTGGAAAGTTTTAAGAATGGGCTTGTAATTGTAGAATGGTGGTACTTCCATGCCACTGTGATGCATCCCCTTCAAAATAGTCCCCTTCTGACTGAACACATCGACTCCAATGGTGTTTCCACTTTTGGAAACATTCCTGGAATTTGCTTTCCTGAAGTGTGTTAAGGATGCTCTGTATTTGCCTGGATGTCTTCAATCGAGTCATATCGCTTCCCTTTCAGTGAAAATCTGTTTAGGAAACAGGTAGAAGTCCACAGGGGCCAAATCAGGGGAATATGGCGGTTGTGGAAGCACAGGAATTTTGAATTTGGTCAAAAATTCAACAATGGAGAAGGCACGATGAGCCGGAGCATTGTCTTGGTGTAGCACCCAACTCCTGTCTTTCCACAATGCAGGCCTTTTCACCCGCATCTATTCGCGCAAATGCTCAAGTACACATTTGTAGTATTGCTGGTTAATTGTCTGTCCTCCAGGGGTAAATTCATGATGCACAATACCAGTAGAATCGAAAAAAATCACCAACTTTGTGTTCACCTTCGACCAACTTTGCCATGCTTTTTTTGGTCATTGTGAACCTGGAGTTTTCCACTGTGAAGAGTCCACTTTGGTTTCAAGGTTATATCCATATACCTATGATTTGTCACCTGTAATTACCCTATTTAACAAATCTGGGTCATTTTAAGTCCGATTAATCAGATCTTGGCACACTTCAAGTCAGTATTGTCTCTGGTCACTTGACAACACTTTTGGAATGAATTTTGTGGACACTTGACTGAACTGCACAGAAACTTAAATTAAGTTCATCAGCCATCTCCCTAATTGTAAGTCTATGATCAGAGTGCACTAAGTCATGAACTTTCACAACATTTTCATTCGTTTTTGAAGTGGAAGGACGGCCAGACGTGGTTCATCTTCAAATGATTTGCGGCCATTTTTAAATCTGTTGAACCAGACAAAAACATTTGACAGGCTCATACAGTTATCTCCAAAAGCTGTTTTTAATAGTTTATAAGTCTCAGAAGCTGACTTCCCAGTTTTAAAACAAAATTTCACACAAACTCGTTGCTCCATTTTTATGTCCATTTTCATGCAGACAGAATCCGGAAACAAGCCCTAACAGACCCACACTCAACCAGCTGCCACAACGAACTGAGTAAAGGAAATGCAGTCTCCTGTCAGAGGGTGTTCAAGGGCAAGGCAATGACTCACTCCCCACCCTCCGTGTGCCTGCCTGAAAAACCAGTAAGCAGCAGCGGATCCATTCTTAAAACTTTCTATTCACCATATAGTGGAGATGCTAAGTCGCTGATAGGCAGAACAAAAAGACTCTCACAGTTATAGCTTTCGGCCATTAAGGCCTTCGTCAATAATACACACACACACACACAAATGACTGCAGTCTCAGGCAACTGAAACCACACCAGTTGTGTGGTCCATCTCATCTCTGCTGCATGGTGAGTAGCAACTTTCCTTCTCATAATATTGTTACATTCCATCCTGGATTTTCCATTGTTTGATCGTGACCATGTATGATGAACAGTCAAATTGACAACCAGTGTCCAGTCAGCTGGACTTAGGTAAATCTCCAGCTGGATGAGCAGTAAGAAAAAACTACCACTACAATGCTCATGTGCTCCATGTGCCATACCCTTTTCAAAAAATATTTGAGCTAATAGAAAAATTTTGCTTAGGTCTGAAGAGGATATTGACACTTTCTACTTATGTTACTTTTCATACATCTTTTTTATAAAACTCAAACATATTATAATTTTTAATGTAATTCATTTTCCTAAGCAGTGTTTTCACATTTTGCTTATGTGGTGTCATGAATTCTACAATTTAACTACATTTCATCACATTTGCCATTTAAAATTTCAAATTGTTAAGATTTATGGAAGCCAGTGTACTTTATTGTTCTTAGATACATTATCTGTGAAAATTACCCAGAAAGATGCCAAATACACTAGCAGTTTTGTCTGGATATTAAATAAGAAATACAAGGGTTGAATTTTTTTTAAGTATGAACACCTGTGTAAACACAGCACTTAAAGAAAACCTGTCATATACTCCTGCCTTATAGTGGTCAAGAGTACCAATCTACAGACAAGAATGTAATTGTAGCAGTCTATTGCTAGCAGTGACAGCAGTCACACATTAAATAAATTGCAATGTTAAAAACATGTTGTGAGTGAGCCCTCATAATTCGAAAGATGCATGATCAGTGGGACCTACCTTGCCAAAGCTTTAGTATTGAAAGTGGTAACCACTATAGGTGCCTGTAGAAGTGTGATGTCAGCTGCAGTGACAGGGCACTCACTCATTTGACTCGCACAACTGTGGTCGAAAGTCACAGCTGACTAACAGAAACAAAAGAGCATTGAAGAAGATCGTGACCAGGAAGTGCAAGACAATAGCATCCCAGATAACATCCAAGATGACCAAACAGTGACAGAAAGCTGTGTCCTCAAAAATATCTGGCATGAACAACGTTCAGCGAACATTCACAAAACAATACAGTTTACACCATGCATTGCCTTGATACAACAAAACTGTTGCCACAGACAGACAGATTAGCCACAGACAGACAGATTAGCCACAACAATACTGGAAACTGACAGACTGATCAACAAATTGCCATTCACATCATTCCCCACTAACTGATGTGTTTGGAGAATGCCTCCAGAAGCCTATACTCTTATTGTCTTGATGTAAATATGATGGGGGTTTAGTGATGCTGTGGGGCACAATGTTAAACTCTGATCATGGCCCACATGCCATCTTGTATGAGTGAGTTATAGGGCAGGACTAGGTTGATATTCTAGATGTGTTCATCCGATACTGCAGACTGTCTTCCTTAGTGAACAATCTGTGTATCAAGACAATAATGTTCCTATATCAAGACAATAATGTTCCTATTCACACTTTCGGAACTGTCCAAGACTGGTTCAATGAACATGATGATGAAGTACAATACTTTTGATGCCCTCTCAGACCCCTGGTCTGAATATTAATGAAGCTTCTGAAGGCTAAGTTGCACATTTAATTTCCTCCTTTTCTACTTTCTCAGTTTTCAATATTTTTGAGAAAGGAATAGATACGTACTCCTGTGTGTGTTCTGCTTGATCTGTAATTCATGCTAAAGGAGGGTCAATGCTGTAGTAATAAAGGTTTTCTTTCTTTTTAGGGGTGTTCATATTATTTTGTCCAACTCATTTACTTCTCAGCATGAGAAGTATGAACTGAGTTTGGTGGTAAATGTGTTGTTTCGGATTTAGTATATTGTCAACCTGGACAATGGGGAATTTCACACATTAACTTTAATCCTTATGAAGAGGGTAAATTATTGTTAGTAATTTGGAATTCTGTAAGGCAGCTTTCTGTGGTATTAAAGTGTTAAGCTGTTTCATATCAACCAGTTATAAGGCTGTTCATTTACTGTTTTGGCTGTGCCTGTTAAGTTTACTTTGGGACTTTTATTAGTATATTTACATCATCAGTGAAGATAATAATTTTCACTCTTCTTATGCATTTGGGCTCAAATTAGAATACATAAGAGCTGTGTGGGACACTATATTTCATTTTTTATTGTAGAAGCATTGAGTTATTGGCAGGCACACAGAAAAGAATGTGCACACCTGTCGACGACTCAAAGCTTCTACTGTTTGGTGAGTGGTCTCCTTTACTCCTAAATTATTTACAATATGCACCATGTATTGAATACAATAGAACCCCTCTAATCTGACCTTGGATGGTCCATCATTCCGGTTAGTCCAACCATGCTCAGGCTCGCGAGCCTGTGCCAACTTGTCACTGACTGGACGCCTGTCGGGCCATTGGTGCGATGTCTATCGCTGTGCATATTGTTATACTGTACGTTATTGTGCAGTTTTATCCTTTGTTGGGATTAAAAAACATCATTGTTTGCTTTATTCCATGTTCTCTACAATACTTATTACTGTAGATTCATTGTGTGTACAGTTGTCTGTTTTTCAACATGTCTGGATTCAAACGTAAACACGTAACTCTTTCACTAAATGAAAAATTAGCAGTGCTACAAAGACTGGACGAAGGAGAATCACTCCAAAAAATTGGAAAGAACTGAATGTAGGTGTTACGACAATTAAGGATTGGAGGAAGAATAAGAAAGGGTACAGGGTGCACCCATCTGCAAGTGGTCGCTCATGTCGGCACCAATGATGTGTGTCGCTATGGATCAGAGGAAATCCTCTCTGGCTTCCGGCGGCTATCTGATTTGGTGAAGACTGCCAGTCTCGCTAGCGGGATGAAAGCAGAGCTCACCATCTGCAGCATCGTCGACAGGACTGACTGCGGACCATTGGTACAGAGCCGAGTGGAGGGTCTGAATCAGAGGCTGACACGGTTCTGCAACCGTGTGGGCTGCAGATTCCTCGACTTGCACCATAGCGTGGTGGGGTTTCGGATTCCGCTGGATAGGTCAGGAGTCCACTACACGCAGCAAGCGGCTACACGGGTAGCAGGGGTTGTGTGGTGTGGACTGGGCGTTTTTTTTTTAGGTTAGATGGCCTCGGGCAAGTACAGAAAGGGCAACAGCCTCAAAGGGTGCGGGGCAAAGTCAGGACATGCGGGGACCCAGCAGCAATCGGTATTGTAGTTGTAAACTGTCGAAGCTGCATTGGTGAAGTACCGGAACTTCAAGTGCTGATAGAAAGCACCGAAGCTGAAATCGTTATAGGTACAGAAAGCTGGCTGAAGCCAGAGATAAATTCTGCCGAAATTTTTACAAAGGCACAGACGGTGTTTAGAAAGGATAGATTGCGTGCAACCGGTGGTGGCGTGTTTGTTGCTGTTACTAGTAGTTTATCCTGTAGTGAAATAGAAGTGGATAGTTCCTCTGAATTATTATGGGTGGAGGTTACACTCAACAACTGAGCTAGGTTAATAATTGGCTCCTTTTACCGACCTCCCCACTCAGCAGCATTAGTGGCAGAACAACTGAGAGAAAATTTGGAATACATTTCACATAAATTTTCTCAGCATGTTATAGTCTTAGGAGGAGACTTCAATTTACCAGATATAGACTGGGACACTCAGATGTTTAGGACGGGTGGTAGGGACAGAGCATCGAGTGACATTATACTGAGTGCACTATCCGAAAATTACTTCGAGCAATTAAACAGAGAACCGACTTGTGGAGATAACATCTTGGACCTACTAATAACAAACAGACCTGAACTTTTCGACTCTGTAAGTGCAGAACAGGGAATCAGTGATCATAAGGCCGTTGCAGCATCCCTGAATATGGAAGTAAATAGGAATATAAAAAAAGGGAGGAAGGTGTATCTGTTTAGCAAGAGTAATAGAAGGCAGATTTCAGACTACCTAACAGATCAAAACGAAAATATCTGTTCCGACACTGACAATTTTGAGTGTTTATGGAAAAAGTTCAAGGCAATCGTAAAATGTGTTTTAGACAGGTACGTGCTGAGTAAAACTGTGGGGACGGGAAAATCCCACCATGGTTCAACAACAAAGTTAGGAAACTACTGCGAAAGCAAAGAGAGCTTCACTCCAAGTTTAAATGCAGCCAAAACCTCTCAGACAAACAGAAGCTAAACAATGTCAAAGTTAGCGTAAGGAGAGCTATGCGTGAAGCGTTCAGTGAATTCGAAAGTAAAATTCTATGTACCGACTTGACAGAAAATCCTAGGAAATTCTGGTCTTATGTTAAATCAGTAAGTGGCTCGAAACAGCATATCCAGACACTCTGGGATGATGATGGCATTGAAACAGAGGATGACATGCGTAAAACTGAAATACTAAACACCTTTTTCCAAATCTGTTTCACA
Source organism: Schistocerca americana (assembly GCF_021461395.2). Classification (NCBI taxonomy): domain Eukaryota; kingdom Metazoa; phylum Arthropoda; class Insecta; order Orthoptera; family Acrididae; genus Schistocerca; species Schistocerca americana. Next base: position 853,166,930 of record NC_060119.1, read on the forward strand.
GAGGAAGACCGCACTGCAGTTCCTTCTCTAAATCCTCGCACAAACGAAAAAATGGCTGACATCGAAATAAGTGTCCAAGGAATAGAAAAGCAACTGGAATCACTAAACAGAGGAAACTACACTGGGCCTGATGGGATACCAATTCGATTCTACACAGAGTACGCGAAAGAACTCGGCCCCCTTCTAACAGCCATGTACCACAAGTCTCTAGAGGAACGGAAGGTTCCAAATGATTGGAAAAGAGCACAGGTAGTCCCAGTCTTCAAGAAGGATCATCGAGCAGATGCGCAAAACTATAGACCTATATCTCTGATGTCGATCTGTTGTAGAATTTTAGAACGTGTTTTTTGCTCGTGTATCATGTCGTTTTTGGAAACCAAGAATCTACTCTGTAGGAGTCAATATGGATTCCGGAAACAGCGATCGTGTGAGACCCAACTTGCTTTATTTGTTCATGAGGCCCAGAAAATATTAGATACAGGCTCCCAGATAGATGCTATTTTCCTTGACTTTCGGAAGGCGTTCGATACAGTTCCACACTGTCACCTGATAAACAAAGTAAGAGCCTACGGAATATCAGACCAGCTGTGTGGCTGGATTGAAGAGTTTTTAGCAAACAGAACACAGCAGGTTGTTATCAATGGAGAGACGTCTACAGATGTTAAAGTAACCTCTGGCGTGCCACAGGGGAGTGTTATGGGACCATTGCTTTTCACAGTATATATAAATGACCTTGTAGATAGTGTCGGAAGTTCCATGCGGCTTTTAGCGGATGATGCTGTAGTATATAGAGAAGTTGCAGCATTAGAAAATTGCAGTGAAATGCAGGGAGATCTGCAGCAGATAGGCACTTGGTGCAGGGAGTGGCAACTGACCCTTAACATAGACAAATGTAATGTATTTCAAATACATAGAAAGAAGAATCCTTTATTGTACGATTATATTATAGTGGAACAAACACTGGTAGCAGTTACTTCTGTAAAATATCTGGGAGTATGCATACGGAACGATTTGAAGTGGAATGATCATATAAAATTAATTGTTGGTAAGGCAGGTACCAGGTTGAGATTCATTGGGAGAGTCCTTAGAAAATGTAGTCCATCAACAAAGGAGGTGGCTTACAAAACACTTGTTCGACCTATACTTGAGTATTGCTCATCAGTGTGGGATCCGTACCAGATCGGGTTGACGGAGGAGACAGAGAAGATCCAAAGAAGAGCGGCGCATTTCGTCACAGGGTTATTTGGTAAGCGTGACAGCGTTACCGAGATGTTTAGCAAACTCAAGTGACAGACTCTGCAAGAGAGGCGCTCTGCATCGCAGTGTAGCTTGCTCACCAGGTTTCGAGAGGGTGCGTTTCTGGATGAGATATTGAATATATTGCTTTCCCCTACTTAAACCTCCCAAGGAGAGCACGAATGTAAAATTAGAGAGATTCGAGCGTGCATGGAGGCTTTCCGACAGTCGTTCTTCTCGCGAACCATACGCGACTGGAACAGGAAAGGGAGGTAGTGCAATGGCACATAAAGTGCCCTCCGCCACACACCGTTGGGTGGCTTGTGGAGTATAAATGTAGATGTAGATGTAGCTGAAAGTCATTGAATCCTATACAGTTACGATTGATGGTGAGAACACTCTGAAGAATTGCAAAACATTAAAAAAGCCTAAACCTGAACTGCTTGATAACACATTGTGGATGTGGTTTTGTCAAGAAAGAAGGAAAGGAACTCCAATATGTGGGCCAATTCTTAAAGAAAAAGCAATAGTTTTGCACAAAAAACTGGAAGCCGAAAGGAAATTTGCTGCCAGTGAAGGCTGGTTTGAACATTGAAAAACTCGTCATGGTGTCCAATTTGTTTCTATTTCTAGTGAAAAACTATCTGCCAGTGTCGCAGCTGCTAAGGAGTTTTCTGTTAAGTTTCAAGAAATTGTAGAAGAAACTGAACTGTTACCCTGCCAAGTGTATAACATCGATGAGACAGGGCTGAACTTTAAAATGTTGCTAACAAAAATGCTCGCAGCTTCAAATGAATCCATGGTGGGAACGAAACTTATAAAAGATAGAATAACATTCATTCCTTGTAGCAATTCAGATGGTACCCACAAGATCCCCTTGTTCGTCATTGGCAAATTTAAGAAGCCAAGGGCATACAAAAATATAAACTTATCTTCCTTGCCAGTTTATTACCGCAATCAAAAATCTGCTTGGATGGACTGCGACCTTTTTAAATCCTGGTTTTTCGATGAGTTTGTGTCATCGGTCAAAAAAACACTTGAAGCAAAAAAATCTGCCTGTTCGTACTATACTGCTATTGGATAACGCACCATCACATCCATCGGAGGAAGATTTGGTGAAAGGGGACATAAAAGCTCTCTTTCTGCCTACTAATGTGACCTCACTCATCCAACCAAAGGATCAGGGTGTTATCGAATGGTTAAAAAGGCGATATCGCAGAAAGTATATCAGCTCAATCTTGGAAAAATCTGAAGGAGGTCATAACTTATTTGAGGCAATGAAATCCCTGAACATCAAAGATGCTATCTACACAATCACTGCAGCATGGGGTGAACTGAAACCTGACACACTGCGGAAACCATGGCGTAAGCTTTGGCCACAAGTTATGACTGAAAATGAGCACACCGAAGATGAGCAAAACAATGACGTACTGGAAATCGTTAAAAATCTACAACCTCTGGAGCCGAATGTCCCTGCCAATGAAGATGAAGAGTGGATCAACAAATGTGACGAAGACTGTGACCCTTTTGAAGAGCTCAATGATGACCAGATTGTTGCCGCTGTTAGCCAGGAAACTGTGAATGAGGTCTTGGACGGCGAAGACAAACCCCCCCACCTGGATTTCACACAACGATGCAAAAAATGCTTTTGACATCGCCCTTCAATACATCAAGCAGAATCCAGCTTCAACTCCAATGGACATTTTGTGGATAAAAAAATGGAGGGACACTGCAGCTAAATCTAGAATAACATCTGCTAAACAAAAACGTATCACTGACTTTTTTCCAAGTAATTTGTTTTCGTTTTTACTGTTGGTTGGTTGGTTGTTTTGGGGAAGGAGACCAGACAGCGTGGTCATCGGTCTCATCGGATTAGGGAAGGATGGGGAAGGAAGTCGGCCGTGCCCTTTCAGAGGAACCATCCCGGCATTTGCCTGGAAAGATTTAGGGAAATCATGGAAAACCTAAATCAGGATGGCCGGACGCGGGATTGAACCGTCGTCCTCCCGAATGCGAGTCCAGTGTCTAACCACTGCGCCGTTTTTACTGTAAAAACAATGCATACAGTATAATCATTTCTTAGTTTATACATACAGAAGTTTATTTCTTTGCAAAAAATTTTTTTTGTATATACAGTGCTATAAACATTTTTTAGTTTACAGTATATATCATTTATACATTATTAAGTACAGTACAGTACTGTAATTTGTTTGTCGTTTATTCTTTAAAAACCAATACATACTATAGTGTGTGTAGACTTTTTTAGTTAATATATTATTTAACACTGTATAAAAAACATCTTTTTATATTACTGTAGATGTCTTTTAGCTCTTAAATCATTTAATTTTTTGTACTAAATGTCTTTTTATATTTTTTGCAATAAATATTAGATTTTTCGGATAATCCGATCTTTTTTACGTTCCGAACATGGTCCCGGTCCCGAAGGTGACGGATTAGAGGGGTTCTACTGTATGAACTGTATTCACTATTTCAAACCTGACTTGTCCCATATTGTATGTGCAAATTAAGCACTAAATCACAATTTACAGGAGCTACACAGAAATACAAATACTAATATTGTTCATACACATTATTAAATTGCCATTTTCTTAAAAAGTTCAGTCTTTATGTAGAAATCACTCAGCGAGATCTCTTGAACTTTAGCTATGACTTGAACAATCTGACGAATGCTTTTGGCACCAAATGCCCTGCTTCTCTCAGAATAAAGCCAAATAAATGTTTTGCGGTTGACATCTACTGTCTTGGTCTTTCTTCTATATGTATGCATGCAGTATTGCTTTCTACATTTAGTCAGTTGCCCTATCTCTTGGTCTATCATCATCAAGCATGTCAATTACCCTCAGTATTTATATGTAATGATTATTAAAAATGTTCATTATTTTTTGGTAAAATATTTCTCATATTGTTTTTATTTTACAGCTGTAATTGTTAATTTCAGATATTATGTACATCAGTTTTGTTTTTTTAAATTGTTTCTAATAAGAAATAAATTCCGTTCCCTTGCTAGTCAATTAATACAATTAGAGTTAAACACCATTTGGACTAAATGCCTGGGGTACAAACAGCACATATACACAGACACAGAAAGAAGAGGTTGATCGTTTCATGTGAATATGAAAAGTAAGTCTTTATACGAAATATGATGGCAGCTAAGCTAAGAAACTATAGACTATAATAGGGAGTTCAGGCACTTAGGCTTGTGGGAAGAACTTCACGACTTTGGAGACTAGCATAAATTACTACTTGTTCCATAACTTCATAGAAGAATGTAAAAACCTTCTCTACTTAAACTGTGTTAGCCTTTAAAAAATTATTTAATCGAAATAGTTGTGTATGGAGTCCACTTTTCCTCTGAATTATATTTTGTGTGTTTGATTGAGTCTGTTGTTGTCTCTTATTATTTATTTGACAATAGATATATCCTTACTGTCACTTCACAGAAGTCACTTGCATATTTGAAGATAATTTTCATTTCTTAGTTCAACACAACATGAAGTGAGAAACAGCACAGATTTCTTTCTTCCTTTTGTCCAGTCTATTTCTTTAAGCTGAAACCCAATTTCAAAAATTACACATCCATTTTTCACACATTACTATTGCTATACTTTCTCTTAAAAGTTTAGTACATAGGAAAAAATTAGCATTATTTTGAGGTTTCTCATAAAAGGAGCAATTTAAGACACTGAATAAGATATTATATTTTTATTGTGTTCAAGTGATAGTAACAAAATATAATTTGAAGCCACTTTAAATCATAGATGTCATAAAAGAGGATAAATCATATAAAAAAAGGCAGTTTGAAAAAATTAATATGGCAAACTGGAAACACAGATACATAATGACTTATACAAAAATAAATTTGCAGAAATATCTATTACACTTAAAACCAAACAGTTCTATATTTTTAATGTATATAAACTTTATTGTATTTTCACTCACATATGAGAAAAAGAAACATGATAACAATACAGTATACCTGTGTAGCAGGAGGAAAGGGAGATGATAAACAACAAATACATTTTCACATCAACTGGCTGCTATTCTCTGTACATTCATGAGTCATACATTGTCTGAGTACTTGCACACCTCTATCAGCATTTTGTAGAAACAGGAAAAGAGGTAAAACATAAAATAAATGATGCGAGATAATATATTCTTTCCAAAAATTTCTTAGACTAGTAATACAATTCACTAACTCCTGTCTACCATAATCTTACAACTTTCATAAAAATTATAAAAATGAATTACAAAACCTTTATGTTTTCAGAAAAAAGGTAACTGAACTGCCTGCAAAATTAGATGGCTGTAATTTAAGAAGTAAACAATAAAATTATGTCCGACATATTTATATAACATAAAATGAGAAGAAGCAATGCTAAAAATCTTACTAAATGGTGCAGTGAGACCGAAAAACATATTTGTAGTTATTGGCAAGTAAAACAACATTACATTTTAGAAACGTCTATCTCTATACACATAAGAAATACAACTGGAAAAGAAAACAGATTTACACAATAATACATACAAAGAAAAACAAAGTTAAGCTTTCTGCAATTACACATTTTAAAAATAAAAATAAAAATTATTCTCTCCAGTTATTGATTTTTTAAATTTCTCAGCCAAACAACTTATCGAAACAGCTGTGGCAGTATGGTTTGTCATTTTGTTCCTTAAATGTGCCTTTATTTAGTTGCTTCAAGCAGAAGGCACACACAAAATGCTCTGGATGAAACTTGCGGAACATTGCTGTTATGCAGCGACCTGCAATGAATAGAAGAAGATATGAATTATGTCCTGTAACTCTATGAAGCTGTGATAAGTATATATTCATTATAATGATTTTGGAATGTAATAATATTTTTGCCCATGCATGTCTCTATAACTGTGAATTGTATAATACAAAATATTGACCTGTTATTGGTTTGTGGCAACCAGCGCAGAGAGAACCTCTCTTGGCATGATAGTGAGTCTCACAGTATGGTAGACCTTCATGATCAAAGAATGATCCACCATGAAATGGCTGTCGACAGTCCTGCATAAAAAACACAAAAATAATTAAATCTGATCATTCTTCATACGAAAATCATTGACACATTAAGTGTTGAACAAAAATACAGAAAATTACTGAAAATCACATTTAAAGTCTTGAAATATTAGCATTTTGTTTTAACTTTAATGCCATAAGATGTTAATAAGAACTTAGAGATGATGAAAATTTTTATAAAACATAGACAACAAAACAACAATGGTACACATAAGTATAATGTGAGACACTTCATAAAAATATTTAAACAAACTTGCAAGAAATCCTTATAACACCAGAAAAAATAGCAGTGTAATGAGACCTATGAAAACTGGTTGTGATATAATAACACTACAATAAACTATAATGCCAGGGTCTGTTCACTTATAGAAATTTATCTGACAAGAGAAGATAAGTGCCCAATAAATACTATGACAAGGCCAGTGTCATTTAAAGAATTTACAGAAGCAGTGCATATGCATTACAAGAAGTTGCAGGTACAAAGAATTTTAATGACACAGGAAGATAATTTGTGAGACAAAAATGTCCACACATTCACTTATCATTCACATACCAAAAAATTTCTTCAGGTAAGCTTCAGCCAAAAAAGGAAACCTAATTTTCATTATTCACTGCTGACAGGAGTTGTAAGTGTAACAGATGATTTCTTCTCGGGTTATCAGCCGAATGTTGGTGTCGTCTTGTCGCAACATTACAATGAGTTTCGTACCCATCATCTTCTGGTGAAGTCAGAAGACTGCGCCAGAAGATGATGGGTACAAAACTCATTGAAACGTTGCAACAAGACGACGCCACAACTCGGCTGATAATCCGTGAAGAATTCATCAGTGGAATATGCTGAGAAAGACTGCAGTTGCATATAAGTGTATCAGTAATGAAGAAACATGAAAAAAAAATATGCCGAGAAAAAATTACCCACACAGGCAAAATAAAATGTACTGATTGAGCCAAAATACTTCCCAGATAGTCATCTTGTTGTTATAAAGGGAGAAAGAAAGAGCAACTCTGACTGCAGAACACCAAACAGAATATTACCAGCCTTCATTATTGACAGATATATGCCACAACTGTTGAAAACCAACTATGTCCCTCACACCAGTCATCTAGAAGGGTCCTCAACTGATCTTTTAAAAAGCACTGACAATACAAATGTCAACTTACACACTTTATCATGTGCACACATAGTCTATTATTTAATAGGGTTTTCCAAATAGAATACAGAGAAAGAAAGAAGATTACGGTTTCATGTCCTATCAACTGATACTGTGTGTATAGTGTGCCATGACAATGTGAGAAATGAATGAATAATGAACCATTAGACTTTTACAACATTAAACAACTTCTTTGGAAAACAGTATTATACCCTAGGGACAAACTGGACGAGTTAGCATTGTTTTAAACAGACTGGCTTTATATTCAGGAAGATAGGAGTTCCATTCTTCATCCAATCACCCTGATTTAGGTCTTCTGCGGTTTCCCTAAATAACTGCAAGAAAAGAAGAGGGATGGTTCCTACTATAAGGCCATGGTCAATTACATGTCTCATCCTCATCAAATTAGACTGGCTGTGTGCCTGGATTGAAGAGTTTTTAGCAAACAGAACACAGCATGTTGTTCTCAATGGAGAGACGTCTACAAATGTTAAAGTAACCTCTGGTGCGCCACAGGGGACCATTGCTTTTCACAATATATATAAATGACCTAGTAGATAGTGTCGGAAGTTCCATGCGGCTTTTCGCGGATGATGCTGTAGTATACAGAGAAGTTGCAGCATTAGACAATTGCAGCAAAATGCAGGAAGATCTGCAGTGGATAGGCACTTGGTGCATGGAGTGACAACTGACCCTTAACATAGACAGATGTAAAGGATCCTTCTTTCTATGTATTCGCAATACATAGAAAGAAGGATCCTTTATTGTATGATTATATGATAGTGGAACGAACACTGGTAGCAGTTACTTCTGTAAAATATCTGGGAGTATGCATACGGAACGATTTGAAATGGAATGATCATATAAAATTAATTGTTGGTGAGGCAGGTACCAGGTTGAGATTCATTGGGAGAATCCATAGAAAATGTAGTCCTCCAACAAAGGAGGTGGCTTACAAAACACTCGTTCAACCTATACTTGAGTATTGCTCATCAGTGTGGGATCCGTACCAGGTCGGGTTGACAGAGGAGATAGAGAAGATCCAAGATTTCGTCACAGGGTTATTTGGTAAGCGTGATAGCATTACGGAGATGTTTAGCAAACTCAAGTGGCAGACTCTGCAAGAGAGGCGCTCTGCATCACCGTGTAGCTTGCTGTCCGGGTTTCGAGAGGGTGCGTTTCTGGACGAGGTATCGAATATATTGCTTCCCCCTATTATACCTCCCGAGGAAATCACGAATGTAAAATTAGAGAGATTCGAGCATGCATGGAGGCTTTCCGGAAGTCGTTCTTCCCGTGAACCACACGCGACCGGAACAGGAAAGGGAGGTAATGACAGTGGTACGTAAAGTGCCCTCCGCCACACAGCGTTGGGTGGCTTGCCGAGTATAAATGTAGATGTAGATGTAAGTATGCAAATGCCTGTTATATGAATTATGTTATTTTTATCATTCATAAATTGCAATACCATGACATGTTCAATATTCTTGTAAAAGTGAGCCACAAATGAATAAAACAACAAACCTAAATTTGGGTGACCGGACATGGTTTTGAACTTCCACTTTCCCTGAATGAACAGGAGGGAGCCGTAACTAGTCTATCTCATTTCTCATCTGTAGCAACCACTGAATTACTACAATGTGTCCTTAAAGTGACCCAAACCTCACTCATTGATACATCATATTCGTACTGTGCTGCCTCCAAACAACAAACTTCATCTGGACCTCATTTTATTGCCCTTAAATACTTGATGAACTTCTAACATCTGTTTATATTAGCATATAGCTACGTCCAAACATTCCTCAACGCAGTAAGTGACAACCAACAAAGTTTGAGGTTACAGCATATGTAACCCACTAGAATTTCCATCTAACACTGTTACTTGATATACACAGTGCACACTATTGTGAAATATCGAATACAGATTAGCATAAAAATTTCATAACACCACACTGCAGCATCAGTATAAATGACACTACCATTACATCACCATTCACAAATCCCACAAGACATACTAACAATAGTCTAGAATTCAGTGCATTTATCAGACAAAAACACTGCAACTATTAATTACCAAAATGTAAGTCTGCATGGTGGGCTAACATCTTGTCTCAAACATTTGCATCTACCTCTACATCTACATGACTACCTGCAATTCACACTTAAGAACCCGGCGGAGGGTTTGCTGGACCACTTTGACACTGTTTCTCTAGCACTCCATTCTCTGACAGTGCATGGGAAAAACAAACACTAAAATCTCTCCATGTGAGCTCCAGTTTCTCTTATTTGATTACAATAATCATTTCTCCTTACGTAAGTGGGTGTCAACAAAATATTTTCACATTCAGAGAAGAATGTTGGTGACTGAAATTTCATGAAAAGATCCCAGAACGAGAAAGGCCTTTATTCTAATGATTGCCAACTCACATTTCGTATCCTTGATACCCTCTCTCCTATTTCGCAATAATACAAAATGAGCTGCCCTCTCTGAATTTCTTCGATGCCCTCTGTCAATCCAGTCTGGTATGGACCCCATACTGCATGGCAACTCTCTAGCAGAGGATGGACAAGCATGGTGAAGGCAGTCTCTTTAATAGGCCTGTTGTGCCTTCTATGTGTTCCATAAATAGAACAGTGTCTTTGGTTTACCTTCCCTCAACACTATCTATGTGATTGTTCTAATTTAAGCAGTTCATAATTGTAATTCCTAGGTATTTAGTTGAATTGGCAGCTTTTAGGTTTGTACGATTTATCACGAAACCAAAATTTAATACATTCCTTTTAGTATTCTTGTGGATGACCTCACAGATTTCATTATTTAGGGCTAGTTGCCACTTTTTACACCATATAGATATCTTGTATTAATCATTTTGTGATTGGTTTTGGTCTTCGGATGACTTTACTACATCATCCGCAAACACTCTAAGAGGGATGCTCAGATTGTTTCCTATGTCAGTTATGTACATCAGGAACAGCAGAGGGCCTAAAACACTTCCTTAGGAAACACCAGATATCACTTCTGTTTTACTCCATAACTTTCTGTCAATTACTATGAATTGTGATCTTTCTGACAGGAAATCACAACAAAAATTTACAGAACTCTTCCATGGTTACCTGTACTATAACTTTAGCACATCATCAGTTATGAGGACCAGAATTATCTTTTAAGTGTGTAAAAACTTGTTTCCAAATGTAGTAAATTTACTAACAGACTGTCTCATAATTAATACTTTGTATTAGATTGACACATGAAACTGTTATGGAAGTGTGGAGTACTGCACCTCTAATTTTTCTCCCTCCTTTTTCTCTGACATTATAAAGAAGTTTAGAGGCATAAAATATCTAGAAGACATTCATCTTTACTATTTATAAATCTGTTCATAATATTTCAACATGGACTCTCTCATGCAGCAACAGACAGCACACTGTTTCAGAAAATTCTTAAACCATTACAATAATTTCACAGTCCATCTTTCAGTAAGCTGAAATAGTAGAGTTGCAGATTCATTACAGAGAATGCAAGTTGTGGCAATGCTTGCACATATACAACAATTCATTTTCATTCTCAACTTTTAGTGAAAACTCTGATGAATTACATTCAAGACTGGCAGAAGATACATTATCATATTTTTATGTAGACTTCAGCTGGACAGCAAAAGAATCATGTGGTTTACTCAAGTGATATTCAAAGAGACAAAATGCTTCAATTAAACATTTCACAAATAGTAAAGAGAGGAGAAAGAAGGAGATAGGAGAGAAAAACTCAGTAACTGTTGTTTTGGATGCAGTATTCCTCATTTTATTTATTGTTCAAGTCTGGGTGTTCTTTCTTGAACATGCGGAATTTACAACACCAAACAACAAAATTTCTATCTTGGCAACAAAAGAAATGTAATCAAAGTTTTAAAATTTTCAGTTCAATGAAGATTAAAAACTGACTACTTGTAAAATAATGATAACCTTAGCATTTCTTTCAAGTTTGTTGCTAAATACAGAATTATCATTAACTGAATCCTTCCTCTTATACAGTCTAATAGTTTCATAATCGTTTGCCATAAAGCAACTGGAGCTCACAGGATGAATATAAATATCATGTTTTGTATACAACAAGTTGCTGAATAAGACATTGATGTTTTCTGTTACTTAAATCCATAGTACAATGCCTAATATTCCCTGAGCAAAATCTCAACGTATGTTACGATATTTTAAGGTAAAAATCATTTTCCTTTTGTTTTATAAATTTTAATCACTGTATAGATGTCAAAACTGAAAACAATTTAGTGACACAGAAGATTATGAGATTATATGCAGCCTTGAAATATAGTGCTTAGTCAGTTCTTACAAGGGCATGTCCGCAACTAATGCTACCATATACACAAAGAGGAATGTTTGTCTTTCGTGACCTATTATAGTACCCCCAAAACAGATAAAAACCACTGCATGCATCTGAAGATAAGTTTTTGTTTGCTTGTTGGTCAGAGCTACGGTATGTACTGAATAGAATTTTTTCCTTGTAAACAGTAACATGCATAGCACATGCCATTACATGAGCTGCTAATTAAGTAATAAATCAATAAAAGGAATGATAATACACATGAAATTAGGTAACATGCGTGTGGCACATGGCCGTGTAACAAATAACTTGTACACGCACATGCTAGCCATAAGACTTTCTTGAATTTGTTTTGTTTATTTTTGGTTTTTATTTTGTGTTTATTTTCTTTTTAAATTCTATTTATTTTTTCTTTTCTTTTGTTTTATTTCATTTTATTTCATACAAATACATGATATCTGTGTAAGTAACTACAACATAAAACTCAGGATAAGAGATAATAGGGATACTAGGTGCCTTTCACTAAAAGAAAAAAAAATGCTGCATTCTATATGGAAAGTGAGATGACAGAGTGGTAATCAAATGATTTGTGTGTGGAGTAACGGGAACTGTTGTGTGTCAATGTATCTTCTTTTATAGTACACAAAATGTAGAAAGGAAATGGGATATTTCACTTTATTTAACTTTTTATTGGTTTCAAATAAGATGGGGGGCAAGAATGGCACTTCATATGGGTATGACATTTAGTCTTCTTCGTCATCTTCCTCATTTCCATCATCTTCAACGCCAACACATTTGGGACAGACAGGTTTTCCTTCCATTGCATAGAAAGATTTACCAGTAACTGGCTTCTTGCAATCCTAAGCATCAATAGAAAGACACATGAAAAAGAAGATACAAAATTTACATTTAATGTGCATGCACTGCAAGTTTTCCTTGCCATTCAAGTGCGCTAAAGAAAATGAGAAAATGAAAAGCTGTGAAAGGTATAAATAATAATTATGAGTATTTTCAAGCTAAACAAAGCTGTTAAATAAATGTCATTTTGATTTATGGATTACAGGAACAATAGAGCTACTGACAAAGAATTAAAGAATGAAATATTTTTATACAGGACACTATCTTACCCGGCAAACAAAACAGTCAGAATGCCACTGACTGTTCAAAGCTGAGATATAATTTTCCATGATTGGGCGATTGCAGCCACCGCACTTTGGTGCAAACATATCAAAGTAGTCATCGCGACAGTAAGGCTTTCCATCACGTTCATGAAATCCCTCCTCACCAAACTGTTTCCCACACTGAGCACAAAAGAAATGTTCAGTGTGCCATGTTTTCTCCAATGCAGTTACACATTTCTGGAAGAAAGATTACATATATATCAAATTCTTCCTTTTCTGAATATTGCACCCTTTACTCTCAACTAACTGTAATGAGACTGATTCAGTAATACTTACATCAAGAATTGGGCCATTACAGTAAGCACAACGAGGTGAAAAGAGATTGTGATAGTCAGGTTCACAATAAGGATGACCGTCTCTTTCAAAAAAGTTCCGTGTTCCAAGTTCTTGGTTACAGTGTGTACAGGTAAAGTGCTCTGGATGCCATGTCTTACCAAGAGCAGTGATAACCTGAAAAATATAGCATGTAGCATAACATAACAACATACACAGGATTTTCTTTAATTGCAAAATAGTAGTCCACAGAGCAAAAATTTAGGGACATACCTGTCCAACAATAGGTTTATCACAAGCACTGCAACATCCCTTTTGAGTCGTGTTGACCCCCTGACGGCTCATGTCTGCCTGAAGGTTTCCAAGCATAGAATCAAGTTGATTCTGTTTGGAGCTACTAACAGTTGTGGCAGAAGACGATGTCAGCTGCTGGGTATGAATCTGGGGAGAAGCTTGGGGTCCTGGAGAACTTTTTGTAGCTTTGTTTGGTTTGGCGTATGGTGAATCAGTTACTGTCTGATGCTGATGTGTGCTGGCATTGATCTGTGGAAGATATTTAATGAAATGAATTACCCATCTGATAAAGTAATTTCTAGTTAAGCTACTAGTGTTTCACATATTACAGAGAAAGACAGCCACACTCATAATTAGGCTGAACTGAACTTTCTAACTAATTTGAACAGATTTCATTTATATAAAATAATTAAAAAAGTAGCAACAATTCATTTGCAAGGCACTGCAGAATTCCTGGGAAACGGCAAAGACTGAAGTTAAATGAATTTCATCGGTGAAAAGCAGCTAAAACTTTCTGTAATATCTGAAAGCTACATGCTAGGAAGATGCCACAAGAGAGAGACCTGAGAAGGTTGCTCGTTGGGAGTGGACTGAACACTGGAGCAGAGCTGAGGGCTTGAGCTCGTGCCTCACTTCTCCTCCTCTCCCTCTTCCCCTCACCACATGGCACCCCCTCCCTACCCTCCCAGCCCCACCCATGCTTCAAACTATTTCTAGCTTTCAGCAACAACATGAGCCAAGAATGGATACGCTCACACCCACAAGAAACTGTGCATATGTGTAAAGGAGGTCACACAGGTCTCTGATAGCTGCAAAATTAATAAACACAGTACATTAATCAGTACTTTGCAGTAACTAAAGTTGTTGTAAAATTTGAGATGATTGAATTTCACAACTTAAGAGACACACTGATTAGACAACTCAGCCTCAATGAACAACATAAAGAAGCATTATTGATTTAATTAATGTAATGTGAAGACTTATGATTTTACAGTGTGTGTCTGACTCTATGTTGAGATAATTAATTCACAATGACAATAATTGACATAATTTCTACCAATTATGACAAATGTAAAAATGGAAATATAAGTTTAATAGTTCACCTTGAAATCTGCCAATGATGCCATCAGTATATCTAATTCTTTTGTGGCAGCAGATGCACCAGCACTAGATGTCTTCGGATAGTCGATATCTGTCCTGACTTCCCGAACTATCGTAGAACTTGTCTGCTGATGTGTGTCATTTACATCACTAAAAAGAAACACAAGTGAAAATCATCTTTTTTTCTACAACTTTTAATATTCTCATTCTTTTTTCTGTGAAACAGAGCAGATTAAACTTAATACAGTTAGAATATGGGACACTCTCAAAACGAAAAATAACTGCAGTCTTTGCAAAATGTTCAAGTAAGATATAGCATCATTAATTACAGCTATTTTGCTAACTTAGTTGTATTCCAACCATTCTTCTATTCTCGTTATTCATATTAATGCAACTGTGTATACAAATACACAATATTTTCTGTTCTGACATACCCATTTGGGACTACAGTATTTAGTTCATCAAGTAGGCTATCAACTGATGGTCTGACTCTAGTTTCTTGTGAGCTTGAAGGTCGTCCAGTTGGTGTTGTTGAACCATTTACTGTGCTCATATCTAGAAAGCACAAATTTTAAAGAAGTTTAATTATATTCAATATGTTATCATACTTTGACAAGGCACAAATATTCCACCATATGTAGAACAATAGGAGAATGGTACACAAATGTTGCTTACCTCTTCTTTCAGTGTAGCTTGAATAATGAGCATTGCTCAAATCTTGAAGCAGTGTGTCCAGTTCAGAAAGATTGTTATTCAGTGATGGCATTTTTGCAGGAGTGCTTTGTTGATAGGCTGTCTTACTGGTCATTACAGAATCATTAATCAGTCGCTGATTCTGATATGTCGGCTATAAAGAAGAAAAAATTATGATAACTATTTGCATAAAATTGTATAGTATGCTGAGATTACACTGATCCAAATCTTATCCGCTTGCTTTCAAAATCTAGTAATCATATTTTCAACCTAATCTTAAACTCATAAGATGAATCATGTGCACAAAAATGCATATGCTTGTAAGCAATGATTTCATAACTATTTGTCACAATGATAACTACTACAGACGAAAATTAAGTGAGTAACTTTTCCTTCATCACATTTTCCTGTCTTTATTCCATCATGTGGGCATTTCTATGTTAATTCAACAACCATACATCAAACACAAAACTCAAATCATGAAAAATAACAATAATGAGTAAATGTTCTGGTGTGCACTCCGACTGAACATATACTCTACAGTACCACATTTATTTGATAGATAATTTTTGAAACTTCAGCCATTGTCTTAGATAAATTTTCTGCATTTCCTGCCTTGAAAGACTTAAGACACTATAGAGACTGGTGTAATAATAAAATAAAGCAGTCATTAATCCAAGATTGTTTTGAATGTCACAGTGTTTTACTAGGCATAGTACTGTTGGGAGGTGGTACCTCTTTACCTTCCTCTGACCTCTGTGCTGATATACCCAGCCTGTTACATGGGAACCTAACATTCTCTTGTGGACTCCAAACTATGGTGCAACTCAGCTGTTTTCATATCAACAAACATTGGTAGAGGTGAAAGAAGTGAAAAGTGACGGATAAAAATCCTAGAATTGACCACAGATCAAACCCAAACCATTGGATTTCTGTTCTGGCACTTCACCACTGAGTCACTAAACCAATATAAATGTATAAATTCTCTTAATTCTGCAGCTATAATCTGCTATACTATACGTTTACTGTGACAGCAACAATGAAAAAAATTAATTTCACGAGTTAAACACTTATGGCTACAAGTATCAACAGAAAACTCTCATCACATAGCTTTATAAGTACCAGCAGTAATGGTTAAACTTCTAAGGTGTCTACCAATTACAGGTGGAATAGACCATGCAATTCAGAAGTACGTACTCATTGTTTTAAATAGATGCATGTAAAGTGCTGCAGGACTGCCTGTGCATAGCACTGACTGGAACACAACAGTATGCCTGTGACTATGACCAAGATGCTCTGTCACTACGCTTTGTACTCTTCAGTCTCTGATGCCATTTGTGCAGCTTGTTCATCAACAAACAGAAATGGTCTTCATGTACTCCAGTATTTAAGAAACAAAATAAATCTAAATGGAATATGGCACAGATATGCCACTTGATGGAAGACTTCCAGAGTGGCAGAGTTTCATGCATCAATGCGCCTCAAGTCAGGGCCCTAGAAACATATAATGAACTCAACAGGATGCATGATTTGTATTGTAAAACTGTTGACAGGCAACACCACTTAAATATACCACAACAATGCCATTTCCAAAGTCCATCATTTATTTTGGAATAACCATTCAAAGCAATACAAGAAGGGGGGGGGGGGGGGGGAGACATTAATCATGTAGTGAGAAAAGCATAAAATACCATGATTCATTAGGACAGTTCTGAAATATGTCAGTTTCATATGAAGTGCAAAATTCTTTTCAGTTGCATTACTGTGTAGTGTGAAGTCTGTTAGAAATCTCACATGATAAGAATGATGCAACAGACTCAGATAGTGAGCACTACAGAGGAGAGATTATGCTTTAAGCAAAAAAACTGCTCTTGTTAACTTTAGTGGAGGGTAAACCACTGGCTATGAATTGGCTACATCCGTGAAATGTAAGTTGTAAATCGGTGAATAAAGAGACTGAACTGAATTGATATTTCTTGTAACAACATAAACACTGCACATGAGCAATAAAAATTAAGTTAGAGGAAAAACAGACATATGGATGTGCACATACACATTATTTCCCCATGGTTTCTATGACTGGAGTAACATCATCTACATGTTGTACTGCTATTAATTCTGTCACAGTATGTAGACAGTTGCAGTAGATGTAGCTTATGAAGATGTCACATTTCACACTTGGTTTCTTACAGTCTGAACAGTAGTAAAGTGCTGGGAACTTCAGTTTCAGAGTGATTGAAATGAAAGGTGATGTGTCTCAAGCAGGGAGTCAAAAAAGTTTGTTACATGGTACAAAAAGAGCCTGGAAAATAATACCAACTTTGAGAAAAAATGGTTGTGGAGCTCATAATAAATTTTTATCTGATCTTCTGCTCTTTTCTTTTCAAAGTTCATCTCCTATAGAAAAAGTAAGGATGGTTAGAGTTTAGTGTCATTTCATGACACTGACCTTGCCTCACTGTGTACTCACCAGAGCACATAAGCTAAGCAATGTCAGGTGTACTTGGATGGGTAACTGTCTGGGTATGCCATGTACTTTTGCCTGCTTTCCCTTTGCCTTATGGCAAAGGGGAGGAGGGGTGTGGCGTAAAGTCCCTGATCATTGGTCTTTGCACCAATGCCCTGGATTAAATTCCTAAACTCTTTGCATCCTCTCATGAAGTGAGGGCACCTGACACTGTCAACAGTGATTTGTCCATCATCTTCGTTCTTGTACTTGTTATCATCAGCATCATCATGACCATCTTCATTATCATCATCTAGCATAAACATGAGAACACTCTACATCTACTCATTACAATCACCTAACTTACCAGATACAGTTAAAACACTCGACTCTCAACTCTGCTATGGAAAGGTGTCATTGTGCATGAAACATAGCAATTCCAATTAGGTAGATGAACCTACTCTTTGTGCTCCCAGTCGACAATGCCATGTGACTTTACTTCAGGGAGTTTTCAGCGCTGTTGTCACTAGAGATAGAGAACTAGTTCAGTTGGAGAAAGATGGGGAAGGAGTGGCCACAGCCTTTTCAGTCAGTCGTCCATAATTTGTATGAAATAATTCGTGGAAACTGCATAAAATCTAAATACGAGTGGTGAACCGTAATTTTAAAATCACTGATACCATATAACAACCCAGAGCATAACTTTATTAATAATATGAACACCCTCGTTTAAATACCACATTTTTCGAGCTTGTTTCCTGAAATATCTGCATTGCACTGAAATATAATTCTGTTTTTATCAGCTTATGGAACTCTGGCCCTGAAGGTAGGAAGAAAGATTAGGGTTTAATGTTCCGTCGACATCGAGGTCATTAGGGACAGAGCACAAGCTCGGGCTGATTCTGAGGAATGGGAAGGAAACTGGCCGCGCCCTTTCAAAGGAACCGTCCTGGCTTTCACTTTCAGTAGTACAGGGAAATCACAGAAAATCTAAATCAGGACTCTTATATACAGATTTGAACTGTCATTCTCCCGAATGCAGGTCCAGAACACTAACCAATGTAGCACCTCAGTCGGTCTCAGAGCCACCAATACGACAGCTGTTAGTATGGTGTTGCATTTATCTCCAGTCATGACAGAAGTTACAAGAGTTTTAATGAGAGAAAGCAGTTTTTGTCTGCAGCATATTGGTGCTTCATGGTGTAACGCTTTCATTTCCGTTATGGTGAACTGAGGTGACAAACTTCATGGGACAACGATATGCACATACACAGATGGCGGTAGTATCGCATACAAAAGGTATAGAAGGGCAGAGAATTAGTGGAGCTGGCATTTTTGATCAGGTACTCCATGTGAAATGGTTTCTGACGTGATTATGGGAGTTAATAGACTCTGAATGCGGAACGATGGTTGGAATTAGATGCATGGAACATTCCATTTCGGAAATAGTTAGGGAATAAAATATTCCAAGATCCACAGTGTCAAGAGTGTGCCGAGAATACCACATTTCAAGCATCACCTCTCGCTCGCCACGAACAACGCAGTGGCTGACAGTCTTCACTTAACGACCGATAGCAGTGGCATTTGTGTAAAGTTGTCAGTGCTAACAGACAAGCAACACTGCGTGAAATAACTGCTGAAATCAATTTGGAACGGATGTCGAATGTATCCGTTAGGACAGTGCGGCGAAATGTGGCGATAATGGTCTACAGCAGCAGACGACCGTCGCAAGTGCCTGTGCTAACAGGACAACATCGTCTTCAGTGCCTCTTCGGGGCTGCTGACTGTTATCGTTTGGACTTTATACACTATTGGAATTTTCTCGGGCTTCTAGGCGTGTCCAGTGGTTTAAAATCCACGAGTTATCGGCCGAGTTCTCCTCGGCCATTGTCAAGTGGTGACTGTCAAATGATTGATGCTGCTGCTGCTGCTGCCCTTATATAGTTGCGCTGTCTTCAGTGACGTCACTGGTGCTCGCTCCAGCGCCATATATGGTAATGTTTTCATTGCGCACTTGCCGTGCCCGCTTCAACCTTCCGATGGCCGGGTTCCAAGCTGTGCTTAGCTCCAGGCCGCCGTCTTTATTGAGGGTGTTGCCAGAAATTTTTAACTCGATCGCTTCTTTTATAACACTGCCCGCGTAATAACAGATGTCTCGGCAAATGCAATACGGTGAATAAGGTGAAAGGTGTCTGTATTTGGCAATGAATTGCCGCTGAGTTAAGAAATTCATTGCTAAATACAGACACCTTTCACCTTATTAGCGACCCAATCACCTTCACTATTGTTGTGACTTGGCAAGACAGCCAAGCCACTAGGAGGTGAAGCCGAAAGGTACGTGTTTAAGCTCACGCAGGCTGGCGTGAGGTCTGGAACAGTTAAAGAATTTGAGTCTAGCAAATAAAGTGCGTAGCTGTCGGAATACTTAACTTTAATCTATAATTGGTGAACATCGGTCTGACGGTACATGCATCACAAGATAAATAGCAAATGATAATGGCGCCTTGCTAGGTCGTAGCAAATGACGTAGCTGAAGGCTATGCTAACTATCGTCTCGGCAAATGAGACCGTAATTTGTCACTGAACCATCGCTAGCAAAGTCGGCTGTACAACTGGGGCGAGTGCTAGGACGTCTCTCTAGACCAGCCTTGTGGCGGCGCTCGGTCTGCAATCACTGACAGTAGCGACACGCGGGTCCGACGTATACTACCGGACCGCGGCCGATTTAAAGGCTACCACCTAGCAAGTGTGGTGTCTGGCGGTGACACCACAACCATCATTGATAAATTGGCCAGCGAGGTATCCGCCAAGGTCCTAAGAGAATATCGTAGGGAGATTGAGTAGTTAGAGAACCAATATGTGACATCACGCACCATCCCATTCTACCAGGATGCGTACTGGCCGACCGCCGTGACGATCGGGATCCGACGCACCCAGGACTAGGGGGAGGGTGCGAACACACCGATGATAGACAAAGCACACTGATTAAGACCCAGTAGCTAGAATTACCTGTAGGAAATAGTTAGTAGGATACTTTTTAAAAACCTGCAGCGATTTGCGTTAAGGCCAGGCCACTGCTAGGGGCACGCACACTGAGATTAGCTCGGTGGGCATGGCCATGAGATAGTAGGTTTATATCTTCTTACTGGCACACCTGTAACGCTGCAGGATGTAATTGTTTGTAGAGTAGGATTGAGTAGATAGCATGGTACACTAACAGTAGATCATTTAGATACCCATAGAACTAACTTCCTATCCTGTAGTTGATACTAATAATAGAAAATAGAGTTTTGGTAAATGCTGCTGAAATGTAACCTTGTATTTAATTTCGACCCACTAATGTTTTTAGGTGGTGGGTTATTTTGTATGATATTGGTTTTGATGAATAAAGATTTTTAAAAAATGCAATACGGTGTCCGTTTTCTAAAGCATGTTCCGCCACCGCTGATTTTTCAGGATACCGTGGGCGAAAACATCTCTCGAGTTCCAAACTGTAGCCTAGTCAGAGGAGTCCCGATTTCAGTTGGTAAAAGCCAATGGTAGAGTTCAAGAATGGCGCATATCTGACGAAGCCATGGACCCAAGATGTCAACAAGTCATTGTGCAAGCTAGTGGTGGCTCCATAATGCTGTGAGCTGTGTTTACATTGAATGTACTGGGTCTTCTGGTCCAACTAAACCGGTCATTGATTGGTAGTGTTTATGTTCGGCTGCTTGGACACCATTTGCAGCAATTCACGGACTTCATGTTCCCGAGGAATAAGAACATTTTGACAGTTCGAGCAAATGATACGGCCGCCCAGATTTCCCGACATGAATCCCATCGAACATTTTTGGAACATAATCGAGAGGTCAGTTCGTGTACAAAATCATGCACCGGCGGCACTTTCACAATTGTGGACGGCTACAGAGGAAGCTCGGCTCAATATTTCTGCAGGGAACTTCCAACGACTTTTCGAGTCTATGCCACGTTGCGTTGCTGCACTGCTCTAGGCTAAAGGAGGTCTGAATCGTATTAGGTGGTATCCCATGTCTTTCGTCACCTCACTGTAATGAGGTTCAAATGGCCCTGAGCACTATGGGACTTAGCTTCTGAGGTCATCAGTCCCCTAGACCTTAGAACTACTTAAACCCAACTAACTTACGGACATCACACACATCCATGCCCGAGGCAGGATTCGAACCTGCGACCGTAGCGGTCGCGCAGTTCCAGGCTGTAGCGCCTAGAACCACTCGGCCACCCCGGCCGGCTGTAATGAGGTATTGCGTTTATCAACTATCATTATGGAAGTTATACAGTTTTAATGAGAGCAATCTGTTGGTGTCACTCCAATATGTGTGATACATACTGGACTGGTGCTCGTGATGTAACATTTTCCATTCTCGTTAGTATATTTTGAGGAATAATAGAACGATTTGTTCACGATAAATGTTTTCCTTTCATTGTTTTTACAAAAAGTTAAAACTCGCGGCGGACGAGTGTGGGGCGTGAGTCGGGCCCGCGGCTGGAGCGGTCGCCCCCGCGCTCTATTTGCGTCTGCCGGGCGTCGCGCCAGCCGCCGCGGCGGCCTGTGTAACAGTACCGGCGCTGCAGCGCGTCTTCCGCGCCGGCCGGCCGGCCGGCCGGCCGCCTGCCCGTTGCATAATGTCAGCGGCCCCTCCAGGGCCGACGCCAAGAACTGGCCGACGCCGCCGCCGACGCCGCCTCCTCGCCGTAGCTACAGTTTTCTGGACCGCGGCTGACAGCGCAACAAGCCTAACGGACACACGCCGGCCACTGCGGCTCCGCAGACAGCTAAAAATGTCTTGTCCTCGACACAGCCGGTGCGAAGACAATACCGTCACGGACAGGTAAGTGCCGTAGCACGTGTCACCACGACGGTCGGATAGTAAGACGGTTACAGTGACCAGAATCCCGCGTTCGCCTTCCAGTGGTGGGAGCCGGTGAGGGAGCTTCGTACTGTCGTTCTATTCCACCAACAGAGGTGGTTCGTTCGCCGTCGCCTGTCAACGACCGTAATCACTGGTATCTACACGGGGTATCGAACCCAGGAAAGTTCCATGCGGAGCTCTGCCGTTTCAACTTAGCAAACAGGAACAAACGAAAGCGCTCACATACAGTCAGTCGGGATAGCTTCGTGCCACTTTTTACCATTTTTTGGCAATACCGGACACGAAATAGGTTGCACATCACAGCAGAAATTGTAACATTTTACATCTAAAGTTACTGAGTACTTGGGGAAGCGAAAACATACACTATGCCCTATTAGAGTAAAAATCTCTATTTTAATACTGGTACAATGTTACATTGCCACTTAGGGTAACTTTATACCAGTCTTAAAGGACTTAGTAATTTTGCTATATCTAATTCTCTGGGTAAATTTAGAACGTGCCAAAAGGAAATCAGGTGTTACTAAGAAGTGAAAACAAACAGGGTTAATTCAGTACTGCAGGTACATTTTGAAACATCAAGATGTTTGTATCGACCTGTCATTGATCAACATAAATCACTGTGGCCGGGAAGCTCTCTTCACAGCCAATGAAATTAAAGCACAATCACAACAGCTTTTAGAGCCACAGTACGACAGCTCTTAGTATGGTGTTGCATTTATCTCCCATCGTGATAGAAGTCACAAGACTTTTAATGAGAGCAAGCAGTTTTTGTCTGATACATATCGGTGCTTCATGGTTTAACAATTTCGATTTCCGTTACTATTCACTGAGACCTCATAAGAAAATGGAAAGAAAACCGAAATACTAAATTCAAATCAAAGAAGTAATAAAACTGTTACTTTAGCACGAAATCATGCAAGGTGGTGGAGTAGAAGCCACTTGAAACAAAAGTAGTATGTGGTACAAATATACCCCACTAGCAAGAAAGTTACTCTGATTGACTGTATTGCAGCACAGAGGTATCGGCTCTGTTTTCAACGTACCTACAGCGCATTTTAAGTTCTGCGAAACAGAAAAGAGTAGAGAAATACGCAGTGGCATCTTCACATTGTTAATAATTGGTACGATGATCAAACGCAGACGTACAACTTTTTCTTTCTTTCAAAAAACTGACTTTCGGAACGTGCCCACACAGCCATCTGAAAGAGTGGAAGATACAACTGCGGTTCGACGATTCGGAACATTCCTTTGGGCCAGGCAAAAGACGTACAGTTGAGAAACATGTTATCTACAACGTAGCAGCAAGAACCTCAAGCTGAAACCGCAGTGCTACTTTCGTCTGCGTTAGCAATGTAGACAGAATGTTACCATGCTCATTATGAAGCTTTAGGCTGAAATCAGTATGAGCCAAACTGAGATTATTGATACCAGAATTCGCGCCAGGATTGAGAGCAATAACACAATTTCAGTGTCGAATAATATTCACGATAGTGTTCTTTTTTTCTTTTTTTTTTTTTTAAGTCAGTTTAAAGATTTACTTTTTAATTATGGCGCTCGTATGTCAGGAATTATACTGCATCAATGCTCTAACGCCTGATATGTTATTCACACTTTCGCGATTCGCTATTCTTTACCACTTTTCCAGTACTGAACATGGTTTTTACCTCTGGCAGTACTTTGTGTACGTGGACAAAACCAAGTGGTGCTATGGTAACGATTCCATGTTGAATCGTAGGGCGCCCTGTAACTGACTGAGTAAGAGGGTCTTCGGGTTGTATACATATAACGATATTCCACCTCAAAGACGCACTACGGGTGTCACACTCTGCTGCTTTACCTTTCCTTTAATTCTCACTAGGAAACTAAATAGATTTTATTAGCAGTCCCTCGCTCTTACTGAGCGCGATGGCGCAGTAGTTAGCATAATGCACGACGGTTCAAATACGCGCCTGGCCACCCAGATTTAGGTTTTCCATTATTTCCCTAAATCGCTCCAGGGAAATGCCTGGATAGTTCCTTTGAAAGGACACGGCCGATTTCATTCCCCAGCGTTGAAGCAATCCGAGCTTCTGCTTCGTCTCTAATGACGTCGATGTCGACGTGGCACTAGACCCTGATCTTCCTTCCTTCCCTCACTCCTGTATCGTCACTATTGTAGATACTACTCGTTCCTAACGACTTGGGGCGTGGATTAAGAGAGTGAACTAGTTTCTTGGAGCAGTCACATTCGAATATTCGAAGTGCCATCCAGATTTCGCTGACTCGCTAAATCTTCAGGCTAGATGCAGCTGTTGATTTCTTTCCCTGTCCTTGTTTTATAAGCACAGTGCTGACGAGAGAGTTTCTTAACTTTCTCCCTTTCTTTTTTGTTTCCTTTTGATCTATTCTGACACGACTGTAACATCAGCCGTTTTTTTACAACTTTCTGACATTAACTGACGGAAAGGCGAGCCTTAGACGGTTCCAGCACGGAACAGACAGACCGCCGATTGCCGCACTGCAAATGATCGGAAAATATTTTCAGGAACGGTGCAGACGCTCTTTGAAACGAGTGTAAGAGGGAATAAACGGATGCAGTCTTCGTGTAATTTCTGCTCGTCGCGTAAAGAATATACAAACAACAAATAAACTACCGCCATCCGTATTGGCAACAATTGGCAAAGACGAAATTCTGACTGATAACAATTATTTGGAAGAGGGTAGGATGTGAAATGGTCGCCATTCCCTACGTCTACAGCGATATGAGAGGAAATCGTTGATGGTTCGCAGTCAGGAAACCGAGGTTCGTCTCCAATTCCTCCCGAATAGAAAATTTTCAACTCCTTTGGTTGGATATATTATCGCCTTTTCCTTCCCTAATTGTTGCGCTATCTCACAATCACAGAAGAACTGTGCAATCCAAATTAGAGACAGCTTCTCTCGTACAAATCCCCACGATTAACACACCCCTAACTTCCTTTTACACATACGTTACCTGTGTGTCTTTGACATCTTATTAACCGACAGCATTCAGATATTGACAGGATTGTAATTAAATCCCCCTCCCCCATCCCCCGTGTCTGCATTTTTTTCAAACATCTTTCCTCGGATGAAGCAAGATAGTTCTAGAGAGGTTGTCGCTCACTGTCACAGAAAGAAATATTGGTTCATTTCCATATAGGAGCGACATTCTTTTTGCAATGGAAACTAGTTGACTGACGACTAAAATATAAATATAGCCAACTTCAACATGTAATACGGGATGATACTAGCCACAGATATAAAAGTACGTTTCTGTTGTTAACTTGCCATGCACTGGTGGAACGGAGGATAAACAACACTGATTCTAACGTCACTATGATTTCGTGCCTTTCATATTATCCGAATTCCTCTGTTGCTCGTGGACAAACAAGCAGAGCAGTAGCTCTCACAATCCAGCGGAATGGAAAAGAAATCTGCTGGCGCTTATTTAAGGAATCGCCTAGCCGTTAATCTTAAGTTGTTTAGGAAACGATGCAGCACAAGCCTCATGGTGCTGGGACCGGAATAGGAGGACGGGAATTCTGGTTACGTAGAGTGTCGTATCTAAGAATTCCCTCGTAGAGATCACATACTTCAAATATGTAATGAATTACCGTTTGACTGGAAAAACGTACGAACACTGCAAGTAAGTTGAAGAGACTTATGTTGTAAAGACACTTCCGGACAGATTACGATTCTGTACTAGACCTGAACCCGAACCCAGGCGGCCGGCCGAAGTGGCCACGCGGTTCTAGGCGCTGCAGTCTGGAACCGCGACACCGCTACGGTCGCAGGTTCGAATCCTGCCTCGGGCATGGATGTGTGTGATGTCCTTAGGTCAGTTAGGTTTAACTAGTTCTAAGTATTGGGGGACTTATGACCTCAGAAGTTGAGTCCCATAGTGCTCAGAGCCATTTTGAACCGAACCCAGGCCCTTGCTTTTAAGGGCAATGATCTTACCGACCGCGGATCTCATGAGCGCCTCATGATCCGGTTAAAAAGCTTCCATCTATCAATTCCCTTCACACTGCCTTTCCTGCATACCTGAAGCCCCTAATTCGTCCGCAGCAGGAGGACGATGACGACATAATATTTGGGCCACGGACGCAAAATGGTTCAAATGGCTCTGAGCACTATGGGACTTGACATCTATGGTCATCAGTCCCCTAGAACTACTTAAACCTAACTAACCTAAGGACAGCACACAACACCCAGTCATCACGAGGCAGAGAAAATCCCTGACCCCGCCGGGAATCGAACCCGGGTACCCGGGCGTGGGAAGCGAGAACGCTACCGCACGACCACGAGCTGCGGGCCCACGGAGACAATCATGGACTCTAAATACACTCAATAGTCTCTCTCTCTCTCTCTCTCTCTCTCCTCTCTCTCTCTTTCCCCGTCCAGTACAACTCTGCAACACCTGCATCAATTTCAATCAACAGTGATTACCATCTGACATGGACCAGTACACAATTACTGTGGAAGAAGACAACCCTTATACCCTTAAGGATGAAGTGGGGGTGTGAAACTTGATGGCATGCAAAAATAATCGAAAACCGATATTAGTGTCGAGTCCATAGTTTTCTGGAATGCTTGCCTCATGAAATTTAACTCTTAAGGCTAGAGGTGGCTGTAGAAAACGGTAACACATAGCACATATCTCTGGAATACTGGAGTAAATCCTATCGAAGTTTGTACCCGCATGTCTCACTATCTCGGGAAAAATTACTTTACGACAAAACATTATATCACCTATATTTACGAGTTGGGTGTGGAGAAGTGGGTATATACACACAAATTTGGAACGCCTATGGTTATTTCAACGAAATTTTTTAAGTATATGACTCACTTTGTGGAAAAAACATACTGTTGAGGTAAGCCAATCCGAAACACCCTTAAGGATGAAATAATCACGCAACACGCTGTAATCAGATGGCAATATAACATCGCATCAGAGGATAGTATATGGATGGTGGTGGTTGTAATGAATTCAATTTATGGGGATCCCACCTTACAAGGAAAACCCACGTTCCTTACGATTTTTTGTGAAACATGAGCAGTTTCTAAATTCGTACTTGGCGCATATTGCTCACACAAGGCCACACACGGCCTGGAATGTTCATTTCATTGCAATGGCTCCTTGCTTAAAATATTCAGTCTAGTGTCTTCTATCATCTACAGGTCTGGGCACCTTGCTTTATAGAATGCACGAAAAGAAATCTGGTGACTATTCATACTTTAACGTGATGCGTGAAATACTAAGTTTTGCTTTTATTCAAAAATAATTGGCTAATATGATTTTATTTAGAACTTACGAATGAAAACACAACGATGCATGTTCTGCAACATTAATTAATGTTAAAACTTCCTGGCAGATTAAAACTGAGAGCTGGACAGGACATGGGTTCGAGTCCCGCTCCGGCACAGTTTTAATCTGCCGGGAACTGTGCATCAGAGCACACTCCGATGGAGAGTGAAAATTCATTCTGGAACTTGTTTATCTTGTTTATTGTTAACAAGGCGATCATGAGACATATCTATCTTAATGGCTTTCATTCATCGATTGTTTTATTTATTAACTATGAAACTTTTCAAGTAAGCAGCGAGCGGACGAAAATATGGCAGTGAACTTTACACCGAAATATTTGTTACTGTAAAATATTTAAAACCTACTCATAAACGAGAAATCAAGTCGATAAGTAATTCGTGATAAGGAATAGGGACGTACCTATCAAGTGAAACAGGAATTTTTATTTATTTATTGATACACCTTCCACAACCGTCCTTATAATCTATCGAGCTTGGTGCTTCAACATTCACTACGTTGCTGAGGTGACTAAAACGACTTTTAACGTTTTCGTTTCGTAACTTCAAAAAATTCTAGCTCTGACTGCAATATGACTTTTATTTATGTTTAGGGTGCGTTTCGTCTTTTATTTTAAAGGTACCTTCAACAGCTTTAGGATTTATTCGTTCGTCTTGCCAAAATCTGTTTTCCCTCTCGTGTGGCTATAGGTCAGAAGGCACAATTACAGCACATTTATGTGCCGATTTTACTTTAAGTCTGGAAGGTAAATAAATACTATATTGCGACAAGGGGAAGCGTGTAGTTATAAAACGAATATTTATATACTTGCTGCAGAAAGTGACCATACAAACGAAACTTGATCTTTAACATGATTTGGCTTTACTTACGCTTCTCTAAACTGATGAGCCAAAGTTGTATGACCACTGCCTGCCGCGGGGTTGCATGCTGCCGGATGGCGCTGAGGGCACGTGACGCGGTAAGAGAAGTATATGAGTGGAGCAGAGACAAATGGGGAATCATTCTAGCGACAATAAGTGGTGCAAATGTGAAAATCCGCCAATTTAAGCGACTCTGACAAAATACAGATTTTTGTGGCCCAGTGCCTGGGAGCGAGCATCTCGGAAACGGCGAAGCTGGTCGGTTGTTCGCATGCTACTGTCGTCAGCATCTGTGGAAAGTGGTTGAAGAATGCTGAAACCACCAGTAGGCGACAAGAAGTTGGACGTCCATACCTCATCACACAACATAGGGATCGGAGGTCTGGCCGCCCTCTAAAGCAGGATAGGCGACGATCTGTGGGAGATATGGCGATAGAGTACAGTGCTGGCGCAGGCACACCGTTCCGTGTTGAACATGGTGTTCTGCAATAGAGGACCCCTCTATGAGTTCTCACATTGATCCGACAACATCGTCAGTTATGATTACAGTGGGTACGGGATTAGTGGGTCGAATTAAGTCGGATGATGCTGAAGGAATTAGATTACGAAATGAGACACTTAAAGTAGTAAAGGAGTTTTGCTATTTGGGGAGCAAAATAACTGATGATGGTCGAAGTAGAGAGGATATAAAATGTAGACTGGAAATGGCAGGAAAGCGTTTCTGAAGAAGAGAAATTTGTTAAGATCGAGTATAGATTTAAGTGTCAGGAAGTCGTTTCTGAAAGTATTAGTATGGAGTGTAGCCATGTATGGAAGTGAAACATGGAGGATAAATAGTTTAGACAAGAAGAGAATAGAAGCTTTCGAAATGTGGTGCTACAGAAGAATGCTGAAGATTAGATGGGTAGATCACATAACTAATGAGGAGGTATTGAATAGAATTGGGGAGAAGAGGAGCTTGTGGCACAACTTGACTAGAAGAAGGGATCGGTTGGTAGGACATGTTCTGAGACATCGAGGGATCACCAATTTAGTATTGGAGGGCAGCGTGGAGGGTAAAAATCGTAGAGGGAGACCAAGAGATGAATACACTAAGCAGATTCAGAAGGATGTAGGCTACAGTAGGTACTGAGAGATGAAGAAGCTTGCACAGGATAGAGTAGCATGGAGAGCTGCATCAAACCAGTGTCTGGACTGAAGACCACAACAACAACAACAACAACAACAACAACGGGATCATCGACATTACACTGGATCAATGGAATCATGTCGCCTGGTCGGACGAATCCTGTTTATTGTTAAACTAGGTCCATGGTCGTGTCATGATACGCTATCATTCACCTTGGCTTCCAAGGCACCTGCAGTAGTAATCGAAAGCACCATGTCAGCTGTGGACTGCATGAACATTATCAGGGACCGTCTGTAACCCCTTACACTTGATGTATTCCCCAACAGCGACGTCATCTTCCAGCAGAATAACTGTGCGTTTCACAAGGCAAGAATCATGCTGCAATGGTTTGAGCAGCACGGTAGTGAAGTCACGTTGATGTCTTGGTCATCAAATTCGGTGTATCTGAATCCAACGAAAGCCAACTGGGACGGCGCCAGCTCCGCGCCCACAAACTAACCGACCATAAATTATGAGATTATCAGTGCGTAGGCGTCTGGTGCCGCAAACCTCTGGAAGCCTATCGAGTACTTGCCGTGGGGCACGCAGAATCACTGTTGAATTGCGTTCCGGATGTGACCGACACGGTTTAAGTAAGTGGTCTTAATGTTTTGGCTCATCTGTGTAAAAGAACGTTATACCTATCTACTGGGTATTAGGGAGATCGATCGCTGTTTTCCCTTTCGTGAGTTGCAGGCAGGATCGGTTATCGTCTCATCACGCAGGTGCTTTAGAGTCAATGTCAAGACAGTCCAGTACTAGTAACGTGGCGGCACGAGTAGGTGAAGAAGTGAAAGACATCTACATGTATTCTCCGCAAGCTAATGTAGAGCGCATCATACCAATCTTATCGATTTCCTTTCCTATTCCATTCGCGTATTGAGCGAGGGGAAATGACCAACTATATACCACTGTAGGTGCCCTAACATCTTATATCTTACTCTAATGATCCCAAAGCCAAATATTTGCACAGTCTACTTCGAATACAGATTCTCTAAATTTACCAATAAGGGTTTCGTGAGATCTATGTCATCTTTCTTCCAACGATTTCCACTTAAATTCCCAGAGCATTTCTGCTACACTTCTGTATGGGCTTTACTGATCTGTTCCAATCCTAGCACTGACGGCGATGAAGCATCGTGCCACACACTCCACGAGACGCCATCCTAATCAACAACTGCTCCACTGCTGCCCACAACTTGCGGAAATTGATGAGAACTATGTCCAAGGCGCATACGTGTCGGTTGATGACGTCGCAGATACGCCGAATTGGAATGAAGTGAGATGGCATGAGAGGCGACACTATCACCCTCAAATCTGAGGAGCGTTCTGACATTTCGGGAGAGCATGTATTGTCTTGGTGAGGGTACATGTTGCACGCGAATAAACACGAGCAACGGCCAATAGCTTTCTGTATCGTTCGCAATTGAGACCCTATGGAAGGTCTCTCAAAGGCAACATTTGATCAATCCCACATGAACATCACCATCACTAGAATACCTTCACTGTCCGCCAGAACGGCGCACTGTTGAGAAGTGATGTCCACCGCCTCATTTTGTTTTCGACGAACCAACGAGTTCCCATACTCTTAATCCCAGGTGACGGTGACTTCTGAGCCCCACGGCTCTGGATGATATGACCGCCACAACGGCTGTTGATGACCGCCACGGAACTAGTGAGTGTTTGATGCAGGGCGGGTCGTCTAGCTGTTGTTACTACTCGCGATAGTCGATGGTGACCGCTGTCACTTCATCGACCCCGGAAACAGGATGTCTCATGCATCGGATGCCTGCGACCTGCTCACGATAGAAAGCGCCGAAACGGCCCACGTTGCCCTAGCTGCTGTCTCCTGCCACGTGGACGGCCACGGCAAACCCTCATCACATCACCGTCGCGCGACACACCTCTGAGCGAGGAACGCCTTCTCTCTTCAACATAGTGGATATCTCCAATTATTCTTCAGTCTCCGTTTTCAGTGGTTTTTGCTCCATACAACTGCTAAGGTGCCTCATTTGTCGAAATCGGAGGCGACACTTGCCGCTGTCCGTATCAAAACATAACTGTTAGTCTTTCGCAACTACTCCGTTGTCAAGAATGCAATGGAAGAATCTGTGGATACTTGCTAAGGTTAACTTAAGTGAGCCGTAGAGTATCAACAAACGACGTTCTTACTGTAATGTAAATGGTAGAAGATAAATAGGCCAAAAACAATTCCTATCCTGGCTTGACATGTCTGTGGATTCGAAGTAGGGCGTGCAGATTATAAATATTGTGGACTGCAAATGTTACTGTGAATGGCTAAGCGTGCCCTGAAGAATGGCTAGGCTTACTTCCCATGGACTCCATCTTTTGTCTAGAGGGATTTTCAGCCAGTTTCGACCACCCTTACACTCACAGAGCGTATTTTGAAAAAGTCCCTGAAAAAGTCCCTATAGCACGCTGTAGACTGGTAGCGACGTCGCTAAGGCAAGCAAGTACAGGGTGATTATAAATAATGTGCACCTGGTCACAGAAGTCCAAAGTGGGCTGTAATTATCGTATGGCAGCGAAACTTGGTAGATACTCTAATACGTTAATGCGAAACGGACTTACGCTCAAAAAACTTGTTCAATTTTGGCCACCAGGTGCAGATTTGGCGCTGTGAATGCAAGAGAGACGTGTAGAAATGTCTCCATGTGTAATAGAATAGGAATTCGAGATGGGCAGAGAAGGTCACATAATTGAAAAAGCCATAATGTTTATTACAAACCGCCGCTCACACAATTTGTTCAGTATGAACACCGGAGACGTCGACGAGATGCTGAATCGTAAAACGATGTGATCAATAGTTGCCCGCAGCAGTTCCGGTGGAACCTGAGCAACGTGTTCCTGTACACTGGCCTTCGTATCAGAGAGAACCCGAACGTGTCCTCGGTAAACGCGTTGTTTTACGAATCCCAGAGCCAAATTCACATGGATTCAGGCGCATCTGGGAAACCACTCCAGACAACAAGCTGTCGGAAGGTTGCACTAAGCAGATCTTTCACTAGACGGCCGGGAAAAGGTGTTGCCAATCTTACCTGATAACAGTGGTTTCCATACAGTTGCGCTCTTCCAAAGCGGAAATCACATGCTGTACAAGGTGGTCTCGATAACGTGCTGAAGCCACGGCTCACCTACAGGACCCCTGGGTGTATTCTTTTCAAAGAAGAACAGACCGAGAATAAAGGTGCTTGTGAATCCACATCGCAGACTCTTCGTGCTCAACACGCGGTTCAACAGTACCCCGACTTCGCAGTTCTGTGTATTCGATGCAGCCTGTAGTGTAAAATGTGCCTCTTCACACCATACAACATTGTCCGGCCACATGTCATCAACTTCGATCCGCGCCCGAAATCGTAGTGTACGTTCAGGAACTTTGGCACAGATCGTGAGGTTTTAGCTGCTGCACAGTCTGGATCTTGTACGGGTACCAGTGCAAAACTTTCCGCACTGTTCACCACGGGATGGACAATTCTCGTGACACTGCTCGAGCACTAGCAGTACCTGGGGCGCGTGCTGCATCGTCAGTTACAGCAACAGCAACCTCGTCAATAACTTCCACCGGGATAGGACGTCTTCCTGTTCCAGTTGCCACACCAAACTCACCCGTGTATCGAATATCGTTATCACCTCCTTTAAACTATTTAATGACATCGGGCCTCTCCACAGATCTTTTTGTCGGCGATACTTTCTCAATGTTGCACTGTAACTGCTGCCGTCCACATAAAACAGTTTCATTAACAGCGCATTGTCTCTTCTCGATAGCCATACTGTTCACTCACGTTCGGCCTTGTCAAAACACAGCTCGGATGGCGTGAGGGGGTTGGTTGGTTGATTTGGGGGAGGAGAGCAAACACTGAGGTCATCGGTTCCTTCAGATTAGGGAAGGAAGTTGGCCGTGTCCTTTCAAAGAAACCATCCCAGCATTTGCCGGAAGCGATTTAGGGAAATCGCGGGAAACCTAAATCAGGATGGCTGGACGCGGGTTTGAGCCATCGACGTCCCGAGTGCGCGTCCAGTGTGCTAACGACTGTGCCACATCATTCGGTCCGGATGGCATACTGTCATACACTGTACAGCGCTGTACTTGCATCTGGTGGCCAAAACGGGAACT
Organism: Schistocerca americana; assembly: GCF_021461395.2. NCBI lineage: Eukaryota > Metazoa > Arthropoda > Insecta > Orthoptera > Acrididae > Schistocerca > Schistocerca americana. The sequence continues at coordinate 853,201,084 of NC_060119.1, forward strand.
GTTTTTTTTTTTTTTTCAAGCGTAAATTAGTTCCGCATCAATCAGGTTTCGCTGACCTACAATAATTACTGCCCACACTGGACCGCTGTGGGTAGCTACACTTCAATATTATAACCACCTGGTATTTAGCCGGCATGTGGAATAGAAGTACTGCCGTAAAGTATCGGATAAAAATAGAGTATGTACCGACATGGTAGAACAAAACGAGAACCACGGTGTGAGGGCATGCGGCACTATGGACAGTGATTCTTCCGTTTCCATGTGTACCTTAACCTAGCAGAACCAGAGAGTAGGTTATACGACCAATGCGGGACTTATTTCTTTCACTGTACTCATCCACAGCAACACAAACAGAATAGTGTACAGCGCTGGACTGAATATGGCACAAACGCACAGCTGACATACTACCGACGACAAAACGGGGAGCCTAAACTGATATTTTGGCTGATGACAACAACCGCCAAACTAAGTGAAGTGTACGCATTCCAACTAACGACAAGGCAAGTATTATTCTACCGACAATTGCCGAGTCGGTCCGCATTCAACACGAATGAAATGTACTGAAAAAGGAGTTCCACTCGTAAAATAAATTTGTGGGAAATGATTTGGATGAAAGACAACTTGGTACACACGCTATCTAATCAAAGATAGTAAGTATCAAGTTGTCTGAGCACCTATTCGTGGTCATTAATATGATGAGCATGTGCACTGTCTTTATGACGGTTTGTGCTCTGCTGGGACGCATTCATTGACGTGTCTAAATGACTGTGGAGGAATGGTAGCCCATTCTTCTTCAAGAGTCGAAACCGAAGGTAGTGACGTTGGACGCTGGGGTCTGGAGAAAAGTCGACGTTCCAGCTCATCCCCAAGGTGGACTCAGATCGGGACTCTGGGCAGGCCGGACCATTTCTGGAATCTTGTTCTCCACAGACCATTGCAGCACACATGCTGCTTTATGACAGGGTGCATTGTCATGCTGGTAGGAACAATGATCGTCACCGACCTGTACCTCTGCTGAACACAGTACACAATGCTCTAAAACATGTTTATATCTTTATGCATTTAGAGTTCTCGTAAACAGAACAAGGGTAACACAACTGAATTGCTTGAAACATCCTCATATCCTAGCACCAGATGGCAGGTAACGTTCTCCAGACATTCGCCAGACACAGGACATAGAGTGATTAATCTCTCCACATCACTCGTTTCCAGCCATCCTTTATCCAGTGAAGTCGCTCTTTACGCCAACTCTAGCGCCGCTTATCGCACACTTCAGAAATGCGAGGCTTATGAGGAGCTGTGCCTCATTCCTTTTAACTCCCTACACACAGTCGTTACGCTAGCGGTAGCGCTTTGGAAGTCACGAGTGATTCCTCCCTCTGATCTCAAGCGACTTTTTACGGTCACCCTCGACAATGTTGGACGGCCCCCGTCCGTCAGTACACGAGGTCTGTCTGGTCTTGATGTAGCTGTCTTTGTTCCTTCGCGTTCCCGCTTCACAATCACATCACTCGTGCAGCGTCAGAAGGGGTGAACTGCCGCTTGCAAGATCCCCTCGCTCCTAAACTGATACTGTTATTACCCAGCTTAGCCGCGAGTCCGTAGAGGGTGGTATATGTGACGTACAGTATAACTGGTCAGCATTTCCACCCGGAATTTGCGAGTGTAAGTCGGTCCTTCCTTGATCCGCCTTGGTGGGTCGTGTCGTCGGATTTCCTCCTACCTGTGCGCGATGCAAAAATGGTTCAAATGGCTCTGAGCACTATGGGACTCAACTGCTGAGGTCATTAGTCCCCTAGAACTTAGAACTAGTTAAACCTAACTAACCTAAGGACATCACAAACATCCATGCCCGAGGCAGGATTCGAACCTGCGACCGTAGCGGTCCTGCGGTTCCAGACTGCAGCGCCTTTAACCGCACGGCCACTTCGGCCGGCATGCGCGGTGCAACTCTTGTAAATGTCGTCCCGTGCAGGTTCTTCATTCGCGTATCGGATGTCTCTGGCGATGGAAGCTAATTATCTGAAGCTGCTGTCGATCAACTTTGGTGTATCTATTTACTCGAAATTAACATTCAGTATGCCGTAATATCACTTTTATTCCTATTAGATCAATAATGAAACACTCATGTCACAAACTACTCGTAACCGAGAGCATGGCTACCATCGAACAAGACAGGAAGAGCTCTTAACGCCGACTGCAGACTATGGCGTGCAGTCCGTATCTCTTACTAGTTTCGTCACAGTTCGTGGATTTCCGATCAAATTCATACTTACTAAGATATGCATTTGTTAATGAACGGGTGTGAATTTTAACGAGGCAAAATTATGATAAATAGTTTTCAACATCCAGAGGCTCCTCCTAGTACTCATGTTGTCATAAATGACATTAATTATTAAATATAAATAAACAAAATCGGTGACTTTGGCGCCAAGATGGCGGTACTTCCCGTCATGTATATTTCCCAGGCTGACGCTTGTTGCTACGGTCCAGGGCCGAGCCCCACCCCACTACGCGCGACATATGGCCGCTTCGTCACCTAGCCAGCCAGCGAGGGAAATGCTCTCCGACTCATGGCCCGCTACAGACTACAGCACTTCCTAACTATCGCGAATACATCAATAAGAGACTGTAATTTATTAAAACTGGTAAAAATGTCTTCCTCACGTAAGAGGTACCTTACACGCTGTTGGATTTGTTACTCAGGCGACATCCAATCAGTAGCCCAAGTTGCCGGACACTCAGCTCTCTTGACCGACCCATACCTTTGTTTGTGCTTCTCTGCAGACAACACAATTCTCTCCGCCTCCCTTTATACCGGCGGATCCGTCTCTCATAACATCTAGTGGTCAATTTCGCTCTATACCGGCGTGTCTGGACGCTTTTAATCAGATAGTGCACTTTCAAGATTCTTGGAATATGGATAATGTGAGAAGGCATGATGAACCGAAATTTCATTTTATACAATGTATCAGCAACGTAGAAGTTTGACAGTTCAGCAGCTATGCCGGTATCTCTCAGTCTGCCTCCAACACTACTTTTTCTCAATTATAATTAATGTCTCTTACGTTAATCTACCTGCGCACGTTATCTTCTGCAGCAGCCTATTGTAAGGTTCGTTTTACGTGTATGTTATCAGGTTTTCAACTTCATTGGTGCCATCTTACTATTTTTCCGTTAATCTTTTCATCCTTTTTTTACTTAACACACCCAGCATTCTCAATAATCGCTTACATATTTGAATCTTTGTCCGCCCATACAACTTTTCCTTTGCGCGATAATTATTGCCTTAGCACAGGTCCGGCTAGCGTTTTCTCCTGCACAGTTCTTGTTCAAAGTCTTCGTTTCGTACAGCATTGCCTAGTTACCTACGTATTTCCTTCTTATTAAGCTTACCAGTTATGGATATTGTAGGACACTGTGATCGTACATTAGTTGAAGATAAATACGGATAACTGCAACTAGTAACTTCTGAAATATTTCTTTATTTCTATTAGCTAGTTTTCGATCGTTTTCAGGATCCTTTTACGGTATTAATAGCAACACCAGTACCGCCAATACCGCCGCTACAAACATGAATATGTAACTTGTGCAGCGTCACATATGAAGCAGACCATTAAAAGGCTCGAAAACTAGAAAATGGAACTAAACAAGTATTTCTTAAGTGGATGGTCGCAGTTACATGTATTCATATAGTATGAACATGAAACTAACAAACTGCAATAACGGCTTCTTGAATGGAAATGGAGGAAAAAGTACTGCAGAAACCACATAACCTGCCGTATTACCAAAGGCATATTCCAAAGAAGCCCAGGCAGAATATTCGATAGGAAGTCCAGGTACGTTCCTCCGTTGAGGCGTTGTGGAGTAATAACCAGTCCAAACATGTGCTCGCCAAGAATCCCTGTCCACACACTGATGCTGAATAGATGCTGATGAGACGCCTCGACCGTTCCCCGAGGGTTATCTGTAGCCCACAGACTACGATGGAAATGGAAATGAGCGTTTGGCGACATTGGCCGGGAGGCCCCTTGCGGGGCAGGTCCGGCCGCCTTGGTGCAGGTCTTATTACATTCGGCGCCCAATCGCGCCGGATGGGGAGAAAATCCCCGACCCAGCCGGGAATCGAACCCGGGCCCCTTAGGACGGCAGTCCGTCATGCTGACCATTCAGCTATCGGGGCGGACACAGACTACGATTATGCAGATTGATCATGCCAGTTTTGGTGAAAGTTGTTTCGGCGGTAAAGAGGACTGATGACAAAAATCCTTTAATTTTGATAGTCTGGTGCTAAAACCACCGACAAAATACTTCCCTTAGAGGGAAATCCGCTGCTGATAATTCTTGCACTCGTTGCAGATGATAGGGGTAGTTGCGGTTGTCGTCCAGGATACACACAATCGTATTGTGGCTTACACCGTGTTGGCAGGCCACTAAACGGAGTTTGTACTAGGGTTCGTCTCAGTATCCTGAAGAACTCATCCTTCAAATCAAGTGTGCACACAGTACGTCGCCTGTCTGCACTTTCGTCTGTGTGAAAGGACCCACGATCACACACAAACGCCCAAAATTGGCTTGAAATGTTGTGTGATGTGGTTGATGTCTGTGAGGGTACTTGTTTTGGTGCAGCCTTGATGCCCCTCGACGGTTTCCATCTGCTTGGCCGCACACAAACACCATCTCGATTTGTCCCCGCATGAACACCTACCGGACCATTCTGCTGCTTACAGTACGCCGCGTCAGTCACACAGCGTGCAGCAGACATGGGTCACACGGCACATGGTCACAGGAACTTCCATTCGTTAGCGCCATCTACTGCAGCAGCGATGCGCTTCCGGATACACGTTCACAGAACCTTTTTTCCTCCATTCCCAGTTAGGAAACTGTACCTGCAGTTTGTCTGTTACATTAATGGCCACCCTGCATTCAATTAATTCCTTATGTAGCGCAAATTACAAAAGCTTTGAATTTCCTCTTCTATGGTTTTACCCATTGCGCATATTTCACTGACCTCCGTTACTGTGCATGAAAAGTGCAGTTCAAAAATGTTCAAATGTGTGTGAAATCTTATAGGACTTAACTGCTAAGGTCATCAGTCCCGAAGCTTACACACTACTTAACTTAAATTATCCTAAGGACAAACACACACATCCATGCCCGAGGGAGGACTCGAACCTCCGCCGGGACCACCCGCACAGTCCATGACTGCAGCACCTGAGACCGCTCGGCTAATCCCGCGCCGCAAAAAGTGCAGTTAAGGATATCCTTAATGCCATGTCAATATTTGATATCCCTACACCACTTCTGTTAAATCTGACTTTCATGTCGCCCTTACTTCGGCCGGAAAGTGCAGCACTCATTTCTGGACGAAAAAATTGTTTCACGTCTTTTTATTAACCTCCGCCTTTGTTTGCTTTATTGCTCCTTACGCTTTTGCGTTATTATATTCAACAGCTTTTAAATTGGGTATTAGTTCGTTACAGCTGCAAGGGCTTTGTCTCCTGCGATCAGTGGTTCATATTTTCGCTGCACTTTCATTAGTGTTTGCAGTATTCACGGACCAGTAGTGTGTGCCTTCTGGATTCCCGATGAACAGAAATCTAAGCGACAGATGACCAAGTAGTAGTATGCAGATTCTTTTTAGATTTTATTACACTACTGGTCATTAAAATTGCTACACCAAAAAGAAATGCAGATGATAAACGGGTATTCATTGGACAACTATATTACACTAGAACTGACATGTGATTACATTTTCACGCAATTTGGATGCATAGATCCTGAGAAATCAGTACCCAGAACAACCACCTCTGGCCGTAATAACGGCCGTGATACGCCTGGGCATTGAGTCAAACAGAGCTTGCATGGCGTGTACAGGTACAGCTGTCCATGCAGCTTCAACACGATACCACAGTTCATCAAGAGTAGTGACTGGCGTATTGTGACGAGCCAGTTGCTCGGCCACCATTGAACAGACGTTTTCAATTGAAAAGAGATCTGGAGAATGTGGTGGCCAGGGCAGCAGTCGAACATTTTCTGTATCCAGAAAGGCCCGTGCAGGGCCTGCAACATGCAGTCGCGCATTATCCTGCTGAAATGTAGTGTTTCGCTGGGATCGAATGAAGGGTAGAGCCACGGGCCGTAACACATCTGAAATGTAACGTCCACTGTTCAAAGTGCCGTCAGTGCGAACAAGAGGTGACCGAGACGTGTAACCAATGGCAGCCCATACCGTCACGCCGGGTTATACGCCAGTATGGCGATGACGAATACACGCTTCCAATGTGCGTTCACCGCGATGTCGCCAAACACGAATGCGAACATCATGATGCTGTTAACAGAACCTGGATTCATCCGAAAAAATGACGTTTTGCCATTCGCGCACCCAGGTTCGTCGTTGAGTACAACATCGCAGGCGCTCCTGTCTCTGATGCAGCGTCAAGGGTAACCGCAGCCACGGTCTGCGAGCTGATAGTCCATGCTGCTGCAAACGTCGTCGAAATGTTCGTGCAAATGGTTGTTGTCTTGCAAACGTCCTCATCTGTTGACTCAGGGCTCGAGACGTGGCTGCACGATCCGTTACAGCCATGCGGATTAGATGCCTGTCATCTCGACCGCTAGTGATACGAGGCCGTTGGGATCCAGTACGGCGTTCCGTATTACCCTCCTGAACCCACCGATTCCATATTCTGCTAACAGCCATAGGATCTCGACCAACGCGAGCAGCTATGTCGCGATACGATAAACCGCAATCGCGGTAGGCTACAATCCGACCTGTATCAAAGTCGGAAACGTGATGGTACGCATGTCTCCTCCTTACACGAGGCATCACACCAACGTTTCACCAGGCAACGCCGGTCAACTGCTGTTTGTGTACGAGAAATCGGTTGGAAACTTTCGTCATGTCAGCGCGTTGTAGGTGTCGCCACCGGCGCCAACCTTGTGTGAATGCTTTGAAAAGCTAATCATTTGCATATCACAGCATCTTCTTCCTGTTGGTTAAATTTAGCGTTTGTAGCACGTGATTTTCGTGGTGTAGCAATTTTAATGGCCAGTAGTGTATTATTATTGTTGTAATGTAGTTATTCTATGTAGATTCCCCCCTCCCCTCCCCCCGCTTAGCGTAATTCTTAGTTATTACCACACTTTTGAAATTATGTTAAAACATTATGTGCTTTCTTCATGTCAGTTCATGTGGAACAGTCGCTCTGTTCTTTCACATAGATAACAGACTGAAAAAAAGTATTCATAAACAGGGCGGTAAGAGCGCGCAGCGGTAGCTCGCAGGTGCCTGTGTGTCCACCCCGAGACGGAGAGCCGCCACGCCCTTTCGCGGAGCGTGCGAGGCGCTGGCAGTGGCGCTTGTGCGGAACGGGGGCGAGGCGTCGTGAATTTCCGAGAAGCGGCCGTGTGGCCTGCAGACGGGCGTACGTGGGCCGCCGCCGACGGCGCGCCGCCAAAATAGAAGGGCGGCCACCGCCGCCCGCCGCTGACCACGCGCAGCTGCCTGCCTCCTCAGAGGCCGGCCGCTGGGCTATCGATACGGGTTTTCGTGAGTCTCAGTCAGCAGCAATTCTTCTGTTCTGTGCCATTCTCATCATCTCTGGATACATCGCTTGTACAAAATAATTGGAACAGACTGCTCTAAACACCGTACTTCCGCAGCTCATCTAGTAAGTATCAGGCCCAGTCAGTTCTAATTATCACCTCGAAAAAATTAAGATACGTAATCAATTTTTTGTTTGCAGCTACATGTCTGCAGTGCTGGCTCACACCGAAAGCCCCGCCACAGAGTAACCTGTGGCTCCGCGCTATAGTACTGTACCACGCTCCCTGGGCGCGCCACAACACAATGATGCAGCCCATTGAAACATGAGATGGGCTGCGAGGGTTTGTTTTGGCTCCACTAGCGGCGTGCTACGGTACTATTGCCCGCGTATTTCATTGTGTACCAGGACTACAGGCGTGCCCGTGTACCTGTAAACCACAAATTTATTACACACCTTCAATTTTTTCGAGATGATAATTACAATTTTATGACTACCCGTAGTAGTGCGCTGACACTATTTTCTGTTTTCCCTTCACACTGCAACATCTCTGCGAGTGACCTTTGAGCTGCCAGTACGTCTGTGATCTTTGTGGTGTTGGTTCAACCTAGAGCCGTGCCAGACCTTACAGATTTTCAAAAAAATGGTTCAAATGGGTCTGAGCACTATGGGACTCAACTTCTGAGGTCATTAGTCCCCTAGAACTTAGAACTACTTAAACCTAACCTAACCTAAGGACATCACACACATCCATGCCCGAGGCAGGATTCGAACGTGCGACCGTAGCGGTCTCGCGGTTCCAGACTGCAGCGCCTAGAACCGCACGGCCACTTCGACCGGCCTACAGATTTTCAATGAGGTTTCCTGTAAATCTCATGGTCACAAGGAATAAAGGAAAGCTAGGGCAGGCGCTGTTCGCATGTTCCAAGAGGATAGTTAGCCTACTCATACAGTGGAAACAAGCCACTAATGGTTTAACGAGCATGATGACCAAATTCTGGTCTCCCTGGCGTTCACACTGCTTGAATTTGACGTCTACCGTCAGCCCTGGAAAAATAAACCACACTGATGAGCCAGCCGGCCGATGTGGCCGAGCGGTTCTAGGCGCTTCAGTCTGGAACCGCGCGACCGCTACGGTCGCAGGTTCGAATCCTGCCTCGGGCATGGATGTGTGTGACGTCCTTAGGTTAGTTAGGTTTAAGTAGTTCCAAGTTCTAGGGGACTCATGAACTCAGAAGTTAAGTCCCAAAGTGCTCAGAGCCATTTGAATCATTTTGATGAGCCAAAACATTACGGCCACTGCCCATGGCGAGGCAAAATGCCACCTGGTGGCGTTGCAGACACGCGACGCGAGCAGGAAAGTACAGCAGGTGCCTCACCTAAGAGTCGTCATGCGCATTTTCTGTCGATTTTCGGAAGTTTACCTGTAGTTTCATTTTCGCAGTATGTAGCAGGAGTCAGCCCAAACAAATACTGCTCATCTCGTTTTGGTGCGATGTCAGTGCAGACGGAGAGGGTAACTTTGTTTTCCGTTACAAACAAAATGATTTTTAAAGCGGAAGTTAACATGCTTTCACTTTTCCCTGTACGTTTCACTTACAATTTAACTGGTGTATGAGGATGTCTGCTCTTCATCATTGGTTACACAAAAAACTTCTCCGACTTATAGTTTGGGGGTAAGTCTTTCAATTTCAGAAAGGAGAGAAGGTTATAATTCAACTCTCATTTGTAATCCAGTACATTAGCGATGGAGAACGTACTCTGCTCCTGTCAAACTGGGAGCCTATTCAGAGAACTATGCCGTTATTCCCCTTAAACGATTTCGAAAACGACTGAACAAATAAATCGGGAATACCTTAAGGGGATTTGAGCTGCTAACCACCCGTGCACGGGCCCGCTGTCTATCATCGCACGAAATCACTTCGGTCACATGATTTGAAAACAACCCCTCCATTTAAAAGGAAACATCACGATCTCGAGCTCATATTCTAAGGTGAAGAAAGCACACTTGCAACATATCAGTCCCAGAAATGTATCCCGCGTGAAAATTCGTAACGTTACTCTGGTAGTACTCAGTTATGACCTCCTGAAAGTCCAGCTTTTGAACTTCGCGCACCGGCTGTTTGACGCTCGCTGCGCCCCACTGCAGCCGCTTAACGGCCAAGCGCCAAGTACTGCACAGCGGAGTGACAATCAGAGCCCTTCTATTCGCGGGATTTGAAGGCGAGGGAGAGGAGGGGAGAGGTGAACACTTACGTCCAATGTGTCCTGAAATCTCGTTTGAGAAAAGTCACGTTGCTCTCCGCAAAATACAGTAATACGAGGAGGTGCCCTTACGAGGCCAACTGAGGGTTGAGAAGTAGCGGCGTGCTGACCATATGTGCCTCCAGCGACACCGATCGTCTGAGGATGCCATGACGGTCGGTCCTTCCGTTGGGCCTTCCGAGGCCTATTCGAACGGACAATAGGAGTAGGTAATACGTCAACCCCACCCACTACGTTCAATACTCGTACTGATATTCTGCTGCTATACATATGCTTAAAAATCACAATTCATCAACCCAAGTCACTGAAGAACATGAAATGAAGCTAATTATTTTCGATTTACAACTTAATGATGCCAATCAGGTTTAAGAATAGCGCACCTCCTGCAAATGTACTTCACTTCATCAGCGCCCAGCTTTAGAACCCAAGAAAATGACGCACAACAGCGATGTTAATAATTAAATAGCGCTATGGTACTTCTTTAACGACACACTAATTAATTTCATCAATGTACAATGCATTTGTGAATCGCAACATTAAAAAAATTCAAAGCAAAGAGATCTCTGGCACCAGCTACTGCATAGAAAACGCGCACTTTGACGCGCTGAACATGGCACGTTACGAGTGTCAAGATATTTCACAAACGCCGCCGTACGTAACTTCGCGCTCGGTCATTAGGCGGCTGCAGAGGGGCGGAGCGAGTGACAAACGGTGCGAGCGAAAGTTTGAAAGCTGTACTTTCTGCAGGTCATAACTGCGTACTTTCAGAAATATAGCCCAAATTTTTTCGCGGGATCGAATTCTGAGGCAGGTATCTTTTAAGTGTGCTCCTTTCTCTTTAAAATATTTGGTTAAGTTGGTGATGTTCCGTTGTTAATGATGCGGCTCCTGAAGCATATCCGTTACAGGGAAAACTTTGGGTAATACCACGAACCGAATCCACGACCTCAACATTATGAGCAATCAGCACAACTAGCAGATCACTTCAGCCCTCTAAAATCTGCTGAAATAATTTCTAACATATGTCTGGTTTAATTAATAACTCTTCCATACTGTGTTTTTCAACACTTTGTGACCTGCACTACGGTAACATTGAAATGATACAACACTACACATGGTCTTACTATCACTCTGACGACGCTTATTTGGAGTTTTCACACTAACCTTTGCTGTACTCGATATCGCTTGGGAAAGGTACAAAACTCGTGTACTTGGGCTGCAACACTAGACCTCTATGAAAGCGGAGTTTCTCTGATAGTTAAATAAGGACATTGTGCTTACGACCATTTCCAAATAAATTAAATGTCGCTTCAACAATGATAACAATTAGTACTGGCAAGGCATCATACTGTTCACAAATGCTCACCCCTTTGTTTTGCCAGTCTTCTGATTTCCTATTTATTTAACTCATATTACTTACATTGCTGTGTTCCTGTCTTTCACTGAACATATTTGTACTTCGTTCTTTCGTCGATTAATCGAGGTATTTTTTTTATGTTACTCAAGGTTTCTTCGCGATTACCTTCCTTGTATATATGTTTGTGTGTCCAAATTCTGTGACCGCCCTTTCTAGAGATGTCTATTCCTCTTCAACTGACACGGGGTCCCGTGTTCGATTCCCGGCGGGGTCAGGGATTTATATCTGCCTCGAGATGACTGGGTGTTTGTGTTGTCCTCATCATTTCATCATTATTCATGAAAGTGGCGAGATTGGACTGAGCAAAGGTTGGGAATTTGTACGGGCGCTGATAACCGCGCAGTTGAGCGCCCCACAAACCAATCATCATCATCATCATCATCGACTGAACTGCTGACTGTGGTGTTCATTATAGCAGTACCCACAGCCGAAAACTTCAGACGCTTCTTGTCATTCCTCAGTACTTCGTATCGCAATTATTTCCACATTGCTACTTTCGGACGACACTCTTAAATTCCTGCCTACTCTTCATCATCAGTAAAATGTGATCCAAATCTACACCTGCTCCTTGGTACGTCTTAAGATCCAATACCTGATTTCGGAATCACCGCCTGACCATCATATAATCCAGCTGAAATCTTTCCGTATCTCCAGGCCTTTCCTAAGTACATCTCTTCCTCTTGTGATTTTTGAACAGTGCATTCGCTATTGCTAGCCGAAATTTACTGCAGTACTCAATTAGTCTGCCTGCTTTCTCACAACTCTACTAGTGACCCCAAATTGTCTCGTAACTCTTTCTTCTGTTCCTTCCCCTAATACTGCTTTCCAATCCCCCATAATTATTGGCTGTCATCTATCTTTACGTTCTGAATTACCCATTCAATATTCTTATACATTTTCTCTATCTCTCTGTCTTCTGCTTGTGACATTGGCATAAACGCCTGATAAAAGTCTTATAGAACGCCTGTTTCCAGGATCACTGGGCTGCAGTTTTGTACGAATTTAAGTTTAAACGAGTCGACTGAAATCTTTTTTTAATGTAGTTCTTTGTTGGTGTTGGTAAACGCGATCTAAGTACGAAACCTGCACGCAATCCATTTGCAGTATCTTCATTTACACACTGCTTCCCTGTTACTCTGAGACTGTCGTCACAATAGGATCACGTCCACATTGCCCCCTAAATGGGCATGAATCTCCAACAACACTACCTCTTAGTGCGTATTAAACACACATCAGCTATTATCTTTCGCTTATATTGCAAATATTATCAAGAATGTATAAATTTGCTGCTAGGTGACGCTGCGATCAAATGCCAACACAAAAATTTCGAACTTTCGGCTTGGAGATGGGTAAAATATTATGTTTACGCGCAGTGTTGTTGGAAATATAGTATTGTAAAATCGACGAACGATATGTAACCATCCTGAATTTGTGTTCTCTATTCTTCAGAGCAATATGCTTACCGCTATATGTTCTTTAAGCCCCCTAAAATCTTCCCGGTCACAGATTCACTACATCCCAAATGCCCTGCTATTTGAAGAAGCCCCCAGCGCCTGGATAGACAAAAATAAAATGTGCCGAATGAAAGCGCCGTACTAGCTGCAGCTGGAGGGTGAAATGCAGTAGCCGTTTGTAACTATTGGATTCACAGCTTCAAGAAGGCGTAAATACATTTGGGGGAGTGATGTACTGGACGACACAAACGCCATCAGCCTTAATTTTAACCCGTCATATGCAGCTGCGAGCTGTCACAGCGATTTTAATCCGCTCCACTGGCTCACATTTCTAGCGATCGAGCCTGCTTCGAATCGGAACGGCCACAGATGATATAAATACCTCCGCGACCGTGACGGTAATAAAACGGTCAACGTAAACGGCGACGGTCCGGAGCGAATGCCTGCCGAGATTTATTTGTATGTCTCAGTGCTGCCCAGACTGGACAGCCTGCAGGCCGGGCGGAACGCTGCCTAATTGAACAACACGACCATTCAGCGCGGCGCCCCGGCGCTCTTTGTAGCGACGCGGTGTCAACACAGCAGCCCACACTGCGCCACAGTCGCAAATTGTCGGGCTATTATTGTCGCTCACCCAGTCTGCGACAACACGTTTGTCATTTCCGACTCGACAATGGGGCTGCATTAGGTTCATATGCGTACCACAGTTTCACAACGGACACCACCACAGTTTCACAACGGACTCTCACGACGCGAAGTTCCACAGTTGCAATGTTCTAATATGCACGATACAAAATGATAAAATCTGCTCTGATTATCAGCCGGGTGGTTGCGTCGTCTTGTCGCAAATTTTCAATGAGTTTTGTACCAGTTATCTTCAGACCAAGTGTCGGGATATGTTTATCACTGGAATACGACGAGAAAGCTCCCAATCACGAGGCAAAATATTTCAGTGCGTAGTCGACCACGGAGTCGCTATCGCTGTTACAGTCAAGTAAGGTTCGGTTCTAAAGTCACGGCGATGTCGAAGGCGTTAGGGCTAAACAACGAAAACCGAAAATCTGGATGAAGAGAGTAGAGGTCTGAACTCCGACACTCCCGAATATGAGTGAAATGTTTCAACTACTGCACCACCCAATCGGCACGTTTGCTATTAGAATTCACAATATGATTCCGTCTTTTAATTTGCAGGTAAAATGGAAATGATCGTCTGGCGCCATTGGCCGGGAGGCCTCTCACGGGGCAGGTCCGGCCGCCTTGGTGCAGGTCTTATTACATTCGACGCCACATTGGGCGGCCTGCGCACCGGATGGGGATGAAATGATGATGTAGACAACACAACACCCAGTCCCTGAGCGGAGAAAATCCCCGACACAGCCGGAAATCCAACCTGGGCCCTTTAGGACAGCAGTCCGTCACGCTGATCATTCTGCTATCGGGTCGGACAATTTGCAGGTGAAGGACATTGCAAGACTGAGAAGATCCAGCTATTACCACTAAGCAGACCACGACCAACTGATGCAACAGTGAAGTTAGCAAAGTTTAAATCTCTGCAGATATTAACAACGAATATCCACTGCAAGAGACAATCATGACTCTACGATCAAAGTAAGTAATTTTGAAGTTAGAATTAAACAGTTACTTCATAACTATTGTATTTCCAAACGCTGTATCAAAAAGCTCCATACATATTTGGTTTACCTACCGTTTCCAGGCTCATGGTTACTCAAGACGCTGTCTTCATAAACGCACAAGTTATGTGGATCAAGAACTGTTCGCAACAAATGTGGAAACTAGCAAGAAGATCAGCCTTCTGTTTTGTTGCTAGCCCTGGCGAGAAGATCAGCCTTCTGTTTTGGTGCTAGCACGGGCGAGTCTATCTTCCAGCAAAAAATTAAATCTGCAGAAAGCGTTAGAAAATGTGAAAATGGTAACCCTACAAAGAGCAGTTTCTGAAAGCCGTCATTCGCTGATAGAACTGGTAGAAATCAATATTTAATGCAGCCATGCAACTTTAATTCGTCAACCAAAGTGGGAAAGCAACGGGCACAGCTATTTTGAAACAGAATACTTGATAATGTACTTTCCAGAAATAATTCTGGCAACTTACCCGACCACAAAGAAGGTAAGAATGCCTTCCCCAGATAAAAGCGTCGTGTGTAGCTCAGGGATGATTCGTTGTGTGGAGGAACACCTACTCTGTTACGGCGGCAGTCTGCTAGTACATTTGAGATGATACAGCCACGTCCGTAATATGCTGTAGTACTGAGCCATTTTTATGGGTAATAAATACCAACTTTAAGTACGAAAGCACAACTCAAACGAACAAGTCCGATTTGGTCATGTTACAGCTTCAGCACTTTTACGATAATACTCTCCCTATCAGCAAACCGAACCTACTCGCTCCCTGTGTAAATAGCTCTACTGTTTATTTCTAGTACTATAAAACTATTGTCTTTCCAGCATACATAATGCTGGGAAATGGGCTGGAAGGAAGAACGAACGATTGAGGAAGGGTGGGGAAGACAATCGGTCGCGTTCCTCATCTCAGCATCTGCTTTAAGCGAGTACGCGGAAATTATATCTGAATGGCCGGACGGGAAATTTAACATCAGTTCTTGCGAATGCGAGCCCAGTGTCCCAAGTAATTCTTGAGTCAGCGGATCTTTTTAAGGTGGCTGTTTCTCCTATGAACTCACGGTAATGTCACTGTCTTCCTAGAGGACGCCCTTGGGGAAGATCAGTTTGAGGTCGGGAGAAATGTAGGGAATCGCGAGGCAATACTGACTCTACGATTTATTTTAGAAGATAGGTTGAAGAAAGGTAAACCTACGTTCATAGCATTTGTAGATTTTGAGAGTTTTGAGAGTGTGGACTAGATCAAACTCTTTGAGTACTTTAAGCAGAGATAAAATACATAGACCGAAACGTTATTTACAGCTTGTGCAGAAACCATACTGCAGTTTCGTTAGTCTAAGGACATGAAAGGGAAGCCATACTTGAAAAGTTAATGAGATAGAGTTGTCGCCTGTCCCTCGTGCTACTTAATCTTTATACTGAGCAACAGCTGAAAGAAACCAAGGAGAAATCTGGAAAGGGAATTAGAGTTCGCGGAGAAGAAATAAAAGATTTGCGGTATGCCGATGATATTATAATTCTGTCACAGCTGCTAACGACTTGGAAGAGCAGTTCAACGTTATGGATAGTGTCTTGAAAACAGCTAAGATGAATACCGATAAAGGTAAAACAAGGATAATGAAGTGTCGTTGAAGTAAATCAGATGATGCTGAGGGCCTTAGATTAGTAACTGAAAAACTAAAAGCAGTAGATGAGTACTGTTGTTTGGGCAGTAGGATAACTGATGATTGGCTGACGTTGGAAGGCGTAAAATGCAGACTGGCAATTGCAAGAAAAGTACTTCGGAATAAGAGAAGTTTGTTAATACGTAATATAAATTTAAGTGTTAGGTTTTGTGAAGGTCCTTTATCTGCAGTATAGCCTTCTATGGAAGTGAAACAAGGACGATAGATTATTCAGAAAAGAAGAAGGTACAGGCTTTTGAAATGTGGTACTGTAAAAGAAAGCTGAACAATAGATGGGTAGATCTAATAACAAATGTGAAGGTACTGAATCGAATTGGGAAAAAGGAATTTTATGGCACAAATTGACTGAAAGAACAGGAAAAACCCGTCTCCGGGCTGAAGACCACCACAAGAATAACAATAGACTCCCATCTAAGAGATAAACTTGGAATGAACCCATAACGATATCAGTTTCAGTTTCCGATTATGCACTGTAGGGAAAACTTTCCACGTGCCCAGGTCTATTTCTGATACTACTACGCTGCTTCCATCTTTAATACTTTAGTAAGAGTGTTTCTTACCCATAAGGGAAGTGCAACCTTTGGAAATAGTGTGTTATCTCTGTTCCAAGCTGTAAAATAGCTTCTAAATAAGTGGTTTGCAACTTGAGGGTAATTACCTTGTCCTGGATAAAATTAAATTTCTGAGGAGTATGCAAATAGAAACACGAGAAAGAATGAACAGTTACATTTCAGAGGTAAGGACGACGACATCACGTGACTGTTCAAGACACTGTAGGCCTATGTTGGCGACACAACTTCTGTTTTGCGAATCTGAATGGTCAGTCCATAGATATTTCTACTCGATGGCCCGACTTCTCGCTAGTCAGTTTCATATGTCTTGACAGCTCAACGACACTATCTGAACTGCGAGCATAGCTGGTATCTCGAGCTGGTATCTCGGCTGTCGGTGCCTCGTCTACGCATTCTGGACTGCCTCACGAGAAACAGAAGCAGGTGAGTAAAATATTTTGCTAGTGAAGTGGCTAGCATTCTGCAAGAAATCGATAATTTTGGCATTGCTTGGCTTCATCATAAGACAAATAACGGTATCATATCTCGTCGATAGATTGGAAGACGGGGGTGAGGAGGGGGGGGGGGGGTAGTCGTGTAATTGTTGTTTGTTTGGTGTTCGCAAAGGACGAATACGGCAAAAGGAAAGAGACTTATGTGCCAGAATAATTATTGTCAGTTTTCTTCGCAAGTTAAAGCTTCGCCAAGGCCGGGCTGAAGTTGAAAATATTTCGATGCCATCAGAGGCAATAGTGACGCTCGACGGAACCAGTGAATAATCTCTCGTCCACAGGTAAGTCGTGAGGAATAAATTTTATTGGCTACTATTTTTTTTATTCGGGAAATCGACATGTACATTCCTGAATTGTAAGACCAATTCCAGTGCAAGAAGGAATATTTTGAGATAGTGAAATCGGTGCCACAGTACAACTTCTTTGAGTTTGCGAAGATAAAACACTGAAAACAGATTCTGGTAAAACAGAACTGACATTTTGGCAAAAGGTTAGCAGCGAATATCTTTTACTATAGGAAAAGCCTTAAGAATACTTACTCCACGGGCCGGGTTTGAACGTTATTTGAAGAATATGGTACAAGTGTGGTACCATGTGTGTGAGAAACACAATGAGCTCTGAGCAAGACATTTAATGTACATTAACGAAACCAAATAGAATATGATAAAGATTGCTAGAAATAAGCAGTACCAAGCATCTCGAGACATTATTTCTTAGTTTACCGAAATACTTACAAAACGTGGGTACCTTATTTGTTAAAACGTTAATTACATATTAGTTAACTACGTAGGCTTCCGCGGCCAGTGTCACAGTGATTAAAATTCTCCTGTGTGTTGTAACACGTCATTGTATAAAAGCTTTAATTGTAAAATGTAAAACCGACGTTACGACCTAATACAACGGCATTCCGCAGAGTACGTCTTGCCATGAGGAAGGTCATTCTAATACGGTAGTAACATCAATTTTACATGAAACTTCCTGACAGATTAAAACTGTGTGCCGGACCGAGACTCGAAGTCGGGACCTTTGCATTTCGCGGGCAAGTGCTCTACCAGCTGAGCTACCCAAGCACGACTCACACCCCGTCCTCATAGCTTTACTTCTGCCAGTATCTCGTCTCCTACCTTCCAAACTTTACAGAAGTTTCATATCAGCGCACACTCCGCTGCAGAGTGAAAATCTCATTCTGGATCAATTTTACAGTTTATAATTAAAGTCATTATACATATTATTTATCTGTCGTCATTTTAAAACTAAATGAGTTCAAAAACGAAACAAAAAATTTCAGTTCAAAGTTTAGTTGGATTAACTTTTGCTGCGTTTATTGTCAAATGTCTGATTCCGTTCTGAGGTAATGGTCTCGGAAAGCTAGTAATCCACCGTTCTAGATGACTACTTTGTTTTGAAAAAAGCTACGAAAACAGCGGCTGCCGTAAAGCTTATAACAAAGTAGAATATTATTATTATCGTATAGAAGTTCAATAGACAGAAAGAATGTACTTTTCATATTCGGATATGTCACAGCAGTGCAGTGTGGAGTCGTGTATAAAAGTTGTGGCTATTAAAATTTCAGTAACTGCCTATCCAGCTCACCAACCAGAGAGTACTTATTTGTGGGGTAAGATGGCATTGTGATTAGTGAGCTGGATTCGCATAGGAGCAGGGTTCAAATTCTCTTATGCCATCCTGACTTGGAATTCCGAGCGTTCCCGAAATCCTTTTACGCAAATGCTGAAACGGTTTGTTAGAAAAACGACGCCGTCTATTCTGTGTCATATCTTTTCTTAATTTAACTTTGTGCTCCGCCACTAATATCCACTGTCGAACGGGACGTTATATTCTGAGCCTCTTCTTTTTTCCTTCGCACTGACGTCACAGGCTAGTAAAACGTTTTGAAATGAAATAAAAGAAATACGATGATGAAATTAGAGCAATAGCAATTAGAATAAATAAACACACCAAAAACGAGAAAAGACTGATACCGCTTTTAGCCGGACCGTGAAGCGTGGCAGGTACGGCACGGCACGGAGCGGAGCGATACGAGAGAGACAACCAGAACAGCCCAACTGTTGGTCCGACAAAAAGAGTTAATCTGTAACGTAGCAGTATCGTCCATGGTGGATTCGTCCGAGAAAATAATTACGAATCGGATGCAACTTGGTGACTCTTTCCTAATGGTTACCAATCTAAGATTCGGCCTGATGACTCCTTGGAAACGGGAGTGATCGGTGGATACTACTCAAGTATGATGTAAATTATTTTCTCACCGTTGTAAAAACGACTAGTACTTGGTAAAGAGTTTTGTAGTCACATACGAAGATAGATAAAAAGGACTAACAAATAAAAAAGAAATAATATTCGATGACATGAATGTATTTCAAATATCTTGATGTCTTATTCGATTTATACGAAGTTGAATGGATCCTTTGTAGTTTGTTGTATTAATGGTTTTTAAGTGTCGTTTTTGCTCTATCGTACTAGAACACATTGCGCAGACACACTAGGCAAGATGACTTAGTGCGACTTTGCAATGCTACCCTTTGGACCAGAGTTACCTAGCAAGAAAGCTCCACAGCACTTATAGTTAAATAGTTTGAAAAACACCTCATACGTATTACTGTTATCCGAATTCTTCTCTCCAGTAAAAACAACTAGAATCAATTCCTCGGCAGGTATCTGGAACGCCCAGCATTTGGTTACGTCCACTACGTGGCTCCGTCCGAAATTCTCTTACTGGAGGAAAGCAGACATATAAAAAAAAAAGACGCCCTCATACTCGCAATCAGGGACGTTAATCGTGCACAACTACCATATGTGTCACCACGGAAAGAAGCTGGTAACAATGAAAATTAGTCTGTGCGCCGTATTTCCGAAAAATCGTTTCGTTGGCTGTCTAGACTCTCGTGCCCTCGTAACCACTATAACGGTAGACGACGGTTAACATTAAATCCTTCGAGATTCTTATACAAACAGCAGCTTCATTCCTAGTATTTTCTTTCTACAGCAATCATGTTTTCAAATTTGTGTGTGTGTGTGTCCCACGCTAAGCGCTATTTTTTTTTTCTTCCAACGGATACAAATCAGTAAACCGCAACATCACAAGGCTGTCACAATACCGGTAAAGACCACAACACATCTGCGTAATCAAATGCAGGCATATTGTGTTTTACTGACGAACAAAGTAACCCATGGCGTGCAACATGATCTAACAGCCGGCCGGAATGGCCTAGCGGTTCTAGGCGCTACAGTCTGGAACCTCGCGACTGCTACGGTCGCAGGTTCGAATCCTGCCTCGGGCATGGATGTGTGTGATGTCCTCAGGTTAGTTAGGTTTAAGTAGTTCTAAGTTCTAGGGGACTGATGACCACTGCATTTAAGTCCCATAGTGCTCAGAGCCATTTTTCTATCTATCAAATAAGATTGGCCAAGAGCAGCGTTGGAACAATAACAACAAAACAGTAGTTTGAGTGTAAGGTGGAATAACATTTTTCAGGTATGTGGAGAACTATATCTCACGAAAGCTGAAATCCAAAGCGAAAATTCTCAACAGGGTAAACTAAAATTAGTATCCAAATAGAATATAATTTTTATTACCAGGGGAAAAATGCTCCTATCGGAATACAAAAAAGGTGAATATGCCCCTGCTTAAAATATCTGACTGAACAGTAGGGTACCACATGCCTCACAGTACCTTCCTCAGCATCTTTAAAAAATTTTCCAAAAATTTTACATCTGAACATATTCGCGCTCTTTTTAGCATGCAACTCACTTCTCACTCCCAAAAGGTCCCCTAATTGTAACTCGCTCGCACCCGCTAGTCCATCGCTTGACAGAGTTTAACAGAACCATACCATAGGTCATTAAAAAAAGATATAAAGTTTTCCGAAAGACTAGTGTACCCTACTAACATAAACTTGACACGTGCTGAATCGACGTTGCTACGTAAAGGATTAAGTATAATATTTCCCCCCCCCCCCCAATCAATGCAGAATTGATTAACAGCACAAGGGCGGCCGCCCAGTTTGGCCTATAGTAAAGATCTGCGAATTTTAAAGTGAACAGGGAATGCAATAAAAAAATCAAAACTGGCACACACCTTCCAAAGCTCCTTCAATGATAAGAGCTATTGACTTAGCGTCATTTGTAATTCAAATTGAAACCCCAGAAGGGGGCAATGCTGGCATTGTTTGTTATTATAAATCTTTATACAGATACACCCAATAATGACTCTGTTCGACTAATGGTAGAAAACAAAGTATCAGAAGATTGGAAAGAGGGAATGTATAAAATTAACAGGAAGATTGGAGTTAGTGCTTTCTTTTATCTTCTTTAAGTAAAATGACCATACATATCAGCAGACAAAGGGATTATCAAGGGCAACAGTTTCTCCGGAACATTGTCAGAGATTTTTATAGATGACCGAGAGAACAGATTTTTCAAGCAAACTAAGACGAAGAACTTCGCTAAGATGACGAGTGCCGTGCACAAGGAAATTTACTTCACAGTCGAGCTAGAAAAACATAAATGCACAACCGTTCTGGACCTTGTAATTGCTAACAATATTGGCAGGCACAAAAATAGCTATACACAGGAAGGCAACCTGCACTGATATGATCATAAATACTAAATTAGGTCACCCCCCAAGGAATTAGTACACCTTCTTCAAGTTACCTTTGAATGAGGACGAGAGTGGAAAGAACTTCAAGTAACTACGCAGCTATGTCATTCAAAAGTGTACAGAAATAGCAACATCGCCATGATGTACGAGAAAATTAATTGCAGAAAAAGTACTCAAATAAGGAATGCATCAGAATAATAAACAACATGCAGCATTAACATTTAGTGGTGCGCATTCTGAAAGCGCTGCCCACAGCTTCAAGAAAGTTGTCAGCACAGGCTGACAAACCGGAGGAAAGAGGTTAAGTCACATAACTGAAAAAAAAAAAAATTGCGAGAAATACGGAGACTCAGGAGTGCATAACCTAAGCTGCAACGATTGCGAAAAATTTTAGAATAAATAGGGAACAAGTTCATGATAAGGTGTGGGGTGGATTCCTACGATGGGAGTAGTAGTGTACTGACGATGCACTTAAAAACGCAACACCAAAGGTTAGCTTGGGCAAGCGAAAACTTGATAGTATTGTACAGTGTCCCGAAAGGGAATACCTTCAGCGTATTGGAGGACCCGTAAAAGTAGAGCTCCACAAACAATTTTGAACGAACAGAGTGAATTTCGCTCTAATTGCTGTCTTTGAATTTTTTCGAGAACTGCTGAGACATATGCTAACTGCGGCATAGTCTCCTGCTGTTGGTGAGCTGGGCCACCACACCTCGCCTCGCTTCTGCTGAGCAGGCGCAGCTGCCGCTGGTTGCACCCCAAGAGACCTGCCTGCCCCCTTCGATTCTGTGTACAGAGCTGACCTGACCTGGGGAGCAAGTTACTGGTTCTTCCGCTCTCCGAAATGTTTTAATTTAATACTCAGATGGTTCCCTACTTTGAAATCTGTTTTACAAGTAATCACAGCTTAGTACATTGGTCGGCTAGTTTTTAGTTCATAGCACACAGATTTTATTAATCGGACACAGGATAAGAGCAAATACAACTTCTATTATCACAACATCATGTCAAGGCAAAATGTATTTAATGCTACAGTTTATGCGGCTGCTGTATAGATATTATGGTAAAGCAGATTCATTGAATACTTGCTGTTAAATTCAGCTGAATCCCACGTGGACTAAAATTGCCGTCATTTGAAAAACTACTTTTGTGAATGCGCCATTATACTCATTTATACGGTGTTTTATAATTTGACTTTGAATGCTTGTAGTTTAAAGATGGTCCGTATTTTTTACAAGTATGAAGAAAAAACAAATAAGGCAAAATCCGCACACTAACTCAACCTCTCGGCTAGCACTTACATTACTGAAAATTTTTTGAGCCAACATGACAGCCCGCATCTCGTGGTCGTGCGGTAGCGTTCTCGCTTCCCACGCCCGGGTTCCCGGGTTCGATTCCCGGCGGGGTCAGGGATTTTCTCTGCCTCGTGATGGCTGGGTGTTGTGTGATGTCCTTAGGTTAGTTAAGTTTAAGTAGTTCTAAGTTCTAGGGGACTGATGACCATAGATGTTAAGTCCCATACTGCTCAGAGCCATTTGAACCATTTTTGAACCAACATGACAGTTGACGCTCCGATTACACATTGGTTGTATTGATAATGACAATGATTCTTTTTTTACAATACTGAGTATTGGTGAGTGAACTTTTTACAATTTTTTAACTCTATAATTTTTCAACTTTAGTGGCCTGATCATGTATAATAAAAGGCTCTCGTTCTTATAGTCCTTTAATTACAGATCTTGTGATAGCAGTAGCCGAAACGATGCTACAAGTAAACACATATATAAGCGATCTAGACGGCTTTATTCACAAAATACTCACTATGATTGCTGACTCATTCAGGAAATTTATTTTCTTTATTAATAAGGATTACGTTACAGTTCCGTTGCTTATTTTTACCCTGACAGTTTCACATTTCTTCTCACAAGACTGAGTGTTCCCCGTCGCAGATCTTCGAGAGATTAACACGTCTAGTGAGTGAACACTT
This sequence comes from Schistocerca americana, assembly GCF_021461395.2. NCBI lineage: Eukaryota > Metazoa > Arthropoda > Insecta > Orthoptera > Acrididae > Schistocerca > Schistocerca americana. Next base: position 853,224,758 of record NC_060119.1, read on the forward strand.
TCGGGTGGAAAACTTGTTCGAACAAAGTGTGACAGCAGTTTCTTTTGATGGGAACTCTATACGAGTGCTACCACACACTGTTCGAACTAGCTGTCCGTCTAAAAGTGTTGTTAATATGCGCAAACTGGTCATTCGTGGGACACTGACTTTTTACAACTTATTAATTCAATTAACTGCTCTACTTCCATCGTCCCTGTCTCCTACGGAACACTAAATTCCACATATAAAATGTTTGGCAGAGGTGGGCAATGACTGAATCGTGTGGAGCGTTCGATCCCTACTACCTAGTGCTATATACAGTAGACGAATAATTTAGTTATGTCAAATGTACAAAATGTGCAAAACTTTAAATTGAGTTGACCGCACCGAGAAGAGATCCTGAATATGAAACGAGGGACTCCAGTTGAACCACTTCGCCAGGTCCTGCACATTAAACAACACCCCTCATTTCGAGATTAGGGGCTATATGAAATAAAATGCGCTACAGCGAGACTATGCAAATGTACCTTATCGAAAGCAGACAGCCTGTGACGCCATACAGTTGCCATAACGACGGGGCTATCACATATGCTTCGCCAAATACAAAGCGTTAGCGATTTACAAGTCTTTATACGAAGTTACACGCGGTGGCTGGCAATTGTTCCCTAAAATTTAAAATTCATCTGGAGCATGCTCTGAATGTACAGTCAACTTAACATGAACAAAACGGCTATAAATAGGGAACATAAAACCGCTTCCCCCCCCCCCCCCCCACCTCATTTTACTTCATCTGCACACATAATATGAAATTGACGGTTTATCGGGTGATCTACGTAACGGTTAGTTTTTACTGGTAATGACGGAGCTTATCAAAGTTTATCCAGTCTGTGCTTGCTTACTTTTTATTTCTCACTTCACTTTTCAGAGTCAGTCTTTGATATCCTGAAGATACACAAGTATCTTTCTCGGTTCGCCTGCTTCAGTTTTTGTCAATATAACTTGACCAAATTTCTGCTGGTAGCGACAAATATTTTAAGAACGTAGAATAACGTCTGAGGTTTTTCCCATCTTCAAATCATTGGAATTCTTTCAAGAGAAAAGTAGGCGTGATACGATGGAGAAAAGAAACTACTGAAGTGGAAAATGTGACAGAGGCGCAGAGAGAGAGAGAGAGAGAGAGAGAGAGAGAGAGAGACGTTTGGTTACTGCCAATCATATTAAAGGGTACAAGAAGACTGATTAGCGTCGATTATATTAATTTGTAGATGAACTACACGTAGTTCTGCCGAAAATACTCATTCAACGCCACAGGTCTTGTAAGGATAGACTCAAGCGGGAGCGTTGCCCCCCGATGCGTCGTCTCTAACACTTGGAAGGAACTGCACTCACTGCGGACTAGTTGGAAAATATAGCATTCAACCTCTACCTCCTTGCAACGCGACGGCTACCATATCTAACCTGGTCTGCTCCTTACGACTTCACACGCTGCTTCCTTGCACCGTCTCATACGTTTCGCAGACGCTTCTGGGGTTTAACACGAACCGTCAAAACATGAAATTTGGAGTCACCGGAGGCGACAGGAAAACGAATTGCACGCGCTGAGTACGTATTTCGTGTCGCGGCAACGTAAAGCGACACGGCTGCCAGAAACCCGAGAGCTTTTTCCGAGGATGGCTATAAATAGAATAGGGTCGTGTGAAACGAACTTCAAGGTCCCGGCGGCTCCCCGCCAACCACTGTGCATTGCAGTCCTTTGACGCTCTGCCGCGGTTCACATTCATTGTTATAGTTACCGCGCGTCGGCAGCCATCCCCCCTTAGAGCGCGAACAATCAAGTTAAATGTGTAAAACATTCGATCGATAAAAAATGTTATGGATGCATTTGTGACGATATTGATGTGCAAAGAAGCTGTGAAAGCGAGTTCGGATGGCCTTCCTCCAACTTTCTATGCTGACCAAGTCACCACGGCTGTGCCCTGTGGTGCACAGTAGGAGCACACCAGAGACACACTTTCCAAGTCATGTTCTTTTCGGTATTTACGGCGAGTGCCGACAGGGGCGTTGCATTGGAATTCCTCTGTCATCCGAATGTCGTAAACGTTCTATGCTCCTCTTGTTACTTTACATCCATGAGACTAAGGTAATTAGCGTAGCCTTTATATGGACTTTTAAGCAGAATTTTATTGATAGAGAGGAAGAATAGGAATATGGTTTCCAAAAGCCACCACAATTTGACGAAAGCCAGTGGTTTAAAACTTCAAATGTCGCAGATAACGATTTAAATTGTGCCGCTTAGGAATACAAGGAAGATGAACTATGAGGAAGTGAATAAACACTGTCGCATTATTATTTTCTAATTAATTTTCCAGAAGGATAAAGCACCGTAGCAAACACGACACCGAAATCGAGAGAGCAGATAAATTTTCACGTCAGTACAAAATACTTTGTTGAAAGCATATGGAGGTCATATGGCTTCATGCGAAAGGTTAGAGTTAGAACTCTGGATTGAAGGCGCAGCTGTTTGATTGAACTGAAGGCTCTGGCGCTAGGATATCACAACAAACTGGGAAGATATGCGCCTCACGTTAACAAAATACGCCAATAATTTTTTTCAGTAGAGACAAGCGGATATGGGGTAGCATGTTACCTCGAACCTGTAATATGTTTAATGCTAGAAAATGTTAAACCACCTGCATACAGTTTCACTAGTTATTAACAACCATCAGGCGGAGTGTGGCTCGGTTACTCTAAAATCCAAATCAAGGTGCGACTTTTCTTTCGTAGTGAGCCAGGAACTTCGGCTGATGTGAATGTTACTTTGATAGAGAAATGGCTGGGAGTGGTGGGGAGCTGTACCTAAGACCATCAGAGTTAAGCCTTGCACTTAACTATAGGTACAGCAAATGTATTTATAAAACACGAATTGTAGATTGCTTCCTTGTATAAGACAAAAAAAGTCATCATGAATTTTACGCCACCAACCGTTCCTCATTGCGGAGCAAGTACTGGTGATGAAAATTTCTTCCTCCGCCAGGATTCGAACCGAGAAACGTCAAGTCGAGCACGACGATACCTAAGTGAGTCAATGCGAAGACTGACACAGTAAGGACATTGCATGCTGTTTGCGTCTATCCAAATAAATCGACAAGTAATACGGAATGTCACTCATTACGGTAATTTTATTCGACCAAACCAGCTTCATCCAACACGACCACTTAGGCGACTTCACAAGTTTAGGGGAACAAGAACCATTTCTAATTAGTGGCTGGTTCCTACTATTTCTCCTTCATTTCCTATGCTACCTGGTCGTGATACATATAATACTTGTCAGACTCGTTCTGAATGGTCCCAAAACGACAAGAAGTCAGACTAATGGGAAATGATGGGTATGACCCCTGTAGCAGTTAGCTTGAGTTTTTCCATCAGTTTCACGTGGTTTACGTACCGAGAATGTTTTATTAGCAACATGTTATCTCTTCTGCAGGGGAAAACGGAAGGTTACATCCTCACAACATATATTTAACGGTAAATAATAAAGTAAGTTCATTTCTTTTTAAGAATACAAGTTTTCTCCCTTGCAAACAGTTGTCAGTGGATGGGTTACAACAGGGGTAGTCAACCTTCTTTTATCTACAGCCTAGTTTTCTAGCTCTGTTAGTAGTAAAACTTTCTAACCGCTCACCATTTCCACAATAATGGTGATTTATATAGTAGAGAAGCAATTCTACTTAAGAAAACTTATAAAGCAGATTTACAGCAAGATAAAGCACATAACAATAACCACTTAGCAAATACTTTCTGTCAACATTTTATGAAAACTTAATGAATTTTTTTTTAAAAAACACACCGCCTGCCGTCCACAGTGGAAGCTGGAACGCCAGCCTGAGTGGCCGTGCGGTTCTAGGCGCTACAGTCTGGAACCGAGCGACCGCTAACATCGCAGGTTCGAATCCTGCCTCGGGCATGGATGTGTGTGATGTCCTTAAGTTAGTTAGGTTTAAGTAGTTCTAAGTTCTAGGGGACTGATGACTTCAGAAGTTAAATTCTATAGTGCTCAGAGCCATTTGAACCATTCAGTTCCAGTCATTACACCAGGAAGGAGGTACACGGCTCGTGTTGTCTGTAGTTCAACCATGCCTAGACGGTCAGTACCGCGGTATGATCGCGTCCGCATTGTTACTTTGTGCCGGGAAGGGCTCTCAGCAAGGGAAGTGTCTAGGCGTCTCGGAATGAACCGAGCTATGTTGTTCGGACATGGAGGAGATACACAGAGACAGGAAATAAGTATGACATGCCTCGCTCAGGCCGCCCAAGGGCTACTACTGTAGTGGATTACCGCTACCTACCGATTATGGCTCGGAGGAACCCCGACAGCAACGCCATCGTGTTGAATAATGCTTTTCATGCATCCACAGGACGTGTTACGACTCAAACTGTGCGCATTAGGTTGCATGATGCGCAACTTCACTCACGACGTCCATGGCGAGGTCCATCTTTGCCATGCAGTGCGGTACAGATAGGCCCAAAAACATACCGAGTGGACCGCTCAGGATTGGCATCACGTTCTCTTCACTGACGAGAGTCGCATGTGCCTTCAAGCAGACAATCGTCAGAGACGCGTTTGGAGGCAACCCGGTCAGGCTGAACGCCTTAGACACACTGTCCAGCGAGTACAGCAAGGTGGAGGTTCCCTGCTGTTTTGGGGTGGCATTATGTGGGGCCGACGTACGCAGTGATGGTCATGGAAGGTGCCGTAACGGCTGTACGATACGTGAATGCCATCCTCCGACCCATACTGCAGTCTTATAGGCAGCATATTGGCGAGTCATTCGTCTTCATGGACGGCAATTTGCGCCCCCATCGTGCACATCTTGCGAATGACTTCCTTCAGGATAACGGCAGCGCTTTACTAGAGTTAGAGTGGCCAGCATGTTCTCCAGACATGAACCCTATCGAACAGCCCTGGGATAGACTGAAAAGGGCTGTTTATGGACGACGTGACCCAGCAACCACTCTGAGGGACCTACGCCGAATCGCCGTTGAGGAGTGGGACAATCTGGACCAACAGTGCCTTGATGAACTTGTGGATAGTATACCACGACGAATACAGGCATGCATCAACGCAAGAGGACGTGCTACTGTGTATTAGAGGTACCGGTGTGTACAGCAATCTGGACCACCACCTTTGAAGGTCTCGCTGTATGGTGGTAAAACATGAAATTTGTGGTTTTCATGAGCAATAAAAAGGGCGGAAATGATGTTTTTGGTGATCTCTATTCCAATTCTCTGTACAGGTTCCGGAACTCTCGGAACCGAGGTGATGCAAAACTTTTTTGATGTGTGTATAAATAAATACTGCGGAACATTAACACCTACTTTTTTATTACCGTGTAGTTCAGTTTTAATAATGTACGCGGCGATGAAATTATTAATCTCGAAACTTACCGTAGACATCTAACGCAGTAGGGTGTGAGTGCTTACGGCAAGAAAAGGTAATGTTTGTGCCAAAGTAACAGGATACTCCGCGAGGCCGACGGAGTTGGCCAGTGTGGCGCTAATGACATACAGCGGAGCACCTGCGCATGAGGCGCCAGGGGGGCAAAGCAGCGGAAGGCATGGCACAGCAGTTTGGTTCGCCGCCTGCCCGCACGCGCTGGCTACTGGCTGTGCGCCCCGCCACGGCCACTTTGCTGTGGGACGCCGAACTGTTTGTCACCAGAGCTGGCGACAGATGGAGGAGGGCAAGGGGAGCCTTTGGCAGCGGCCACTTTCTGGGTAATTCATTAGTCCACGGAAGTTTCTGACTATTCCAACCAGACTGGTGCGAAACGTCAAAGTTGACAGTACATCTGTAGCGGAAAATGTGATGCGTACGTTCCGCTCCCTGTCAAGCATGTAAGAACTTTTGTGACAGATTAATATCATGCCAGATGAGAAACTGAATACCGGCGCCAGCCTTTCGTAAGAAGCGCTCTTCCCGTCCACAAGGGTCACAGATTTAGCTCATTCGAGTCCCATAGTGCTCAGAGCCATTTTAGCTCATTCGATTGTTGTGCGTACTAAGATGCAAGAAATGCTGCTCAAGTACGATGCGCTTCAAGTATTTTCGACAAATCGAACTTCAAGGTTTTACGAGCCTGCATTCGAGAGCGCCAGGCGCCGAACGAAAAAAAAAAATGAGAGACTCGAATACAGTACAGTACAGCAATATGTCTGTCTGGCGCCTTAGAGAAGCGCATCGTACTAAGACAGCACTGTCACATAAAGCATGCACAGTGACATTGCGAGCGATGTGCAAATTCGGTGACCAGCTGCTTGTATGCATACCCTGTTACACGCTTTCTTCCACGGCATTCATATAAGGATTTAGTGGAAACAGGAACATTTAGAGCGCGGACGGTGCATCTGGAAGAGCACTGTCCACGGAAGACAGGTATTCGTCCGGAATATGAGGGGTTGGGTTGTTTTGGGGAAGGAGACCAGACAGCGAGGTCATCGGTCTCATCGGATTAGGGAAGGACGGGGAAGGAAGTCGGCCGTGCCCTTTTACAGAAACCATCCCGGCATTTGCCTGGAGCGATTTAGGGAAATCACGGAAAACCTAAATCAGGATGGCCGGACGCGAGATTGAACCGTCGTCCTCCCTAATGCAAGTCCAGTGTTTAGCCACTGCGCCACCTCGCTCTATCCGGAATATGAGGCAAGAGACTTGGACTTATGCGTTCTCGATAAGACGTATCCTTGGACACCGCACACTTGAGCCATAAATCAAGGAAAGAAATCGTGAATAGTATTCCACATGAAACTATGTGCGAGTTCGCCAACAGTGGATCACCAGAGGAAGTAACGCCTACATTACGATTAGATCTTGCAAGGGCAGAAGGAGGAAGGGAAGGGGGAAAAGAAGTCAGATTTCCGCAAATGAAAGCTTCTGTTTGCCGGGGTGTAAGTCTTAGTTATCAGTCTGTTATTATACGTGTCACTTGACAAAGTGACAGGCTTTCTCCTCAAACAGTCTGCGGAGGAGTATGTTCATGATGCAAATCACGCCATATACAAACACAACTCATCAGACAAGAGGGTAAAACGTCGTTTTTTTCTGATTCTGATATGTTGGGCAGCACCCTCTGGGACATCCACTCCGGTAAAATATGACAGACTACCTTAAGGGGAGGTTTACTATCTTTTCGTTAAAAAAATCGATTTTTTTAAAATTGCATTTTTGGATCCATAAAAGTGTTTAGAGACCCCTGAAACGGTTTTACCGAATACGGAACTGAAATGTTTGTTATTCGCGGTTGAACAAAAAATGCACCTGCCTAAAATCGGCCTTTTTCACGCACCAGTTTTTTTTTTTCTTTCTTCGGACGAGTTATTGTACCAGTGCTTGGGAGGAAACACACAAAATTCAGATGAAAGTTTGAACGCGTGGGTTTTGTAGTTAGCCCCCAAGCATTTGCATTCAGGTGCGAAGACTGTGGAGATTGCGACTTTCCTGGCAGTGAGCAGCTTCAACGAAGGCTATTCAGCAATTCTGAAGACCATGACAACGATGGACGTCACCCTGGGACTCTATTCGGCGCAGTTCGCCAAGCATTCGGACGACCACCGGATTCAAGCGGCCGAAAATCGCTTGTCACCGGCCGTAAGAGCGGCTCTGGAGAAGCGCAGGATGGCCCAGATCGAGCAGAACGCCTCTATGAGGAAGAGGAAGGACTAGTTTATGAACCCGGAATAGCAGATTGAACTCACGTTGCATAATATTTCATTTATATGTAGTGAAAACTTCAAACGCGTTTTTCTCGAAATGACTTTTTTTATCGAGCGGTATGGTAACTTCAAATCTACTGAACCGATTGGCATGATTCTTTGTTTCCGACGAAGCTAACTAAATTGTCTAAGCGTTGTCCCACTTTTATTCCGATCCATCAGCTATAAAAAAAACCAATTTTTTTCTAATGGCCGCCATTTTGTTTTCTATGGTCCAAATAACTTAAGCGAGGTACAACTTCCTAAAGAATCTTATATACTCCGCTAACGTCAACTCAATTTTGATTTCAGACGAGCCGGCTGACCTGTAACATACCGCGCGTGGAGGTCTACATCGAAATTTTGTTTCGTTCCGACGGCACTTCCGACTTTGCTCTTCGACATTTCCGGTCGAAAAAATTCCAGTTTGTAGCGGAAATATCAATAAACATTTTGACCAAATTCGACATTGATATCTATAACACATCACGAGAAAAAAATTCTCAAAGAACATGTTTTTTTCGGGCCAAAGATAGTAAACCTCCCCTTAAGGGGTGAACGCGCACACAAGACCAGTTGATAAAACCGTGCGGCAAAATTTCTGATCGCACAAAGCTAACGTCACAGATGTTGGCTGCATCCTACAATAACTGCCAAATGTTGCCTTCAGGAATCCTTCAAATTTAATGGACAATCCTTATTCACTTGTGTTCCAGTAATGCGCATTAATACACCACTTACAAGAAGGCTTATGTTAACGGTAACGGTTAGACTTTAAGACAAACGGCAGGAAAATAACGTAATCTGATCTCTGTCATCGACTCATGCGTGGTAAGTAAAATCGCATGTGGTGCTACAAAAATAATGAGTTACGCTAGAAAATAGCTCAAGAGGTGTTTTCGTGTCAAGGACGTACAGGCAATCAGAAAGCTGTGAACTGTAAAAGTAAACAATAAGTTTTCTTGGAACGTTACAAGAATTGTTGATGCAACCAAGCAATACATGGGGAATTTGGCGTTCTTCGGGCGCTTTCTAAGAGATATCATTGTAAGATCACAAGCAATAATCGCAAGATATTACGTTCTGGTTGAAGATTTTGCTTCTCACCTGCTCCGCCTTACACCACCTCCTGCCGCACATTGTGTACGGTTTCATTATGAAACAAACTCTAAGGCTGGTCTGTGCAACAGTACGGCTAAACGAAAGACTCCTACATCTACAGAGACAACTAAGTTACTAGCACTCGCAAAGACTCTTCGGCGACTTATCACGAACCAAGAGATTCGTTCCGAGGTATTCAGCAGGAGAACCACGGAAGTCGTCGTAAAATCTGTATTCTCTGTATACGTCGAAGACGACTGCTGTCGATACTGAGGTGAGTTTTTCAATTTCAGCTAAGTACCAGGAAACAACAATGGTCACCTTACGATTAGCCACGATCGCACATGCAGATGTTCACAGAAAAAGCAGAATCCAATGTGGTAAGCTGACACGCTGAGCCGGCCGTTGTGGCCGAGCCGTTCTAGGCGCTTCAATCCGGAACCGCGCTGCTGCTACGGTCGCAGGTTCGAATCCTGCCTCGGGCTTGAATGTGTGTGATGTCCTTACGTTAGTTAGGTTTAAGTAGTTCTAAGTCTAGGGGACTGATGACCTCAGATTTTAAGTCCCATAGTGCTCAGAGCCATTTGAACCATTTTTTGACACGCTGATTTACAATGCAACCATTTTCGATAAGGCACTTTCGTTGAATGCAATTTCATCGGCAACTCTCGGACGTCATATCTCCTGTTTGATGAACCGCAGTAATCATGAATGAAATAATGCCTTCTTTTCCTTAATATTGTGCCATTCCTCTGCTGAACATCTCTGAAGTATACAACATAGCCAGCAGGACTGAGGGCGGTAGACATCGGCTAAAATACCTGCTAGGTGACTGAACAGGTGGGCCGTGTCCCGCAGCTTCATTGCGAAAAGTGATTATCTCTGACGGAGCGGCGCAGTTTATTTTGGCTGGGTCGTTTATGATGTTTGGCAGTACTGCAAAGGCAGAGCATAAGCCCCACGGTCTTGGTACCAGTCACAGACTGCCGTGTAACAGGGAACAATGCGGGATCACTAAAATGTATTGGTAAGTGCTCACACGGCAATTGGTGGAATGGCACTGTATGTTCCTCACATCAGAAAACTATCCGATGACTGTGTAAATAATTCATAAATATCTGTTTATCTTAAACTTGATATCAATATGTCTTTTTACGAATTCGAAAAATACGTTGTCTGAGAAAAAGTGAAGCATCCAGAAGGAGAGGAGGAAACGAAATGAAACATCACGGGCTGAGAGGGTGTGTGATGTTATTTGAGTGATTACAAAGTCGAGTCAAATTTGCAAAGAGCTTGACAGTATGGGCCATTTATCAGTAAGAGGTTGGACCCCTCTAGCCTGGATACATGCCTGGTTCAGTTGGGAAGAGTGTCATAAAACCATTCTATCCCGTTCTGAGTCAAGATGGCCTGCGACTGTTGTAACTGGTCTTTAATAACCTGCATGTTGGCACTGGGCCGTATTTGACAACTGAGATGATCCTAAATATGTTCTATTAGGGAAAGATATGAGGACCTTCGTGGGTACGGGAGTGCTGCAACATCACGCAGACAGTTCACTGAAACAAGTGCCGTGTGTGGGCAAGCACTGTCCTGCTGAAACATGGCACCACGAAACTGTCGCATCAGAGGCAACATATGGGAACGCGGGATGTCCGTGACGTACCATTGAACAGTTTGAGTTCCCTCATCACTACCAGTGTGATGTAAAGTCATACCCAATGGCTCTCCAGACCATGACGGCAGAAGTAACACGCTGTGCCTCTCCGAAACATTGTAAGAATGGTGCCTCTGCCTAGCCCGCCGCCGTATTCGCCGTATTGTACATCGCAACGCCATTCGTCAGGAGTCCCGTTCACGGTACCACTTCAACCGCAGCCGTTCGTGTTGTGGCGTTAACGGCAGCCTACGCATTGGACGGTAACTGCCTAGTTCGCCTGTCGCTAGTCTCTGACCAACGGTGGAGGATGACACAGAATGTTGGTGGGAGTATCGGGTGTCAGGCGGAGATTTGAAGGGTTACTTTGTGCTTGGTACACAATACGATCCTGTAGACCGGAACCATGACGAGTATGTCCATCTTCACGTTTGTATGCAGTCCAACATCGTGCCACTGCCACATTCGAATGTCCCACAAATCTGGGTACTGGACGATTCGACCAGCTGGCCAAATGGAGATCCAAAATTAAAGCCTTTTCAAACTATCTCAGTATCTGAGTATGCGGCATCTCCATGTCCTTCACAGTGATCACCCAACATCTGATGCTTTCATTCCCCATATATACCCCACCAGGGAAGGTACACGAAAAAGACTGGTTGGTTGATTTGGGGGAGGGGACCAAACAGCGAGGTCATCGGTCCCTTCGGTTTAGGGAAGGGGAAGGAAAAACGGCTGTGTCCTTTCAAAAGAACCACCTCGGCATTTCCCTGACGCGATCTAGGGAAATCACGTAAAACTTAAATCAGGATGGCCGGAAGCGGGTTTGAACCGTCGTCCTCCCGAATGCGAGTCCAGTGTGCTAACCACAGCGCCACCTCGCTCGGTCTGTACAACACTAATGCACTCTGGCGGCCGCCTCTACATGTTACAGAGGACTGCATCTCTAATCATCTACATAAATGCTGATGGTGTGCATGTATACGAATTTACACTGACATTCGACTATGTCTTCTGGGTGCTTCACTTTTTCTGTAGACACGTGTATATTGGAAGAATCGTCAAGTGTAATTCGCGCAAGATGGATTCGTACTGTTCATCAGTCTTTCACCCATACGAAGTTGGATTAAAGCCAAGTTCCAAACGAGCAAGAAATACACTACTTCCTCCAGTTCCCTTTGTTTCCTGGGAGTGTCTGACGTCGGAATAAGAACGAACGAGGACGTACAGGCTTGTGGGGCGATTTAGCGCAGTGACACTTATCCTGCTCTTCTACTAAAAGAGAGATCTGCATACGCCTGAGAGGACTTGTTTGCACGTTCTTACCATAGGTAAGTAGCACTGGCAGCTTCAGGCCAATGGAGGCGGATCACAAGCTCCGCAAGACAAGGTAAGGCACTACAACGGGCATGGCCTGGTTCAAGGAACCATTCTGGCAAAGTCGTTGGAGAGTCTCAGTTTCAAGAATTGGAATTGGCCTTCTAAGAAACCAGCATGGTGTTCGTCCACAGTCATAAAGCAAAACCATATAAAACCTAACTGTCAATGGCCAGACCAATTCCTCCCTGATATGAGGACGCGTTCAACAGATTGTACCGCGCTTTTGAGTGAAATACTACGTTGGTTTTCCATACGACGATAAGGCTGATTTTTGCATAGATTTCTGTCTCACACATCACTGAAACGTGCGGCACACAACGTACTTTTTTACTGTACTATACAATAAAATATCCTCTAGTTCCAATCAGGAATGGAGCTCGGGAGCAATTATTGATTGTAAGCCTCTGCTTGAGCCCTTATTAGTCTTATCCTATCTTTATGGTCTGTAAGGAAACAATATGGCAGATTTGGACAGCATTCATAGATTTTACTCAAGAAATGTGGACGACACGGAGTTCAGGCAAAAATGAAACAAGCTTTTTGAATTATGGATCTATAGAAAAATGTTGACAATTAGATGGGTAGATGGAAGAGCTAATGAGGAAGTGCCAAATAGAATTGATTGTTTGATAAGACAGGTACTGCGGCATCAAGGAATCAGCTAGCTAATGGAAGGAAACATAAAGTTAAAAATTATAAACACAGACCAAGGCTTGAACACTGTGAGGAGATTCAAATGAATGTAGGTTGCAGCAGCTATACAAAGATGATGAGGCTTTTACATACGATAGATAGCGTGGAGACATGCGTCAAACTGGCCTTCGGATTGAACACATCAACAACAATCAAATTTTCTACGCAGTGTTTTGTAAGATAGTAAATGGAGTATGCAAAGCATTACCACCGCCTTTTTTGTAGGTACTCAAAAATTCTTGTTAGTCCATGCAACTGCATTTTCACAGTATTCTGTCAATGAGTCAGCGCATTCTATTTTCTTCCCCTTCAACTGAGCCTATGTACTCGTTTCCCTTCACATCCCTGGAAGTACAACAGAGGCTCATTACTCGATTAGTCAAAGTTTAACACATTAGTGAGCCGCAAAAAGTTACATTTCTCTCTGTTATAAGCTAGTTGCTACTCTTTGCAAAAGGCCGATGCTTTGTCAAGGTGTGAATGGCAAACACTAAAATTTTAATTGCATAACGTGTGCTCTCAGATTTTCTGTGGACATGGCAGAATGCAGCTAAAACTATCTGCAAAGGGATTAAAAGTGAAGGCACTGCACCAATCACACATGCTTCAGGCACAAAGGACTTCTTGTACAGAGCTTTACTGATTAGGTTTCTCTGTTCGTTCTGTAAATCTGTAACGAGAAGATCATAAACTGGTCTTGCTCAAAAATTCGCCAAGATGGTTACTTACACATTTTTTACGCTCCTCTTAAACAGAAATTTACTAGTGGCTAAACTTTTTATGGTTATCGACAAGTCATTGAAAATGTGTTCCTGAGTAACGAACGTCCTTTTGGCCCAAATTAAGTGATTTTAAGTATTATCCAGTGTTGTCTTATTTCTGCTACTGATTCCGTGAACTAAGATGTTGGTTGCAAAGATAAGTACATTGTTTACGACAAATTTCATTAAGGAATAAATACAGCTCGTAGCAGTATAGAGATTTTTTCTCAGAAGGATCTGTAATACGTCCCTGAATTCACACCATATACAATTAACATTAGGAACTTTCGGATTACGAAAATTAAGCTGGTGTCGATGAATTACCAAAAATATGATACATCACATTACGGAACCAAAGTAAGCAAAATAAATAAGTTCTTTTTTATTCTTACTTGATGTACGTCTGCCAAAATTAGCATAGCAAATAAAGATTTGCTTAGTCGTTTCAGTTATTTGTTTGGTATGTTCCTCCAAAGTGAATTAATTATCAAGTTGTAATCCTCTCAACTGAATCTATTATCAAGTCGTAACCCCCAAGAATTATCATGTGAACCTCTTATATCTGCGTCTCCTCATGTCTAATGCACACGGTCAGTGGAAATTTCTTGCAAGTTGTGAACTCCATATAATACGATTTTTTTTTTAAGTTTAAGACAGTAAATTGGTTAGCAAGTATTTATTTATGTCAAATAACAATTCAGTAACAACTTATTCAAAAAATATACTTGATTCGATACTTTTAGGAACTTCTGTATCGTCTGCAAACAAAAGAAACTTGTTATCGGATAATGTTGCTGACGATAGGCCATTAAGACACAGGGAAAAATAATCTTGAGGGACAACACAGGCACTAATTCCCGGTCGGCTAAAAACTTTATACGTTACTACGAAACTTTCTACTAAAGTTACAATCGTGAAGTCTTCAGTCTAACCGCACAGCTGCTTGTATATACGTTGGAATGTATTTTCGCTAACAGGAATCGATGCTATAATCAACGCTGCGTTAAGGAACATCGAGCCGACTTGTATGTATTATGCAAGGTAAAGAAAACAACCTGATCAAGGGCCAGAGCTGGAAGTGGGACGTCGAATCGAGCAAAATTTTCCTGGTTACCATGTCAGAAATACCGAGGCCTTTCTCGCGGGCCGCGGGAAATACACCGTTATGGAGCTATGAACAAATAACGACAGCCAATCAGCGAGGAACGCGCGGAAGTGTGTGCATTTAAGCTAACATTTCCCAGGTAGTATCTGTTATGCTAAAGAGTGCAGTTATTAATTAGCAGAGCTAAATAACATAATTTCAGCTAAGTAGTAAAAGCGAGGTACAGTTTAAATTCCCATCCATGACGCACATTACTTGTGATGTTATTGTTTGGACATTGCTGTTTATTGCTTGGCTATTAAGTCAACTACCCTGAAAGTACCACAGTGCCATCGATTTGTTAAGGTAATAAGCTGCACTGCAGTGACGTAGCTGACAAGTGCTACTGTAAAGCTGCAATGTTATTAACCCTAGAACAATAAAGGGATGAAAATGTTACACTGGTTCTAAACCATTATAAACTTTGATACTTCACATTTTATTCAAAGGAAGCCATAACGTATAGGTCATGAATTAGTTAATTACCATTATTAGATGACCAAAGGTATTTTACATACCAATTTAAACACAAAATGTCCTGTTTCATACCTTACTGTAATCGTAAATTTTACGAGGGTTCAGCAATCTAAGGTGAACAGTTGAAACTTAAGGACGCGTATTTGAATTCGTGCTAAAGTACTGAGAGCAAGGACGAACTTTTATTCTAATGAGTACAGTAAAACAAAGAAACGAAAACATAAATTAAATTTTAAAAATCACGTTTTGTACAGTAAATGCTCGAAACTCCTGCTACGAACACCGATACAAAATTGACAATGTCGAAGAAATGATTGACGCACCCTCTCGAAAATTGCTGGCATGTTGGGAATAATTGTGTCGGCCTCAAAACAAGTCTGCCTATCAACAAACAGCCGAATCCTCGTCGCTGATTGGTTGTCGTTGTAATTGGCCGTAGTTTCATAACGCTGAATTTCCACCTTCGACAATATGGAAAATTTTGCACGATTTGACGTCCTCTAGCGCGCTCTGATCCTGTTATTAGGTTGTTGCTCTCCGCCATGTAGAATATCATCTGAGAGTCGTAGTTAGTTAGCTATATATTCAATAGATTATTTGAACGAATTTTTTTTATCAAAATGGTATTGAATGACTCAGTTTACTGGACATGTATACATGCTTAGTGTTAACATTAATTAACAAATTATTGTTTTTAGTATACTCATGCAACTAGCTTAACTGTTTCCATTTTCTATTGGCTATCAGTTTTTAAGTATCAATTCATCAAAGGAATAGGGGTTGTCTAGGGGAAACGATTTTAAATTAGATTTAAAAGTTGCTTCGTTACGTGTCAGGCATTTTATGTTATTGGGCAAATGATCGAAAATTTTTGTTGCTGCATAGTGAAGTCCTTTCTGAATCACTGATAGCTTTAACAGTGGGTAATAATGGTCATTTTTCCCTCTAGTTTTGTGGGTAAGTAGATCACCGTTCTTGTCAAATTGCGATAGATTATTTGTGACAAATTTCATCATTGAATATATGTATTGTGACGGCGCAATTGAAATGACTAACTCCTTGAAGACGTCCGTCCGTGAACACTGCTATTATTCATACTGCTCGATTTTGTGCAATCAATACTTTCTTTCTGAATGAGACGTTACCCCAGAAAATTATTCCGTACGACACTACTCAGTGGAAAAATGAAAATATGTCACGACATTGATAAGTTTGTTTCCAGCATTAGCAATTATACGAAGATAAAAAATATTTAAACTTAATTGTTTGTGAAGCTCGGTGATGCGCTTCTTCCAGTTCAAGTTTTCATCACTACGTACATTCCAAAATTTGGAACATTCTACGCAATTTACTAACTCCTTCTCATGTGCTACATCAGTTGTTGGTATAAATATTTCCTGTACAGAACTGAATGTAAGGTAGTTTCTTTTTAAATTTAGGGACAATCCATTTTCAGGGAACCACTTAATTCTTTGAAAAATATCATTTACGAACTCTTTGTTGCTTTCTCTCTGATGGGATTTATTATAACACTAGTGTCGTCAGCAAAAAGTACCAATTTTGCTTGCTGAATGTTAAGTGGCAGGTCATTCACATATATAAGGAATAGGACCCAAAATTGAAGCCTGTGGGACTCCCTTTGTGATGTTTAGCCAGTGATTAAAATTTTCTGCCGTATGATTGCTGATTTTAGAAGCTAAGCGGTAGGTGATTCTGTCGCAGGTAGATTACCGTGTGGCAGCTCAGAATATGTTCCGGAATTTAGCTACAGGTAGGACTTTTTGTAAGTTGTATTCCAATGGCTAGGGAGGGAGCAGTTGTCTACAAATGTTGGTTCCTGCTTTCATGCGGTGTGGTCAGCTGCAATTGGACATCTCTGTCAGGAAAGTCATTATGGCGTTAGATCAGCTGCTTTGGGCGGCTACATTATTCAAATGGCTCTGAGCACTATGGGACTCAACTTCTGAGGTCATTAGTCCCCTAGAACTTAGAACTAGTTAAACCTAACTAACCTAAGGACATCACACACATCCATGCCCGAGGCAGGATTCGAACCTGCAACCGTAGCGGTCTCGTGGTTCCAGACTGCAGCGCCTAGAACCGCACGGCCACTAAGGCCGGCGGCTACATTATTAGTCATGGGTTTGGATCCTGTAGGATACTACGGGCAGATAGGTCTTCACAAGGCGTTTTATACCTCTCAATAGGAAAGGTAAGGGTAAACTGGTCAGGATGAAGGGAAAATCTTTAGGGGGGGGGGGGGGCACTCAAACTCATCGGCTAAGATCAGTGTCCAGTGACTCAACACTGAATGAAATTAAGCTTAATGAGAAGCTCAAACAGGCAGGTACTAGGGATGTTAAAATATCACAAGGTGTCCATAAAAGTACAGTGAAAAATATATACTGATATTATCACGAGAGTACCATAGAAGTACAGTGAAAAATAATGTCAGTATACTGAATCAGAATTTCATGGGATTTAAAAACAGTTTACATGAGTTTCTTGAATGAAATTTTCACTCTACAGCGGAGTGTGCGCTGTTATGAAACTTCCTGGCGGATTAAAACTGTGTGCTGGACCGAGACTCTAACTCGGGACCTTTGCCTTTCGCGGGCTAGTGGAAGGTAGGAGACGAGTTACTGGCGGAATTAAAGCTGTGAGGACGGGGCGTGAGTCGTGCTCAGTTAGATGAGCTTCTTGTTTGTTTAGAAGATTTAGAAACTAAGGGTAGAATAGATGCACTATGCTTGTCCTAACAGTATCAATATGCTAGTCCAAACATAATATAGTCACAGATATGGAAAAGGTAAGTGTAGATGGATATAAGCTTTCAGCACATGTGAGTAGAGACTCAATGAAGAGAGCAGGAACTGCCTCGAATGTTAAAATTTATCAGAGTTTGAAACATTTAGAAATTCAAAATTTTTGTTTAGAGCAACATACAGAAGAAAGTGCCTGTCAGATTAAACTAAATAGCGGCACTTTTATAATTGCAATTGTGTATAGCTCCCCAGTGCGGAATTTTCAGCTTTTTCTGAAAACCTTGAGGATTTCAATGTAGATTTTCTGAGAGTCTGACAGAAAGCATGACCCTGAAGCATTACTTGCTTCTTTCAATTTGACATCGGTTATTTATTTTTCTACCCGGGTTGTACAGGAAAGCACCATACTGACAGATAATATTTTTATAGACCAAGATAAATCTAATCAAATAAAAACTTTTATTGTTAAGAATGGTCCTTCTTATCCTGATGTGCACCTAGTTACAGTATATAACATAGCTCCACACTGTAACACAGAACAATCCTCCAAAATAGTGCATTGAAGTAAGATTTAGCAACTGCAAATTTTAGGGAAAGCTTGCAACAGTTAGACGGAGAAGAAATGTATACGAAACCTCATGCTAATTTAAAATTTCACCTGTTTCATGATACCTTTGTCAGTATATTTGAAAACAGTTACCCTAAGCAAACAGTGAAACATAACTCTAAGAAACCATCTAAAAATCCATGGCTTACTAAAGGGATAAAAAATCTTATAAACTGATCT
This sequence comes from Schistocerca americana, assembly GCF_021461395.2. NCBI lineage: Eukaryota > Metazoa > Arthropoda > Insecta > Orthoptera > Acrididae > Schistocerca > Schistocerca americana. The sequence goes on from NC_060119.1 coordinate 853,243,251, forward strand.
GGGAAATGTATCTTATAGCTAGAAAAAATAATGATCCAGAAACAGTCGAACATTACAAAAACTACTGCATTGTATTAAGAAAAGTTATTAAAAAGTCCCAAAGTCTATGCATTATGTCTGAGATTAGCATCTCTGATAATAAAATTAAAACAATTTGCTTTATTGTTAAAAGGGAACAGGGCAGCCGAGAACACAGGATGACTGTATTTCCATCAAAGTCAATGAAAAGTACGATGTTACTTATAATCCGTCTTGATTGCAAAAATGTTTATTCACATGACCGGTTTCGGTTCCTGTAGGACCATCTTCAGATCTGCAATTTCGGTTACAGGAGTAACCCATCCACACACAGCAAACTCGACATGCTGTTGTGAAGGTTGCTGTGTATGAACGGGTTACTCCTGTAAACGAAATTGCAGATCTGAAGATGGCTGTAGAGGAAACGAAACCAGTAATGTGAATAAACATTTTTTCAATCGAGATGGATTATAAGTAACATTGTATAACTAGTGATTGCAGTATCCCATCAGACATTATGTCTGTTTTTGCAAAATATCAATGAAAAAAGTTTCTTAACAAAATGTCAGAAGTAGAAAATATTTCTAATAGCCATTCTTAGGTGTCGTAGAGAAAACAGGATCCAGCTGTTCATTAAAAAATGCAGGGCTGTAATGGAAGAGGCAATACCTATGCACTTTGATAAAACTGAAATGCAACCCACCCAAATTTGTTATTAATAAATGTTGTGTACATAGTTCTGTGTAGTCAGCGCGTACACAACTTTCCCACTAAAGCGCGCCCCGCTAAGCACAACAGTGCAGGCGCAGCGCTCGTCCGTCTCCACACTACGAGATGGTGCTGCCTTAGAGACGGGCCAAATTCTCCTTCCGCCGATCCGCGTATTAATATGTAACGCAGCCAATGAGATTGCTGCTAACGTAGAACTTTTTCTCCTCGCGGATCACACTCGCGCAGTGATACATGAACGTGCAAGGTATTATAACGAGTGTACAGACCTCCGAGTAGTCAGTCTGCAATTGTCTGCACCAGTCTGCATTAGTCTGTACCAGTCTATAGTCAAGTTTCAGTCTGCACCTAAGAAGCTAATCATATTCCTGTACATTGCCATGAAGATAAATGTATAGACACTTCGTCAAGTATCACAGATATGTGAGAATAAGATTAACGTACCAAGACCAAAGGAACTTCAAATTGTCAATTGTAAATAGCATCCAGAATCAAGTTAAGTAAGGTTTATGCTTGTTATTATTTTAATAAATGTGTGTGAAAATTAATCAAGTTCTGTTTAAAGTTGGTCACCGTCAATCTGCTACTCTAAGCGTGAAAGTGGCCTTTCTATCGTCTGACCTAACGGCAGAAGGTAAACACGCCACGATAACACCACGAGACATATTGCTGACACTCACCTACTTCGTTAGAGCGGCAAGTCAAATAATCTGATGGTGTATGTACCGAAGGTCTTACAGTACGCACACCACAATAAACCACCCCAATTCAAAGATAAGAGCAAAGAGCATAAGTAAAATACTAGAAGAAAGGATATATTCTGGGTTAAATCTGTCTTTGGCCCAGACAGGGGTGAATTATGTTGTCACAAAAATCTCTGGTCGTTTACCAAATAGCACTGAAGGGTAGCAATATGAAATTGTAATAAATAATAATAATAATAATAATAATAATAATAATAGTATCGTGCAGAGAAACCTTATGTTAAACTGACACGTCCTACTTCATCACGAAATGTCGTATTCACGATCTGTGGAACAAGTATTATTTTAAAGTAATGTAACTGCTTTCCCGGGCGCGTTCCCTGCCACGGCAACCACAAGACCGGAGCGACCCCGCCCCGCGGCGAGCAGCGGCAGTGCTGGCAGCGAGTCGGCTGGACGGCTGGCAGGCTCTCAGGCCGGCGCCCACAGCCCACCTCGCCGCGTTATCTATTGCCGCCGGCGCGTTATGGCGCCGCTCGCCCGTGTATTTCGGCCCGCAGATAATTCTGGTGGCCAGCGCCAGCGCTGCGCATTGAGCAACCGGTTGAGTAACTTGGTGGCCGACGCCACCATTACTGTCATCGGCCGGCCGCCGATGAACACGTCTTCCGCGGAAGGAGGTTGCCACCACACTAGCGAAATCTAGCGGTCGAGAACTTCTCTCACGGCGGCTGGCCAACACTCTGAAATCGTACTCGGGTGTAACGGGATACCCACCTCACCGTCCTACACTGCTGGCCATGAAAACAAGTACAAAGGTCAGCAAGTAACAACATTTTACAACATTTCACTTATTTATTATTTTTTCTTTCTTTTCCTTAACATACTCTCCTAGTGGAACCGCATCCTATTACTCAGTTACTCTCTCTCTGACTTTCCCTCTTTTTCCCCTGATGAGTACATATATATATATATATATATATATATACACAATTATATAGGTAGATATATAACACGATACACACATACATGAAGACTGATTCTACTTCACCACCTGACTCTAACTATATATCAAGACTTATCTTTTCTAGAGCAACATATAAGACGCAAGAATGAGATCAGTGTGCGAATCATCGAACCTCGATTGCGAGACTAAATGGACAATTGAGGGAAATAAGAGGAGCTCGCACACGTCTTCACAAAGGAAATTAAGTGTAGAGTCGTTTCGCATATGCATGATGCAATGCAGCTGATAGGAAATTGGCAAAATATTCATGCTGTTTTTCACTGTTTTTGATCTTAGAATGTTGTTCCCAAATGTAAGTCAATAACGCAAGTCCATCGTGAATTTGCCGACCGATGAGGGCGTAGACAGTATAGCCCAACAACCACACAGCAGTATTGTGTTTTGCACATGGGAAATATTTAAAATCCGGCACAATGACGCTGTCAACAATCTTTAGATCTTAATTACATATTCCCTGAGACATTTAAGTCTCTAATTTATCTACGATAACGCTGGAAGCTGAAGAAGTGAATTAAAATTTGTGCTGCGGCTGGGTCTCGCACCCAGGTCTTCTTACTTACTAGGCAGATATGCTGACCATTACACCACAACAGCATTATGGCCAACTAAGCTGCACGAACTACTCAAGTCAAATACCCTCCCTAGCACAAACTCCAATTCACATTTCCCCTTATATTGTCACTATTACCAGAGCTCTCCGACATTGGAATAGCCCCCCAGCACTGGACGTAATAGTGGCAATATAAGGGGAGATATGAATTGGAGTTTGTTGACCATAATGCTGTGATGGTGTAATGGTCAGTATATCTGCCTAGTAAGTACGAGGACCTGGGTTAGTGTCCCGGCCGCAGCACAAATTTTAATTCACTTCTCCGGCTTCCAACGTTATCGTATTTATTATTAATTTGTAGGTGGTTTGGGAGTATACAAATTGCGAAATTAAGTACAAAGAACCGCCACCTCTGGCAGTAACAACGGTTCTACGAGGATCAGTATCGAGTCGGCTGAGCCTGGATGATAGATGTGGGTAAGCCATTCCATGCGGTTTCAGCTCTATGTTCATCGATCTCAGCGACTAGCGCTTGGTGGTGTGCCAGTGTCTTGGCAACCTATGACCAGATGTTCCCAGTGGGCGTGAGGTCTCAACAATGTGCTGCCAAGAGCCACATTAGCATACCTTCTGTGTCGACGTATGTCAAGAAAGCGCGAGCAACATGAGGGCTTGTGTTATCTCGTTGAAAGATCACGTCACGGCGACTTCGAAGAGAATGTAACGCAAACTATGCGAAATACCGGTTATGCGAACCAGTGGTGATTACGTTGACTATCCAATGGCAACCCATTCCATCAAGCCAGTTGCTGATCCTGATGAAAACTTCGAATGTAATACACACAATGACAAACAAAAAACAGCGCACTACAAAGGAATTATCCAAATGGGACGGAAATCGATAGACGTGGTGTACAAGTAAAGACAAATTATTTCAGTTTTAGAAAAAAAATGTATAATTTGTTCAAGAGAAAGAGCTTCACAAATATTGAACACGTCAATAAGGCGTTGGTCCGTCTCCGGCACTTATGCAAGCAGTTATTCGGCTTGGCATTGATTGAGTTGTTGGATGTCCTCCTGAGGGATATCGTGCCAAATTCTGTCCAACAGGCACGTTAGATCGTCAAAATCCAGAGCTGGTCGGAGAGCCCTGACAGTAACGCTCCAAATGTTCTCAATTACACAGAGATTCGACAGCCTCGCTGGCCAAGGTAGGGTTCAGCAAGCGCGAAGACAAGCGGGAGAAATTGTTACGTGTGTGCGGGCATTATCTTGCTGAAATGTCAGCCCTGGAAGGCTTGCCACCAAGGGCAACAAAAAGAGGCGAAGAATATCGTCGGAGTACCACTGTTCTCTAAGTGTGGCGCGGATGACAATGAGACGATATGGCACCCCTGACCATCAGTCTCGGCTGTCGGCTGTATGACGAACGACAGGCAGGTTGGTATCACACCGTTGTCCGAGACATCTCCAGACACGTCTTCACTGGTCATCAGGGCTCAGCTGAAAACGGGACTCGTCACTGGTGACGGCTCTACTCCAGTCAATGAGATTTCAGGTTGAAGGCGTACGATCTGGAGACACACTGGACAGTGGTGTGATGCTAACCTGACTGTCGTCCAGTATACCAGCCTGATAGCCAGGAGTGATGATCTGGGGTGCCATTTCATTTCATAGCAGGACCCCTTTGGTTGTTATTCGTGGCATCACTTGCAGCACAGCGGTATGTCGACGACATTCGACGCCTCGTTTTGTTGTCCTTCATGGCAAGCCATGCTGGGCTTACATTTCAGCAAGACCATGTCCGTCCACACACGGATAAAGTTTATGCTGCTCGTTTTAGTGTTGCCAGACCCTACCTTGGCAAGCACGGTCGCTGGATCTCTCCCGAACTGAGAACGTTTGGAGCTTTATACGCAGGGCCACCCAACTGTCTAGGGATTCTCACTATCTAATGCGCCAGTTGGACAGAATTTGACACGATGTTCGTCAGGAGGACACCAAAAAACGCCAAGTCGAATAATTGTTTGGTTAAGGGTCAGAGATGGACTCACTTGCTCAATTTGTGAAGCTCTTTGTCTTGAATAAATCATCCAATTTTTCTGAAACTGTACCCATTTGTCTGTCTGGTCGCGTACATCACATCTGCCGATTTCTGTCCTATTCGGATAATTTCTTCGTGGTGTGTCGTTTTTGTTGTCTTATGAGTGTATTTTCATGCTTCTCGGAGCCTTCACACACGGGTACACGCATTGTAACGCTGTATGCAGAAGCGGCACTCATTTGACGAAGACAGTGTGGTGCCACTCCTGTGTCTGGTACTCTCGTTGGGCGCATCATCGTTCTCACGGCTCTCTCTGCTCTAATGTCAAAGGATGCCGCAACAGTGGTCGTCGTACGCACTGTCAGTGGTGATGGAGGTGTTATCAATCTGTGTAGATACTTGCCTAGGTGCAAATGTGCTGATTTTCTGATACAAGGTACATGACGTGACTGTACGATCCTGTCTCCTCGGCCGTGGAGACCGCGCGTGTTGCTCAAGCCCTGTTTACAAGCTCAAGTGACACTAGCAGCTGCTTGCGCGCCAAGAAGATACGGGCGCCATATGCAGCCCGAGTGTGAGATTTTCATGTAACGGAGTGGTTAACATTTAGTAGCGGCCCCTTGAGGTGCATACCTTAGAGGGGCGCTCAAGTCCAAGATTTGCACACAGTGCGCATAACAATGAGCAGCAAAAACCGAGACGGCTGAAAGTGTACGACGGAAATGGGGTCACCAAATAATGAGTGTTCTTGGACCAACCCTGGAGGCGGATAGTACGACTCACCTAAGCCCATCGATTCCATATTCGCACGAGTCATCGGAACCGCAACAATATCGCGGTACGATAAGCGGAAATCTTGATACCCTGTAATCTTGATACCCTGTAATCTTGTCACTGCGTAATCTTTCCCTATATACAGAATGTAGATGGCGTTATTCCTATTTCTATCGTAGCACGTAAATGCTAATCATTTGCACATCCCAGCACGTTTTTTGCATACAGTCTTCACAGGGTTGCACTTGGTTCCGTAAATCAGTTCAAGCTAATGCTACGTTGGTTCTTCCAACGAAGTCACTACCGTTTCGTCACACCACCCTCGTCGAACCCAAGCTGATACTCCGTTTCTCGTTACATAGAATACAATAGGAAGTTGAATCTTGATACTTTCTTTTTTTTTTTTTTTTTGCAACTTCAGGGCGTTTCCATTCCAGTTCACGAATGAAATTGGAAATATAAGTCCCTAACATAGCAGAACATCATAAACTGCAGTTTTTAGCTGTTTGCTACCTTAATTTCTACTAATAACACAAAAAACAATTTTTTTAATTATCGCCTCCCGCAGCACTCGTATTGGTTAGCAGGTATTGTTATTCTGTTCCACTACCACGCAACAGGACATAATCTCCGGAACAGTCTCTAAATAAAATATGAAGTTAAATGAATATTTATCCGTGCCGCACGTGCGCTTTTATGTTTGGCTCTTCGGACGCCAAGTCCAATTATTGGTTTATCTGACGCTCGTTTTCACGCGTCACTCTTCATTTATGATGGCGGATTGGACAAGCTTAGAAAAACTGTATGCCGACATCCGGGGAAAACCATGAATAGACAGCTCGCAAGGACATAGCCACGGAAGCCTTCATGATTACTATACATATTTTTTTATAGTCTGTAAGGGCTTGCTCACATTATTTCAATAAAACTCGGGAAATTGTATTATTCAGTTTGAGTACTATGTGTTATACGAATAAAATCACTGGTAAGTTATTATCTGAGACTGACGTATTTTGAAGAAAACCAGCTGGTTGTTCCAACTGTATAGCGAAACATGTCAGTAGATCGAGAAAATATTTTAAGTAATACTGAGAGTCGAAATTTGTGAGGTTACACCTTCCGAAACAGAACCAGTTTGAAGAACACATCACATAAATCGTTATTCCATGTACCCTGTGGAGACGAGTCTCTGGAATGTGTGAAGTTCTCAAGAGTGTACTCCTTATTTATTGATGCTTCTTGTCAACACTGTGATAAGCATCGCTCGGATGATCGCTTAACCAGAGGATGCAGCACACGTTAATGTCTTGTAAGGCAGAGTCGCATTAAATAGAGACTGGTTTTCAGTACCAAAAATCGTACTGTTTCATCATCCTCCTCCTCGTCCGTCCGAACAGGCTTCGGAAGGTCCAACTATACCGACCGACCGTCGCGTCATCCTAAGCCCAAAAGGGTCATCCAATCTGGATATGGACGAACAAAGGGTCAGCACACCGCTCTCCCGGCCGTTGTCAATTTTCGTGACCTGGAGCCGCTAGTTCTCAACCAAACAGCTCCCCGATTTGGCATCACAAGGACTGAGTGCATCCCGTTTGCCAACGGCACACGGCAGACGGCAACGCCTGTCGATGCTTAATCTCGGCAATCTACTGGAACTGGCGTATCTGCAGCGGCAAGGTCGTTATCACTGTCTCACGCAAAATCTACGAAATACCATCTATGTTTCTTCAACATGATACCTTACCACGCCTGTGATTGAAATAATTTAAAAAATAATTTAAATTCGATATTTAGCAGTAGGTTCCACTAATAATGCTTCAAGCAATCTGATACTATCAAAACGTTGTATAATGTAAATAACTACACTGCAACATAATCAACTTTTTGAATATTAGCGATAATTATAATCTAAATTTCTTAAGACTTTAAAACCTATTGCACGTTAACAGTCTGCTGCTTGCTACTTAGTTCTTAATCATGTCGTCATTGGAAAACTGCATTAAGGCACTGCCTTGCGTTTCTTATCCGTTCACGTAGTCGCAACTTGAAGTACCGTAATCCCACACAGTAGAAACGAAAATTATGTTCGAATCCCCGTTCAATCCAGACTTTCAGGAGATCCCCAACATGGCAATTAGTAGGGAGAGAAGCAGCTAGAAAAAGAATTAAGTTACGCAAGAAGTAAACTGCATGAAATTTTTATCTGATACTGCGATGCCTTTGGTGGTCATTACCTAGTTCACGCAGATAACAAAGGAGGAAGACAACGGCGAATCACATCGAACACGCAGCGGCCACATACGGCATGTGTTCTCGCTGTACCTGCAACGCACCACGCTAACAAGCATCCTGCATACGTTACTCTTCGTCAGGCCATCTGCAGCAGACTGCTGTGTGTCTATATCACAGATCTCTCTGTCCGAAACTCTACTCCATACATACGTAACGGGCAGATAACACAACAGCGGTGCTGTTTTATGTCTTCAAAAGCATGCAGGATACTAACTGAAAACTTCTGCCTAAGCATGAACAGTAACAAGTGAGTGCGCAACCACATTTGCCCAATTACATAGTGATTCTAAAAGTGTAATGAATGATAAAAATCATTTATAAACCAAACTAAGAGCATATATTTTTGTCAGCTTCTTTCAGTCAACAGCACAGGTGACAAGACACAAGCAGTTATTTTCTGTAATCACAAATCTATAACTGATTTCAGTCAATGGTGGCCAGACTGCAAATCCAAAGCTTCGAGGTTCGTATCCTGGTCAGTCATCAGATTTTTTTCCTGTTCTCGTCGCTTCTTCCAGCTCCGGCAATGCACTATGGTACGTACAGAATGGCCAGTTGCACCGTAGTATTGATTCTACGTTGAAATTTCGCTCTTCATATTGGACTAAGTGTCGTAAAGCATACTATGTTCGGACAGTCATTCGGGTTCACGAAAACGTTATTTTCGTCATTATATAAGATAAATAAGCTCAAGTACAACATTATTAGTTACAGTTATGTAGCTGAAGATGCAACCGAAACATTTGTGACACACACAGCTAGTAACAAAATGACAGCGAAAAATTCAAAACGTTTGTAGAAGGCGTCGTGAGGAAAAATTAAGGATAAGAACCCATGTCCGAGATCATCATCCTAGAGAATCCACCCAGCGTCGAAGCTATAGGGGTTAACGGCCTGCCTCTAGGCTACTATTGTATTCTAATCTCAGTTTTACAGTCTCCTGAACGAACACTATAAATGTTATAGTTTTATTTAAGCTATGCACGTAAAAATGTGTAGGTATAAATACTTAGGCATCACTTGGGGATGCATAACAGTTGTAGTCCTTCCCTTAATTTATCTGCTGCTCAGCACAGGCTGCACAACTACCTTTATTATTTCGGTGAGTTCAGTTCTGATGGTATAGATTAAAGAAACAATGGGGAAAGAAGAAAATGAACAGTGAATTCAAAAGTCAACGGAATACATTAGTTACATTAAACACGAGTGCACTGCTGATAATACAGGGTGTCCCAAAACGAATGACCCGATTTTAAATAGAATTATTTATAAGGAAGAAGGACTTAACAGCAACAAATTGCACACTAAATTACTCAGAAAAGACAGAAGTTTATAAAAATCTATCATACCGGGTGATCAAAAAGTCAGTATAAATTTGAAAACTTAATAAACCACGGAATAATGTAGATAGAGAGGTAAAAATTGACACAATTGCTTGGAATGACATGAAGTTTTATTAGAACAAAAAAAAGTATTGCTAGACGCGCGAAAGATCTCTTGCGCTCGTCATTTGGTGATGATCGTGTGCTCAGCCGCCACTTTCGTCATGCTTGGCCTCCCAGGTCCCCAGACCTCAGTCCGTGCGGTTATTGGCTTTGGGGCTACCTGAAGTCGCAAGGGTATCGTGATCGACCGACATCTCTAGGGATGCTGAAAGACAACATCCGACGCCAATGCCTCGCCACAACTCCGGACATGCTTTACAGTGCTGTTCACAACATTATTCCTCGACTACAGTTATTGTTGAGGAATGATGGTGGACATATTGAGCATTTCCCGTAAAGAAGATTATTTTTGCTTTGTCTTACTTTGTTATGCTAATTATTGCTATTCCGCTCGGATGAAGCGCCATCTGTCGGGACATTTTTTTAACGTTTGTATTTTTTTGGTTCTAATAAGACCCCATGTCATTAGAAGCATGTGTATCAATTTGTACCTCTCTATCTACATTAATCCGTGATTTCTTCAGTTTTCAAATTTATACTGACTTTGTGATCACCCGGTAAATGTTCAATATGTCCTCCACTGGCTGCACGGACGACATTTAGCCGATATCCGAATTCATCCCAAACTGAGCGTAAGGTGTCGTCTGTCACTGAAGCTACAGCAGCTGATAGTCTGGTTTTTAGTTCATCAATGTCACGAGGTAAGGGAGGAACGTAAACACATTGTTTAACATATCCCCACAGGAAGAAATCGCGTGGTGTCATGTCAGGGGACATAGGAAGCCAAGAGTGTAAAGCCTGGTCTCACGGTCCGGTAAGCCCTATCCAACGTTGAGGCACGTTGGCATTGAGGAAACTGCGCACATTCTTGTGCCAGTGCGGTGGTGCTCCATCTTGCTGATAGATGAAATTGTCTGAGTTTAGTTGTGGGAATAACCAGTTCTGTAGCATTGCAATATATAATAGTCCTGTTACGGTTTCTTCCTCAAAAAAGTAGGGTCCATAAACCTTGCTTTGAAAAAGAAAAACACAAAAAACATTCACTTTTTGTGAATCACGTACGTGTTCAATTGTTTCATGAGGATTTTCGAGCCCCCATATACGCACATTATGACGGTGAACCTTACCGCTAATATGGGAAATTACGTCATCGCTGAATATCAACCGTGACATAAAAGTGTCATCTTCCATGTCGTCTAAAATAGCATTGCTGAAGTCCACTCGCTTCACTTTCTCAGCATCTCGAAGAGCTTGTATCAGTTGTAACCGGTATAGTTTGAGGGCTAAACGACGCCGTAACACACGCCACACTGTCATGCGCGGTAATGCAAGTTCTCCGCTAGCACAATACGTAGAGTCGCGGGGGCTCCGCTCTAATGCTCGTCGGATTTGTTTCACTGTTTGTTCAGGAACGTGTGGCCGGCCAGGACTTTTGCCTTTACAGGGACACCCTGTTTCTTCAAACTGTTTATACCACCGTCGAATGTTCTTTGGTGATGGTTTAGCACGAAATCGAATATGAAACGCCCACTGAAGTGCGATCACTGATTGAGTACGACTAAATTCAATAACATAATACGTCTTCTGCTGCGCAGACGCTATATTGCGCGAGACTGGCTGCAAGCTCCAGGTCAGCGCTCGTAGCGACGTCTAGCCGATTTTTTCTGAAACTCTACACCATGCCGATTACATCTAGCGCTGTTTCCGTTACCTAGTGACATTTGTCTCAATATTATTACAAGTTAAAATCGGGTCATTCTCTTTGGGATACCTTGTATTATGATTGAGAAGTGCTAGAAAACTATCGACAAAGATGTTAACCTATTAATATTATACGCTGGTCTGAAAAACCTGTGGACAAAAGTAGCTTCCGCATGATGCGGGACTGTTAAATAACATAGACTGATGAAACTTCACCCATACACAGGATGAACTGCCACAGTATAGTACAGAAGACAACTGAAAGGAATCCGCAATCAGACGAACATAAATGACACTTTTACCTAAAGATAATAAATACAGTGATTCAACACGATTATGATAGCGCCTGGACATTGCAAAAAGCGGGACACGGTTCTTCGTAAGGTGTATAATCACCACGGGCAGCAGTGCACGTTCTACAACGCGCTCCCATGCTGGCCACAAGATTGGTAAGGACTTCTCCTGGAAGCGCTCGGCTGACAACTGCTGTCTGGTCGCTGGTGTTTGTGGACGTGCTGCAGTACGTCTTCCCAAGGCATTCGGCACGTGATCGATGGGATGTAAGTCGGGGGAACTGGCAGGTAGTCCATTCGCCGAATGGTTCCTTGAACTCCTCCACCGGCGCAGTGCGATGCGGTCGCACGTTGTTATTCACGAAAATGAAGCCGGGGCCGAAAGTACCCCTGAGAAGACGCATATGCGGAAGAAGTTCACTATAACGCTGACTTGCAAGTGCACCCCATGCAACATTATGCCTCCCCACACCATAAACATCTGGACCACCAAAAGATCGTTTTCGACAATTATGCACGTATCTTCACATGGGGAGAGGGGGAACAGGTAATGCGCCGAGAAACTCTGATCGACATGATCGATCTGGTGATCTAGGCATTATGGAGCGAGGAGGCTTAATATTTCATAGCCCTACTGACCTCCAAATCTTTGAACACGGTACACTCGAGGTAACTTCATTGTAATTATCTTTGGAAAAATTGTCATTCCTGTTCGTCTCAACGCGTATTTCTTTCAGTTACCTTCTGTGCTAAACTGCAGCTGTTCTTTCTATGTATGGTTCAAGTTTCATACAGATATGTTACTTGGGAATGACACACCATGCGAAAGTTACTTTCGTCCGTAAGTTGTGCGTACGGATGTACAATTTTACTGAAAACGTTCTCCAGGTCAGTAGAGATTGCTGAATTCTTTACATATAATTATGCCTGGCAATATAAGAACAGTACTGTGTTATCTTACGTGGGAAAATTGATAAACACGATTAAGACAAGCAATATTTTCTCTCCTCTTTTAGAACACACTAACTTCCATCCAGATATTTATTTTGGCCTTTTTAAATGTAAATATTGTAAGAATATACACGCAGCCACTGGTGACTGATGCTACCAAAGAACGGCTGTCGACCCACAAATTCACTTATGAGTTTTTAGTGAGCATTGAAAACTGGCACTCGAACGTGAAGTCTCTCTTACATTTCTCCTCAAACATTAGAATTAACCTGCCTCAGCCTGCCTCCAGGCCTCACTCATTGTTCAAGTACAGAGCGAGCCAGTCCAATAGTCAAAGTGGAGCAGCTTCTGAGACCGTTAAATCAAAAGATACATATTTTTTATGAACAAAAAGGAAGTTCACTCTTTATACGGAGTACAGCTGGGCGTGTCCAGGTTAGTTTGCATGGCGGCAGCTAATAACGGCGGGGCCAAGACGTGATGCTTTAGAAATGTAAGTTAGCAATGGCGGAACTGAAGTCAGCAAAGGAGTTGAGAAGGAAACACGTCGTAGTTAGTGAGTTGGTGCATAATTTCGTAGCTTTTCTCCATAAGTTTAATAAACACATCAGATACACGCAACTGAGACTTTCGTTATCAGTAGCATTTTCTCCTTCACTATTTACAACAGTCTGCCAACGCTGGTGTAACTTTTCGATTCCGTGACTGTAGAAAGTAGGTGCTTTTTAGGCGACGAACTCGTCAAGTCATATTCAGAGTGTATTTTCATCCGGTAAGGAAGTCGCTTGAAGGTTGTTGGATAGTGGTGTAACGTCTATTAGCAAAAGACATATTTTGTAGTAAAGAGAAAATATTGTGTATCATGTTTTGTCATTGTATGGAATTATGTATTTTTTTATTATTATTTATTTTAGATAATATCTGTGTCGGCGAGTACTGAAACCGCACAGACGATAAATATCATACAAAGATGAAAAAATACCACTAGTATAAATAATGCAGAACGAACATTAATTTCTCTGTCTTCTTCTTGGAGTTGTACGAGTAAGATAGCCTGTGACGTTGCAGTAAATGCTAATGTAGTCTTCTTTTGTCATGGTCAACAGATGTACGCCATTACGTAATCATTGTAAAAGGTGTGTATTAGTTAACATATTTGAATGTTTTGAATAGAGTTATTTAATGAAGCCTTGCATTATTATTTGTAGTAGCTTGCTTGTAATATTATCCCATCCTTTTGAGATATTTTCAGTTATTTAAATATTATCCGTGGTGCAGAGCTGCGCTACGAACGAACGAGCCGCTGCCGCGGCGCATTCAAACTGCATAAAAAGAAATCGATCATACCGCAAAGAAGCGGGAAGGTAATAGTGAAATAAAATCATCTCTTTCAGCTTCCGGACTTGCAGAGCAGAGCAGCAGATTTTATGATGTGTTTTGCAGGTTGACGCGGGCTGCTGATAATATATTACTAACAGTACAAAAAGAATAATTTACCTTCGTAACATAATAGGAATTTCGCTGTGCTTAGTTCTTGTCTGGCAAACCTTATAGTGAAAACGTATTTTTCTCCGACAATAGTCTCATGTTCTTGTGCTAGTCGTGGTAATTATTGGTGTTTTATTCTTAACAAAAATCCACTGCAAAATTTTGATGTTGAACAATCTTCGTGAACTGTAACATCAGTATTTCATAAAAAAGTAATTTTCATTTTCAATAACTATAAAGTAGGGAAGATATGTTGACTTTTATAGTGAGTTACAGTAATGGTAAATGTTCCTTTAACAGAAAGCCAGATACAGAACAATAAGAACCCAATATATTCAGTTTTGTTGAAAATTAATGATTATAAAGAAATTCAAGGCACAGCATTATTAAAAGGTATTTCGCGGCTCTTTTCGTATATGCGTTATTACGCAAATAATAATAATAATAATAATAATAAAACAAAGCAAAATAAGAGAAAAGAGTTTTTACGAAAAGTGAAACTGACGCGAAAGTGGCTCTGAGCACTATGGGACATAACATCTGAGGTCATCAGTCCCCTAGAACTTAGAACTACTTAAACCTAACTAACCTAAGGACATCACACACATCCATGCCCGAGGCAGGATTCGAACCTGCGACCGTAGCAGTCGCGCGGTTCCGGACTGAGCGCCTAGAACCGCTAGACCACCGCGGCCGGCCTGTTGGATAGTGAGCGGAAAAGGTGAAACTCTGAGGGCGGAAGATCAGCTGAGTAAGGTGTGTACGGAATGACTCCCCCCTATCCACCTCCTATATAGCGCTTTTGTGAGTCCAGCAGAATGCGGGCGGGCGTTATCGTGGAGTATCATCACTTCACGCAGCCTTCTGGTTGTTGTTCTTGGACTGCGTCTGCAAGACGTCTCAGTCGTTGACAATAAGTGTCAGCAGTGATGGTTACATCTCGGGGAGGAAATTCGTAGTACACCACGCCGTCACTGTTCCAACAGATGCAAAACATTATCTTTTGTGGATGCGCGCAGGTTTTTGTACGGGGAGGTGCTGCTCATTTTGGGCTCAACTATTCTCTTTTCCTTTGTGCTAGCATAAAACCATTTCTTGTCTTGTAAGAATTGAGGATAGGAATGGTCGGTGCTGTTCACGAGCCAATCGATGACGAGCAAGCAGAGATGCGTATACAGCCAACTGCTGATTTCTGTGAATTTGGTTTAGAGCATGCGGTAGCCATATACTCGATTTTTGAATCTACACCACTGCATGCAAATGTCCCACGATGATGGAATGGTCCCAGTTCATCACATCTGCCAGTTCTCGAGTACACTGATAAGGTCTTCCTGAACGTCTAGAGTCATTAATGTCCAAAGCGATTGTCGTTAAAACGAGAAAACCATTTTCTTGCCGTTCTCTGTCCAATCGCTTTACACGGAGCAAATGTTTCTGTCTGCCTAGCTGCTCTTACCCCTCTACAACATTCAAACAGAAGAATATTTTGGAAACGTAGCGATTTCTCCACTTGCCACTCCAATTTCTAGCGTACACAGCTGCAGTCACTATCTCCAAATGATAAAATGACAATACGTAAACGCAAACAAATAAAAAGTTACAATAGTTAAATAAACCCATAGCAACCGGAATACCAACATGCAAAACAAAAACGCCACGAACTCATACACCAACCCAATAAATGGATGGATGGTTGGATGGATACCGGCGCGGGAGCGCAACTGTGGCTAGGAGCCGACGCGGCCTGCAGTCAGCAAGTGATCCCCCTCCCACGATCCCTATTGGCTACGCACAGCAAGTGCATAGAGGAAAGACTGATACAAGTTCACGGTTCACGCAAACAAAGCCTCTGCCGACGCGACGATCTTACCTGTCACGTACCAAGCTATTACACTTGAACTACGCAAGAAAATATTTTGGTGGAAAATTCGAGATAGTTATTAGACTGAATAAGCGTCTTGAATATCGTACATGAAATGAGGGAAATAAGTGGATCAATGTGGATAAACCAATGAAGAGGCAATGGCAAGAAATGATGTCGCAAATGTATAATATAATCTGTACGTAATAATAGCCATCCGGGATTCATGAGATATTCATTAAATTACGTATTCAGCGTTTCCCAGCTATTTCACAGTTGTATCTGTAACAAAGCGAACAGATACTGCGACAGTTCTTATTCGAATCTACAGCTGGCAAAATAAACCGTAAAACGTGAGAAAACATGAAAATAAATTGATTCACAAGAAAAACAATATTGTGGTATTCATGGGGACTTATAGCGTAAGTTCAGAGAACTCCAATTTTTCTAAGATTGGCTTCACTTGGTAAATCCTCAAGATTACGCTTGAAAAAAGACAGCTAGAACACAAGATACATAGCGCCAGACACACTTGTAGAAAGCACGTCGACACGAGAACTGCTTCAGTGTAGTTGCATAAGGAGAAGCAAACACCGACACTAAGATGACATTCTCTGAAGACGTGGTCTCGTTCGACAGCCAGGTGTATGCATTTGGGAAATGGAATATCTGGCAACAGTAAGGGCAGGTAAGTACATACAGTAAAAGGTACAGCATGGATGCGTCCATCACCTCGTGTTTTTATTTTGCGAAGATATAAAATCAGTAAGAAACATTTTAATAAGGAAAAGTAATTCATAATGTTCTGCAAAATTATATTTATTTGATCACGAACCGGCTTTCGCCTTCTCAGGCCATCTTCAGGTGACAACTGAATGTCGCAAACAGAGATAAACATGATGTACGACTTACACAGATAGTATTAGTGCAGGAGACACAAAAACGATTAAGTATTTACATAGGAAAAATCACAATAATTACATTACCTGAAAAAGGATGTGGAGATATATATAACAAATTACGAGAAGTTAAATGAATTTACAATTTGAATCTAGTATTTGCAACGGAAACGTATTTAACTGTAGAGGGAAATGGAAACTGAGTCTGATCATTTAACACTAGGCTGGCATTCTGTGTCATGTGTTTGCTGATTTCCATTTTTCCGGTAAGTTCATCTTGCTTTTTTTGTCAGTATGTGAAACTTCACATTGTGTATCATAAGGATGATTTTCTGCAAACAATACTCGGCAAAGTCGAATCTTTCTTCCTTAACTCCCAGCTTCTCTCACGTTCACATAACCTAATAACCACAGCTCTGTCTGATTAACCAATACAAACTTTTTCACACTGCTTGCAAGTGAGTTTACATACACCAGTCTGTACCAAGTGTCGCATTTTGTTCTTAGTATGGAATACGAATTTTGATATGTTCTGGTATTATAAACTGCAGATCTGCAATTGCGAGACTAACTTTCTTGCAAGATTGTCTGAAATGTTGCTAGTATGCCGAATTTTTCACCAGGCTTTGAAACTATCAAGTGACTGCTGTTGGCAACGTACAGAAGTGGTGTAATTTTATTCATTTTCTTCTTCCGTAGAATATTATCAACTACAGCCATTGCTGAAAGTGACTTGCTTGATTGTTTGTAGTTCTGTTTGAACGGCTGCTTTGGATAATGGAACAGATATGAGGCGATGTAACATTGAATTGAAAGTTGGCTGTGCGGTTGGTGGGAGCCTGCAAGGATTACTGTATCAGTGTGTGAACATGAGAGAAGCTGGCGATTTAAGAAGAAAGATTCGACCTTTGCTGACCATCTTTTAGGAGAAAACCATCCTTATAACGTAAAAAAAAAGAGAAAGAGAGAACGAGAGAGAAAGAGAGAACAGGAAGATGACCCTACTGGAAATAATGGAAATCAACAACCACATGACACAGAATGCCAGCCTAGTCTTAAATGATCAGACCCAAATTCCATTTCCCCCAACTGTTAAATTAAGTTTTCATCACAAATGCTTGATTCAGACTGTAAATTCATTTTATTTCTTGTCAGTTGTTGTATGTATCTCCACATGAAAACCCTGTTTACCCTTTATAGTTACTGTAATATTCCCCTATGTAAATACTTTTTTTTGTATCTTCTGTGCTACCATATCTGTGTAAGTCGCACATGTTT
The DNA here is from genome assembly GCF_021461395.2 of Schistocerca americana. Lineage (NCBI taxonomy): Eukaryota > Metazoa > Arthropoda > Insecta > Orthoptera > Acrididae > Schistocerca > Schistocerca americana. The sequence continues at coordinate 853,261,305 of NC_060119.1, forward strand.
ATCTCTGTTCGCGACATCCAGTTGTCACCTGAAGACGGCCTGAGAAGCCGAAAGCCTGTTCGTGACCAAATAAATATAATTTTGCAGAACATTAGAAAGTGTTACCCATTTTTAATATTATTATCATGTTCTGCAAGCACCATCGGAAAATTCAGTTAATATTGGACACAAATTACGTACCTCCTATCGTCACAAACGTTTCACTGATACTTTCAGTCCCCGACAGAAAAAAGGGCGTAACCAGAAAGTCGCAGGTGATTAAATGTCTATGTACATAACTAACTACACATATAGACTATACACCCTTAACTGTACGATCGAATTTTTAAATTTACACAAATGATAGGTAACCTGTAATGAAAGTTCATATTAACTAGTCTAGATACGTTTCAGAGGTTTGTCTTTATCTCTGTGTGACTGTCGTGATTTTATTTCATTAGCAAGGCTCACAGCCATGAGGATCTGTGCTATATTTTCATACTGGGCTCTCTGAATCAGAATTTTACACAGTTTACGTACCAATAACGTAAACAAATTCACAGTACCAGTTTTCGTTAATCGAACAGGACAACTTCTTTCGCCGCAATTCATGAAAGGAAACGAAACTAGGGCCTGGCCATGTTTCAGCAGAGCCAGAAATTCTCATTTATTTTTAACACCTTGGCACAAAAACGGACACAAACAGAAAGTGACGCAATCAGACAGCGCAACGGGTAGAGATTATAGACAGATGGCCAGCATGATCCGAGAGAAACAATGTGCATATGTTTGCTCAACAAGGGATCTGTGTCCGCGCGACTGACCTCTATTGTCCGACATTCTGAACGAAATAAAGTAGTCTCTCGCAGGTGACGCAGCCCACGCGATTTTATTTGTGCCTTGTGGAGCAGACGTTAATTACGGCAGCTGCTGAAATGCGCAGTTCCACGAAGTTGAAATGAGCCAGCTGTGGCACAGAAGCATGCCGAACTGTTTTGTAGCCCTCCGTTATGGCCCTTCACACAAACCTAAGCCAGTCCTTGGTTGCTTATCCTGCTTTAATCCAAAATGGACAGCACAGGATACACTAAGATTACTTGCATGAAAAATTTGACACTAATCTGTGCTTCGAGAACTATGTGCTTCGAGAACTATACAAACTAATGTTTCCGCTATGCGTACATGAGGTAATATTCTAAGTTTCTTTTAAGTTTCACCTCCTAATGCTGGTGACATCACCAGAGGCTATAATGACGGATTTAATATTTCAAAAATTAAACATGTTTAGCTATCCTACTTTCTGGTTTCGGTACGTTAATGACTTTACATGACCTGACGAAGACTTAACTCCCACAATTTCTAAGTTTATTGAATGATTTTAATTTTAACGTAAAGTTCATAACGCAAAAGGAGAAGAAATGGTCAATTTCATGTTTGGATGTACAGATACTTAGAGAAAGTGACAAGACCTTAGGGCATGAAATCTATAGAAACCACACTCACTCGAAAAGATACCTTAAGTTTCAACCCCCATGCCAAGAAGAAAAGCAAAGCGTTTAAACCATTGCTGAATAGGGTTACAAGAAACCGTAAGAGAGCTCAATCATATAAGAAACAATTTCACTCCGACAGAGACGTAAATCTGGCACTACTTGGAGCTTCCAGCGAAAGAGAACCAGCTAAGGGAAAATTTTCTTTTCATTCGTAAAAACAGTCACACATTAGATCAGCATAGTGCTAGGACGACACGGTATTGACACAATGCTTAAACCGATACGAAAGGTGCATGAATATTTGAAAACTGCAAGGAACTGCACCAGCCGCTTGCTACCTCGAGTGTATACAAAATCTGTCAATTGCTATGAAGTGTACACAGGAACTACTAAGCATTAACATTCGGTTTAAAAAACACAAAGAGCGACTGGCATCCAGAAAACGTGGGAAAATTGGGAGTAGCAGATAATGCACTGGAACCCGGGAACCAGCAAACCCTGCTGCCATATAAGGTGGATAAGAGCGCTCTATCGCGCCAATCCAAGGCTCGTTCCGAAGACGGTGGAACTAGCTTGATGCTTAAGTAAGTAGCGTTTTTGTTTTGCATGTTGGTATTCCCGTTGTTGTGGGTTTGTTCATCGATTTTCAATTTTTGTTTGCAGTTCACTGTTGCTCTTTGAGTTACCGTATTCTCATTTTGTCATTCGGAAATTGCGAGTGGAGCTGTGAACGCTGGAAAATGGAGTGCAAAGTGGAAAAATCGGAACATTTTCCGACGTATTCTTCTCTTTGAGTTCAATACGGGGGTGGTAGCAGCGGAGGCAGAAACATTTGCGACATGCATGGGGATAACGCCATTGGACAGAAGACGGCAAGAAAATGGTTTTCTGCTTTTAAAGAGTATTGTTTTGACAAAAGTGACTATCCACGTTCAGGAAGACATTCGGGGTTTGATATAGAACGTTTAAACGCATTAATCCACAATGATCGACGCCAGTATACTCGAGAACTGGCAAATGTGATGAACTGGGATCGTTCCACCATCGTGCGACATTTACATGCAACGGGGAGCGTTCAAAAATTTGGTGTATGGGTACCACATTCTTCTTCTTCTTCTTTTGCTTCTGCCTTTGTCCCACAGTTTTCGCGTGGTCGGAAGGGTTACAAACGGATTTGGCATGGTTAATTGAAGGGGTGACGGGATGCGCTTCCGGCCACCACCCCCTACACCCCGGGACGGAATCAGTGTACCCCAGCTGTCTGCATCTAGTGTAAACCATGAAATAGTGCGAACGTGTTTCAAATGTCTGTGAGTCGTGTAAGTGAGGCGGGACGTGGGGACCAGCCCGGCATTCACCTAGCGGGATGTGGAAAACCGCCTAAAACCACACCCAGCCTGGCTGACCCTCGTCCTTAATCCGCCGGCAGATTCCAACCGGGGCCGGCGCGCCTACCCGAGCCCAGGAAGCAGCGCATGAGCGCACTCGGCTAAACTGTGTATGGGTACATTCTCTAAGCCAAAATCACAAAAATCAACAGGTGGCTATATATGCATCTCTGCTTGCTCGATATCAACTGGCTCGTGAACAGCACCGACCGTTCCTAACCTATATCGTTACTGGTGACAAGAAATGGTTTTAAGATAACAAAAGAAAAAGAGGAATGGTTGAGCCCTAACTAAGCAGCATCTTCCCATACAAAGACCTGCTTGCTTCCACAAAAGATAATGATATGCATCTGTTGGAACAGCGACGGTGTGGTGTACAACGAATTTCTTCCCCGAGATGTAACCATCACTGCTGGCACACTGTCAATGATTGAAACGTCTTTTGCCGGCCGCGGTGGCCGAGCGGTTCTAAGCGCTTCAGTCCGGAACCGCGCGACTGCTACGGTCGCAGGTTCGAATCCTGCCTCGGGCATGGATGTGTGTGATGTCCTTAGGTTAGTTGGGTTTAACTAGTTTTAAGTTCTAGGGGACTGATGACCTCAGATGTTAAGTCCCATAGTGCTCAGAGCCATTTGAACCATTTAAAACGTCTTGCAGACGCAGTCCAAGAACAACGTCAGGAAGGCTGCATGAAATGATGCTACTCTAGAATTACGCCCGTCCGCATTCTGCTAGATTAACAAAAACACCACACAGGAGGTGGGTAGGGGAGTCATTCCGCACCCACCTTACTCAGCTGATCTTCCGCCCTCACAGTTTCACCTTTTCCGCTCACTATCGAACAACCTACACGGAACTTCCTTTCCGGAACGAAATGCGCTCCGAAGATGGCTCGAAGAGTTTTTCGCGTTAAAACCACGTGATTTGTACATCTCGGAATCGGAAAAGCTACTCCAGCGTTGGGAGACTGTTGTAAACAGTGAAGGAGAGTACATTACTGATGACTAAAGCCTCTGATACGTGTATCTATTGTGTTTATTAAGCTTAGGGAAAAACGCTACGAACTTTTGCATCAACGCAATATCAGCATTCGGCAATGTATAGTTGCGACTGAATTCCCGCAGTTTTATGCATCACGTAATACTCCATGAGAACATGAAGATTCAGAACACGAATAACTGCAGTATATGTGCCAGAATATCACCATTAGAACACAACAGTCAGGTTTTCGGCTGTAAAACGCACACTGAATATTTCGAGTAGTCGAGAGTAAGACGCAGAAAAAAAAAAAAAATACAGAGCGGCGCTTCCAACACAGCGGTTACTAAACTAGCGGGTCTGGTTAACGCTAAGCGACAGCGACGAGACACGGGACGGCAGTTACCGCGGATGAAGGCAGAAGGCTGGGCGTCGCCAGGTTGAGTCTGTCTGAAGGCGTTCCAGCTGTCGCCGGGACGACCTTGCGCAATGTTTGTGGACGCGTCCCTAACGGCTGATGACCGAGTACGCTAATAGATGAGCTATCTCAGTCTGACGTCTATTCTTGACCGCGCGTGCATGGCATTGTCGGGCGATTTGGCATTCAGAACGGAATGGCACAAACACACACACACATCCTGAGCGACGCGAGCGATATTTTAGACGAGAAAGCCTCTGGGCACGCAAACACCCCGCCCACCGACACCGCAGCGTCCATTACTCTTCGTGTCGGTGCAACGGCTACCCTACCAAGCGACGCACACAAATCGCAGGTGGAAACACATTGCGAAGACGTTGCGGAGCTGCGAAGCACTGAGTAGCAAGTGCCAGGTCCTAGCTGTCTGCATATTAGTTCTCTTTGAAGTTGGTGAAACAAGCTAACTGAACAACTGCAACAACGGATTCCGCAACATCTTACCGATACAGATGACCGGCTGTTAAGCGATCTCTCTCCACTGCGTCAATAGACGAAGCGGAAAGCTCCCATTCACTGACTAGCAGTTTCGATCTAATGACGTTGCCTTGCAGCCATTTGAGAGAGGCCGCAGGTTGTCGGTCTACGCCATGAGATTGGCCGGAAGCCGACTCTAGTAGTGTGATCTCGCTGAGCTTTTTGTTATATTGAGATATGATGAGTCACCTAACGAGGCGGTCTCGCTTTCTGAAGGGGTGGAGTTCAAATCCATGATAACCTTGCCTCGATTAAAGCAAATGCAGGGACGATTCTCAAAGAAAGGACGCGGCCAATTTCTTTCCTTGCTTTACAGAAGATTATGCTACGTCTCCAATGACCTCGTTGTAAACTGAATTTTAGAAGTAAATCTCGTTTTTTTTTCTTCAAATACAATCCCACAAACAACAAAAACATAGGTAATTTATAAGAAAATATCAGCCTCGATTGCGGTACTGAAACCAACCTTTACCAAGGTTTCAGCCCAAGTAATTGAGCCTTCTTCAGAAGTTATACCTGAATCTATAATATGTCTAAGGGGGCATGGTTTAGAAATAAAACTAAAACAGCCAGAATAGGCGTAGTCACATTTTAAAAATGCGGTAGATAAGTATTAAGTAACGCCATACACAGCATTAACGTGAAAAGGTGCCATTTTCTGCGTTCTAGATACTGTTTAATGTGTTTGCAACAATGCATTTATTTGCACAAGAAAATGTACAGGATGTCTCTTGTAAGAGTGTAATCAGGCGCATTTTCTCTGGTGTTTCGGCATATATCTGCAATTTAGTTTTTGCAACGTGTATCTACGGTCAGCCCTGACAGATAGCGTCGGTTAAAAGCGTCCGTTTGCAAACAAAATAATTTTTAAAGAGAAATTTTAGGTGCCCATTCGTCAGAGCGGTCCCACTTAAGTGTAGTGCGATATCCCTTTCATCTACACATAGTAACAGTCGCTGCTGGAGTTGATCATTCCTTGTGTTTTACTGTTCCTGTTAACACATACCGATAAAACGAATAACGCACTACATTAATTTGTAGCCGTTCTATCGAATGGACACACAAAATTCCGATTAAAAATAATTTTGTTTGTAATGAGAAACAAACCGACGCTTCCCGTCGACGCTGGACGTCGTATGAAAGACGTGATGGGCAGTATTTGTCTGACTCCAGCTACACATGGCAAAAATAATACTACAATCATCTGCCGAAACAGCAGAGAAAATGTCCCTGACGACCCATAGGAGACACACCGTCTATATGTCTGAAACATACCTTCCCTATTCTTTCAGTTCTGAGGAGTGATGACAATTTACCACACGACCTTTGACAAGGACATCTACTATGAATTTTACTCTACCATCATCACTCGTTCCTACATTTTGCATAGTTTCGACACATAATGTCATACGGTACCACATTATGGAGTAACTCCTCATTTCAAACTAAAGTTTCTCAAATCCAAAAGTGTGTAATGAACACGATTTGAAGTATGAATTCAAGAATAATATGTAGGTGTACGCCAACTGTTGTTACTCTGGACAAATATTCAAAATAAAATTCGTTGTAAATAATAGGTCCTCCTTTTTTTCCAACCAATATTCAGTTCACAAAAGTAACGCTAGTACTAAGAAAACTTTAAAAAGACATTTAAAGGTACTTAGGTCCAAAACGTATCTTGTATTTCGGAACAAACATTTTCAATAGCCTGCTAACAAACTTTAAAAAAATGGTTCAAATGGCTCTGAGCACTATGGGACTTAACATCTTAGGTCATCAGTCCCGTAGAACTTAGACCTACTTAAACCTAACTAACCTAAGGACATCACACACATCCATGCCGGAGACAGGATTCGAACCTGCGACCGTAGCAGTCCCGCGGTTCCGGAATGCAGCGCCTAGAACCGCAAGACCACCGCGGCCGGCAAACATAAAAAACTTTAGAATACTAATGACAGTTTAAGGGATGTCAAAAAGACTTATCGCTGGCCTGAAGATTGAACTCCGTAGATGGATTTGTAATGAAGTAAATTTTACCAGTACTACGCGCTGCGTAGTATACGACCACTCACATTTTAAGAACAATAAATAAGAGTATAGGTAAGAGCACTAACATTTTTTCGTTTGATGAGGTTTCGCTAAAATAGCTTAGGAACTATTTCATACATATATTTCTGGCAATAAAAATAAGATTTTTTAAAATGGCTCTGAGCACTATGGGACTTAACATCTATGGTCATCAGTCCCATAGAACTTAGAACTACTTAAACCTAACTAACCTAAGGACAGCACACAACACCCAGTCATCACGAGGCAGAGAAAGTCCCTGACCCCGCCGGGAATCGAACCCGGGAACCCGGGCGTGGGAAGCGAGAACGCTATCGCACGACCACGAGCTGCGGACAAGATTTTTTAAAAATTGTTCCACACCGACGAGGACTTCCTTATTCTGGATTTATGAAACAAACATATGTAGCGAAACTTAGTTTCCTTGCTCGGGTCAGTGAAAAATAAGTGCTAACAGGACACGAAATGAAGGCTTCAATTTAAAAATCTGATCCTGACAGCTGTAAAGGATGAAAATTTAATTCCAGCAATGTTATAAAGGGATTAACGGAGCAGAAAACGAAAATTTTGGCAGACTTCCGAGAAGTGACAGCGCAGTGACACTGATCGTTTGAACTGATAAAGACGCGTAACTTGTAACTGCCGGTAAAAGCACCCGTGACGTTGGGATGTACATGAGGCGACGGTGGAGACAACATAATAATACTTTACGTACACTCAGACATCGCTTCTTCGATCGTTGGACATCACTAACTGCAACACGTCCTTTTATTGAAAGGTTTCTCAGCGCAATATACCAAACATAGTTTTTTTAATACTTGTACGACTTTATAGGGTTCCATTATAGTTATGACCAGCCCATCAAGTCGCATGATGCTTGACTTTAACGGTTTGTAAATTTTCGTTTCGAAGTTGGAGCTGTCAGTTAATCCATAATTATTGCGAATACTTTAGTTGTCCTTTTTATTAAACTTCACAAAAATTATACTTGACTTCCTGGTCATGAAAATGTTAATTCAGAGGGCAGTTGTGTAAACAATCTGGGCGGAAGAGGAGCAAACACAGTGTCTAGTCCTGAATTACGTGCTCCCTTTTTCTGGTTAGCGTAATGGAGCGTCCCGTGTGCAAACAAGCAACGCCAACGCAGCCAATAGCCACAGACATGTGCGTCACGCACGGTCGTTCCCCTCCACTACCTACGACTGGCTTCTAGAAGATTCTTGCCCAGCATCTTCAAAGAGGCGAGAGGCAAACGACTCCCAACTGTCACAGAAAACAATTCTCTCGACCCACAAAGTACGAAATGAGACTGTCTTCTGTCTGATCTAGATCAAAGACTGGCAATCGTCTGGTTTAGTCGTGTATAAATGAATTAACGCTACTTCGTCTCTTTTCGTGATACCACAGTATTGCATTTCCAGGCACGTCGCCATGAGTTCTTCACCAAGTGTCTTGGTTTTTTCGTTGAGCACACGTCACGCATTGCTCTACTGTTACGACGATTTCCTTTCCTTGCCTTTTCTTTTTATAACAGTACAATATTCATAATCAATTTGCATGGAATATCTTTTGAAGCTTAACTGATTAATATTTACACACTAATGCTTCGCTCGACATGTATAGCGCGCAGTACAACTCCACAGTACATATTTTAAGACGTGAGCGCTAACGAAATCACAGTAAAAATACTTTCTGAGTAGACAGTGGATGTGTCACTGAATGCAATACCGTGCCAACGAGCTGCTGTAGTAACCAACATCCTATTCATAGATACTGTGAAAACAAATCTCACACTTACAAGCTCTCAGGCTGGTTTCAAAAACAAGAGTCATAAAGGAATTCGCTGTCGACAGTTGACTCTGGGAACTCTTTACACAGAGATTTTACTGAGATCAGAACAAATTTATGTCAGATTCTCACTTCAGCTAGCGTTTACTGCCGAGTTTACGGTTTCAAAGATACGTTTCGCCACCACTTATCCGCTTAAAATTGTTTGAGAAATAAAGTTCATCCACTCAGTATACTGCGAAGTTCGTCGTGACCGCGGCTCTTGGAAAATAAAGCAGTTAATTCATTGCCATTCAATCCTAAAGTAAGGCTTTACAAGTATCGCATGAAATCAGCAGTATGAAATATTACGAAAATGCTTGCGTTGTTGACTTTAAAGTTAATGAAAGTGCAGATTTTAACAGAACTACGTTTTAGCATTTCAGCTATTGTGGTGCACAGATTTCTTAAACAAAAAGCTTCTCTTACAATCTGACAAGAAATTAGTCTTAGTGTTTTCTAACACATAATAATGTTTCGTATCACAGCGTTTTCATAAGCACGCACTCCTATGAAGGATCCATATGACTGCCTCTGTGACAGATGTCGCTATATCTTTCTGAGGTCGTAGACGCTGACTTTGAGCTGTGTGGTTCGAATCCTTGTTGGAAAAACAGAATTTGGTCGAAAAGAGCCAAAAAAGCGGTAGCGTATGCTCTCTGATTGCCAGACTGTGCGCCGTTGTGTGAAGTGAATTCTAAATCTCTGAGTGTCCTGTGCACCGAGGGCACTAGACCGGCTCGAGTAGATCGGTCCGCCGGATGTGGACATTAAGTTCGGCGCGGATCTTCATGTTACTCGAGCGGAGTAGGGGCTAGGGCAGTTGCGGAAGTGTTTGATATACCATAACAGTATTCGCCTTTTTTTGTCATCAGTATTCCGACTGGTTTGATGTGGCCCGCCACGAATTCCTCTCCCCTGCCAACCTCTTCATCTCAGAGTAGCACTTGCAATCTACGTCCTCAATTATTTTCTGGATGTATTCCAAGCTCAATCTTCCTCTCTACAGCTCCCTTTAATACCATGGAAGTTATTCCCTGGTGTCTAACAGATGTCCTATCAACTTGTCCCTTTTTCAAAAATGGTTCAATTGGCTCTGAGCACTATGGGACCTAACTTCTGAGGTCATCAGTCCCCTAGAACTTAGAACTACTTAAACCTAACTAACCTAAGGACATCACACACATCCATGCCCGAGGCAGGATTCGAACCTGCAACCGTAGCGGTCGCGCGGTTCCAGACTGCAGCGCCTAGAACCGCTCGGCCACTCTGGCCGGCTGTCCCTTTTTTTTTCCTGTCAGTGTTTTCCAAATATTCCTTTCGTCGCCGATTTTCCGGACAACCTCCTCATTCCTTACGATATCAGTCCACCTAATTTTTAACATTCTTCTATAGCACCACATTTCAAATGCTTCGCTCCCTTCTGTTCCGGAATTAGAGTCCATTTGCTTACACGCTGTACCACTCCACTCGGCTCCAATGAGGCTTAATATAAGAATAACTTACCATCCAAGCCAACATAAGTGTTCATTTGGCGACAGGCAAACTAATAATGCGTGAATGGTATTCCCAGGCTGGTCATATGCAGCCTTTTCAGGCAAATACTTCCAGATCTGGCAGATGTGTGCTGAGTTTCGCTGCCCTACTTCAGTTGCTTTGCAATGAACATGAATTGTTTTAGCGACATCAAGTATCCTTGAAGTGAGGTGATTTGAGTCCGAGTTGTAGTCCATAAGAACAATGAAGGGTAAAAAATTCAGCCTAGTCACGTTGAAAGCATCAATGTGCTGTTTGCCTTTTTTTCTTTGCCTCAACTTGCTTTGCTTTGTAAGAACAGCAGCGATGAGACCGCTTTTTTGCCTATTTTCGGCCAAATTCTGGGGGTGTACACTTCTTCCATGACAAGGATTCAAACAGGACAGCCCAGGGTCACACCCGACAACCTCAACACGATCTAGTAATATTGGACGCAGTGTAGTTATACCTATTCTTCACAGGAATCAATCTTTAGGAAAACGCTGTGATTTGATACGTTAATTATACGTTATAAAACAGGCAGGAAGACCAATTTCTCGTCTGACTAACAGAAGCAGTTCGCTTAAGATATCAGTGGATCATAATAGCTGAAGTGCTAAAATGCCCAGACCAATACCAGTGATGAAATTGTTTTTTATGCCATCAATATTAGAACCAGAAACTTCCGGGACGATAGCTACTGTGCATGTGTCCCTTTAGGAAGCTCGAATAACGAGGCCTGGTGCTGACAACACACAGAGTTGCGTCAGTGCCTAGTGTGGTACTGTGTGCGCCGTATCCTTTGCAGTATTATGTACGAAAGTTGTTTGATAAATATGCTAAAAATTAAAAAAAGTGTTTGTTCCGTAAATATTTCACCTTAAATCTAGTGTCCTTTCAGGGATATACCCTTGGTCCAGCGATCCTCCAGCTTTTTCATCGTATCGGAAAAATACGTTCCGGCAAATTCTGCAAAATACACTTTGACTGCAACTATTACCTCCTCGTTTGATGAAAATTTCTTCCTAGCAAGCCCAAGTTTCAAGTTAGGCTGTGTCCTGCGTGAGCGACAGAGGCGAGCGACATCGCGCGACAGCTTCAGGCGACATAACACAACCGCACAGGTTGCCCTACGTGAGCGACATCTGCGTCGCTGCCTGTCTCCCGCTGCAACTGGCGACGTCAGTCTTGTCGCTGCAGCACGCGCGTCACAGAGCGACAGCCACGTGTCTTCTTGGCAAAGCACTGGGGCGGACGCGACGGCAGCTATGAATTGCTTAACATCTGATTTTAAGAAAACTATTCGATGAAAATATTTGATTCTTCCGCAACCTATAGCTTGATATCTTTAGACGATATAGGTCTGAATTTATTTTCGTTATTCGCCGTAGTTACTGTGCTGCACGAAACTGAGTACATGGCTTCACGAAATTTTTAAGAATTTGCAGAGGTAAAATCACACTGTGTAGTCTTTTCGTATAGTTCATTTACGGCTATACATTACTGCGTATGAAATGTAACCAATATATCTAAATTGTATTTAAAGTTGAGACCGGAATTATCTCTTTTCATTCTTGAGATATTGGTTGTTACATCCGCGGACGGGTCGTTCGCGGTGCGTCCAAACCTTTCCTGCGCTTCGGGAATCAAGTGGTCGTAAAAATCGTCGTATCTCATAAAAGGTTCAAGATATCGGAACGACGAATTTTGGAAATGACAGCACGCAGGAAAGACTGTTTTATCATATGGCTAACACTCGATACGTTTTTGTAAACGCTTGAGTAGAGCGAAAACAAGACTCCCTATAACTTACACCATGAGGGGTTGTCCAAATTTTCATAGCCAAACAAAGGGAGAGAAACGGGTAAACGGGGTATCAAAGTGACCAGCATGAGGTCTAGTTTGGCATGAAAATATTTAACTGCTTGAAAGTAATCAAGGTAATTAACGCAAACTTAATTAATAAGCTGAGGAAAAATTGAAATATTTCACGAGAAGCTGCTGTCAAGCTGTGTAAATGAAGTGTCAAAAATTTCATCTGTTCAAGACCTAGCTATTTTGAGCATAAAAAGATACATTGGTGTGGTATTTAAATGTCAAAAAGGCTTCCTTCGAATCAAGTACTTTAGGAAGGCAAACGAGGAGTCAGTAAGATCATACTTTCTGAAATTAAAAAATGAAAGAAATCGGTCAAATATTTTATGAAATGATTTGTCTAAAAGAAATAAGTAGATCAGAGAAACGTTCTACGTGCCTTTGAATGATGCTCGAAATCATGAAGAGAAAATGAGGTGCACTAAACGTTTCCCTAATATTTTTTATTTCATATTTTTAGACAAATCATTACACACAACATTTGACTTTCTTTTCAAAAATTTTGTGAGCTTTACTTTTAGATAATATTTAGAGTAATTGAAACGCCTGGCCTTAACATTGACTGCTGATGAATTACGTTCGCAACATCAAATATCTGTAAAATTTCATGGTACATTGTAATTTATTAGGAATTAAATGTGTGTGATACACTGGGATAGGTGTAAAGATCTAGTTCTTTGACAAGACCTTAAAAATATGCTTAGCGATGCAGTGTAAACAGTATACATAAAACTTAATATACAGAACTGTAACATAAGATTGGCCTGTAATCGAATCCAGGACGTTCTCCTACCACATCACATCACAGTTATTGATGCTGCCCCCTTTTCATTTTGTTTGATATAGTTCGTTGAGTTTGGTCTGGGCAGACGTCACAAGACTTCCATTCAAGTTGATCGTTGACTCCTTGACTCAGAGAGCACGCAGCCCTCTGTACTCCTAGACCACAGATAGCCTCTGTTCAATACTGTCAATCTGAATATTTATGTTTGTTTTTAGCATAGTTAGTCACGTAATATTCATTGCTCCGCATTTATTGTCTGTTAAAAGTTCTTGATTATGTAAAAAAAAAAAAAAAACATTCGTATTTAATTCATTGATGCAATAGCCGAATGCTCCTCTGCTCATTCACGCGTATTTGAAAAATTTGTCCGGTGATCTTCGTAGTTGATGATATTTATGAAATCCTCCGTGGAGATTCCTCCCTTTGTAAATTTCATGCACAGCTTCCTTTTCGCTTTATTTTCTTAAGTAAACCTAATTCTGTAGCCTTACTCTCCAGCTACAGTATCCTACAGGTTAGGGACGCCGTTTTATAGAAACAGCTGGTTGGCTCTAAGCAAAGTAAATCTAATCTAAATCAAAGCCATCTTGTAGCGCGACATGGTCGGTCGCATGCAGGACACCGAAGCTTTTCGTCTGGTGTTGCTGCTTGTCGCTGGAGTGTCGTGTATCCATAAGTCGCTCGCTTCTGTCGCTCACGTAGGACACGGCCTTAGAGAACAGAAAGAAGTCACTTTGGACTAAGCCTGGTGTATAGGGTGGATAAGGAAACAATTCAAAGCCAAATTCATGCACTTTCTCCACTGTTATTACTGATATGTGGGATGCTACATTATCCTGGACAAAGTGCACTTTTTTGCGTGCTAACTTTGGGCTTCTTTCAGCCACCTCAAGTTTCAAACGATTCAACAATGAAGCATAATAGGGTCCAGTTATGTTCTTCATTTTTACAAGAGACCTATGAGGATTATTCCTTGGGAAACCCCGAAAACCGTGGCCATCACCTTCCCAGCTGACAAAACGGTCTTTCCCTTTTTTTGTGCACTTTCACCAGCCTTTGTCCATTGTTCTGACTGTCGTTTTGACCCTGATGAGTAATGAAGGATTCGAAGCTTCATCAACAGTCACAAATCGGCGCAAAAAGTTTTTCGCATTGTGATTAAACATCGCCAGACATTGTGTCGAAATGCGTGCGGGATGCAGTTTTGATCGATTACGAGCAATCGCGGCACCCGCCTTGCAGACAGCTTCTTCACAGTCAATTCTCCACGCACGATATTATGCACTCCCTCAGCTGAGATACCTACAGCCTAAGCAGTCTCACGACGTTTTATTCGGCGGTCTTGCATTACTGTATCATGGATATTGGCAATTGGCGAAGAGTTCTCGGGCTTCCAGCCGGGTGGCGGTGTCTTCAAACAGCGACGTTTCGACGAGTGACATACTCATCATCTTCTGGCGAAGTGCCGAGACTTTGCGGATGCATACACTCACATTTACGATATTGGCAATGTTTCCTTTGTGCTGACCTAAACTGGACGGATGAGCAAGCTTCGTCTTCGGCGCTTGTCCAACTACAATTAAATTCATTATTCCAAAAGTAAATGGAATTGAATGATGGTACAGAGTCCATGTAAACTAGTCCGCTGTGGCCGAGTGGTTCTCGGCGCTTCAGTCCGGAACCGCGCTGTTGCAACGGTCGTAGGTTCGAATCGTGCCTCGGGCATGGATGTGTGTGATGTCGTTAGGTTTAAGTAGTTCTAAATCTAGGGGACTGATGACTTCAGATGTTAAGTTCCATAGTGCTTAGAGCCATTTGAACCATTTCAACTTCATCCAATTCAGTTTTTATTTGTGCTACAGCTCAATCCTACAAATGAAAATGTTTAACACCAGCACGGAACTCGGTTTTCTCCATTTTCAATCGAAGTCAACACACTGACCAATTCAGATTAGGGATGGCGAATACCGCTGGAAAAAACCCGTTTTCGGTTATATCGTTTTTTTTTTCAACGCCAGTTTAAACGGACTATTAAAACCGCTGAAACTAATCGGTTTTTTTGTTTCAACAGAAAACGAACAAAAATGTTGATACCCTCTTTCAAGAATGATTTAGAATCAAAATATTAAACGAAATATGCAAATTAAAGAAAATTTAGTCCGCCCACCGTTCGCTGCTTTTCTCGAAGAGTGATAGGTAGGTGACTACTACAAAAAAATCAGCAGTTCTCACCTACTGATTCTAATTTTTAAGAACTCTGCTCAAAAATCGTATTTTAATCGGCGTCCATACCACTACTTTTACATTACGTATAGTCAGTATTAACAGGCGAAAACTGAGGGCGAAGAACTACTGTTTGTGTTAATTTGACTGTTTTCGAGGGCTACCAGCAGATACAGATCTGAAACTTCCTGGCATATTAAAACTGGATGTCGGACCGAGACTCGAACTCGGGACCTTTGCCTGTCGCGGCAAGTGCTCTACCAACTGAGCTACCCAAGCACGACTCATGACCCGTCCTCACAGCTTCAATTCTGCCAGTATCTCGTCTCCTAGCTTCATTCTGGATAAAGGTCTGTTATGTAGACACAGGGAGCAGATCAGCTGCTTTCTACTTTTGCTGTAATCTATGGATGAACTGCTACGTTTCAAGATTATTTTTTCTTGTATTATGTCACAAGTTGGTTATGGTTCCCCCCATTTTTAATCTTTTAATCTTTGATAACACATTTCCTAAAGTTATTGCCGGCCGGTGTGGCCGAGCGGTTCTAGGCGCTACAGTCTGGAATTGCGCGACCGCTACGGTCGCAGGTTCGAATCCTGCCTCGGGCATGCATGTGTGTGATGTCCTTAGGTTAGTTAGGTTTAAGTAGTTCCAAGTTCTAGGGTACTGATGACCTCAGAAGTTAAGTCCCATAGTGCTCAGAGCCAGCCTAAAGTTATTCCAGACTTGTGATCTAGCTATTCTGTAACACAACTGACGTCTGACGACGATAGTGAGAAGCTACTATACAGACGATACGGGTCATGTCTCGCACACTGCATGCACTCGCGTACCATCTAATAGGTCACACTACATGATAACAGGTACATAAATGTCTCAGCAAACCTGTACCAGTTCTTATGTCATACGTTTGTTGCTCGCTTCTGTCGGCATTGTTATTAAAATAGCACTGATCGCTTTTCCCTTTTTCTGTGATAAAGCGCCGGCGGCTGTGGCCGAGCTGTTCTAGGCACTGCAGTCCGCAACCGAGCGACTGCTACGGTCGCAGGTTCGAATCCTGCCTCGGGCACGTATGTGTGTGATGTCCTTAGGTTAGTTAGGTTTGAGTAGTTCTAAGTACTAGGGGACTGATGACCTCCGATGTTAAGTCCCATACTGCTCAGAGCCGTTTGAACCAGTATTTTTTGTTGTTGTTGTAATAAAGTAGTATTTCAAAGCAATTCAAGTTTTACGAATAAAATTATTTGTTCCTTAAAAACGGTTTATCTAAAAACCAAAAATTGTAGCAATCCTGCTACGGCTAATAGAGATTTCGGTTTTTTCACCCGGTTATTACGAGGATAATCCCAAAAGTAAGGTCTCCTATTTTTTTTATAAGTATATATTTTATTTCTACAATGGTTTACATCAGTATACAGTTTGAACATTTAGCTATTTTTCGACATAATCACAATTTCTGTCGATGCATTTTTGTAGACGTTGTGGCAGTTTTTGTATGCCCATGTCATACCAGATTGCCGCCATGCTGTTCAGAAAGTTATGAACCTCTTTTTTCTCCTCGTCGTCGGAGCGGAATCGCTTTCCGTCCAAATGTTCTTTTAACCTAGGGAACAGGTGACAGTCACTGGGCACCAAGTCAGGACTATAGGGTGGGTGGGTGATTATGTTCCACTGAAACTGTTGCAGGAGAGCAACGGTTTGCCGAGCGATGTGTGGACGAGCGTTGTCATGGAGAATGTGTACGCCCTTGCTCAACATTCCTGTTCTCCGATTCTGAATTGCCCGTTGGTGTTTTTTCAGAGTCTCACAGTACCTGTCAGCGTTAATTGTGGTCCCAGCGATTCAGCTCCTACAACGAGGTGAAAGAAGAGGTTCATAACTTCCTAAACAGCATGGCGGCGAGGTGGTATGACATGGGCGTACCAAAACCCTCACAGCGTCGACAAAAATGCGTCGACAGAAATGGTGATTATGTCGAAAAATAGCTAAATGTTCAAACTGTATACTGATGTAAACCATTGTAGAAATAAAATATATACTTATAAAAAAAATAGGAGACCTTACTTTTGGGATTACCCTCGTAGTAAAAAATAAAAACACCGGCTCTTCAGAACTGAAATATCGGTATCCGTTTTAACCGGTCGGTTTTTCCCACCCCTAATTCAGAACTTTACACTGGACATTGTACCAGTTGTGCCCAACATTTTAGCTTACCTGCGCCATTTTGGAAGAAGACGAGTAATTTTGGGTCGCACAAGGAAAAAAAGAAAAAAAAAGGAAAGAAAAAAACTAGATACAGAGAGAGAAACCGGGACAGACCAATGAGAGAACATCATCACGTGGCGGGAGTTTCAGACTGAAAAATATTCGCCGGCCGGAGTGGCCGAGCGGTTGTAGGCGCTACAGTCTGGAACCGCGTGACCGCTACGGTCGCAAGTTCGAATCCTGCCTCGAGCATGGATGTGTGTGATGTCCTTAGGTTAGTTAGGTTTAAGTAGTTCTAAGTTCTAGGGGACTGATGACCTTACAAGGGAACCTCCCCATTGCACCCCCCTCAGATTTAGTTATAAGCTGGCACAGAGGATAGACCTTGATAAACTGAACACAGATCAATTGAGAAAACAAGAAGAAGTTGTGTGGAACTATGAAAAAATAAGCAAAATATACAAACTGAGTAGTTCATGGGAAGATAGGCACCGTCAAGGACACTGGGAACGCAGGAGCGCCGTGGTCTCGTGGTAACGTGAGCAGCTGCGGAACGAAAGGTCCTGGGTTCAAATCTTCCATCGAGTGAAAAGTTTAATTTTTTATTTTCATTTTATGTGACAAACTCTTACGTTTTCATCACTTTTTTGGGAGTGATTATCACATCCACAAGAAAACCTAAATCGGACAAGGTAGAAGAATCTTTTTACCGCTTCGCCAAGTGTACAAGTTAGGTGGGTCGACAACATATTCCTGTCATGTGACGCACATGCCGTCACCAGTGTCATATAGAATATATCAGATGTGTTTTCCTGTGGAGGAATCGGTTGACCTATGACCTTACGATCAAATGTTTTCGGTTACCATTGCAGAGGCACGTCCTTTCGTCTACTAATCGCACGGTTTTGCGATGCGGTCGCAAAACACAGACACTAAACTTATTACAGTGAACAAAGACGTCAATGAACGAACGGACAGATAATAAGTATGCAAAAATAAAGAAATTAAAATGTTCACTCGTTGGAAGACTTGAACCAAGTACCTCTCGTTCAGCAGCTGCTCACGATACCACGGGACCACGACGCTCCTGAGCTCACTTTGTCCATGATGTTGCCTATGCGACCCGTGGACTACTCAGTTTGTATATTTTGCTTATTGTTTCACAGTTCCACACAACTTCTTCCTGTTTTCTCTATTGATCTGTGTTCAGAGTATCAAGGCCTATCCACTGTGCCAACTTATAACTAAATGTGAGGGGGGTGCGATGGGGAGGTTCCCTTGTTAGTAGTTAAGTCCCATAGTGCTCAGAGCCATTTGATCCATTTTTGATCCACCCTCGCATTCGCGTTCCTCGCGAGCAGCGTGCAGCACAGCTGCGGGCGCGCGCTCTGGGGGGAAGGCGGCGCAGCTGGCAGCCGGGGCGGCTGCGGCTGCGGCTGCGCCTGCGGTGGGCGTCGGCCGTGCGATGTGGGTCACGCGTGTTTCCACAGGACAGGTCATACTCGCCTTTAGCCAGCCCGAAATACGTCCCGCTGCCGCTCCTAAACTTAGCGCTGCGTATGCGAGGCGCGGCCGGGCTTTTACTATGGCGCTACGACACGCCCGCTAGAGCACGTCGGCACGACCCTCACGGTTCCACTTCCGCTACCAAGCTCTCATTCCAAAAAAAATTGGCCGGATACCCTTTGCACACTCCCAGAACCTGCATCTCATTTGGAGGAAAATGCCCTATGCGCTTTTTCATTAGTGCAGGGATTCCGGCTTCTAATCGAGTGACTGATTTCCATTTTATTTATTTATCCTGATCTGATTAGGGCTATCAGGCCCTCTCTTACGCCGTACCAAAGTTTCATACATACATTACCTTTTTTTATATCATAACTCTGTTGTAGTTGTTGTGGTCTTCAGTCCTGAGACTGGTTTGATGCAGCTCTCCATGCTACTCTATCCTGTGCAAGCTTCTTCATCTCCCAGTACCTACTGCAACCTACATCCTTCTGAATCTGCTTAGTGTATTCATCTCTTGGTCTCCCCCTATGATTTTTACCCTCCACGCTGCCCTCCAATACTAAATTGGTGATCCCTTGATGCCTCAGAACATGTCCTACCAACCGATCCCTTCTTCTGGTCAAGTTGTGCCACAAACTTCTCTTCTCCCCAATCCTCTTCAATACTTCCTCATTAGTTATGTGATCTACCCATCTAATCTTCAGCATTCT
Source organism: Schistocerca americana (assembly GCF_021461395.2). Classification (NCBI taxonomy): domain Eukaryota; kingdom Metazoa; phylum Arthropoda; class Insecta; order Orthoptera; family Acrididae; genus Schistocerca; species Schistocerca americana. Next base: position 853,280,811 of record NC_060119.1, read on the forward strand.
TCTGTAGCACCACATTTCAAAAGCTTCTATTCTCTTCTTGTCCAAACTACTTACCGTCCATGTTTCACTTCCATACATGGCTACACTCCATACAAATACTTTCAGAAATAACTTCCTGACACTTAAATCTATACTCCATGTTAACAAATTTCTCTTCTTCAGAAACGCTTTCCCTGCCATTGCCAGTCTACATTTTATATCCTCTCTACTTCGTCCATCATCAGTTATTTTGCTCCCCAAATAGCAAAACTCCTTTACTACTTTCAGTGTCTCATTTCCTAATCTAATACCCTCAGCATCACCCGACTTAACTCGACTACATTCCATTATCCTCATTTTGCTTTTGTTGATGTTCATCTTATATCCTCCTTTCAAGACACTGTCCATTCCGTTCAACTGCTCTTCCAAGTCCTTTGCTGTCTCTGACAGAATTACAATGTCATCGGCGAACCTCAAAGTTTTTATTTCTTCTCCATGGATTTTAATACCTACTCCAAATTTTTCTTTTGTTTCCTTTAATGCTTGCTCAATACAGAGATTGAATAACATCTGGGAGAGGCTACAACCCTGTCTTACTCCCTTCCCAACCACTGCTTCCCTTTCATGTCCTTCAACTCTTATAACTGCCATCTGGTTTCTGTACAAATTGTAAATAGCCTTTCGCTCCCTGTATTTTACCCCTGCCACCTTTAGAATTTGAAAGAGAGTATTCCAGTCAACATTGTCAAAAGCTTTCTCTAAGTCTACAAATGCTAGAAACGTAGGTTTGCCTTTCCTTAATCTTTCTTCTAAGATAAGTCATAACTCTAACATGACAAATAGTATTTTATGAATGCGTGGGGTCTGTGCTTTTGGAACTGTCGAAAGAACAGACATCATGCTTTCATATACTTGATCTGCCTCAATGGGCAATGAATCCACTACCTTCAGCGCGGATTCACAGTTACGCCCGACTTCCAGTGGCAATCTCAAATTAGCGAGCACGGAGGACTTGGATGGGGACTGCGGATAGGTGGCGTTAGGTGGCGATGCGGGGAGGCGTAACGAGACAGTCCGCGCAATTGCGATAAACACTGTGTCGAGGTGGCACAGTGGTTAACGCAACTTGGCTCAAATGGCTCTGAGCACTACGCGATTTCTGAGGTCATCAGTCGCCTAGAACTTAGAAGTAATTAAACCTAACTAACCTAATGACATCACACACATCCATGCCCGAGGCAGGATTCGAACCTGCGACCGTAGCAGTCACTCGGTTCCAGACCGTAGCGGTCGCAGGGCCACTCCGGCCGGCGTTAACGCAACTGCCTAGTAAGCAGGATATGCAGGGTTCGAATACGTATCCGGCACAGATTTTCACTCGTCGCCGCTGATTCCGCATAAAGCCCCTTTACTTTCTCCCCACTCTGCCTTCAGTTCACATAACAAATAGTATTCACGGATTTGATTGTCTAACAAATAAAGTGGGAGATACAGGAGAACCAGGGTGAAGAAGCAGAGACAATAACTACGGAAGTATAAAAGCCGACTATACCAATGAAAATAGAGAAATTACCAGGGCTTAGAAACGTACTAACAGAACAAGCGAGGTATGGCCCGAGTATTATGTATGAATATCTAAGCAAGAATGCAGCCGAGAAAGTACTTTCACAGCAGTCGACTGGGCGGAGAACAAGATGAAGGCCTAGGAAAGTGTGGCTAAGTTGTGTCCAAGAAGGATGGGGAGAAGAGGAATGGAAGAGGATGAGGAGGAATGGCGAGATCAAGGCGCCTGGCGACAGCTGTAGGACTCCCCGGAACAACAAAAAGAAGAGTGTCTATAGCTACAATGTTAGAAAATAATACTATGAACTAATAAAGTTAATACTGGCAGTACTTGTATTACTGCGGCTGCTAGCACTAATAGCGATAATAGCAATAAAAAATAATAATGAAGATAGTGATAGAGGCAGATACAAAAAGAATTTATAGATGCCCAACATAAATGTTTTCTGATATAGCGAGTTATGGGGAAACTAAATTCAACGAGATTGTAGCAGGTAAGAAAACGGGGAAATGAGAAAGATATGGTTGGAAAGAAGGTTGTGCACGAGTATCGAGTGTGTAGAGGGACAATTGTAATTCTTATTGTTGCTTTAGGAGAGACGTCATTAACTGTCTTCTGAAACTGGAAATGTCACTCCGTTGTCCAGTACAGTGCGGGAGATTATTCCAAGTCGGCTTCCTGCTACTGAGAAGATCTTCGAGAAAGAGGCTGAACGATAACGGGTGTTTCTGTGCTGTTGTTCATGTAAGAGTGTTAAGGTCGAAGAGAGGTATGAGCGACAGTGTTCGTTGGTAAGATCACAGAAGAGACAGAATGTACGGAAATCTCTGCCGCTGTCTGCACGCAGCCTCGTTAGCCGTGCATATGATGGTGAAATATGATCAAAGAATCGAACATCACAGGTGTTCTGTATGGTGGCACGGTTTACAAAGCGTACCTACACCCTTGCTGTGTCAGCGCACTAGCTCGTTAGAACAGGCGATAATGCTGTCACTCCAGTTCATCCGTGTCATCGGAAATCGAATGAGATGCAACTACAAGACACCCATGGGCCTCTTTTCTATGCCCAGGCAAAACCAATTATCGTCATCTGCAGCGACATATTTTATTTAATTGAAAAACCATATTGAGGCGATTATCCAAGGTCGAGCGGTTCTAGGCGCTTCAGTCCGGAACCACGCGGCTGCTTCGGTCGCAGGTTCGAATCCTGTCTCGGGCATGGATGTGTGTGATGTCCTTAGGTTAGTTAGGTTTAAGTAGTTCTAAGTCTAGGGGACTGATGACCTCAGATGTTAAGCCCCATAATGCTTAGAGCCATTTGAACCATTTTGATTATCCAAGGGTAAACAGGAAAACACTATAATTTGCTACATCCTCGGTCCCGTTCCGTTCGTGTATGGTACAGGAGAAACGTGTATATGATCGTACCGTCACGGTCATTTCGTGAGGTCTACACCACCTGACAAAAAACGTGAAGCACCCAAAAGGGGAGGATGAAACAAAAAGCAACGCCAAGGGCTGAGAGGGTATGTAATGTTATTTTTTTATTACAAAATCGAGTCAAATTTACTTGACAGTATGAGTCCACTTATCAGTATGACGTTCCACCCAGCCTGCCGGGATACATGCACTTATTCAGTTGTCAAAGCTGTCATTAGAACGTTATATCCCCTCCTGAGGCAAGATGGCTGACAGCTGTGGTAACTTGTCCTTCATGTACTAGTTGCGGACACTGGAACGAGGCCACGTCCGATCTGGTCCCACTTACGTTCTATCCATATACCCACACAGGCTCCCCATAGCTTGACGCCAGGAGTAACACCACTGCGTCTTTCCGAAACATTGTAAAAACGGGACCCCTCCCTACATCGCCGCAATACTCAGCGACAATGACCATACAGGGAAGCACAAACGTTATTCATCAACGACCAGCCGCGCGCGGTAGCCGTGCTGTCTTCGGCGCCTTGCCACGGTTCGCGCGGCTCCCCCCACCCCCTTCCCCGTCGGAGATACGAGTCCACCCTGGGGCATGGGTGTGTGTGTGTGTGTGTGTTATCGTTAGTGTAAGTTAGTTAGATTAAGTAGAGTGTAAGCCTAGGGACCGATGACCTTAGCAGTTTGGTCCCGTAGGAACTTATCACAAATTTTCAGCCGCGCGGGATTAGCCGAGCGGTCTCGGGCGCTGCAGTCATGGACTGTGCGGCTGGTCCCGGCGGAGGTTCGAGTCCTCCCTCGGGCATGGGTGTGTGTGTTTGTCCTTAGGATAATTTAGGTTAACTAGTGTGTAAGCTTAGGGACTGATGACCTTAGCAGTTAAGTCCCATAAGATTTCACACACATTTGAACATTTTTTGAACAAATTTCCAAAATTTCGAGCACAAAGAGACGCCATTCACTAGCAGTCCATGCGTCCCAGTTACGGTAGCACCCCAAACGCAGCCGTTTGTGTCGTGGTGTTAACGGCAGCTGCGTCGGTTAATTCCCTAGTACGGCTGCTGCTAGTTTTCCACCACTGGCGGTGGACGACACAGACCGCTGCAGGGAGCCCGATACTTTTTCTCGTATGAAAGGCACAGATGTGAAGGGGTTACTATGTGGTTGGTGCACAAAACGGCGACACTCTCTTGTCGTGGTCAGACGAGGTCAGTCAGAACCTCACAATCCCGCGCAGTCCAACGTGGAGCCACTTTCACTTCCTAGTGTCCGATAAATCTTGATATTGGGCATTGCACCATCTGACCAACTGGCCAAATGGAGACCCACAATAAGGACCCTTCCAAACACTACCAGGGGTTGGTAGCGTTGTCTAACCCGAGAACGCGGCATCTCCGTGTCCTTCACAGTGATCACCCAACATCTGACGCTGTTCGCGACCCTTATACACGGAAGAATTAAAGAGACTGATACACCTGCCTAATATCGTGTAAGCATTGCATTTGGGGGGGGGGGGTGTTTGGGGGGGAAGAGTCCAAACATCGTGCAGGCCCCCCGCGAGCACGCAGAAGTGCTGCAACAGGACGTGGCATGGACTCGGCTACTGTCTGAAGTAGTGCTGGAAGGAACTGAAACCATGCATCCAGCATGGCTACCCATAAATCCGTAAGAGTACGAGGGGGTAGAGATCTCTTCTGAACAGCACGTTGCAAGACATCCCATATATGCTCAACAATGTTCATGCCTGGGGAGTTTGCTGGTCAGTGGAAGTGTCTAAACTCAGAAGAGTGTTCCTCGAGCAACTCTGTATTAAATTCTGGACGTCTGAGGTGTCGCAAGTCCGTCGTAATGCACGTAATCAGACAGGATCATTACGTACGTGTCACCTGCCAGAGTCGTATCTAGACGTATCAGGAGTCCCATATCACTCCAATGGCACACGCCCCACACCTTTACAGAGCCTCCACCAGCTTGAACAGTCCCCTGCTGATATGCAGGGTCCATCGATTCATGAGGAGGTCCCCATAGTCGTACACGTCCATCCGCTCGATACAATTTGAAACGAGACTCGTTCGAACAGGCAACATGTTTCCAGTCATCAACAGTCCAATGTCGGTGTTGACAGGACCAGGCGAGGCGTAAATCTTTGTGTCGTGCAGTCATCAAGGATACACGAGCGCGTCTTCGGTGCCGAAAGCCCATATCGATGATGTTTCGTTGAATGGTTCGCACGCTGACACTTGTTGATGGCCCAGCAGTGAAATCTGCAGCAATTTGCGAAAGAGTTGCACTTCTGTGACGTTGAATGATTCTCTTCAGTCGTCGTTGGTCCCGTTCTTGCAGGGTCTTTATCCGCCCGCAGAGAAGTCGAAGATTTCATATTTTACCGAATTTCTGATATTCACGGTACACTCGTGAAATGGCCGTACGGGAAAATTCCCACTTCATCGCTAAATCGGAAATGCTGTGTCCCGTCGCTCGTGTGCCGACTATAACACCACGTTCAAAAAAGCACAAATCTTGACAACTTGCTATTGTAGCTGCAGTAGCCGACCTAACAACTACGCCACACACTTGTCTTATGTAAGTGTTACCGACCGCAGCGCCGTATTCTGCTATTTACATATCTCATTTGGCGCTTTAGTATAAATATCCTACCAAATCTGGCAACAACACTAATAAATACGGGTAACACTGATGCACTCTGGTGGCCGTCCTGCCAGTCGCAGAGAACTGCAAACCTAATCTCTTACATATCGGCTGATGGTGTGTGCTTATAATAAATTGTATTAACATCCCATCATGTCTTCTAGGTGCTTCACTTTTTTTTGCTAGGCAGCTTATATATACGTAATATGTTGCACTAATATTGCTGCTCTCGGAATTTTAACAGTGAGGCTCTACTTTATGCTTAACCCTTTTCTTACGGGGTCTGTATTAGTATAATAAAAATCCTTGTATCGCCCTCGCCCTAATGATTGAAGAAGTGGTGAGATGCAGAAATTATAGTTGAGTTTCCCTTATCTGTTCTATTACTGCTACTGAGTAAGGGCCCAAAGTTTATGATCAGTACTCACGAGCCATCGAAAACAGCTTTGTGAGTTACTTACTTTGTGACTGAATTACATCTCATTGGAAATGGTAGGCACTTCCTTTGTAAGTTGGAACGTTGCAGAGACATTTTAGAAGGATAAATAACATCGAGTAGTAGCTTTGAGTCTGTCCGTGAGGTGTGTGTGGATGGCACTATATGACTCAATTTTAACGTGATTCGTTGATTGTTGTTGATTTGTGGGAGCGGACCAAACAGCGAGGCCATCGCTCCCATCGGATTACGGCATGATGGGGAACGACGTCAGCCGTGCCCTTTCAAAGGAACCATCCCGCCACTTGCCTTGAAGCGATTTAGGGAAATTACGGAAAACCTAAATCAGTATGGCCGGACGCGGGCTTGAACAGTCGTCCTCCCGACTGCGCTCGGTTTTGATTCGCCTAACAAACCCTGAGAGAACAGGTTTTTGACAGACAGACAGACAGACAACAAAGCGATCCTATAAGAGCTGCGTTTTTACCGAATGAAGTACGAAAGCCTAAAAGATAGTTATTTTTCTCTGTCAACTCTATGCATACGAGAAAACATAAGAAGTAAAACGAAAATGACTTTTCACACCGATTAAAATGGTTCGTCAAACTGGATAAAATATATAGTGCAAATGTTATATGAGGACTCATTGTGCACATGTTGGGCGACATCTAGTCGCACTTAATTCCTGAAATATTTTTCGTTTATGCCAGTTAATTGATCCATTATCAGCTATTATGTTCTCTGAATGTCGTGTCACATTTTTCTTTTACTGCATCATAATGTGTATACTTTTTAAGAAGGTAAGGTGCTACAAACGAGCCGGTGTGAAATTGGACATCCTGGGGAATCATCGGCGGCAAGTGAGAATGCGTGCCGGACTGGGATCCGAGCCCGGCATTTCCTGTTTACTTGGCAGCTGCGTTAACCACTGTGCCATCGGGACACACATTTTGTTGCAATTGCACGACAGGCTACCTCGGCACGCCTGCCGACCTATAGTGTCCCTTTCCATATACACTCCTGGAAATTGAAATAAGAACACCGTGAATTCATTGTCCCAGGAAGGGGAAACTTTATTGACACATTCCTGGGGTCAGATACATCACATGATCACACTGACAGAACCACAGGCACATAGACACAGGCAACAGAGCATGCACAATGTCGCCACTAGTACAGTGTATATCCACCTTTCGCAGCAATGCAGGCTGCTATTCTCCCATGGAGACGATCGTAGAGATGCTGGATGTAGTCCTGTGGAACGGCTTGCCATGCCATTTCCACCTGGCGCCTCAGTTGGACCAGCGTTCGTGCTGGACGTGCAGACCGCGTGAGACGACGCTTCATCCAGTCCCAAACATGCTCAATGGGGGACAGATCCGGAGATCTTGCTGGCCAGGGTAGTTGACTTACACCTTCTAGAGCACGTTGGGTGGCACGGGATACATGCGGACGTGCATTGTCCTGTTGGAACAGCAAGTTCCCTTGCCGGTCTAGGAATGGTAGAACGATGGGTTCGATGACGGTTTGGATGTACCGTGCACTATTCAGTGTCCCCTCGACGATCACCAGTGGTGTACGGCCAGTGTAGGAGATCGCTCCCCACACCACGATGCCGGGTGTTGGCCCTGTGTGCCTCGGTCGTATGCAGTCCTGATTGTGGCGCTCACCTGCACGGCGCCAAACACGCATACGACCATCATTGGCACCAAGGCAGAAGCGACTCTCATCGCTGAAGACGACACGTCTCCATTCGTCCCTCCATTCACGCCTGTCGCGACACCACTGGAGGCGGGCTGCACGATGTTGGGGCGTGAGCGGAAGGCGGCCTAACGGTGTGCGGGACCGTAGCCCAGCTTCATGGAGACGGTTGCGAATGGTCCTCGCCGATACCCCAGGAGCAACAGTGTCCCTAATTTGCTGGGAAGTGGCGGTGCGGTCCCCTACGGCACTGCGTAGGATCCTACGGTCTTGGCGTGCATCCGTGCGTCGCTGCGGTCCGGTCCCAGGTCGACGGGCACGTGCACCTTCCGCCGACCACTGGCGACAACATCGATGTACTGTGGAGACCTCACGCCCCACGTGTTGAGCAATTCGGCGGTACGTCCACCCGGCCTCCCGCATGCCCACTATACGCCCTCGCTCAAAGTCCGTCAACTGCACATACGGTTCACGTCCACGCTGTCGCGGCATGCTACCAGTGTTAAAGACTGCGATGGAGCTCCGTATGCCACGGCAAACTGGCTGACACTGACGGCGGCGGTGCACAAATGCTGCGCAGCTAGCGCCATTCGACGGCCAACACCGCGGTTCCTGGTGTGTCCGCTGTGCCGTGCGTGTGATCATTGCTTGTACAGCCCTCTCGCAGTGTCCGGAGCAAGTATGGTGGGTCTGACACACCGGTGTCAATGTGTTCTTTTTTCCTTTTCCAGGAGTGTATTTGACATGAACAACATAAACAACGACAAAAGAACTATACATACGTAATGTTGTGTGAACTTTAATGCCTAATTTTGATACGGACAAAGTGACAAAATAACTTTAAAGACAATTTATCGAGTCTGATAATAGAAAAAAGACATTATTCTCCGTGATATAAGACCGTATGTGTAAACTAAAGAACTGAACATTATAATCTTTGTTTGAGTGCAGAAGGTACGATAGTATTGCGATAGCTTTTGTCTTGCTCTCGTTTAATTACTAGAACATAATTGATGTGTAAAAGAGTTACGAAAACATAATAAGCTAATCTGGAGTGCAGAGTAATCATTTAAGGAACCCACGCCACATTTGTTATAACGCATGAGTTTGTGTAGTATTTTTTGCAGCTGCTGCGGAGCTAGCTGAGAAAGTTGGCCGCCATTACGCGGCGCATTTAAACTTTTTATTTCCATAGGAAATACGACGAAGCCGGAGCAGAAAAACTTCTTTAAAAATACTATCAAAATTAATTAGCATCAAATCACAAGATTTATTTTATCGTAAAGTGACTATTTTCAGTGATACAATTTATTGTAGGTCAGGTGCCTCTTTGCATAAATTTTATTACGCTATTTGTAGGGAGCCTGGCGCTCATTGTCGATCAGAATTTAAAGTTTAATTTGGCAACCTGCAAATATAATATTGCTTATTTGTAATTGTTTCTTACGTGGTTTAGCCGGCCGTTGTGGCCGACGGTTCTAGGCGCTTCAGTCTGGAGCGGCGTGACCGCTACGGTCGCAGGTTCGAGTCCTGCCTCGGGCATGGATGTGTGTGATGCCCTTAGGTTAGTTAGGTTTAAGTAGTTCTAAGTTCTAGGGGGCTGATGACCACAGATGTTAAGTCCCATAGTGCTCAGAGCCATTTGAACTATCTTACGAGGTTTTATGAAAGATACCTTTACGAAATTTATAGCTGTATGAAATTTAACTTCACGGACTTAATAGAATCCTCATATAACTTATAGCAGAGTCCGCCCCCGGTAGCTGAGTGGTCATTGCGACAGAATGTCAATCGTAAGAGCCCGGGTTCGATTTCCGGCTGGATCGGAGATTTTCTCCGCTCAGGGACTGGGTGTTGTGTTGTCGTAATCATCATCATTTCATCCCCATCGACGCGCAAGTCGCCGAAGTGGCGTCACATCGAAAGACCTGCACCCGGCGAACGGTCTACCCGACGGGAGGCCCTAGTCACACGACTTATAGCAGAAAGAGACATTACAGACCGACCCACATTTCCATCTTGCGCCACTTATCCGCAGCTCCGACCGTGTCCTCCATCCTCGCAGGAAGTCGGACACAATTGTACATCTGCACTATAAGTTGTGGGTTCATTGGGCATCGAAACGAATCAATTACATGAATGAGTGGCGTCTGCTCCTTCGGACATGTCTCAAAACAACTGAGGCGAAGCATTCGTATAACGGTGTGAAACTAATAGTGCCTCACAGATTCGAATGTCTGAGCAACTCTTCATTCGTACGCAACGGACTGTGTGATAAACGTATCAGTCTGGCCACGTTAAGTTGGTAGCAGTGGATGGTGGAGAAACTGGACGTGCACCTGCCGCTGGACCTCGTCGTCAACAGCAGCACCACACGGTACGTCGGATAAAAGGCGCGAACTTAATGCGCGCAGACGCAAATAATTACCGGGGAGCGGCGAGGGGCGTACACACAAACTGCGAGGGGGGCGACGGCCAGCGAAGCCACCGGGCCGGCTAATTTTAGCGGCGGGTCGCGCTTTTAAGGCGGCGGCGCGCAGACCGCCGGCTCGGACTGTGGGCGGGCGGCGCAGCGCCGGTCAGCCGGGCGGCGCGCGACTCGCCTCGCTGCCACAGCTGTGGCGGGCGCTGCCTGCCACCAGCCGTGCCCCACGACTCCGCGCCGCTCCTTACTCTCGGCCGCTGCCCCTCGATCTGTCCTTCTGCAAGTAGACTGCGACGAAATTTACTGTTTGCCGGACCAGGACTCGAAGCCGGACATGTGCCTTTCACCGACGATTCTCTTACGGTGGGCACAGAAGGAAAGCGGTTTCTTTGCGCAGGGGTGCCCAGCGCGATGCGGCTTGAACCAGCGCTCCGGCCGGTGTGGACGAGAGGTTCTAGGCACTTCAGTCTGGAACCGCGCGACCGCTACGGTCGCAGGTTCGAATCCTACCTCGGGCATGGACGTGTGTGATGTCCTTAGGTTAGTTAGGTTTAAGCAGTTCTAAGTTCTAGGGAACTGATGGCCTCAGATGTTAAGCACCATAGTGCTCAGAGCCATTTTTTTGAACCAACGCGGAAAACAGGGTCCTGTTCTTTACTGAGGCAGCATACAACGGCAGCCGACTGGCTCTGCCTCACGCCTGCCGGCGAGCCGGAATGTACGAGACTCTTCGCCTGTCACCGGCTGATGACGCGCAGCGCTGGCAGAATAGAGGCGCGAGTCCGGCAATCTTTCTCAAACGAGTTTACAGAGACTATTCGGTAAAAAAAAAACCTAATTTTTACGTTGTACGTATTGTATTGTATTGTATGTTATCCGGGGACCTAGAAACGACGGAGAGGCTCCGTCCCCGCCGCAGCCGCAGTGGTCCACAACCCCACGACGACCACCGCAGTCCACTTCACCCCTCCGCCGCCCCACACCGAACCCAGGGTTATTGTGCCGTTCGGCCCCCGGTGGACCACCCCAGAGAACGTCTCACACCAGACGGATTGTAACCCCTATGTTTGCGTCGTAGAGTAATGGTCGTGTACGCGCACGTGGAGAACTTGTTTGCGCAGCAATCGCCGACATAGTGTAACTGAGGCGGAATAAGGCGAACCAGCCCGCATTCGCCGAGGCAGATGGAAAACCGCCTAAAAACCACCCACAGACTGGCAGGTTCACCGGGCCACGACACAAATCGGCCGGACGGATACGTGCCGGGGACCAGGCGCTCCTTACCGCCTGGAAAGCCGTGCGTTACACCGCACGTCCAACCGGCCGGGCATAATTTTTACGTTACTAACAGCTTTACATGTCAGCTTCACGGTGAAATGCCCATCATCTCCATAATTGTCATACATATTGTGATATTTTAATAAGAAACTACGTGAAATGCGCAAAGTTTGCAATGCAAAATACGAGTCGCAATGATTTTGCGTTTGGTGCATATTACACCGTATGTTGCTGCGTACGAAATTTAGCTAACATTCATCTGTCTCCCATCTCGATAACCTGCATCGTATGTAACGCGTTCACTCCCGACCGCACGCGCTCTAAAATGAAGTATTCATAACCTACCTAATATCTCCTAACCCGTTCGAGAGAACGAAACGAGATTTTGTCAAATGATAGCACACACCGAGGAGACTATTTTGCCACATGGTTCACATACGAGCTGACAGTCACATCTACGTCGATATAGCCGAAGCTATAGTTCCTCTTTATTCCTTTTTTTCTCAGTCCAGTACTGTAATTTTTAAACATTCATCGACAGGTACTGAAAATAGAATTTGTTGGTATGAAGATACACGTGACATTTCTTCTTGTATGCTACTGGAAACCGGCACAAGAGGTTTTCCTCTCATGCCGCCTATTGCTTGTTTAATAACACACCCTATTTGAAGATTCTGTCGCGATGGCTGTTGCAAAGCGAGTTTGTGCAATTTATACTGTCTTTCGGCAAAAGAAGCATAATTAAACTTGTCAATAAGAGAAATGTAGGTTCATTCATAACTGATGATGCTTCTTCAAATGAGAAATGTATAACACTTCAGACAACAATATATCGCCAATTCTGTTGCAACTTTGGCGGAATCCCGTAACCCACCGTATTTTTAATAGTCATCGACTGGAATGAAAACTTACCAAAGTATTTTCTCGCTGTTCTTCACCTGAGACATATGAAAATAATTCGCAGCAAATAGTATACCATATTTTTGTTCCTACCCCTACCCCTATTCAGAGTGAAGCAGTGAACAAAAAAAAGTGTTGAAATGTGTGTGAAATCTTATGGGACGTAACTGCTAAGGTCATCAGTCCCTAAGTTTACACACTACTTAACCTAAATTATCCTAAGGACAAATACACACACCCATGCCCGTGGGAGGACTCGAACCTCCGCCGGGACCAGCCGCACAGTCCATGACTGCAGCGCCTGAGACCGCTCGGCTAATCCCGCGCAGCGCAGTGAACTTCCTCACCACAATTATCTTCTCATGTGTTTCGACAGGTTAGCCGAGAGAGCTAATGCACTGCTTCCTGGACTCGGGTAAGCGCGCCGGCCCCGGCTCGAACCCACCCGGCGGATTAACGGCGACGGCCGGTGTGCCGGCCAGCCTGGATGTGGTTTTTAGGCGGTTTTCCACATCCCCCTAGGTGAACACCGGGCTGGTCGCCACATCCCGCCTCAGTTACACGGCTCACAGACATTTGAACACTTTCGCACTACTCCATGGATTACACTAGTCGCAGACAGTTGGGGTAGACTGATTCCGTCCCGGGGGCATGGTTTGGCGGCAGGAAGGGCACTGGCCACCCCTTCCACTAACATTGCCAAATCCGATTAACCATGTCGACCCTGCCTAACTGCGGGAAAAGGCACAAGCGAAAGAAAGAAAGTCTTTATTTATTTATGCCACGTTAAAGTTTGTTTCTTTAGCCAAACCAAAACAGATGATAAAACAACTTATTGATTATAGGCCGAAACGGAAAGTAGTTGATCATCAAAGCCACCCAGTGAGGGTGCAAATATTTTTTACCAACTTGTTTGTATAAAATTGCAAGAACAAAGTTTTGCGGTAGTTCTTATTCAGGCGCCTGCCATTCGAAGAATGACCTAATTATGTATTTCCGGCACTGCCAAGGTGCTCCTGCTGCGACAGGAGTGGGTTCACCCCTTTGTTTTGACAGTCATCTCTTGTGTTTAATTTTTGTTATGTTTTGGCCATCTGCTGTTCCCGCCAACAGCGCTTCTGAAAGGCACTGATTCATGGCAGTGCTTTACGAGTTTCTCTGCCATGGATGTTGGAAATACGGGCTAGCATGCTCAAGTTACTCGTCCTTAAGAACCAGCGTATTCGCTTCCAATCACCACCCATTTAGGAGGACTAGGGAAAGAGTGGAGCATCATCTCCAGACAAAAACCTCCTCCCCCCTCTTTCTTTTACACTAAGTCACTGCATTTTAAACCGGCGATGCAAAGTAGCTTAAACCTAGTACCTACGTGTGGCGGACCACTGAAGGGCGACAACAACAATACAAAAACCCTATATTCAGTTTTTTCCTCCGAGATATCTTGTTAGACGGTATGAAATAGTTATATCATGAATCAGATTTGCTTTTCTGTACCTCGGTTACTAATGAAGTTTGAAAGCGCATTGTTGTTTGTTTTATGAGCCGGCCGGCCAGATTGGCCGAGCGGATCTAGGTGCTACAGTCTGGAACCGCGCGACCGATACGGTCGCAGGTTCGAATCTTGCCTCGGGCATGGATGTGTGTGATGTCCTTAGGTTAGTTAGGTTTAAGTAGTTCTAAGTTCTAGGGGACTGATGACCTTGGAAGTTAAGTCCCATAGTGCTCAGAGCCATTTGAATCATTTTTATACAATAAAAGAAAGAAGTGTAGAAAGAATCTGATCTGCCACCTGTGTCTGCATGCCTTTACCTGTTTGTAGCTCTTGAAAACGGACAAATTCTTCAACCTCAGTTTTCACCTTTTAGCACTGACTTCTCTTAATGTCCAAATAGTGGTACGATCCCTGATTACAGCATGATTTTTGAACCGAGTTGCGAAACATTACAACCCATGGAGAATACTGGTGATATTTTGTAATATTCAACCACTTATAACTTTTCTAGAATACCGGCGAACAGTGGACGGACTAAGGTTTCTTTTATTTGCCTAGTTAATTTAATATTTTGATTCTCTGTACATTGAAACTGAATCAAAATGTTTCTATCTACGTTCGATTTCTACATTTATTGCACAAAATAACAAGAATAAAAAACTAAAAGTCGGCTGTTTCATAAACCGGCTATTTTGAGCGGTTTTAAGAATGAGGTTAAGCTGGTGTGGGAAAAAAAAGTAATCGAAAACCGATTGTTCCAGCGATTACCACCATTCCTACGCCTCACTTCCATGACTGCATCTGTCCAGACGTGCGTGTTGTACTAATTTACTACATCTACATCCACATATATACTCCGCAATGCACCATACGGTGCGTGGCGGAGGGTACCTCGTACCACAACTAGCATCTTCTCTCCCTGTTCCACTCCCAAGCAGAACGAGGGAAAAATGACTGTCTATATGCCTCTGGACGAGCCCTCTCTCTTATCTTTGTGGTCTTTCCGCGAAATATAAGTTGGCGGCAGTAAAATTGTACGGCAGTCAGCCTCAAATGCTGGTTCTCTAAACTTCCTCAGTAGCGATTAACGGAAAGGACGCCTCCTTTCCTCCAGAGTCTCCCACACCCGAGTTCCTGAAGCATTTCCGTAACACTCGCGTGATGATCAAACCTACCAGTAACAAATCTAGCAGCCTGCCTCTGAATTGCTTCTATGTCCTCCCTCAATCCGACCTGATAGGGATCCCAAACGCTCGAGCAGTACTCAAGAATAGGTCATATTAGTGTTTAATAAGGGGTCTCCTTTACAGATGAACCACACCTTCCCAAAATTCTACCAATGAACCGAAGACGACTATCCGCCTTCCCCACAACTGCCATCAATTACATGCTTGTCCCACATCATATCGCTCTGCAATGTTACGCCCAAATATTTAATCGACCTGACTGTGTCAAGCTCTACAATACTAAAGTAGTATTCAAACATTACGGGATTCTTTTTCCTATTCATCTTCAATAATTTACATTTGTCTATATTTAGAGTTAGCTGCCATTCTTTACACCAATCACAAATCCTGTCCAAGTCATCTTGTACCCTCCTACACTCAGTCAACGACAACACCTTCCCGTACACCACAGCATCATCGGCAAACAGCCGCACATTGCTATCCACCCTATCCAAAAGATCATTTATGTAGATAGAAAACAACAGCGGACCCACCACACTTCCCTGGGGCACTCCAGATGATACCCTCACCTCCGATGAACACTCACCATCGAGGACAACGTACTGGGTTCTATTACTTAAGAAGTCTTCGAGCCACTCACATACTTGGGAACCAATCCCATATGCTCGTACCTTAGTTAGGAGTCTGCAGTGGGGCACCGAGTCAAACGCTTTCCGGAAGCCAAGGAATATGGCATCCGTCTGATACCGTTCATATATAGTGAGTCCTGCCTCATCTAGACATTACTCGTCACCAGTAAAACGGCCCATATTTCAACAGCTATTGACTTTAGGAGTTTTTTTTTTTTCAAGTTTTGGCCAATACTGCAGTAGCTCCTCTAGGAATATGAGACAGCTCTTCTTAAACGCCCTGTGTATCTCAATGCTTCCGAAGAAAATGGTTACCGAAGTGCGAGGACAAACGTAGACCCGCTTCGGCGGGGCGTGAAATCGGCGGAGTGGCCTTGAGCCGGGCTGCGGCACGGCCGCCGCGGCGAGAATGCGGACCGAGCCGTGCGGGGGGCGGCGTGTCTGGCGCGCCCGGCGTGCCTTCGGCGGTCCGCGTGTCACCTCCTGCACGGCCCATCCGGGCCAAACAAATGCCGCTCGCTGCAGCCACGCGGGCAGCTCGCCCCGCCCCAACCCTTGCCAGCCATTAACACTGTTTGAGTCTCGGTGTGGGTCGACTGAGGGCCTACTGTCACAGCAACGAAGGACAAATACAGCTCTTTCTACACATGTGAAGCGGCACGTGGAAGGCCCATGACTCGTACCTCGATTTCCCACTTTTCACGATGGGCCGCCACGCCCCTTAAGCCGTCGGCACGCGGACCGTGCTGTCGAACGTCAACGTTGAGCGTGCCAAGTTCAACGTGTTGCTGAACGCTCAGGAACGATGCGACTTGTGCATACGGTACGTGTGCCCCAACGTGGTATACGCGATCGCAACGCACTCCAGCGGCAGTTTGAGGGATGTTTCTAGTTCGTAAATCACACTGTTTACTCAACGGATCCGCGTAAAATTCGCACGTTAGCTCTATTAAAACGCAAATTTCCTCCATCGTCCACGAAAAGGAAAATACCATGTCCAATCAATAACGACACAGGTTTATAAAAGTTCCATTACAAACAGTGCTGGGGGACTGATGACCTTCGCTGTTTAGTCCCCCTTAAACATCCCAACAACCACCACCACCACAAACAGTGCGGTACAAATCTGTAATACTTCTCCGCATAAGATAAACATTATTTCATCATTCCCACATTTTAGTAAAACCCCAAGGCCAGTCTTACTTGATCACTATTCCTACCCAGCAGCAGAATCTTTTGCAACATGTGAATTACGAAGCGTAAAAGATATCTTTATACAAGTAGCGCAAGCTGTCCTGTAGATTAAGCCAATCGAACAAAGTCACGGTTCTAGGCGCTACAGTCTGGAACTGCGCGACCGCTACGGTCGCAGGTTCGAATCCTACCTCGGGCACGGATGTGTGTAATGTTCTTAGGTTAGTTAGGTTTAAGTAGTTCTAAGTTCTAGGGGACTCATCACCTCAGATGTTATGTCCCATAGTGCTCAGAGCCATTTGAATTTTGAACAAAGTCACCCCTCAAAAAGAGGTGAACTTATATTTACATAACATCAAATATTATAGCATATACTTATATTAAACTAATAATAAAGTATCAGAACCCAACAAAAACGCGAATGTAAGGAAAAAAGTTTTGGAAGTGTTAAGACGCGAACCATCACCTTAACGGAGCCTCATTACTGGACAGAGACGCTACTTATTACGCTAATCCAACAACATGCTCCTTGTATATAATCATATTGCGTTACGCCTTGCTAAAAACGTTAATCGTAGATAATGATGTTACTAATTGAAATTTAATTATAAGAAATTATACCAAGAACAATGCGTTTTTGGTGGATCTTCAGTGTGTCGCTGCCTTCAAATAGCCGACTCTCATAATACGCAAGTTACAACAATTCTTTTGCCACGAATATGATGTTTGTCATTATTTTATGGAACGAATCACACAACTAACAGCGGGTTTTCCAGTGATTCTCAATTTGCTGGTGCTCAGGAACGGCATATATACATATAGACTTGAAATGAATGCCAATATGACGCCTCACAATTCAGTACTGAAGGCAGACGGCGTGCGTGTGACGTAGGTGGCGTTGTGTTGGTCAATGCTCAGACGCACGCTCAGAATATCTGACATGCCAGATATTGCTCTGCACGTTTGGAAAGACTCCCGAACGTGCTATTGCACGCTATGACTTCAGAAACTCGGCACGCTCAACGCTCGAATGCACGGTCCGTGTGCCGACGGCTTTAGGCATCCGAGCGCACCTCCTTGACTGGCTCCTCTTTTCTTTTTTTTTTTTTTTTTTCACTCGCTGGATCACTACAAATTTCGAAACTCTCCTGCGCACGGGTTCTCCCATACTGATCGTCCTTGTCCCAATTTTAATATATATCCATATTTAGCAATTATATACAACCACTCGCTCACAGAAAGATCCAGTCTTTACTGGAAAATTGCTCAAGTCACACCAATACCCAAAAAGGGAAGTAGGAGTAATCCGCTGAATTACAGACCTATATCACTAACGTCGATTTGCAGTAGGGTTTTGGAGCACATACTGTACTCGAACATTATGAAGTACCTCGAAGAAAACGATTTATTGACACACAGTCAGCACGGTTTCAGAAAATATCGTTCTTGTGAAACACAACTAGCTCTTTATACTCAAGAAGTAATAACTGCTAGCGACAGGAGACGTCAAATTGATTCCATATTCTTAGATTTCCAGAAAGCTTTCGAAACCGTTGCTCACAAGCGTCTTCTAACCCAACTGCGTGCCTACGGATTATCGCCTCAGTTGTGCGTCTGGATTCGTGATTTCCTGTCAGAGAGGTCACATTTCGTAGTAATAGACGGAAACTCATCGAGTAAAACAGAAGTAATATCCGGCGTTCCCCAAGGAAGTGTTATAGGCGCTCTATTGTTCCTGATCTATATTAACGACATAGGAGACAATCTGAGTAGCCGTCTTAGATGATGTTGTCATTTACCGTCTTGTAAAGTCATCA
Organism: Schistocerca americana; assembly: GCF_021461395.2. Classification (NCBI taxonomy): domain Eukaryota; kingdom Metazoa; phylum Arthropoda; class Insecta; order Orthoptera; family Acrididae; genus Schistocerca; species Schistocerca americana. The sequence goes on from NC_060119.1 coordinate 853,299,496, forward strand.
GATGATCAAAACGACTTGCAGAATGATTTAGATAAGATATCTGTATGGTGCGAAAAGTGGCAATTGGCCCTGAATAAGGGAAAGTGTGAAGTTATTCACATGAGAACTAAAAGAAATCAGCTAAATTTCGATTACACGATAAGTCACACAAATCTGAAGGCTGTAAATTCAACTAAATACTTACGGATTACAATTACAAATAACATAAATTGGAACGATCACATAGATAATATTGTGGGTAGAGCAAACCAAAGACTGTGATTCACTGGTAGAACACTTAGAAGGTGCAACAAAGAGACTGCTAACACCACGCTTGTCCGCCCTATTCTGGAGTATTGCTGAGCGGTGTGGAATCCGCATCAGGTGGGACTGACGGATGACATCGAAAAAATACAAAGAAGGGCAACTCGTTTTGTATTATAGCGAAATAGGGGAGATAGTGTCACAGACATGATACGTGAAGTGGAGTGGCAATCATTAAAACAAAGGCGACGGGATCTTCTCACGAAATTTCAGTTTTCTCCTCCGATTGTGAAAACATTCTGTTGGCACCCACCTACATAGGGAGAAATGATCATCACGATAAAATAAGAGAAATCAGGGCTCGCACAGAAAAATTTAAGTGCTCATTTTTCCCGCGTGCCGTTCGAGAGTGGAACGACAGTGAGACAGCTTGAAGGTGGTTCATTGAACCCTCTGCCAGGCACTTTATTGTGAGTAGCAGACTAATCACGTAGATGTAGATGTAGATCCCTTCAGTGGGAATTGGCCGGCCGCCGACCGCAATAGCGCTAATGGGCATCTGTAGTGTGTGGAGAATCCGGGTCTGACGGCGAGACGTGCTAAGGTCGTCCGTGCAGTTGCGACCACAACTGTGTCCGAATGGCGCAGTGGTCGGCGCGTCTGCCAAGTTAAGTGGGAGACCCTAATTCGAATCTTGGTCTGGCACTAATTTTCAACTTTCTCCATTGTTTTTATCAAACCCCACTGGCAGCTAATGTCTTTATTTCCTTTGTGTCTTGATTGATATTTATGTTCAATGATGACTGATATTTACAGAATATCTATGCTGGAAGTTTAAGCAACGAAGTTTCAAAATCGATATGAGATCTTTGCAACCAGTAACAGTGATATTAAAGACAAGATATCGGCCCTCCTTTCGTCACTTTAATGAATCTTTTTTTTTTAAACACCTCTCAAAAAATTGGTTCAAATGGCTCTGAGCACGATGGGACTTAACTTCTGAGGTCATCAGTCCCCTAGAACTTAGAGCTACTTAAACCTAACTAACCTAAGGACATCACACACATCCATGCCCGAGGCAGGATTCGAACCTGCAACCGTAGCGGTCTCGTGGTTCCAGACTGTAGCGTCTAGACCCGCTCGGCCACTCCGGCCGGCAAATACCTCTCGTAACGAAATCAGTGCACTGATTAAAGGAGCAAAAACGGCATTTGTAAGAAGAAGTCATAGATTGCGTTTTGCCCACATGCTCAATTTGGTTGCAAAAAAGTGCAATGAAAAGACTGAAAAGCTGCCTGAATTGATTGCTGCTGTAAAGAGAATTGTACTGTGGTGCATACGGAATGAAGCAGCAGAGTATTGCGCTAAGAAAACAATGAAATCTCGAACTAATTCAACAAGTATCCACTAGGCGGAATTCAACGTTCTTTACGAGTGAAACATTTCTGCAACTGCGTCCAATGATTAACAATATCTTTAATTGCCACGCTAGTCCGCCACCAATGCTAACAGCGGCAGATAATGTGTCGTTAGCAGATGGTCCTGACATTACACGGCCTATAGAAAGGCTACTCGTGAAATTTGCCTAGAAAATTATATTACAAGCAGTGCAGTAATCCCCAGCAGCTACTATGTTGAATATCAAAATGTCTGGCTTGCAACCAACTGGGGTGACCCACCCTCCTGTATTTCCTGGGATTTCCAGTATTACAGCAATTTTTATAATCCTCCTGACTCCCTTCTTGAACGCATGTTTCTTCCGTGTACTTCGCCAGTGATCATTCTTATAAGCGTTAATGGCGCGAATTAACATTCATAGTTCAAATTCCCTGGCCAATAGCTCTAAAAATTTTCGTATTATAATCGATACTATTGTCGATATATAAGCTTTTTACTGTTCGTGCTTCTATGGAAAGAAGACGGTTTCACTCCAGGGAATGCGAGGGACGAAGAAAGAATGACAACTCAAATTTCTAATATTTACATAATTAATACAATGTCATAAAGAAATATAAATATGCACCTTTAATATGCTAGTCACACACCATGATTTGACTATTGCTACTAAGTGGCAAAAAAAATCTAATGGACATTTTTACCTTAATTGGTCTAACAGTTTCTGTTAAGTAATTCACCTATGGAGTAGGAGAAGTTGGACACCAAAAGTCTTTCAATGTCTGTTTCAAGTGTGCTTTGTCTGAAACTAAGCTGTTAATGTTTACTGACAACTTATTGAAAATGTGTTTTCCTGAACAATGGACCCCATTTTTGGACCAAGGAAAGTGATTTCAAGTATTTATATTGACTGTTTTTATTCCTAGTGTTGATATTGTCTACTGAGCTATTGGTTGGAGGAAAAGGACATATTACTTACAGTGAACTTCGTTAATGAATAAATATATAGAGAAGCAGCAGTTAGTGTATCCAGCTATCTGAAGAGCTTTGGCACGCTGTTCTTGAATTTACACCACAAATGAGTCGTATCACTCGCCTTTGCGCTCTTAAAATTGTTTCTCGCTATATGGAGTTACCAGAAAATATGGTACTGTACAAGATAACAGAGTAATAATAATCAATGTATGACACATTTTTATATTTATATTTCCTTTGTCACACATTCCAAGAAAATGCGATGTTGCTGTAGCTGTGCAGGTGAAATTTACTGCGACTAAACTTCCTTAAAATCATAGAAATGTGATCAAATGTTGGCTGACCTGCAACCAATGACCTATTGGAGAGAATCTGAAGAGTAACGTCATAATAGAAATCAAAAAGTGCTTACTACCAACTGAACATGTTAACGTATTAGCCATACTGACATTGCTCGATCCTAGATTCAAGAACATATACTTTCCAAATGCATTAGCCTCTTTGAAGGCCTTCACAACCATCAAGAATTTTCTTGTAACTGTTGAAATTGCCGTCAGTAAAAAAAAATAAAGAAAAACACCTCCGACATTGCCAGCGTTTGATAGACAGTTATGAAAAGCAGGAAATGCTCTCTTTCAACAACTGAAAAGAAAAAGCTTTGTTTTTATAGATTATGTATAAAAACTAGTGTGATATGTAAAGCTAAATTTTGCTGTATTTATTACCTAACAAATACGCTGCTACGTGTACTTGTATTTTCCTTTTTAAGCCATCTCATCAATTCATCATTTACCACTGATGAAAAACATGGATGTTTTGGGCTGACTTATTATTGGCTCTACTATAGTGAAATCGAAATCAGTATTAATGATTTGCCAACATCGAACAACTGTATTCACCAACTCCAACATGTTGTCGTGATAACTTGCTCAGGTTTTAGACAGAAGCCATCAGCCTACAGTTTCCTTGCAGTTAAAGTCTGCTTGCGCGGCTGCTTCGCGCGTTAACCACACCCCATCACGTGGCATGTTTTGTTTCCTGTGTTAGTGTTGCTGCAATTCTAGGCAGCTATGGCTTTCACGCAATACCGACAGATTTTTACACCTCACGCTTGAAAAGTGGCAATAATGGTGCAAGATGTCAGAAATCTACTTTTGTACCTATCTGCAAACTGTGGATGAGAGAATTGTCCTCTACTATTCATTATTGTCGATACTTTTTCCATTTCCTATTTGTGCAGATTTTCACTAGCATTTATTCTCTGAAACTACACAGTACTAAACAGCTAACCCGGGGCACGATCCCATTTGCAGGTCCCTATCTAACTGCTTCCACTGGTAAAAAAAAATTCGTTTTCCATATTTCACGCACCTACTTACCAAGTTTAAAAAAATTAAAATGCTGTCATAATCTGTTCATTTAGAGCCATAATCTCATGTTAAAGGCTTAACACAACAAATCGAACACTACAGACACCGTGTACATATCTTGAGGCAACGTAAATCACGGCGCGCAAATGACGCAGATTATATGCGTCCAGTATTTGAGAATGAGAATACTTAGCGACTTACAACGAACTTCATAACAGCTAGCTGACAAACCCAGCATAGCCCAGGTATTCACTTCGCCAGTTTTCTATTAGAAACGGAAACAAAAAATGAACTGCTTTGGAGTGAGGAATCGAAAAAATTTCATGTCCATGTATTCATGTATACATCTTCGAAATTTTGAAACAGTCGTAAAAGAAATATGCATAACGAACAAATGTATAAATACAGCACCCAAATTAAGAAACATGATCCCGTACAGTTCCTGTACGCTGATAGAAGATGCTTCGCGTGTCTCCAACGCGATTTTGTAAACGTATATATGGCAGCACCTCTTCGCAGCTCTACAGACGGCTATCGTTTTCGCCTACAGCAGTTTGCGCTGCGCATTGAAAGCTGTCAAATGGCTGCGGGGTGTCACGGATTTCCTTAGGTTGACTTGACTGTAGGAGTGTCTCAATAGTAAAAAATGAATGTATTAAAACTTCATGCATTTTGTTTATGACATATTTCTTGAACTCTTGTTTCATACACGACATTTTCGTGTAGGTAGGTACGTTTGGCAGCATATGTATATACTGTCTGCGAAATATGCTGCGAATAGATTTAGCAGCAAAGAAGTAATACATTTAAACGTCATTCATGATGCAGCAGTTTATCACACATCTCACTATTTCTGACGTCATTTCTCTTGAATTATGATAAGTAGGTGACTCTTACCCCGACTGCGATTGTTACCTGATTGTAAGGGACATGAGTACCGTGTTTGGTTGAAATCGGCCCAGTGGTTTAGGAGGAGATGTGCAACACACACACACACACACACACACACACACACACACACACACACACACGTACGTACGTACATACATCCATTTTTATAATATGTATGGATTTCAAACCTTTACGAAACTTTCTTACTGACACTCCCTACATAATGAAGAACGGAAAAAAAATTTACCAGTAGCTAATTTTCACCGTTCATGCAATAAAACTGCAGCATCAGACATTGCTTCTTAATTTATAATCTATTTACTACTAAATCAATTCCTAACTCATTTTGCACACCCCACTGAATACTCCTGAAAAATTATATCACTGTACGACACATAGTTTGGGAGGTACGACGTTTTATACATGGGAGTTCCATTCTCTATATAATCGATGATGAGAGCTTAATGGTGGTTCTCCTGAAACAGGTGAGCAACTAAATGGGCCATCAAAAATATCTTAAATCAACTATACATTCGAATCAACGGTATTCCAGATCTCCTGCGGTACTAACTATATTTAGTATGAAATCTAGCAACGTACATTCAACTTTCCCGTCGAGATGTCATTAGAGACATGTCCACAGCCCAGTTTCACGTGCAAGTGGGAGGAATCCGGCCATGACCTTATCGAAGAAACTACCCCGATATTATACTTACATTTTCTAACGAAAACATGGAAAACCTAAATCAGAGTGGCTGGTTTGTGATTTTAACCCTGTTGCCTCCGGAATACACGCCCGATACTTCATGTATTGTACCCTTTCGCTTGGAAACGTCAACAGTATGCCAACATTCCACACTAGATTGTAAATGCATTAATCATATTCAATCATCCTTCCAGTAACCGTGCTTGAAATACTGGTTATACGAGGGTTGGAACTTTAATAGTGGCAACTATTTGCTTACAGCTCGTACAAAATAGATACATGTTTCAAAGTTTTACTGATCTTCAAACTAGTCAACAGCATTGTGTGTAACCCGTTGCCAGCGATGTGGAAGTCGTAGGATACTCTCAGCAGTGCCAGTTGTGTTGATAGTTCGAGCGGCGCTGTCTATTGCCCGACAAATTTGTAGCAGTTCTGAAGCGAATCCCGTGAAGTGTTTCCTTCAGTTTAGAAATCGAGTTGAACTCACGAGGACTTAAGTCAGAAGTGTGCAGTAGATGGTATAGCACCTAGCAGCTCCATCAATCAAACAAATCAGTAACAGATTGTACTGAACGTGCTTGAGAATTGTCCTGCAAAGGATGGTCAGGTCCAGCAGAAAGTGTCATCACTTCTGTCTCTAAGCTGGTCGTAGGTTGTGTTCCAAAAATGAAATGTCCTGATTCCAGGCCAACAGCAGGTACCTCACAGGTACATGAGTTCGCAAATACCAAAAGATGTATCTTAATGGCCGTACCTTTTGATTACAATGACTTAGAAGCTTACATTTATTACACCGCCATGGAACCATAGACCTTACTACGTGACATAAATTCTCTCTTGATCGTCTGCCCATTTCTAAGAAAAAGGGGTCTTAACAGACGGACGGACAGAAAGTCAGTCGTACAATAAATGACGAAAAAAATACTTTTTTCTTGTGATATAATTACAAATTAACACTTTCCGGATCTTTTTCCTTGTCTTGTACTGTGAAACCTTGCTTTCTGCCCTCCCAAATTTCATGATTCTAGGTCAACGCGAAGTATTCAACAGTTTCTGATGAATGAGTTTGAGAGTATCAAAATATGTGACATAAATGGCCGTATCTTTTGATTAGTATGACTTAGAAGCTCCAACTTCTTACAACTCCGAAGGACCATAGTATATGATATAAATTTCAACTTGACACCTCTACCCACAACTGAGAAAAATGGGTCCTAGCTGTCGGACGGACACACAGACAACAAAGTGATCCTGGAAAGGTTCCGTTTTCACCGACTGAGGACGGAACCCTAAAAAGCTCAGGATAAACAAAAGGGCCACAGAAAAATTAATTGAAGACTGCATCTACCAGGCAACTTGCGGTGCATACCAAGCAGTGCACAAAGGACACAACTTCTGGAACGTTATAAAAAGCGTCTTATGATCTCAGAGCACAAAAATTCTGATAGTTATTTCACAGCGCATCACAGCCTCACTATAGATAATATAAACCATACGTATAGCTTGAGGGAAATCAACCAGTAAATAAGGATAAAAGGGACTCGTCACATCTAAAAATGAATAATAAAAATGGCATGGAAGCAATATTCTCTTCATAAACCATTTTTACGGTGATACCTTCAGAACGAGCACATAATTTCAAAATATTGGCTCCATACCTCCTCATGTATATATATACGAACACACATATTTTACGATTTAGTGTCTACTCGCAAGTCGTAATAGGTTCCAACAGGATTGCTACCTGAAACTATGGTGATTCGGGTGACAACGAACAAGCAGCTGCAGTATAAAACAGCGCTTAGTTTTAATGCTGGGTTCATATTTAGAACGCACGTTAACGAAACTTCTGTCACTTTGTAACAATATAACTAGCAACGAAACGCTAATAACATGTAATATAAGAGATATGATAAAAAATGTCATGTAGGAAAGTCTTTAGATAAAATTAATACAAAATTTTCAGCAGAAAATCTATTTCGAGAACACAAGCAATGAGATATCAGTTATTCAACGGCCGGCCGGTGTGGCCGAGCGGTTCTAGGCGCTTCAGTCTGGAACCGCGCGATCGCTACGGTCGCAGGTTCGAATCCTGCCTCGGACATGGATGTGTGTGATGTCCTTAGGTTTAAGTAGTTCTAAGTTCTAGGGGACTTATGACCTCAGATGTTAAGTCCCACAGTGCTCAAAGCCAGTAATTCAACGATTCTACAAGTAGAGACCAGAGATGATGGCCAGGTAATGAAACGTGTCCGGACGAGTACAAGAACGGAAAAGAAACTGTTTCGCGAAGGCAAACCTGCAAAAATTCGGGGCAGACAATCACGCAGTGTGAAGGTGAAGTCTTGTTTCTGCAATATCTGTACGATACGGCCACGGTGAAAGGAATCTTTCAGTAACAAATTATCGGAAGTGCAACTGTACACAGTCCTTCTTTCTGGTCGGATTCGTCAATAAAAGCGAGCTCCTCGCGCTCGTTGTTTCCAGATAACAGCGAGAAATATATTCAAGAATTACACATGAGATGCGTCAACAGCTATTCTATATAAAGATGAGGAAATAATTAATGGTAAGTAGCTCTTCCTCAAGCATGCGTTACGCATATGAGGTAACTAAAGACAGCACTGTCGGAATACGGGGATATGATCGACCGATTTACTCGTTACTGCAAATGGCGTCTCGCAGGTAAGCGCGAAATGAGCGTAAGATAAGAAACGGAGAGTGAAGGAGGTCTTCGTACGCGACAAAAATCGGAAATCTCTCAAACAACAACTAGGGAAGGAGGCCGAGGGATTTTACATGCCAGTATCAAGTATCCATTCATATCAGTTACAAAAACGGGAAAAAACCTCGATGTAGCAGTGAGTGTGATTATGTCCACCCATCACCGCAAGCATGCAAGCAAACATGGCGCTATACCTTATCATTAACATGGACGCAGAGTGTTCTGTCTCCTGTATCTATCAGATCGCAAAAACTTTTGAAATTTGGCGGTACCGTCTGACGAAAAAATGTCATTATTGCCACAACACCAAGCGGAAGGACACACTTGGCTGTCTGGGGTTAGGTGACTGCTAGTGAAGTCCCATCCGATATGGACTCCAGGGAATATGCTCATAAGAACGAATACTACCAATTGTTCAGTTGCTGTATCATGTAGAAGACATACCTATCATTCACTCCGTGCGCGGTAACAGTAACAGCGGAGTCCACACATCAAAAACATGCAATAATTGGCTGAACTTTAATACACTAGAATCTGCGCTCGAAAGGCCGGCAAGTCGACAGGACTTGGATTCAATAGACTTGGTTTTAAAAGACCTACTTTTTTGTATATTTAAATGTTATCATTTATATTCCGTTTTTTATGCGTTGTTCGCATATGCTCATAAGAACGAATACTACCAATTGTTCAGTTGCTGTATCATGTAGAAGACATACCTATCATCCACTCCGTGCGCGGTAACAGTAACAGCGGAGTCCACACATCAAAAACATGCAATAATTGTTAAGAACCACATCGATATTGAGAGCGCTTGAATGCCGTTCAAATTGTAGCCGACACACTAGAGGTCGCAATCACTCCCACATCTATTGATCCACAACTGTTTCAGCAGTGAAAATTCGTAGTGCTCACATGAACAAGGAAATTGACATAATTTTCAGTTTCGTTTTAATTATTTTTATCATTGTTTTCCCAGAATGATAGGTCATTAAATCAAGTCGAAAACTACCTTTTTGTTATATTTCGACATATCTTTCAATAGTGACAAAATACTGCTCACTGTGCTATCATTTTCGCTTTTCATTTAAATATAATAAGGCCACCAACAGGAAAGTGCCTTGATTCAGTCTGCATAGAAATCCAGGAGCAAATAACTTTTAAGAATTATTTATAACAAAATCACTATAAATTTTAAGGACTTGCGACTGTAACGCCATTAAAAATTCAAAAGAATGCCTGTATGTATGCGATTCCTCATTTAATAAACATGTTATTACGTGCATATTTGATCTTGACATGTCATTCTCTGATTTAAAAAAAATCAACGAATTAGAATATGTTAGGTCGTTTTTTCGTGGCCATGTCCAAAATCAGTAATTTAATAAAATATTACGACGTGCTCGCCTTAAATTCAAACACTTTTTCTGTTTGGAAATTACCGTAAACGAACGTTGTTTCACGACGAAACAGCACCACGAAAATTATCATCACCAGATCTTATATACTGAGATGATTCGTTATTTTTTTTTAGTGACGCATTTTGCGGTATTAGTTCGGTCTCTTATAAATGCAATACGCAGAAATCCCTCGCTAAAATGCAGGAAGCAGACGCGCACATTCTATGATAGTGACAGCTTTATTCGACTACACAGTCAGATTGCGAATTGGTACTGTCTCACAGTGCAACACAATCACCTGCCCACCATACCATGACCTGGCTTTGGTTAGTTAACACCAAAGCGTAAGTACTATATTCGAAAACAAATTAAGGCATTCTCTGTTCCTCCAACAGTTTGCTGCCAAGCAGTGTACACTTCCGATGAACGGCAGAATTGCTGAGAGATTCGTCACGTATTTCGATATTCTGCAAATATCGTGGTCGTAACAGAATATATAAAGCTTCGTTTGTTGAATTTCAGACGTAAAAATTACTTTAAACAAAAGTGTACAAAGTAGAACAAAGCTAGCGTATTTATAATGCTTCACAGATTAACTACACCAAACGCGTCAGTGAACACGTCCAATATTTCAAGAAAATTGGGTTTACCGGCCTGTTGGTAAACACAACAGCCATTGTTTATGGAACAGGGAAGCACTGCTGGGACGGGGCCGGCCCGTGCCAAATCGGGAAGGTGACGCTCGGCAACCTGTTGCGAGAGAACCGCCGCTCCGCCTTCGCTCTGGCACAAGTCCAGCAGAGCTCCCTACAGCTCGCTCTGCCATCTACTCGCCACACGCGATACTACATGTATGACCGCAGTTCCAAAGTCTTCCACTAGATAGCAGATGGCTAACTCTGACCATCCTATAGCACGGGCGTACCAATGTCAAACTATTCGTCTTATAGCTCCCTAACAAAGTACAAACATGTTAATAATATATGCCTATGTGGAGTACGCAATTTGCTGCCAGTCATTGGAAGCACCACTATGAAACAAAATTCTCAAACTGTCACCTCTACAAAAACACTATTGTTTCGCAGAAAAAGAGAGGGAATATGCTCTGTAAATGCAGGTTTCAAATGACGTAGTTTGTTATATGATCAAAACCTTAACCTGAAGTTCAGAATATCAACAATTGCGACAGCACAGGCAATGTGTTGGCTGTTCTGTTGACGACGAGTACTCTGGAAGATATTCAGTTGCATTGAAAACACTCCAAAACTTTCACGATGTTGACACCCATACCTCAAAGCGCGCTTGCCAGGCGACTCATCTCGTAACTATAATAGCCAATTCATGTAGCTCACTATTCTTACTAGCCAATGGCATGCAAGTTCTACTGAAGCTTGAGAATAAACTATAGAAGAACAGTGTCCTGATTTGATAAACGCTGTCACAAGTGAATGTTTAATTGCACATGTTCTCTTTAGCACGATAACAACATTGCATAAGTAGTGCAGCTACTGTGCCCCGAATAAAAGCCGAATTCGATTTTACGACTGACAGCATTAATGTTTGGCAATCATTTACAAAAACCACACGATGTTTTCAAAGCGAGCAATAAACGGTTGATACCTGTCTAGGTACGTTGATAAATCTTTTTAAGCAGCAAGTTGATGAAGCTGGGCTTTTTTAACATACAGTTGTATCCCGACAAGACATAACATCACCAGATTTTTGTATGGCTCTCTGGAAGGTCATATATAACACTTTTCTCGGAAAATTATTGGAATGTAAATTATTATAATGTACACTTAAACTACATGTAGTAGGTAAAACAATAATATGCGTAATAGATGACGCCAAGTTAGATATATAGCATTAATAGGTACAGAATATAAACTAAGATTTGATGTAAAAATAGATGAAATTTTGTGTTTGTTGATATTCGCGAAGCTTAGAACTGGTACCGTTCTCTACTGAATAAAATACATTCCACTGTAAAATCTAGGCATCTTTGCAATGGAACAGAGGGAGAATTTAAGAGTATATTGAATGGATACCCTACTTGCAAATGGAGTTCGCGAATTTGTGGGACTAGACAAGTAATTCGGATCCACGGAGCTAGAGGTTGAAAGTGGATACTGCACTAGACGTCTGGGCAAACTCAGTATCATGGATGACTACAATTGGTAATGGGATCTATCTGTCAACCACCAGACTCACATCCTATGTTCCTGAAAACTTTAGAGGAAAAAATAAGTTTATTAGTCCCTGCTCAAAGTGTCTTCACTGGAAGAGAAAACTTCAATCATACAACTATCAACCGGGAAAATTACATTTTGGTAAGGTGTAAGTAACTTTTTTTGAGTACGTCAACATACAGATTGGTATCAGTGACCATGAAGCAGTTGTAGCAACATACAAAGTCAACTAAAACAAGTAGAAGGATTGATATGTTCAGGACACTAAATAAACAGCCAGCAGTGTAGTATCTAAACATGGGGCTCGAAACATTTAGCTTGTGGAAGGAACATGTAGAAGAATTGTGGGAAATTTGTAAGAATAGTTGACCATGCACTTATCAATACCTATTAGAACAGTTCGTGACTGGAGAGACGATTCACCGTACAAAGTCACTGTAAAGAACTTCTAAAGAAACAGTGACTACTGAATAATAGGGATAAAACAAAACATAGGGCTCCAGATAGAGAGATGCTGAATGAAACGCGTTTGGTTGTAACGAGAGAAAAGAGTGAAACCTCCAACAACTACTATAGCATAATATCATCAAAGGATTTCTCAAAAAACTCGAAGAAATTGTCAAATGTAAAGGCTGTTAGTGCTATCCAAGTTTTTGTCCAACCGCTCATGGACGAGACAGAAACTGAAACGGAGAGTAGCCAAGCAAAGGCAGAAACGCTGAACATAATATTGAAATATTACGTTACAAAGGCAAATCTAGGGGCCTTCCCCTAGTTTAATTCTCCTACCACTGCAAAGATGAGTAAAATACACATTAGTGTCAGAGACGTTGAGAAACAGCTAAAAACACTAAAATTGCGTAAGCTCCAGTGTCTGATGGAATCATTATCCGATTCTACAACGGCTGAGACAGCCCCTTTCTTTTTAATCATAATCTACTGTAGATCCCCGAAACACGAAACGGTCCCCAATAGTTTGAAGGAAGCACACAAAACCGTGCCCAGTAGTTTGAAGAAAGCACAGTTCACATCTGACTACAAAAAGGGTAGCAGAAGTGATGCACAAAACTACCGTCCAATACCTTTGACATCGGTTTCTTGTACAATCATAGAGAATATTCTGAGATCAAGAGGTGTCTCGAACGGAATGACTAATGGTGGGACAACCGACTGGTTTCAACAACCGATTGATCAGTCGTTTTTTTTTTTCGTTCAGTAGGTTTTTTCAGCCGAATGAAACAACCGAATGTAACTACACGATCCAGTCACATTAACGTGACCAGTGCCTATGTTCCACGTCAACGTGTAACAACAGCTCAAAGGGAGAATCTACATCTACATCTACGTGATTACTCTGCTATTCACAATAAAGTGTCTGGCGTAGGGTTCAATGAATCACCTTCAAGCTGTCTCTCTACCGTTCCATTCTCGAACGGCACGAGGGAAAAAAGAGCACTGAAATTTTTCTGTGCGAGCCCTGATTTCTCATAATTTATCGTGATGATCATTTATCCCTATGTAGGTGGGTGGCAACAGAATGTTTTCGCTGGCAGCACTGGTAGTGGAGGATATCTAAAGCGCGTCGGGTGAGGGAGAAGGGGTGGGGGGGGGGGGGGGGGGGGGCGGAGGGGGAGGGGACGTGGAAGACAGCGCAGTCGTCGTCGTAATGCAGAAATGGAGCGATTTGTCTGAAGTACAAAAAGGCATCATCATCCGCTGTCGAGCAAAGGGGGAAAGCGTTTCCGAAACGGCTAATTTGTAAATTGTTCGCCCGACGCCGTGGTTAAAGTATACCGCGCATGGCAAAATGGCGCCATCCAAAAGAACTTTGCCGCGTATGGGCCTCCGCAGCAGGTGGCTGGCTCATGCACCCAGGCTGACGTGACAAAGGCTGAATCTGCACGCCTGTACTGCAACTGGACGTCCACTGAGAGGTGACAGGTGGCCTTTTCATACGAATCACGTTTTATGCTGCATCGGATGGCCGTTGGTAAGTAGGGCGTGAAACATCCGAAAACAAACACACAGCAAAACCTTCAAACTGCCTACGAGCACTTCTATTTTTACGGCGGAGACAGTGGCAGTTTTGGATGCACTTGAGTTTGTCTCTAGCACTTCCTTCCCCAACATATTGATAGTATCTGACTCGCAAAGCGTTCTTAAAAACATTCAGTACAGTCGATGGAACAAAACAACCAACAGTTATATCTTGGATGTGATATATGAATATATTCGCAGCACACGCACTGACCGGACGATCCATTTGTTGTGGGTACCTTCCCACTCTGGTATCCACTATAATGATGAAGTTGATGCATTAGCCAAACAAGCGGCGACCTTAGGCACCGTCCTGGATCTGCACCTTCCTTATACAGACTACTTACGTGACGTCAAGAATCACGCAAGACAACAATGGCAGGAAATGTGGAACGTTTCTCAACAGACAAAAGGCAGTTATTACGCAGTGCTACAACCTCGGATTCCTTCACAGCCGTGGTTCATGAGGACACATCTGGACCGATCCACGATTTCTACCATCATAAGACTCCGCTTCAATCATGCCTCTTTCCCACAACATCTACATCGGATCAACGTTTACAGTTCACCAGCATGTGAGTGTGATCCTGAGTCGGAAGCTGATGTCAACCGCATCTTATTTATGTGCCCCAAATTTCTGAAGACATTGCTGAGTATGGGCTACCATCTTCCTCAATCAGCTTCTTCTCTTTTGTGTACTAAAGACGTTCGTCTATATAAAGTGATAGTTAACTTCATCAAGAGTACTGGTTACAATCTGTAGGTTTTAATGGTGTACGTAAATTATAAATATGTCTTGCTGATGAAGATATTTCAGAATTGGTGCGAATTGTAAGCCAAGACACTTTTAATTATTTTCCAATTCAATTCAATTCCATTTTTAAAACATTATGTACAAAACTGTATCAGTTAAGCTGTTTATTCTTGTAAATATGCATTTCTGTATTTGTTCATTCAATTATGTGTGCATTGTCACTATGTGTTGCCGATGGCTAAATTGAGTACACACTCAAAGGCCAAATAAACAAAAAAAAAAAAACAAAAAAAAACACAGCAACAATCGTTGTGGTCTGAGGAATGTTTTTGTCACATTCCGGGACATTCTCTGTGTGATCTTGTCATTATGGAAGGCACAACTGATCAACAAAAGTACAGTATGTTTCTATTCTCGTGGAACATGTCCACCCCTACATGCAGCTTGTTTTTCCTCGGCGCTATGGTATCTACCAGCAGGACAATGCGACGTGTCACACAGCTCCCACTGTGCTTACCATTCCGTCACCTAGCTCGGTAAAACGTTTCAAGAGTCAGCTTTAATTGATGACTCTACGAACATACTACAACTCCCCATGTACCCTTTCATGGGGATCATGAGGATAAGATTAGATACGCCACGCACATAAGGCATTTAAACAGTCATCGCCCCCTCGCTCTACAGGGTGAGTCACCTAACGTTACCGCTGGATATATTTCGTAAACCACATCAAATACTGACGAATCGATTCCACAGACCGAACGTGAGGAGAGGGGCTAGTGTAATTGGTTAATACAAACCATAAAAAAATGCACGGAAGTATGTTTTTTAACACAAACCTACGTTTTTTTAAGTGGAAACCCGTTAGTTTTGTTAGCACATCTGAAAATATAAACAAATACGTAATCAGTGCCGTTTGTTGCATTGTAAAATGTTAATTACATCCGGAGATATTGTAACCTAAAGTTGACGCTTGAGTACCACTCCTCCGCTGTTCAATCGTGTGTATCGGAGAGCACCGAATTACGTAGGGATCCAAAGGGAACGGTGATGGACCTTAGGTTCAGATGAGACTGGAACACCACATTACGTCCACATCCTAACACCTTTTTATTGGTCTTTTTCACTGACGCACATGTACATTACCATGAGGGGTGAGGTACACGTACACACGTGGTTTCCGTTTTCAATTACGGAGTGGAATAGAGTGTGTCCCACTGGAAACGCGTCGACGTATGTGGTATCAGCATGATGGTGCACCTGCACATTCCGCAATTAACACTAGGCTGACCCTTGACAGGATGTTCGACGGGCGTTTCATAGGACGTGGAGGACGCATAAATTGGCCAGCCCGTTCTCCTGATCTTACACCTCTGGACTTCTTTCTGTGGGGTACGTTAAAGAAGAATGTGTACCGTAATGTGCCTACAACCCCAGAGGATATGAAACAACGTATTGTGGCAGCCTGCGGCGACATTACACCAGATGTACTGCGGCGTATACGACATTCATTACGCCAGAGATTGCAATTATGTGCAGCAAGTGATAGCCACCACATTGAACATCTATTGGCCTGACATGTCGGGACACACTCTATTCCACTCCGTAATTGAAAACGGAAACCACGTGTGTACCTGTACCTCACCCCTCATGGTAATGTACATGTGCGTCAGTGAAAAAGACCAATAAAAAAATGTTAGCATGTGGACGTAATGTGCTGTTCCAGTCTCTTCTGTACCTAAGGTCCATCACCGTTCCCTTTGGATCCCTACGTAATTCGGTGCCATCCGATACACACGATCGAACAGCGGAGGAGTGGTACTCAAGCGTCAACTTTAGGTTACAATATCTCCGGATGTAATTAACATTTTACAATGCAACAAACGGCACTGATTACGTATTTGTTTATATGTTCAGATGTGCTAACAAAACTAACGGGGTTCCATTTAAAAAAAACGTAGGTTTGTGTTAAAGAACATGCTTCCGTGCATTTTTTTATGGTTTGTATTAACCAATTACACCAGCCCCTCTCCTCACGTTCGGTCTGTGGAATCGATTCGTCAGTATTTGATGTGGTTTACGAAATATATCCAGCGGTAATGTTAGGTGACTCACCCTGTATATGTGACTGGAACGGAAAGAACTGGTAGAATGAGAACTACCCCCTGCCATGCACTTCACAGTGGTTGTAATAGAGCATGGATGCAGATGTGGATTTCACTGTGATAGAACGTATGTCACTAAACGATGTATAATGTCTTCATGCTTTTAGCACGTTTAGCAAGGTACGAATGACTACTACAGCTCACAGACAATTATTTCGCACACATTATTAACCGTATCCTAAAACTCTTATCTTTTTGTCTGACACCACGTTGCGGAAAGATAATGATACCAGGTATGACGTCGAATGAAAACATGCGCCAACTGCTAATGCCAAAAGTAACTGTTCTGAAATCGTCCATGATGGGTTAAAATCTACGAGCAGTACTGCGTGGGATATGAAATAGACGAATCACATGAACTCAACGCTCTGAAAAACTGTCTGCAGACATACGTCAGCTAGTAGCGCACGAGGAATCAGACGGTGCCGTAACGAGAATGATTACAATGAACGTGTTCATAAAAAGACACGTTGACACAGAGAAATGCAGCATGAATTATCATGGACTTTTGATACTGAAAACAGCGTTCTAAAGTTGTTAAAAATCGAAAGTGGCACACACTCAAATGCCACATGACACTTGTTGTATCTGTTATCAGCACAGAATCTACTCGTTGAGCTGCTCCAGCGCATCGGGCACTTAAGGACTGTGTAGAAAACGTACGAGCGATAAAATGTCCATACCAAGACTGACAATTATTCGTCCAGTGATGGGCACGCGAATGCAGAGGGAAGCACTATGCGATGACTTGTCGTGTAGTCGTCTACCATCCGGACCGCCACAGCCAGGGAAGAGCAACTGGGTCAGCCAGCAGTCGTGCACCAATATGGGCCAACGAAGCAGCAGCGGCTTCCATCTTCAAACTCTTCGGTGGACAGAGAAAGCAGGACTTGGCACCGATATCTGGGCGACGGAAATCCGTATGGGCGAAAGCTAGCTTGCCTCTATCGGCGTCGTACAGCCAAATGTTAGCAATGGGTGCTGCGAAGCCTCAGCTTGAGCGGCAGTGCTTACGGATTCGGTAATTTTTACAAGAAGATTTAATTGGCAGTGTAGTACGCTTGGCGCAGTTGTAGCTGACAGTTCTTTAGCGTAGGAGGCGGAAATTTGCTTTTTGAAGCCTGTACGTAAATTATTACTCCAGAGTCACGAACACTGTAAAGTGTCTGTATGAGGAACTACGAGGGACATTTAATAATTAGACAAATTGATGTAGAAATGAAACAGTTTGTATGAGTAGTTCTGTACTTTCATAACCTTAGGTTGGCATCACTGGAATGAGCTCAGAACAGATGATGGATAAAACTTGTTTTGTTTATAACCTCATTCATTCTCACATTAGTTGGATAACATTCAGTGATTCGTTGTTTCCTTTATGAAGGTGAAAAACGGGCTAAAATCTTTTGTTGAATCATTTTGCACTACGGTGAAAGTTGTACGAAACGCGGAGACGTTAATAAGTGGGTAGAACAGATCAAAAACGGTCGAACCTCAGTGACATGTCGTTTGTGATGCCCGAGATGTCGTCTTTTGTGATTATTTAGATGATCGGCGTACAGTAAACAGTGCCTACGACATGCTATTGAACAACGTAAATCCAGCAACGAGAGAAAAACGTCGGGGACGTAAAAAAAAAAGCGTGTACTACTACACGACAATGTTCGTCCCCCTTCACACCGCTCAGCTGACCGAAGAAACCACTACACTCCAGATTTAGCTCCCTCAGATTTTCATTTGTCTGGTCCACTGCATGACGTGGAAAACTGTTCAGTAACAAAGAGGAAAGTGGATCAAACAACAAGACAAAGACTACTTTGCGTCCTTTATTAAAAAACTAGTTCATCGTTGGAATAAGTCTATTGATATCGTTGGGAATTATGTTGAGAAGTAATAAAAGCCTCATTTTGTAAAGATGTAGATCCTTTCTTACACCAATTTGTCTCTTTAATTACTGATTTACGCTGGAAAATATTGTATTCCAGTTTTGGCCACCAGGGGTAAATTTGGCGCTGTGAATGCAAGAAAGACGTGTCGAAATGTTTCCATATGTAATGGATTAGGAGCGGGATGTAGGCAGAAAAAGTCAAACAAGTTAAAAGGGCATAATGTTGACTTTATTATTAATAGCCACTTACACAAATTGTTCAATGTGACGTCTACGAGATGCTGCATCCGTAAAACGCCGTGATCAATAGTTGCCCGCAGCAGTTCAGGTGGAACCTGAGCAACGTGTTCCTGTACACTGGCCTTCAGATCAGATAGACACCGAACGTGTCCCTCGTAAAAAGTTTTCTTTTAGATATTCCCAGAGTCACATGCACGGAGATCAAGCGATCTTGCAGGCCATGCATCTGGAAAACCTCTGGAGATACCACGTTCGTGTACGGCTGCATAAAGCAGATCTTTCAAATTGCGCTGCTCCAAAGCCTGACAACCCCCTGGGGGTATTCTCTTCAAAGAAGAGTAAACAGAGAAAACGAGATGCTCATGAATCCAAGCCACAACTCATGCACGGCGAGTGCAGTGGCTCTTCGTGCACAACACGCATTTTAATGGTACCCCAAATTCGGCAGTTATGTGTATTCACTGTGTCCTGTAGTGTAAAATGTAGCTCGTCACTCCGTAGAATATTGCTCGGGCACATGTCATCAACTTCGATCAGTGTCAGAAACCGAAGAGCAAGTTCAGAACGTAGCTGCGGATCATGAGGTTTCAGTTGCTCCATAGTCTGGATCTTGTATGGGCACCAGTGTAAAACAGACTGGACAGTTTTCATGACACTCCACGAGCACCTGGGGCGCGTGATGCATCGTTAGTTACAGCAACAGCAACATCGTCAATAACTGCCAACGGGGTAGGACGCCTTCCCCTTCCGAGTGCCACACCAAGCTCACCATGTTTTCGAATTTCATTATCATCAACTTTAAACCATTTAATGACATCGGGTCTCTCCTCAGATCTTTCAGTCCGCCATACTCTCTTAATGCAGCACTTTAATTGCCGTCGATCACATAAAACAGCTTTACTAACAGTGAACGACCCCTCTCTTCGATATATAATACTGCTCTCCCACGTTATGGCTTGTCAAAGAACAGCATGAGTGTCATACCGGCATACAAACTTTCTACAGCGCCGTATTTGCACCTGGTGGCCAAATTTGGAACCAATTTTTTTCCAACGTAAGTCGGTTCAGCATTTAGGCATTAGCGTATCTAACAATTTTCGCTGCCATACGATAATTACAGCCACACTCGACCACCGTCAATACCTGCACTTTAATTCCAACCATCCGGTAAGTTCTGAGTGATTGCCAGTCTCTTTAATTTACTATATTTTTGGTCCATGTAAGTGTTAAAGAAAAATGGTAACTTGAAAGAATCGATGATCATTCACATTGCATTTTTTAAAATTATTATTGTTCCTTATCGTAGCCGCATCAAACAACGCACACGGGAGATATGACACTTCGCTTTCTTGGCACTTACAATGGTTCGTTAGGAGTATTGGAAATAAGCATGTGAAACTTCCTGGATTTATTATCATCTGAATCCGTGTCCGTTCAAATGGTTCAAATGGCTCTGAGCACTATGGGACTTAACAGCTGTGATCATCAGTCCCCTAGAACTTAGAACTACTTAAACCTAACTAGCCTAAGGACATCACACACATCCATGCCCGAGGCAGGATTCGAACCTGCGACCGTAGCAGTCGCGCGGTTCCGGACTGTGCGCCTAGAACCGCGAGACCACCGCGGCCGGCCCGTGTCCGTGGGTCTTCAGTCGGAATGAGTGACTGCCATAGGGAACACAGTATCTAACTCTCGGTATCAGAAAGGTCTTTTTCTTTCGTACGAGGAATGGAACAGGATTCCCTCACCGCTTGAAGACAGCTGAGAAGCTACGTGAAGGCTCAGATTTCGAAAGCCCACATCGACCACCAGGAATGAGCGGCAGTATGCTGACCGCTCGGCCCGTCCAGTGACACAGAGAACGACGCAGCAGTCGGTCAGCACGCCTGTGTCCTATTGGATGACAGCGCCACAGAATTTAGTTTGATATCATCCGATGATGATGATGATGACGACTGGCCCCGATAGCAGCGCGCGTTAGCACGCCGCTTCCGGGATTCGAGAAAGCGTGCCGGTCTCGGATCTAATGCGCCCCGGGGATTAACAATGAGAGCCGGTGTGCCTGCCAACCTCGACGTGGTTTTTAGGCTGTTTCCCACACCCAACTAGGTGAATACTGAGCTGGCAATCACGTCACGCCTCAGTTACACGATTCGCAAACACTTCGAACACGTTCTCAAGCTTCCACAAGGATAACAGAAGGCGCGGGATACACAAACACTGCAATGTTTGTACACTATCAACAGTTCTTCGTTTGTTCTCATTCACTATTATAATGGACACTCGTTCATAAAGGGTCCAAAAAGCTTCTGTTATTATTTTATTTTAAATATAAGCAGTTTTTCTTTACATCAGTTTTTGAAAGTTAATAACGCTGGTACAATGGCTGGCTGATAGGAGGTAAGTTTTTAAGTTTGAAGGGAGTGATCTTTTTCTCAGAAAATTCGAAAAGCTGAAGATTGCCCTGTTAACAATCGCTAAGCTTCCATTACTTTCTATTTCATCTCAATTCTAGTTGCTGAAAGGACTTGTAAAACATTTAAAACAAACAGCTGAGAGAAGATGAAATTGTCTACAAAAATGGATTATCTGTTTGGCGTAAGCTATTTTCCTTATAACAACGCATTCCTTGTTTTCTTTAGTGACACAGAAACCAGCTATCGGGGCACTTTTGTAATAATTTTCTCGTTTCCATCTTAACGCTATGTAGCCCAGATCGGGGTTTAGAAAATTAGTACGATAGGAAGAAATGCATTCAAACTGTAACTATCACAGCTCGGAAAAAAAAAATCATCGCCCTCATCACCGATGTCAGTCTTTTCCTACGTTCTTATCTCGTTAATAGTGTTAGCGTGTTCTGACATATCCCCACTTTTTACAAATTGTTTTGCTCGGTTCTTTACTTCACTTTTAATCACGTACACTGCAGTTGTTTATCTGCAGTACAAATGTTTATCCACGGCTTCAACGGTTTTTCTCTTTCAGATGATCAGGTTCAAATGGCTCTGAGTACTGTGGGACTTAACAGCTGAGGTCATCAGTCCCTAGAACTTACAACTACTTAAACCTAACTAACCTAACAACATCACACACATCCATGCCCGAGGCAGGATTCGAACCTGCGACTGTAGCGGTCGCGCGGTTCCAGACTGAACCGCCCAGAACCGCTCGGCCACATCGGTCGGCTCAGATGAACAGGAGTTATGGACACCAAATGTTTGAACTCGAAGATGTTACACATCATAATGCGAGAGGCATAAATATCACACATATGAAAAGTTACGTGGCAGCCGCAGAGATGGAGATCGAAGTAACCAATGACTTTCAATATGTTATTTGATCAAGTTTGCGAAGCTCTACGACGGTTAGAAAATAAACGGTGGAAAAAAGCATACCAAGGAAGTTACTTGACCGCATGGCTCAGGTGAAGTACACCCCAGGGCACCGATTTCAGGAAACGCAAAAAGGAAACAGCACGCAACTCCGTATCTGAGATTGCGCAAGTGGCTGCACGGGTACCAACATTCAGGGCAAGTGCACACGTTCTGTCCTTCGTCATAAGGCTATAGCAACTCTCATAGAGCATGTAAGTTTTATATTAAAATAGGTGAAAGTCTGATTACTTAAAATAGTATAAAACTTAATATTTCACATAAAAATTTGAAACTTGCCTCTGATACAGCTGCCATTCGCCGGTCCTGTAACCTACTTTATCTCTTCGCCGAATTGACAGACCTACATCGGTAAATCTAGCGGTAGCATGCGAAAACTGATTTCCCCGCTCCCCATCCCACCCCTTTCCTGCTCCTTCCCAAGACATGCTTTGCGTGAAAAGCGCGAAACAAAAGTAAAAATAGATCTTCAATAAAAAAGGATGGAACTTGATTTCCTCAAAACGACTTCTAATTGATTCAGAATTGATTTAAACAACTGTTATTGAAATGGGATGAAAATTCGCAAATTAGGTCTAGATTATGTCGCTGATTTGCTGAGGCCGAGTGGCTGAGGTAAGTAGGGTAGGTTCTGAAGGAGTCTTTCATGGACGTCATATCAAACATGAAACGCTGTTGAATCATATGTTTCGCCTTTTATGTCTTTGTCGGAACGAAACATCAGCAACCCTGCTCGCACACTTGTGTTGGACGACAACATAGTCGCCGATTCAAGGGCATAGTTTTAAGTCTGTCCATCATTTCCCAGGTAGTCTCCTGCAGACTGAACGTTTAATAGCAGACTCGTCCTCAGGCTACGCGATACC
Source organism: Schistocerca americana (assembly GCF_021461395.2). Lineage (NCBI taxonomy): Eukaryota > Metazoa > Arthropoda > Insecta > Orthoptera > Acrididae > Schistocerca > Schistocerca americana. Next base: position 853,322,729 of record NC_060119.1, read on the forward strand.
CTTTGCTAAATGAGACGTCGAGTACCAAAAGTTTACTCCTCTGTCCATCGGGGGGCCAAACATCACGATCGCTTGCCTCGGTGGCGCTACTTCCTGTCAAAAGTCGCGGGTATTTCCGGCCGGTGCGTCATCAAACGGCAGCCCACAGCAGCACAAATCCCCATATTCAGCGTACACCTACCAGGTTATTTCTTGCAGACCAACAAAAAGATATAGCTGATTTTGTGTCATACTGACGTGCTATATCGACGAAAAAAATGGCACAGTTATGTTCCGGCGTAACGACAGGCGACGGCACGGAGATGAAGAACGCAAGAGCAGAGAAGGCTGTGAGACGACGCCAGCCAGTAGCCCGCTGGCTAGGACCGCACACCACGACAGGAGCGGCCTCTAGCCGAAGAGAATATAAATGCCGCTCCTGCCAGGCTCGGCCGGGCAGTAGTATGCGCGTAATACTGCATTGCCATACAGTTGTAAGCTATGTTAAAAGTTCCAAGTCTAGCTCATCAGGAAAAGACCCTCGTAAATAAAGTACCCTCCGCCACACTGCACACAACAAAGCGAGTTAATATTACATTGTCATCCAGTTCTGAGCCACGTTGAAAGTTTCTAGCTCATCGGGAAGTTGGTTTAAAATCATTTGCAAAATTTGTACTGGAAAGTGAAGGAGACAGACAAGAGAGCGAGTTAATAAAAACAGAAGTAAACCGAGTCACATACACTCCTGGAAATGGAAAAAAGAACACATTGACACCGGTGTGTCAGACCCACCATACTTGCTCCGGACACTGCGAGAGGGCTGTACAAGCAATGATCACACGCACGGCACAGCGGACACACCAGGAACCGCGGTGTTGGCCGTCGAATGGCGCTAGCTGCGCAGCATTTGTGCACCGCCGCCGTCAGTGTCAGCCAGTTTGCCGTGGCATACGGAGCTCCATCGCAGTCTTTAACACTGGTAGCATGCCGCGACAGCGTGGACGTGAACCGTATGTGCAGTTGACGGACTTTGAGCGAGGGCGTATAGTGGGCATGCGGGAGGCCGGGTGGACGTACCGCCGAATTGCTCAACACGTGGGGCGTGAGGTCTCCACAGTACATCGATGTTGTCGCCAGTGGTCGGCGGAAGGTGCACGTGCCCGTCGACCTGGGACCGGACCGCAGCGACGCACGGATGCACGCCAAGACCGTAGGATCCTACGCAGTGCCGTAGGGGACCGCACCGCCACTTCCCAGCAAATTAGGGACACTGTTGCTCCTGGGGTATCGGCGAGGACCATTCGCAACCGTCTTCATGAAGCTGGGCTACGGTCCCGCACACCGTTAGGCCGTCTTCCGCTCACGCCCCAACATCGTGCAGCCCGCCTCCAGTGGTGTCGCGACAGGCGTGAATGGAGGGACGAATGGAGACGTGTCGTCTTCAGCGATGAGAGTCGCTTCTGCCTTGGTGCCAATGATGGTCGTATGCGTGTTTGGCGCCGTGCAGGTGAGCGCCACAATCAGGACTGCATACGACCGAGGCACACAGGGCCAACACTCGGCATCATGGTGTGGGGAGCGATCTCCTACACTGGCCGTAAACCACTGGTGATCGTCGAGGGGACACTGAATAGTGCACGGTACATCCAAACCGTCATCGAACCCATCGTTCTACCATTCCTAGACCGGCAAGGGAACTTGCTGTTCCAACAGGACAATGCACGTCCGCATGTATCCCGTGCCACCCAACGTGCTCTAGAAGGTGTAAGTCAACTACCCTGGCCAGCAAGATCTCCGGATCTGTCCCCCATTGAGCATGTTTGGGACTGGATGAAGCGTCGTCTCACGCGGTCTGCACGTCCAGCACGAACGCTGGTCCAACTGAGGCGCCAGGTGGAAATGGCATGGCAAGCCGTTCCACAGGACTACATCCAGCATCTCTACGATCGTCTCCATGGGAGAATAGCAGCCTGCATTGCTGCGAAAGGTGGATATACACTGTACTAGTGCCGACATTGTGCATGCTCTGTTGCCTGTGTCTATGTGCCTGTGGTTCTGTCAGTGTGATCATGTGATGTATCTGACCCCAGGAATGTGTCAATAAAGTTTCCCCTTCCTGGGACAATGAATTCACGGTGTTCTTATTTCAATTTCCAGGAGTGTATATGCCATATTTGATTGCAACTGCTCCAGGTGACCCTGAATTGTGCTTTCATATAACCCATTTTTACCCCCACCTTCAACCGTAGGGTTGCTTAGGGGTGGGGGGAAGGGGTTTCTTAGCGTCACAGTAATTTTTTCCAGGTTGCAAGTAATACGTGTGCCCAGTTTGGCAGAAACTGCTTAAGCCGCCGCTACAGAGGTGCACCTACTGGTATAAATACAATGAGTTGTCGCAGACTCTTTCTGTAGCGGTCGTATACACACACTGCGCCCGTAGCTACTGTGACCCAGTCTGTTAAGCACAGCCTTCGTGCAGAGATCTTGCGCTATGCTCATCGTCATCCCTTTTTCACCAACACCCCTTCGCCTATTATAGGCAAGTGGTTCTTACCGCCACACTACTGCATTGCCATCCATTTCATGTCATAGCTGATTAGGAAGTTAGTTTTAAACCAATCGCAATTTTTTTTACCGAACAGAAAGACTGACAAGAAAGCGACTTATTAAAAACGTATTACAAAAACGGAGCACCGCAATTTTGGGTCCACTGAAACACGGTTTGTGTCATTCTGACAAGTAGTGTGTATGTATGAATAACTGTGCACTTTTCCACATGTTTCTGTGGTAGACACGCTAACAAATAAATGTAGCACCTGACAGCTCTAATGTACCCCTTGGAGAAACGTAAATTCATTTCACAACAGTCGCTAACAGATGCGCTACCTCCAAATTGCGCAATGGCATTGGTTGTGAAAGATCTTGCGCCCACACAGAAGCACCACGAACGTAAACAGACTGCACAGGAAATGCCTGCTGAGACAAGTATTACCTGCTAAAGCGAACTTAATCCCGGATAGGGTGCTATCAGAGTGGTGCTTACGCTTGAGAAACAGTGAGGTATGTAGCAATGATAGACTTCAAGAGTTCTTAGCAGTGCGATGCTGTCACACGCTACCATGCCAGTGCCCCAGATAGCACAACTGAACGATGGCCGCACTTCTTTACGACGGTACTTCTAGGACAGTAGGACTGTATTAAAACAATTTTCGGGCTTACTGCAGGTCGTCGTTACCTACAGTCCACAATGTTTCGACCGGGCGCCTGCCAGTCATCTTCTGTTGAGCAATCGAAGACTGATTAAGTCTTCCCCCCTTCCCACAATTTACTACTGTGCTGTGTTTACTCAGCATGTACGTTAAGATAGTAGTGGCAGACGGACCACACTATCTTGCGGGCAGCGCCATCGGTGGAACAACTGCGGAATTCAATTGACACTGTTGTTACTTGCCATCATCGGAGTCCCTTGACGTTCTTCGATTAGAGCAAATCGTGGAAATGATGGGATTCGGTGCATTATCCAACAGGTAGCCGCTATCATGGTTCATCAGATTTTCAAGCATCCATACTTCCACCGATTCTTTAATAGTGGAGTCGGAAAATGATGTTACCTCTGGCCAAAATCAGTGTTTTATCATCATTAAATGTCCGGCGAAGATGCAGTTTTTCATCCCCTTCCCCCACCTCCTCCTTTTCCTTGAAAGGATACGGATCCTGTACACCTCCCGCAAACTCGATCCTCCTCATACGCTTGTCTCACCCATCCTCTCCCACCCCCACCCGCTGCCGCGCCTGTATTCGCTCGTCCCACCCGGTCTCCATCTCTCCTCCCTCCTTACCCTCTCCCAAGGTGGCTTCCGCCAGCTCCTCCTCCCTGATGATGTCCTCCTCCCCTCCATCTACCCCTCCTATCAACTTTGATCCTTCCCCCCCCCCACACTTCCTGTGTCCTTTCCTTTAGGCACCCTCCCTCCCTTCCTTTTCCTTTTCCTTTTCCCCTGTCCCCTCCCTCCACCCCTCTTCCCTCGGGCTTCCCTTCCCCCTTCCTCCCTACCCCGTCTCCCCTGCCCATGGCATCTATTCTCCCTCCCTCCCCCAATCCTCCTCTCTTGGCAGGTCCCCGGACTCGTACACGGTACACGGTTAGTGAACATTCGCGCGTCGGAGATCAACGCCTCGTGTTCTGTGTGTGCCGTCTTTTTGTGCTTAAGTGGTTCAGTGTTATTCGTTTTGTGCACCTACATTCACGTGTGACAATTCTCGTTTCTGTCTGTGTCCAAGTGTTTGAACAATTTTATCTTGGACTCTACGCCCGTGAACGGCACCTTGTATTTTAAAAAGTGTTTGTCTCCGTTTATATGTCCACCATGTTTTTTCTCTAAATGTCTTCATTTGTATATCTGTGTTTCTCTGCGGCCAAAGAGCGGCGTCGTATGCTGCTGCAGGCCTGCCTGTACTACAGGTTTCAAAATAACAATAAAGAAGAAAAAAAAGGATGCAGTTCTCAGTCATAGCAGAATTGGTTGGTCGCAAAAAGCGAGTGCAGCGTTTATGTCAATGCAGCGTTCTACCATGATGCGTGTGGTTTGGCCTATGTAAGCCACAAGACACTGGAAATATATTTTGTAAATTCCCGCCATCCGGAAGAACAAACCGTCCTTCACTGATCCCAGGAGGAATGAAATTTTAGATAGTGGGAGAAAAACCACTTCAACCTCAAATCTCCGGAGTTTATGACTATCTTGAATGAAATATTGCCAACAAAGGGAAGATCAAATGGTTCAAATGCCTCTAAGCACTACGGGACTTAACATCTGAGGTCATCAGTCCCCTACAGGGAAGAAAAGCTAGAGATTTTGCCAGCGTGCACTGCTCTTTATCCACTTCCTGGTTTTTGGTTTTAGCTGATAGTGTTGTGTTAATCTGCTGGCTAGAATTTCTATTTTCTCAGAACACTGTCTTTAGGTGGGCGAGTTCTTCAGGCAAACATCCGGATCTGAGACCTTGTAAGCTTCGTGTGGAAGTGTTTCAAGCCCACTCAAGAGTTTTTGACAAGTGGTGACAATTCGGCGACTGCAAATACAAATTGCTATGAGGGGGCTTTTGATACGCCGAATGCCCCAGCGAGCCATTATTATTCAGTCTAACCGAAACATCCAGGTAGGGCAGACAACCGCCTTTCTCTGCATCCACAGTATCATTCTGCCGGCAATTATTTACAGTGTAGTATGTATGACTCCATGTTTTGCCTAAACAAACCACTGGCTACTTTACTTCTGATACTTCCTTTTTCTTATGTAGTTTACCTTTTTTGAAACACACAATTTGTTGTTTATTTTGGCAAACAATTGTTCTCAGGGTCTCTCTGCTAGACCTGAAGTTCGGTGTGGCGTTCTATCACGCTGTGGTCAGGCCTATGTAAACCATAACACATTTGGTACTTCCTTGTATTGCTCATAATATCGCAGAGGCTGGTCGCGGCGGAGGTTCGAGTCCTCCCTCGGGCATGGGTGTGTGTGTGTTTGTCCTTAGGATAATTTAGGTTACGTAGCGTGTAAGCTTAGGGACTGATGACGTTAGCAGTTAAGTCCCATAGTACTCAGAGCCATTTGAACCATTTTTGAACACTTTTTTCGCACATTCTATCACCTTTTCGATCAGCGATACCGCTTCTTTCTCCTTGTCACCATCAATAAAGTTAATGACGTTAAAAGCAACAGGCCGCAGTTGCATGTATTTTCCAATACAACTTTCATTCTATGCATTGCGAGCTAAATGTAGCGCGACTGCACCAACGCTATGTGATCAAGGGTCTCCGCGCATCCCCCCGTAATGCGAAATTGACCACGAGATGCAGCGAGAGTCGGACCCGTCAGTATAAAAGGAGTCGGACAGTACTGTGGTTGTCAGCAGAGAAGCAGTAACAGCACAGTGATTCCGTGAGCAGAGCTCAGTGACTTCGACAGTCATTTTGTATCACACGAGTAAGAAGTCTATCAGCGAAATTTCAACCCTTCTAAAGCTGCCGCCGGCCGAAGTGGCCGTGCGGTTAAAGGCGCTGCAGTCTGGAACCGCAGGACCGCTACGGTCGCAGGTTCGAATCCTGCCTCGGGCATGGATGTTTGTGATGTCCTTAGGTTAGTTAGGTTTAACTAGTTCTAAGTTCTAGGGGACTCAGCAGTTGAGTCCCATAGTGCTCAGAGCCATTTGAACCATTTTTTTCTAAAGCTGCCAATTCAACTCTTAGTGATGTGATTGTACTGTGGAAAGGCGAAGGGAGAGCCATAGCTAAACCAAGACCAGACTGGCGAAGAGGGACCATGGAGCATTGCGGAGGGTGGTTGTAGAATATCGGATGAAATCAGCGGAAGGAATGACTCCAGAGTTCCAAAGTGCTACCAGCAGTCCAGCTAGCACAAGGACTGTGCCTAGGGAGCCAAACAAAATGGGGTACAACGGTCCAGCAGTTCCTCATAAGCGACACTTGAAGCGGTTCAAGAGCGACGGCACTGGACAGTGCGTGACTGGACACAAGTGATGTTTGGCGAATAGCGTAAGAAAGTGTAGTACCAACAGTGAAGTATAGAGTATGTGGCCATAGAGTTTTTTGTGGTTAGGGACTGGTCCCCTTATCGCGGTTACGAAAATGGTAAATGTGGAAGGATATAAACACATACTGCTGACTACAGAGGAACTGTTCGGAGACGATGATTGATTGTATCAGCATGCAAAGCATCGTATCATAAAGCAGCATCTGTGAGGTTTGTGAACAATAACATTCCGAAACGGACTGGCGTGTTCAGAGTGCCGACCTCAACCCAATGTAACACACTTCGGATGAGTTAGAACGTCGACTTTTCTCGAGACCCCACTCAGACACATCACTGATAGTGTTCTGAGGAGAGTTGATATGTCGTAAAGGCGAAGGATGCACACACTGCACATTAGTGTCCACTAGTATGTATCTGGAACTTCTGCTGAGATAGTGTATGGCAGAATCGGCGAAAGAAGATCCCTGACAGTTGCACGGATCTTAGCGAGACTACGTCAACCAGTCACTTAACACGATTTTCCATACTCTCTATGGCACCTCCTCAGCTTTGTTGCAGCTCTATAGATGACTACTGATTTCCCCTGCGGGCCACTGTGTTTTGCAGTTGAAAGCTGGCAATAGCGCTGCCAGTTGCCAGCGATTTTCTTTCGCTGACTCTCATAGGAGACACGTGCCCAAATTCTCACTGTGCCGGGTCTACATTTCGCTTTGTCGAGTAGCAGATGGGGAATAGAATGGAGCTGGTTCTTACCGAGAGCGGCGGCTCCGGGTGCGGCGCGGCGGCGGGCCGGTACTCAGTCGTGGTGGTGGTGACCGTTTCGCGCACGTGGTGGCCGCGGCCGCTGAGAGAGCCGTAGCCGCCGGAGGAGTGCGGGGGCGGCGTGGGGCTGGCCGAGGCGTGCGAGCCCGGATACGTGCCGCCGTGGCCGTGGCCGAGGGCAGGTCCGGGGCCGGGTGCAGGAGCGCCGCCCAGGGTCGTGTTCTGTAGGTCCGCCAGCAGCGCGTCTGCAACAAGCAGAGAGGCTCGTCAGCTGCTGCCTTACACACACACACACACACACACACACACACACACACACACACAATTAAATTTGAACCAGGCGTCCAAAGCAGACACTGTCACACACTGAAGCGCCAAAGAAACTAGTATAGACATGCGTATTCAAATACAGAGTTATGTAAACAGGCAGAATACGGCGCTGCGGTCGGCAACACCTATATAACACTACAAGTGCCTCGCGCAGTTGTTAGATCGGTTACTGCTGCTACAATGGCAGGTTATCAAGATTTAAGTAAATCTGAACGCGGTGTTATAGTTGGCGCACGAGCGATGTGATACAGCATCTTCGAGGTAGCGATGAAGTGGGGAATTTTCCGTCCGACCTTTTCACGAGTGTACTGTTAATATCAGGAATCTGGTAAAACATCAAATCTCCGACATCGCTGCGGCCGGGCGAACATCCTGCAAGAACGGGACCAACCACGGCTAAAGAGAATCGTTCAAAGTGATAGAAGTGCAACCCTTCCGCAAATTGCTGCAGCGGTTGCACGCGTACGGGGAACTAGACAACCTCATGAATACATGAACCCTGCGTGTCAGCAGGGGACTGTTGAAGCTGTTGGAGGTTCTGTAATGGTGTGGGGCGCGTGCAGTTGGAGTAATAGGGAACCCCTGATACGTTTAGATACTACTTTGACAAGTGATACGTACGTAAACATTGTCTGATCACCTGCATCAATTCATGTCCATAGTGCATTCTGACGGACGTGGCCAACTCCAGCAGGACAAAAAAATGGCTCTGAGCACTATGGGACTTAACATCTGTGGTCATCAGTCCCCTAGAACTTAGAACTACTTAAACCTAACTGACCTAAGGACGTCACATACATCCATGCCCGAGGCAGGATTCGACCCTGCGACCGTAGCAGTCGCGCGGTTCCGGACTGAGCGCCTACAACCGCTAGACCACCGCGGCCGGCTCCAGCAGGACCATGCGATACTCTACACGTCCGGAATTACTACAGAGTGGCTCCAGGAACAATCTTCTGACTTTAAACACTTCCGCTGGCCACCAAACTCCTCCGACATGGACACTATTGAGCATGTCTGGGATGCCTTGTAACGTGCTGTTCAGAAGAGATCTCTATCCCCTCGTACTTTTACAGATTTATGGACAACCTTGCAGGATTCATGGCGTCAATTCCGTCCAACACTACTTCAGACATAAGTCGAGTCCGCGCAACGTTGTGTTGCGGCACTTCTGAGAGCTCTCGTGGGCGACATCAGGCAGGTGTACCAGTTTCTGTGTACATATGAATCGGAAATGTAGAAAAGCAGTACATTATATCTACTGCCACAAATCATAAAATGTGCCATACCGAACACTGAAAATTATACGCCGCCTGCAAAAATGCAAAACTCTCAACGTCAATGTCCTTTTATTAACTACTGACGTGAGAGGTAGGTCATCATCGTAGATGTATATCATAAACTCACGCCAAACGGAACACACACGTGTCGTCACAGTAAACGGTGCCCAGAGAGTCGAACCATTACACAGTGTACGCCTCTCTGGCGGCAACTCAGGCGTGTTTTCTCGCATACAAACGATCAAGTTATGCGAATGGAACCTCCGATATATCGTCCTAAGCAACTTGAGCCTTTTGTTGCATTTCAGCACTGGTCTTCGAAGGCCCTCCACAACGAGTAAATTCCCGCTTCATCGTGTCCTGTATATCTTCAATTGGGGAGAGATCTGGACATGTTCCTGGTCAAGGTGGTGGTTGACACTACCACGAGCGCGTCGCGTCGCACCTGACATATGTGGACATGCTCTGTCCTGTGGAAAAAGCCCTTCACCTTCCAATCGACGAAATGGGCGCATCAGGGGGATAAAGCCTGCGCAGTGTAGTGAGCAATTGTTACTTTACCCAACAGCAACAGCAAATGTTCTAACTTGTGCCCCCAACCCGCATCACCACCAAGAAGGCTGTGATGGGACATGTGCGTCGTGGGCGAATGCAATCTGGAATAGGCACCTCGCCAAGTGTACACCATACACTCGTAAAGTGAATCAATACCGTACAGAGAGACTCTTCTCTCATCACTGATGAGAACAGAGCGCCATTCCACTCTCCAGTCGAGTCTATCGCGTCACCAGGGTAGCCATGATCGGCGATGTTGTGGCGTCAGTGCTAGCCTGGCCAGATTCACACGTGTTATTAGTCGTGTTACAAGCAGAACACTCCCAAAGCTTCCTGATGACACGGCAATTCGTCGCTGGATGATGTTCCGCGGGCCATCGCTGCTCACAGAAGGGTTTGTACTACGTGGACGACCATAACTTGGTCTACAGGTGTGGGAATGTTCCACAGAGACCTGTTCAAAGCAGCCAAACACCACCGATACACTGCGCCCAACATATGTAGCAATCACTTGATGCATCCTTCCGGCTCGCCGCAAGCCCACAGTGTGACCCCGTTTAAATGGCTGAAGCTGTTCAACAGAGTATGTACTCGGCGGTAGGCCATGGTTGTGTCCTAAATGAATGTTGGAAGCACTGTTCGGCTCTAAACTCAGCAAAGTTTTTGTCTGAAGAGAAAAAAATAAAGGTTGCACACACAGACCTCTTGAATGCCCTCTGATCGCCGATGACCATCGCAAATAAGTCACGAACACTATAATCCTCATGTAATCCACATATTAGACCCTTGTGCCATTTAATACACACCTTGAGGGTGTTGCATTTCTTCCGGTAGTGTAATTTAAGGAAAATGTGCGAAACACGCGATAGCAGTTGCTAATGAGAGAAAATGAGTGGTTACATAATACAGCGGAACCATCAACAGGATTATGTTTGGTAAAGATCATCATGACGAAGATACATGGTGGCATAATGAAATACAAAAATGTTTGGCATGATATAGAGTAGAATGTGCAAATAAATTTAAGATGCGCTCTGATGTCCCAACCTACTAAACCACCAGGTCGGAAATCACAACTGATTTCGAAAAAAAAAAAAAAAAAAAAAAAAAAAAAAAAAAAAAAAAAAAACAAACAACCTGTATGTCATATATCACGTAGTAAAGTCTTTCTGCAAATCCGATGATTTGTTAATCGTTAATCGACTTAAAAAATAAAAATAAGGGAATTAAAAAGCCGAGATAATATCCGAACAAATCCCATCTAGTTAATTTATTATCCCCAAATGGCGTCACATCTGCGACGATTCGAAAATAATTTCATTATATCCATTTCGATGATGAACTGCAAATAATTTAAATCGGTGTTTTATGTAGGCTAGATAACTACTTTCGCACTTTATCCGAAGTGCTGCGGCCACTGCTGTTGTTTACAGTCGGTTTTCCCGATACGACGTATGCACAAGTGCGGTCATACCAATGTTACAACGCCGTTAATGTCTAATGCTACGTTTAGTACGAAACATTGCAACAGGGGCGTAAATTCAAAAGTGATACACTGCCCTCGTTTGACTTTGTCATCATTCCGGATACTTAAGTACTGGTGAATAGTGTTTCGGTTGTGGCTCGCAAAGCCGCGCGGAGTGGCCGCGTAGTTTGAGGCGCCATGTCGCGAATGCGGGGCCCCTTCCGCCGGAGGTTAAGAGTCCTCCCTTGGGCATGGGTGTGTGCGTTGTTCTTAGTGTAGGTTAGTTTAAGTAGTGTGTAAGTCAAGGGACCGAGGACCTCAGCAGTTTGGTCCCTTAGGAATTCACACACATTTAAATGTTTCGCTCGCAAACACCATTGCCTCTCAGGGCCCTCGATTTAAAGCAGTCAGATTTTTGCTTTGATGCATTCCAGCCCTGTTGATAGTGTGAATGACCTTCGCGAACGCATTGTGGAAAGTTGTCAATGCGTTTCGAACACACCTGGGATTTTTTAACGTGCACGCCGTGATGAGGAAACATGCTGAAGTCTGTGTACACATGAATTGGGGACACGTCGAACAACTATAATGTGTTTGAGTGAATATCGGCAGTCTGCGTCCTCAGGGCTTCCATCTGCTTAGTCGTACAAAGTCGTTTCTCGGGTTTCCAGACCTAAGTTTATTAGGATTATTTGCTTGTTTCATTGTCCCGTTATGTTTTTACCTACAGCAATCACATATCTACAGAGACATGTAATTTAAACAATTTCTTCCCATATAAAATGGCTATCGCAATATTATGCATGTTTGCAGTTATGTAAATGCACCTTTCCATGGCCATGAGGTTTTATCAAAATTAAACAACCTCCCGGAAAAGCATAAACCCCTAGCTCTGGACTAAGAGTGTGCTCATTATCCGGATTGAGGTTTATCCGTGCAAAGTTGGGAGATTTAAAAAATAAAGGCAGAAGTATTCTGTTATAATTAGGAACAACATTTTCGTTTGGAATACACCATTATGCATGTGACTGAAATTTTACAACCAGAAGACCATCCCTGAAATATTTTTCTGTTGTTTTCCATTTCATCGTGAGGTAAATTTGGTGGTTCTGCCCTTGCAATTATGTTGTCAGTTTCCGGGAAATAACGCGTAAATAATGCAGTGGACTTCCAAATGTGAACTGCATCATGTTTTGTAAATACAGTAAATAGCAGTTTCCGGTATAAATATGGGTATTTTGGATTGCCCGTGTTTTCCGATTATCTGTGCAGTCGTGGGTCCGCATTAACTCTGGTAATCTGGAGATAGCTGCACATTAAATAACGGCAGAAAGCGCTGATGCACACCAGTACAAGCTGTTCCAATATGCACAAGGGAACCTCTACTTTTCTATATGCACAGACGTGTGTCCGACTGTTGTCTAAAACAAGTTGTAATCAGCGTTATATATTCCAATGCTCTTCGAGCCAAAGCGATCAGTGTCCATACCAGCAGGTAAATAGAACCGTGCAGTGCTAGGTGCAACTGGGAAGGGTCCGAAAGGAACATGTATGACACTTTGATGCCTACGTTGGCGGAAATCTGAAAAAAAAAAAAAAATACTGGACACATTGTCTGCTCCAAATATGCCAGTCTTCCGCAACAGATTTCCGTGGAAAATATTTAGAATTATCCATATTCTCAGCGACAAACAGTACCTTAAAATTTTAGAAATCATTCTTGACTGAAGCACAGCAATCGGTATAAAACTTTAAAAATCAATAAAAAAGTCTCGATCACGTTTTCAGATTTTTTATTTGTTGCCAACCGGTTTTCGGTACTTTCCTCGGACCATCTTCAGGCTTAAAGCGCCATTACGGCTGCTGGTGGCGGCAGACGGAATGAGATCCGTAAAAGTACGGTTGTCACATTCTCGTACGAAATAATATAGGAGTAAAATGCGTAACATAAGAGGGAGATAAATGAAAATGAGACACGTGAGGAAAAAAAAAAGTAAACAGTTTATTATTTTATAAGTAACAGCCATAACTGTTAAAACATTTATCCCACTGAGAGACAAGGCGATCAGCGCCTTCATGGAGAAATGAAGGCACTGCCTAACGAACCACGACAGTATCCAGGGGTGCACCTCATCGTCCGAAACGAATCGACGGTCACGAAAGCCGCTGTTCAGGGCTCCAAAAATATGGAAATCACATGTGGAGAGATCGGAACTGTATGGAGGGTGTGTAAGAGCATCGTATCGAAATTTCTGCAACGTACTCCAAACACCTGGGTCCGCCCACATGTTGCGAAGGTTGTTTCAAGTACACTGCAGGAGTTTCACTGGGAAGCCGTTACGCATATCGTGTAGGGGCCACTCGTATTACGACAGTACCACGTCAAAACGGAATCGATTCTTCCTAAACACGCAATGAACATTTGTCGAAGAACATCACTTTAGAACATTATCGTACCTTGGTTTCTCATCATAATTGATGAAATTCAGTCAAGTGTATTATTATTATTATTATTATTATTATTATTATTATTCAGACTGCCACATGGTCGAAAACCACAACAAATTGTTTAAAGGATAACATTTCTTCACATCCACAATGAGGAAAACATTATTTATAGCATCGCTGTTTACTTTCTCCTCTTCTTGTTGCGTCTTAGTTAACTTTGCTGTGCTGTGAAGATTTATTGTAATCGATAATCGGTAAATGGCCTTAGTTATCGATTACTGAAGTATTTGAAGCTAAAACTGGACAATAGTTCATGACAGAAGCAATTTCTGAGAGAGAAAAGTAGTCGTGAACCAATTTAACTTTTTTTAATTTTAAAAGAATTATATATGGTCATTAGCTTACGTGACACAGTCATCCTTCCTCCTGATTTAAAATCGGAACTGTTGCTTGATATGTGTACGGAAGCAGAAGTGGACGACTTTGAGCGAACGTTAGGAAATAACATGAAACTAAGAGGATTCGCAGTTGACAGTACTCGACTGAAGTCAGAACCCTTCTGTACACAAAATAAAGACTGGGTGCAACCAAAACAAAAGTAATGAACAGGAACAGAAAATAGAATAACAACTGACTACACATGATGCTGAAGTAACCACCGTGGAGTAAAGCTAGTTCCTCCGTCTGGGAAGCACGATTACACAATACTGTCGAAGCAATGAAGCCACAAGGAACAGGTATATGTGAAGAAATCCAACAGAGTCAACCAGGTGTCTATAATACAGGAGGCTGTAATGTAACCATGTCTCGATGACAGTACTGCGTAGACCTGATATGACGGTGAAAACACAGTCGTACCAGAAACTGGAAGATTCTGAAACGTGATGTTTAAAATTAACAGACCACTTCTAAGCAGAAAAGCGAAGTGTAACATCTCTGTAACACAAGAGGAAGCTAGGTTTGGCAGAAGAGTATCTGTAAGCTCGCCAGAGTACGACAGAGAAACTGGAATGTTGAAGCTTGAGGCACGAGAGGCTCAGCCGGCGGGGCGTTGACAGCGAAAGGCAAACATCCGGCTTCGATTGCAGGCTGTTTCACAGTAACACAGGTGACCGGGAAACTACGCTGAAGGGAGTGCGCTTGTGCCGTGCCCTGCGCACTGTCTCAGTTTGGAGCACTGAGTCCTGCCTCAAGCACGAGCCTCTGTCGCAACGGCAGGTGTCCTTCGGTAAACAGCCGGCACTGAAGCTTCGCCTCTGGTGACCTCATGCTTTGTACTCCAAAAGGAAATGCAAATGTGCGGCGATCCAAATGACAGCGCGGACATTGACCTGTGGCTGGCGGCGGTTGCGCGGGTTCTCCCGGCAAGGTAAAGAGTACGGAGGCCGCAGAAGGCAGCTGGCTACAGGCAGCAGCAGCAGCAGCAGCAGGGATCTGTCATCGCGACTGCGTGGACGCATACCTCAGCCACTACACCTGTTGCAAAGCTGTTCCAGGGTCGCGCACGCCGCCGCTGTAAGCACAGTACACTACTACCCCAGCAAAGACTCCGAGATGGACGTAGACTCCGAGGTGCACAGAAGTCACTGTATTCTATGGTCATTTCGCTGTCTGTACACTTGCCTTAAATTTTATATCATCATCATCATCATCATCATCATCATCATCATCATCACAAGTCACGGGGACCACGAAACAAGATAATTAATTTTTTTAAGTAGGGATATACAAGAAGACATACATTTAAATTTTTAAAAATAACTGGAACTGGTCTGAGCTACCAAAAAAATGGTTCAAATGACTCTGAGCACTATTGGACTTAACTGCTGTGGTCATCAGTCCCCTAGAACTTAGAACTACTTAAACCTAACCAACCTGAGGACATCACACACATCCATGCCCGAGGCAGGATTCAAACCTGCGACCGTAGCGGTCGCGGGGTTCCAGACTGTAGCGCCTAGAACCGCTCGGGCACTCTGGCCGGCGATCTGAGCTACAGATCCAAAGGTTTAATGTTCGGCCCTCCAAAGGACTCTGGTTTTTTACTGAAATTAGAGATTTCCAGTCCAGTCAGTGCTTTGCGTATCCGTATAAAGTTTCAACTTTCTCTACATTTTCCGTTAAACTTTTGCTCTCCTCAAGATCAGCAACGTGAGACCAACCTTCGGCTGATGACTGCTAAAATTTATGAAGCTTAAGAAATCCCTTTACACACACAAACACGCAAGCACGCAGGGTACTTGATTTGCTTGGCAGTCCAACATCATGAAAGAGTTCGCAAAGGAAAGAACCCTTTATTGAAATATTTTCTTTTGAGGCCTCTTCAGCAATTGGTCTATTAGTTTACATTTGTGTGGTCACCAGCAATCGAACCCAGGATCAACAAGTAGAGTGTGAACGGTACCAATTAGAGAAGTAGCGGCTTCAGGGTCTGGAAAGCCAACAGCAGCCGAGAGAGCGGTGTGCTGAACCCTGACTCTCCATACTGCATCTGAGTAACGTCATGTGACAGAGGACGACGCGGCGGCCGGTCGGCATCGGATGGTCCTCTGCCGCTGATCGTGGGGTTAAGGTTCTTTTACCCTCCTACAGGAGAATCGCCAGACTGGTGAGCCACAGGGACGGCGAGCAGGAAGACAGTGCTTAAAGCAGACACAATTCGCGAGATTAGCGATAGGATCACAGTAGCACGGAAGGGTAGCAGTGCTGGCGGTATAACTGCAGGCAATCGGGGGACCAGTACCGCAGGGGATTACGCGGGGCAGTGCTTCGGAGCGCTTAAGCGCTGCAGGGCACATTCCACAGAGCACGCCGCGCCTCTTATCATAATGTCGCCTGCGGCTCAATGACGGGGATCACAACCACCTATTCTAACGTCTGAGGTATCTACGAAGGGAGCACTCGCATTAGAATTACTCAGCTTAAAAGGTGCGAACTATGACAGTTATTTTTTGATGACACGAAATGAACAAAAAACACTGGCCGTTTTTCACGGGCACGACACTTCCTATAAGCGACCAAGCATACAATCTGCCAGAACAAAGAAAATCAGGAATAATCGGCGTAGTCATAAAGTTCGCCAAGTCGAAAAAAAAAATCCTATCTTTTTTTTCCAGGTACATGTCCAGCTCTTCCGGTACGAGGAGCCAAAACGAAATGGTGCACACCGTCTGATAAAGTGAAGTATCGCGCGGTGATTCCTTTTTCGGCAGCAGCGGAAACGTTGTAGCTGCGTCAGGCTAATCCAGTAGCCGTTTGGACTGGCCCGGCACAGTGACTTGCCCAGATCGGTCAAGGCAAAAGTCAGGACGGTTCTTACGGAAAAGACAAGGCTGATTCCTTTCCCTACTCCTCTGCAATTACAGGTCGGCCGTCTCTCACGACCTCGTGATTTTGTCGTGAAGAACCGGACATTACTGCAGCAGACAGTAACCAGCTGCATACTGTGCACAGTGCAGTGGTCTCGTGGCCGGATGGAATGGGATTCGGTTTTCTGAATTAGGTTTTTTGTACTTTTCCTAAACGGCGGTTGGTATGCGTGGGAGGTCACGACGATTCTTCTGTTTCGACACACTGACTTCGGCGTTAACACTAACTTACATCCAGAACTTGCATATTTTGTTTCCGATCTAGTCTTCACTCGTGTATTGTTCCGAAGCAAGTGGTTATAATAATACGCTACTCAGACTGTCCAGTCACTTCATACCTTTTATCAAACAAAAACACAGATTTAATATCACAGCACCAGTCGTATTTATCATTCATAACATTTAAAGTTGTTCTTTAGCAATTTACGTAAACGTCATGTGCTAAAAAGGAGTTTTCCTATCGGATATTTATTAATCTTTTATTATTAGTTTGTACTTCAATATCAGTATTTACACACTGCCTTCGTATGAAGCAAAATACGCACATTGTTTTAGAGAGGCCAGGAAACCTTGAATTTACAGGTCAACTTCACACAACAACTCTGTAGACACAACAATCGAACAGAAACACACTGAATATCATATCTGTCTCTTGCTTAGAAGTGGATTTACAAATACTAACTTCGTCCTTTTACGTTAAAAAGTGTGTGTATGTAATCAACGTGATATTCAATGTTTAGAGATCACCACTGAAAATCGTAGGTGTACTGCACACAGGGCGAAGAGAAGTGTAAAAAATGTATATTCTACATTTTCTAAGAGTCTGTCTAGGAAAGTAAAGTGCACAGTTATATGCAAGAAATTCAGCCTTGCACAAATACGTGGCCGACGGGACTTACAGACCAACGAAATTAAATGTCTGGAACGTAGTGTTAGTACTATAGTCTTACACACACATACACACACACACACACACACACACACACACACACACACACACACACACAAAGACATAATCCATAACGGCAGAATATGGAACAGAAAAAAATGAGAACGATGTTCATGGTCGTTGCCCAGATTATTACGAAAGATTGCGTAGTCCAAAATATATATTACAACGTTCCAGTATTCGTAGTATCGAAATGCGGTGGCTGTTAGCCCTGCCAGTGAGCTACTAGCGGATTCTATTGCACTGGTTCAATGAAATCGATAATGATTTTCCATCTGACGTATATAGTCGCTGTCAAGTATAAGAATTTGTCTACCATGCTGAGACGAATGGTTTTCAGCATGTGCAATAGGTTGCATCACATCAACTGTAAGGCTGAATAGCATGTATCAAAGCTCTCGCGTTTGTGATAGTCCCAGAGCACTGTGGTCTCATGTCCCATTACACGCGTACATATTATCCCAGGCTTTTTGCATGTGGAACTGCGCGAAGAATATGCTATACGGAAACTAGCCGCATATGTTACATAATTTCAAGGACAACATTATATTGAAATCTGAGAGCCCACAAGAGAAACGCTGCAAATTACTTCTCTAAACGAACCACAAGCAATTTCAGTATACTCTAAAGTAACTTTTCAAGCAACGCCAATTGTCCTCCATGTGCACGGATGCGTGTTTCTTTTTGATACGGCTTGCCGTGAATCCCTCTCTTGTGCCAACCTCTTCATCTTCATCATTTCTAACCAACGGCCTTAATTATTTGTGGATACACAATATTCCAATCTCTCACCTACAGTTTTTATCCTGTACCGCTCTTTTTCTCCGATGTCTTATCACGTTTCCTATCATTCTGTGTCTCCCTCTTGTCCATTTTTCCTTTTTATTTCATTTTCCTCTTCATTTTCCTCTCCTCGGCGCTTGTGCGAAGAACCTTATCATTTCTTATCAGTCCAACAAATTTTCAACATCTTCCTATAGCACCACGTGTCAAACGCTTCGATTCTCTTGTTTTCCGATTTGCCGACGGTCCACGAGTCACTTCCATTGAATTCTGTGCTCCAGAAGTATGCTCTCAGAAATTTCTTCCTCATATTAAGGGCCAATATTTGATACTAGTAGACTTCTTTTGGACCGTCTGTTCTAATACGCACTTTTTGTCCTCTCTGCTTCGTCCGCCATAGGTTATTTTGCTTCCAAGACAGTACAGTTCCTTAACCTAGTCTACTTTGTGGTGACCAGTTTTGGTGTTTTCTTTCCTCTCAGCGCATATTCTGTACTTAGTGGACTGTTCATTCCATTCAGTATGACCTGTAATTCTTCACAGCTTTAACTGAGGATGAAGCTTGTAACGGGTATCCTTTCACCCTGAATTTTAAAGCCACTGCTCAAGGTACCTGTTATTTCCGTCATTGCTTCTTCGATGCACAGATTGAATATTATGGATAAAATACTCCAACCCTGTCTTACATTTTTTTTACTCCGAGAACTTCGTTATTGATCATCCACTCTAATACATATTTACGACAATGATCGAAGCAGACGCAATGAATTACAATTTGTGCTGCGGCCGGGACTCGAACCCGCGTCTTCTTGCTTGCTAGGCAGAAATGCTAACCATTACACCACCGCAGTACGATGGTCAACATTGCTGCACGAACTACCTAAGCTGAATGCCCTCCCCAACACAAACTTCAATTCATGTTTCCCTTACAGATGTCACTACTGCCAGGGGTCTCCGATATTGGCAAGCACCTCAGCATTGGACGTAATGGGACGTCCTTGTACCATTGGTGATCTTATAGATCTTGTAATTAAATGTTTCTCTGAGACATTTAAGTCTCTTTATATTACCTACGATAACGATCCAAGCAGATGAAATGAATTAAAATTTGTTCTGCGGCCGGGACTCGAACCCGAGTCTCCTTGCTAGACAGAAATGCTAACCATTACACCACCGCAGTACGATTGTCAGCATTGCTACACGAACTATCTAAGGTGAACGCCCTCCCCAACACAAACTTCAATTCATTTTTCCCTTACATATTATCATTACTGCCAGGACTGTCAAGGAAATATTTAACTATAAGATCTAATACATATTGGGTATTATCCTTTCTTCTCTACATTTTCCACGTACCATCTCGAGACTTACGAACATCTTGCACCATTTTACACTGTCGAACGCTTTTTCTACGTCGACTCTGTTGTACGGTATCTGCAGCTTTAAACTAGGCAACAACAATCCTCCCCGTGCGCGTCTTCACTAATTAATATAATCGCAGATTTGTATGTTCAATGCTGCCTGAAGCACGCCTATGTTCGTCGTTTAAAAACTCATTTAAAATTTCAAATCCACGTGGCCCTCTCAGTAAGTCCCGTTTCGATGCCAGAGAGAGACTTCTGACGCGATACCTGAGAGCCTGCGGTTAGAGGTTTTACTGAACGAAAGCAGGCGATACGGGAACTCCATACATGTTAAATTTGAAACTGCGGCTAAGGACGACAACCGCACGGGCACCTTCAGAAAACTGGATGTTCCAAACCGCAAATACGCAGAAGTCGCGTAGGCTGCTCACGATGTTACGCTGGTACTAACAAAATACCTGTAATTTTAGAATACACGATCAAAAGATGCAAAGATAAACTACTGACAGCAGGATTGCCATGTGGACTACTGGGCATCAACTAACAATAGTAACGATCATATCGTCTTTGTTTAAATACTGGCGACTCTGTTCACTAATGGGTGAAGACCAGGATGGCTCACGAAACAGAGAGTCCATAATCTCTGTTGAATATCACGGATCTGGAGGAATAGCGATTCTCCTGCAGTGTCCTGGGTACACAACGGATCTCAAGAAATAACAGTGCGTACTTCACTTCATTAACGCTATGTATACCACACTAATAATTTTATACTGTTACCTCAATTTACTTCCAGATCTTTGCTTCATGCAAAACTTATGATATTTCGTCAGCAATTCGGCTATAGTAGGTATTTTAAATGATTACCAAAAACGTTACATAAATTCAAACCGAAAGGGCGAAAACAAATCCAACGGATAGGACATCAATTGAATAACAACACAAATAAACCCACTCTCTGCCTCCATTTTACACATTAAAAGGGTGGACTACAAGACTGTGCAGAGATATGAAATGTTCATAATCTTATCCGGTTTCAGATAGAAAAAAGGTTTGACAAGGTAACTTCCTACAATAAGCTTTTGACAGTTTCCACGGCACCTTATGAAGGTAACATGATTGTTAGGCGACATGTTGGATATCTTTAATAGCCTGAATTCCCCTGAATGAGAACAGATTGTGAATAATTAAAACAAAACTGGTTTGGATGAAAACCTGCAGCTACATAATGATAAAGAAAATGCCTTTCTTTCAGAACTACAATGCGCTGCGTACTCTCCAGCGTATACTCCTTATCTCTCGTTGTCTACTTGTTACCAGTTGTCACACACATAACACAAAATGTAAGAATCACAAGCTCCTGAAAGAAAACCATCGTTCAGCTTCCTAAAAGGTTTTGCAGGTATTGTAGAATACAAGCCTGAAATATGAGATGTCGCATTTCTAAATACAAATCCTTCGAATCGGTATCAATTCAGTAGTTCACGATTAAGAGAAAAGCTGTACTTTTCAGCTTGAAACGAGTAACGCTGTAGGTAAATGCGTGAGATGACTATCTTACTGCTTTCCTTCATATCACCGTTACATCTTAAGAGTCTTACTGATAACATGTGCCGGCCGCTGAGACCGAGCAGTTCTAGGCGCTTCAGTCCGGAACCGCGCTGCTGCTACGGTCGCAGGTTCGAATCCTGCCTCGGCCATGGATGTGTGTGACGTCCTTAGGTTAGTTACGTTTAAGTAGTTCTAAGTCTAGGGGATTGGTGACCTCTGATGTTAAGTCCCATAGTGCTTAGAACCATTTGAAGATAACATGTACGTTTTCTCCTGAAAACTGTAGTTATCACCGCAAGACAATGAGACACAACATGAATCTACTTTCCAGTAAAAATTTACATTCTCTTCTGATACGGAAATAATACTGATGAAACTGGTAACATATTCCCCGACACTAAAACGATGACTGTTACGGACACCACAGACGAGCGATTTACCAAGCAATTTCAACCAGTATTTCGAACGCTACTGTGTCGTGAAATTCTGCTATGGCAAGTGAACTGCTATATTTAGTAGCAATGGCAGTGCATTTCCGTATGGCTACCAAAACCAGAAAATCAGTAAACGGCAATTAAAATTGATTTGACTTGTTCTGAAATTCCTTTCTCAGTATGTGTAATGTTACAGAAAACTTCACCATGCGTGTTGTGCGAATCTTTCCAGGGTGTATTTCGCAAATAAATCTTAGTCGTCAATTCCTTTTTTATTTGGTAGTCATGTAGTTTACCTGCAAGTATTCGCGCTATGCTTTTATAATCTCGATGTATGTATAGAAATGTTAGCAAAAGCAACACTGCTGTTTCACGTAATTCTTGTTGTAAATTGGTCGAGGCAAAGTTAGATTATATGATACGAGAAGGGATTTAGCTATAGAATAACTATGTCCCATATATTTCAGTCGAAACACCGGCTTAAAATTTCCTTACTGTGTTTAGAATTTCAAAAAACTTAATAATACTTAAAGTTGTGCAACTTAAAATCAGAAGATAGAGCCGCGTGTTACGTGACTACTGCTACGAACTTCTCATGAATTTCTATATCTACGCCGCAAGCTGTCAGTCACTAAGCGCCAAAGAAACTGGTATAGGCATACGCATTCAAATACAGAAATATGTAAACAGGCAGAATACGGCACTGCGGTCGGCTACGCCTATATAATACAAAAGGTGTCTGGCGCAGTTGTTAGATCGCTTACTGCTGCTAAGTGGAAGGTTATCAAGATTTAAGTGAGTTTGAACGTCGCACGAGCGAAGGGACACAGTGTCTCCGAGGTAGCGATGAAGTGGGGATTTTCCCGTACGACCACGAGTGTACTGTGAATATCAGGAACCAGTAAAACATCAAATCTCCGACATCGCTGCGGACGGAAAAAGATCCACCAAGAACGGGACCAACGACGACTGAAGAAAATCGGTCAACGTGACACAAGTGCAACTCTTTCACAAATTTCTGCAGATTTCAATGCTGGGCCATCACCAAGTGTCAGCATGCGAACCATTCAACAAAAACGTCATCGATATGGGCTTTCGGAGCCGAAGGTACACTCTTACACCCTTGATGACTGCGCACACAAAGATTTATGCCTCGTCTGTGGCCGTCGACATCCACATTGGACTGTCGACGACTGGAAACACGTTGCTTTGTCGGGCGAGTCTCGTTTCACATTGTATCGAGCGGATGGATATGTACGGGTATGGAGACAAACTCATGAATCAATGGACTTTGCCTGTCAGCAGGGGACTGTTCAAGCTGGTGGATGCTCTCAATAGTGCGGGGCGTGTGCAACTGGAGTGTTACGGGACCCCTGATGCGTCTGTATGCGATTCTGACAGGCGACACGTACGTAAGCATCCTGTCCGATCACCTGCATTCATTCATGTCCATTGCGCATTCCGACAGACTTAGGGAATTCCAGCACGACAATGCGACACGCCACACGTCCAGAATTGCTACACAGTGGCTCCAGGAACACTCTTCTGAAATAAATGATGACTAACTGAAACCCTCAGCTGCCTACAGGTGTTGTTGATATACCTCGATGTGGACAGTTGAAAATGTGTGCCCCGACCGGGACTCGAACCCGGGATCTCCTGCTTACATGGCAGACGCTCTATCCATCTGAGCCAGCGAGGACACAGATAAATAGCGCGACTGCAGGGACTTATCCCTTGCACGCTCCCCGCGAGACTCACATTCCCAACTGTCCACAATTCTACATATGTATTATACCTTATAGACAGTTGCTCATTCACTCATTACTCGCGCACGCTTTGGCGATTCCCGTAAGAGTTTGGGCAACCTGTGCGCATTCGCACAGGCGAAGGTCAATGGCTGGGTAGCGTTTAACTATATATACAGGGTGTTACAAAAAGGTACGGAAAAACTTTCAGGAAACATTCCTCACACACAAAGAAAGAAAATATGTTATGTGGACATGTGTCCGCAAACGCTTACTTTCCATGTTAGAGCTCATTTTATTACTTCTCTTCAAATCACATTAATCATGCAATGGAAACACACAGCAACAGAACGTACCAGCGTGACTTCAAACACTTTGTTACAGGAAATGTTCAAAATGTCCTCCGTTAGCGAGGATACATGCATCCACCCTCCGTCGCATGGAATCCCTGATGCGCTGATGCAGCCCTGGAGAATGGCGCATTGTATCACAGCCGTCCACAATACGAGCGCGAAGAGTCTCTACATTTGGTACCGGGGTTGCGTAGACAAGAGCTTTCAAATGCCCCCATAAATGAAAGTCAAGAGGGTTGAGGTCAGGAGAGCGTGGAGGCCATGGAATTGGTCCGCCTCTACCAATCCATCGGTCACCGAATCTGTTGTTGAGAAGCGTACGAACACTTCGACTGAAATGTGCAGGAGCTCCATCGTGCATGAACCACATGTTGTGTCGTACTTGTAAAGGCACATGTTCTAGCAGCACAGGTAGAGTATCCCGTATGAAATCATGATAACGTGCTCCATTGACCGTAGGTGGACGACGAAACTAAAATGAGCTCTAACATGGAAATTAAGCGTTTCCGGACACATGTGCACATAACATCTTTTCTTTATTTGTGTGTGAGGAATGTTTCCTGAAAGTCTGGCCGTACCTTTTTGTAACACCTATATATATATATATATATATATATATATATATATATATATAGTAACTGTTCTCGAAAGAACAGATTACTGTTGTTGACCGTGCAGCTTTTCCCTGGAATAAATGATGACTAACTGAAACCCTCAGCTGCCGACAGGTGTTGTTGATATACCTCGACGTGGACAGTTGAAAATGTGTGCCCCGAACATCGAGGTATATCAACAACACCTGTCGGCAGCTGAGGGTTTCAGTTAGTCATCATTTATTCCAGGGAAAAGCCGCACGGTCAACAACAGTAATCTGTTCTTTCGAGAACAGTTACTGTCTTCATATACACTGCTGGCCACCGTAAATGCAACACCCTGAAGAAAGCATCCGAATCGAGTGAAATTTACACCATGAGTTTGCAGCGATGAGATATGCAACTGATTAGAATTTCAGCGCAGACGCACATCACGCGCGCCTGTGGAGCCACCTAATAGCGCCATTTAAGGCTTGGCGATTTCGACGAGTGTACGTTCGGCATGTGTGTTTACCTTGTGGTTGTTTCACAAGACGATCAGTTATGCCTCGTAGACAACAGCGCACATCTTTTGATCAAGTATCCGAGTTCGACAGAGGAAGGATAGTGACTTACCGAGATTGTGGATTATCATACAGAGAAATCGCTAGTCGTGTTGGACGAAACCAAACAACTGTAATGCGGATATGTGACCGTTGGATGCAGGGGGGTACGACGGACCGAAGTGGTCGATCGCATTCACCTCGGTGCACCACTGCACGTGCTGATAGGCAAATTGTGCGCATGGCAGTGACGGATCGCTCAGTGACATCCCGAACCATAGCACAGCACATTGCGTCTGTAACGCATCATCCAGTGTCCGCGCGTACCATTCGACGCCGTTTACAGCAGAGTGGTCTGTCCGCAAGACGTCCATTGCTTCGTCTACCATTGACGCAGAACCACAGACGTCTCCGTCGCCAATAGTGTGATGACAGACGGATGTGGACGGCAGAAAGGAATGACGTTGTCTTTACTGACGAGGCACGCTTCTGTCTGCAGCACCACGATGGTCGGATTCGAGTGTGGAGACACCGTGGAGAGAGGATGCTGGACAGCTGCATTATGCACCGCCACACTGGTCTTGCACCGGGTATTATGGTATGGGGCGGTATTGGATATTACTCTCGCACGCCTCTAGTACGCATTGCCGGTACTTTAAATAGCCGGCGCTACATATCCGAGGTGCTGGAGCCAGTTGTCCTTCCTTACCTTCAGAGCTCGGCCACAGCAATATTTCAACAGGATAATGCGTGACCACACGTGGCACGCATTGTCCAAAGGTTCTTCGTCAATAACCAGATTGAATTGCTTCCCTGGCCGGCTCGCTCTCCGGATCTTTCGCCGATAGAAAACATGTGGTCCATGGTTGCTCAACGAGTGACCCAGATTACATCCCCAGCTGCCACGCCAGATGATCTTTGGCAACGTGTGGAAGCTGCTTGGGCTGCTGTACCCCAGGAACACATCCAACGTCTCTTTGACTCAGTGCCGAGACGTGTGGTAGCGGTGATCTCCAACAATGGCGGCTACTCTGGCTATTGATTCTGGCAGGAACCACATGTCACAGACGTCTGTAAACGTAATCATTTGATACTTGGTCAACATGTTATCTACAAAATAAATTTTGTTGTGCTACCTCTTGTCTTTCTTGGTGTTGCATTTACGGTGGCCAGCAGTATATATATATATATATATATATATATATATATATATATCTTCTGAGTTTAAACACTTCCGCTGGCCATCAAACTCCCCAGACATGAACATTATTGAGCATATCTGTGGGTGCTTTGCAACGTGCTGTTCAGAAGAGTTATCCATCCCCTCTACTCTTACGGATTTATGGAATGCCCTGCAGGATTCATGGCGTCAATTCGACATCGGTCGAGTCTATGCCACGTCGTGTTGCGGCACTTCTGCGTGCTCTCGGGCGCCCTACACGATACTAGGCAGGTGTACCAGTTTCTTTGGCTCTTCGGTGTACTTATCTCCCTTAATATAAGCCGCACCTCCCGGTTCACCTCCATTATATAGTGTGAATTGAACTCCCTGAGTAATTATAAATTCTAATGTGAACTTCTTAGTCCAGGTGAGCACAGTGAAATGAAACAGAACCACGCAGTCAGACTTAATAACCACACAAACGATGCGCAGTCACTTAGCCATATTGCCACGCATGGCAGGTTCGTCGCGTGCGATTAGCAATTTGCCCACAGGAGTGCGAACAGCTAGTGATAGATCGGAGGACCTGGCGACCGTCTGCTACGCTCGGTCCCCCATGTGTGGAAGGTTTAAGGGCGCACGAAACAAGTCTCAGCGATGAAGTAGGTATATCTTGCTACACGGCAAGTACAGAGAAAGCACGGAACATAAACTGTTCGCACCAGTAGCTAATAGAGAGAGGCCTACAGCCCTCATTTCTGCGTCCTGACATCGAGGCGGCGAGGGCGGGTGAACAACTCCATCCAACGTTACGCAACGGCAATGATGACGTGGCCGGCGCGGCGGCTGCAGTGGCCTTCGTAACTGCCAGCAGCCCCATAATATACAGCGGAGTCTGGCATTACTGCAGGCCGCTGTAATGGCTGGGCCAACAGCCGAGCTCACAGGGACAACACCTGCGCCAACTAGGACGGGATCAACAAGGCGCTGGCGGGGTGTCGCGGATATCTAGGCCCATACTGCTGGCAGCCAACGGCACATCTACTGGAAAAAGCGGCCAACGAAACGCTCAACCTGAATAAAACCCTTCCGGGTGTTTGACTGGTTCAAGTTTAGTCATTCTGAAGAGGAGGCTCCAAATACGGTCGAAATGTTAAGAAGTCGTTTCTGAAGGCTTCAAATGGCTGTGAGCACTATGGGACTTAACATCTGAGGTAATCAGTCCCCTAGAACTTAGAACTACTTAAACCTAACTAACCTAAGGACATCACACACATCCATGCCCGAGGCAGAATGTTTCTGCAGGTATTTGCATGGAGTGCAGCCCATGGAAAAGAAAAACGGACGCTAAGCAGTTCAGGCAACAAGAGATTAGATGTTTTTGAGATACAGTGCCACAGAAAATGTCGAAAATCAAATGGGTAGATTCAGTTACTAACGAGGAAGTACTGACGGGGAAAAAAGAAATTTGAGGCACAAGTAAGATTAAAGAAAGGATCGTTGATAAGACATTCTGAGGCATCAAAGAAACGCCAATTTGGTACTGGAAGGAAGTGAGGGGCGGAGGGCTTAAAATTGTGGAGGGAAACCAAATCTTGAACATATTACACAGGTTCAAATGGATTTAGGCTGCATTAGTTGCGCAGAATCAAGAGGTTCAACAGCAGATTAGTGTGGAGAGCTGCATCAAACCAATCTTAGCGCTGGAGACAAAAACAACAACGACGTCACGTTCTGATCCCAAATGATTTGATTATAACTTGCATTGGTTGAGAGGTATAGACAGTAACAGAAATGGTCGACTGTCTGCATCGTTAGAGACGGAACACGAGCTCTGCTATGACGAGAAGAATGAAGCAATTCGGCCGTGTCCTTTTCAAAGGAGCCATTCCACTATCTGCGTTAAGTGATTTACAGAAACCACAAAAAAACCTACAGGGATTTCCTGTCAGAAAGGTCACAGTTCGTACTGACTGACGGAAAGTTATCGAGTAAAACAGAAAATATCTGGCGTTCCCCAACATTCTGTTATAGGCCCTCAGCTGTTCCTGAGCTACATAAACGATTTAGGAGACAATCTGAGCAACCCTCTTACATTGTTTGCAGATGGTGCTCTCATTTACCGTCTTGTTAAATCAGATGAGCAAGATGAATTGCAAAACGATTTATACAAGATATCTGTATGCTGCGAAAAGTGGCAATTGACTCTAAATAATGAAAAGTGCTCAGTCATCACATGAGTCCCACAAGGAATCCGCTAAATTTCGGTTACACGATAAATCACACAAATCTAAAGGCTGTAAATTCAATTCAATATTTACAGATTACAATTACGAATAACTTAAATTTGAACAAACACATGGACAATGTTGTGGGGAAAGCAAACCAAAGACTCTAATTTATTCGCAGAACACTTAGAAAACGTAACTGATTTACTGAAGAGACTCCCTATACTACGCTTGTACGTCCTCTTCTGAATACTGCTGTGTGGTGTGGGATCCGCATCAGACAGGATTGACGGACGACATCGTAAAAGTTCAAAGAAGGGCAGTTCGTTCTGCAGCATCGCGAAACAGGGGATAGAGCGCCACTGATATGATACGTAAATTGGGGTAGCAATCATTAAAACAAAGGCGTTTTTCGTTGCAGCAGGATCTTCCCACGAAATTTTCATCTCCAACTCTCGCCTCAGAGTGTGACAATACTTTGTTGTCGCCCACCTACATACGGAGGAATGATATCATAATAACATTAGAGAAATCGGAACTCGCACAGAAAGATTTGTGTGTTCCTTTTTCCCGCGCTGTTCGAGAGTGGAACGGTAACGAAATAGCTTGAAGGTGGTTCGATGAACCTTCTGCCAGGCATTTAACTGTGAACTACAGAATAATCATGTAGATGTAGATGTGAACCACCGACCTACTGAACGCGAATCCAGTGTATTACCACAGAGCCACCACGCTCGGTCGCTCCGAAAAATGTTGAAACATCATGATGCTGATGCTTCTCGGAAAAAGCTAAGAAACCTGAAGCGATTTTGCGTGACTACAAAGATTATATATTATGCATCCAAATTTCAGATGTTTAGATATTTATAAAATAAATATAAAACTAATACTAAAATGTAGACTTTCACGGCCGGAAATATCATGTCCATTATAATTATCCGGGCTGTTATGCCGTGGTCGGTTGATGAATTCTGTGTCAATTCCCAACGTTTCGTCTCCGACTGCGGGAGACATCTTCAAGGGGGTCCGTAGCTCGATGGAAGGTCCAACACACCCACTGGCTCGCTACTGACTGAGCTAGTGGGTGTGTTGGATCTTCCATCGAACTACGGACCCCCTTGAAGATGTCTCCTGCAGTCGGAGACGAAACGTTGGAAATTGACACAGAATTCATCAACCGACCACCGCATAATAATCCGGATAATTATAATGGACAAAATATAAAACTGTGTTGCAAGAGCTCCAAGTCGCAATGGGAGGAACTACATAATAGGTGTGCAGTTTCTTGTCTACAAAGGTGACTAGTTTCCTTCGCCGCTCTAATTCTGCCCTCAGGATTTCATTCGATAAGGACGTGTGACGACAAAGAGTGCTGTTCGA
The DNA here is from genome assembly GCF_021461395.2 of Schistocerca americana. Lineage (NCBI taxonomy): Eukaryota > Metazoa > Arthropoda > Insecta > Orthoptera > Acrididae > Schistocerca > Schistocerca americana. The sequence goes on from NC_060119.1 coordinate 853,352,554, forward strand.
TAACATTCTCTCACAAGTGCAATTCGGATTGCAAAAAAGAAGGTTTTTACAGCCAAGCGTTGTCATACCTTTCTTAAAACTCGCTTTGTGAACTGTTTTCTCCCTGTTTTAGCTATCTAGCGAGAGTCGTAAGAAAATTTATCTGCGGTACTGTCCATTGCTAACCACCACCATCTCTCTCTCTCTCTCTCTCTCTCTCTCTCTCTCTCTCTCTCTCTCTCTCTCTCTCTCTCTCTCCTCACTCACACACACACACACACACACACACACACATATTCACTGCTTAGACAATGCCAGACATGTCAAAAGCTCAGTTTACCTAATGTAAATGCCTCTCACAACTGAATACCTCCACCACGTGGCTGAAGAGAGCACTGCTACCGAGTTGGATACATTGCATCATGTGGTTTTCGACATTCTCATCTCTTGCGGGAAGCGTGCATCCATGACTCACAAGTTAAAGTGACTTTTTGCCATGCTTCGAGCTCCACTGTCTATTTCCTCCAGCCACGCTCATCCCTACGCCCTGTGACATCATGCTGTAAGGTAAACGTACGAGCCTTTTTTTTTTTTTTTTTGCCCACAACTGAACTGCTGAGTAATTCGTTCCACTGTGGCCCATATTTTCGCTATAGGAATCCGGAGGAATTCCTGTAATCAACACAATGTACACATCACTCGATTCTGGCAGCAGCGGTCTTCCCCACATTGCGGTAATCCGGAACGGAACGTGGAAAGCCGAGGGTCTCCATCACTTCGCAGATGGGGGGAGTACCCTACGCGTCAGACGGCCACAATCTGGCCGCGATCAAATGTATTAAAATAGCGCTCTCGTCCATACTGCGCTCGACTTTCACGCCGACCGCCACTACAAAGCCTGGCGACACTCCCGTTACGTGACGCGTCGAACTATTGCATTCGCGTGGCGAAGTGTAAATGACTAATACTGGTAAACGCATATCACAAACATTCATACCAGTACGAGGAAATAAATGGCATATAATCAGTATTTCTTGTTGCTGTCATGGAGCAGAAACAGCTTTCGCAGACAAGCTTCGCGAGTGAATCGTGTTCGCGCAGAATCTTGCCAACCCTTTGCTTGTCAACCCTTTGCAGTCCAAAATTATACGTTCACTGGTACTAACTGAAGCGAAACTCACGGGCAAGTTGCTGTGCACCCATTGGATGATACATTTCCAGTCTGGCTTACTCTTGGGAAGAAAAAGGCCAAACAAAATGTACTTCCAATTGCGCCACGAACAGTTGTGGGTATTCTGAGCTTCGTGTGGTTGGACGCTGTGTTATCGGAATTCAGTGTCGGCTGTGTGGAGAGGGAAGGGGCATGGCGAGCGCGTCCGCAACTTCCGTGATGTGGATTGTTGACGTTCAGCCTACCTGCGATTTGCAGCATTCGTCAACGCCGATCAGTCGTTCGTCCAAAATAAAGTTCCACAATTTACTCTACGGTGTGAACCTACATCGTCAACGACCCTTGTTGCAATGGGTACATGAGTGAGCACAGGCCATGTCGTACGGTATTCTGATACAATATGACAAGACTGTATCTTGTTGACATGAATATCCCAGTGATACTAGATACACACCAGTCTTTTATTCTGTAAAGCGCTGACGTTCCAAATACATCCTGAACCATATCTGTCAGTTTAAATGTATGTCGCATTAGAACTGCGCTTGCGTAAGCTGTAGGTGACGGCTATAATTCCGAATGAATTTGGAGCGCCTTAGAAGGCAAAAGGCTGGACATAAAGTACGATGTTTATCTGGTATCTCCGGCACAGTCATGGGTACCGATGTCAACTAGGTAGAGTCATGACACATTATATGAGAGCTATAGAAACTCTTCCACGGCAGCTGGCCTCTTTGGCCGAGCAGTTCTAGGCGCTTCAATCCGGAACCGCGCTGCTGCTGCGGTCGCAGGTTCGAATCCTGCCTCGGGCATGGCTGTGTGTGATGTCCTTAGGTTAGTTAGGTTTAAGTAGTTCTAAGTGTAGGGGACTGATAACCTCAGATGTTAAGTCCCATAGTGCTCAGAGCCATTTGAACCATCTTCCACGGCATATATCGTTTCTTCATTATCGAGTCTGTTGTCTTGGTGTGTAGATGATTAAACACATTCACATTAAGATGACTCAATACCAAAATCATCATTATTTCCAAGAAATCAATAGACTACGAATAATCCGTTGCCTCCTATTGGTAACACGTGAAATTGTTCCTCGACAAAATGCACCGACTCAAATAAGATATTTTGCAAAATGATTCAAATGGCTCTGAGCAATATGGGACTCAACATCTGAGGTCATCAGTCCCCTAGAACTTAGAATTACTTAAACCTAACTAACCTAAGGACATCACACACATCCATGCCCGAGACAGGATTCGAACCTGCGACCGTAGCGGTCACGCGGTTCCAGACTGAAGCGCCTAGAACTGCTCGGCCACAGCGGCCAGCGATATTTTGCAGCTCGAAGTTGCATCACCATCAATCGTGTACCAATAAATTGCTTGTTTTGTGCCGATTTCTAGGTGCTACTTCAGTTTCATTTCGTTCACTGGTATATTACTCGAAACTAAAAAAAACTTCACATATTTTCCATGACACAAGTTACTGATTCGCAAAGGGTGGTCAGAGACAGTCCGAAAAGCTTGTAATGGTGTTGCAGGTAAGATGCACCGAGGAATAATTGCTAAGAAAAATATTCGATACTTTGCACCGTTTCCTAGTTAATTAGCAGTGCAGTTAGGTAATTGTCCGCAGCTCGTGGTCGTGCGGTAGCGTTCTCGCTTCCCGTGCCCGGGTTCCCGTGTTCGATTCCCGGCGAGGTCAGTGATTTTCTCTGCTTCGTGATGACTGGGTGTTGTGTGATGTCCTTAGGTTAGTTAGGTTTAAGTAGTTCTAAGTTCTAGGGGACTAATGACCATAGATGTTAAGTCCCATAGTGCTCAGAGCCATTTGAACCATTTTTTTAGTTAGGTAATCAGGCCATTGTGGGCGTAAATTCAAGCGCTCCGCCACATACATTAAGTGTCGGTTGTTCTCATAGCGTAGATGATGGCGAACGAGACTGCGTTAGATCCTTGTCGCGGTTCCGTGATTTTAGGAAGCCAAATGAAGAACACGTTTGGCTGCACCATCTCTGGCAGGCCATTTTATTTCCACGCGCAGCGATCTGACTGATCAGCTTCAATGCTCATTAACTCAGAAACGGCGCAACGTATAGATTTCGTTTTTCTTAACAATTGCTTCTCAGCACAAAAAAAAAATTGGTTCAAATGGCTCTGAGCACTATGGGACTTAACATCTGTGGTCATCAGTCCCCTAGAACTTAGAACTACTTAAACCTAACTAACCTAAGGACCTCACACACACCCATGCCCGAGGCAGGATTCGAACCTGCGACCGTAGCAGTCGCGCGGTTCCGGACTGAGCGCCTAGAAGCGCTAGACCACCGCGGCCGGCTTCTCAGCACAACTTACCATGCAACAGCCTTGTAAGATTTTCAGATTTCTTCCGACAATCCTGTACAAATATACTGGGTGGACCATTTTAACCAATAATGGGGAATAAATCAGGATGGAGACGAGATACAGCAAGATGTTGTACGTAAAAGTTGTAAATGGCAAAGAGGGTCATGCATTGTTACTAATGGCCGTGACCTCGAACGTGACTTTCACTATGATTTGGAACTTAAAGTAATTTTTTTTAAACATGGAAACCCTAATATTTGATTTAAGATTTGAAAACACAAACACATTTTAAGTACAAAAAAATGTTCAAATGTGTGTGAAATCTTATGGGACTTAACTGCTAAGGTCATCAGTCCCTAAGCTTACACATTACTTTACCTAAATTATCCTAAGGACAAACGCACACACCCATGCCCGAGGGAGGATTCGAACTTGTAAGTACAGAATGACACATTATTTAAGGTCATGGCAACGTTCAGTCAAGGTCAAATACGCAAATACGTTTTTAGTTCTAGTAGGGATTAACGCGAAATTGAGGAGGGGTACAGCAAAATACAATGTTAGATCCAAAATGGAACGGGCATAAGGGCCACGTATCATTACCAGTAACCATGATTTCAGAGGTAATTATCGAAGCTCATTCGAAGTTGGAGTTTTGTTTCATGGAGACCCTATTTGTGAAGTCGGATTTGGAAAGGGGAAACAGAGATTTGAAGTTTGAGTTTTATTTAACGTGTTTATTGTCAAAAATAAATACATCACAGCGTATAAATATTGTGGCATCTGCAAGAGAGAACCACAAATAAAACGAAGATATTGATTTACAAGTCGTCTAATGAGTCCCCACGCCTCCCCTTCCTCGATATGTCCCTTCCAGTTTGTGTCTAACATTTCATTTTGTTATTTTGGTGTGTCCCTCCCCTGTTCTAGACTAATCCCAATTATAACTAAAACATATTTACTTATTTAACCTCAATTTAACTAGCCATGACATTCAACAATGTATCATATTATACAGAAAATGCCGCCCTTTCCAAACCTTGAGTAAAATGTCAGAGTTCCCACTTTAAAAAATCACTTTAACCTCAAAAGCACATTGTAAATCTCGTTCAAGGCCACTGGTAACAATGTGTAACCTCTTTGCCACCCAGACTTATATCTAAAACATTCTGCTATAGCTCACCTCCATCCCGAGTTATTCCACATTGTGGATTCAAATGGTCCACCCTGTAGGTTCACATACATCAGGGCTTATACGTTAGGGAATTATTTTTCGAATTCGTATAACTTCACAATAACTTTAGACTACTTTGCACGAGTTCCTCTTCGGGATAACAATTACTATGCACGCATTCTACACAAGGAGCGCCAGTAAGGTAGTACGCAAGATTCTACTCGTTGCATTTTAAGTTTGGATTCCCGCAAAAGACAATCACAGTGTCCTTAACTCAATCGCTTCAAATGACGAGATATAGCCGTATCAAGCTGCTGTGGCATTTAAATCATATGAGGAGCTCAGCTAGTAAATGCGCGCTTACTATACGGATACATAGAGTTTACTTACTTAAATGTGCTATATTTATCGAAACCTAAGTTGCGTTACGCACGTTTTCCAATTTACCACCTTAGTGGGCTTAAAAAGCTTTTGAGTTTTCCTGTTGATAAATGAGGGAAACACTTCTCTATAGAGGCAACCAACAAATCGCGTCACAGCCTGTTACTGGAAAAGGAAGCTCCCTCCAAGCGCTCGACAAGCGTCCTCAACCGCCTGTGAGTAGAAAGACGCCCTCAGGACGTAAGTTGGGCAGACAGAACATATTTAAACAGGTGTGACACGAATACGTGGCTCCCCAAATCACACAAGTCAGCACAACTGAGTAAGAATACTACTGACTGACTGTATGGAAGACTTGTCTACCTGAAGACGAATTAATTCTCCTTGACATGATTACGTCCACCGTGTACAGAAAAGGAACGAACGAAGAAATGCGTAAGACTTTATAAACTACAAACAAAACGCTCAAACTGAAAGTGAAAGTCACACGTACACTTGTTGCCGACAAACACAAATTCATTATTTCACAATCTGTCCGTAATTTGCTTCAGAATGACACATGGTTAATCATCTCCCTGTCGATGATCATTCTAAGACAAACAGAAAGCACAAAATTTTAGACTTGGATTCTTGTCGTGGGCTACCAGCAACAGATACTCCAGGAAAAATTATAATTAACTTTCGTCTAAATTTCATTATCATCCATACAAATAAAAATTAATGTTTCGTTGTATGTTTCCCCTTTATGCGTTCCAACACAATTCATCCGATTGCGATGAAACTTTGGTGAGTTGTTCTCTGTATGCCCACGAAGGCTCAAAAACAAAAAAGCCATAAACAATGGGATGTCACCGCGAGAAAATACCCAGACTTTCCATCTGCTATTTGAGGATGAGAACGCTTAACGATTGGCAACAAACTAAACATAATTTATAATTTCAAACCTTCACGAAAATTTTACTCGCTGACACCCCCCACAAAACGATGCATGAAGAAGAGGTACCGCTTACTGCATTTTCGGTGTATATGCCGTAAAACTGCTGCATCAGGCATGACTTTTTAATGCATTACTTCGTTACCACTAAATCTATTCGCAATATATTTTGCATACAATATCCACATACATCGCTAAATGTGCTGCCATATTTACATCACTCTACGAAATATAATTCAGAAAATATGACGTCATAAACATCGAAATGCGTGACACTACAGCATTCCGCATGACGTTTTGTTTATTACTTCTTTACTGTTAAAGCTATTCATAACACATCTGGCAAAAATAAAGTATATAAAACCACGGGCGTATTCCAATGCAACGTTGAGTTAAGATTTTAGATAAATTGGTCAAGTACTTCCCGGATTTGCGATTAGAAACATTTACATTTTCAATTCGCTTGTTCTTAATAGCAAATCTCGGAGGTATCTTTACCGATTGATTTGAAATTTCGACACAACGTTGCATTCTAATACGTGGCTCACTGATAACGCTATATTAGCATCTAAAAACAGCGATGACCGTGCGGCTAAAGGCGCTGCAGTCTGGAACCGCAAGACCGCCACGGTCGCAGGTTCGAATCCTGCCTCGGGCATGGATGTTTGTGATGTCCTTAGGTTAGTTAGGTTTAACTAGTTCTAAGTTCTAGGGGACTAATGACCTCAGCAGTTGAGTCCCATAGTGCTCAGAGCCATTTTTTTTGAACAGCGATGACAATGCCATCAATTACAGTATTCAAAACAAAATATCACGCGAGACGACAACTTATAAGTCCATCGATACTGTAATGAATTAAGACGAAGCTGTAAACTATACGACTGAATTCTTGGATTCATTTGATTTTCCAGGCGTGCCGCCGCACGTGTTGATATTAAAAATTGGGGTGGCGCGTCTCATTCTTCTCAGAAACATCAATACAACACGGCTTTGCGACGAGACCAACGAGAAGATGTGGTATTACCACGCATCCGAATGATTCTAGTAGATATGCCGTTCCAGTTCAAACGTTTGCAGGTCCCGGTGTGACTTGCACTTGCAGTAACCGCCAACAAAACGCACGAACAAACTACAAGTGTGTAGAAAAAATCTGGAAAATCCATGCTTCTCACACGGAGAACGTTACGTGGCTTGCTCACGCTTCGAGAAACCGTCTGACTTATTCGTGTACGCACCAAACGGAAAGAAAAATTCTGTGCATCCAAAAGCACTTCAATAAACAGATTATAAAACCAAATACTTTTTTTCTTTCCCTAGCGTTGCAACGCAGGTCAGGTACAATTAGTAATGAATATTATTATTAAAATTTCAACAGTTTGATGAAAGAAATATCACACCAGCTCAGCTTACAGCGTAACGGAGTGGAGGTGAACTCCTTTTACTCAAAGCGCCATACTCACTGTATTCAACAAGTTAACACTGTATACAAATCTGATACTGAATTCCATATACTTGCTTTTCAAAAAAAGAAACCATTCTGCCACGAGCAACAGAACTGAGTCTAGGGAAGTCTTTCGATTCAGCAGTACGGCAGTGTAGTCTATATTCTTTACCCCAGAGGTCTGAAGGCGAGTCTGTGCAGACACTAGAGTAGAAGGACAGGCACAGTGACGACAAAAAATGGTTCAAATGTCTCTGAGAACTACTTAAACCTAACTAACCTAAGGACATCACACACGTCCATGCCTGAGGCAGGATTCGATCCTGCGATCGTAGCAGCAGCGCGGTTCCAGATTGAAGCGCCTAGAACCGCTCGGTCACAAAGGCCGGCTGAAGAAGCAGTGAGGGACCGGAGTTCGGTCTGCGATTAGGTGACAGAATTACGGCCGATGGACAGTGGTGGCCGATGGACAATGGCGGTCGATGGGAAGAGTTATGGTCACTGGAGGGAATTATAGTCAATGGAGAATGCTGGTAGTCATTTACATAGATATCTCTATGTGTGTGTGTGTGTGTGTGTGTGTGTGTGTGTGTGTGTGTGTGTGTGTGTGTGTGTGCAAGCGAAATTTTTTAAATTTAGGGATTCGAACCTGCGACCGTAGCAGTCGCGCGGTTCCGGACTGCGCGCCTAGAACCGCGAGACCACCGCGGCCGGCCCGCATTAGGGAGTTCCTGTTAAGGTAAAGAGTACGCTGACAGATTTAGACGGAACACGCCCGTTTCGTAGCAGGAACGAGTTTGCGGATAAGCGGAAGGCGACAACGATGAAGATTGTAGAACCAGGAAGCGAGCGCAGTACTCGGTCAATAGCGGCGTGTGGCACGCCTCGGGATAGAAGGGTTGTTATCCGGCGCAGCTATCTGGCGTAGGAGGAGGAGGGGGAGGGGGAGGCGCCCTTGTCCGGGGCATGACATCAGCCGCGCCCAGGCCCAGATAACACATGCTGCAAGTGCGTGTGTCACCCGCTGCAAGAAATGTGCGAGCCGAGGCGAGCCGAGCCGAGCCGACACGTCACACCGCGTCCTGTCCTGTCGTGTCGTGTCGGTGCTTCCTGTATAACAAGGCCGGCCACGGCCCGGCGCGGCGCGCGCAGCTGCACCACACCACAGTCCACACCACACCGCAGCTGCTGCCCTCTTCTGAAGGCCGCGGCACTTTACCGGCCATCCCAAAAAAAAGTTTTCTCTCACAAAGAAAACATATTACAACACTGGGCCTTCGTTTTACCTTTTATCTGTTGTATTAAAAAAGGCAAACCTGCGTTTATAGCTTTTGTAGACTCAGAGAAAGTTTTTGACAATGTTGACTGGAATGCACTCTTCGAAATTCTTAAGGTAGCAGGGGTAAAATACAGGGATCCAAAGGCTAGACACAACTTGTACCGAAACAAGGTGACAGTTATAGGAGTCCGAGGGAATGAAAGGGATGCAGTGGTGAGACAGGGTTGTAGCCTCTGCACGATGTTATTCAATATGTACAGTACAGGAAACCAAAGAAAAATATGAAGCAGAATTAAATACAGTTCAAGGAGAAGAAATAAAAACTTTGAGACTTGCCGATCACAAAGTATTTCTGTTAGACAACGAAGGACTGGAATGTGCAGTTGGACGGAAAGGGCAGAGTCTTTAAAGTAAGATATAGGATGAACATCAACAAAAGCAAGACAAGGGCAACGGAATTTAGTCGAATTAAATCGGGCGATCCTGAGGGGATTAGATTAGGAAATTAGATATTAAAAGTGGTAGGTAGGTTTTGATATTCAGGCAGCAAATTACTGATGACGGCTGAAGTAAAGAGAGTATAAAATGTAGACTACCAATGGCAAGAAATTCTTTAACATTGAATATAGATTAAGTGCTATGAACTCTTTTCTGGAGGTTTTTGTCTGCAGTCTAGATTTGTACGTACGTCAAATGTGTAGAATAGAAGCTTTTGAAATGTGGCGCTTCAGAACCATGTTGAAACTTTTATGGGTAGATCATATAACTAATGAGAAGGTACTGAACAGAACTGGGAAGGAAAGAAATTTCTGGCATAAATCGACTAAAAGAAGGGTTCGGTTGATAAGACACATTGCGAAATATCAAGGTTCCAATGGCTCTAAGCACTATGGGACTTAACCTCTGAGGTCATCAGTCCCCCTAGAACTTAGAACTACTTAAACCTAACTTACCTAAGGACATCACACACATCCATGCCGGAGGCAGGATTCGAACCTGCGACCGCAGCAGCAGCGCGGTTCCAAACTGAGGCGCCGAGAACCGCTCGGCCACACCGGTCGGCAAACATAAAGGAATCGTCAATTTAGTACTGAAGAGAAGTGTGTGTGTGTGTGTGTGTGTGTGTGTGTGTGTGTGTGTGTACGTGCGCGCATTCCTTTTGATGTCAGATTTCTCTCATTTCACCTCCTTCCACTAAATAAATGCAAACCTAAGAACAAAAGCGAAGTCAACGAGCGCCATATTTTTGTTAGTAATGGACGGTGTTATCATGAACAAGTTTTAAGTGTATGACAGCACTGAAAAATAAATAACTATATTGATTCTGCACAATAATTAGCTCAAATTTTAGCTTAAGGGAGATGCAGCTTAAGAAACACAAGCCCCGGGGAGTGGCGGCGCGGTTTGAGGCTCCATGTCACGGACTGCGCGGCCCCTCGCGCCGGTGGCTCGAGTCCTCCCTCGGACCTGGGTGTGTGTTGTTCTTAGAATAAGTTAGTTTAAGTAGTGCGTAAGTCTAGGGACCGACGACCTCAGCAGTTTGGTCCCTTAGCAATTCACACACATTTGAACAATTTTGAAGAAACAGAACAGATCAAATAGGAGTAAATTTCAGTTTACTACGTCCTTGCTCAGAATGTGAGACATCATCCGAAGAAGAAAAATAGCAACAAACAAACGGAACTGATGTGTAAACAAAAGTTATACTAGCAGATACATATAAATACACGGGCTGAAAGGAAGAGAAAACTCAGTCTTTCCAATGCGACAATTCATTGATTTAGCCTGAAATTATGTCAGGTCACAAAATTTTAGGGTGCATAAAAAAATTACTGATGGTACAAGCGTTGCTGTAAAACTTCGACATAACTGGCATCACTTAGCCACGGATCCTGAGCGCTCTGCAAAATATGGATCCTTAGCGCTCTGCAAAATATGGAGTACACGTAAGTGTATCGACAGAAAAGTGACTCCCATTAGGAACCTGAACACGAAAGTAAGGGTAGCGCAGAGACGGATAACGCCGATAAAAGTCAGGAAGAAATTTCGCAGCGTGACAAGAACGAAAAAGAAAAGTAAGGTAATGAAGAGCCATGTTCAGTATGCCAGCTGCAGACATAGCTAGTGACGGGGTGTATTGCAAGGGAATGAAGAAGAGCAATACCCGCTTTTAACAGCAACTACTGCCAAAAACAAATATGACCATTTACCTTTTCACATAGTTCCAGTACCCCACAGCAGCCACATAGGAACAGGGGAACATTAATTTGTACATCGTTATCTCTCGCAACGGTTCAAGCAAAGTCGACCAACCAGATTAACTTTTGCGCTTAAGGAGCACGCTGTGAGTGTAACTCTACTGAAATTGACACGTTGTTTTCTATAGCATATTCATACTTAATAATGAGATTTCATTTTATCTTTTATTTTCATAGACCCTTGAATTCTGTGGACAGGTACCTCATTACACTAGTGTTAATCAGGTGAAATCCAGTTATGAAAGATTGGACCGATATAACGAGAACAAAAAAAGCACTCGTGACTGGAGACCGTTAGCTGGACGTTAATCTCAGAGCTCCGTCTTCCCTGAAGAGCTGTGGCTGTCCGTCATCGTTCAACCTACTGGCCGGCATGACTTCCTCTGCGGCAAAGTAAGAGCGATGCGAATAAAAGTGGTATTGCACGTGATGCAGAACACGTGCCACTTCCAGAGCGGTTCACAGAATAGGCATACTTGGAATCTATCAACACTACGTAAAATATTAGAACAACTGTCTTAAAAAACTGTTTTCGCTAAGAGTAATTATTTGTAAGAAATGTAGGATGAACGTGCGGCATCGTCTGTAGCGAGTACTGAAAACTATGTCCCTTAATTATATCTCGAAAAACCCCATCATCGGCCATGATTTTAAATGAGTCTCTATGGCAGAAGAACTGTCAGTTCAAGAATACCACACTATCTAACCCAGGAACATGAGGCTCTGTGTTTGGGGTTCAGTCAACATTATGTTCAACAGATTTCATTCCAGACGGGCAACATCGACATTCAACACGGTAACCGGCGAAAAAATCGTGGCTGTGACAGAAATGAGGAGAGTGACAAGCAATGGTATGCACAGCAGCAAGCAGGCACGTCGTTATAACCACAGCATCATTTAGTAGGCTAAGTTTTTGGAAAAATATACAGAGCAAGCGGAGAAGCGCAAACATGTGTCCGACCTAGTCTCACTATGGCAAGCAGGGCTGTTTACAGGGCGATCAATACCAGCCCCTCAGAAAAATAATTCGTATCGGGACAACGTTTCAAAACGTGAAATCACAGTGACAGCTGAAAATGAGAACTCGAACCTATATTTGCTGCTGATCACGAGCAGTCGCCTTAACTATAAGGCAACCTGAGTACGCCTCCAGACCTCACTCAAAACTTGCGCACTGATTTTCCTTCTATGATTTTCGATGCATCTTCACTGATTATATCTCCATCGATTCATGCATTTAATTTCAGAGCAGTTAATTTATTTCACACACACTGTGGAAGAAACTCGGTAGTAACATTCGGAAATCGTAAGTAGAAAAAGAAATAATTACGAAAGTGTGAATCAGGCATGGAACTCGGATTCGCTTTCCGGCCCGGCACACATTGTCGCTTGTTACTACATATTTATTACATTACAGGTTACGCACGTCGAGCAGTTTGTACTGGTAACATTTCATGTCATTGCACCTTCACTGAGCCGAGCGGTCTAAGGCGCTGCAGTCATGGGCTGTGCTGATGGTCCCGGCGGAGGTTCGAGTCCTCCCTCGGGCATGGGTGTGTGTCTTTGTCCTTAGGATAATTTAGCTTAAGTAGTGTGTACGCTTAGGGACTGATGACCTTAGCAATGAAGTCCCATAAGATTTCACACACATTTGAACATTTGAACCTACACTGATTTCTTTCTCATAGATTCATTCATTTCATTTCAATAGAGTTAATTCGTTTGGGGTACTTAGAATTAACCGTGTCTGGGTACGAAGTATTGCTGAACGAGTTTCCCAATGAGGATTAACATCTATTATGGAAGCCAACAAAGGGTTTGGTCTCTTACACTCTGACAGCATGTGTATCAAATTGCGACGGCATGTTGGCGTGTGATGCTTGTCGTCTGGTTGCCTGTCTTCACTTGTTACCGGTGGCAAAGTAGGTACGGACAACCTCCGTGCGTTGTTTTATTACCAGTATTATTACCAGTATACACGGCGCATGTAGAGTATCTGTAATAATTGTAATGTTCAAACCCTAGCCCATACTATAAGCCCAACTCAGTAGTGGAGGACCAAGGCTTGAATTACCGTTCCGATACGCAGATTTACGTTTTCTGTGGTTGACCAAAATCGCTTAAGGCAAATAAATGCTAGAGTGGTCTTTTTGAAAAGGACGTTGGCGATTCCTTCATCTTTCCAAACAGAGCTTGTTCTGAATTTCTGATGATCTCGTCATCGATGGGACGTTAACAATCTCCTTTCCTTTACGTCCGTTTGAAAGCTGAATGGTCCCAAGTAAGTACTCATTATTCAGATGTTGACATAAATTCTTCGTGATTATACTAACTTTTGTACCTTGTTAGTGAATCAGAAGTAAACGTTAGAAATAGTGCTACGTCTTGACGCGTAAGCCGAAAACGTGGTGATTGAACAGATTGTGATCAGTGAAAGACGGACGAGACCAACGGCAATAGTACGAGACTGACGCTGATATTAACTGAACGAATATTTGGCAAACACGAAAAGACATCAGCTTTTCACATCCCGTTCAGATCAAACCCGTAAAGAGTTCTAGACCAGGTGGACAAAGATGGGGAGGACGGAGGCTATAGCCCTTTTCAAGAAACCTCGCCAGCATTTTCCGTAAGCGATTTAGCGAAACCGCTGAAACCTCGCTAAACCAACGTGGGCGGAAAGGTCAATGATCCACGCTACAGGAAATGTTTCGACAGAAACATTTTTTCCTCAAAACGACGAAACGACCCTACTACAGTAGTACTTGCGGCATCGCAAAATAAAGACTACAACAGTGTTCATTCACTAAACAATAAAAGGAAAAATAATAATTTCATCAAGACGGTACGAAATCCGCGGTATTTCAGCATTCCTCTAACACAATAATCACCTGTTCTTCCAATTGTGCAGCGATTCATTAAAAACTAAAAGTGAACAATTATGCCACGAATGCCGGCAGTAATTTTCAAGCCTTTCTGTTTGTAATCTGACGGTCAACTCACTGAGCTACAAATGTAATCCAAGAATGACAAGAACGTTGAAACTGTGGCGGGGTTATGCCGTAGAATATTTTGAGAAACCAGGAAAAACAAAACAAGAATGTGAACAAGGCGGAAACCTTTTTCTGGGCTCAGGTGAACTGCTTCTATTTTACATTCTGAAGCGGTGGCAACGCGCGGCAAGTTCGCTCTTTGGGTTTCCTCCTTCCGCTCTCCATATCGCGGGATATGCCTGACAGGATAAGATGTGTATCGCCCGCACGTGACCAGCGGACTGCTAGCGCAGACGTCGGCAACGTCCGCCAAGCCACTGGCGAGGTGCGTGGGCTCTTCCCAGACTTCGCCTTATGGGAACGCCACGCAAGCTCTCGCGACCGTATGGTTTGCGACCGAGACAGCACAGCGAAGAACGGAACGTGCATCAGAGCTGTCCGTCAACAGACGGAACGCTCGTTCACGTCGGCGATCGCGAGGAAGATTACACGGAAATAAACTCTAAAGCGAACCGTCCGAGGAACACATGAAGTGTGCGAGAACGTAACAGTTTAGTTCTCATTTCAACCGCATCTTTCCAAAACAGCTATGTTTCCAAATCATCGCCTCTACCGCGGCGTCGCCGTTCTCTGTTCTTTACCAATATGTGACGCTGGTGAATAGATGTGTACCAACCGAGACCGAAATGCTTTTACTTTAAGATTCTGCTGATTGTACACATCTGCAGAAAGCGAAGTGTCAATGACACTGATTACGACCCACAGATGTCCTGGTCCACAGCAGGGGATGTCTTTTTTGTTTCAAAGGCTCCTAAGGACAGCTTTCGCTCCTGTAAATTCTCACCAATGAACGTGCTAAAAGTACAAGGTTGGCTTTACGACGCTAATTTAAAAGGTTGTAAGACTCATCAGGAAGTCTCTAACAGCAGCCCCAAGCAGTTTTTTTTTTTTTTTTCTTTGGCGCTGTTCAAATGAATCAGTTCAGAGTTTCTAACGAGCCTTCCCTATAAGGGCGTTTAACCAGCAACAAAAAGTGGCGATATATTAACTTATGTTCAGAGTAATATGAAATGTTCAGTCACATTTGCAAGCTAACCGAAAACTTCTTGTAAAACTACACCTATTCTTTCCAAAATTCTACCTCTCTGCAACTTGCAGTGAGGAGTCATATTTGCGGACCTGTGACCGTTTTATACGAAGTTAAGGGAAAAATTTGTGGTAAAGCTGTAACAAGCCCATTGCAATAGCACTCCGTCTTCAGGCCACAAGTGACCCATCGGGACCATCCGACCGCCGTGACATCCTGAGATGCAGAGAGGAGGGGCGTGTGGTCAGCACACCGCCCTCCCGGTCGTTATGATGGTTTTCTTTGACCAGATCCGCTACTATTCGGTGAAGTAGCTCCTCAATTGGCATCACGGGGCTGAGTGCACCCCGAAAAAACGGCAACAGCGCACGGCGGGCCGGACGGTCACCCACCCAAGTACTGGCCACGCCCGGCAGCGTTTAACTTCGGTGATCTGACGGGAACCGGTGCATCCACTGCGGCAAGGCCGTTGCTTAGCAAGCCCATAATGGAACGGAAATGATACACGACAGCAACAATTCCCAACAAATAAACCGAAATGTATACAGCGGCACCTTAACTGTGTTATAGTATGGAGATTAATAGCTTTTCTTACTGTATTCTGGGAGTTATTAATCTCACAAAATAATTATGAAACTCTAAACATACTGAGGGTAATTTGCTGGATTCCCGGGCCGACACTGTGTTCTCTACTGCTTGATCAGGGCAAGTGGCTACCACTGCCGCCCTTCGTCACGAAAGTTGATATACATCAAAATTTGATACCAATGCGCTCAAAATGTTATAACAAGAATTTCTAACCCACGTCGAACCGCACACATTATACGTCGGTTTATAACTGCAGCAGTATTCAACAACTGCGACAGCCTCGCCCAACGTGTCTGCGGAATTGCGAAGTTGTATTAATAGCAGCGGCATAAAGGATTCAGGGAAGAGCGGTACGATTTGTCAGGGTCTGTTTAGTCAGCGTGTGAGTGTCATAGAGATGATCAGCAAACTGCTGGGGAGCGCAGCCTTTATGCTCCACGGCGGCCTTAGCCACAAATTTCACAGCAGAGTGCCCACTATGCAATGCGACTAGAGAAACGTACAACTTTCGCCAACATACGAAGGTGTGCTGAAAAGAAATGCCTATGAATTTATGTGAAAACGGTTAAAGCTTTTTAAATAAAAGAAACGTTATTAACATTTTAGATTTACTCTCCATGTCTGCTGCTTTGAAGCTCTTTGCCGCTAGAGGGCTCCGAATTGGAGAGTGTGGCATAGCAGTGTAAAAGTAACTACGTCGGTGCGTGAGAAATTGCGAGCTATATAATCAAGTATGGAATTACGTCAGTGCGGGAGAAACTGTGTGCTGCGAATTCGAAGAGTCCGTCCTCACGTGGAGCACCCTCTCCTTCAGCACGACAACGCCAGACCACGCACGATCGCTGCCACATGTCCAACAATCCGACACTTTGAGTTTACTGTCATCGATCATCCTCCTCACGGTCCCTATCCGATTTTCATGTGTTTCCAAAGCTTAAAGAACACCTTTGCCGACTTCACTGGATAGTTCTGAAGCGGTGCAAGCAGATGTGAGGTTGTGGCTCCGTCAACAAAGTGAAACATTCTACCGTGACAGTATCAACAAACTGGTCTCTCGTTGGCAGAAATGTGTTCGTCGCCAGGATTACTATGTTGAGAAACAAAATTTGTAGACTTTAAGAATAAATATGTAGAATGTTAATAACGTTTGTTTTATTTAAATATCTTTAAGATTTACACATAAAATATTAGAAGGCATTATATTTCAGAACGCCCTCGTGTATCTCACGTCATGCCGGCCGGAGTGGCCGAGCGGTTCTAGGCGCTTCAATCTGGAACCGCGCGACCGCTACTGTCGCAGGTTCGAATCCTGCCTCGGGCATGGATGTGTGTGATGTCCTTAGGTTAGTTAGGTTTAAGTAGTTCTAAGTTCGAGGGGACTGATGACCTCAAAAGTTAAGTCCCATAGTGCTCAGAGCCATTTGAACCATGTCATGTAATGTGCGCAACAGTGAAATTAAAGAAATTCGGGCTCATACAGAATGATACGCTTGCTTTTCACTGTGTATAGGTACATGAGCTACTTCGATAACTTCGGAATTTGCATGAGGGTTTCGTGGGTGATACCCTGTTGTGTACAGAGAAGTCACAACGCTACAAAATTGTAGCGAAAGAAAGGAGGGTCTATGGAGGATCGACGCTTGATGCAGATAGCGCCAGTTAATCCTCAACAAAAACAAATGTAAAGCATCCATAAACAGGCAGAAACAGCCATCACCGTATGATTAAGGGATTGTAGAACGGCAACTGGAAGCAGTCAGATGCATAAAATATCTAGCAATATGTGCACAACCGGCTGCTGTGGACGAGCGGTTCTAGGCGCTTCAGTCCGTAACCGAGCTGCTGCTCCGGTCGCAGGTTCGAATCCTGCCTCGGGCATGTATGTGTGTGATGTCCGTAGGTTAGTTAGGTTTAAGTAGTTCTAATTCTATGGGACTGATGACCTCAGATGTTAAGTCCCATAGTGCTTGGAGCCATTTTTGAATATGTGCACAGAGCTGTCTGAAGTGGAACGACCACACACAGGTAATCGAAGGTAAGACAGATGAGAGAGCATGGTTCATTGAGAGAATGCTCCAAATGACTTTGGGACTTAACATCTGAGGTCATCTGTCCCCTAGACTTAGAACTACATAAACCTAACAAACCTAAGGACATCACACACATCCCTGCCCGAGGCAGGATTCGAACCTGAGACCGTAGCAGCAACGCGGTTCCCGACTGAAGCGGCTAGAACCGCTCGGCCACAGCGGCCAGAATTGAGAGAATTCTCAGGAAATATAGTCCACTCACAAAATAGGTAGCCTATAAAACGCTCGTACGGCCAATGACTACATTAAATGTATTCGCAAATGCGAATAAGGGCAACTATCAGCTGTAGAATGGAATGACGGACTGGGACTCGAACCCGGATTTCCCGCTTATCGCGAGCTCTCGCCTTACCATTTGGCTATCCGTGCACCACTCACCGCCAGTCCCAATCTTACATATGTCGTCAGCCATGCGTCTACGACCTGTATTCGTACATCCATTATGTACCGGGTGATCAAAAAGTCAGTATAAATTTGAAAACTGAATAAATCATGGAATAATGTAGACAGAGAGGTACAAATTGACACACATGCTTGGAATGATATGGGGTTTTATTAGAACCAAAATAAAATACAAAAGTTCAAAAAATGTCCGACAGATGGCGCTTCATATGATCATAATAGCAATAATTAGCATAACAAAGTAAGACAAAGCAAAGATGATGTTCTTTACAGGAAATTCTCAATATGTCCACCATCATTCCTCAACAATAGCTGTAGTCGAGGAATAATGTTGTGAACAGCACTGAAAAGCATGTCCGGAGTTTTGGTGAGGCATTGGTGTCGGATGTTGTTTTTCAGCATCCCTAGAGATGTCGGTCGATCACGATACACTTGCGACTTCAGGTAACCCCAAAGCCAATAATCGCACGGATTGAGGACTGGAGACGTGGGAGGCCTAGCATGACGAAAGCGGCGGCTGAGCACACGATCATCACCAAACGACGCGTATCTGTCGGACATTTTGTGAACTTTTTTTTTTTTGTTGTTCTAATAAAACCCCTTGTCATTCCAAGGATGTGTGTGAATTTTTACCTCTCTATCTACATTATTCCGTAGTTTATTAAGTTTTCAAATTTATACTGACTTTTTGATCACCCGGTATATTCCCGTACAGGTCACACGCAGTACTTCCAAAGAAGAGGAGCGCCTTTCGTTACAGGTTCACCTGCTAAAAGCGAAAGCGTCACCGAGATGGTCTGCCAACTTCAGTGGCAGGCGTTGCAAGAGAGGCGTTCTGCATCACAGCGTGGCTCACTGTTGAAGTTCCGAGAGCGTCCGTTCCTAGAAGAGACAACCAATACTTTGCTTCCTCCCGACTACATCTCACGAGAGAACCGCGAGGATAAAGTTAGAGAGATACGAGCTCACACGGAGGTTTATCAACAATCGTTCTTCCCGCGAGCGATTTGGGACTGGAAAACCAGAAAGCGGGAAGTGACAGTGGTACAAAAAGTGCCCTCTGTCGCACATCGTAAGGTGACGTGTAGATGTAGCGAAAGTTTTTCTTTCCGCACAACGTGAATTTCTGTCTTAATGGTTCAAATGGCTCTGAGCACTATGGGACTCAACTTCTGTGGTTATCAGTCCCCTAGAACTTAGAATTACTTAAACCTAACTAACCTAAGGACATCACACACATCCATGCCCGAGGCAGGATTCGAACCTGCGACCGTAGCAGTCCTGCGGTTCCGGACTGCGCGCCTAGAACCACTAGACCACCGCGGCCGGCTCTGTCTTAATGCATGTAAGATTTAGAGGGTAATCCCAAAAGTAAGGTCTGCTATTCCTTTTTATAAGTAAATAGACCTGTTTATTTCTACAACGGTTTACATCAGTATACAGTTTGAACATTTAGCTATTTATCGACATGATCACCGTTTCTGTCGACGCATTTTTGTAGACGCTGGGGCAGCTTTTGTACGCTCATGTCATACCAGCTCGCCGCCATGCTGTTCAGAAAGTTATGAACCTCTTCTTTCACCTCGTCGTCGGAGTTGAAACGCTTTACAGCCACATGTTCTTTTAACCTAGGGAACAGGTGATAGTCACTGGGCGCCAAGTCAGAACTATAGGGTGGATGGGTGATAATGTTCCACTGAAACTGTTGCAGGAGAGCAACGGTTTGCCGAGCGACGTGTGGGCGAGCGTTGCCATGAAGAATGTGTAAAAAAATGGTTCAAATGGCTCTGAGCACTATGGGACTCAACTGCTAAGGTCATTAGTCCCCTAGAACTTAGAACTAGTTAAACCTAACTAACCTAAGGACATAACAAACATCCATGCCCGAGGCAGGATTCGAACCTGCGACCGTAGCGGTCTTGCGGTTCCAGACTGCAGCGCCTTTAACCGCACGGCCACTTCGGCCGGCTGAAGAAGAATGTGTACACACTTGGTCAACATTCCTGTTGTGAGTTGGCCGTTGGGGTTTTTTCAGAGTCTCACAGTACCTGTCAGCGTTAATTCAGCTCCGACGGCGAGGTGAAAGAAGAGGTTCAAAACTTTCTGAACAGCATGGCGGCGAGCTGGTATGACATGGGCATACAGAAACTGCCACAGCGTCTACAAAAATGCATCGACAGAAATGGTGATTATGTCGAAAAATGTTCAAGCTGTAAAGTGATGTAAACCATTGTAGAAATAAACAGGTCTATGCACTTATAAAAAAAATAGCAGACCTTACTTTCGGGATTACCCTCTTAGTTAGGCTTGTCAAATCGGATGAGTCATGAAACTTCCTGGCAGATTAAAACTGTGTGCCGGATCGAGAGTCGAACTCGGGACCTTTGCCTTTCGCGGGCAAGTGCTCTGCTGCAGAGTGAAAATCTCATTCTGGAAACATCCCGCAGGCTGTGGCTAAGCCATGTCTCCGCAATATCCTTTCTTTCAGGAGTGCTAGTTCTGCAAGGTTCGCAGAAGAGCTTCTGTAAAGTTTGGAAGGTGGGAGACGAGGTACCGGCAGAAGTAAAGCTGTGAGGACGGGGCGTGAGTCGTGCTTGGGTAGCTCAGTTGGTAGAGCACTTGCCCGCGAAAGGCAAAGGTCCCGAGTTCGAGTCTCAGTCCGGCACATAGTTTTAATCTGCCAGGAAGTTTCATGTCGAAAAATGTTCAAGCTGTGAATTGATGTAAACCATTGTAGAAATAAACAAAATAGCTCTGAGCACTATGGCACTTAACTTCTGAGGTCATCAGTCCCCTAGAACTTAGAACTACTTAAACCTAACTAACCTAAGGACATCACACACATACATACCCGAGGCAGGATTCGAACCTGCGACCGTAGTGGTCGCGCGGTTCCAGAGTGTAGTGCCTAGAACCGCTCGGCCACCCCGGCCGGCTAGAAATAAATAGGACTATGTACTTATAAAAAAGTAGGTGACCTTACTTCGGGATTACTCTCGTAGTTACGCTTGTCAAATCGAATGAGTCATTTTCGGAAACGCTGCCTATTAGTAATCGGAAGTGTTGTTACATTTGCTGGTGGCCAGGAGAGAGACACACTTTTCAGCTGACCCACAGTTCGGAGGCAACGGTGCCTGCAGTGACTATCTAAACGCACAGAAGCGAGAGCACACGGGCCAGAGAGAGCGAGAGAGAGAGAGAACACTGGAGAAACACACCGAGGCTGAGCATGTCGTCGACGGAGACGAGGTGCACCTCCGAGTCGAAGGAGTCGCACGTGTCGAGCTGGTCGTGGTGCGGCTGCACCTCCATGGCTGGCGGCGGGCGGCGGCGGACTGGCGGCTGGCGGCGGCTCGGCGGGCAGCGCGACGCGGCGGGGCAGCGGGGCAGCGCCGGGGACGCCGCGCCTCCACGGGCTGCGCTGGGGAGGAGGACGACCGGACCCAGCCGCGCCGCGCCGCGCCGCGCTCAGCCGCAGCAGATAACGGCGTCGCGCTTCCGCGTCCCACGGAATGCGACGCGACGCGCCGCGGACGCCGTTCTTACAGGCGCGCACCACACTTGTCCGGCAGCCGTGTACACGGCATACCCTCGCAGTGCTCTCAGATTTAGCCGGTTACCGTTCTGCACGAAACGGTAGCTTCCTTCATGCTTTTCGCTCCCAGTCTCACAGGGGGACACTATCAACTTCCCTTCGCCGATTTCATTCTTACTGCGTGTGTAGGCAACACCGACTCAAAGGAAGGCCTCGGCGCTTGTTCGTGACGCCACGTCAGCTAGGCACGGCGAACGCCAGGTCTGTTGCAGGCATACTCATAATGGTGGTGTCTCCCTCCCTGACAGGGAAATGTGAAACTGTTGGCAGTAGTTGACCAACACACAGAGAGATTTCTGCAATCCATTAATTGTGCAATTCATTACACTTCTTAACAAATAGTGTACTCCTGTACTTAAATTTCCACCTGTTTTAAGGATTGACATACAAAAACAACTTTATGGTCCAGCAGCAACAGAATTCGTGGTTCTTTATCTTATTTGTAACTCTGAGGAAGTTACGTTTGTATAGGGTTGCTTTTACAAGAACCTGTGAACTTATTGGTGCTCTTCTTTAGGTATCTTGATTGACTATGGGGTGAGGAGCACTGAATGTTAATGAAACATCTTGCGATTGTACACGTTGGGGGAGGCGGTGGGGCACAGAACAAAAGGTAAAAGAGAGATACATGTTTCATCAAATACATTTTTTTTATCTTATAAAGTTTCTCCTTTCGGCTGCAAGAGGGGAATATTTATCTTTTCTAATGTGCATCTTTGAAAAAGTTTAAGCTCAGCAGTATTTTCGATGTATGAAGCTATTTTGTCTCCTGTTTAGAATTCCTGTCGTTGAAAACGACTGTAATCTAATGACTGGCAACAGTTGGACATTTACACATGTAAATTAGTTCACATTTCCAGTGACGATGTCAAACGAAAATAAATAAATAAATAAAAGAAACGAGTTCATTGTAAGGGAGTTGGGGTAAGTTTCGATAACAAAACGGATCAAGTAAATACAGTTAGTTGAATGTAAACTTTCCGAAGCTTGCAATGGGGCAAAGCGTCTTCTCATATTGATCTACGTTTCTTTCGACAGGATTCAGTAATACACAACTATGAACTTCATTTGTAGCTTTACGATAGTAAGAAAATAATTCATCTAAATAAAACTGCAGAATCCAAAACAATACCAAACATTTTGTCCAAAAATAAGAGATTTCAAGTGATACGCACGCCCAGGCGTTTCTGCCTGCAACAGACCTGTCGTTAGCGGTGCCTAGCTGACGTGACGTCACCAACAAGCGCCGAGGCCTTCCTTTGAGTCGGTGTTCGTCTAGGGCACGACTAGGACTTCAACATGTTTAAACACGGAGACGCAAAATCGAGTCAGAAAATTATAGGCGTCCTTACGCTGTATGATCTACATCTACATTTACACTCCGCAAGCCACCCAACGGTGTCTGGCGGAGGACACTTTACGTGCCACTGTCATTACCTCCCTTTCCTGTTCCAGTCGCGTATGGTTCGCGGGAAGAACGACTGCCGAAAAGCCTCCGTGCGCGCTCTAATTTCTCTAATTTTACATTCGTGTTCTCCTCGGGAGGTATAAGTAGGGGGAAGCAGTATATTCGATACCTCATCCAGAAACGCATCCTCTCGAAACCTGGCGAGCAAGCTACACCCCGATGCAGAGCGCCTCTCTTGCACAGTCCTCCATTTGAGTTTATTAAACATCTCCGTAACGCTATCACGCTTACCAAATAACCTGTGACGAAACGCGCCGCTCTTCTTTGGATCTTCTCTATCTCCTCTGTAAACCCGACCTGGTACGGATCCCTCACTGATGAGCAATACTCAAGTATAGGTCGAACGAGTGTTTTGTAAGCCAACTCCTTTGTTGATGGACTACATTTTCTAAGGACTCTCCCAATGAATCTCAACCTGCCACCCGCCTTACCATCAATTAATTTTATATGATCATTCCACTTCAAATCGTTCCGCACGCATACTCCCCGATATTTTAAAGAGGTAACTGCTACCAGTGTTTGTTCCGCTATCATACAATCATACAATAAAGGATCCTTCTTTCTATGTATTCGGAATACATCACATTTGTCTATGTTAAGGGTCAGTTGCCACTCCCTGCACCAAGTGCCTATCCGCTGCAGATCTTCCTGCATTTCGCTGCAATTTTCTAATGCTGCAACTTCTCTGTATACTACAGCATCATCCGCGAAAAGCCGCATGGAACTTCCGACACTATCAACTAGGTCAGCTCCCGTCTGAGGCTGATATCATTTTTATGTTAATAATTGGCAACCAATGCTGTACAATCGCAATAAAGTCGTGAGATGTTCAGTTGACTCTTTTACTACAACATGTTACGCGTTTCGGGACAACACAAAAACTCCTTCCTAACCAACTAGGCGTACGGCCTTGACAATGCAAAGAAAGTGTCCAATAACATACGACTATAACTGCGACACAAGCTCTGCTTCAAAACTGCTTGTGTTGCAGTTACAGTCATAAGTCACTGGACACTTTCTTTGCGTTGTCAAGGCTGTACGCCTAGTTGGTTAGGAAGGAGTTGAAGTTTGTGTCTGAAGATGGGTGTAATCCCGAAACGCGTAACATGTTCTAATAAAAGAGTCAATTGAACATCTCATGACTTTATTGCGATTGTACAGCATTGGTTGCCAATTATTAACTTACGCTGTACACTTTGTAGGGCCGCTAGTGTCCACAGAGTCAGCAGCAGAGTGAGTAAGCGCTTAATTTCACAAGCGCGAGGTCTCGCACCAATATTCGGCGCTATGCTTTGATAATGTGTGGCGACTGAGAACCGTTTATGATTGTAAAGCAAGTCTGTTCTGCAATAGGTGCATTCAAAAATTCCACGGCTATGCAAAAATTCACTACATCAGCTGTATATCGTGATAACTATTCTTTTCCATGTCTCTATGGTCAGTATCATCCTGATCCGTGCAGTGCTGCGTAGGTTACATGTTATACTTGTCACAAATGTCGATGCAATAATATAAACAAAATCACTGCACTCATTTTACTGAAAGTTCTCGTGTATCCTATCTTCATTTCCAAATTCTCCTTTTTTGATGTTAAAGATTAGGAAAGTAGTAAATGAAATATTAAATATTTATACACTGAAGCGCAAAGAAACTGGTATAGGCATCCGTATTCATTTACAGAAATATGTAAATAGGCAGAATACTGCGCTGCAGTCAGTAACACCTTTATAAGACACCAAGTACCTGGCGCAGTTGTTAGATCGGTTACTGCTGCTACAATGGCAGTTTATGAGCTACAATGGCAGGTTATCAACATTTAACGAAGTTTGAAGGTTGTGTTATAGTCGGCGCACGAGCGATGGGACACTTCATCTCCGAGGTAGCGAAGAAGTTCGGATTTTCCCGTAAGACCATTTCGCGAGTGTACCGTGAATAACAGGAATCCGGTAGAACATCAAATCTCCAACATCGCTGCGGCTGGAAAAAAGATCCTGCAAGAACAGGACCAATGACGACTGAAGAGCACCGTTCAACGTGACTGAAGTGCAGCTCTTCCGCAAATTGCTCAAGATTTTAATTTCGGGCCATCAACAATCGTCAGCGTGCGAACCATTCAACGAAACGCCATCAGTATGGGCTTTCGGAGCACAACACAAAGCTTCACGCATCGTCTGGGCCCGTCAACACGACATTGGACTGTTGATGACTGGAAACATGTTGCCTGATCGGACAAGTCTCGTTTCAAATCGTATGGAGCGGGTGAACGTGTACGGGTGTGGAGACAACCTGATGAATCAACGGACCCTGCATATCAGCAGGGGACTGTTCAATCTGGTGGAGGCTCTGTAATGGTGTGGGGCGTGTGTAGCTGTAGTGATATGGGCCCCTGATATGTCTAGGTACGACACTAACAGGTGAAACGTAAGTAAGCGTCCTGACTGATCACCTCGATCCATTCATGTCCATTGTGCATTCCGACGGACTTGGGCAATTCCAACAGGACAATGCGACGCCACACACGTCCAGAATAGCTACAGTGTGGCTCCATGAACTCCCCAGACATGAACATTACTGAGCATATCTGGGATGTCTTGCAACGTGCTGTTCGGAAGAGATCTCCTCCCCCCCCCCCCCCCCCCTTGTACTCTTTGGGATCTATGGCCAGCCCTCCAGGATTCAAGGTATCAGTTCTCTCCAGCACTACTTCAGACATTAGTTGAGTCCATGCCACGTCATGTCGCGGCACTTCTGCGAGCTCGAGGGGCCCTACACGATATTAGGTAGGTGTACCAGTTTCTTTGGTTCTTCAGTAAATTTTGCACGGTCATAATAGACCTCTTGTTGGAATTACATGAAAAAAGAAAACAAGCAGCAAGATTCGATCCAGAGACCTCCCGCTTAGGAAACTAAGTGGTTACTCGCTCAGCTGCTGACTCTGTGAACATTAGCGGCGCTACAAAGCAAACAGCTCAAGCACGCCCCACAATTTTCAAACTCGGTTTTCCCAAAATTTCTTGTTTACACATGTTGAAGTCCTAGTCCTGTCCAACACACACTGTCAATATGAATCAAATCGGCGAGGGGAAGTTCGTACGATCCCCTTGTCAGCCCAGTCCCACCCGAAATGGAACGCGAACAAATGCTAGCATGGCTTTTAGATTGTCGTCGCTTAAAAATACTGATACGAGTTAAGAAAGAGAACATCAAGATGGTGAGAAGCGTGAAGCGTTCCCCAGACCTAACTCCTCTGGACTTTTACCTGTGGTAAACACTAAAGGACGTCGTTTATCCTCAAAAGCCATGCACATTGAATGAACTTTGAGAATCCCCCGCACATTCATGTGCAAATATCCAACTGAACACGTTGCAGTCAGTAGTTCGTGCTGCAGTTCGGCGGCATCGTTTGCGTGTGGATGTTAATGGTGACCATTTCGAACATCTACAGTGATATCTTTAAGTTGGACTTCAAGCTACACTTTCACCACAAATGAGACAACTCCGTCAATTAGTTTGCAAGTTATGGACTTTTAAACAGTGGATACGTTTTTTTGGACCCCTATGTAGATTAACAAGAAGTAATTATGATACGCTATTAAGGGAGACAGATCATATTATTGCATTATTAAGTGCTACAACAGCTCAACACGCCACGTCTCACCAACGCACAGAAGCCCCCGCCTCGTCCACACACACACACACACACACACACACACACACACACAAAACAATGGCTTTAATGTTTCGGGAAGTGATACTGTATAATGAACCAGCTGAAGAAACTTTGCCTAGTACCGTACGTACAGCCCTGTCCTCTCCTAGTCATCTACGCGAACCAAAGGGAAGTACGGACAAAACAGTCACGTCTCCTCCTCTCCTCCTTCCTCCGCCGCGCGGTGCTCCACATCAGTTTACAAACAACGAAAGTAAACAAGGACGCCGTATCAGAGAGTGCTTTATCTGTTGAGACAAGCTTACGCTAAGTGCCTGAATTCCCCGAATACCAACCACCCCTTGTCTTGTCCGGGCGCTGTTCGCGGCGAGCGTTTGAAGATTCCGTGCCGGCCGGAGCGGCCGTGCGGTTCTAGGCGCTACAGTTTGGAACCGAGCGACCGCTACGGTCGCAGGTTCGAATCCTGCCACGGGCATGGATGTGTGTGATGTCCTTAGGTTAGTTAGGTTTAATTAGTTCTAAGTTCTAGGCGACTGATGACCTCAGAAGTTAAGTCGCATAGTGCTCAGAGCCATTTGAACCAGTTTTGAAGATTCTGTAGCAGCGTGTAAGAGAATTTTCCAGGACAGAGAACTCTCCCTTCGTCGTTTAATCAATCCAAATAACGCTGCGTTACTGTGTTTTTTGTGCTTATAATCACCATAAACGTTTCACTCGATACAACACTAGTAACAGCCATGATGCAAAACTGTGACGTTCAGATATGATTGGTTCGCATGAAGAGTGCGTTGATTTTGAGAAAACAGACAAAATGATGTAGGAAAAGAAGAATGTAGTCATGTAAATAGATCTCTTACAGTTGCAAGGTGGTTGGCGCGGCTGCTTCGTGTGTCTACCTCAACGAGTCACGCAACACTGTTTTGTATTCGTCTCTATGGCAACGCCTCCTCATACTTGTCGCAGGTCTACAAACTACTGTTTTTTCGCCGAATCTACGACAGCTGTCTGCATTTGGACGCCAGTGTGAAGAAGTTCGAGATAGTGCACCTGACAGTGAACTGCAGCTCCAGCATTTATTAACATCATTTCCTAAGTCTGCACATACCTTAGTTGACGCCCTTCGTTGGTTTCTCATAAAAACTGAGCGGGCAAATGTAAAATCAGTGCCGGCCGAGGTGGCCGAGCGCTTCTAGGCGCTACAGTCTGGAACCGCACGACCGCTAAAGTCGCAGGTTCGAATCCTGCCTGGGGCATGGGTCTGTTTGATGTCCTTAGGTTAGCTAGGTCTAAGTAGTTCTAAGTTCTAGGGGACTGATGACCTCAGAAGTTAAGTCCCATAGCGCTCAGAGCCAGTTGAACCATTTTGTAAAACCAGTACATCTGTAACCGACGAGCAATATAAAAGGAAGAAAGACTAGCATTTACTCTATGGTTAATACCAGCTGGAGACATTTACGTTAAAAACGTTTCGCACTTGAATAAAAAAAAATGGTTCAAATGGCTCTGAGCACTATGGGACTTAACAGCTATGGTAATCAGTCCCCTAGAACTTAGAACTACTTAAACCTAACTAACCTAAGGACATCACACAACACCCAATTATCACGACGCAGAGATAATCCCTGACCCCGCCGGGAATCGTACCCGGGAAGCACTTGAATAGCTGCTGTATCCCAGATAGTTCCTGATGTCCGTAGTGATAAGGGAAGAATTTCTATGATTTCATTGAAGCACATGTACGGAGGATAATGACAATACAGTATGATTAGTGAAATATGATAAGCATACAACCTGTCACATATGTTCTTGATAATATCTGCTATAAAGTTTGTCAGAGGGCAGATTTTTATTATTTATTCGGCTATTATATCAAAAACCTCTAAAATAGCAGTGATACATGAGGCATGTATTTAGAGATACAACGAATATCAGCAACGCAGTTGGTCATGTCTTTCACATATTTTTAATTTTGATCAGCATAATAGACACATACTCGTACTTCTTACATTCAAGTAAATTTAAAGCGCTGTTACGTTTTAATAGAAATAAATGCAAAGCTTGTGCTTATTCACTTCGTTCCTGCCTGATAGACGCATCTAATGAATTTATCGCCTTTCTCGTCTCTGAAGGTGAACCACTGAGTGCTTCGGATGTTTTTCGCCAATCGTATTTCTTTTTGATCGGCATTTAAGTTGTGCATTTTACAAGTACCTATAACATCTATATTCTGCTATCAGAAACATTACATTCTCTTCATACCACTTCATCATTCACGCAAATCGTGCAAACGACGAAAGCTTACCCCCCGAAATACAAGACGAATGCTCTTCGCCAAAGCGGAAGAGATGCTAACTTCCTTCATGATGGTTCGCTGAAAGACCAACAACCAGAGCCGGCCGGTGTGGCCGAGCGGTTCTAGGCGCTTCAGTCTAGAACCGCGCGACCGCTACGGTCGCAGGTTCGACTCCTGCCTCGGGTATGGATGTGTGTGATGTCCTTAGGTTAGCTAGGTTTAAGTAGTTCTACGTTCTAGGGGACTGATGACCTCAGATGTTAAGTCCCATAGTGCTCAGAGCCATTTGAACCAACAACCAGAGGAACACGAACGAGCACCGATTGTTTATGTTCGCTCCGATGTGAAGCATGCTTAACAGTAAGTGTTATAATAAGCCTCGACGCAGCTAGCGCGATGATGATGGTTTGAGTGGGTTATTATTATTAAAATACAGTTGCTTGTTGGACGTAAGAAAGTTATGCACTAGGTTGGGTATTGGAACTGGTGATGACACTGGAGCGCGAATACAATTAATTTCATAATAATTAAATTTCATACAATTCATGCGGAACAGCGAAATTTAACTTCAAGGTCAAGAGAATTAATGCAACAGTACAACGCAAACTATGATAACATGGAAATCGTTTACCACGTGGTATGTCATAATTTCTTGTTAAAACCCTATGCGACTGAACAATCTAACAATGGCCACACTGATGCAGTCGACCACCTCCCTGACCCACAACGACGCTCACAGCAAGCTCGATGTCTTAACTGCTGACTCAATTTAGGTCACTGTCACCAGCAAGTTGGCTGTTAGGATACTGATTTAAAAATTGTAACTTTATGTACACTAGCGCCTGCTTCACGCAGCAAGGAAAAATGTGTTTTCTGTTGCTATCTCCTTTTGATAGCTGGTGCCTAAGAACACACCGCCCAAGCATACATAACAGTAACAACAGCTGAGACGGTAATATATCGAGCTAGGCAATGAATACCTCTATTACCAAGAAGAGATTTGAAAGTGCTTGGATTTCTCTAATCTGTAAATAACTAGGCTTCTACTATATACACTCCTGGAAATTGAAATAAGAACACCGTGAATTCATTGTCCCAGGAAGGGGAAACTTTATTGACACATTCCTGGGGTCAGATACATCACATGATCACACTGACAGAACCACAGGCACATAGACACAGGCCACAGAGCATGCACAATGTCGGCACTAATACAGTGTATATCCACCTTTCGCAGCAAGGCAGGCTGCTATTCTCCCATGGAGACGATCGTAGAGATGCTGGATGTAGTCCTGTGGAACGGCTTGCCATGCCATTTCCACCTGGCGCCTCAGTTGGACCAGCGTTCGTGCTGGACGTGCAGACCGCGTGAGACGACGCTTCATCCAGTCCCAAACATGCTCAATGGGGGACAGATCCGGAGATCTTGCTGGCCAGGGTAGTTGACTTACACCTTCTAGAGCACGTTGGGTGGCACGGGATACATGCGGAAGTGCATTGTCCTGTTGGAACAGCAAGTTCCCTTGCCGGTCTAGGAATGGTAGAACGATGGGTTCGATGACGGTTTGGATGTACCGTGCACTATTCAGTGTCCCCTCGACGATCACCAGTGGTGTACGGCCAGTGTAGGAGATCGCTCCCCACACCATGATGCCGGGTGTTGGCCCTGTGTGCCTCGGTCGTATGCAGTCCTGATTGTGGCGCTCACCTGCACGGCGCCAAACACGCATACGACCATCATTGGCACCAAGGCAGAAGCGACTCTCATCGCTGAAGACGACACGTCTCCATTCGTCCCTCCATTCACGCCTGTCGCGACACCACTGGAGGCGGGCTGCACGATGTTGGGGCGTGAGCGGAAGACGGCCTAACGGTGTGCGGGACCGTAGCCCAGCTTCATGGAGACGGTTGCGAATGGTCCTCGCCGATACCCCAGGAGCAACAGTGTCCCTAATTTGCTGGGAAGTGGCGGTGCGGTCCCCTACGGCACTGCGTAGGATCCTACGGTCTTGGCGTGCATCCGTGCGTCGCTGCGGTCCGGTCCCAGGTCGACGGGCACGTGCACCTTCCGCCGACCATTGGCGACAACATCGATGTACTGTGGAGACCTCACGCCCCACGTGTTGAGCAATTCGGCGGTACGTCCACCCGGCCTCCCGCATGCCCACTATACGCCCTCGCTCAAAGTCCGTCAACTGCACATACGGTTCACGTCCACGCTGTCGCGGCATGCTACCAGTGTTAAAGACTGTGATGGAGCTCCGTATGCCACGGCAAACTGGCTGACACTGACGGCGGCGGTGCACAAATGCTGCGCAGCTAGCGCCATCCGACGGCCAACACCGCGGTTCCTGGTGTGTCCGCTGTGCCGTGCGTGTGATCATTGCTTGTACAGCCCTCTCGCAGTGTCCGGAGCAAGTATGGTGGGTCTGACACACCGGTGTCAATGTGTTCTTTTTTCCATTTCCAGGAGTGTAGTTATACATGCAGCAACATTATCAGTATCACTTTATATATTTCTTATGAAATCGTATATGCTTCTCTTGCAAAATCTAGCAAAATGGCTGTTACGAGGTTTTCACTGACTAGCATTGATAGACAACAATTATAATTTTGTACTTTTATTGCTAATGCACGGCTCTTCTTACAGACCAGCGTCGAATTAATTAAAAAGCTTAATTCCAGAAACGCGCTATATTTTATCATTTATCTACCACTCAGCAGGCGAGAAGATCCATTTGATCTTTGCTTGCATGATTGCAACATTTGTAATAAACTTCTACGCATTGCTTCAGTCAAGCAGCGCAACTGCGAGGTCCCGTGGTCGTCTCTGACGACTCGCACAAAGCGCATTGCTCAATTGCGCTGCGTCTTGGTAATTACGTCACGCACAAGGCCACTGACGTCGGTTCAGCAGGTTCGTATACAGCAAGGAGTCGTCTGTAGCATCAGACAGCCTAACTTCAGATTATGTTCTGCAGACGGAAGAGGCTTTCCTACCGTTGATAATTGCAAATAAGAGCAACGTACGGCTAAAAGAAGCAGGAAAATAGGAAAACGGTGTTAATTTAAGATTGTTAAGTAAGATCGTGACCGGGTTAATGGCTAGAAAAATTTATTTGAAGTAAAACCTATACACACACCATATATGAACAAAAGAAAAACGCAGTTACAGTTAATAATACGTCCGCCGGCCGAAGTGGCCGTGCGGTTACAGGCGCTGCAGTCTGGAACCGCAAGACCGCTACGGTCGCAGGTTCGAATCCTGCCTCGGGCATGGATGTGTGTGATGTCCTTAGGTTAGTTAGGTTTAACTAGTTCTAAGTTCTAGGGGACTAATGACCTCAGCAGTTGAGTCCCATAGTGCTCAGAGCCATTTGAACCAATAATACGTCCAGTCAGCCGCAGCATCGATAACTGCTTGGCAGCGCCCAAACCAAGCTCTCCATGTATTCACGTGGAATACACCTCCAAATGAGTCGAATTGCTGTTGACAGCTCTTTCAAAATGAACTGTGCTTGCGCCTGACGCCCCGGAAAAAGGTAAATAATCATTTTTTCCACTTTTGGAGTCACGTAACCGATTGAGCCACATTCTTCACAATCATCCACTTTTTAACCAATTTATACCATTTTACCCACTTCTGTACAAATGGCTTTGATTTCCCCATAGAAATAGTGTCTCTTCTTGTGTATCTCAGACAAGAAATCAAAGTAAACTATTGCTTTATGGACACTGCATGAAGGACAAAGGCTCCCCATATTGGGCTGTGAAAGAACTAAGGCGATATCTTTTACCATCTGTGTGTAACGCCGACCACGCTCTTACTTAACAGACTGTGCAAGGTGATGGCTACTAGCATGTGGTGTCGGTGGTGGTGGTGGTGGTGGTGGTGGTGGTGGTGGTGGCGGCGGCGGCGGCGGCGGAGGTAGCTGTAATAGTTGAAAAAAGAGACAGCATTGGTCGTATATTTTTTACTATTGCAAAATCGATTTTCTGTCACTGAGTGACCATCTTCAGTGCTATATTGTATAACTTAAATTGGGATGCACTGTTGTCACTTAACTTACGGCAATCACATAGAGTCTATGTGATTGCCGTAAGTTTAGTGACAACAGTGCATCCCAATTTAAGTTATACAATATAGCACTGAAGATGGTCACTCAGTGACACAAAATCGATTTTGCAATAGTAAAAAATATACGACCAATGCTGTCTCTTTTTTCAAGTATACCTGTTACCTGGTTGTAGTGCACAAGACAACATGGAGTCGCCAATTAATAGCTGTAATAGTGTTATTTACCACTAGACAGCTATTATAAGGATACTGGACAAGTCTTGATGTTACCATTTAGAACGAAAATAAAGAAATTCAAATATATAAAAATTTACAGTCTTACACGTTTAGAATGACAAGGATGACACAGGTAGTCGGCTGTCGCCTTCTAGTAGGAACCACCACGGCATTTGCCTGAAATAATTTAGGTAAACCACGGAAAACTTAAATTAGGATGACTGGATGAAGACTGGAGCGTCCACCGTCCCGGTTACAAAGCCACTCTGTTTAAAACAGCGCTACCTGATTCGGCCTAGTTCGCAATGTCCCTTTACAAATAAATTATTTAGTGATGATAAAAGGTTAATGCTACATTGTTCATTCATCTCATTTCCAGTCACTGCATGCACTCCATACACTTTGTTTCACAACACTATACAAACTATCAGCTGACGTCTGTTCCATTTTGTGCCTTGACATTTGCTACCTTGTAAAACTGAGTCAGCATCCCTCTATCACGACTAAAATATTGAGCTCAGAAAGAGGATAATGTATTAGTATTATATGTTGCATGACTTTGGGAGTAAGTATTTGCATAAAAGGAAACAAAAGAAAGAAAAAAAATATAGTGTGAAAGGGCTATGTAGGATGCTGGATGTTTTACTATCATTATTATTTGTGTTACTTTTTTACCAGATCCCTACTCTGTAGCTATTTAGCACGGTAAGTAACGTCACGAGACATGAATCGCATAATTTAACCCTCTTTCATCACGTTGAAGTTACTAATTTGGATAAAACCAAATTGCTTGACCAATCAGCGCAGGCAACGAAATAACACAATAATCGTGTGGGAATACCGTGGCTTACAAAAATTCATCCGGTAATGAACAACTATATCACCGTAAAGGGAAGGCTTCTTGTAAAGTGATACATGTTCGCGTGACAATGTGTGATTGAATACAGCTAGTAACGCAGCCAGCATTCGCCAACTCTGGTATGTCTTGAAATAAACATACACGGTGTATGGTCAACACCTTTAAATACCACGAACGTCTACGAGGTCAAAGCACAGAAGCGTATTGTTTTGATTTCAGGACATTATGTCAGCCTACTTTAATATGCTTTGCGGGTTGGCACGGTGACTAAACCCGCATATGGGACGGGCATTATTCTTTGCAGATATGGACCCTCAGATTTGTGACTGTGTGATACTACGCCAGTCAGAGACAATATAGGACGCCTTTACGAGCTGATCTTTCCACAATGCTGTGTGTATAACGACATGCGGACAAATGGAACCACTTAACAATATTTTTGTATGATCGTGCTTGATAATACCCAATGGAGTACGGAACGATTTTAACTAATTCCCAATGAAATATTTTTTTTACTCAAATAAAAACAGCCTCGCGACGGAAAAGGACTTCATTCAAGACACTTGATGCTGTTGCAGACCAATGCATAAGACAGACTATTCAAGGTAATTGTTAGCACAGTATTCATGCTCTCCGAACGATACCATATAACTGAACATACTTGTGCAACAACTTTCAGTCTTTGAAGTCATTACAAATGCAGAAAAAACAAAGTAGCATCATCCTCATTTAACTGCTCAGTGTGAGTGCTTATTGTGTACATCACGTCACTGATAAAGTAGTCGGTACGATAAACACGGACTTTTACATATCGTGGAAGTGTCTCATGTACAGGGAAAAAGAAAACAATCAAAATTCTTTAGCTTTTGAATGAGGTTGCTAAATCTTTGAACAGGGTACTGCTGAACCTGGAGGCCGCTGGCTCGAGCCTCTACGATGGAAAACACTTTCATCGCCAAACGGTGTCCGCCATACAACTGTTAATAAGATATGCCCTCTGGATTATATTTTTGTCTTAATGAGAAATGGCTTACACGCCTTTTATGGTCACCCAAATCCAAGAGGTGTCATCAAGCTCAGCGCCGTATTCCGTTCCTTTCAATTCCATATTCATCAGTCGCAACAAACCAACAGATCACACGATAAGTAACAGCCGGCCGGGGTGGCCGTGCGGTTCTAGGCATTTCAGTCTCGAACCGCGTGACCGCTACGGTCGCAGGTTCGAATCCTGCCTCGGGCATGGATGTGTGTGATGTGCTTAGGTTAGTTAGGTTTAAGTAGTTCTAAGTTCTAGGGGACTGATGACCACAGATGTTAAGCCCCATAGTGCACAGAGCCATAAGTAACAAGATCTTGTTACAGCCACGGAATACCTTCTTAGTTACCAACTGACCTAGCGGTTAGAAAACGCACGTCTAACTTACAGTTTCGATCTGGTTTCCATCTCACTAAATGGCAGTGCACAGATGTTACGTATGTGACGCTGATGAAGAAGTAGAGTGCACCATACTAGGATGGCTTGTTTATTACTTCTGACACAGGTTAAGTGAAATACAATTCATGCTCACTGTCATGCGTTCGACACTATTGGCAAGTATACTGGAAACACATAAACGACTAACAATAAAAAATAAAGAAAGAAATAATAAAAAAGAGATTCTTTACAGAAACAGGATAGTTCAGAGACAGGGAAAACTGCAGGCAGAGAAAAACTGTTGAACAGCTGCAACGTCACATGCAGGAATTCCGGTCCACGACCGCAGGATTAGCTAAAGCAGCCACAAATAGACATCTCGCTGCAAGTGTCTTCCGTCCTTTCCAGCGATTTTATTTTATTGAAGTCCGATGAACAGAATACGCGCCACCGACACGACTAGTGATTACGTAAGCGAGGGAACTGGGACTGCGCTGTCAGGCGCAGGAGTTCCCAGTAGGGACTGACAGTTGGAAATTCCTGTAGAGAAAACTCATCGCGAGGTGAGCGTACCCCCTGACTCACCGTGTCAACTCGTGTCCGCTTGTAGTGGGGCGTCACTGCAAGGCCGCTTACGCTTCAAGCGGCTCTGGTGGGAGTGACCATTAGCCTAATGACCGATTCTGGTCTTCGTTAGCGTTGCGTTTATGTTTCGCGAAAAGTAAGGTGTGTTAGTATAATACAAGAGATTCCATAACATACCAGATCTGTATTCTACTTCTACATCCTTCATATTCTACACAAACCACAACAATACCTAATGAAATGATGAACTTCAATAATAGTTAACACTGTCGTAATATTAACTGTAAATTGTTTCGAAAGTTTCTATATTCCTTAAAATATGTACCCCCTTGCGGCTCTCGTAATACGACACAAAGCTGAATATTTCAGTTGCGTAAGCTGTAATCACTTCTCACACATCTTTTCTACGAGCATGATTTTCGTTACTTCGTCACCCCAGTGGCTATGACAGCACAAAGCTGGCGAAATAATTGACATCTGTTCACAAAGAAACACCGGATGGTACTGAATGAGATCTCCGAACACTCAGCAGAAAAGAGGTTCGAGTTCAACGCCTGACACATCGAACGCATGATGATTAGCTCCATGTCGGAGTGATTTCCACGCTGCCTGGAGACGAATCAGCGTCTCAGAGAGAGAGAGAGAGAGAGAGAGAGAGAGAAAGAAGAAGAAGACGATAGAAACTGAGGTAAGTAACGTAGCGTCAAATAAAATAACCAATATTTATTAACTAAGGACATTCACGATATGAAGGGCATATGAGTGCGCATACTACACCGATTATGTTCTCAAAATAATGTCACACAATGAGCACAGATGCAGACATACCTCCGCTCGCTGCAGGACAGCAACCACTCGTAACACTGCGCAGCATCTTCAATGGAATGCGCTGTACTGGAGCTCGTGTGGATTCCAGCAGCTCTCGCAGTGCTTGGGGTCATATCGCGCAGACTTCCTGCTTTAATTGTCCCCATGAAAAGGAAGTCGCAAACAGACAAGTGCAGGGATCGTGAATGCCGGGTCACATTCCCGCTGCAAGACGTAATCCACCCTGGAAACACGCTGCTCGCATTCCTCGTTATTCTCTCGTTGTACACACAGTGCAGACGTCACCTAAGCGACTCGTGAATCGGAAACGTTACAGAATGGCCACGTAGTGTATCTATCGATAACTGTGTGAGCAAAAATGAGTCCAGGATCCCAAAGCAACTTCTAATACTCCGTATGATACGTTACGGACCCTTTCTTCTTCTTTTCTCATCAGTCTTCTGAATGGTTTGAAGTAGCCCTCCACTATCTCCTGTTCACACAAATCTCTTCATGTCAGAGCAGCATTTATACTCAATACCCTCAATTACATGTAGTACACATTCTAATCTCTGCCTTCCCATACAATGTTTTCCTTCTAGTGCTACGGAAATTATTTCCTGATGTCTTAACACATAAGCTATCATCATGCCCCTGCTTCTAGTTACTTTTTTCACACACTCCTTTCCTTGTTCATTCTGAAAACTTCATTTCCTATCTTTCTTACCTTGATGACTATGCACTGTCATCTCTGATTCCCGTCAGCCTAGAGTCTGCAACTGTGTCAGTTACGCCAACCGGAAATCTGCGTCTTTGGGCTTAATTACTTTCTCCATGGCGTCCGTTTACTGTTGAACGATAGTCTATACCAGTGGCTCTAATCCTGGATGTTATAGCGCTCTGGGGCGTGGTTTCACTGCTCGAGGTGGCGAAGGGAAAAAAAATGGGGCAGGAGAAGGCCGTTGTAAGGAATAGGACACTGCAGTATGGGGGCGGAGGGGAGGGTAGGAAATGGGGGTAAAGAGGAACTCCAGAGCCGAGTGTTCTACGTTTGCTTTGATATTGTTATCTTAGTTACTGACATATACGTACGTGAATTCACTTTCCCACTCGGCGTGACGCAATAGCTCTGGCAAGGAAACTCACCAAACCACCCATTTAGCAGTAGCGAAGCGTCAGTATCCAAACTGCTGATGCTGAGCGTACTGTGTGGTTTACTGTGTCTACATCAGTGGCCTCTATACAACCTGGATGTAGAAGTGTGGTCTCTGAATATAGAACTGCAGCGTGTCTGCAAATACATGGGCTTTTGCATCGTCCGCCATATTGTAGATTGGCAAACAAATTTGCATCGGTCTGCATGTGACAAAGAATTGCAGACGGATTTCTTGTTTTGAACTTTATGTCAACATATGAAGTAATACGCTTATGAGGGAGAGAAATTCAAAGGTATTTTCTTTTCGTGTTCTAGTGACATTTCCTAGCAGCCATGTTGTAGTTTGGCAAGAAACGAAATATGAGCATCTATGGCTGGCACGATAGAACGGCTGAAGTTCAACATCCAGGTAGCATAGAGATCACTGGTCTACATTCAATAACGTCTCGTCAAGCGGCACAGCCAGTGCGTTATGGGCGAATATTTTCTCGAAGTGGCTGAGAAAAGAAGTCGGCACCAGTATCCCATTGCACACTTGAAATGCGGGTTCAACCTCGCGACTAGAAAGGGTGTATTACTCTTGTGCGTTATTTGTAAAAACATCATCTTCAAATCAAGATATAAAGAATTCCACATTAAATCATCACCTTAGAAAAATACATCCTAACAAAGAGAGCAACCCAATTTTATTTTTCCAAGATTTGTATTAAAAGTTTCAGATACGCAACAGTGTAGCCAAGTTTTTCGGATAAAACAACTCTCAGCGCAGTCAAATCCCTCCTTATTTTCTATAAAGCCTCACTGCCAATAGCGAAATGTCAGAAACCAAACACTCACGATGAAATCTATTCCTTTAACTAATGACACAGTTTCTACAATAACTGACGAGACGGCCTTTGATATCCTAGAAAAAGCTTCCGATGTTTTGAAATAAACAAAATTTGTAACGTAAATTAATCAATCAGCAGCTACAGACGATACAGCACTGCTGCTAGTGGTTCATTATTAAAATTCTGCACGTGCACCATTCGAGATTGGAACAGGAAAGGGGAGGGGGGGAGGGGAGGGAGGGGGATGAGTGACAGTGGTACACACACCGTAAGGTGGCTTGCGGAATACAGATGCAGATGTAGACGTCATTCGCAGAATGAAGAGTTACCGAAGGAACCGTTGTAGAAAAACAGTCTCCTTTTTCTTAAAAAAAAAAAAAAAAAAAAAAGAGAAAACATTCCTCTTGGAAACGTACTTGCTTGAGTAACTGATGCAGCTGATCACCTACTGCTGTTCGATACCGTCGATTAATAGCAATTATAAAATTATACCTGTCATTATGATGACTCGTATTATCTTTAGACAGCTTCTCATGGCAAAAATTTTACGTAAAGGACACGCTGAATCGAAAAAGGCCGATAATGACGGACTAGACATCTGATATACAACTATCCCAGCCGTTCAAATCTTGATGTCACCACTACTGCAGAAGCTGCATTTAATACGGATGGAAGTGCCGACGCAACTGCAGCATCCTTCGGACGTACCCTTTGGACATGTGCAGCGGACGGGCATGTCGAAGAGCAGAGCGTCGGGGATTACCCGGTATTGCTTCTCCCTTTCACTCCACACTGTCTCGATTTCGCATCGGTGGAGGATGTAGAGTTGGATAGGGTTTGGGAGAGGGGGAGGGGGAGGGGGAGTGAGCAGTGTCTAGTTCAGGGCTCACTTCATCCACCACAAAGTGTTTTGTTGTGCTTGGAATTATTTTCCTCTTCCCACAATGCCGAGCTGGAAAGCGCATTGCGTCAATGCAACTGAGAAACTTTCCCCTTTCTTCAGGAAAAAAACTCCTGCTGCGACGTCATGATGGGTATTCGAACATCGTTTCATAGCTAAGACTATGGACTGCTGGACACAACACAGCGTGAACTGACATTATGTCTGTCGTGAGTTCTCTGCGAACATTTCTGCTGCAATACATGAATACTCACTGCAACGTTTGAGTACCTCAAAATATTTTCCACCTTACTAATGAAGAACGCTTCTTTCGTAGACATAGGGCAAAAAACTACATTCTAAGAATTGATATATCAAGGCTGAAAATTTGTACTTTTCGTAGACGTAGCGCAAAAAACTAGATTCTAAGAACTGATATATCGAGGCCGAAAATTTTTACCTGAACCATGAAAGAATGTTGCGTACTTAGAAGAAATATGGAACACTGAGAGGTTTCAAGTTGATTATATAATGGCAAGACAAAGATTTCGGAACCAGGATCACGGTACTGTAACTGAAGGATAAAGCTAAAGACACAGCACAAACGTAGGAAATTAAGGAGATGGGAGCTGGATAATATGAAAGGACCAGAGGTTGTTGAGTGTTTCGGAGGGAGTAGCAGGCAACGGTTGTCGGAAACGGGGAGAAAGGAATATAGTAGAAGACGAATGAGTAGCTCTGAAAGATGAAATAGTGAAGGCAACACAGGATGAAATAGGTAAAAAGGCAAGGCCTAGTAGAAATACTTCGATACCATAGGAGATACAGAGGGTTGGGTTGTTTGGGGAAGGAGACCAGACAGCGAGGTCATCGGTCTCATCGGATTAGGGAGGGGTGGGGAAGGAAGTCGGCCGTGCCCTCTGAAAGGAACCATCCCGGCATTTGCCTGGAGCGATTTAGGGAAATCACGGAAAACCTAAATCAGGATGGCCGGACGCGGGATTGAACCGTCGTCCTCCCGAATGCGAGTCCAGTGTGCTAACCACTGCGGCACCTCGCTCGGTGTGGAGATACAGAATTTCACTGTTAAGAGAAGAACATATAAAAATACAGCACACGAAGCTGGCGAAATTGAATAGAAACGTTTAAAAAATAAGACTACCAGGAAGTTCAGAACGACTAAGCACGAATGGGTACAGATCAAATGTAAGGATATAAGAACATACACCGAGTGGCAAAAGGCATGGGAAACCTCCCAATGTCGTCAACTCGACGTGCCATGGACTCCACAAGCCGCTGGAAGTGCCATGCAGAAATATTAAGTCACGCTCTCTCTATTGTCGTCCATAATTGCGAAAATGTTGCCGGTGCAGGAGCCGCCCGGGGTAGCCGCACGATCTAGGACGCTTTGGACACGGTTCGCGTGGCTCTCCTCGTCGGTTGTTCGAGTGCTCCCTCGGTGTGTGTGTTGTCCTCAGCGTAAGTTAGTTTAAGTTAGATTAAGTAGTGCGTAAGCCTAGGGACCGATGACCTCAGCAGTTTGGTCCCACAGAACTTACCACAAATTTCCCGGTGCAGGATTTTCTCCACGAACTGACCTCTCGATTGCGTCCCATTACGGGCGATCAGTGCGGCCAAATCATTCGCTCGAATTGTCCAGAATGTTCTTAAGGCCAATCGCGAACAACCGTGACCCGATGACATGGCGCATTGTTCAAAAATAAGTTCAAATGGCTCTAAGCACTATGAGACTTAACATCTGAGGTCATCAGTCCCCTAGAACTTAGAGCTACGTAAACCTAACTAACCTAAGGACATCACACACATCCATGCCCGAGGCAGGATTCCAACCTGTGAGCGTAGCAGCAGCGCGGTTCCGGGCTGACGCGCCTAGAACCGCTCGGCCACATCGGCCGGCCATGCCGCATTGTCATCTATAAAAATTCCATCGCTGTTTAGGAACATGAAGGCCATGAACGGTTGCAAATGGTCTCCAAGTAGCCGAACATCACCACTTCCAGTAAATGATCCGTTCAGTTGGACGAGACGACCCAGTCCAATAGAGACAAACACAGCCCAAAGCATTATGGAGACACCACGGCTTGCACAGTGCCATGTTGACGACTTGGGTCCATGACTTCTGGGGTCTGCACCATACTCGAACCCTACCATCAGCTCTTCCCAACTGAAATCGGCACTCATCTGACAAGGCCACGGTTTTTCAGTCGTGTAGGGTATAATCCATAAGCACAGAAGGCATTCGCGTCGGTCGTCTGCCGTCATAGACCATTAATGCCAAGTTTCGCCACGCTGTCCTAACTGATACGTTCGTCGTACGTTCCACATTAATTTCTGCGGCTATTTCACGCAGTGTGACTTGTCTGTTAGCACTGCCAGCTCTACGCAAACGATTCTGCTTTTGCTCGTTAAGTGAAGACTGTCGGCCACTACATTGTCCATGGTGAGAGGTAATGCCTAAAATGTGGTATTCTCGACACACTCTTGACTCTGTGGATCTCGGAATATTGAATTTCCCAACGATTTCCAAAATGAAAAGTGCTATGTGCCTTGCTTCAACTACATTCCACGTTCAAAATCTGTTAATTCTTCCCGCCAGCCGGGCATCGTGACTGAGCGTTTCTAGGCGCTTCACTCTGGAACCGCGCGACCGCTACGGTCGCAGGTTCGAATGCTACCTCGGGTATGGATGTGTGTTATGTCCTTAGGTTAGTTAGGTTTAAGCAGTTCTAAGTTCTAGGGGACTGATGACCTCAGATGTTAAGTCCCATAGTATTCTGAGCCATTTGAACCATTTTTTTCCTTGCGAGAGGTTCGAGTCCGCCCTCGGGCATGGGTGTATGTGTTGTTCTTAGCATAAATTAGTTTAAGTAGTGTGTAAGACTAGGGACCGATGGTCTCAGTAGTTTGATCCCTTAGGAATTCACACACATTTGAACATTTTTTCCTGTGACAGCTCCGCCAATGCACTGGCCTTCTGTATCTTCTGTACGCGATACTACTGCGATCTGTATATGTGTACATCGGTATCCCATGACTTTTCTCACCAAGTGTATGCAAGTAAAGGAACGACAGATACGGCCTATTGTGCAGTTAAAGAGACGTTTGGAGAAAAAAAAAGAGCAGTTACATTAATATCAAGAGTTCCAAAGGAAAACTAGTTAGAAACAGAAAAGGAAATCTGAAAGGTAGAATGAGTATATAGAAGGTCTGTCAAGGGAAACCAACTTCCAGACAATATTATAGAATGGGACGAGGACGTAGATGATGATAATGATGATGAGACAGGAGGTATGATACTGCGAGAAGAATATGACAGAGCACTGAAAGACCCCTCGTGTAGACGACATTCTCTCAGAACTATGGATATCCTAGGGAGAGCCAGCCATAACAAAACTGTTTCTCTTGGTGTGCCAGACGTATGAGACAGGAGAAATACCCTCAGACTTCAATAAGAATGTAGTGATTCCAATTCTAAAGAAAGAAGGTGTTGACAAGTGTGTATATCACCGAACTATCAGTTTCATATGTCATCGCTGCAAAATGCTAACACGAATTATTTACAAAAGAATGTAAAAACTGGTAGAAGCCGACGTCGGGGAAGACCAGTTTGGATTCCGGAGACATGTAGGAATACATGAGGCAACACTGATGCTACGATTTATTTTGCAAGATAGTTAAAGGAAAAGCAAACCTATGTTTACAGCCTCTGTATATTTGGAG
This sequence comes from Schistocerca americana, assembly GCF_021461395.2. Lineage (NCBI taxonomy): Eukaryota > Metazoa > Arthropoda > Insecta > Orthoptera > Acrididae > Schistocerca > Schistocerca americana. The sequence goes on from NC_060119.1 coordinate 853,396,262, forward strand.
AAAACTTTTGATAATGTAGACTGGAATACATTCTTTGAAAGTCTGAAGGCAGCAGGGGTAAAATACAGGCAGCGAAAGGTTATATATGCAATTTGTAAAGGAACCAGAAGGCTGTCATAAGGATCGAGGGTCATGAAAGGGAAGCAGTACTCGAGAAGGGAATGAGATAGGGTCGTACACTGTTCCCGATATTATTCGACCTGTACATTGAGTAAGCAGTAAAGGAAACTAAAGAAAATTTTGAAGAAGGAATTAAAATTCAGCGAGAAGAAATAAAAACTTTGAGGTTTGCCGAGATATTGTGATTCTGCCAGAGACGGCAAAGGACTTGGAATATCTGTTAAACGTAATTGACACTGTCTTGAAAGGAGGATATAAGTTGAACATTAGCAAAAGCAAAATAAGTTTAATGGACTGTAGTCGAATTAAATCAGGAGACGCTGAGGGAATTAGAATACGAAATGAGCCACTAAGAGTGGCCTAGTAGATGAGTTTTGCTATTTGGGTAGTAAAATAACTATTGCTAGCCGAAAGATATAAAATGTAGACTGGAAATCGGAAGAAAATCCTTTCGGAAGACGAGGATTTTGTTAACACTGATTATCAATTTAAGTGTTAGGAAAGTATTTGACTGGAATGTAGCCTTGTATGGAAGTGAAATGTGGGCCATAAGCAGTTCAGAGAAGAGGAGTATAGAAGCTTTTGAAATGTGGTGCTGCAGAAGAATGTTGAAGATTAAGTGGGTAGGTCATGTAACTAATGAATTACTGAATATAATTGGGACAAAATAACTTTTTGGCACAGTTTGACTTAAAGAAAGAATCGGTTGATAGGACACATTCTGAGGCATCAAGGGATCACCAATTTACTACTGGAGGGAAATACTAGGGGGGGGGGGGGGGGGAGAATTGTAGAGGGAGATCAAGAGAAGAGATGAATACAGTCATCGGGTTTAAAAGGATGTAGGTCGCAGTAGTCGGAGATGATGAGGCACGATAGAAAGACTACAACAATAACAACATGCTATCGCTGACCTGTAAGAAATAGTGCTTAATGACACTCTGCAGAAGAGTATGCAGTAACGCTTACCGCTTACTAGTTTTATATAATGGTTTTCTGTCTACGTTCAGTTGATGAAAGCGCAGCGCTTCCTTTGGGAAGCCAGATCCTCTCACACAAGCACACGAGGTCTCTCTACTGTACCGTCTGGGCGCTGGCGTGGCTACGTGCACTCTCACATGCTCTCACTGAGGAATGACGTCACTCTCACAGCAACCGCAGAGACCTTTTTTCCCCTCTGACCGTCTTGTGAGGGATGGGTTTAGTTACCGTGGTATACGCCACAGTTGTGCTAACGTACACGAGTATCACACGCTATATTCTTGTGGCAGGTCGGTAAGCTACACGACGACACAATTCAAGATCTCTCTCATTTGTGAAGTTTCAGGAAATGCCACCGACCATACAGGTAAAAATCCACGTAGCTGCGACGACAGTTGTAGAATACATACAGCCTGGACATTGCAACAGCTGCGCTAATGATAGTAATGAAAGATCAAAGCTACATTAGTAAGTTTTTAAATCTACATCAGTACCCGGCAAGTCGTAGTAAGAAACTTTGGCAGATGGAATATGAAGTATCAGTATTTTGAGGATGGTGGGTCGGAAAAAACGACATTAGGCAAGTGCTCGTTTATGTTTCGATTTCTGTAATTTTTCTGCCATGGCCCTTATGAAAAGTGTGAAGAATGACTTAACACGGGTGGCTTACACATATTTTCTCCTACTCAGGCTTCAACTATGAAGCGTTTGCTGATCGCGCGCCAGTGCAAGTGTGGTCCACCGTAGTGGCGTGGCGGTTTACTTACGCGTGAAGCCTATCTTGTAGCTGGTCATATACACACATTGTAGATGAGTTTTCGTGCAACGGGACAGCTCAAGTCTGTTGTGGATTGCTACTTCCTCTACGGATAATCGTGTTGCTGTTCTTGTCTAGCGAATGGGCTTAACTTCTAATGTACTCCCTTTCCTTGTTGTATTGCTGTATTGCAATATGCCCTGGTTTCATTTTTGTGTTTGGTCTTAAACATCAGATTTGTTCTCAGCAGGTGAAGCGTATCTAACTCTCCGTCCGAACAGGCATTGCAAGGCCCAAAGGTACCGACCGACCGCCGTGTCGTCTTCTGCTGGTAGATGTCACTGGATAAGGATTTGGAGGGGCATGAGGTCAGCAAACCGCTCTCCCGGCCGCTGTCATTCGTGACTAGAGCCGCTACTTCTCAATCAAGTAGCTCCACAGTTCTCCTCACAAGGGTACAGTACACCCTGCTTGCCAACAACGCACGGAAGACCCGGATGGCGACCCATCGCAATGCTAGCTCAGCCCAACAGCGCTTGACTTCTGTGATCCGACGGAAACCGGTGTTAACACTACGGCAAGGCCGTTGGTAAAAGAAAAAGTACAATGATTAAATGAACGCAAATCCACCCCGTCTATTTCTACCACTGCATTTACACAACCTCATCATTAACCACACACGTGTATCGACGTCTCGTAATTTAAATATGTGTTGATATGGGTGATACCTGTGGTTTTATTGCATGGTTTGAGATCTTCCCTTTTTTGAGATCTCCCCTTTCAATACGGGAAACAACTGAAATCATTCACCATCTATTGCAGCATTTTGTACTGCATTGTCAGGTGATCCCCCTGTGTACAGCTGTGCCAGTGATTTCTAGTGAGGTGCACCCATGGCAGTTGTCATTTGTGGACGTTATATGCAGCTAAGCACGTGCAATGCGACGTATTAATGTAGTGCAAGTTGCAACGGCGGTCTGTTTGATTCAAAAAGGAGGGACTTTCGGCTGTGTTGCTGCAGATGCCAATCGTCTGAACATGTCATCCACACGTTGTGGGCACGCTACTGGAGGACGAGTCAGTAGAGAAGGTGAGTTGGACAAAGTCGCCAACGCATTACAACCCGACATGAAGACCGATCTCAGAAGGGCCACTAAAGGCGCTGAGTCCGATCAGATTGTAATGAACAAATTAAGAAAAAGGACCGTGCGACCGGGGCGTCCTGTTCGAGGACACCAATTGACACGACAACGTCACGCAGCACGTCTTCAGTTCTGTCGTTCCCATGTCAACTGGCAACTTCGTCCCTGGCGAAAAGTGTTATTCAAAGACGGGTCCATAAATCCTGTAGCACAAGGTGATGGCAGTACCCATATGCGGAGACCCGTAGTGAGTGGCACCTGCCAAATGTTTCCAAGGAAATCGACAGATTTCCAAGGTTCTGTGGTGTTATGGAGAGGCTTCAGTTCAAATGGCTCAGGGCACTATGGGACTTAACTGCTGAGGTCATCAGTCACCTAGAACTTAGAACTACTTAAACCTAACTGACCTAAGGATGACATCTCGTGGAAATCGGGTTTTCTGCCGGATATCAGCGTCTTCCAAACACGATATTTCGACGTCATTACTTGACGTCTTCATCAGGTGTGACCTGATCGCCGGGAAAGTCTAAGATAACCTAAGGACATCACAAACATCCATGCCCGACGCAGGATTCGAACCTGAGACCATAGCGGTCGCGCGGTTCCAGACTATAGCGCCTAGAACCGCTCGGTCACTCCGGCTGGCGAGGCTTCAGTGTTGACAGCCATACGGGTCTTGTGTCCATGATCGCCTTACCACCAGACAGTACATCGAACACACACTGTTGACCAAGTGGTGGCTATTGCACACTGTGGTGGTCCTGAATTCCTCCTAATGCCAGGGCCCATGTGGTGAGCGTTAGCAGAGATGTTTCGCGAACCTGGACACTGATGTAATGCAACGGCCTGCGGCGAGTCCCGACCCCATCTCGCATATGTGGACATGATTGTCAGACGGGTTCGTGATCGTCCTGTTCCACCACACACTCTCCAGGAAGTTCCATGGGCACTCATTGAAAAATATGAACGGATACCACAGGGTAACCTCCATAGGCTTATCTGGAGCATGCCACGTAGGTGACAGGCACTGATAAACACCCACGGAGGGTTTACACGTTACTGAAGTTCTTAAAGTCCAATGAAAAGCACCCAGGATGATGGGATGAATGTTTGCGTCTTCGGTACCTGTCGAACATTTCAGTTCTTTTTATGAAAAAGATGAGCAAGCACTAAAGGAAACAAAAGAAAGATTCGGAGTAGGAAATAAATCCAGGAGAAGAAATAAAAACTTTAAGGTTCGCCGATAACATTGTAGTTCTGTCAGAGACAGCAAAGGACCTGGAAGAGCAGTTGACGAAATGGACAGTGTCTTGAAAAGAAGATATAAGATGAGCATAAAAAAACGAGGATAATTTAATGTATTCGAATCAAGTCGGGTGACGCTAAGGGAATTAGATTAGGAAATGAGACGCTTAAAGTAGTAAAGGAGTATTGCTATTTGCGGAGCAAAATAACTGATGATGGTCGAAGTAGAGAGGATAAAAAATGTAGACTGGCAATGGCAAGGAAAGCGTTTCTGAAGAAGAGAACTTTGTTAACATCGAGTATAGATTTAAGTGTCAGGAAGTCGTTTCTGAAAGTGTTTGCATGGAGTGTAGCCATGTATGGAAGTGAAACGTCGACGATAAATAGTTTGGACAAGAAGAGAATAGAAGCTTTAGAAATGTGGTGCTACAGAAGAATGCTGAAGATTATATGGGTAGATCACATATCTAATGAGGAGGTACTGAACAGAATTGGGGAGAAGTGGAGTTTGTGGCACAACTTGACTAGAAGAAGGGATCGCTTGGTAGGACATATTCTGAGGCAGCAAGGGATCACCAATTTAGTATTGGAGGGCAGCGTGGAGGGTAAAAATCGTAGAGGGAGATCAAGAGATGAATACACTAAACAGATTCAGAAGCATGTAGGTTGCAGTAGGTACTGGGAGATGAAGAAGCTTGCACAGGATAGAGTAGCATGGAGAGCTGCATCAAACCAGTCTCTGGACTGAAGATCGCAACAACAACAGAAGATGCATTGATGTTTCGTGTGTACTTAATTTGTGAAAGATAAAGACATAATTTGGCAACATACCCAGACCTCAATTACTGCTCAGTGGAGTACGGCAGACGCCCAAATTCAGCAGTGTATTTCAATACGAACAGCGATCACGACACAGTGTACTATCCTATCTTAAGAGCCCAGCTTATTGCTTACGCCATATCTGACTAAATTCTTCGAAGGCACCGATATTGTTATAGACTGACACACAGTCTGTTCCACTGTAAAGTGCACAATTCCGATTTTAGCTCTAGTTCAAGTGCCGAAACGTCTGGAAGCATTCAAGAGTTGTTCTGGTAATCTCCGAGATTCTACGAAATACCCTAGACCGCGCGGCACACTTTCCGGAACGCAGACGGCGCAGTATTAGCACACAAACGGTCCGTCGCTGCCCCGCCTAACCCTGCAGTCCAGGTCGTGCGAATGGCGCGCGGGTCGCGGCTCCGTCCGCGCAGTTTCCGCCGCCTCGACGCCTCGCCTGTGCAAATAACTGCAGGCCCGCCGGGGCGTCGTCGCGTCGCTCAGCGGACCCATCTCACACAAAAAGTGACGGCTGGCGGCGCGGCTCAGCGCGTGCTGAGCGACGCGTGACACACGCGGTAACGGACTGCAGAGTGCCGCTAAACAGCGTCACTTCTAAAAATTGCGCGAGCTCGCGTTTTCGGGATACCTTGCAGTACTCTGCGTACATGCCAAATGAGGACGCTCTGAATCTCATTGTCTTCGTTTGTAATGACGGCAACATTTAAACTAGCCTGCATGGGAACAGCGGCCAACGTTACTGAGTCCGTAGCACAGAGCGAGTCAAAAACAACTTAACAACTTTGGAATGATATAGAAATTTGTTCAGATAACTAGGTAGATGTGTCATTTTATAGCAAGCAGCCTCAGGTTTCACATAAAACTGCCAAGTGTCATTTTTGTTCGATGCAGCTACCGTTTGCGATGCGGCAAACATGCCACAGATATTCAATTTCTTCCCACACTCGTTGCAGCAGCTCGGGTATAACTTGTGAAACGCCGGCGCACATTCGATTTTTCAAAATGGTTCAAATGGCTCTGAGCTCTAGGGGACTTAACAACTGATGTCATCAGTCCCCTAGAACTTAGAACTACTTAAATCTAACTAACCTAAGGACATCACACACATCCATGCCCGAGGCAGGATTCGAACCTGCGACCGTAGCACTCTCGCGGTTCCGGGCTGAAGCGCCTAGAACCGCTGGGCCACCGCCGCGGCCGACTCGATTTTTTAGGTCGGCTAAATTGTTTGCTAGGGCATGAACACACACACGGTCTTTAATAAAAGAAATATAGGATTGTCAAGTCTGGGGAGCGAGGTGGTCATGCGATTGGCCCTTCACGGCCAATCCATGGACCTGAGATGCGATTACAGAGGAACCCTCGAACTTCCGTGAGGAAATGAGGTGTACACCGCCTTGTTGGTAGTAAACCATTCCATTTCGGTCATCATCATCGATCAGTAGATTAAAAAGTTTTGAATAACATCCAGATACACGATACCAGTGACCTGGTGATTTATCATGTCACAATCAACAATCAGTCTCAACAAAGTCCTTGTGCCAACAGTAAATCGTTGTTGGCCTGATCGGAGGTTCTTTAGCGTATTCTGTGCAAAATTTACGTTGAACAGTTGTTGCGGGGTTCGTTTCATAAAACCAAAACAGGCAGCGAACACATACCGCGCCAGTGAAAGTAGCCTTTTGAACTGTGCATTACGCTGGCGCTCCTGGTGGCGGAATGGGGTACTGATGATCTACGTGAATCTAACTTGAGGTTGTTCCTGGGCAACAATCATACAATAATTTTTAAATGAACACACCGCCATTTGACTGTATTGTTAATGGCGGTGCGTTCGTCAAAAATAAATAAAAACACTTGAAGTTCTTTGCTACAAAATGACATACCTACCGACTGTGTAAGCTATCTCCATAAATTTCTATATCATTCCGAAGTTGTAAAGGCCTTTTTGACTCACCCTGTATTATTAGCTTATGACACACGGATTGTTGGCTTCAGTAAATCAGTTGTTAGTTTTAATACAGCCGGCGAAAGAAGCTCGCTGATAAGTGGCAACACTAGCCAGCTTTCAACTGCGAACTGCAAATGACTGCAGGCGAAAACAGTAATCGTCTACAGAGCTGCGACAAAACTGAGGTGTTACATGGTGACGTGTAGAAAATAGCGTTACTTGATAGGTTGAAGGAGACGTACGAGCAGCCGTACCAAGCCCAATGCAACTGTCAGGGATCTCCTTTCGCCGGCTCTACTGTTGGTAGAAAGGCATGGTAATTAGCAAAACAAGTGACATTCCGCCCTGTATACTGCTTCCAGCGAGGTATTAATGCAATGACGTTCCCCTTCCATACGAATTCGCTATTGGGAAGTATCCCTACGGGGCTTTATGACAACTAACTCAATATTAGATTATATCTATGGTACATAAGGACATCTCACTAAACGCTAAATAATAGTAATCATAAACACTAATCACTCTGACATGAAGTGGTTGGCACAGGAGAGGAATTCGTGGTGGGCGCAATCAAGGCAGTCAGAAGACTGATGACTGAAAAAAGAAACCGAGCTGGATCAATAAATAACTTATTATTATTGACATTGTTCCTTATTTCTTAAGTCGTAAGATTTGATGCATTTCGGCATTATCTGATTCACTAACTTTGTAGAACGAATGTCATCAAAGCTGCCTCATCTGTAACACTACAGAAACGTGCTGGAAACCAGCTAAAAATTAACGAAATCATCGGGCTACATATCCATTGTTGGTAGTCGTGTAACTTATTTTTGAGCCTCCTTAGATTGTTTTGTAGATGTTTTTGCAGGTGCTACCTAAATTTTTAGCTCGTTTCCAGCACGTCCTCTTAGAGTTTATATACAGGGTGGTCGGAAAGAATCTGAAAAGCATGTAAAGGTGTTGCAGGTTAGGCTGTGCAGAAAAATAATTGTTAAGAAAAAAATTCAATACGCTGCACCGTTTGCGATTTCATTACCAATGAAGTTAGCCAATCAGGTCGTTACGCGCGCGGATTCAAGCGGCCCGCCAGATACAATAAATTAGTGTCAGTTGTTTTCATAGCGTAGACGATAGCGCACGAGACTACTCAGGTTTTGATTCGGGTTGGATCATTACGACCGTCCTGTACCCAATTTTTGTATCGATTTATCCGTTTTAGGAAACCAAATAAAGAAAATGTTTGACGACACCGTCTCTGGCGCTCCGCTTGCATTTGGGGACGCGGCGGCCTGATTGACTAACTTCAGTGCTAGAACTCGTAAACGGCGCAGCATGTCGAATTTTTTTCGTAACAATTATTTCTCAGCAAAACCTACCCTGAATACCTTTACCTTTCGTATAATTACACCAATATATTGCTTCCAAAATCTCGCGGAAATACGTCGGAGGTAAAATGAGAGGAGTCTCACGCACAGACTTACAGACAATTGTTCTTCCCGCACACAACTCGCTGCTGGAACAGAAAAGGGAGAAAGTGACAGTAATGCACAAACTACCCTCCGCCATACACTATAAAGAGGCTTGCGGACTATAGATGTAGATTTAGAAGAGAGGTACGTGCGACTGGCCTATCAGGTCATTATGATCACCGTCCATTCAAACTTGTAAACTCTGATTTGACTGCGAAATACGTACAGGTAAATAGTACAACGAAACAGCAAATGTCGACTGCAATGGGCACGGGATAACCGAGACTGGACCGTGCATGAGTGGAAACGTGTCGCCTTGACGTTACTTGTTATCCCCCCCCCCCCCAAACCCCCGACCCTCCATCCCCCCCCCCCCCCCGTCTATGGTCTTGTGAGGATATATCTTCATACATGCGAACAGCTGATCGAATCATGCACTGCGCCACAGACGCATACTGGTGGGTGAGTATTACACTATGGGGGTCATTCATCTGGGCTTTCATGGAATCTGTCGTAGTAAGCGAAGACATCTTGACATATGTTGACCATGTGAACCTTATGGCAGATCACCTGTATTCCTTCACACTCGATATCTTGGAGATGGCATGTTCCAGAGCGATGACTGTCCATATGACAAGGCCAGAATCGTGCTACAATGGTTTGAGAAGCCTGGTTGTGAACTCATGTTGATGCCTTGGCCACTAAATTTACCTATCTCAACCCGGAAGAATGCGCCTGAGACCCTATCGGGTACAAAATTTGCGCCAAAAAACCACCGGCCCGCGAACTTCGTGACATGTGCGTAGGCCCTGGTGCCGCATACCTCCGGAAACCTACCAGACTTGTCGAATCCATACCATGCAGGATCGCTGTTGTATTGGGTTTCAAAACTGGCCAACGCGCTATTAAACAGATGGTCATAATGTTTTGGCTCATCCATGTATGTTCCACCGTCTATGCCACAAGTGAAACCATGACGGATTTCAAGGAACAGTCGTCATATAACAAGCAGTAAACCTTTAGAGGACACATGGCACTCGTTTCTCTCATACTGGCTTCCAACAATGGTCCCAGATCTGCAGGTAATCTTGAATTTAGACTAGCGTAACAACACAGCATTCAGTTACAGTGCAGTGAGTTACGTGGTGTGTATGGTAAAGGTAAAATGCCCCAATCCGCAGCCTAGATTGAAATCATAGAGCTCTACTAGACACGGTGGTAACCCCTTAACTTGCTCCGACATTCGAAATGATTTGTCCAGCCAGTTATGAAGCAAAGCAAAGCTCCACGTTCTGGCATTGATGGGCGAATGGGAGCCAATCGATCGCCCTGTCATGCTCTGCCAATAGTGTCACTGGCTGCGGTATGGAGAGGCGTGGGGTCAGCTCAGCTGTCTCCCGATCGTAGTCGGTTTTCTTGACCTTGGAGACGCTACTTCTCACTCAAGTAGCGCCTCAGTTGGCACCTCGAGGTTGAGTCACCCTGTTACAGCCCTCCCAGCAAGGAAAAATGTCTGGCACTATCTGGAATCGAAACCGTGTCCTCCGCCTAGCAGCCAGAAGTGCTGACGACGCAGCTACGGAGGCGGACAGTTTAAAGTTGTCTCCGAACACTGGTACAACCTGACATTTTTCGCTTTCAAATAGTGTACTGGAGTGATATTTAAGTACGGTGCGAACATTCCCATTCAACCATTCCTACCGACGTTTCCCGTTACTTCCATGAAGGATTTGAATATATTTCATATCCATACCTCCGTCGAACTTGTGGCTGCTATTTTTTCCCCATTCTTGCGCAGTTTAGGCAGCGTTCTTCTTCCATTATTGACGCGGCTACATAATTCTCGGGCAGATACGATTTCCGCAATTTAGAACAGATCGAAGTGGGTCCCACTAATCCCCGCACCCAAATTCCACTACTGCTCTTAAGGTAGGACAGCGCGCACATACGACGTGCTTCCGATAAGTAACTCAAAAAGAGTAACTTAAAGGAATATTTATTTAGATAGGTAATCGTAAGACACCTCACTCTTTCTGTGGAGTAATGAACATAATTTTGTTCGGTTACTTTGCAGAGAGTTATACAACGAGTTATTAATTTTTTAAGCAGCATCTCTTTTTTTATCATGTAGCTGATGTATTGCAATCAATTACCTACAAATAAATTTAAATCTAATTTCTATTAATTTTAGTTTTCGAGCTAAAGACGTTCAAAGTTCAAGTGGTTTCATGTAACATGCTGTATGTAAATGACTATGTTCAAATGGATGTTCCGGAGCCGGAATTTTCATTTAAATGAGATATTCAAACTAGTGCTTATATTCCTGAATTCACAACGTAATGGCTGATGCAGTTCTTCGACTAGCGTATCTCGTGGCATAAGCCATGACTGTCATTGGCATCGTGTCAAATGGTTCAAATGGCTCTGAGCACTATGGGACTTAACTTCTGATGTCATCGGTCCCCTAGAACTTAGAACTACTTAAACCTAGCTAACCTAAGTACATCACACACGTCCACGCCCGAGGCAGGAGTCGAACCTGCGACCGTAGCGGTCGCGTGGTTCCAGACTGTAGCGCCTAGAACCGCACGGCCTCCCCAGCCGGCGGCATCGTGTCGGCATTCGCCGAGCGTCAGCAACATATCAGTGTGTTCGATGGATCTGTATGCCATGTTTATTTCACGTCAATATCCGTGGCAAACCGAGCCTCGTTTGTTTGTGTATTTCGCCCTGCCCTGTATACAACAGTGTAAATATTCATTCAACAATCTAAGGGAACACGACTTCAAACAGCGCATCGAGGAAACTTATCGCTCCGTGACAGAAGCAACAACTTTACATCTCGTCCGGAGGTCGTTTAGAACGCGTACTGACCTGTGCATTGAGTAAAATGGCCACTCGTTTGAATATCTCACTTAAATGAACATTCCGCCTCGGGGACATCCAGACAGTTATGTAAAGCATGCTGCATCCGTATCTCTAATCTTCTGAACGTTTCTAGCTCCCTAAGTAAAATTGACAGAAATGAAATGATTCGCACACAGTTGGTTTAAATACATCAGCTACGTGATAGGAAAAAGATGCTGTATTTAAAAATAACTCATTGTTGTTACTCTCTTACGTTCACCTAACTAAATAAATATTTATTTCATTTATTATTTTGTACCTTACAGAGAAAAATACCTTATCTGCAATACCCTGCATAATTAAGCGGGCAAGTTCTCTGCGCTTTGAAGAACCACGAATGCGAGAAATGAGTTTTAATTCTCGTTTTCAACTCCTGTTTGGATCTGCTCTCCCTAATATTTATACTCTCGTGAGTAACTTGAGAAGAATACATACAGACTCTTATATACCACGAAACAGCGTCGGCGACAAGAAAAACAAAGACAAGCATTCAAGCACAAGAAAATTGTGCAACGACAAAATGATGAAATGGACAGTCGGGAAATTAAGAGTTTACTGTCCCATCGGCGGTAAGGTCATTAGAGATGGGTGAAATGAACAGATTGCATTTACTGAAATGTCTTTGGTACAGAACTTCTATATTATAGCTAGTTTTAAAGTACTTTCTGAATAAAATTTCATTATCTTTTTTTAAAGACATTTTCGTTCCTCTCCTGTCGGGGTAGTTAAGATAATGCTTTTCGATGGCTGAATTTTTTTGTAACAAATTGTCGTACAAATGTCTTCAGCTCAAAACCGCCACACTACTACAATATTGCTTTTGACGTATTGCAGGGAGCGAGCAAGAGAAAATCAGAGGTTGCTAGTTGCAGAGTATGGCGGTATGGGCAGTTCTGGATAAGTGGCAGAGTTCAGGTATCGAACAAGTAAAAGTTACTAAAAGTAGTAATTATCGACGTTGGCTACTGCCTGTGGCGCCTTTCAAGCCCTGTAGTTGCCAACACAAAATGTTACATACCAAACAGAAGTTGCGAAATAGCATTATCCACAGAATGTCTTCTATATTCTTTATGTTTCGAAACGTCCGCACAAAATCTAACGCTCTGTTTTATCGCCTACATCTGTAACACTACCGTGACTCTTCTACATCAGTTTTCTAATGGTTCAAATGGCTCTGAGCACTATGGGATTTAACGTCGGAGGTCATCAGCCCCCTAGAACTTAGAACTACTTAAACCTAACTAACCTAAGGACATGGATGTGTGTGATGTCCGTAGGTTAGTTAGGTTTAAGTAGTTCTAAGTTCTAGGGGACTGATGACCTCAGGGGTTTTTTTTTTTTTTTTTACTCCGGCCGGCTCTACGCCAGTTTTCGCTCGGCAACAAAATGTGCCATAAAATTCCTGGGATGTGTCCTCTTCTTCCTCTGACCTCCTCAAGCTGTCTTTAGCAATAAAACGGTCATTATTCTTCTGCAACACTATTGTCTCGTGATGGTTGTGCACTACACACATTTGCACACGCGAATGAAGCGTCCAGAATTCCCTAGTAAGACAAACACGGACGGCAGATCACAAGGTCGTGAACCGTACACGTCAAGAAACGTTTCGGTCTGCTATCAAACTGGAAACGTTTCGGTCTGCTATCAAACTGTCTTTATAAGCCATCCAACCGTTAACACCGTAAAATGGAGCAAACCGGTCGAAGGAATGTACAAGGCAACTCGGCGCCACACAGCCCGCAGCACTGCAAGAATGTGCCCGCTTCGCCTAGTGCGCTGCGACGGCCGAGGCGCGTACGCGCACACACAGATGTGATTGTGCTGGCTGTGCAGAGCACAGCGGCAGCAGGTGTTGCGACCTTGCCGCCGCCTCCGCAGCGGTGGCTGGGCTGTGCCGTGTGCTGTGCTATGCTGTGGCCGTGCGTACTCTTGAGCAACGGGCCGGCCCACGCCTTATAAATAAACATGCGGCCGGCGCACGGCGCAGACCACCCTAGCGCTCGGGCGCGTCCCCTCCGCGATATCTACGTCAGCCCTCGCGCGCTCGCAGAGGCCATTCTGGACAAAGTACGGTATGCGCTTACGATGCAAAACAAGGCCGAGATAAAGTACTTCGTGGAATTTTCTTGCTCCTCTATTATGAGACCCGACTTCAGAGCACCACGGCCGTGTTGTAGTCTACACTGAAGGGTTTAAGTAAAAGAACAGGTTAAACCGTCTCGAGTTTACCCTGAATGTTTACGCAAGAGACTGCTGCCAAATAAGTCTCCGTAGTCGATGCAGAATTAAACATGATCACGAAGGCACTGGAGCGGATGACGTGTAATCACGCGATGGCGTTCCGCATCTGCTCCGATCACCTACACTGAAGCGCCAAAGAAACTGGTATAGGCATGAGTACTCATATACAGAGATATCTAATTAGGCAAAATACGGCGCTCTGGTCGCCAACGCCTATGTAAGACAACAAGTACCAAAAAAATGTTCAAATGTGTGAGAAATCTTGTGGGACTTAACTGCTAAGGTCATCAGTGCCTAAGCTTACACACTACTTAATCTAAATTATCCTAAGGACAAACACACACACCCATGCCCGAGGGAGGATTCGAACCTCCGCCAGGACCAGCCGCACAGTCCATGACTGCAGCGCCTTAGACCGCAACAAGTATCTGGCGCAGTTGTTAGATCGCTTACTGCTGCTACAATGGCAGGTTATCAATATTTAAGTGAGTTTAAACGTGATGTTATAGTCGACGCACGAGCGATGGGACACACCATCTCCGAGATACTGATGAAATGGGGATTTTCCCGTACGACCATTTCACGAGTGTACCGTGAATATCAGGAATCCCGTAAGAGATCCAATCTCTGACATAGCTACGTTCAGAAGAAGACCCCGCAAGAACGGGACCAACGACGACTGAAGAGAATCGTTCATCGTGATAGAAGTGCAACCCTTCCGCAAATTGCTGCAGATTTCAATGCTGGGCCATCAACAAGTGTCAGAACCATCCAAGGAAACGACATCGATATGGACTTTCGGAGCCGAAGGCCCACTCGTGTATTCTTGATGACTGCACGACACAAAGCTTTACGCCTCACCTGGGTACGTCAACACCGACATTGGACTGTTCATGACTGGAAACATGTTGCTTGGTCGGACGAGTCTCGTTTCAAATTCTATCGAGCGGATGGACGTGTACAGGTATGGAGACAACCTCATGAATCCATGGACCCTGCATGTCACCACGGGCTGCTGAAGCCAGTGGAGCCTCTGTAATGGTGTGGGGCGTGTGCAGTTGGAATGATATTGGACCCCTGATACGTCTAGATACGACCCTGACAGGTGACACGTACGTAAGCATCATGTCTGATCACCTGCATCCGTTCATGCCCACTGTGCATTCCGACAGACATGGGCAATTCCACCAGGACAATGCGACACCCCACACGTCCAGAATAGCTACACAGTGGCCCCAGGAACACTCTTCTGAGTTTAAACATCACGCTGGCCACCAAACACCAACATTATTGAGCGTATCTGGAATGTGTTGCAACTTGCTGGTCAGATCAAATCTCCACCCATTCGCACACTTACGAATTTATGGATACCCCTGCAGGGTTCATGGTGTCAATTTCCATCAGCACTACTTCAGACATTAGTCATGTCCATGACACGTCCTGTTGCGGCACTTCCGGGTGCTCGCGGGGGCCCTACACGACATGAGGCAATTATACCAGTTTCTTTGGCTCTTCAGTGTAACAGGCCGGGTAAATAAAATCAAGGATCGGACGAAGGTGAGTGTATGTGCAGTGGCGTAAGCAGAGTAAGTGGCGGCCAGGGCAATCAACGAGTATCGACGAGTATACCGCCCCCCCCCCCCCCCCATTCCCGACATCTCCCTATTTTTTGGGTTCCGTATCTCAACCGGTAAAAACGGAGCCCTTATAGGATAATTTTGTAGGCCGTCTGTCTATCCGTCTATTAAGACTCATATCTCTTAGGAACAAGTAGAGGTATCAAGTTGAAATTTGTGCCAAATACTAACGTCTACGGTCTCTTTGAGGTGAAAGAACTTTAAGCTTCTAAGCTAATGCAATCAAGCTCGTTTATTCATTTACTGACATCAACAATACTTTGCAATAACGTAAAAGATACACATTTATATACTTTTTTATGAGGTAGTTCGAAACATCATAGCACACAATCCAAAGTCGCATTTCTTGCAACAATAACGCCATTCCGTTGTCCTTTCTTTACCGATTATGGAAAGCCGTAACAGAAAACAACAAACGCAAAATAGACTTTTTACACTTTCGATGAGTTGGCCCAACTGGGACGACGAAAGCGGCCTCGTGTGCAAGCCGAAAACGAGGAAGAATGGTCTCTGCACTAGGGAGAAGTAGATCTTATGGAACTGTTGTTCAACACAGTCCAATCACCCTTCCATACGTCTCTGACCTCTTTCCAATATCGTGGCATCAATTGTCTCCCAGAGCACGCACGCCGGTTTATACCCTAGTAACACCACTCCCCATCTACTCTTGAAACAAAAACCGTAAAGCTGTACAAAGCAGAATACTGGTTTGAATACCGAAATTGTTTTACTGGGCGTGGTCCTATAGCCTTCATCAAACCTTTAAACCGAGTGCAAACCCAGTTATAGGGAGTACCTACAATTCAATATCAATGCAGTACTAAGGTGTAACCTGGATTTTTTCACTGGTAGACCAATGCCAGAGGTAAAAGAAGTGGAGTGTAGCAGGAAAAAATCCTTGGACTGAGGGATCATCTGACATCGGGCTTTCGAATTTGCAGTCTCACACTTTCCCTCTTTGCCGCCAAGCCACCTATTCCACACATGTACCTCACAGAAAAGCAAATGCAAAATATTCAGGTTTGCTACTCTTCTTCCCCAACAAACGCAGGGAAAGACTTTGTCTATCTGTTGTGCGCCATGGCATCCGGGATTTCGTTGAATGTAATTGGGGCACTGTACCACGACGTATTTTATTGCTATCCTCAGTGATCCCGCTGTTGACCTAGTCATCCAGTATTGGTTGAGGGAAGGGTGACACCGAGTACTGCCCAAGCCGCGATCGACTATTATGTGGCTCTTTCTGATCACTATGGCCGGACGAGCTTGTTATAACCTGGCTTCTGTCTGGACACTGATTAATTTTTGTTGTATGGGGTTCACAGTCATAGAAAACTTTTAAGAGACATAGTCGTCGCTTTTGACTATTAAAATTATTTATTTACGTATAATATCCGTTGTTGCAGGTACAGCCTTCAACCATTTTTACGTCGAACATAGCGAAAATTTTGTGCATTTTAAAAGGCTGAATCGTTATAAGGTATGAATTTTCGTTCTTTCGAACAGAAAGCTTAACGACCAGGAAACTGTTTCGCCAAAATTTGCACAACAACATCTTTCGATCAGGCCGCTGTCAAACACCTCTCAACGATGCGAGGAGTCGCCGGAAACGACACGTGGTTCGGATTTCAAGTTAAACTCTCGGTCCCATTTCCCCGGTTGGATAACTGGGGTACGTCAGGGACACACAAATCGCGAAGTGGCGTCCAATTGAAAGACTCGCACCAGGCCAGTGAGCCACACGAGATTATTACTGCCGCTGTATTACTGCATAGAGACAGGACGGAAGCTCGCAGTATTCTCCACAGCACCATCCCCAATACTCCGCTACCGTTGTCAAAAAAACAAATGTAAGATGTTGATATCGAGGCGACAGCTAACTTCCACTTGCCATAATCTAAGTAATTCAGTATTGTTATTTCATTGTTGATTTACTTTCCAATACTACATCTAACGGGCTACATATCAAATCAGCAACTTCTGCGCGATCAGTGGTAACAATACAGTGATATTTTGCAAAAGAAATGTTGTGTGCGGATCAAATTCTATCCAAATTCAAGGCAACGGATGCTATTAAAATGTTTGTACTACGATATTTCAGAAAGGTGTAAGACTCGCAAGTAGGAAAATGTAAGGATTAAAAGGAAAGAAATCAGATATATGCTCTCGGTCAACAAAGAAACTGCTTCGGCAGCTATTGGATAAAATGTTGACAACGAAGTATTTACACCGACAAAAATGTAGTGCCACAAGCGAGGAAGACGTTGCTATTGCGAAGCTACTTTCAAGTAACAATCCATAATTTTTTTGAACTAAATGTTCGCGTTTAACTCTTGCAGCCGCTAAAGATGCATCAATACAAAAGGAACTTATATGCTCTTCTCTCCTGCACGTCACGGAATCACAATGTGAACGTTGTGTCGTTACGGAGTATGGTAGAGTTACGTACTCGGTAGTAGTTCTGCTTCGAAAGCACGCAATGCAAACATTAATTTCTACGTCATATTCTTCACAACCTAAGAACCTTGGTTTCTGATGTGTTAGTGCAGAACAAAATGCTTTTGTTTCCTTTTGGTGTTGCGTCTCCGCGTCGTCATGGCTATAAGAGAAGCTGATTTAGTTTATTGGACCACACTGCAATGAGGTAATGTTTATTTACGGTTATACGACGCTGTTTATAACACAACATATAAGCAAAACTGAGATCAAAACGGAATATGTGTGTTAGGTGTGGACTTCTCAGAGGTTGACTGGTACATCGATACCTGGCGGATCGGATAACCTCGTCCAACACCTGCAGTACGTGGTCGCTCGATGATTTTTCTTTTGCAGAGCTTAAGAATTTATGCGCATTTCTAGGCGCGCGCGCTGCTGTGTGTGTGTGTGTGTGTGTGTGTGTGTGTGTGTGTGTGTGTGTGTGTAGCACAAAATTACGTCAAATTAATAAAGCTGAATCACAGCGCCAACATTCTGATTGCGAATTCAACTTATATTTGTAATTGTAAGTCGCTTTTTACAGTGCTGTCAGGTTAAAATTGCTAGGCCACTTTCTTTTTCAATAATTCACGATTTTCAGGAGGAGCAGATACCAATCCTAAGGTTATCAGATGCTATACCGCTTCTGCTAGTATCTCAGGAAGAAGACTCACTGAAAGGAATGTACCCACCCCTAGCACAGAATATGGTGATGTGATGAAGAGCATTTAAAACGGGAGAGACGAATTTTTAACATAAAAACTGGGAACGACACTGTAATGGAAGAAGTGTACGAATTCTGCTATCTAGGAAGTAAGGTTACACTGGATGGCCGACGCAAAGAAGGTATCAGAAATACATCACCACAGGCGAAGGAAGTCTTCTTCATTAAAAAGCTATACTGACGTCAAGACATTGACATGAAGAAGGGAAATTTCTGAAAGTGTACATCTAAATAAAGCATTATTTGGAAGTGAAGTGGGGAGCGTCGGAAGATCTAAGGGGGAAAAAACTGGACGCATTTGACAGGTTGCGCTATCTAAGAACGTTAGAAATTACGTGGAGTGATAAAGTACTGAAAAGAAGAGGTTAAAAGAAGTCTATGGAAGACCAAGGAGAAGGATCAAGTTAATGGGACGTCTGCCAGGCATCATGGAATAATTTACTTGGCGCTGGAAGGAGCGGTAGAGGGAAAAGATAATAGAGACAAAGACTATACTTACAAAAAGCTGTAGACGAATTTGATTGTAGTAGTTATGTAGCAGTGAAAAGCACACGACAGGAAAACAGGGAGAGTAGCACTCGAAAGACCGATGACCAGAGACAGGAAGAGAGAGAGAGAGAGAGAGAGAGAGAGAGAGAGAGAGAGAGAGAGAGAGAGAGAGAATTTGACACGCAGTAAACTCCCAGCTTGACAAGGAAAACTGGTTCCTTTTCTTGGTGAAGATATGCAATTCACATGCAGAAACAATGTTAAATGTCAACAGGCCGTTACATTCTGTGCTAAATTCGCGTCTCTCTCGCCACTTCACTATGCAGATTAATTTCATTTATCGAAGTTGACAGTAAATTTTTCGGATTGACGGACGTTTCGTCCAGAGCTGAAAATCGTTCTGGACGAAACTGTAATGGAACTATTACGAACGAAAAAGTTTCATGCAGGATGGCCATACAACCCGTTATTTTTTCCACCAGCTACGACATCCGGTTGTGAGAGCCTTCATTTTGTGTTCATTTGTTGATTTGGAATGGAGAGCGGACTCCCAAAACAGGTGATGAGGCGCCTATTGCGACGAGCAGCGCAACGCTAAGACAGCGGCTGGGTCGTCCTTTTACTGGAGCAAGGAGAGCACCCTGCACGACTCTGAAGTCCGCACCTCTCAGCCTCCTTCTAACAGGTTACAGCGATATCAGTTCCACGGCACTTACAGAACAGATGTAACTGAGATCAACATACAAAATCTCTAGAAACTGCACCCACAACAATCGATGCATCGTAACCGTGTGGCTCATTCCGTATACCGTCCTCCACGCAACTCTGGTGCGGAACACAATGCGATTCAGTTGACAACAACAGCTCGAAACAAAGAGTCGACTGAATTAACTATCATTAACGTGAAATGAACGGAACCACTGGAATGAAATCATAGAACTCAGAGACATGAAACACTATCAGTTTAATTCGTTAAAAACTGCTGTCTGCGATAAATGAAATATGTCAGGACAAATGAAAATATGTTTCAGACCAGAATTCAAACCCACACCTCCTGTAAATCATGGGTATGCCTACAGTACGACCCTACCTTACTGTTAAATTCGCTGCTCGTTTCCCCTATTGCTTCTGCACACTACAATCAATAGGCCTCCCACGGTGTGTGTGGGGGTAACAGGGAAAAAGTCTTCAGTAACACTGAAAGGATAAATTGGTCTTGCAGGGCTGCTCAGATGGTCTACAAGGTTAAAACGATTACTAGGCATAAGCGAGAGACCTAAGTTGGAATTTTCGTCCGGCACCAATTTACATCTGTTACAAAATATTCCTTACAAAGTTTAGAGGTTGCTTCATCAGCCTGAACGACTCATACAACTAAACAACTACACTACCGCACGCTGAAACCATAATACAAATTTTCGACGTAACCAGTTCCACACAACTATCGACGCTAAAATGTAGGTAATTTCAATGATACAAGATACAGAATGGTAATATGGTGTACAGGGAGCAAGTCGGTTAATATCGGGAGCCGGCCGGAGTGGCCGAGCGGTTCTAGGCGCTACAGTCTGGAACCGCGCGACCGCTACGGTCGCAGGTTCGAATCCTACCTCGGGCATGGATGTGTGTGATGTCCTTAGGTTAGTTAGGTTTACGTAGTTCTAAGTTCTAGGGGACTCATGACCTCAAAAGTCAAGTCCCATGGTGCTCAAGGCCATAGTTAATATCGGGAGAACAACAACCACGTATGTTTTGATCGCCTTAATCGTCAGCTTACGGTCAAAAATATTCCTTTACATGACACAGAGTCGGGAAACAGCACATCATCCTCAGATACAAGAGAACGAGGCCGTAACGTTACAAAGAACATATGCCTAGATGACTTAGGTCACGCGAACCATTCATTAGCAGTCACGCCAGAAGCACAATAGGCGTAGCAGAAGTTGTATTATTCGAAGTGCAGTGGATTAGAACGGTGCTATATCCAGGCAGATACGGTAGTTAGCGAGCTTTCACTGCATTTGTTGGGTTGGTGCATAATGGTTCGAATGGCTCTAAGCACTATGGAACTTAACGTCTGAGGCCATCAGTCCCCTAGAAGTTAGAACTACTTAAACTTAACTAACCTAAGGACATCACACATATTCATGTCCCAGGCAGGATTCGAACCGGCGACCGTAGCAGGCGTGCGGTTCCGGACTGAAGCGCTTAGAACCGCTCGGCCACAGCGGCCGGCTGGTGCATAATTTCGTAGTGTTTTTCCGTAAGTTAAATAAACACAACAGATACACGTAATTGGGACTTTCGTCATCAATAGATATTCTCCTTCAGTATTTACAACAGTCTGCCAACGGTGGGGTAACTTTTTCGATTCCAGGACTGTAGAAATCATGTGCTTTTGAGGCGAGGAGCTAGTCGAGTCATATTAAGAGTGTATTTTAATCCAGAAAGGAAGTACTTTGAAGGTTGTTTGATAGAGAGCGGAACAGGTGAAAATCCGGAGGCGCAAGACCAGGTGAATAAGGTGGGTACGAAACCCAACTCCTGTATAGTGTTTTTCGTCAGTCTAGCAGAATACGGGTGGGCGTTATCGTGGAGTAGCATCGCTTCAGGCAGTCTTTCTGGTCGTTGTTCTTGGCGTGCGTCTTCAAGACGTCTCAGCTGTAAAAAATTACAGTGAACGTCAACAGTGGTGACTACGCCTCGGGGATGCAATTCGTAGGACACCACATCGTCACTGTTCCACCAGATGCATAACATTATCTTCCGTGGCTGTGCGCAGGTCTTTGTATGGGGAATTGCTGCCCTTTTTTGGCCCATCCATCCTTTTCTTTTCCTGATGTTGGCATAAAGACACCATATCTCGTCACCAGTAACGGTGTTCTTCACGAGCCAAGTGACGACGAGCACGCAGAGATGCAAAAATGGCCACCTGCTAATTTTTGTGATTTTCGCTTATAGCACGTGGTACCCATACAGTCAATTTCTAAAACTGCCCCAAGCATGCAAGTGGCTCACAATGGTGGAAGGATCACAGTTCATCATATGGCTAGTTCTCGAGTATTCTGATGTGGATCATGGACGATTCATGCGTTTAAACGATATTCATCTAACACCGAAGGTCTTCCTGAAGGTGGACAGTCACTAATAACAAAACGATCCTCCTTAAAACGAAAAAAACCATTCTGTTGCCGTGCTCTATCTAATCGCATTATCCCCAAACACGGCCCAAATGTTTCTGGCTGCCTCCGCTGCTGTCACCCCTCTATAGAACTCAAACAGAAGAACATGTCCGAAATGTTCAGATTTCTCCACTTCGCTCTCCATTTCCTAGCGTCCACAGCTCCAGTCACTATCTCCAAATGACAAAATGACAACATGTAAACTCAAATAGCACCGACAGTGAACTACAAAGAAAATGGGAATGGATAAATAAACCCACAGCAAAGGGAATATCTATATGCAAACCAGAAAAGCTACGAACTTATGAACGAACTTAATACTGATGGAAACTCTGGGCCTCAGCCATATTATCCATGATGGTGACCTATTGTACTTTCTATTTTTGAGTTCACTGTCTAGGAAACCCTGTCGCTAGGGACAAAAATTACGACCCAACGCATCTCTGGTTACGCCCGTGCAATAGTTTGACGTCTTTCGTCATTCAGTGTCGGAACAATAATCGAACTTACACATCAGTATGATTTACCAATCAAAATTGCGAAAAGAAATCACCACGATAATCTGATAAAGTAACTCAGTTGTAAGTTTAAAGGAAATAATAATGACTAAATGACAATAGCATGAATACTGGTCTCTTGAAGAGAAGCATACATGCGCCAAGAAGTTTCACCTTCTTTCTAAAATGCCTCACCAGATTCATGCTAGAACAGACACTGGAACAAGTGCTGAGTCAATTACATAAAACAAATGTGACTTTACTACGACACGTTACATCAGTATTTAATAAACGCCCACTCTGAACGTTACACACACGGTCGCAGTGCACGAGTGGTGATTCACATAAGAAAAATAAAGCCATAACAGAGGGGCCGGTCACAACACTGGCCATACATCAGGCGCCATTTTCCGCGGCTGGCGGCGCCCCATCAGTCGCAGCTGACGCCAGCCGGGTGTTGGCAGGGCACCATAACGACCCCCTTATGCCGCGAGTGAGCTAACAAGTAGCCAGCGGGGAAGCAACAAGTAGGAAGCGGCGCGGCGGCGCGCAGGCGCACTGCCCTCCAGCTTACCCAGGTATCTGTTCCACTCGGCGAAGTCCCGGAACGCCGACTTGACGGTGGTCGTGGTGGTGGTGGTCGCGTGGGAGTACCCGCGGGGCGAGGCGCCCCTCACGGCGGCGGCCATGTCGCTCGCTGATGGACTGTGCTGCCCGCTCGCGCGCCCGCTAGGGATTGTCTGCGGTGGGCCCCGCTGGCGGTCCGCAGCACCTTGGCGCCGTGTTTTTCGCTAACCTAGTCTCGGCGCGTGCCAACTGCTGAGTCGCGCCGCCCAGAATAGCCGCACTACAGCCGGGGGCTACCCCGCTGTATCGCCTCGCTTGTTGCTCTACGGCTCCCCCGCCGTTATTTCCGACGCTGCCGCGTCCCGTGACCACGGTAAATGCCGCTTCCTCCCTCCCCCTCTGACGGCGCACGACCTTCGGCGCACATACGCACGCTGACAGTTCGCTCTGGCGCGCGTCTTTAAAGAGCTCGAGGGACACGCCGATCAGTAGCCGCGGAGGTCCTGGCGCTAGCGGCTGATTCTTGCTTCTACGAGGCGCAGGTGTTGAGGCGTGTGCTATATAGTGACTCCCACAGAGACGGGTCGCCCACGGGCAGCGCCGTATACAGACACGGTCGGTCGCCCAGGTCAACTCCCACTGCTGCCTGCCACTCAGTCGGTTGTTCTGAAACGCACTGCCGCTGGATCGCTCCACTACGTATCGGACCTTTAAAAAACACGCGGTGGTTGGTCGCTCTCGAAGGGAAGGGTGGTTGAGAGACACAGAGGGAGTATTCAATAGCCTAAATTCAAAGGCAGATTGGCACCACTGCCTCACTTTCTTGTGCTCGACGTGTCTCGTTAGGGGAGTCCCCAAAACTGTGAGACCGAACAAGGTGGCGCAATGGTTAGCACACTGGACTCGCATTCGGGAGAACGACGGTTCAATCCCGCATCCGGCCATCCTGATTTAGCTTTTCCGTGATTTCCCTAAATCGCTCCAGGCAAATCCCGGGATGGTTCCTCTGAAAGGGCACGGCCGATTTCCTTCCCCGTCCTCCCCTAATCCGATGAGACCGATGACCTCGCTGTTTGGTCTCTTCCCCCAAACAACCCTACCCCCAAAACCGTGAGCTCATTTTTTGGTGATTTGTGTTGTGCGGGCATTAGGCCGTAGTTCAAGGCTAGCTTCTGTGCCTTACATTTCATCATCAGAAGCTGTGAAGTGTAGAAAGCCAAACTGTTTATACAAGTTGTCCCAGGAGGAATAGTCAATATTCAAGGACATGACAGAAATGCTCATTTGAAACTGCATATGGACCTAAGCCCTACTCCGAATGATTTCTGAGATAGAAAAAATGTAACATACATTTGTTTTTGAGCTAGTGGCGCGCAAGTACGTATCCTACGGGCCCAGCCTCTTTGACGTTTTGTTCTAGCCCAACCTACCTCGTTGTTTCCGACTACTTACGAGTAGTCCGTACGGCCTTCCCCTCGCTGATTTCAGTCGTATTGACAGAATGTGTACAGAACGACTAGGACTTCAGCATGTGTAAGTAAGAAGACGCAATTTCAACCTTTCTCGAGAAATTCGAGTTTGAAAATTTTTGGCACCCTTAGATGCTTTCTATGCGTCGGTAATATGCAACGAGTCCGCAGCCGAGCCAGTCAGCGCTTAGTTCCATATGCGCGTGACTCTGGAGCGAATCTCGCTGCTGGTTCACAAATGATTCAAATGGCTGTGAGCACTATGGGGCTTAACACTGAGGTCATCAGTCCCCTAGAACTTAGAACTACTTAAACCTAACTAAGCTAGTGACATCACACACATCCATGCCCGAGGCAGGATTCGAACCTGCGACCGTAGCAGCAGCGCGGTTGCAGACTGAAGCACCTAGAACGGCTCGCCACAACGGCCGGCTCGCTGCTGGTACAACTACTTTTTGTGAGTTATCTGCATCAATATTTGCTGCTATGCTTCGATGTGCGTGGTACGCCTTGAAATTGTGTGACGACCGAGAACCGTTTATGAATGTAAACAAAATTAAAAAAAAAAATCATGGACTTGCACAGATTCGGCGTTCCTTATATCTGCTGTATGTCGCGATATTTACTGTTTTCCACGTTCCTACGATCAGTATCGTCCTGATTCGTGCAGTGCAGCATAGGTTACACATTATATTTTTCACAAAAAATGTGGTCACAATAATGTAAATAAAATGACTACACTTATTTGATTGAAGGTTCTCGTGTATCCTTTTTTTTATTTACAACATCCTTACGAAAAAAAAGAACTTTTCCTCGTTTTTTCATGTTAAAGATTACGAAGAAAATAAATGAATGATTAGAAATTGAAACAACATATTTCATGCTAATAATAAATCAGTTGTTGGAATTACGTGGGATTGAAAACTAAAGTATCGGCTATAAGATTCGACCTCGTGCATATGAAACTCAAGTGCTTATTTGCTCGTCTCCGGATCCCCTAAACACTAGCGGCTCTACAAAGTCTACAGCATACGCACGCCTATAATTTTCACAGTTAAATTTCTCAAGAACAGTTCAACTTCCTGTTTACATGTTAAAGTCTTGGTCGTGCCCTACGCATCGAATCAACATGAATCAAATCTGTGAGGTTAAGTTCGGGATGTCTTTTTGCGATTAAACTAAATCGCTGAACGTGCGTTTGTCCATGGCGTGTTGTGAGTGAAGTAGTGGGAGGGTTTGAGAGTGTAGTCTATCGGAGAGAAGCGTCGGTTACCTGCGTTTGTAACGCGCTGGATACAAGGCAACACATCTACACTAATGAAGAATATGCACCTATGGTGTATGTCTACGTCTTCTGCGACAGTGGTGCTGTTGCTGTCGAAGAATAGCGTCTGACCTTCCCGACATGTCGAATTCCTGAACGTAATGTGTTTACCAGAGTTTTCAGCACATTGCGTGAAACAGGTTTTCTTCCAAGCTCCCATTTTTCTTCTGAACGCGTAGTTCAACAACCTGCGCAAGAGCAACAATAATGCAGCGTAGTCCTACTACCAGCAAATGGTGACTTTCTGCACGTGTCAATGTCCCACGAACAAGCGTATGCCGAACTTAACATGTGGAAAACTTTTACCTATTTCATATAAAGCGTGCCCACAATCTTTGCGGCAATGCCACACGACTTGAATTTTGTCCTGGTTAAATGGCAATCGTCATTTGCTTCCGTTAATAATATTCACGTTTACACGGAATGCTGCAATCGACTACAAGTGTAATAATCATCGCTGGTTGCAGGAAAATCCAAACGCTACAGGGGAAACCAATAAGTTCATTTTACGATCAACGTTTGGTGCGAAATGATCGGTAACATACTGATAGGTCCACTAAGTTTTGAAGAGCGAATGGTGGGACAGAATTACTTGCATTCTTTTTTTAAACTTTATGTTTTAAACATCTTGAGAACGCTACTTTGGGCACGCGGAATGTAGTGTGCTTCCAGCATGACGAAGCCTCTCCACATTTTACCACAAGTATGAGGGAACATCTCGACTGCATTTAGCCTAATCGCTACATTGTCGTGGTAGTACAATAAACTGTCCATCAAGATAAGATTTTTGTTTCTATGGTCGTATGAAGTCTGAGGTGTATAAAGGAAATGTGAGAAGGTGAGATGACCTGCTTGGTCTCATCATAGACGCTGCTGACGTCATTACGGAATATGTCGAACTTAACTTGTGGAAAACTTGCACCTCTCACAAGTGATACATGTTTTCCCAAGAGTGCGCATTCGAACATTTATTGTGAACTGTACAACTGGTGTAATGTGACTTGAGCCATAATGCTTAGAGGTCAATATGTTAAGAATCCGTATTTTTTAAATTGGCACTTTGTGAAATGCGTGTTGTAATGTTCACTAACTAGAGCATATGTGTAAACCTGACAATGTAACAGAAAATAAATAATGATATAAATTAAATGTGCTCTACATCAAAAACTGTTCGAAATAGGGCGTATGTCCATATCAAGCTTTTTTTAGCCGAGCGGTCTATGGCGCTGCAGTCATGGACTGTGCGGCTGGTCCCGGCGGAGGTTCGAGTCCTCCCTTGCCATGGATGTGTGTATTTGTCCTTGGGATAATTTAGGTTAAGTAGTATAAGCTTAGGGACTGATGACCTTAGCAGTTGTCCCATAAAATTTCACACACATTTGAACATTTTTTTCCTGTCATATCACTGCATACTGACCGTTCCTCCTGGAAGTAATCTGAAACTACTATATAGCCTTTGTAGCACCTGGTAACGTCTACACCATTAGGAGACGGTTCTTGGACTACGGCCTAAGGCTCGTGTAACAAAAATCAACAGGAATGCAAATACCGGCGGTGAAAGCCAGCAATGTATACACAGGGTGGTCCATTGATAGTGACCGGGCCAAATATCTCACGTAATAAGGATCAAACGAAAAAACTACAAAGAACGAAACTCGTCTAGCTTGAAGGGGGAAACCAGATGGCGCTATGGTTGGCCCGCTAGATGGCGCTGCTATAGGTCAAAAGGATATCAACTGTGTTTTTTTTAAATAGGAACCCCCATTTTTTATTACATATTCGTGCAGTAAGTAAAGAAATAGGAATGTTTTAGTTGGACCACTTTTCTCGCTTTGTGACAGATGGCGCTGTAATAGCCACAAACGTGTAAGTACGTGGTATCACGTAATATTCCGCCAGTGCGGATGGTATTTGCTTCCTGATACATTACCCGTGTTAAAATGGACCGTTTACCAATTGCGGAAAAGGTCTATATCGTGTTGATGTATGGCTATTGTGATCAAAATCGCAACGGGCGTGTGCTACGTATGCTGCTCGGTATCCTGGACGACATCATCCAAGTGTCCGGACCGCTCGCCGGATAGTTACGTTATTTAAGGGAACAGGAAGTGTTCAGCCACATGTGAAACGTCAACCACGACCTGCAACAAATGATGATGTCCAAGTAGGTGTTTTAGCTGCTGACGCAGCTAATCCGCACATCAGTAGCAGACAAATTGCGCGGGAATCGGGAAAGTCAAAAACGTCAGCGTTGAGAATGCAACATCAACATCGATTGCACCCATACCATATTTCCATGCACCAGGAATTGCATGGCGGCGATTTTGAACGTCGTCTACAGTTCTGCCATTGGGCACAAGAGAAATTACGGGACGATGACAGATTTTTTGCACGCGTTCTATTTACCGACGAAGCGTCATTCACCAACAGCGGTAACGTAAACCGACATAATATGCACTAGTGGGCAACGGAAAATCCACGATGGCTGCGACAAGTGGAACATCAGCGACCTTGGCGGGTTAAGGTATGGTGGGGCATTATGGGAGGAAGGATAACTGGCCCCCATTTTATCGATGGCAATCTAAATGGTGCAATGTATGCTGATTTCCTACGTAATGTTCTACCGATGTTACTACAAGATGTTTCACTGCATGACAGAATGGCGATGTACTTCCAACATGATGGATGTCCGATACATAGCTCGTGCGGTTGAAACGGTATTGAATAGCATATTTCATGACAGGTGGATTGGTCGTCGAAGCACCATGCCAAGACCCGCACGTTCACCGTATCTGACGTCCCCGGATTTCTTTCTGTGGGGAAAGTTGAAGGATATTTGCCATCGTGATCCACCGACAAGGAATGACAACATGCGTCAGCGCATTGTCAAGGCATGTGCGAACATTACGGAAGGCGAACTACTCGATGTTGAGAGGGATGTCGTTACACGTACTGCCAAATGCAGTGAGGTTGACGGGCATCATTCTGAGCATTTATTGCATTAATGTGGTATTTACAGGTAATCACGCTGTAACAGCATGCGTTTTCAAGTTCACAAAGTTACATGTATCACATTGAAACAACCGAAATAAAATTTTCAAACGTACCTAAGTTCTGTATTTTAATTTAAAAAACCTACCTGTTACCAACAGTTCGTCTAAAATTGTGAGCCATATTTTTTGTGACTATTACAGCGCCATCTATCACAAAGCGAAAAAAGTGGTCCAACTAAAACATTCATATTTCTTTACATACTACACGAATATGTAATAAAAAATGGGGGTTCCCATTTAAAAAAAAAAACGGAGTTGATATCCGTTTGACCTATTGCAGCGCCATCTAGCGGGTCAACCATAGCACCATCTGGTTTCCGCCTTCAAGCTAGAGAAGTTTCGTTCTTTGTAGTTTTTTCGTTTTACGCTTATTTCGTGAGATATTTGGTCCCGTCACGATCAATGGACCACCCTGTATATGAAGATGGTATCTGTTCTTTCGGACATGTCCGACTGGCTGAGGGCGGTTCAGTCAGGCCATGACGTCGGTTTGGGAGACAGTATGGAGCATACCCAACCAATGACAGAGATATACGTGTATGCTTAAGGCTCGTTTTGCAAACAACTGTCAGGTGTCACGAAGGTTATTCGTGCTTGCTGTACTGGGACAATTACCAGCTTTCGTTCTCTGTTCTCTTGACTGCACGTTCCATTGACGATGTAATTAGAACTAATTTAAGTACAAACTACAATTTCTGCTATCAATCTGGAGCTAAAATGGTAGTGACAACACGAACTCCAATCACGAACAAACGTGACTTGAAGGTAGTATGATATTTTGTTTTATAGTCACTCGGACGCAGAGGTGAGTAATTGCATGCCGAGCATAGCCCAATAATTCCTTCTTTCATCAGCATTAGAATGTAACGACATAACACTGAGTAAGGATGCCATATTTAACAGTAGGGCAGAATTTCCGTTATTCAACGTTAAGTAAAAATTTTGCGGACTGTGCTACTGCTATTCGTTGCAATGTCCTCCAACTCGAGTTCGCTAGTCTGGCAACGCCACTGGCTCTTCTGCTGTCGAAGTTGAAGCTGTATTTTACATTCTTTGCCGTGGACGCTTTATGCTAAGCTCCCCGCCACTAATAGAGCGCACTGGTCACTTTGGAGTGCCATAAATGGTGTAGAGTTGGTGCCAAGCTGCCACGTGGCCGCCCGACGCTGACATGAATCATGAAAGCGGAGTGGTGTGTATAACCCAGTCGGATGAACGAAATCAGTGCAGTAAGATGGGTCGACACGGAGACGTGACATAATGATAGCAAGGAGTTTTCGTGTTTGTCCCTGTCCATCACCAGACTGTGAATGAAGTTGCCCGATGTGTTGGTGTAACACTGCAGAATGCCCGCGTGTCTACATGGACCGGTACTCCATTTGCACCCATGTATAACACAGCATAAGAACAGTGGCGTACGAAGACCCAAATGGATAGGGCTAGAAAGCGAGGCAAGAGCAAACGGTTTCAAACCCAGCAGCAATTGCTTGCTGTCAGTGAACACAAGCCCATCTCAACCGGTTCCCGAGCGAACGTCACGAAGGGAACTGCATTCAGTGGGTATACGGAGTCGGGCGCCTCGCAAAAGGCAGTTTCTCACAGTGGCATATAAAGCTGTAAGTGTTCAAAGGGCCAAACAACATGGACAGTAGCTGACTGGGGGAATGTAGTGTGGTTCGGTGAGCAGCGATTTTTCCTCTATTCAAATGATGCAAGGCGTCGATGCAGCGAAGGGCCAACGAAGCGTTTAAACCACAGTGTGTGGTCGCTGTAATTCAGGCAGGATATGCTTCAGAGATGTTCTAGGGGTGGTTTCGTACCGTGACTAGGAGGAACCCACACACAGAGGTTAGCACTAACATAAACCATGATGTTTATTTCAACGTCCTCAGTCACCAAGTTGCAATTTCTTTTTCATCGTCGTAATTAGTGTGCTGTGGATACTCTCATCTTTCAAGATGAGAACAGCAGTGTTCAAAGAGCATTCGAACACCCTATCGTATTCTACATCTACATCTACGTTTATACTCCGCAAGCCACCCAACGGTGTGTGGCGGTGGGCACTTTACGTGCCACTTTCATTACCTCCCTTTCCTGTTCCAGTCGCGTACTGTTCGCGGGAAGAACGACTGCCGGAAAGCCTCTGTGCGTGCTCGAATCTCTCTAATTTTACATTCGTGATCTCCTCGGGAGGTATAAGTAGGGGGAAGCAATATATTCGATGCCTCATCCAGAAAGGCACCATCTCGAAACCTGGACAGCAAGCTACACCGCGATGCAGAGCGCCTCTCTTGCAGAGTCTGGCACTTGAGTTTGCTAAACATCTTCGTAACGCTATCACGCTTACCAAATAACCCTGTGACGAAACGCGCCGCTCTTCTTTGTATCTTCTCTATCTCCTCTGTCAACCCGACCTGGTACCGATCCCACACTGATGAGCAATACTCAAGTATACGTCGAACGAGTGTTTTGTAAGCCACCTCCTTTGTTGATGGACTACATTTTCTAAGGACTCGTCCAATGAATCTCAACCTGACACCCGCCTTACCAAAAATTAATTTCATATGGTCATTCCACTTTAAATCTTTCCGCACGCATACTCCCAGATATTTTACAGAAGTATCTGCTACCAGTGTTTGTTCCGCTATCATATAATCATATAATAAAGGATCCTTCTTTCTATGTATCCTTCTTTCTATGTATTCGACTGGCCCACTAAATAACACGATTTTCATATCATAGAAAATATCTGGGACTATTTAAAACGGCGAGCGAAATGTAGCAATTAACATACTTGCAATTTGGGAGTTCCACGAGATCAAATCACCAATGAGTTGCTCCAGCCGAATATAGAATATCTGAAGAATTTCTTGGACTCTGTTCCTCTCCAAATTGAGGCTGTTCTCAAACTCAGAGGCACTGCTAAGCCGTATAAGCGTGACATCTCCTGGAGGTTTTGCTTACTTACAATGTGTTTACATAGTTGTAGTTTCTAAGCAAATTCCGAAAAATATAATCGCCACTAAAATAATTATAAAATATGAATATATTAAACAGAATATTCGAAAATGTATTCACCAAGTAGTCCCTGTTGCACCTTGTCGCTAACTACCTTCAGTGCTATTGTCAGACAGTGTACACTACTGGCCATTAAAATTGGTATACCACGAAGATGACGTGCTACAGACGTCAAATTTAACCGACAGGAAGAAGATGCTGTGATATGCAAATGATTAGCATTTCAGAGAATTCACACAAGGTTGGCGCCGGTGGCGACACCTACAACGTGCTGACATGAGGAAGGTTTCCAACCGATTTCTCATACACAAACAGCAGTTGACCGGCGTTGCATGGTGAAAGGTTGTTGTGATGCCACGTTTAAGGAGGAGAAATGCGTACCGTCACGTTTCCGACTTTGATAAAGGACGGATTGTAGCCTATCGCGATTGCGGTTTATCGTATGGCTCTCGTTGGTCGAGATCCAATGACTGTTAGCAGAATATGGAATCGGTGGGTTCAGTAGGGTAATACAGAACGCCGTGCTGGATACCAACGGCCTCGTATCACTAGCAGCCGAGATGACAGGCATCTTATCCGCATGGCTGTAATGGATCGTGCAGCCACGTCTCGATCCCCGAGTCAAGAGATGGGGGCGTTTGCAAGACAAAAACCATCTGCAAGAACAGTTCGACGACGTTTGCAGCGGCATGGACTATCAACTCGGAGACCATGGCCGCGGTTACCCTTGACGCTGCATCACAGACAGGAGCGCCTGCGATGGTGTACTCAACGACGAACCTGGGTGCACGAATGCAAAACGTCATTTTTTCGGATGATTCCAGGTTCTGTTTACAGTATCATGATGGTCGCATCCGTGTTTGGCGACATAGCGGTGAACGCACATTGGAAGCGTGTATGCGTCATCGGCATATTGGCGTATCACCCGGCGTAAATGTATGGGGTGCCATTGGTTACACGTCTGGGTCACCTCTTGTTCCCATTGACGGCACTTCGAACAGCGGACGTTACATTTCAGATGTGTTACGGCCCGTGGCTCTACCCTTCATTCGATCCCTGCGAAACCTACATTTCAGCAGGATAATGCACGACCGCATGTTGCAGGTCGTGTACGGGCCTTTCTGGATACAGAAAATGTTCGACTGCTGCCCTGGCCAGCACATTCTCCAGATCTCTCACCAATTGAAAACGTTTGGTCAATGGTGGCCGAGCAACTGGCTCGTCACAATACGCCAGTCACTACTCTTGATGAACTGTGGTATCGTGTTGAAGCTGCACGGGCAACTGTACCTGTACACGCCATCCAAGCTCTGTTAAAGCCCAGGCGTATCAAGGCCGTTATTACGGCCAGAGGTGGTTGTTCTGGGTACTGATTTCTCAGGATCTATGCACCCAAATTGCGTGAAAACGTAATCACATGTCAGTTCTAGTATAATATATTTGTCCAATGAATACCCGTTTATCATCTGCATTTCTTCTTGGTGTAGCAATTTTAATGGCCAGTAGTGTATTAGGCAGTTTCATTGCTACACCGGGCTATGAAGTGCCAGTGAGACAAGCACGGTTCCTGGATTTCTTGGTTGGCTTCCAAACGCGATGGTTACGTCAAAGCAAAAATAAGCAGGGGCGCCCCGCCCCGCCCTCACTACGCGTTGCGCCACTCACAAGCCGGCTGCAGCCTGCGCGCCCTGTCCCTCACACTTACCGCCCCGCCCCGCCACTGCCACCTCCTCACAGCCTCCACACTGCGTAATTGCAGCATCCTCTTTATAGCTGTATCAGCGCTTCTGTCTGCGAAATTGAACAAGGGCGTACTTCTGGAATACGAAAGTCCTTCAGCGACGTGCGAAGGGATACATAAAACGATAAAAAGGAAGATTCACATTATTTTCGTGTAATAAGCTAGCTTGAATATCAATCTGACAAACCACTACCAGTCGCCCGTAAATTTCTTTCTACAGGGTAGCCCTATATTAAAAGGTACGTGCCGTATTTTGAACATCCACTATGTGTAGGCGTAGACAGCGCCTCTATTTCCAATATTTTATACGTAACTTTGTGCCTGGTAGCTCTTCGCTGCGTCCTGGTGCCTGTAATGCGGAACACCCGGGCTTGGAAATGTTAATTCCCTACCATTCTTCGCTCCTCAGCAGCATCGTCAATGACGTTTGCACAGGATGTTTAATAATAAAACAGAAAAAACTATTTACAAACGTGATCCAAAATGACATACTGAAATCGATCGCCACACGGTTACTAGATCCGCCGCCAAAGAATTGTTCTAAATTGCATCAAAAAATGGCTCTGAGCGCTATGGGGCTTAACTTTTGAGGTCATCGGTCCCCTAGAACTTACAACTACTTAAACCTAACTAACCTGAGGACATCACACACATCCATGCCCGAGGCAGGATTCGAACCTGCGACCGTACCGGTCGCGCGGTTCCAGACTGTAGCGCGTACAACCGCTCGGCCACTCCGGCCGGCGTCAATTTTTAGAACAGCAATATCTTAAACTACAACAACTAAAAGTAACAACTCATATACTTACAAAATATTTTCAAAGATGCTCCTTCTCCACAGACACTGGACTTACATCCGGCAGCTGCTACTATGATTCTCAAGACTTACTGTTCAGTTCTTGTGGTCTGTATCTCAATTGAATTAGTGTTCTACGTGTTGCCTCCTTCGAGAAATGATTTGAGAGGTATCTTCTGGTAGACCTTCCGGGATGTAAGGTCGTGGTCCATGAAACTCTTCAGCTCCTAACGTTTCGTCCAGAGCTGCGCTGGACATCTTCAGAGGGGTGTTTCTCCTCCGATGAGTCTTGCCGACGAAACGTTAGGAGCTGAAGAGTTTCATGGACCACGACCTTACATCCCGGAAGGTTTACCAGAAGATATGTCATCCGGTCGTGAAAGCTTCCATACTATGATTTGAGAGGTGTTACATAAAATCGCACGTAGTATTTGAATAATTAGGAAGTGAAAGAATATTTCTAAACTTCTTCTTCTTCTTCTTCTTCTTCTGCTGCTGCTGCTGCTTCTCCTATTTCCTTTACAGCCTCGTGTGGGGGCTTACGCTCTTCAACAATTTTCTCCATTCAGCCTTCTCCAGTGCGGTTCTTCGCCATCCTCTTCCACTTCCTCTATCCATCGCACTCATGTTCTTCCTGCTGACATCTATTCAGAAACCTTTATGTTGTACTTTCACCGTCCATCCTAAGATAATGTCAATGACCTCTGGCAAGCCGGCAAGGGGGGGCCGTGACACCCCTCCCGCCCCCCCCCTCCCGCCGCCCCCCCCCTTCCGGGCACAATCAGGTGTTTTTCTTTCAAGAAAATGACTTAAGGGTCCGTATTACGAGGGTTTCGAACAGAGACGGAACTCAAACTTTTTTATAGTTATTTATAAGTCACCATTCCTCTTCCAGAATATTAAAAAAACTTCATAACCCCCCTTCCCCCGCCTCCAACGCTACAAATCATGGTACGGACGCTCTTGACTGGTTGGTTGGTGGTTAGCGGCAGGAGACCAAACAGCGAGGTCATCGTCTCGGCGCTTTTGACCGTGCCAGGCTATCCTCCTACTGTTTTCATTGATCTTACAGCGTCAACTCCTTGTACAACGAAGTCGAACTCAGTTTCCAAGCTTGGTACAGGAAAATGCGATCAAGAAGTTAACAGCAGGCTTAAAAAAATGTTCAAATGTGTGTGAATTCCTAAGGGACCAAACTACTGAGGTCATCGGCCCCTAGACTTGCACATTACTTAAACTAACTTATGCTAAGAACAACACACACCCATACCCGAGGGAGGACTCGAACCTCCGGCGGGAGGGACAGCGCAATCATTGACATGGTGCCTCTAACTCCGCGCACCAGGAGGCTTATTCAAATACCTGTGGAACCATGGAGAGCAGAGAGCAGGTAGGGACGCTTATGGTGGGTGGATAAGTCTCTCTGCATGAGAGCGACACTGTTCCTTCGTTAGCAGTACAATTACTTCCTAATATGTAACCTAGCCTAACCTGCAAGACATTGTTATCTGATTTCCTTTTAGTAAATGTATCAAATCCACCAAGATTTTGAACATATTCCGTGCACTATTAACGGATATTTTTGTGTCATTAAGCTACGTATTTCACTACACCAAAATATTTACAATGGTCTTGATGGTATAAAGAGTTACAAAAATCGGCCGTAGTCAAGCGATACTACATTACAGAGAGAAGGGGATAAAATAAATCTAAAGGTGGCTCAATACAACCACCGGCAGAGTAACTTTAATATAATTACAGAAACAAACGGCACAAACAATTCATTCATTTTCGTACTAAAAATCTCTTTCGGCTGTGATACAACTGTACCGTGGATTCTAATGCCGTGGCAATGTTATTACCAACGTTTCAGGCCTACGGCATAGCAATTCTTTCAACACGGTCAGCGTCAGTTCTTTAGTTCACGGAACTGAAGTAGAGCTCTTTCCTTCACTGTCGGAAGGTTATCTCGACGGTGATAATGGCAGTTCGGAAGGATTAAAAAGAGAGACACACCCACTGTGTATCAAGTGTTGGGACGACGTAGACTTGGAGTCATCTACGGAGGCTAAATAGCCATTAGTACGAAATTTATGCAGGCGCCATGTGGGGAAAAAATGGTTATGTCTTGGATAAGTGGGCGGACGGTGGTAGAGTTAAAGACGGATAAGAACCGACAGAGAATGTTTACACTGTTGTAGCTTTCATGTTCTCCAAATTAGTGCTGTCATATTTTCTTGTGCATCCGCATAAATATTTCAGGCGATTGCGGGAAGTGTAATCCTTGGATAAACCATTCTCTCAGGACAAAAACTGTGATCGACGATTTTTCTTCAAGTCGTCCTACCCAGTGACAATCCTTTGATCATCTCCATCTACAACTACAATACGCACCGGCAACTGACAGGTTGTATAGCAGATCTCTGGTCTGTGGTTCTCTCTGGTCCGTGGTTCTCAACCTTTTCGATTCAGCGTGCCCTTGTCTATACACGTAGAGCCACCTACGAATTACAGAGTGTATTACCATAACGACACGTATGGCGGATTACCTATGGGCTATTAATCACCGGTACCAATAAACGGTGGATGCTGTTCCATACTCATGCACGCACCGTTTCTAAGGGAATGTTTTTCCTTTGAAAAAATTGGCCTTTTTCTTGTGCAGGGGGGAGCCTCTCGTGTCGCTGATCACATTTGTCCACTCTCTCTTCATTTACAGTCCGCCCCGATAGCTGAATGGTCAGCGTGACGGACTGCTGTCCTAAGGGGCCCGGGTTGGATTCCCGGCTGGGTCGGGGATTTTCTCCGCTCAGGGACTGGGTGTTGTGTTGGCTTCGTCATCATTTCATCTCCATCCGGCGCGCAGGTCGCGAATGGGGCGTCGAATGTAATAAGACCTGCACCAAGGCCGGACCTGCCCAAACGCTCATTTCCATTTTCTTCGTTTAGATAAATGAACAGCACGTAAGCTAAATCTGCGTCTACATCCCGCAAGCCACCTTGCATGCGTGGCGGAGGGTACTTTCTGTGCGACGGTCACAGCCTCCCTTTCCGGTTCCATTCGAGAATGGTGCGCTGCAAGAACGATTATTTGTAAGCATCCGTGTGAGCTCTAACATCACCTTCATGGTCTTTTCACGAGATATACGCAGGAAGACCCAATATATTTGGTGAATCTTCTAAAAACGTACACCTTCCAAATTTTAACAATAAATCACACTGATGTACAACGCCTCTCTCGCGACGATTGTCGATGGAGTTAGATGAGCATCCCCCTGACCCTTTCTCGCTTACTAAATACTCTTATTCTTTGGATGTTCTCCATTTCCTGTATCAATCCTATCGGATATGGATCTGAAATGGACGAGCAATACTTAGTTATCGATAGACTGAGGGTTTTTTACACTACCTCCTTCGCTGGTGGAGTATACACTTACTGAGGATTCTTCCTGTAGTGACGTATAGCACTTACCGCGAGCGTATCTCTCGCCTTTCCGCTCGGGTACTCTAGAGATTTAGCTTGAAAGACCCGCCGGTTCAATCTGTCACGCGCACGGTAAACAGGCAAATGCCCTCTTGCGTAAGGCAGGGGCGTGTGGAGCTTCGGCGGCGGCAGGGAGGCAAGAGGTTGCCGGCGAGTGTGCTTCGGTGGGTTGTGCTGATTTTTGACAGTTGTCTTGAGTGGCTTTGGACTTGGGTTCAGTTATGAATTCGGTTTTAAGTGTTGCCAGCATCAGGTAGGCAGGTATTGAATCCTTTGGGTTGTTGGAGTTGTGACTAAGTTTCATGTGGTTTTAGGTGCTGCTCATTTCAACTTGACACCTGTTGAGCACATTTGAGTTGTAGTTGTCGACTGGATTTTCATGGGTTTTGTGTGTGTGAAATCTTATGGGACTTAACTGCTAAGGTCATCAGTCCCTAAGCTTACACACTACTTAACCTAAATTATCGTAAGGACAAACACACACACCCATGCCCGAGGGAGGACTCGAACCTCCGACAGGACCAGCTACACAGTCCATGACTGTAGCGCCTGAGACCGCTCGGCTAATCCCGCGCGGCTTCTTGGGTTTTAAGTGCTGCATTGATTAGCCAGGCAGCTACAGGCATAGCTAACGTCGCTGCATAATTTGCTTTTTATATATTGTAGATTTAATTGCTGTGCAGCTCAGGCTAACAGCTTTTGAGTTTATTAGCAAGGCAGCAGGTTGACGTTGGTGGTCCTCATGGCAGTCGTGAATTGAGGGAGCTATTGCCGATGTTTACCATTTCTGGCGTTGCACTCCACGGGGATTACACTTCGGCGATTAGGTAATTGTCCGTTATTAGCGGCATGAAATCCTTTCGCGTCGGAAAGCATCGACGATAATAGTTTCAGGACGTCATGAAAGAAGTATATCCTTCAGGCTTGCACAACTGCAGTTAGTGTGCCCCCTAGTGGCCCAAGTAGGTTCTCGGTTCTGGCCATTCATTTCTTTGCTGAAATAAGTGGTTGTTAAGGTAATGTAATTGGGATAATTCCCCACCCCTCCACTCAAGAATTCCTCGTGGGATCGTGCTCGGGTTACACATTAAATCTCAGTCGGGCATCTGCCGTCTCTGCGATTACTTTCATGTGGGTGCTCCGCTTTGAATGGGGGAAGATCGATTAGTAATCAGAACACAGAGACTGACCACAGATTGTGGACTTCCTGTAGAATTCTACAGGAGTGAACTACCAAAAACATAGCTGTTCTTCCCAATTCTGTGCACTGAAAAGAACGCCGCCGGGTACTGGAGCAGATCAAGAGGAGGGACATCGCAAATTGCCTGTCACAATTATTGTGACGATTGCCACTACTGACAATACTATGAAGTAGTACGCCCTCAGTACTAGTGGTACGTGGGCGACCTCGAGCGCGGCGCTGTGCAGAGATGCAGCTGATGAGGAAGCCGCGCTGGCCTGGGCTGGGCTGGCAGAGTGGGCGGGAGCGCTGGCCGCCCTCCAGGCGATGACGGCCGCTTCCTGGCCGCGCTGAGCCCCGGGGCGCCACGGCTCTCAAAGCCCTCCCACACACGAGCGACGGATCACAGCGAGCCGGCGAATGGGCCACCGAACGTTTTGCACATCGCACCTGTGCGAGCAAATCGCAGCAATCCAGCACTGATCGTTGCTCGCGTGGAAATGCCAGACAATCCAAGGGATAGCTTGTGATTCGCGCTTGCAATATTGCTGCCTGTCTGGTTAGCAGCGACATGTGGCAATATGGCCCCGACTCGTTTCTCTAGTTCAGTGGTTCCTACCCTTCGTCGGAGGAGGAGATTAGTGTTCAACGTCCCGCCGACAACGAGGTAATTAGAGACGGAGCACAAGCTCGAAGTAGGGAAGGATGGGGAAGGAAATCGGCTGTGCCCCTTCAAACGAACCACCCCGTCATTAGCCTGAAGCGATTTAGGGAAATCACGGAAAACGGAGTAGGTATTAAAATCCATGTAGAAGAAATAACAACTTCGAGGTTCGCCGATGACAATGTAATTCTGTCAGAGACAGCAAAGGACTTGGAAGAGCAGTTGAACGGAATGGACAGTGTCCTGAAAGGAGGATATAAGATGAACATCAACAAAAGCAAAACGAGGATAATGCAATGTAGTTGAGTTAAATCGGGTGATGCTGAGCGAATTAGATTAGGAAATGGGACACTTAAAGCTATTTGGGGAGCATAATAACTGGTGATGGTCGAAGTAGAGAGGATATAAAATGTAGACTGGCAATGGAAAGGAAAGCGTGTCTGTAGAAGAGAAATTTGTTAACATCGAGTATAGATTTAAGTGTCAGGACGTCGTTTCTGAAAGTATTTGTATGGAGTGTAGCCATGTATGGAAGTGAAACATGGACGATAAATAGTTTGGACAAGAAGAGAATAGAAGCTTTAGAAATGTGGTGCTACAGGAGAATGCTGAAGATTATATGGATAGATCACATAAATAATGAGGAGGTATTGAATAGAATTGGGGAGAAGAGGAGTTTGTGCCACAACTTGACTAGAAGAAGGGATCGGTTGGTAGGACATGTTCTGAGGCATCAAGGGATCACCAATTTCGTATTTGATGGCAGTGTGGAGGGTAAAAATCGTAGAGGTAGACCCAGAGATGAACACACTAAGCAGATTCATAAGGATGTAGGTTCCAGTAGGTACTGGAAGATGAAGCAGCTTGCACAGGATAGAGTAGTATGGAGAGCTTCATCAAACCAGTCTCGGGACTTAAGACCACAACAACAGCTACAACAACAACAACAAGGGAAAACCTAAATCAGGATGGCCGTACGCGGTTTTGAACCGTCGTCCTCCCGAATACGAGTCCACTGTTCTAACCACTGCGCCACCTCGCCTGGTAAACTTTTGTGAAATCGTTACCTCTGAATGCAGTCAGGTATTAGCTACTAGCCCCCCCCCCCCCCCTACCCACTCATTATCATGGTTAGCACTTAACTAAACTACGAAACGAAACAGATACTGATTATTGAACCATGGACTAATGAGTCAACGAAACAATTGGTACTGCCTATTTCTACCAAACTTTTTATGGAATTACGGAGCAATTCTCACTGCATCGTGAGTGCTACTACAACTCCGTCACTTCATTTGAAAACACCCAAGTTAAAATGTGTTCACTGTACTTACTGCAAGTTAATTGC
This sequence comes from Schistocerca americana, assembly GCF_021461395.2. Lineage (NCBI taxonomy): Eukaryota > Metazoa > Arthropoda > Insecta > Orthoptera > Acrididae > Schistocerca > Schistocerca americana. Next base: position 853,437,563 of record NC_060119.1, read on the forward strand.
TTGCTGGACTCCTTATTTCTGAATGGCAGAGACTGAAAGACTTCAGACTCCCAATGTTTTGTGTGTGACCACTATCACCAATAATAATAATAATAATAATAATAATAATTCGTTTGCTCTAAGGCGCTGCAGTCATGGACTGTGCGGCTGGTCCCGGCGGAGGTTCGAGTCCTCCCTCGGGCATGGGTGTGTGTGTTTGTCCTTAGGATACTTCAGGTTAAGCAGTGTGTAATCTTAGGGACTGATGACTTAGCAGTTAAGTCCCATAAGATTTCACACACATTTGAACAATAATTCGTTTGGGCCCAACGGTAGTGTAGTACACATTTTATAGTTGCTTATGTCTTTTGCTGTCAGTTCGTTCGTTTATTGTTGCGAAGTGAATAATAAAGCAGTTTCTGGCCCACTGAGGGACTACCTGCAACTCGGAGAAGTAATTCTTCTGAGATATTTAAGCATGTGTGAAACACACCGTTCTGTCCCAAAAGTTCCGACACGGACTTTATTCCTGTCGTACAAGCAACATCGGCACAGTAACTACGGTGTCAGCTTGAACTAACAAGTGTAAACAACAGATGTGCGTTCGACCAGTCAGCTGTGAGCAGGAGCCGGCCGAAGTGGCCGTGCGGTTAAAGGCACTGCAGTCTGGAACCGCAAGACCGCTACGGTCGCAGGTTCGAATCCTGCCTCGGGCATGGATGTTTGTGATGTCCTTAGGTTAGTTAGGTTTAACTAGTTCTAAGTTCTAGGGGACTGATGACCTCAGCAGTTGAGTCCCATAGTGCTCAGAGCCATTTGAACCATTTTTTTGTGAGCAGGCGGTGTTTGTAGTAGACGTGCCGCGAGTTGACTAATGCGCAATACGCATACAGATCTTTTCTGGAAAAAATTATCCTAGGTAGCGAGATTTGGCGATATCAATACATAAGTAGCTCTACAAACTGCACAGATTCACATGAAGGATCTGCACTTTGATTACATAACCAGCATTCAAGCCATCGTGGGTTAAACAACAAGGATTTTTCAGACTGTTTCAATTGGCCGAATGAAACTTCTTACTTAAGAGCAGGGGAGCAGGTTGTTTATGTAGGCACCTGAAGCAGTAAAACCATCTTCTTAACATTTCTCTATTTAATATTAATCTAGCCTCGGTTTTGTTGTCACAAATGTATGCTGCAAACTACGTGTGTAGTGGGTGGTATATATGGTGATGATGATGATCATATATTCGTTTCACAAGCTGCACGGCCACCACACTGTGTCATATGTAAGTGCTAGTATTTGAAGGAAAAAAGTGCTTATCGGTTACTTATGTAATCGACATCAGTCTTTCAAAAGTGTCTTGGTGGTAATGAGCTTTTAAAATAACTGTAACACTCTCTCCCCTATTTCTCGATAATACAAAACGTGCTGCCATTCTTCGAGTTCTGTCGACGTACTCCGTTAATTCTATCTGGTAAGGTTTCCACACCGCGCACCAGCACTCCTAAAGAAGACGTACAAGCGTAGTGTGGGTAGTCGCTTTAGTCGATCTGCTGCATGTTGTAAGTGTCTTTGGTTGGCCTTCCACACAGCATTTTCTATGTGTTCTTTCCAATTTAAGTAGTACATAATTGTAATTCCTAGATATTTAGCTGAATTTACAGCCTTTATATTTGATTTATCGTGTAACCGAAGTCTAAGAGCATCCTTTTAGCACTCATGTGGATCATCTCAAACTTTTCTTTTATTAGGAACAATTGCCAGTTTCCGCACCATATAGACATCTTATCTACAACGTTTTCTAATTGGTTTTGATCTTTTAATGACTTTACTAGACGATAAACGACAGCATCACCTGCAAACAACCTAAGACGGCAGCTCAGATTGGTTCCTAAATCGTTTATACAGATAAGGAACAGCAAAAAAATGGTTCAAATGGCTCTGAGCACTATGGGACTCAACTTCTGAGGTCATTAGTCCCCTAGAACTTAGAACTAGTTAAACCTAACTAACCTAAGGACATCACAAACATCCATGTCCGAGGCAGGATTCGAACCTGCGACCGTAGCGGTCTTGCGGTTCCAGACAGCAGCGCCTTTAACCGCACGGCCACTTCGGCCGGCTAAGGAACAGCAAAGGGCCTATATCACTACTTTGGCGAATGCCAGAAATGCTTCTGTCTTACGCGAAGACTTTCCGTCAATTACTACGATCTGTGACCTCTCTGACAGGAAATTACGAATCCAGTCACATACTGACGATATCTCATAAGCACGCAAATTCACTACAAGCTGCTTGTGAGGTACAGAGTCAAAAACCTTTTGGAAATCTAGAAATATGGAATCAATTTAATATCCCTTGTCAATAGACTCAACACTTGGTGTGAGTAAAGAGCTAATTGTGTTTCACAATAACGATGATTTCTAAATTCGTGTTTACTGTGTGTCAACCGATCGTTCTCTTCGAGGTAATTTATAATATTCGATCACAATATGTGTTCCATAATCCTGCTGCATATGGATGTTAACGATATGTGCCTATAATTTAGTGGATTACTCCTATTACTCTTTTTGAATATTGGTGTCACCTGTGCAACTTTCCAGTTTTGGGTACGGATCTTTCGTCGAGCGAGCGGTTGTACTGTAACTGATTGTTAAGTATGGAAGTATGGAGCTGTTCTACCAGTATAGTCTGAAAGAAACATCAGTGGTATACAGTCTGGACCGGAAGACTAGCTTTTATCAAATGATTTAAGTTTCTTCACTAATAGGAGGATATCTACTTCTAAGTAAAGCATGTTCTTGTTCTTGATTCGAATTCTGGAATATTTACTTTGTCTTCTTTGGTGAAGGATTTTCGGAAGGCTGTGTTTAGTAACTCTGCTTTGGTAGCACTGTCGCCCTTAGTATTTCCACTGCCATCGCGCAGAGAAGGCATTGATTGTGTCTTGCCGCTAGCACACTTTATTTACCACCAGTATCTCTTTAGATTTTCTGCTACGTTTCGGGACAAAATTTTGTTGTGGAAACCATTATAAGCATCTCGCATTGAAGTCTGCGCTAAATTTCAAGCTTCTTTATAAGATAGCCAATCTTTGGGCTTTTGCGTTGGTTTAAATTTGGCATGTTTTTTCCATTGTTTTTGCAACATTGCTCTTACCTGTTTCGTGTTTCATGGAAGATCAGCTCCGTCCTATGTTAGTTTGTTGTTGTTGTTGTGGTCTTCAGTCCTGAGACTGGTTTGATGCAGCTCTCCATGCTACTCTATCCTGTGCAAGCTTTTTCATCTCCCAGTACCTACTGCAACCTACATCCTTCTGAATCTGCTTAGTGTATTCATCTCTTGGTCTCCCTCTACGATTTTTACCCTCCACGCTGCCCTCCAATACTAAATTGGTGATCCCTTGATGCCTCAGAACATGTCCTACCAACCGATCCCTTCTTCTGGTCAAGTTGTGCCACAAACTTCTCTTCTCCCCAATCCTATTCAATACCTCCTCATTAGTTATGTGATCCACCCATCTAATCTTCAGCATTCTTCTGTAGCACCACATTTCGAAAGCTTCTTTCTCTTCTTGTCCAAACTATTTATCGTCCATGTTTCACTTCCATACATGGCTACACTCCATACGAATACTTTCAGAAATGACTTCCTGACACTTAAATCAATACTGGATGTTAACAAATTTCTCTTCTTCAGAAACGCTTTCCTTGCCATTGCCAGCCTACATTTTATATCCTCTCTACTTCGATCATCATCAGTTATTTTGCTCCCTAAATAGCAAAACTCCTTTACTACTTTAAGTGCCTCATTTCCTAATCTAATTCCCTCAGCATCACCCGACTTAATTTGACTACATTCCATTATCCTTGTTTTGCTTTTGTTGATGTTCATCTTATATCCTCCTTTCAAGACACTGTCCATTCCATTCAACTGCTCTTCCAAGTCCTTTGCTGTCTCTGACAGAATTGCAATGTCATCGGCGAACCTCAAAGTTTTGTTTCCTTTACTGCTTGCTCAATATACAGATTGAACAACATCGGGGAGAGGCTACAACCCTGTCTTACTCCCTTCCCAACCACTGCTTCCCTTTCATGTCCCTCGACTCTTATAACTGCCATCTGGTTTCTGTACAAATTGTAAATAGCCTTTCGCTCCCGGTATTTTACCCCTGCCACCTTTAGAATTTGAAAGAGAGTATTCCAGTCAACATTGTCAAAAGCTTTCTCTAAGTCTACAAATGCTAGAAACGTAGGTTTGCCTTTCCTTAATCTTTCTTCTAAGATAAGTCGTAAGGTCAGTATTGCCTCACGTGTTCCAGTGTTTCTACGGAATCCAAACTGATCTTCCCCGAGGTTGGCTTCTACTAGTTTTTCCATTCGTCTGTAAAGAATTCGTGTTAGTATTTTGCAGCTGTGACTTATTAAGCTGATAGTTCGGTAATTTTCACATCTGTCAACACCTGCTTTCTTTGGGATTGGAATTATTATATTCTTCTTGAAGTCTGAGGGTATTTCGCCTGTTTCATACATCTTGCTCACCAGATGGTAGAGTTTTGTCAGGACTGGCTCTCCCACGGCCGTCAGTAGTTCCAATGGAATATTGTCTACTCCGGGGGCCTTGTTTCGACTCAGGTCTTTCAGTGCTCTGTCAAACTCTTCACGCAGTATCATATCTCCCATTTCATCTTCATCTACATCCTCTTCCATTTCCATAATATTGTCCTCAAGTACATCGCCCTTGTATAGACCCTCTATATACTCCTTCCACCTTTCTGCTTTCCCTTCTTTGCTTGGAACTGGGTTTCCATCTGAGCTCTTGATATTCATACAAGTCGTTCTCTTATCTCCAAAGGTCTCTTTAATTTTCCTGTAGGCGGTATCTATCTTACCCCTAGTGAGATGTTAGTTTATTTGGTGCAAATCTCTCAGTTGCTGTCGACACTGTTTCTCTGAATTCAACCCATATCTGGTCTACATTTACATTGTAATTCGGAAGGAGCAGGAATGCTTGAAGCAAATTTATATCTGCTTTTTTGAATAGATATATTTTCGTTTATTTTTGGTAGATTTGGGAGTTACGGTATTAAGTCTCGCTAGGACAACCCTGTGTTCACTTATCCCTAACCCGTTTGGATGCTCGTTAGTAGGTCAGGGTTATTTGTTGCTAAGAAGTCAAGTGTGTTTTCACAACTGTTTGCTATTCGATAGGTCTCATGAACTAAGTGCCCGAAATAATTTTCAGAAAAAGCGTTTATCATTATTTGGGATGATGTTTTATGACTACCTCCGGATTTAAACATGTATTTTCGACAACATATCGAGGGTAAATTGAAGTCACCACCAACTATAACTGTATGAGGTGGGTACCTGTTTGAAATTACTCAAGTTTACTTTAAACCTTTCAGCGAAGTTCATGTTAATATTCACGATACACTGGACCCAATCTGAAGATTTTCAGTTATTTCTGACACAATTACAGGTATTATTGTTTATAACTTATAAACAGAAAGACCTCCAGGTGCAGTAATATTGTCATTTTAATTTAAATCTATTGCAGCTGTGCTCGAGTCCCGTATCGTTTCTTATAATCAAACTCTCCCTTTTTCATTTTAGAACAAGTTACTCACAGCATTTATAAAGACACATCGAAATGGAAAAACAAATTGTGCACTACAACTACGATAAAGTGACACTATACGACCAATGAATACACAAGGAATTGATGACTAACGAACGAAATACGAATTGTATTAGCACACTAGAAAGATTTGCACAAAAAAAATTGGCATCGGTGAAAGATGCAATATATTTCGTAAAGTAACCTACAGCTCCCAAGAAAAGTATTTAAAAACAAGTGTAATAAATTACAATTCACGTTTATTTTTTTATTCTTTGCAAGCGATATCGTGGATATACAGGGATCAACTGCGAATGCTGCTAAACACAGCAGATCCTTTTCCATGGCAGAACTTCTCGACACAGTGACGTTCCTAATACTGGTTGAAAATGCTACGCAAATCGCTCATGTATGGCGAGGGACCGAGTGCGGCGATATCGCACGCGACCCTCCACACCTTGTTTGTGGCGCTTTGCACACAATAGCTGCACCTTTCAGACAGCACGACACGTCTTCAAAAAACGGACCCACACAACAGTGCCTCCGCTCATGCGTCCACCTCCTGCGTTCGCGTTCGGTAGGAATTGTGTCCATTATAATCGTCCTTTGGACGCTGTAACTCTTGTCACTTCCCTCGCTTACAAAGACAATTTGGAAAGAAATTCCGCCTTGTACAAGACACCGTTTGTCTATTTATACTTTACTCAAAAATGACAAAGTAAACAAGATTTTCAACGCGCCTAAAACAGCAGGAAACAGGACTACATCAGAAATCGGAAGGAACACTCCAACAATGCGTTTTTCAGTCATAAATTGACGAAAAACATAAAACTGAAAATGTCGTGTTCTTCGAACATAATACGCTGTATAATGTATGACGCATATAAAACTAAGACCGCAAAATAATTACACTCGTTATGAGAGCCTTATGAACAGTTGTACCTCTATCTCATTTTTCAAATTAGTGTTATGGGCATAATTCCAGTGTAGCACAAACGTACAACATGTCATGGCTCAACAGTGTAATATGAGTATACAACTATATATGCAAACCAACGTAAAATTTAACGGCTAATTATGTCTCCCATAGCAACATGAATAACTTAATGATGAAATTCATACAACTTCTACAAGATGTTATCATGTGATATTACTTTCCAGAGAGAAAACATACAAAAACCAACCGAGGATTACACAGAAAGCGCTGAAATAGGCTTGGGTAAAGAAAAAATGAACTAATGGTGTCTTGCATAAAGCAAAATTTCTGCCCATTTTTGTACATTCTTAACGATGCCGTGATAGCGGATCACATGGGTGCGGTGTTGAGAAAAAAGTACACTATTTCTCAAGAAATTCAGAAGGTTAGAAAGTCGTTCCGTCCATGACTGGACTGAACAAGGAAGTCGATAGTATCCTTTCAGAATGGCCTAACTTGGCATAAGCACAAGTGATTTAGGTAAATCTGAAAACCAAACCGAGGATGACCGTTCCGGGAGTGGAAGTCAGCCCCTCGAGAATACGAGTACAGCGTTTTAAGCGCTGTGTCGCTAAGCTCGGTTGGACGGTTAATGTGTAATCTCCTGTCAATAGCACTACCTCAACTAGTCAAGGATGGAAGAGAGAATCGTCTGTGGCCTAAGTGAAGAGACTAAACGCCGACGTTTTCGTCTGCTAAATGATGTAAGGAGCGCACGAAAATCTAAATATGGATGACTGGACGAGGAACTGAACCCCGATCTTCCAGTATAGGTAGCTTATGAGTCTATGCAAAAGAGTGAGAAAAACATGTCCTATCGACGTTGAGTCAGTTTGGTGTATGAAATTCTGTTCCACACTGCTTGGTCGTCTTTCGGGGAATTTGAAATGAGGTAAACGCTATCATGCGTGAAAAAGAATCTGAAACGCCTCCACCACTATTACAAATTTGACATTTGGTCGCTGCGCAGTTGTTGAATTCTTAGTAATGGGAAAATAAAAATCCAAATTTTGTGTCGATAGTAATTCCAAACAGCACAGACCTTTCATTTATTCGCCTTCTGTATTTGTTTCTTCCTCTGTATACTGTACCACGAAGTACAAAAAAAAAAATACATCCATTTAATTCATTAGATACGCCTAAAACAGGGATCGAAAGGTATTCACAATCATTCCGTAACAAAATTCATCCGCAGCTGCATAAAAAACACAAAACGTAATAATTATAATAAAAAAAACGACTACACTGCAAGACATCGCATATTTTACGAAAAAGGCGACAGTGTGCGCCCGCAGGTGAGGTCAGCAGCGGATATCCGACAGCAGGTTATTGCAAACACTGCGGGAATGGAGCCTACAGGATGCCGATTCAGCACCGTGTACGTTTTAGAAAGATTTAGCGAAACATCCGCGAGATACGATATTTTCGAGTATTAGCAGTGTTGAAAAAGGACCCCGAAATTATGCCTTCCCTGTTTACAATCACAATATCTTTGAGATCATTAGCAAACAGAAAATTTTCGAACCACTTTTTCCCTTTTCTTCATGCTTGATTCTTCCGTTGAGACGGTTAAAACGATAGGCTGATTCACTAGTACCCACTGACAAGCTGTTACCAATGATTGTGGCAGAGCGTTCGCAGCTCTAGCAGCAAAGATGATTATCGCGCAGCGCGAAGAAACGTTTCCTTGTCTAGTGGTGGACACACGTGGGCGAAGCGTTAATTGGCTCTTCATCGGTGAGAAGTGTGACGTTCACTTTTTCTCGCAATGTCACTGCAGTTTCGCCAGTTAAACCTTCATTACAATCATAAAACTCTACTTCAGGCCTAGAAGATTACTTTCTTAATTATTTGTCATTGAAGTTGTTAAGATCCCTACCTAGTAAGGACATCTGTTACTAGGATAACCATTAAAGACGATTCTACGTTACATACTGTCCTACTTAAGGAACATCTGACGAGCTCGTATGTAGGAGACAAGTTTCGGTCACCTTACTTCTCTGCAGTGTTAAGTTTGTATGTTTTCCAGTCTTCCTCCGGTTCAATCTAACCATGCAGTCTGTGCAACTAGACGGAAAACCAGTTCCAGAATGTTATTATGAACATGTATTTACGTTCGTTTTACAATGATCATCTCAGAAGGAAATGGCACTATAACAATTGGTAAGTAAAGTTAACCATCTTGGCTACATAAATTTATAAGAGAGAAAATGTAAATTCATGATAAGATATTCTCCATTTTTAACAATTGTTCCTAACGCTATTAATCATTCTGCCTGAAACAACAATTTTGTTAAAAATGTTCAAATGTGTGTGAAACCTTATGGGACTTAACTGCTAAGGTCATCAGTCCCTAAGCTTACACACTAATTCATCTAAATTATCCTAAGGACAAAAACACACACCCATGCCCGAGGGAGGACTCGAGCCTCCGCCGGGATCAGCCGCACAGTCCATGACTGCAGCGTCCTAGACTGCTCGGCTAATCCCTCGCGGCAACAATTTTGTTAACTTGGTTGGAAGTACCAGTGTCTTTACCATGAAACCACCGATGTTACTCCAAGACAGGTACTCCTAGTGGTACACTGAGATACTTCTACGAATGTAGGGCGATGCACCAGTCACTTAGAGCGCTCAAAGCAGCAGTTAGTGCGGGGCTTATGCTACGCGATTGTAGGAGATGGTGACATGCGTTTTTAATAAATCTTAGGACCATTTTTTCTTGTTATTTAGAACTATAATTTGTTTTTGGCACTGTAATTTCACGGAAGTGAATGTCTTGACGGTGACAAAGATGCCGTTATCAACACCTCACTGAGCTTGAACGAGGTCTTGTAACAGAGCTACGAGAAGGTGGATGCTCCTTCTGCGATATTCCAGGAATGTAGCCACTGTACATGATTGTTGGGAGCAGTGGTTACGCGAATGTACGGTCGCAAGAGGACCAGCCTCGCGACGGCTACACAGCACAACCGAGAGGGAAGACCATTGTGTTCGGTATAACGCTCTGGCGCATCGTGCTGCATTTGCAACAATTTGAGGAATAATTGGCATAACAGTGACACAACAGACTCTGTCACTTCACGGACGGCTTCGAGCCACACGCCCGGTAGAGTGCATTCAAAAAAATGGTTCAAATGGCTCTGAGCACTATGGGACTTAACTTCTGAGGTCATCAGTCCCCTAGAACTTAAAACTACTTAAACCTAACTAACCTAAGGATATCACACACAGCCATGAACAAGGCAGGATTCGAACCTGTGACCGTAACAGTCTTGCGGTTCCACGCTGTAGCGTCTAGAACCACTCGGCCACCTCGGCCGGCTAGCGTGCATTCCACTGATCGCAAACCACCGCCATTGGCGATTTCAGTGGTGCCAAGCGAAAGCTCATTCGAGGGAACGGTGGAGATCTGTCGTGTTTTCTGATGAAAGCTGGTCTGCACTAGTGCCAGTGATGGCCTTATGTTGGTTACAAGGAGGGCAGCTGAGGGCCTGCAGCCAACCTGTCTGCGTGCCAGACGCACTGGACCTACACCTGGAGTTGTGGAGCGGCTTTATATGACAGCAGGAGCACTCTAGCGGTTGTCCCACGCACCCTGACTGCAAAATTGTATGTGAATCTGACGATTCGACCTCATTCATAAACACCATTCCAGGGGGCGTTTTCCAACAGATTAACGCCCGTCCACATACCGCTGTTGAAACCAAGATGCTCTACAGAGCGCTGACATGGTGCCCTGGCCTGCTCCATCATCAGATCTGTCTCCAATAGACCACATACGAGACATTATCGTACGACAATTGCAGCGTCATCCACAAAGAGCATTAACCGTTCCTGTATTGACCGACTATGTGCAACAGGTATGGAACCCCATCACACAAACTGACATCCGGCACCTGTACAACCGAATGCATGCACGTTTGCAACATTCTAGCGGCTACACCGTTTATTAACGTACCACCATTCCACATTTGCAATGGCTTATCTCGCGCTTACTTTAACCTGTGACCTTGCAAAGCTAAACACTTAATTATGTTACCGAGAAAAATGTGTTACAGAAATTTCATTACTCTGCATTATTTTCTGGGATTCGATTTTTTCCGTCAGTGTATTTCGAAACAAGACATAACCCAAAGTCCCACATCACACTGTTCACAGCAGTAACACGACTCCTTTAGATTGTTGTTCTTGTTGCATATGGTTAAAATCATTAAATGTCTACTTAGTTTCACTGACGATTCAACAATGCTTGGAAAGCGATTTTCTCAAACTAGCAATGGATTTTCTTCGTCTGATCGACTACCTCCTGATGCTTTTTCTTGGTGTCCCTCACGAATGAGGATGAATAAAATTCGGTGACAGGAGAATTTCTTCCGGTATGAAACTCGTAAACAACGAGAGAATTTAGCAAGCACATGTGATGTGTGAAAAAGGAGTTTTTGTACCATTTCATTATTTCTCGAACTTATTCAGTTCCGCTAAGAAGCTTGTCGTGTTTATCCACTGCACCCACAGACTCTTTGTAATGTAGCACACATTTAAGTTCAAATTTTTCGGTATTAGCTTTGCACTCCATTTTCACAGATGAATACAGTGCAACTGTGTGGCTTGTCATTGACAAACATTCGACATTCCTTCTTGCATTTTGGTTTCCCTTTCCTGTTCATGCGAACTGTGCCTTCTGCGTCTGTTCTTTTTTCACGTAAATGACGAAGAGAGATGTATCTGTGGCCATAACACACTATTTGTAATGCTACATGTATGTAGTGTGTGTGTATGTGTGTTTTAAAGTTTGAGGCCGGCCGGAGTGGTCGAGCGGTTCTAGGCGCTACAGTCTGGAACCGTGCGACCGCTACGGTTGCAGGTTCGAATCCTGTCTCGGGCATGGATGTGTGTGATGTCCTTAGGTTGGTTAGGTTTCAGTAGTTCTAAGTTCTAGGGGACTGATACCCTCAGATGTTAAGTCCCATAGTGCTCAGAGCCATTTGAACCATTTTTTAAATGTTTGTACAGAACCATGTGTTGGGGGGGGGGGGGGGGGGGGGGAGCTGCCAACCTAGACGCTCCCATCCGATGAACGGATCACCGCCAACAGTGTCACATGCCCTCATTTCATGAGACACTGCGGAGAAGTTTGGTATTTAAACTAGGAAGTTGGCGCAAGTCTGGTAATTACGAACTTTACCCCACCACCTCTCCTCCCCTTGTCTAACAAATACTGGCACAGAAACTTTTTTCCACCACCAGGATTCGAACCGGCTTACCCCCAGGTCGAGCGCAACAGCACAACCGAGAGTTAGCGACCTCGGCCACGGTGGCGGGTTTGCGTATCACGTGTCCACATTTAGCGTGTGTTTCACAGTGAGAAATTCTTACGAAAACCTCGAAACGTCTATATATCTGACAGGAGCACTCCTGGCACTTTCAGTTGCTGTCGCATATACTGGGTGGTCCATTGATAGTGACCGGGCCAAATATCTCACGAATAAGCGTCAAATGAAAAAAAATACAAAGCCGAAACTTGTCTAGCTTGAAGGTGGAAACCAGATGGCGCTATGGTTGGCCCAGTAGATGGCGCTGCCATAGGTCAAACGGATATCAACTGCCTAGGAACCCCTATTTTTTATTACATATTCGTGTTGTACGTAAAGAAATATGAATGTTTAAGTTGGTCCACTTTTTTCGCTGGTGATAGATGGCGCTGTAATAGTCACAAACGTATAAGTACGTGGTATCACCTAACAATCCGCCAGTGCGGACGGTATTTGCTTCGTGTTAAAACGAACCGTTTACCAACTGCGGAAAAGGTCTATATCGTGTTGATGTACAGCTATTGTGATCAAACTGACCAACGGGCGTGTGCTCTGTATGCTGCTCGGTATCCTGGATATCATCCAAGTGTCCGGACCGTTCGTCGGATAGTTACGTTATGTAAGGAAACATGAAGTGTTCAGCCACATGTGAAACGTCAACCACGACCTGTAACAAATGATGGTGCCCAAGTAGGTGTTTTAGCTGCAGTCGCGGCTAATACGCCCAGTAGACAAATTGCGCGAGAATCGGGAATCTCAAAAACGTCGGTGTTGAGAATGCTACATCACCCGTACCATATTTCTATGTACCAGGAATTGCATGGCGACGACTTTGAACGTCGTGTACAGTTCTGCCACTGGGCACATGGGAAATTACGGGACGATGACAGATTTTTTGCACGCGTTCTATTTACCGACGAAGCGACATTCACCAACAGCGGTAACGTAAACCGGCATAATATGCACTATTGGGCAACGAAAAATCCACGATGGCTGCGACAAGTGGAACATCAGCGACCTTGGCGGGTTAATGTATGGTGCGGCATTATGGGGGGAAGGATAATTGACCCCCCATTTTATCGATGGCAATCTACATGGTGCAATGTATGCTGATTTCCTACGTAATGTTCTACCGATGTTACTACAAGATGTTTCACTGCATGACAGAATGGCGATGTACTTCCAACATGATGGATGTCCGATACATAGCTCGCGTGCGGTTGAAGCGGTATTGAATAGCATATTTCATGACCACGACAGGTGGATTGGTCGTCGAAGCACCATACCATGGCCCGCACGTTCACCGTATCTGACGTCCCCGGATTTCTTTCTGTGGGGAAAGTTGAAGGATATTTGCTATCGTGATCCACCGACAAGGAATGACAACATGCGTCAGCGCATTGTCAATGCATGTGCGAACATTACGAAAGGCGAACTACTCGCTGTTGAGAGGAATGTCGTTACACGTATTGCCAAATGCACTGAGGTTGACGAACATCATTTTGAGCATTTATTGCATTAATGTGGTATTTACAGGTAATCACGCTGTAGCACCATGCGTTCTCAGAAATGATAAGTTCACAAAGGTACATGTATCACATCGGAACAACCGAGATAAAATGTTCAAACGTACCTATGTTCTGTATTTTAATTTAAAAAAAAAACTACCTGTTACCAACTGTTCCTCTAAAATTGTGAGCCATATGTTTGTGACTATTACAGCGCCATCTATCACAAAGCGAAAAAAGTGGTCCAACTAAAACATTCATATTTCTTTACGTACTAAAAGGAATATGTAATAAAAAACGCGGGTTTCTATTTTAAAAATAAACGCAGTTGATATCCGTTTGACCTATGGCAGCGCCATCTAGCGGGCTAATCATACCGCCATCTGGTTTCCCCCTTCAAGCTAGACAAGTTTCGTTGTAGTTCTTTCGTTTGACGCTTATTTCATGAGATATTTGGCCCGGTCACGATCAATGGACCACCCTGTATGCGTCGTTAGCACTGGAGACACGACGACTGTGCAGGGATACAGTCGCTGGCAACTGAAGGGTTAACGTGTTGCTGCACTTCCCAGAAAACACATCTGCATGATACTCTTATTCTGATAGCCTCCCTATACTTCAAGTTCCACTGTCCAAGCATAGGACACAGGAAATACTGCCGGCGGAACTTCGTCACCGCAGGAAACCGCAGCTCTTGGTTCACTGAGGCAGATTTTGTAGTACAGCGTTACACGGAAATTCCACTTCCCTCGAGCGTCATACGATACTGGAACAGAGCTCGGCATTACTCAAAAGACTCACAGATTGAATAAAACGGTCTTTTTCCTACTCAGGCTGTCATTTATTCAAAATTTTCCTTAGTTTCACAACCGGTTATGGCTTTTTAAGCCATTATCCAGTGACCAGCTGCGTATTAACCGATGTGAAATGGAAATGCAATCGTACGACAGTAATTTAATGTACAGATAGTTACCTTGAAAAATCTGCTACATGTAAAAAAACGAAAGTATTCATATTTTGTTTTTCCAATGCTTTCTCTTTACAAAAAATTAACTGTCCTGATGTTTCGACGTAGTTTGTGCGCATGAGGAGGGAAACCGTTCAGAAAAGAAAAAAAGTGAGAGCGGTTAGCAATTTCAGAGTAGAGATACTAAAATAATTTATTCTTAAACAAGATGAAACAAAATGGGAAGTTCTAAAATTTAAAATTTCACTTAGTAGGTATGGTCTTATTTGCTAGTGCAGAAACTATGAACAAGTAATTCTACCTGTCTTTGTAAGAAATACTAATAGAAGTTATATTGGTTTTGATTAGCTGTAAGCAGAATACCAGTAAAATTGTCGAGATACCTTCCGTTTTACAGTAAGTTTGTTCGGGTGCGTGGTTGATTTTTAAAATGATTGAAAATTTCGATTTCTGCAAGATTATTCATTTTCTTCCTTTTCTTTAGATAATGAAGAATTTCGTGTTTATCGTAAATGCTTCGCCACATGCGTTTGTTGTGTATGAGATGCATCGCGAATTCATTTGGATTATTTTCGTTAGATTTCGTGTTTTTCCAAGAGATTCAGAAAATTCTTTTCAGTTTGCCGAATGTAACGGGTGTCCCCGGAAGGTACTTAACAATTTAAGTGTCATATAACTCGACCTGTAATTATCTTACGCAAAAAAAGTGAAGTTTGTCTGCTGCATCAACTCAGTTTTATACTTAAAGTAATTAATAAATGTTTTGCCTTTCCAAGTGACAACTTCAACGTTACTTAAAAAACGTTTTTTTGTTGTAGGGTGGTAGGAGCATCATAAATGAATCGCAGAAGTGATTCAGCACAGAAAAAGCCACAGTGTGTCGTTTAGTTTATTGGCATGCAGTCAGACACCCCAGTTAAAAGAACTTTCAGAATGCAATGCACAAAACCACCACCCTCTCGGCTATCCATAAGAAGATGGTAGAGGAACTTCATGCAAACATGGAGTGTGGATTTGACGCGCTATGCAGGCAGGCCAAGGAGAAGAAGATACAAAGACAATTCCAACAGTTTTCCAGCATTCGCCATAGAAGTCTGTCAGTAGGGCATCAAAAGAACAGTGAATCCCTCGTACCACAGTGCATCAGGTACTGCAAAAGCTGTTTACGTAGAAAGCACATGTACAACTTGGTTGAAAAACTAGAATTAAACTTTTTGAGTTGGCACATGAGACACTATTCTTTTTTCTTCAATGTAAGTTAATCAAAAGTCGAATTCCAAGACACTGAAGTTGTACTTTCTGGGACACTCTGACTAACACGTCAAAATCATAACATCTAATTTTACATACTCCTGATTTAATGCCTGGTTCTGTTCTATATGAGGTGTGTCTTACAGTTCTTTTAATACTGCACTTGATGCGAAATACAATTTTTATTTTTATATGTTTAAAAGTTTGCTTAAAATGCTTCCCTTGATACGGAAGAAATGTGAGATTAGTCCTTTGCTTAGCCAACCCTCTTTCTAGAGAAACATAATTGGTGGTGGACTTTTTCTTAATTTTAAATATTTGTTTATACAATTCTTAAACATTTGTGCTTCAAAATCGTCGACTTTGGCTAAATTTTACCATTTCTTTGTTAATCTAGTATTCAGCAAGCTGCAACTTTATCATGTCGATATCAATGTGTAAAAGTACGGTTTTTATGGATTACTAGGTGCAGAATTCAACATTGATTAATGTGTCTGTAGCTTTTGGTTTCCAGAAAATTTCGTAATTTGTGCATTAAATCCTTTTTCTTTATTATAACACCCAAAAAGTTACTATTGTTATTCACTTCGACTTTACTGGCGAATTTGACCTTATTGTGCATCAGGGTAATGCCATGAAAAGTGAAGGGTTGTTACTTCTGTGACACCACCGTTTTCATGTTACTACTTCTTTGTCAATTATACAAATGTTATATCCGTACCCATGGATTGACTCATTAGCAATGTACTATTCAAGACAACTAAGCTGTCTGTTTTAATCACTCAAAAAATTTTCTTCAGTATGGCTAATGAATACTTGTTACAAACCCTTCAAAGGCCAAGATAACACTTTGTTTTATTCAAGATAGCCAATTTTAACAGTCTTAGCTGTCTTTGATTTTAATTGATGAAAGGAGAAAATATTAAAATGCAGTAAATGAAGCAGGCAAAAAGGAATACAAACGTCTCAAAAATGAGATCGACAGGAAGTGCAAAATGGATAAGCAGGGATGGCTAGAAGACAAATAAAAGGATGCAGAGGCATATATCAGTAGGAGTAAGATAGATACTGCGTATAGGAAAATTAAAGAGACCTTTGCAGAAAGGAGAACGACTTGTATGAATATCAAGAGCTCAGATGGAAACCCAGTTCTAAGCAAAGAAGGGAAAGCAGAAAGGTGGAAGGAGTATATAGAGGGTCTATACAAGGGCGATGTACTTGAGGACAATATTATGGAAATGGAAGAGGTTCAAATGGCTCTGAGCACTATGGGACTTAACATCTGTGGTCATCAGTCCCCTAGAACTTAGAACTACTTAAACCTAACTAACCTAAGGACATCACACACATCCATGCCCGAGGCAGGATTCGAACCTGAGACCGTAGAAGTCGCGCGGTTCCAGACTGAGCGCCTAGAACCGCTAGACCACCGCGGCCGGCAAATGGAAGAGGATGTAGATGAAGATGAAATGGGAGATACGATGCTGCGTGAAGAGTTTGACAGAGCACTGAAAGACCGAGTCGAAACAAGGCCCCGGGAGTAGACAACATTCCATTAGAACTACTGACAGCCTTGGGAGAGCCAGTCCTGACAAAACTCTACCATCTGGTGAGCAAGATGTATGAGACAGGCGAAATACCCTCAGACTTCAAGAAGAATATAATAATTCTAATCCCAAAGAAAGCAGGTGTTGACAGATGTGAAAATTACCGAACTATCAGTTTAATAAGTCACAGCTGCAAAATACTAACGCGAATTCTTTACAGACGAATGGAAAAACTGAAAGAAGCCTACCTCGGGAAAGATCAGTTTGGATTCCGTAGAAATGTTGGAACACGTGAGGCAATACTGACCCTAAGACTTATCTTAGAAGAAAGATTAAGGAAAGGCAAACCTACGTTTCTAGCATTTGTAGACTTAGGGAAAGCTTTTGACAATGTTGATTGGAATACTCTCTTCCAAATTCTGAAGGTGGCAGGGGTAAAATACAGGGAGCGAAATGCTATTTACAATTTTTACAGAAAGCAGATGGCAGCTATAAGAGTCGAGGGACATGAAAAGGAAGCAGTGGTTGGGAAGGGAGTGAGACAGGGTTGTAGCCTATTCCCGATGTTATTCTATCTGTATATTGAGCAAGCAATAAAGGAAACAAAAGAAAAGTTCGGATTAGGAATTAAAATCCATGGAGAACAAATAAAAACTTTGAGGTTCGCCGATGACATTGTAATTCTGTCAGAGACAGCAAAGGACTTGGAAGAGCAGTTGAACGGAACGGACAGTGTCTTGAAAGGAGGGTATAAGATGAACATCAACAAAACCAAAACTAGGATAATGGAATGTTGTCTAAATAAGTCGGGTTATGCTGAGGGAATTGGATTAGGAAATGAGACAAAGAAGTAAAGGAGTTTTGCTATTAGGGGAGCAAAATAACTGATGATGGTCGAAGTTGAGAGGGTATAAAATGTAGACTGGCAATGGCAAGGAAAGCGTTTCTGAAGAAGAAAAATTTGTTAACATCGAGAGTAGATTTAAGTGTCAGGGAGTCGTTTCTGAAAGTATTTGTATGGAGTGTACCCATGTATGGAAGTGAAACATGGACGATAAATAGTTTAGACAAGAAGAGAATAGAAGCTTTGGAAATGTGGTGCTACAGAAGAATGCTGAAGATTATATGGGTAGATCACATATCTAATGAGGAGGTACTGAATAGAATTGGGGAGAAGAGGAGCTTGTGGCACAACTTGACTAGAAGAAGGGGTCGGTTGGTAGGACATGTTCTGAGACATCGAGGGATCACCAATTTAGTATTGGAGGGCAGCGTGGATGGTAAAAATCGTAGAGGGAGACCAAGAGATGAATACACTAAGCAGATTCAGAAGGATGTAGGCTGCAGTAGGTACTGGGAGATGAAGAAGCTTGCACAGGATAGAGTAGCATGGAGAGCTGCATCAAACCAGTCTCAGGACTGAAGACCACAACAACTACAGCTGTCTTTTCAGATCTGTGAGAAAATCCAATACATGGAATATTTCTCATAAGTTAAGCTGTAACATTTGGTATAAAAGTTTTAGTTTGGTATTATAAAACAACCGGAAATGGACCTGTACATTTACGTATCTTAAACATTTTTCTGTAGTAAAATACATTCATTTTATGCTGAACCTGAAGCACAAGATGTCATGTGGATAAAACTCAGCATATTATAAACGTTTGTCATCGCTAAAATATTTAAAAACACACGGCACCTTGTCCAAAAGGCCATACCTATAGCTCACAGATGATTGTTATATGATACAAATATAGTACACAAAGCACATCTGTTTACATATGCTGCACACATACTAAACCGTGTTATTCCACTTAAAAACAGATCGCCCTTCAACACTCTCATAATGTGAAAATTCAGTTAATGAATACGTCAGCCATGGTTCCCGCCATGATGTAGCTCCCCACGGTCGAACTGTACAGTTACGTGTATATATCATTCCGAAAGCTGAAGTAGTCAAAAGAAGCAGTAAGTTGCTAAATAAGCTCAGAGATTTCACGACTACATAATTTTTTATGTTTGATTAAATTATTTTCAATTATATCCGTAGTTTATTTAATATCAATATTTGTATAAAAATAGTAATATCAAAAGAAACAAGTTTGCTGTTGTTTTTACTACTAGTATTTGTGATATGTTCAGCTAATTATAGCATATTCTTTATTGTGTATTTTTTCTCGTACATATAGAATGTGTTGAGTAAATGATTGAGTTTTTTGCATTAAATGTAGGAGGAGCTGTCAATACTATTAGTAGTATGTCGGATAGGTATTTTTTTATGAATCTTTGGTTGTGCATGTAATGTTTGAGCTCTGGGTTTTGTAATCATGCATACTCTTCCTTCTTTACCTATGAAGGACAAACTGTGTTTTTAAGGGCTTCCCTGATTTGTGCATTAACTTTGTTTGTAAGATTATGTTTTTGCTTAGTTTCATTGTTCCTTAAAAAAACAATAAACTTTCTTTTTAAACTCCCCAGTTTTTATTACAATTAATGTGTTGCCTTTGTCAGTTTTAGTCCTATTGCACCATGTGCTTTTAATTTCTTGTTAATATTTCACGGTGTATATTGGTAATTTCCTGCTGTGATTGTCTTTGTTGCCACGCTTCATTTGTTCAGAAATGATTTTGGAGATTTCAGAAGTAATTCTGTTTTGATCTACACTGGGGAGTTGTGTCATGTCGAAGGTTCTTTTTCTGTTAAATATAAGATTTTTAATGATACTACTTTGTAGTTTGGAAAGAATGTTAAATGTTACGCCTTTATTCATAAGGTACTGCTCTGCCTTTGTGAACTGTTTGTGTCTCAGATTTTCTACACGTTGAAAGTATGAAGTTATTGTTCAGCATTTGGTCAACTTTGTGTATTCGTTTCATTCGATTGTGAACTACGAGATCTTTTATGTTCTTTATAGACTTCTCTCTAACTTCTTTATTTACAACATGTGCTTAATCGTTGACAATCCTATTACGTCTCACTGCATTGGAGAGAAAGTTTTAGTTAGCTGTATGATTCTCAGACACAACTGGCGGTTGAGCCACATATTATGTTTAAACACGGCTCTAATTCCATACCTGATCCGTGTAATTCCACTGTACCTTGTCACTTGTTTAGCACCTGGTGTAACCAGCTTAATATTCATATTCACAAATTTTGTGGTTATTTGTTGCTTGACAAACTGTTAAATTGCTGACTCTATCGAG
Source organism: Schistocerca americana (assembly GCF_021461395.2). Taxonomy (NCBI): domain Eukaryota; kingdom Metazoa; phylum Arthropoda; class Insecta; order Orthoptera; family Acrididae; genus Schistocerca; species Schistocerca americana. Next base: position 853,457,931 of record NC_060119.1, read on the forward strand.
GGAGGGGTCAGTAACAGCTGTGGCTCTGACTCTACCACCTTAGATCGTACAGCAGGAGTCGCAGCGCAAAGCAGGCTCGGGCGCGCAGTTCATCTCACCAACACCTGTACATTCACAACTGCCCCTCATAAACAATCTGGCCGTATTACAGCAACGCTAATTCTTTTATCGGTTAAAGTGCACTTACTACGTCCGTGGCTCTTCCCTTGCGTGCTGCTATTGACAATTTGTTATCACTGGTCGTAGCCAACTGGGTGGTAGTATATGGTAGCCTGTGAGAGTCGTCCAATCTTACGAGCTTGGTTGTCACTCAAAAGAACAGTAGTCCAGTATCTCTTTACATCGTCACATTCAATAAAATGATGATAAACTGGTGAACACTGATGATCTGTAACGTCGGGTAGTCGCTGGCGTACTGTCTTACAACTATGGTGGAGGCAGCTGAGGAGGCGTGACCGCTAGATGTTGGCACGTGTCTCCACAATAGTTTTAAGACAGTAAGTGCGCCAGCGACTACCCGACGTTACGGATCATCAGTGTTCACCAGTTTATCATCATTTTATTGAATGTGACGATGACATTTACGCCTATAAATTTTATTTGGTTCCGGTTCGATTCCCGGCTGGGTCGGGGATTTTCTCCGCTCAGGGACTGGGTCTTGTGCTGTCTTCCTCATCATTCCATCCCCACCCGGCGCGCAGGTCGCCCAATGTGGCGTCGAATGTCATAAGACTGCACCAAGGCGGCCGGACCTGCGCCACAAGGGGCCTCCCGGCCAATGACGCCAAACGCTCATTTACATTTCCACTGTCACTTTCATAGTCACTATGTCATCCCTCGTCTATATCGTCGACTGACAACAAAGATACATGTCTGAGAAGTAATTCTGTATGGTTGTGACTGGCTCAAAGAACGTCTGATGACAGAACTGACTGTATAACGGACAATAAAATGAAAACGAGACAGATGGAAAAAAGTAAGTAAACTGTGTATTATTTTAAAAGTAATCGCCGTAACTGCTAGTACACTCATCCCACTGTCAATAACGTCATGGAAAAATATCTGCGGTTGCCTACGGGATGATGATTGTACTCAGGTGTGCACTTCTTCGTCCAAAGCTAACCGACGGCCACGAATGTTCTTCTTCTGAGCTCCAAAAATATGGAAATCGCATCGGCAGAGGTCGGCACTGTGCGGAAAGCAACATGGGGGTGGGCATTGTACTGCAACATAATGTTGCCGTCCGTCAGCATCCACGGGCGTTTGGACTTGATATTCCTCTTCAATTTCTGCAAAGTGTTCACGTACTTCTGCGCGCGCCATCAAGTCGAAACGCCCAGGAATGTTCGCGGACGGTATCATTCTCTTGCAGGACAATGCCAGCCCACATGTTGCCAAGGTTGTTTCGACCACCCTGCAGAAGTTTCGCTGGGAAGTCCTTATACACCTTCCACACAGCCCCGATCTCTCCCCGTATGACTTCCTTATTTTGGGGGTCCTGAACAATGACATTCGTGGCCGTCTAACTGTTTCGAACAGGTGCTAGTCTGGGTACAGTCATGGTTCCGTAGGCAACCGCAAACATTTTTCCATGAAGGCAGTGACCGTCTTGTCTCACAGTGCGATACATCTGTTAACGGTTATGGGGATTACGTTTGAAATAATAAACAGCTTACTTACTTTTTCCATTTGTTTTGTTTTTATTTGACTGATACTTATATAAGAGTAATTTATCAGTATGGCTAACACAGCACTCTCGGATTGTTCGCAGGCAATGCTGTTGCATACATGAAGGTACCGCCGCATGGCGTTTGTGATAGAATGTAGAACGGCTTAGACTATTTCCATTTCGTGTTTTGGCTGTCTGTTCTCTTGAAAAATGGATAACCCAAAGGTAATGTCCACAATCAAGTGAAGAACACTGTAATATCTGAAGACAAGATTACAAGTTTGCCGGTGAACTTCTGCAGTGTGTCTCGTCATTTAAATACCTGGAGGTAATGCTACTATGCGGCGGGAAATGCAAAGACGGCCTGAAATCAGTCGTAATACATCAAATAAAACATTTAAATCGTCGCAATGTCCCAAATAAAAGATTTAGATTTGGTGGAAGGGATTTAGGAAAACTGGGTGCATCGCGAAGGAAATCACAAAGGAGACGCATGAGCGGCGAATTCTAGAATTTGTTCCACTCGTTGGATACCTTATCAAGTAAGGAATAACAGAAATCGAAGGAGGACGCGCTGCCAGGATTGCAACAGGTCGGCATAGCCATACAAAAATATAACCCATGATGCCAGGGGAACTTCAACAGGAATCTCTGAAAGAAAGGGGACGCATTTCTCTAGATACCCTATACGGTAAAATTCGAGATACAGTATTCAAAGATGACTGTGGAGTAACTCCACTACAATCATCTTTCATTTCTCGTAGAGATCTTGAGAATAATGAAAGAGATTACGCCTCGTACAGAGGTGTACAACCAGAAATTTTCCCCTCGCTGTATTCATGAATGAACGGGAAGGCGGCTACCATAGTACGCTCCGGCCATGCATTTTTCGGTGACTTAAGCAGTAAATACGTAGGTGTAGAGAGAAGTCCAATCCAATACGTTGTCGGAAAAAAAGATGCGTGGAGCCGGAGCACAATGAACAACAAGGGTGGGCAAGGAAATCGGTCATGTTCTTCCCAAACAAACCACCCTGGCAATCACATTAAGTGGTTCAGTGGAACCACAGATAACCTAAATCTGGGTGGCAGAATGGGGATTTAAACCCCACTTTTCCAGAAAGCAAACGTATACAAAGGAGGACAGAAGGAATTGTCACAGATTTGTTTGACTCATGGGAGAGCGTCAGGTAAACGCTCCTTAAAACCCCGAATTTGCAGACTCTTGGAAGACAGACGCTAACTATTTAGCGAGGACTCTAGAAATACATTACATCCCCTAAGCACCGCTCCAGTATGGTGCCAGAACACCTGCACAAAGGCTTTTAAGCAATTCCTCTTGCCGCGTTCCATACGCTAATGGAAATGGAAAAAACCGTATGTGTTAACAGTGAGAAGTGTCCCCTGCCATACACTTCATAGTGATCTGCGAAGTATAGATGTAGATTGGAATTCCAGTCCAGAATCTCTTAGCCTCCACACAACCTTGCTGTTCCTGACGCTTCAAAACTAAAAACGAATAGAACTGCTGAAAATATAAGATACAGACCTGTTAAAAACCAACCTTTTCTTTTCTTTTTTGATCTTTCCTATTTCTGACATCAGCCACATGCCATATGCAGTTTTGCCAGCGTATAACGAGATCAAAATATACAGGATGTCATAGTCAGTATTGAGGGATATGACAGACACGATCATTCGAAGCGAATATGTCTAGCAAACAGGGGGTCTAAATTGCATACCTTAAGAGCTACGAGCACTTGTTCATTTTTGATGCTGCGTAACCCATCTCTTCTCCTGCAAGCTCTACGCTTTTCATATTTTCGGAGGAGGCGGTATGGAACAAAACAAGAGAAAATTATGTACTAAACTTGGGCTGTAAAATGCATACCTTAAAAACTATGAGCACTTGTTCAATAGAAGAGATGTGTTTCACAGCAGCGAGACGAACAACTGCTGACATCTCTTCAGGTATGCACTTCTGAGCCCATTTTTACTGGACCTTTTTTTCTTGTTTTAGTCAATAGTACCATCTAAAAAATATTGAAAGCTAAGGGCCTGAAGTGGAAGAGATTCGTTTCACAGTATCGAAGAGGAACAAGTGCTCACAGCTCTTGAGGTATGCATTTTAGAGCCCACATGTACAAGACTCTTTCGCTTTGAATGATCGTTCCTGTCATATCACTGAATACTGACTAATCCTACCGGGACACCCTGCAGAACATGATAGAGAAGTTGAGAACAGGAATAATATAACTCAGATAATACCTTTCAGTGTGAAAGTACAAAAGTGTAAAAAACTTCTGAAATTAATTAATTAGTTAATTAGCCTTACGCAAAAGAAAAAAGATGAGTTTACACGATTAATAACAAGAAATACATGGTACTTATGAAATAAGAAATCCCATTAAACAAAACAGGACACATGGTTTAAACACAAAGACGGGAGAAGTAAGGGGATACATATGAGGAAGATCGGCAGAAATGATACTGAAACTTAACCCTTCAGACTATCTGACTACAATTGTGCACATTAATATTTAGTGTGTATTATATTTTTCCTCAATGGAAATCTCAAGTACACGTCTGTGAATGTTCATTCTTTTAGTGATGCAAAAGTACTCCCACCTATTGGGCATCACTGTAAAAACATCAGCAAGTGAATGCAGCAGTGCGCAACAGCTAGTGTGACCAACAGAATTCAAGGAAGCTGTTTGTTATACTCCACTGTATAATTGAAAATTTTTACAGTTACTCTCCTTGGTAATTATTGAATTATCAGTTTATTTATTACAACAGTGAATATTTCAAAACTTCATATTTTCGTCCATAAAAAGAAGCCAAATATTCAAAGTATGTATTGAAAACGGGTGCATCCTTGGGTAACAGAAGAGATACTGAATTTAATTGATGAAAGGAGAAAATACAAAAATGCAGTAAGTGAAGCAGGCAAAAAGGAATACAAACGTCTCAAAAATGAGATCGACAGGAAGTGCAAAATGGCTAAGCAGGAACTGCTACAGGACAAATGTAAGGATGTAGAGGCTTATCTCACGAGGGGTAAGATGGATACTGCCTACAGGAAAATTAAAGAGACCTTTGGAGAAAAGAGAACCACTTGCACGAATATCAATAGCTCAGATGGAAACCCAGTTCTAAGCAAAGAAGGGAAAGCAGAAAGGTGGCAGGAGTATATAGATGTTCTTGAGGACAATATTATGGAAATGGAAGAGGAGGTAGATGAAGATGAAATGGGAGATATGATACTGCGTGAAGAGTTTGACAGAGCACTGAAAGACCTAAGTCGAAACAAGGCCCCGGGAATAGACAACATTCCATTAGAACTACTGACAGCCTTGGGAGAGCCAGTCCTAACAAATCTCTACCATCTGGTGAGCAAGATGTATGAGACAGGCGAAATTCCCTCAGACTTCAAAAAGAATATAATAATTCCAATCCCAAAGAAAGCAAGTGTTGACAGATGTGAATATTACCGAACTATCAGTTTAATAAGTCAAAGCTGCAAAACACTAACGCGAAATTCTTTACAGACGAATGGAAAAACTGGAAGAAGCCGACCTCGGGAAAGATCAGTTTGGATTCCGTAGAAGTGTTGGAACACGTGAAGCAATACTGGCCTTACGACTTATCTTACAAGATAGATTAAACAAAAGGCAAACCTACGTTTCTAGCATTTGTAGACTCAGAGAAAGCTTTTGACAATGTTGACTAGAATGCTCTATTTCAAATTCTGAAGGTGGCAGGGGTAAAATACAGGGAGCGAAAGGCTATTTACAATTTGTACAGAAATCAGATGGCAGTTATAAGAGTCGAGGGACATCAAAGGGAAGCAGTGGTTGGGTAGGGAGTGAGACAGGTTTGTAGCCTCTCCCCGATGTTATTCAATCTGTATATTGAGCAAGCAGTAAAGGAAACAAAAGAAAAGTTAGGAGTACGTATTAAAATCCATGGAGAAGAAATAAAAACTTTGAGGTTCGCCGATGACATTGTAATTCTGTCAGAGACAGCAAAGGACTTGGAAGAGCAGTTGAACGGAATGGACAGTGTCTTGAAAGGAGGATATAAGATGAACATCAACAAAAGCAAAACGAGGATAATGGAATGTAGTCGAATTAAGTTGGGTGATGCTGAGGGAACTACATTACGAAATGAGACACTTAAAGTAGTAAAGGAGTTTTGCTATTTGGGGAGCAAAACAACTGATGATGGTCGAAGTAGAGAGGATATGAAATGTAGACTGGCAGTGGCAAGGAAAGCGTTTCTGAAGAAGAGAAATTTGTTAACATCGAGTATTGATTTAAGTGTCAGGAAGTCGTTTCTGAAAGTATTTGTATGGAGAGTAGCCATGTATGGAAGTGAAACATGGACGATAAGTAGTTTAGACAAGAAGAGAATAGAAGCTTTGGAAATGTGGTGCTACAGAAGAATGCTGAAGATTAGATTGGTAGATCACATAACTAATGATGAGGTATTGAATAGAATTGGGGAGAAGAGGAGTTTGTGGCACAACTTGACTAGAAGAAGGGATCGGTTGGTAGGACATGTTCTGAGGCATCAAGGGATCACCAATTTAGTACTGGAGGGCAGCGTGGAGAGTAAAAATCGTAGAGCGAGACCAAGATATGAATACACTAAGCAGATTCAGAAGGATGTAGGCTGCAGTAGGTACTGGGAGATGAAGAAGCTTGCACAGGATAGCGTAGCATGGAGAGCAGCATGAAACCAGTCTCAGGACTGAAGACCATAACAACAACAACATATTTGTGTACATCATGCATCTAAAATCGTTAAAAAATTACCTAAGAACACTAAATCATAAAGAAAAATTTTCCTTCCGCAGAAAAAATTCAGGTCTGAAAGGGTTAAAGTATGTAAGAGACTTCTGATATTTGTCAGCGCCACAGCACAACTGCAATATTCGTAATCATTAGCTAGCTATACATGATAGTTAATACAGTAATGAATAGCCGCACGATTTGTGACGAATTTGTTCAGCTGGCGTGAGAAAGTCACAGAAATGCACAAAATGTTCAACGAACTGCAGCAGGAGACGCTACTAGACCTTGTCCATCGCGGAACGCCTTACTCACAGGATTCCGAGAGCCCACGTTCCAGAATGAGTCAAGAAGCATGCCGACACGTACGACACACATTTCGCGCCATGACCACGACGGCAAAATTAGAGAAATTTGGGCTCATACAAAAGCCTGTCTACAGTCTTTGTTCCAGTGTAGCATACGCGAACTGAGTAGGTAGTAGGGGGATTGGGGATGATACTGGTAAACTACCCTCCGCCAGAAACTGAACGGTGGCTTGCGAACGCAGAAGTAGAAATTTTTCCCTCATCTCGTTTTCTGCACTATCAGCAGAACTTGGTTAATCATTCGCCTTAACAGAAGCTCGTCATTGAATACGTCGTGGTTGGAAATTGGCAACGGATTGTCAAAGGAACCATTCCGGCATTTGGTGAAATTAATACGCTCCTGCCGAATGCGAACGAGACCCGAGACACTGCACAATCTAGTCGGAGTAACTGACCGCAGGTGTCGCAAAGCGTGGGTCATATCCCGGTGTACTTAGGATACGACGACACCGTGATTCTAGAACAGGAAAGGGAAAGTCATAAAAGAGTGTAATATATCATACACAAATATAAAAAACAGAGTTTGTTGAAGCTAACGATAGTATTGCGTCAAAGAAAGGTAAATGGTATACTGCGTACGACGAATTGAAAAACTGTATGCTTATCGCAAAATGAAAAAATAAAATTTGATTTACACTGTACGGAACCTAAACCTCGTCCACTGACGGAAACCGCTCGGTAAAACCGTTTCACAGTGTTATGCTACAGAAACTACTTCTGGTTCCATTCATCGATGAGAAACGGGCAGAAGAGCTGTAGATAACCTAATATTATCTTCAATACTTACACGTTCGTGGGACCATTTTTAGATTCGCCTGTCACCCATTCTATCCACATGAAAAGCAGTTCTGGGCGTTCTCCTAATGGACAGAAATTCCATCCTTTTTCGAGTATGTATCCAAGAAATGACTATTTTACTGAAAAGATTGGCGTCTAGCTATGAGCGGCATATTTTCTGATCTTATTCATCACTTTTGCCACTCTTCTAGAAATAAGTAATCCTGTAACGATGCGCGAAGCGTTAAACTGTCTATTTTCCTCATACACAATTAATGCAACCTCATGATCGCAATACCCCACGAAATACCAAACAAGATTTTCGGAAACGAAGTGCAGTGTTTTAATTTCTTACCACTGAACGCAACCTTTCCGCTTGCTTTACACTACACTTTGAACAAGAACTTTGTCCCATACGATTGTTTCATTGCATGCCCCAGTAAGCTGTTAATCCCACGATGATTACGCAGTCCTGACCCAAGAGTTGTTACATGTTTACGGTTGGTAGAACGTTGTACCATTCTATGACGTGGGACTTCTGGGGCATTTTTATTAGGTGGCGCGTTCTCGGAGAAACCGCGACATGTGCGAAACGTCTCAGAAAGAATATCGTCGTCTGCTAGGTCTTTCATAAATAACACAAACGAGAATGGTCCTACTACAGGGTGACGCATAACCCTTGCTCTGTACAGAGCAAGGTACTGCGCTCTCTCTGACAGAATCTCAGCTTTCCACAAACTTATAGACGTCCACGCGGAAAAATTACATTCCAATGAACCATCGTCGCGGTACTTAATTTCTGATGCGTCTACGAAATCCGACAGAAAACCCGAGCGCGGCAGGCGCGCTGGCAGCTGCGGTGCGACTTACCGTCCATGGTGCGTTTTCGCCGGCCGCCAGTGGCACGCCTTTCTGGACCGCGGAGAATATACCCACTGCGCGCCGTGGCGGCAGCTCGCGACCGTGACGTCACTCACAGCCGGGCTGGGAGCGGCCCGCGTGGGTGCGTCACGCCGCAGCGGCCGGTATGCAGCGCAGCGGTGCGGTGCGGGGCGAGGCGCGGTGCGGTGCCATTCATCCCGGCGCGCGCCCTGCCCCCCATCCCTACGTCGCTTTTCCATTCACAGCGACAGCGTCAGACTAGCGCTGGTTTCTAACATTGCATCTCTCGTACCGTGGAGAAGACAGATTCCAAAGACAATAAACGCAGTACAGGACTTTCCTTACAGGGATGGACTCAAGTCCCATCGGAAATCCGGCCACATATATTCGAAAGAAGAGAAATCAGGGTTTTCTGCCGCGCTACTACCAACACATTTCCTTGACCTTATTGCTGCACACTCCACATCCTTTCCCAACGAAACGGTAATCGCTCCGCCCCCTCCTCCCCATATGACTATGAAGTTCGCGCAGAGATCCATCCAGAATGAGATTTTCACTCTGCAGCGGAAAGTGCGCTGATATGAAACTTCCTGGCAGACCAAAACTGTGCGCCCGACCGAGACTCGAACTCGGGACCTTTGCCTTTCGCGGGCAAGTGCTCTACCAACTGAGCTACCGAAGCACGACTCACGCCCGGTACTCACAGCTTTGCTTCTGCCAGTATCTTGTCTCCTACCTTCCAAAGGTATAGCGGATTATTCCTACTACTACTACTACTACTACTACTACTACATTGTAATTCTGTCAGAGACAGCAAAGGACTTGGAAGAGCAGTTGAACGGAATGGATAGTGTCTTGAAAGGAGGATATAAGATGAACATCAACAAAAGCAAAACGAGGATAATGGAATGTAGTCGAATTAAATCGGGTGATGTTGAGGGAATTAGATTAGGAAATGAGACACTTAAAGTAGTACATGAGTTTTGCTATTTGGGGAGCGAGATAACTGATGATGGTCGAAGTAGAGAGGATATAAAATGTAGACTGGCAATAGCAAGGAAAGCGTTTCTGAAGAAGAAAAATTTGTTAACATAGAATATAGATTTAAGTGTCAGCAGGTTTAGACAAGAAGAGAATAGAAGATTTCGAAATTTGGTGCTACAGAAGAATGCTGAAGATTAGATGGGTAGATCACATAACTAATGAGGAGGTATTGAATAGGATTGAGACACAACTTGACTAGAAGAAGGGATCGGTTAGTAGGACATGTTCTGAGGCATCAAGGAATCACCAATTGTATTGGAGGGCAGCGTGGAGAGTAAAAAATCGTAGCCGGCCGCGGTGGCCGTGCGGTTCTGGCGCTGCAGTCCGAAGCCGCAAGGCTGCTACGGTCGCAAGTTCGAATCCTGCCTCGGGCATGGGTGTGTGTGATGTCCTTAGGTTAGTTAGGTTTAAGTAGTTCTAAGTTCTAGGGGACTTATGACCTAAGATGTTGAGTCCTATAGTGCTCAGAGCCATTTGAACCATAAAAATCGTAGAGGGAGACCAAGAGATGAATACACTAAGCAGATTCAAAAGGATGTAGGTTGCAGTAGGTACTGGGAGATGAAGAAGCTTGCACAGGATAGAGTAGCATGGAGAGCTGCATCAAACCCGTCTCTGGACTGAAGGCCGCCACCACCACCACCACCAACAACAACAACAACAACAACAACAACTACTACTACTACTACTACTACTAATACTACTCTTCTTCTTATCAGGACTCATCTTTGCTCCCCCCCCCCCCCTCAACCTCCTCTCCATTCGGTCCTCTTCCGCACGCTTGGAGCTTGGATTGGCGCCCTTGATCCCAAGACTTCAGTCACATTCTTTCCAAAACATTATTTCTCCAATACTTCTCCTCACCTACCGTTCATTCCCTGTACCTTCAATAAAGCGAAATGCTCCGTTTTTACAAAGGCTACCGTCAATTAAAAAAAAAATACATTTTATTCAACACCTTGAACGGCCTAGCGCCTTTTTTTAATAACTTACAAAACATATGCATACTTGATATTTTTTTAAAGAAACTATACAAAATAAAGCCATCATTAGCCCGAAGATTGGTCTGAACACCACAGTGTTGTACTAAGCAACTAGTGTTGCCCTGTTGGAGACGGTACGACACTATCTTCCTCTGACTTACGTTAGGAAGACCTACAGTTTCACGTAGCTTACTAACCAGAGAGGAACGACGCCTTTTTCACATTAAAAAACAGTGCCAGAGGTGACAGAAGTGATACGTGATAGATAAAAAAACCCTAGACCTGACCTGCGGTCGGATCCGAGACCTCTGGATTAGCAGTCTTGTATTTTACCAATGAGACACACTTTTTCCACTTTCAACTAGAAATCTTTTACTCCACAGCAATACAATAAATTATAATGTTGAACGAAAGCTGATGCGAAGCTTAACCATTATTATCACATCTTTCAAATTATTTACATTACACAAGGAATTAATTAATCAAAAATGGGCAACAAAGTAGACATACCATTTGTATCCACAAACATATAAACTTGTTTCAAAAAACAAACAAACGAAATTGATTTTAAAGTCTTCTTGCAGAACATTTTCTCTGTATTATGTTGCTATATTGTTTGAACTGTTTTTAGATGTAAATTAGAGCAATTAAGCAGCAGAATTGCAATAACTGCAACAGGATATATGTATGTGAGCAATTATAAATCATTATTCCCAGTGACAAGCACAGAGTTGCAGGAAGTCAGAAAAAAAATTGATGTAACTGGAAGAACTTGCTCTGGAATCAAAAGACATATAAGTCGAACATAAAATACGCTGTACTTGTAAATAGAAGACTGACCTCTAGTTCACATTCGGATTCACCGAGAGCAGCAAGCTGTTTATTTTGGATGATGGTTTCGAGTACGTAACTCATTTTCAAACACATCGAGTATAGAAACCGTCCCCAACTGACCCTTCACTTGCTATCTCTTCGTGCAGTTCCATTTCATGAACACTGAAAACAGTAACCAATAACAACACTGTTCGTCAGACTCCAGTGGAATCGTACCGACTTTGTTTCACACGAAATGCCTGGGCGAACAGCAGTAAACGTGATTACATTACTGCTGAGCAATCACGATATGCAAAGAAACGCTGGCAGGCTATCTGAGTTGGAACTACCTACGGAATAACCAGAACTTGGGACAGTTTTGTATACGGGGAAGGCCGGCCGGAGTGGGTGTGCGGTTCTAGGCGCTACAGTCTGGAGCCGAGCGACCGCTACGGTCCCAGGTTCGAATCCTGCCTCGGGCATGGATATGTGTCATGTCCTAAGGTTAGTTAGGTTTAATTAGTTCTAAGTTCCAGGCGACTGATGACCTCAGAAGTTAAGTCGCATAGTACTCAGAGCCATTTGAACCGTTTTTTACACGGGGAAGCCACGGTATTTCTTCTAATCGACCATTGCCTATTCTCGAAACAGAATGGTTAATATTAAGCTCGTCACACAACAATAAGTGTCACTGCTGTGCTGTATACACACAAACAGTGATGAGATTAATCCAGACTCCGCCGGGAAGTCGCATCCTCTGTTGCAGTTCCATGCTGAGGGACTCTACACATCCTTCTTTTGCTATGTAAACAACATTCACAATTCGGATGACTCCGCATATTCGTGATAAAATTTTTTTTTTTTTTTTTTTTTTTTTTTTTTTTTTTTTTTTTTTTTTTTTTTTTTTGCTACGACACACACTATAACTATGTTGACAGTGTGCCAGACTACGATGACCCCGACAAAACATGTAACTACCTACAGAAACAGCACCAAGAACTGAAGCTGTGGCCACAGCCGCAGTTATCATCAATGTAACAACAGAGCCGGTCGTAGATTACCAGATGCGGGTACAGTTATAAATATTGGATATGGCAGTGGATTTATAGCATGCGCTAAGAACGAAAAGGAGAAATTCACTCCTTCCAATACCCCTAGCATGACTTCTGAAAGAACAAATAGCTCTCAAAACACCTTTAATGTAGAAACTGGGTGTAATGTGTGTGCAAAAACTGGCAGTTACGTAAAAAAAATATATTTACAGTGCCGCTAGCTTAGCAAGGCACTACAAATTTGGTCCATACGTTCTGTTTGCAGAGTGGGGGAAAATAAGATTACAAGCACATTATACCCACCGCCAAATTCGGCACTGCTCCGTACTTCTATTCTTGAAGCTAAACGTAACGTAAAATAACGTGCTTAATACTATCAATTCAAATAATAAACATGCTTAAATATAGGTAAAGATATGTATAAAAGCCGAAGTACTCCAAGCTAACAATTGGGGCCCCTGTTATTTAACCTCCACATTGACGATATCCCAACGACGTGCAACACTTTGGTAGCCATCTACGGTGATGTCACCGCCTTCCTGGAGCAAGACTTGGAACAATCAGACATTAACTCACTACTACAGACAGCACTCAGAAGTGTCGAACCTCTGCTAGAAAAATGGCGTCGTCGGCAAATGCGAGGCAACTCGTAGAGAACATCAACACCGTCGACAAATGACAGTACAAACACGTCCAATGCAATTCCTTAGGGAAGTCAGGTACCTCGGTGCCTGGATGGATCCGCAACTGACTTGGGGAGAACAACAGTCAATGCACTCGCAAAGTTCAAACAATTCTATCCAATGCCTAACAGGCAAAATAAATTGAATAGGACTGTGTCGAGGTTCATGCACGTGACTCTTTTTAGGCCAATGAGTTCAAATGGCTCTGAGCACTATGAGTCTTAACTTCTGAGGTCATCAGTCGCCTAGAACTCAGAACTAATTAAACCTAATTAACCTAAGGACATCACACACATCCATGCCCGAGGCAGGATTCGAACCTGCGACCGTAGCGGTCACGCGGTTCCAGACTGAAGCGCATAGAACCGCACGGCCACACCGGCCGGCGCCAATGATGACAAACTCAGCTCCAGTTTTGGGGTGATGCAGCTCCAACACATCTGCGCCGCCTGCACGTCACAGAGAGCAAAGACCTACGAATCATAAGCACTGCTACACGATATTGGCGCAGCGCGGACATGCACAATGAATGCCATCTCGAGGCCCTCATGGAGGTATTCAAGAAACTCGCCACAAGAATGTCCAGGAACTCGAGACACTCGAACAAATCCTTCATCCTAAATCTGGTGAACTACGATCATAACCACAGGCAGAAACATAACCGCCCCAAAACGCTTTTCCTTGGGGATTCTTAACCGGGTATAGAAAGTTAAAACTAAACACAAAGACAACTCAATATCGGCGAGACACTGTATCACAGCAAATCTGACTGGCACTGCTAGTTGTGCTCATACATGCCACAAGTTGGCAACGACAGGGAAGACTGACACACACATAAGCGTAAACAAAATCCGCACGTAATCCTGCGATGAGCGTTCGAGTTTTTGATCAAACTGACCTCTCAGGTGACGACGTTGGCATCTTACAAATACGCTGACATTGGCGCAGAAGACATTGTCGGCGCCCAGAAACGGGGGTAACCTACCCTCGTTAACATATCCTCGCACCTTGGAATTAACTATCGCTGGTGCCAGGGTAAATCCGCCAGCAGCCCTACTACCCGCTAAGACTACTGCACAGGTTTCCTTCCCCATGGCGACTGCCGTGTTACTTGTTTGTCTCTGCCGAAAGCCGCATTCATTCTCTTACCTCCTACAAGAGACCGTATTAGTGGGTGACTGCACCCAGACACACGGATAACATCACAGTCCCGCGTCCTGTGACCCATCAATAAATGCTAATCCTTTCGCAGAAGTGACAGCAGCACATTTTGTTAAGGCCACGATCCGAGTGCGGGAGCGGAGGAGCTCCACTTCTTCGAAAAAAAAAAAAGTGTTTGCAGATATCACAATTTCAAGACAATAGTTACTTGTAAGTAAATAGACCGATATACGAGGGTTGGAACTTTAATAGTGGCAATTACTTATTTACAGTTCGTTCAAAATAGATACGTGTTTCAAAGTTTTAATGACCTTCAAAGTAGTCACCAGCATTGTCGCAGGTTGTGTTCCAAAAATGAACAGCATAGAGACAGAAGTGATGACACTTTCTGCAGGACCTGACCATCATTTTGCAGGACAATGCTCAAGCACGTACAGTGCAAGCTGTTACTGATTTGTTTGACTGATGGGACTGCTGAGTGCTATTCCACCTACTGCACTACCCTGATTTAAGCCCTCGTGAGTTCAACTCGATTTCTAAATTGAAGGAAACACTTCACGGCTTTCGCTTCAGAACTGCTACAAATTCGTCGGGCAGTAGACCGCGCCACTCGCACTGTCAACACAACTGGCTCTGCTAAGAGTATCCCACGACTTCCACATCGCTGGCAACGGGTTATACACAATGCTGGTGACTACTTTGAAGGTCAGTAAAACTTTGAAACACGTATCTATTTTGTACGGGCTGTAAATAAATAGTTGCCACTATTAAAGTTCCGAGCTGTCATTTGTACTGAGGTGATTCGTGTGAAAAGGTTCCCGGCGTGATTACGGCCGCACAACAGGAATTAACAGACTCTCAACACGGAATGGTAGTTGCAGGTAGGCACAGAGGAAGTTCCATATCGGAAATCGTTAGGGAGATCAATACACCGAGGACCACAGTGTCAAGAATGTGCCGAGACTACAGAATTCTCGGCATTACCTCTCACCTCGGGAAACGTAGTGGTCGACGGTATTCACGTTCACTTAACGACCGAAAGCAGCGGCTTTTGCGGAGAGTTGTCAGTGCTAACAGACAAGCAACACTGCGTGAAATGGCCGCAGAAATCAATGTGGGACGTACGACGAGCGTAAGCGTTAGGACAGTGTGGCGAAATGCGGCGTTCATCAGCAATGGCAGCAGACAAACGACGCTAGTGCCTTTGCTAACAGCGCAGCCTCTACCGCAACGCTTCTCCCGGGCTCGTGGCCGTATCAGTTGGACCATAGACGACTGGAACACCGTGGCTCTTGAGTTGTAAGAGCTGGTGGTAGGGTTCGAATGTGGCGCAGACCCCAGGAAGCCGTGGACACAAGTTGTCAACAAAGCACTGCGCAAACTGGTCGTGGCTCCATAATGGTGTGTGCTGTTTTCATGGAATGGACTGGGTCCTTTGATCCAACTGAATCAATCATTGACGGGTAAAGGTTATGCTCGGTTACTTGGAGATCATTTGCAGCCATTTATGGAGCTCATCTTCCCAAACAACGATGGATTTTTTATGGATGACAACGCGCCATGTCACCGTGCCGCAATCTTCGTGATTTGTTTGAAGGACATTCTGGACAATTCGAGCGAATTATTTGGCCATCCAGATCACCCAAGATGAATCCCATCGAACATTTATTGGGACAAAATCGAAAGAGGTCAGTTCGTGCACAAAATCCCGCGCCGGCAACACTTTCGCAATTATGGAAGGCTATGGAGGTAGCGTGGCAAGGGACTTCCAACGACTTGTTAAGTCCATGTCACGTCGCGTCGCTGCACGTCACCGGGCAGGAAGAAGTCCGACGCGATATTAGGAGATACACCACGCCTTTTGTTAGGTTTAAGTAGTTCTAAGTTCTAGGGCACTGATGACCACAGATGTTAAGTCCCATAGTGCTCAGAGCCATTTGAACCAACCACGCCTTTTGTCACATTACTGTGTTCACCACTAGAAAAAAAAGCTAACTCGGCGAAAACATTTATCTTTTACAGAAGCATAGATGAATACATCGACTGCAAAACAGAGCTTCTGGTCATCCAATCTTCCTCCCACCTCAAACTGTGACGTATTGATGGTGTCGAATACAACAGAAACAAAATTATATCAATTTTAGCACTGTACTGAGGTAGTACAATCCGTAACACAGAAAAGCTATTAAACCATTCAATGACATGGCCACAGTGGATTCGAACTAATGAACCTCAGAATAGGTAAGCCTACTATGTTATTTATCAATGATTCGCACGGATAGTCGCGTGCGTTAGCACACCGCTTCCGTGATCCAGCGCGGTCCGCCGGCCCACATCGAATCCGACTGGCGGATTAACAATGATGGTCGGTGTGCCGGCCAGCCTGGATGTGTTTTTAGGTGGTTTCCCAACCGAATATGTGCGTAGGTCCCCCCTCAGCTACACGAATAGCAAACATTTAGAAAACGTTCGCACATTTTCACACGGATAACGTTAGGCGCAGACAACTGGGCTACACATATTACCGGGAAAGGGGGGGGGCAAGGGATGGCGACACGAAGGGCATCCGGCCACCCACTACCACTAACATCGCCAGATCTGACCCCGTGAAGGTACGGGATAAAGATAAGGAAACAGAAGTAAAAGCTATGCTATATATCTGCAGAACTTCGACCAGAGTTGTCTAGTAGTACACTGTACAACAAGAATCAAACCTTGTCACCCTCCAACTCCGAAAGATAACCAACCATACACACCAAGCTGCATCACTTAACAGTCATCAAGCAGGACGTAACTATTCGGTTCGTGCACAAGTTCGTAGCGTTTTCCAATAAGTTTAATAAACACAACAGATATACACAACAGAGATTTTAGTCATCAATGACACATTCTCCTTCACGATTTTCAACAGTCTCCCAACACTGGGGCAACTTTTCTATTCCGGGACAGAAAAAATAACGTGGTTTTGAACCGAAGAACTAAGCGAACCAAGTTCGGAGCGCATTTTCATCCCGAAAGGAAGCTCCTTGATGGTTGCTCGACAGAGAGCGGAACAGGTGAAAATCTGAAGGCGCAAGATCAGGCGAATAAAGTGAGTACGGAATGACTTCCCAACCCAATCTCTGTAAAATGTTTTCTCAGTCTAGCGGGGGTCATCGTGAAGCAACATCATACAGTTTTCTCCTGGTCGCTGTTCTCGGATTGCATCTGCAAGACGTCTGAGTGGTTTACAATAAAGGTCCGAGATGATGGTTACACCTCGGGGAAGTAATTCTTATAGTACACCACAGCGTCGCTGTCGCACCAGTTACGTAACATTATCTGCTGTGGATGCGTGCAGGTCTTTGTACGGGGACTTGCTGCTTTGTTTGGGCTCAACCATTCCTTTCTTTTCCTTATGTTAGCATAAAGACATAATTTATTTTCACCCGTAACCATACAGGATAGGAACGATCGGTGTTATTCACGAGCCAACTGATGAGGAGCAAGCAGAGATGCACATACGGCCAACCGCTGATATTTGTGATTTTTGATTAGAGCATCCGATACCCATGCACCAGATTTTTGAACCTTTCACACTACATGCAAATATCGCACGATGGTGGATGAGCACAATTCATCACATCTGTCAGTTTTCGAGTACACTGACGTCGAGTATTGTGGATTATTGCCTTTAAACGATCTTCATCAAACTCCGAAAGTCTTCCGGAAAGTGGAGAGTCACTAACGTCAAAACCATTCTCTTGGCGAGGCGTTATCCCCATACACGGCGCAAACGTTTCTGGCTGCCTCCGCTGCTGTTATCCCTCTACTGAACTCAAATAGGAAAGTGTCTCCGAAATGTTCCGATTTTTCCACTTGGCATCCCATTTCCTAGCGGCCACAGCTCCACTCACTATCTCAAAGTGACAAAATGACAATATGTAAACTCAAATAGCAGCAGTCAACTACAAATAAAAAATGACCATCCCTACATAAATCCATAGCAACTGGAATACCAACAGCAAAACAAAAACGTTACGAACTTTTGCATCAACCTAATACAATCGCAACAACAGTGGAACAAACAGAACTTGGAGTTGATATTAAGGTATGACGTATACAGTAGATGTTAGGAAATATAATTAATCTCTGCAATGTCTAGTAGAGTTTCAAAAAAACGTGAACGTGGAAAGACACTCACACGCTCACCTAAAGTTGGTTGAAATCTCAGTTAAATTTTCGCTAAAGAGGAGAACTCGCTCTTATGATACACACGTCCGCTATTTGACTTCATCGGTGGGGCGGAAGAATTATTATACTACTAAAATCAGGAAAAAATCGGCCCTGCACAAACCTCCTTGTGCATGAATAAAAACATATTTTTTTATTATCTCTTCAAACAAGTTGCCACTTCCATTATTGCAATGTGGAGACATCAATTCGCAACAACATGCGTGCGGGAGTAAAATGAACTACATAGGTGGAACGGAAATATTAGGATCTACAAATGACAAAAGTCTGATACTCGTGAATAATGGATCAGTGACAGCTCGGCTCATGCAACTCTTACCTCTTCCAGTTGCAATCAAACTGATTATTTACACGGAATATACAGTAGTACACTAATACAGAAACAAACAGTAAATCAAAAAAGCGTATTGGTCTGAGTATTCTTCAACCGTTAAATAATTATTACGTCGGATAGGTGAAGTTCATAGCGTTTGAAAAAAAGTATTATACCTTACTCAACGTAAAAATTGCCGCGCAATGTACTCCATTCCACAGAATGCAGAAAAAAATAACAAATAAAAATTTTCCAAATGTTAGTTCTAAGAAAATCAATTGCAGTATACTGTTCACATACTTAGCGGAAGTTACGGCTTTGCGGAAAATTATCGGTACAATAACGTGTGTTGCACCGACTGCTCACCACAGCTGGCCGGAGTGGCCGTGTGGTTCTAGGCGCAACAGTCTGGAACCGCGCGACCGCTACGGTCGCAGGTTCGAATCCTGCCTCGGGCATGGATGTGTGTGATGTCCTTAGGTTAGTTAGGTTTAAGTAGTTCTAAGTTCTAGGGGACTGATGACCTCAGAAGTTAAGTCTCATAGTGCTCAGAGCCATTTGAACTCATTTTTTTGCTCACCACATTCCTGTTTTCATATCACGCAGAAACTCTTGATGTAACCGAAGAGAATTTCCAGAACAGAGCCAAGCTTCATAAGAGAAAAAGTGCAATGCATAATCTACCCTCGTAACCTCCCCCCTCCCCTTCCCCTTAGTGCACAGACTGGAACAGGCACTCGCAGTAGTGAAGTCGGGAACCAGTATCAAAATTGGTCAGTTGATGCACTACCGTTCCATTACTTTGCTGTGCCAGTTACATAGCTGAGCACAAAATCATAATGAGGCGCCAAATGGCGCAACTATTTCCTCGATCTTTGTTCCTGGGTCAGTCTCAGCTCGTTTTGTATTTTTTCTCTATGATAGAGACCTGCCACATTGTCCGTGCAAGAATATCGAGTGATAGACGTGCTGTAATCGTAAGCATAGAGTCATTCCCCATTGTGATCAAAAATGTCTGTAGAAGAACTATCACCCCAGCCTCATCCAACAGTCACAAATTACGGATTTATTTGCAAATGAAAATCCCTATCACAGAAATCCCTTCACTTCATGAACGCGACTATTCCACCATAACATACCATTTATCTACAACTAAAAGTAATGTGCACTGTCTGATCAATAGTATCCGGATGCCACTCTCAGTAGAGAAGGAGTAATAGCAGAATGGGTCGGTTAGGAAAGTTCACAGTTCAAAAGTGGACTAGTCACTGGATGCCACCTGAGTAACAAATCCATCAGCAACCTTTCAATCCTTATAAAGCTGCCCAAGTCGATGGTGATGTGATTGTGAAGTGGAAACGCAAAGGAGCAACCACAGCTACACCGCGAGCGCGCGGATCTCATGTACTGGCGGATAGCAAACGTCGAGTATTGCTGTGAGTGGTTGTAAAAAATAGCATGAAATAGCGGAAGTAATCACTCGTAACTTCCGGAGTGCTAACAGCAGCCCAGCTAGCACAATGAGTATGCGTAGCAATTGGAAACAATGGGGCTCCTAATAAGCCGCACATTTATGAAGCGACGTTTGAGGTGACGCAAAGAGCGGCGCCACTTGACAGCGGATGACTGGAAACGGATGATCTGGAATGATGAGTCACGCTGTACCCTGTGGCAATCCGATGGAAGGCTTTGGGTTGGCGAATGCTCGTAGAGCGTTACCTGGCATCGTGCGTAGTGCCAGCAGTGTATTACGGAGAGGGTGGTGTTACAGTATGGAGGTGTTTTTCGTAGTTAAGGTGCGGTCCTCTTAGTGTTCTTACAAGGGAACCCCCCCCCCCCCCATCGCACCCCCTCTCAGATTTAGTTATAAGTTGGCACAGTGGATAGGCATTGAAAAACTGAACACAGAGCAATCGAGAAAACACGAAGAAGTTGTGTGGAGCTATGAAAAAAATAAGCAAAATATACAAACTGAGTAGTCCATGAGCAAGATATGCAACATCAAGGATAGCGTGAACTCAGGTGCGCCGTGGTCCCGTGGTTAGCGTGAGCAGCTGCGGACCGAGAGGTCTTTGGTTCAAGTCTTCCCTCGAGTGAAAAGTTTACTTTCTTTATTTTCGCAAAGTTATGATCTGTCCGTTCGTTCATTGACGTCTCTGTTCACTGTAATAAGTTGTGTGTCTGTGTTTTGCGACCGCACTGCAAAATCGTGCGATTAGTAGACGAAAGGACGTACCTCTCCAATGGGAACCGAAAACATTTGATCGCAAGGTCATAGGTCAACCGATTCCTCCACAGGAAAACACGTCTGATATATTCTATACGACACTGGTGACGGCATGTGCGCCACATGACAGAAATATGTTGTCGACCCACCTAACTTGTACACTTCGCGAATCTACATCTACATTTATACTCCGCAAGCCACCCAACGGTGTGTGGCGGAGGGCACTTTACGTGCCACTGTCATTACCTCCCTTTCCTGTTCCAGTCGCGTATGGTTCGCGGGAAGAACGACTGTCTGAAAGCCTCCGTGCGCGCTCTAATCTCTCTAATTTTACATTCGTGATCTCCTCGGGAGGTATAAGTAGGGGGAAGCAATATATTCGATACCTCATCCAGAAACGCACCCTCTCGAAACCTAGCGAGCAAGCTACACCGCGATGCAGAGCGCCTCTCTTGCAGAGTCTGCCACTTGAGTTTATTAAACATCTCCGTAACGCTATCACGGTTACCAAATAACCCTGTGACGAAACGCGCCGTTCTTCTTTGGATCTTCTCTATCTCCTCCGTCAAACCGATCTGGTACGGATCCCACACTGATGAGCAATACTCAAGTATAGGTCGAACGAGTGTTTTGTAAGCCACCTCCTTTGTTGATGGACTACATTTTCTAAGCACTCTCCCAATGAATCTCAACCTGGTACCCGCCTTACCAACAATTAATTTTATATGATCATTCCACTTCAAATCGTTCCGCACGCATACTCCCAGATATTTTACAGAAGTAACTGCTACCAGTGTTTGTTCCGCTATCATACAACCATACAATAAAGGATCCTTCTTTCTATGTATTCGCAATACATTACATTTGTCTATGTTAAGGGACAGTTGCCACTCCCTGCACCAAGTGCCTATCCGCTGCAGATCTTCCTGCATTTCGCTACAATTTTCTAATGCTGCAACTTCTCTGTATACTACAGCATCATCCGCGAAAAGCCGCATGGAACTTCCGACACTATCTACTAGGTCATTTATATATATTGTGAAAAGCAATGGTCCCATAACACTCCCCTGTGGCACGCCAGAGGTTACTTTAACGTCTGTAGACGTCTCTCCATTGATAACAACATGCTGTGTTCTGTTTGCTAACAACTCTTCAATCCAGCCACACAGCTGGTCTGATATTCCGTAGGCTCTTACTTTGTTTATCAGGCGACAGTGCGGAACTGTATCGAACGCCTTCCGGAAGTCAAGAAAAATAGCATCTACCTGGGAGCTTGTATCTAATATTTTCTGGGTCTCATGAACAAATAAAGCGAGTTGGGTCTCACACGATCGCTGTTTCCGGAATCCATGTTGATTCCTACATAGTAGATTCTGGGTTTCCAAAAACGACATGATACTCGAGCAAAAAACATGTTCTAAAATTCTACAACAGATCGACGTCAGAGATATAGGTCTATAGTTTTGCGCATCTGCTCGACGACCCTTCTTGAAGACTGGGACTTTTCCAATCATTTGGAACCGTCCGTTCCTCTAGAGACTTGCGGTACACGGCTGTTAGAAGGGGGGCAAGTTCTTTCGCGTACTCTGTGTAGAATCGAATTGGTATCCCGTCAGGTCCAGTGGACTTTCCTCTATTGAGTGATTCCAGTTGCTTTTCTATTCCTTGGACACTTATTTCGATGTCGGCCATTTTTTCGTTTGTGCGAGGATTTAGAGAAGGAACTGCAGTGCGGTCTACCTCTGTGAAACAGCTTTGGAAAAAGGTGTTTAGTATTTCAGCTTTACGCGTGTCATCCTCTGTTTCAATGCCATCATCATCCCGTAGTGTCTGGATATGCTGTTTCGAGCCACTTACTGATTTAACGTAAGACCAGAACTTCCTAGGATTTTCTGTCAAGTCGGTACATAGAATTTTACTTTCAAATTCACTGAACGCTTCATGCATAGCCCTCCTTACGTTAACTTTGACATCGTTTAGCTTCTGTTTGTCTGAGAGGTTTTGGCTGCGTTTAAGCTTGGTGTGGAGCTCTCTTTGCTTTCGCAGTAGTTTCCTAACTTTGTTGTTGTACCACGGTGGGTTTTTCCCGTCCCTCACAGTTTTACTCGGCACGTACCTGTCTAAAACGCATTTTACGATTGCCTTGAACTTTTTCCATAAACACTCAACATTGTCAGTGTCGGAACAGAAATTTTCGTTTTGATCTGTTAGGTAGTCTGAAATCTGCCTTCTATTACTCTTGCTAAACAGATAACCCTTCCTTCCTTTTTTTATAGTCCTATTTACTTCCATATTCAGGGATGCTGCAACGACCTTATGATCACCGATTCCCTGTTCTGCGCTTACAGAGTCGAAAAGTTCGGGTCTGTTTGTTATCAGTAGGTCCAAGATGTTATCTCCACGAGTCGGTTCTCTGTTTAATTGCTCGAGGTAATTTTCGGATAGTGCACTCAGTATAATGTCACTCGATGCTCTGTCCCTACCACCCGTCCTAAACATCTGAGTGTCCCAGTCTATATAAAAAGATTCTTGTACCTTCCCCGATTTAGGTTTTCTTGTGGATGTGATAATCACTCCCAAAAAAGTGATGAAAACATAAGAGTTTGTCACATAAACTGCAACAAATGACTGCAACAGTTTCACAGTCGCACAGTTTTCCCAGTGCTCTGTCAAAACATATGTTTTTAACGTTTTCAAATTTTTCCGTGTGTAGACCGTCAAACCCTGCATATGTCCAAGCAAATCTGAACATGTCCTGGAATTTTGGAGAGCGAAGTTGATTATGTGTGAGTTCCTGAACTTTGATAATTGTCTGAAAATAAAAAATTAAACTTCTCACTCGAGGGAAGACTTGAACCAAGGACCTCTCGTTCCGCAGCTGCTCACGCTAACCACTGGACCACGGCGCTCCTGAGCTCACACTATCCTTGATGCTGCTTATCTTGCCCGTGGACTACTCAGTTTGTATATTGTGCTTATTTTTTTCATAGTTCCACACAACTTCTTCGCCGGCCGGAGTGGCCGAGTGGTTCTAGGCGCTACAGTCTGGAACCGCGCGACTGCTGCGGTCGCAGGTTCGAATCCTGCCTCAGGCA
Organism: Schistocerca americana; assembly: GCF_021461395.2. Lineage (NCBI taxonomy): Eukaryota > Metazoa > Arthropoda > Insecta > Orthoptera > Acrididae > Schistocerca > Schistocerca americana. The sequence continues at coordinate 853,482,026 of NC_060119.1, forward strand.
TGGATGTGTGTGATGTCCTTTGTTTAGTTAGGTTTAAGTAGTTCTAAGTCTAGGGAACTGATAACCTCAGATGCTAAGTCCCATAGTGCTCAGAGTCATTTGAACCATTTTTGAACAACTTCTTCCTGTTTTCTCGATTGATCTGTGTTCAGTTTTTCAAGGCGTATCCACTGTGCCAACTTATCACTAAATCTGAGGGGGGGGGGGGGGGGGTGCGATGGGGATGTTCCCTTGTTAGGAAAATGCTACATACAGAAGGATATAAACGGATTTTACAGCACTGTGTACTACTTATAGTAGAGGAATAGTTGGAAGACGATGACTGTTTGTATCAGCACGAAAATGCACGCTGTTGTAAAGCAGCATGTGTGAGGCAATGGTGTCAGGACAATAACATTACTGAAATGGATGGCGTGCCTAGAGCCCTGACCTGTTTCCCATGGAACACCGTGGAGATAAGTTCGAACTTACGCCAGCGTCCAACACCACTGGCATCTCTGGTTTCGGTTCTTGACGAATAATGGCCTGCATTCCTCCACAGATCTTCATACACCATACTGAAAGTACCCCAGCCAAGTTCACACCGTCATAACGGCGAATGGTGGAGGTACCCCATAATTACGTCCATTAGCAGGTATCCCAATACTTTTCGTCGGATACTGTATATATTCAGTGCGTGTTTATAAACAGCGTCTGGAGACATACGAAGCAAAATAATGCAAGTCGTCTCCTTTGTCAAAATAATGATTCTAGTGGCTATGACGTGATACACTACCCATAGTTATAATTATGCCCTCTCTACTGTAAGACTCGAATTTAAATGGTCGTTGTTATTACATGATCTGTTTAATATCTTAAATAAATTTGTCACGTTCAGTCGTTATTTTCTGTAAATGGTTGGTTGATCGAGCGACCGAACACCAATAAAGAACAAATGAATCAATGCATTGCTCTAATTGTCCGCTTCCCTCTGGCCGTCGTTACTCGTTTTCTAGTTATTACCGTTTCGGTTTGCAGTGAAGCCTCTATGTAAAGTTTTATTTCATAAAACGACTTATATAACATTGCGAAAAAATTTCGTCTTATGCCAGAATGAATTCTCTGGTAATAGCCATGCTTGACATGTCGTAAACTAAGAACTTCATTAACACGTTGACTGCTGCACGCAGACAACGTGTTATAGCACACTTATAGGCTCTCATTTCCATTGTTTTTACTTATCCTTTGGAATGGACACGCACTAACATATAGTAACGGCAAGCTTAAAACCTCCACCCATTAACCAGACGGGATTAGAACTCGTGGCTGCGTTTTGCACCGGAAATGCGCAATGTTAATTACTTGTGACCGTATTCATGATATGTGCATTTCTTTTACTTGCGGTTCTTGTTATCCCACGATGTACAGACGCAACTGTTCGAGTTGGGCGTTTCGTGTACCATAAGAAAAAGGTGTGATAATAGGTGAGAGCGCCGCCAACACATTCTCGTATAGTCAAGTAGTGGGGTCGGCGGTGGTTAGAGCTGATGCGGGACCTGCAGTGCCGCTGTGTGACGTGGACCAAGGCCTGCGCGTCACGACGCCATCTGGGCCACACATCGTGACGTCACGCACTGCCGCCGTACCGGTCCTAGGCGTTCCTAAATACGTCGCGGCTGGACCCACGAGCACACGTAACGGAGCGTCTCCGGACTTGTTTCCTTCGACATGATTTGTCTTCTGTCTCTACATACTGGCAAAGGATCTACTTACTCGATTCAATTTACCTTTACGCATACAGTAAAATTTACATTTACACATACTGTACAGCACATGTCTCTTCTTGTAGTGGAGGTCACTCATAGGCGATTATACGGAGGCACTCGACACAGAAGTCAGATTTGCTGTGATAGAAAACAATTAAATCGCCAGACTAGAACAACAAGGACGACACAGAGACGTGTAGTGTCCCTCTTGCAATATTCACCATTATCGAGGTGAAACATAAATAAAAGTGACTGTATGTGACTCAAAATGAACTGCAAACATCGATTTATCTGCGAAAGGTAATAACACTAACTGTAAAAATATACAATATAGATCGATAGATGCAGAAAAGACATTTTTATTGTATGAGATTATAATGTGTAAGTAATTAAAAGAAGTATTATTATCTTTGTAAGAGTATAAAACACAATGCAATGCTCATTTTTCTGTCTAGTCTGTTTTGTTCTGTTCGTTCTGGTGTTAGCTGGAACAAGGTACGCAAGCTATTGTGCTGCGCTAGCATTTGTTTCTGTCGTAACGTAATTGCAATTATTGAATGGTGTAAACTGTTTCCTAGTAAGAATATATTAGTATAAAGCGATCTCCGTGCGTTATTTCAAGAACCTACGCCACATTTATCTTATGAAAAGAATATTTAATGAAAATTATTTAGCATGTTTCCAGCTGCTGCGGAGCGAGTAACAGTGATCTCTGACTGTTAACAATTAGCCGCCATTACGCGGTACATTAAAAATATTTTTTCACAGCACAATGTCTGATAACCGGGGCGGAAGAAATTATGTAAAAATATTCAGTGAGATTAATTGAAGGAATCCAGTGAAATAATTTTATTAAAACTTGTCTATTTTCTGTGATAGTAATAATTTCAGATCAGTGAACTGGAGCTGAGTAATGCTACACTATTGCATTTACAGTAATTTGTAGGGAGCCTGGCGCCCGATAAAACCAGATATAATGCGTAATTGGCAACCTACGAAGTTCATTATTTTGCTTATTATCTCTCTTTTGTATTTTTTTGAAAGCTAAACGTAAAAACTAACTTCACTAAAAATCAGTAACAGATAACGATAAATCAAAGGACAAACAAATTTACTAGGATAGTGTTTCCTCTAAATAAATAGTTACATTATTTTTTAAGAGATATAATAGACCTTATGCAGTTCCTGATCATAACACACGTAGCGTTTTACGACCTTACCTACAGACTTTGATAGACTCAACAGTTGGTTTCTTATTTACGTTTCGAAACCTCTGAAGCGACGTAGATAACGGCGAGACAAGTAATTTTATATAAGACACACGGAGCCGCATAAGATACCCTTTAAATGGATTAGAAATGTTGACTGTGTGACGTCAGCACATGACGTACATCGCCGCACGTGCAGCGTTTGGGCCTGTCGAGCTGTCGCACCTATTCGTCTCAACCCAAGCTGTTGCTGCGGGCCTCAGTGTGCGACTTTAGAGCATGCTACTCAGAGTTCGAGTCTTCCTACTGGCTGGCAGTATTTTTTTCATCGACTTGGACAATCATGTGTTCACAGAGAAGTATGATTTGTTATTTTATTTACCGATCTCGCGGTCTCCGTTGGTTTATTGCAAAATACATTACAACAAAAATCTCCCATACTGCGTCACACGTAAATGAGTATAAGCTTCTGAATTGTGTCATTACCAGTAAATCACCTACTTTTTCCTTACTACATAATGCATATAAAGGAAAAAAAAGAGAGAAACGGAAAGAAACACAAAATACGAACAGCTTTTCCTTGGTTACACCGGGGGCAATAATTTTGTAACGTCTATGTTTTCAACAGATCACATTTACAAAAGTGTTCGAAATTTGCACCGTTTGCTCGAATGCAACCAAGCACAACCGTTCCACATGTGGCGAAGTACGTCATCTGCTGACGTCACATGTTCAACATTTCTCATCCACTTTCAGAGTATTTTTCGACATCTACGGCGCCGTGTGTCTTATATTACATAACTTCTCTGAGCGTCATCTACGTCGTTTCCGGATTTTTTTTTTAACGTTTATGAGGCTCACACTGTAGAACACACATACGATGAGCGAAGTGAAAACATCGTGAAACTGACTAGCGTAGGTAAAGACAGTATTCCTAGCCAAAAGAAGACTTCTAGTGTCGTAGGTCTTAATTTAAGACGGTACTTTATGATAATGTATGTCTGCAAAACAACTCTGTATGGACGGAGGGAAAATCGGAAACAAGAGAGTCGAACAACTTGACATGTGAAGTACAGAAGCATGCTAAAGATTTCTTACCGTAGTAGAACTACGGTTCTCCGCAGTATCGACAAGGAAAGGAATATGACGAAAACCCTAACTAGAAAAAGGAATAACTTCCATCGTACGAGAGTGAGCTGCAGAGGGCGAAAATTTTAGAGTTTAGAACAAATACAACAAATAATTGAGGATGTTGAATGTATTGCTAAGCTGGGATTTACTGACTGACTGCCATTGGAATCGCGGTGAGCCTCGTAAGCCGGCCGAAGTGGCCGTGCGGTTAAAGGCGCTGCAGTCTGGAACCGCAGGACCGCTACGGTCGCAGGTTCGAATCCTGCCTCGGGCATGGATGTTTGTGATGTCCTTAGGTTAGTTAGGTTTAACTAGTTCTAAGTTCTAGGGGACTTATGACCTCAGCAGTTGAGTCCCATAGTGCTCAGAGCCATTTTTTGAGCCTCGTAAAATCATTCCTGAAGGCTTATGGAAATTCCTACCCCCTGTTCTTCCCCACACACATAGAAACATGAATGCGTGCGCGCGTAAGTATTCTTTTCTGTTATTACTAAGGGAACGCGTGTTTCTTAATCTCGTCATTTGTACATTTACATGCACAAGTGAGGCGCATTGCTCATGGCACCCAACACAGCGCAGTAAACTCGTAGCTGTTCCGCTCTTAACTCACTGGCGCGCCGTACCAGTCGCTTACACGAGAGATCCTGGGCCCAGCATGCACAGATTATTCGAGCTCACTGGCTGAGTTGGGGTTGTGTGGTGAGGCGAGGGGAAACCGAAGAAACGTTCGTCGCACTTACGAGAGTCGATTGCCTAGGAGACAGCCACGTCACAGAGCCTTAGCTGTAAGTTATCGAAGTCTTCGAGAAATGGAGAGTCTTCGTCCTGTATAATCTTATTGTAGAAAGTGTGTCGTGAGAAAAACGGATGCTGTAATAGTGAGCTTTAATGAAACACCTTCAATCAGTACTCGTGTTGTGGGCAAAAGTCACATATCATTTACAGCAGGGGTGTACAAACTTGCTAGCATCTTCGGCAGGAAATCCATCACTGGGATTACGTAAGGGCCGAAAGAAGGGGAAAAATAATTACGTAATTACTTCTCATCATTTGTTTCATACGTAATTACTTATCATATGTTTCACAAACATTCACTTTATTTGACAAGTATACCTACATTAATTTACTCTCAAAAGAATGAAGTTCTACACAGGCCAGCCCTCTACTTTCCGAGAATGGAAAGATGAGTAAAACACAAATTTAGACCAACGAAACATTAAGGGCTGGACACCATTAGATCAATGACGGGACGCAGTCTGTGCGTCCCTACTTTAGTGGGTACTGCAAGAGTGCAACTAACCTGACGACTTCGGGATATGCAGTATAGGTCGAACAGGAACTGCTGCGTGAACACGGCGTTTAGTTGATTTAACGTTCCTAATTTTTATATTTAGGGTCATGTCAATGCTGTTGTGTTCATTAATATTACTCTCATTACCACCACAGAATACAGAAAAAAAATCGTCGATATCCGACTGAGTTCGACTTTCTTTGTTACAAAGATATTGGGCTTACAACAACCCTCAAGGCAGACTGTTTGAATACCTCGTGTAAATTTATTGCGTTTAATAAGAAGTATTCAGTGTACATACAGGATATTTCCGTAAGAGTGTGCAAAAATGCAACATAGCGTAGAGAATGCTCCACTGAACAATCTGAGGTACGGAACCTGGAGTCGAAGAAACAAGCTTAAGGAGACATGGAAGTAAACTTGTGTACCGATTTGTCCAGCATTACTGTTTTCCAGCCTATTTGCAACTAACATGCGTACAAGTTTACTCGTACTGTGCTGTTTATTTACATGTACATTCTTTATTCCCTGCAAGGCAACAAGGAGGACGAGCCTGAATACTAGGAAGTAATGATGCAGGTTTTGTTTACTTTACTTGTCCATAAGGTGGCTCTGTTGTATCGTAATTACACTGACGCACGACAGAACGTGCTACGAATCATCGACAGACCCATTCATTACTCAGTGCTAGTCAGAGACGTACAGTACATTATGACGGAGCAATACCGGTACAATTTCGCAGAACTCACTGACATGCAGATTGTGTATGGGGAAGTACGTTGCAATACTCTCGCTGCTGAAAGCCTGTACAGGGAACGAGTTCCTAACAGACATCATCTGTCGCGATGAGTGTTTATTTCTCTCGGTCGACGAATGCGGGAGACTGATTCATTGGAAAGAAGAAACGAGGGACCTGGCAACATGGGGGCCACTCACACAGCCGATTTTGAAGAGGAGGTGTTGGAAAGTGTTGCAGCGGATCCCACTACAGGTACACACGGTACAGCACGTCCAATTGGCGCTGCACATGCTAGTGCGTGGCGAGCACTCCACGAACAACAATTACACCCATATCACTCACAACGAGTCCATGCAATTCGTGTGACTGACTTTGCACCAAGGGTCGCATTGTGTCAGTGGTTGCTCCAACAATGGATTGCTCTACCAGATTTCCTCCAGATCGTGCTGTTTACTGACTAGGCCTCATTTGATCGTGACGGTATTTCGAACAGCAGGAATAGCCATGGTCGGGATGAGGGAAACTCTCACGCTGTAGTAGAGTCACACCATCATTGGTGTGAATATCTGGGCCGACATATAGGCGACAATCTCAGTGGGCCATATCTTCTACATGGCCGTCCGAATGGCCACATGTACTTAAGGTTCGTGCAAAGAGTTCTACCGGAGTTGTTGGAGAACGTACCTTTGGCTGCTCGTGAGAGAATGTGGATACAACATGACGGCGCACCGCCTCACTTCAGTGTTAATGTCAGCAACCATCTCATGCTCTATTTCCTGGTCTCTGGATTAGAATGGGAGGTTCTAACACATGGTCTGCGAGGTCATCTGACCTGATTCCCCTTGATTATTTCCTATGGTTCAAATGGCTCTGAGCACTATGGGACTCAACTGCTGTGGTCATCAGTCCCCTATAACTTAGAACTACTTAAACCTAACTAACCTAAGGACATCACACACACCCATGCCCGAGGCAGGATTCGAACCTGCGACCGTAGCAGCACCGCGGCTCCAGACTGGAGCGCCTAGAACCGCACGGCCACCGCGGCCGGTGATTATTTCCTATGGGAATATCTAAAGTCATTTGTGTATGTCGCGCATGGATGTGTGTGATGTCCATAGGTTAGTTAGGTTTAATTAGTTCTAAGTTCTAGGGGACTGATGACCTCAGATGTTAAGTCCCATAGTGCTCAGAGCCATTTGAACCATTTGAACTTGTGTATGAGACCCCTGTGGATACGGAGTTGGAATCAGTTGCCAGAATTGTAGCTGCCTGTGATGTGATTTCAAACGCACGAGGAATATTTGTCAGGATGCGTCAGACTCTTGTTCGCCGATATCATGCTTGCACCGAGATTTATGTCCGTCAGTTTCGGAACATTTTGTAAGATACAGTACAAATGGTACGTTCACTGCGTTAGTGACGATATTTGCAGTTAACTGCAAGTAATGTAAATAAAAAATACACAAGTAATCTCATTTTATTTGTATTATCTCCTTGGGTTGGCTTCTCAGACCTCCGGTAGACTACCCTACGTGAAATTGTTCAGTGGAGCATCCTCTACGTCCTGTTAAATTTTTGCACGCTCTTACGCAAACACCATGTATATTATTATTCACTCTCAGAAACTCTCGAATTTTTCTTGCTCAAAACTCATAAACGACACATGAAAAAGAATACAATGCTGAATAAAAAATGATCTTCTGTGGATGAACTACTGTTCTCCAATGTTTTGTCTGCGAGTTACCGGGAACAGCTTAGTGTCAGAAAATCAAGGATTACATCCTTCAGCCCGCATCTCGTGGTCGTGCGGTAGCGTTCTCGCTTCCCACGCCCGGGTTCCCGGGTTCGATTCCCGGCGGGGTCAGGGATTTTCTCTGCCTCGTGATGGCTGGGTGTTGTGTGCTGTCCTTAGGTTAGTTAGGTTTAAGTAGTTCTAAGTTCTAGGGGACTTATGACCACAGCAGTTGAGTCCCATAGTGCTCAGAGCCATTTGAACCATTTGAACATCCTTCAGTGCCCTCACAGAGAGGTGAAATAAAAATTATTGATAATCATTAGTATGTTGGTGAATATTTCAGTTCTCGTGGCCCGGTTAATGCAAACTGGTAAGGAAATTCGGGGAGTGCGGATTGTCTGGAATGAACGTACTGGTATCAAATTTCCACTTCTCCTTTACCTCATTTTCCTCTTTGAACACACAAAGATACCGTGGCATACAGTACGCGATGTAACGGTCCAGTTACATACTTTTTTTTTTATTCCACGGCAAAATACTAATTTCAAATATAAGTTAGGAAAGGTAGCAAATTTAATATTGGTGCTGAGTGATGGGAGGACGGCAAGTGGTTAAAAATCCTTTTATTTAATATTTTTGGAAAAAAATCTCACCAAAGAGCTTCCGAGCCGCCATCCAGCTTAAGAGTTACGGAGAATTCAGTAGCCCGGTGTCGGATGCGAAAGCGGCGTGGGCGCAGCACTGTGCTCTTACTCGTGCGCCTACTGGTCACCACTGATTCCATCCAGATTACAGTATATACAGTGTTTAGGCACAAATGAAAGTAACAGAAAATGGACCTCCTGATAAGCGTTTAGAAAAAACAGCATTTTTGGTCGCAGGTCGGACAGGGCATGACCTCCTTAGCGATAGCGTAGTTTCCACGCAACGGTGATGCACTGAAAACAGTACAGAACGGTAACCATGGGTCGTGGGATCGAGGAACCATTTTCAAGTTTTACGTTACTTACACAGCAATGCTCAACATACTGTATTTTTTAATACTTTTATAAAAGGCGAAAAGTAAACGTCAATGAAAATTTGGGATTGCAAACAAACTGCCAGGAAGGGATTGTAGAGCGTACACGAGAACTTCGTATTTAAAATTAGATGCTTTCATTATTTTACTGTTGATGATCTAAACATGCTGTGGTGATATTCATCGTAAAAAAGGGAGGGGGGGGGGGGGGGAGAACTAAGTTTGATATCTTGTACACCTCATAAAAGCCGCATTTTTACAATTTCATGGTGGTTTTCAAGTTTCTACAGAGAAACAAACTCCGTTTTAATTCATAAAAAGCTCTCTTTCATTGTACAGTGTAACCGCGAACCATACGTATCGCATCATATCATCAAATATTGGCCATTGATTGTATTTTGGTACAGTCTTCTCTGATGCGATTTCTCTCTCAATGAGGTAAGGGCAGTTTTGAAGCTTTTTGAACGAATTCTTTACCAGATGATAAAGGGAGACATCGCAGGTTTGCATTAGCGCATTGCGCTCGTGCCGAATCATCTTAACACTGCTTGATGGCAATCCTTGTTCATCTTGAAAAATCTCGTCGTGTAATTGGTGGATTTGTTTGCCCTGCCCACTAGTCAATTACAAAAGAAATTTGTGCAACACGTAAGGTTGCATCACATCACTCAAAAAATTTTAATTTTATGCCATTTTCAGTAGGTTCTTGGAGGAACATAGAGACATTATAACCTAAATATAAAGTATTAATGTTCCACAATAATTTTTATTAGTTCTTTATAAACCTGCTTTCGGTTTCTTAGGCCATCGTCAGATTACGTAGCACTAAACAGATAGCCCACACATCAACCAGAGTTAATAGCTGTACAAAGATATTTGACATTTTATGACTATACCGACATATTTTATGACTATGTCGATACAGTTATAAAATGTCACATATGAACCATCGCTGATGATTTCTGGACTGTCTCTTTAGTATTAAGTTATCTGACGATGGCATAAGAAGACGAAAGAAAATTCATAACGAACTAATACAATATTATTTTTGAGCATAAATCCTTTGTACTCACGTCATTAAAACATTTTTATATAAGATTTTTATAACTTTCCAAGATTGTGATGAAGTACAGACGACACTACTATATTTTGCCGCGTGCTCATTCACCAAATTTTGCTTTGCCTTTCCTTTTCATGCCTTTTATGAAAACATTAATGACCACAATATATTGAGCAATATTTCGGTTTATTTGCAGTGTAAGTAACGCAACAACTGAAAGCAAAACTTTCACGTAGGGACTCGATCCCACTACCTTTAAGTTTATGTTTTGTACTCCTTCCCCTGCGCCAACTGCTGTCTGCAAAATACCGTATCCTAACACAAAAGGGCCACGCCCTACCCGACTAGCACGAAAAATGATGTTTTTTCTAAACCTTTGGCTGTATGAAACTTGCACTTCTGCCACTTTCATTTCTGGCCAAGCCCCGCGTGTACCATAATGTTGGATGAAAGCGGTGATGAAGAGCAGGTGTGGTCCCCTTGCAAGAAGCGGCATCTATAATCCAGCATTGTCACAAAAAAGATTTTTTTAACTGTGTGTTCGCCAGTCGTTTATTTGTATCAATTTCGGGCTGACATATTTACGTTTGTGCCAAGCTAGGACTGATTAAGTTAAAACTAATTGATTTTTTAAAGGCAGTGATCAACAAATTACTAAGACGTGCAGTGCCTGTGATTTCCTTTACAGAATATATCATTTTATTTATTATCAGTAGCTCATAGTTTCATTTACAGACAAAATGAAGGGAAAGTGAGATTATCTTATTTTCAATTGAGTGCAGAATGCAATTTTTATCAGCATGGTGGTTGCTTGTGGGATTACGACATTTATTTATTCCATGTTTTAACAGTTAGTATTCTTTGGAGTTGAGTCACACCCGGGGCGGCAAACCATTTTTCACAAAGTCATACGCGTATTCTAGTGACCCAGTCATAATTTTTGTGCTGGAACGTTAATATTTTCAGGGGATTTTTATGTTACATCTTTAATAGCGGGGGCTCACCCGAGTCAAGCTGTATAATAACTTCAAATTTTAGCGCGGGTTGCAAACTGTATTCAGATTTATTACAAAAGGGAGCCGCCATAATGCATTTACCGTGGTCATTTATCCCGAAAGTTGCGCTTAAGATATACACTCCTGGAAATGAAAAAAAGAACACATTGACACCGGTGTGTCAGACCCACCATACTTGCTCCGGACACTGCGAGAGGGCTGTACAAGCAATGATCACACGCACGGCACAGCGGACACACCAGGAACCGCGGTGTTGGCCGTCGAATGGCGCTAGCTGCGCAGCATTTGTGCACCGCCGCCGTCAGTGTCAGCCAGTTTGCCGTGGCATACGGAGCTCCATCGCAGTCTTTAACACTGGTAGCATGCCGCGACAGCGTGGACGTGAACCGTATGTGCAGTTGACGGACTGTGAGCGAGGGCGTATAGTGGGCATGCGGGAGGCCGGGTGGACGTACCGCCGAATTGCTCAACACGTGGGGCGTGAGGTCTCCACAGTACATCGATGTTGTCGCCAGTGGTCGGCGGAAGGTGCACGTGCCCGTCGACCTGGGACCGGACCGCAGCGACGCACGGATGCACGCCAAGACCGTAGGATCCTACGCAGTGCCGTAGGGGACCGCACCGCCACTTCCCAGCAAATTAGGGACACTGTTGCTCCTGGGGTATCGGCGAGGACCATTCGCAACCGTCTCCATGAAGCTGGGCTACGGTTCCGCACACCGTTAGGCCGTCTTCCGCTCACGCCCCAACATCGTGCAGCCCGCCTCCAGTGGTGTCGCGACAGGCGTGAATGGAGGGACGAATGGAGACGTGTCGTCTTCAGCGATGAGAGTCGCTTCTGCCTTGGTGCCAATGATGGTCGTATGCGTGTTTGGCGCCGTGCAGGTGAGCGCCACAATCAGGACTGCATACGACCGAGGCACACAGGGCCAACACCCGGCATCATGGTGTGGGGAGCGATCTCCTACACTGGCCGTACACCACTGGTGATCGTCGAGGGGACACTGAATAGTGCACGGTACATCCAAACCGTCATCGAACCCATCGTTCTACCATTCCTAGACCGGCAAGGGAACTTGCTGTTCCAACAGGACAATGCACGTCCGCATGTATCCCGTGCCACCCAACGTGCTCTAGAAGGTGTAAGTCAACTACCCTGGCCAGCAAGATCTCCGGATCTGTCCCCCATTGAGCATGTTTGGGACTGGATGAAGCGTCGTCTCACGCGGTCTGCACGTCCAGCACGAACGCTGGTCCAACTGAGGCGCCAGGTGGAAATGGCATGGCAAGCCGTTCCACAGGACTACATCCAGCATCTCTACGATCGTCTCCATGGGAGAATAGCAGCCTGCATTGCTGCGAAAGGTGGATATACACTGTACTAGTGCCGACATTGTGCATGCTCTGTTGCCTGTGTCTATGTGCCTGTGGTTCTGTCAGTGTGATCATGTGATGTATCTGACCCCAGGAATGTGTCAATAAAGTTTCCCCTTCCTGGGACAATGAATTCACGGTGTTCTTATTTTAATTTCCAGGAGTGTATAACTCATCGGCAAAGGTATGAAGTGTGATCCACGGTCTACTACAATCTTGCAGAAACATCGAAAATACAACTGGATACTGCTAAGAAACACTCCACCGATAATATAGAAGCCGCAACACATTTTTCTTAGTCTTACGCTGTGATATTGGCGTAAAACTGAAACTAGTATTGTAATATTAATCACAAGATTCATCGCTGTATGTGACTGGCAAGAGCCCATTTGTTGTTACTTTAAATACTTGTTACGGTTTTCCCACAATGCTCGTCATTGAAGGCGCGTTCCTCATTAGTAATCCATTAGTTATTCAGGAGTGAGAACTAGAACTCATCTTGCATAAAATGCTTCAATTGTATTATATAAACGCTGTAAGAGATCTGTGTCGTGTATGCGCTTTGTCCCGTTGCCAGAAGCTGCGAAAAAGTGCAGTGGCTGTACGGTTCACACGCCCTACTTCGTTCCTGTTTGCGATACGTGCGCGGCATGAAGCTGAACACCGACACCGGAGAGAATATGAAACACCGCGGGACTCATCCAGTGAGCGCTGTGCCTCTCCGCAGGCATGTGACCTTCCTATCGATAACATTATTCTAGTTGGCCATGCAAATCAATTTCGACAGAAAAATGCTCCAACTTTGCGATGGATCATTTCCTTTTCTGTTTCTGATCTGGCTGCGGGTAGCAAGGTGGACAGATTGGCAGCTTGAGGGCAAACTTAACGCATCTCAGGATGAAGTTTAGGTATGTTTCTTCCTCAATACTACACCTTCTGCTCGGTGGAGAGACAACATAACTTTTACACCTGAGAACGGATAACATGAGTAACCTAATAACGTTGTAAAGATGATAGCTGAACATCACCCTGTAAGCGTTGTACAGCTGTACTAAGCCTGAGAACGAACGAACTTGTTCTGGGCAGGGAACGTACTGCGTTGATTTGTTAATGTACCAAGGCTGTCCAGTCATATATATAAGCTGTATCCTGTGTCTTAGATCTGAATGCGCTTTCATAAGCTGTATCCTCTATCTTCGATGTGGTTGAGAGTGACGGTTTGCAGTTCTTGTTATTTATTTTACCTCGTTGAAATTGCGCTACGCAATAAAAAAAAATCTACATCGCAAGCTGTTGCTACATTGGTTTTCGCGCTTGATATTTACCGAAAAAATCCTTTCGGACATAGTGCCGCGTCATACCGCAGAATAAATAAAATACAAGGAGACATTTGAAACGCCCTTTAGTTGCCATCTTTCGTGGCCTTAGACTCCTGCTTCTTTAGGTGACTTGATGCCTTAATGGCGTCTAAATTCGGTTGCATCTGATTACCTGCTTCATTGTTCCCAGACGACACCAGACATCTAATCATCATCATTTCATCCCCATCGACACGCAGGTCACCGACGTGGCATCAAATCGAAAGACTTGCACCCGGCGAACGGTCTACCGGACGGGAGGCCGTAGTCACACGACATTTATTTACCAGACATCAAGATGTGTCCAAAGACGGATCTGAAGAATGGGGGGAGCAGAGGTCACAAAATGTACGGAAGAAGAAAGCTAGGAGACGATCGCACTATGAGTCGGCTAAGCAGACACGATGTTTTCAAATTAAGTTACATATTTGCTATTTTTGTATCATTTGTTGCGTCCTTTTCGTGAAACTAACATTGGATTCGACACGCAATCAACTACAAAATCAAGAAATACGTAATTACTTTTATCAACAATCAAATTTTTAACGCAATTGTGATCAAATCTGATCAAAAATATCTGGGCAGTCCTATGTAATGTGGACCTGACCACTAAATGCCACGAGAGGCGGACTCGCCAGTATATACGGAGGGGGGAAATAATGTAGTGTCTGTACAGAAGCAGTCAGGAGAGCTTAAGTTGGGTCAGGAGAGCTCACTGACTTCGAACGTGGACTAGTCATGGGATGTCAGCTGAGTAACAAATCTATCAAGGACACTTCGGCCGGCCGCTGTAGCCGAGCGGTTCTAGGCGCTTCAGTCCGGAACCGCGCAGCTGCTGCGGTTGCAGGTTCGAATCCTGCCTCGGGCATGGATGTGTGTGATGTCCTTAGGTTAGTTAGGTTTAAGTAGTTCTAAGTCTAGGGGACTGATGAACTCAGATGTTAAGTCCCGTAGTGCTCAGAGCCATTTGAAGGGACACTTCAACCTTGCTAAAGCTGCCCAAGTCTACTGTTTTGCTGATGAGAAGGGTGAAGTCGAAACACGGAGGAACAACCACAGTTACACCAATACCGCGCAGACCGCCTGTACTGACGGACAGGAATCGTCGAGCAATGCGGAGGGTGGTTGTAAAATGTCGCACGCCCTCAGTGGAAGGAATCACCAGTGAGCTCTGCAGTGTTACAAACAGTCCAGGTAGCACAGTGACTGTGCGTGGGGAGTTAGAAGAATGGGGTTCAATGGTCGAGCACTACTCACAAGCTACACACTTTTGTCGTCAATCGTAAGTGACGCTTGAGGTTGTTTAAAAAGTGACGCCATTGGACAGTGGGTGACTGAAACGGGTGATATGGAGTGATGAATGACGCTGCACCCCGCGGCAACACGATGGAAAGGCTTGGGTTTATCGAATTCTTGAAGAACGTTACCTTCCCTCATATGTAGTGCCAACAGCGAAGTACAGAGAAGGTTGTGTTACAGTACAGAGGTGTTTTTCGTAGGGTATGAACGCATTTTGCAGCACTGTGTAGCGCTTACAGTAGAGGAACAGTTCGTAGAGGATGACAGTTTGGATCAGCATGACAATGCACCGTGTTATAAAGTAGCATCTGTGAAGCAATGGTTTGCGGTCAATAACATTCTTGAAATGGACTGCCCTGCTTGTAGTTCCAACCTGAACCCAATGGAACACCTTGAGGATGAGTTGGAACGTTCAGTCCGCTCCAGACCCGAAGCGTCCAGTTTCACTGACATTCCTGGACAGGTATTCAGACAACTGACTGAATGTGTCTTCAGCAAAGGTCAAGCCGTCATAAGGCGAAGGGTGGACATATGTACATATCTACACCTACATCTACGTGATTACTCTGATATTCACAATAAAATGCCTGGCAGAGGGTTCAATGAACCACCTTCAAGCTGTCTCTCTACCGTTCCACTCTCGAACGGCACGCGGGAAAAATCGAGCACTTAAATTTTTCTGTGCGAGCCCTGATTTCTCTTATTTTATCGTGATGATCATTTCTCCCTATGTACGTGGGTGCCAATAGAATGTTTTCGCAATCGGAGGAGAAAACTGGTGATTGAAATTTCCTGAGAAGATTCCGTCACAACGAAAAACGCATTTGTTTTACTGATTGCCACTCCAATTCACGTATCTTGTGTGTGACACTATCTCCCCTATTTCGCGATAATACAAAACGAGTTGCCCTTCTTCGTACTTTTTCAATGTCATCCGTCAGTCCCACCTGATGCGGATCCCACACCGCACAGCAATATTTCGGAATAGAGCGGACAAGCGTGGTGTAAGCAGTCTCTTTAGTAGACCTGTTGCACCTTCTAAGTGTTCTGCCAATGAATCACAGTCTTTGGTTTGCTCTACCCACAATATTATCTATGTGATCTTTCCAATTTAGGTTATTTGTAATTGTAACCCTTAAGTATTTAGTTGAATTTACAGCTTTCAGATTTGTGTGACTTACCGCGTAATCGAAATTTAGCTGATTTCTTTTAGTGCTCATGTGAATAACTTCACGCTTTTCCTTATACCAGGGTCAAAAATGGTTCAAATGGCTCTGAGCACTATGGGACTTAACATCTGTGGTCGTCAGTCCCCTAGAACTTAGAACTACTTATACCTAACTAACCTAAGGACATCACACACATCGATGCCCGAGGCAGGATTCGAACCTGCGACCGTAGCGGTCACGCGGTTCCAGACTGAAGCGTCTAGGGCCACTCGGCCACACCGGCCGGCCTTATTTAGGGTCAATTGACACTTTTCGCACCATACAGATATATTATCTAAATCATTTTGCAAGACGTTTTGATCATCTGATGACTTTACAAGACGGTAAATGACAGCATCATCTGCAAACAATATAAGACGGCTACTAAGATTGTCTCCTATGTCGTTAACATAGATCAGGAACATATCCCTTTTAATGTTCACTAATAGACGTCCAGATATTTTGGATCATCTAGTGTATGTATAATCTTATCAGCTAAATGAATAAATTTAAAAAACACTCAGAACTTTTAATTTTGCAGCATCAGCTCGCAAGTGGGGAAGAATTTTATTTTATTAAACGATATACGGCTTCACGTACTGATACTCATCAGGTGGTCGTGCTTTGAATAATCTGAAAACGAACGAGAATATTTGAAAACTGTTGCGTGTCTAAAACGTACAAGTATTTCCACACATGGGGCCGGTTCCTGTTAGAACAGCCGCACTTGTGACTGAGCCGAGCCCTCGCCCTGAGTTTACGAGGCTACCAGCAGGCAGTGGAACGCAGATGGCGTTTCCTGGCCAGATGCTGGCAGGGCGGCCTGAGCGTCAACACAAGAGCGGCACGCGACCTCTGGAGGCCGGAATGGCGAGGCGCTGGAATGTCGCTGTCCGGACCGGTAGCTCCGGTGGAGGGGGGAGTGGGTAGGGGAGGGGAGGGGCGAGTGGGAGGGCCAGTCGGCCGCCCCACGCGCCGGTGCACAGTTCGAGGCTGCCTACGTGCACGTCCTGCTTATGCCTTCTCTTATCTCCGCCCTAAAAGGCCGCATACACAGTCCCATCGCGTGTGTGGGATGTACGGCGCACTGAACGATTATTACGAACCTATCCAGTGAACGCATTTCGTAGCGAGATCTTTAAAAGACACCAGAGACTATAAACTAGTGCGGCAGAGGAATTCGATCTATTTCGCCATGTTCATATTTCACGTTTAAGAACAATGTAACAGTATCCGGGAAGCAACCACAAGACCCAAAAAAGCGATCTCACTACTATCCATATTCCACAGCACGGTCGTAATTGAGGTTAATTTAATTTTACTATCCCACCAGCTGTGCTCCTCTGATCACCGTCTGTCCCTGCAGTACAGTGGTCAGGAAGAAGCAATGGCCATCACAGACTTATGCACCAAAAAACAAGAACGTATTGCACTGCTTTGAAAACGAACACAGTGACAATTTCGTAACTGGTGACGTAGAAGCAGTGTAAACCTCGCACGTTGCTGCAGGGAGCACGAGATTTCATCGTCATTTTCCCCTTTTGTTTTCGCCATTTGAGTTGGGGCTCTACAGATTACTAGTCAACAATGAGTATAATTTTCAGTGCTCAGATCTTGTTCTCTCGCTACCAGTATCTCTCGAGACCATCAGTAAATGCTTTTTATCGTTTCTCTCTATCTGAGTTCTGATCGCACTTTGAAACCTTGGTAGATCGGTATATGAATCTGTTTTCCGGAAGACCAGTCCATTCTGAGGTATTTATTATTTTGATGGTTTTTTGTATTTACTCTGAGCGGTCGTGGTGGTCTAGCGGTTAGAGCACGAGATTCCGACCCTGGAGGTCCCAGGTTCAAATCCATATAGGAAGCCCTCTAGCATGGCACCAGGTTCACTCAGATGAGTACCGGCGATCTTTCCTGGAAGTAAAAGACCACCGGGGCGATGGGCCCGTCATCCTAGCACCTCCTATTGCTGCTACGGAGAAAGACCGCACTAACCAATAGCCTAGTCACTGGCTCGTGCAACATGCTTTACTTTCCTTATTTATTTTGTTCTGCACGTTACTGCTTAACGACGTATTTTTTACTTCCATGTCTGGATGAACATGCATTGCTGACGATAGACAACCGTCCGAAATTACTTCGCAGTCCCTTCAACTGTGTTAAGTATAGATGTACTACCTGTTGGTGACGTATGTAAATTTCTGCCGGACACTGGCCCGAACACGGATTTTCCGCTTAACACGAGCGGTCACCTTAAACATTAGGCTATCCATGCATGTCTCCCTATCGACCCAAACTTCCGTTTGTCACACGGTCTACATCCCCATACCATAGTATCCCCTACATTCATCACGTAATGCTCGCAGCTACGCTCTTCATTCCCTCAATAGTGAGAATGGATGCAAATCTAACATGCCGAGGGGGCAAAAGACGATAACAGCAACGATCTCGATTTCTCATAGTCTCTTTCTCACTGGTGCTGCCAGCATTAAGTGATGAATGTACGGGGACTGTGGCACAGGAATGTAGACAGAGTGACGTATGGAAGTTTGGGTCAGATCGGGAAGCATACAAGGATAGTCTAATGGATAAGTTGACCGTTCGTGATAGGAGGGAAATCCGGGTTCGAGTCCCAGCCCAGCACAAATTTTCACGTGTCACCAATAGATAGTACCTCTAATACAACTGAAGCCAAGTTACATTCAGCGAATTTATTTCGAAGTAATAAAGTGTTTATTTTCGCAACCCGTTTAAGTTATTTTGCCATTTTCAAGTGATCACATGCAGTTATCACAAATTAATTGTCAGTTATAACAGCTCAAGTGGCAAAAATATTTGTGACAGTAAATATATTGGTATGCTGCCGGAGATGCTACTGAAACGCTTCTACGTTTTCTTCTCTGTGGGCTTATAAATTTCCAGATCGCATTAGACAGTCATCGGCCGTTTGGGGATGTCCATTAATTATGTGCGTTTTTTTTTTTAATTTGGACCCTTTCCCCCGTTTTGTAAGAGTGGTCGAATCCCCCCTCCCTCCCCACCACTTGAGGTTAACCGCACAATCGGGTAAACACACGACGTAAAAATTATTTTTCTTTGTTTTAATCACTGACTGAAACACGTTAACAAACCAAGTTTTATTTATAAAGTGTATTAAACAGTTTTTTAACAAACAGTATTTACCATTTTGACGAATCCTAAAAGATTTAACTTTTATTGGTGTATTTGTTACACATTAAATGTCATTGAACCCTTATTTACTTTGCAAATGAATCACAACATTGTTTGTACCGTCCTTTGAACCTTAGATTACGTGTCTTTTTCAGTCTCTTGATTAACATGATTATTAAGAGAATTCTTGTCGGTAAACTTCAGCTTAGCTTCCTTCCACAAATATTGTAACTTCTTGCTCGCATGCGTGCTTGGACTTTGTCAGTATGCCACTTAACATATGCATTGTAAAAGTTTTGATACAAATTCATGATGGACACGACAATATCAGCTTTATATGCGTTGCAGAATACCACGAATGATTCACTGACATGGAGTTATTTCGACCGGCGCGGCAGAGAACTCCCCAAATGAAATCTAACGTTTGGGTGGCACCTGTTTCAAGTTAGGGAATACTGGTGCGAGTACACGTGCAAAACGTTCAGTTGAGAAAGGTCATAACGATTGGTAGACACTTTAAAATTGTCTATGCTCGGGATTAGTTACACAGAACAAAGTGTTATCCGTTATAATAACATATATTCTACGTATATTCTCTGAACTAACAAAACTAACGCGAGATTTTCATTGACCTCCTCCCCCCTCCCACACACTATCCCATTTCGAGCTCATGTAACTGATGGACGTCCCGTTACGAGTACGTGGCCTCCTCTCGATATCCAAATATGTAACTGCTTCCACTTTGCCGTACAAATCTCGTTAGACGTATCTCAATTTAACCCACTTATTGTCAGAAATCTCTCTTTCTATCCTACATTTTATTTATACAAGACGGATAACGTCAACTACAAGTCAGTCTTCTACACATATAATCCTTCTAGTTTGCTAATCATGTTACACTGCTTGAACTTGGCTCCAGTACTCTGTATATTCTTAGCACCGAATTTATTCTGTGTAGTGTTCGACTGCCAGGATTGTGGACCACTTCGCGAGAGCTACTATTCTTTATTTTTGTATATAAAGTTGAACTATCAGTTATAAGAGCTGCTCCTTCTCGATAATTGAGGAACATAGAATGACACGGAACTCTTCGTGTATTTCCTTGCATCCGGCGATACTTGACATTTTTCAGATGTATGTTCCCTAAGAACTAACTTACGTAGCCGTCGTCGCTAAATCGTGAGGTGAGGAGGTGTTATGTACCCGTAGGCAGCCCTTTCCAATTCCGGCACTCGAGTAAATCTCTATGATAATTTGACTGTAACGACAGTTCGAAACCATTCCACACTGACTTACGGAACGTGGGAACAACGTTCTTCTAGGGTACTGGACTGTCAGACAGAATCAGTACCAGGAGGTGCCATCTATACTAGCGAGGTAGTGCATGTCCCCCGCTGGCTTCTAAAGTCACACTTCTTTTCACTCTGTCGCAGGTCAATCAGTGTCATATCGTCAAAAAGCACTAAGCACAATGAAATAAAAAATATATATATACGCGTTTTTGTTCTCTGCTGGTTTGTTAGTGACTAGCCTATAACTGAAATTATGGAATATATTTTTACAAATGTAACCTATCAGACTTTTAGTCTTCAATTAATGACGCAGCTAGGCACGCACAATGTTCTACGTAACTATCCTGACGAACAATATTACTTTCTTTTAAACATACTCACACGTGCTACTGCTCTGCGCTAGTACCATCAAAGTAGTATATCACCCACTGACGAAAACTAAACAACAGTCGCTATACACGTGCCCTCTATGTAACGTGAGTCGCAGATTGCAGGAGGGAAGAGCGAAGCACGAGCTGGAAGCGAAAATCCCAATTGTTACACATTGGTAACATGCTAGTGGCATCAAAGTGAACCCTTTCAGGACACTGTTTATTCTACACTGCTACACATTATAATAGCAATTCGGCGTCAAAAAAGTAATGAAATAGCTGATTAAATCACGTCGAAAAAAATAAGTAACTTGACAGTATTAAGTGGTTTCCGACAATTAACGGACAGGTCTGAAGACTTTTTAACATACGAAGAACACCTGTCAACAACTAAATGCTCATCAGTCAGCGTGTAACTAACAATGAATTGCTTGGCGGCCGCCTGTTCTTTCCAGTCATGTTAACCGAAGCCCCGTCGTGTTCCTGAGATCACTCCGCCATCTCTGGGCGATGCTACGAACTTCGTGCTCACGGAGGCGCGCATTTTAAAAAACGCCACAAGCGTGGACGGTGGCGAACGGACGTGTACAGAGCCACTGGATAAGGAATTGCGTATACGTAAAAATCCCTAACAACAAGTCAGTCATCGGTAATATAGCTGCTTGTGCTAGAGTCCCTGACAACTTTTACGAGAAAACACTGACAAACGAAGAAGAAAACATAAAACCTAAAATATTATGTCCCAACGACAAAAACATAAGAGAACGTTGTGGAAAATGATAAAGTATGATAATATATATTCCATCAGCACCAAAATGTAATATCTTGTTGTTGTTGTGGTCGTTAGTCCAAAGACTGGTTTAATGCAGCTTTCCATGCTACTCTATTCTGTGTAAGCGTCTTCGCCTCCAAGTAACTACTGCAACCTACATCTTTCTGAATCTGCTTAATGTATTCACTCTTGGTCTCCCTCTACAGTTTTTACCGCACACGCTTCCCACCGGTAATAAACTGGCGATCTCTTGATACCTCAGAATGTGTCCTACGAAACGATCCCTTCTTCTAGTCAGGTTGTGCCACAAATTTCTCTTCTCCACAGTTCTATTCAGTACCTCCTCATTACTTACGCGATCTACTCATCTAATCTTCAGTCTACAAAGTGAAAATTAGAAGTGCTATTTTGGAACACTTTGTTTTATGAAGAGCAGGCGGAATGATATTGAAACAGAAGCAGAGGATTTGGTAAGAAGCGAGAAAAAGGTTTGGGACACCGAACAGTGACTTTGAAAGAGGGGTAAAAGGTCTAGAATTCAAGAAAAAGCCACTGCACATAAAGACACGTCAGCGGTTCTGATGAAGGAAACGGAGGAAACTCGGCTAGTAAAGATAGCTAACTCCTAGAAGGTATAAGAAACTCGAAAGTAATCTGAAGAAATCATTCCCACAAGGCATTGCAGTGATCTGATGACACTACAGATGCCTAAATAATAGTTGACTGGGGAAGGATTTGAACTAAACTTCTCCACGTAACGCGCCTAACGTTTCCCAATGACCGTCCTGATTCATTTTACGAATTCAGAACAAAAGATAAAATCAATTGCTATTAAGGGAAAATACCCTCTACGGTCAAAGTTTGAGACAAATAACAGAATAACAGAACTGGTCAACCACTTAAGTAATTAGGTTGCAACGTCACGTGTATAACGATGGCAGAAGAAATTAGCACAGTTTGGGAAACTGTGGAACAGATACCTAAAAAATAAAACGAGGAAATAATCAGGACTGAAAATTCTGGAAGACAATGGCAGTTCCAATGCTTGTTTACGAAAGTAAATCGTGGATCATAAATAAACGCCCAAGTGGTCTCATACAAGCGACTTTGAAATTCGGAAATTAGGGAAGAACTGAATGAGTGGAGAAAGTCGAGAAAACGAGACTGGATTTTCGATTTTCGGCGAGAAGAAAATAAATAAATACAAGACGTGCACCAGCCATCTGCTGAGTTCTAGCGCGACCTGTTCGTTGGCAGTGCACACGAACCGGAGTTTTCCCTAGGTCGTTGAGGCGTATTCGACTGTAAGCTCGATTTCACCACTACTAACAGCAATGCTATGACTGGCTTGCCTGTTTTTCCCTGAATTTGTATTTCATAACCATTGTGTCATAAGGTCCGCAGCTGTATGAAACACCTTCCTTCACTCAAGTGGTTGAAAAAACGAACTACGAACATCTAGATAAACAATGTGCTTTAAAATGTTTAAAGATAAAAGGTGTTCATTTATATTTAGACGCAAATCAGATGATTTACAATGACCTTAATGAAAACAAGACGATGTTGTTACTTACAAGATTTGACAGTAATAATGGTTGGTCGTACAGGATTTTTTATGAAAAACCTGACCATGGGATGTAAATTTTTGAAAAAAATGTGGCAAGAAGAAACGATTTGGGTGGTTGAATATGAAAGAACAGTGACGTGGGTAGCCCAGCTTGGGGCTGTGCGTCCGATCGAGAGATTCCGGAAGTGGGATTAGTGGCGTGAGAGTTTAATACGGATCCCGAACCCCAGACTGAAGTGAACTGACTTCTTTCGAAGAGGCTATCAGTGTTTGCCTAACTGGCTTAACGTAACACAACAAGGTGGTAGAATTACCGGTGTTAGCCGTTCTAGAGATTTGGTCCGCTTAGAATCACACAGTAATCCTCTGCAAGGTCCGGGAATGGTGTAAGTAGGCTGTTTAGGTTTTCTTATTGGTAACGCCACGTAGCGCTCTGTATGAAAATCACTGGCTGTGCTGTGTGCAGTCTGTGGCTAGTTTGCATTGTTGTCTGCCATTGTAGTGTTGGGCAGCTGGATGAACAGCGCATAGCGTTTGGCAGTTGGAGGTGAGCCGCCAGCAGTGGTGGATGTGGGGAGAGAAATGGCGGATTTTGAAATTTGTAAGACTGGATGTCATGAACTGCTATGTATATTATGATTTTTCAACACTATTAAGGTAAATACATTGTTTGTTCTCTATTAAAATCTTTCATTTGCTAACTATGCCTATCAGTAGTTAGTGCCTTCCGTAGTTTGAATCTTTTATTTAGCTGGCAGTAGTGGCGCTCGCTGTATTGCAGTAGGTCGAGTAACGAAGATTTTTGTGAGGTAAGTGATTTGTGAAACGTATAGGTTAATTTAGTCAGGGCCATTCTCTTGTAGGGATTACTGAAAGTCAGATTGCATTGCGCTAAAAAAAATTATTGTGTGTCAGTTTAAACACAGTCATGTATAATTGTTCAAAGGGGACGTTTCATATGTCGACCCTTAGCCGAGGATACCTCACTGGAATATTCTGATTTTTTCTTGTAGTTTGTGTAATTAGTGTAGATTTTGTTTATTGCTAGCGCATAATTGTAGAGAGAATCTCCTTTGTAGTTGCAGTTGTACAGTAAAATAGTTGTGACATGTATGTAGATTTGCACCAACTATTTCGCACCTGCGCTTGCAATTAACGAGATATTATTTTCAATGCTATGTTAATGTGTTTTCCTATTTTGCTCTTCAAATTGTAGTTTTCTGTGTTGTCATGTGAAATATTGTGACAATAATGGCGTGTGAAAAACGTAATACTAGGCTCCAAAGTAAACTGAGAAATGACAATGAAGACGAAAGCAGTGTGTTAGCTCCACCGTGTAATGAATTAACTAATGTTCAACATAGTAATTTGGAGGGAAATGGAGCGGGCGGCAAACAATGGTGTAGGCAGTGAAACAATTAGTGAACAGGGAAGCATTATCGATCGATCGCTCGGCAACAGCTCGCCTCAGGAATCCGAAATGACAGGACACAATTTTGCAAATACTGTAGATTCAGGTTTTGCGTCCTCACCGTTTTCTCATATAAGTCAAGACACATTTTCTGCTTGTCAAAATGTGAATGTTGCCGGTGCAAATGCACTGCCGAAAAGCGAAGAGGAACAGATTCCAGACACTAATGCATTGTTATTACAGTTAATGCAACAAATGGGACAAAGGCTACAAAAGTTAGACACAACGCTCGAACAAAATCAGAAACAAATGGGGCAAAACCTTCAAAAGTTAGACACAATGGAACAAAATCTTCAAAAGTTAGACATAATGGAACAACACCAGAGACAAACACAGCAACAGTTAGACACAATGGAACAAAATCAGAGACAAACACAGCAAAAGCTTCAAAAGTTAGACACCACACTTGAACAAACACGTGAAGATTTAACTACTGAGTTACATAACATTGAATCGAAATGTCAAAAAGTCTGTAATGACGTAACAACACAAATTTGTGAGCATTTTCAACCTATTTTTTTGTGGCATGAAAATGCATTACAGAATCACGAAGCAGCCATAAAAGAACTGCAAACCATTGTTCATGAAAATCACAACACCTTGCAAGCTAAAATTGACTCAGTTGCATCTACCGATTCGGTTACGCAACTCGCAAAAACCCAGGAAAACTTAAAGGACACAGTAGATACTCTGAAACTTGGTTCAGAAAAACACACGAAGGAAATAAGTACACTATTGGAGAAAGTAGCCAAACTTTCGGATCAGTTCACTAACTTATCTACAAAGGTAGATGATGATCTGAATGACACAAGACCTGTAGCCATCACTGGCACAGAAGAATATGAACAAATTAAGAAATTCAAACAAAATCAGAATCAAATTAATACGCAACACAAAAGAGAAATCCGGGAAGTACAAGATCTGTTGGCACAAGTAATACAAAAATTTCATATTTCAGAGGACACTCGCGCTCCAGTACGGGAAGAGGGACATAGAAATACGGAACAACCACAAAATAATAACACAGGTCATTTCGGAAATTATGAAAGAAATTGGCAAGATGCATCGAATTTTGAAATGGAACCGCCGAAACGACGTAACAACGACCGATATGCGACTCACCGACATGATGATTTTGACTATAAGCTGTTCATTACTACACGTAAATTCAAAACATTTAAGAATTCTGGCAACGACATTCATCCACAAGCATAGCTCCATCAATTCTCTTATTGTTTTCCTCCCAACTGGTCGTTAGAACACAGATTAGAATTTATGTGTGGCTACTTAGAGAATGAACCAGCTGTAAGAATGCGATCAGTCATTCACGATTGTCACAGTGAAGGAGAACTTTATCATGCCTTCCTCTCAGCATATTGGTCTCAAGCTACACAAGACCGAGTAAAACATACCATCGTAATGATGAAACATTTCGAACAATCTGAATTTTCCAGTCTTGTGAAATATTTTGAAGACATGTTGCACATGAATCAGTACCTGTCAAACCCATACAGCCCCTCAGAACTCATCCGCATTTGCTTAATGAAATTGCCTGAACATTTAAGAAATATTATTTTGGCAGGGCGTTGCAAAGACGACATTGAAGCATTTCAGGGACTGTTACATGAATTAGAAATTGACACTGACAATCGCGGAACGTGAAAACAGGAACACAACAATTACAGGTCACATCCGTCGCAATTCCGTGACGACAGAAACAATAACTGGACACGACAAGTCTATTCTTACAACGTAAATCGTGACCAAAACAGACACTACCCGCATGACAACCACTGGCAGCGTAATAGTTACAGAGAAAGATCGCATTTCCGTAGTAATGAATATGACAGAGACAATCATAGAAACAGACAATTTGGCAACCAGAACTATTATTATCATGGGAAACAGAATAACTTTAGACGCAACGGTCCAGCGCGCAGTTACGATTCAGGGAGAAATTCTCCACCATGTGACCGACAAGAAAGAAACTATGGAATCTACCGACATGACGACAGACGATATGATCAT
This sequence comes from Schistocerca americana, assembly GCF_021461395.2. Taxonomy (NCBI): domain Eukaryota; kingdom Metazoa; phylum Arthropoda; class Insecta; order Orthoptera; family Acrididae; genus Schistocerca; species Schistocerca americana. Next base: position 853,508,886 of record NC_060119.1, read on the forward strand.
AACGACAGACCTGAATTGCATCAGAACTGGCGGGATTGAAACAGAGGGGGGCCCTCTTGACAAGGTGAATTTGTAGAAGTTAGGTCTCCAAACCCTAATAACGACGCGTGCCAACAAAGAAACAGACAATGACTCGCACCGGCAGGCAGCCATGTGCGCCGCTGGGCTTGAGAAAAATAACATAAGCTAACCTTGAGAAAAATTCCAGTGTTTCTTACCGACGTAACCACATGATAATTGCGTCGAAGTTGAAACACTGCGTACTAGAAAGAGTAAAGGTTTACACCACATTTCACATGTAAAATCATTTATTGAGAGATAATCTGCTTTTTAACTTAGTTTTGGCTGTAAAATTTTTCACTTCACGCTACTAGTACAATTTGTCAGACTTAGAATCCGTTAACATGCAACAATGTCTGAAGTTAAATGCCGGCCGCAGTGGCCGTGTAGTTCTAGGCGCTCCAGTCCGGAGCCGCGCTGCTGCTACGGTCGCAGGTTCGAATCCTGCCTCGGGCATGGGTGTGTGTGATGTCCTTAGGTTAGTTAGGTTTAAGTAGTTCTTAGTTCTAGGGGACTAATGACCACAGCAGTTGAGTCCCATAGTGCTCAGAGCCATTTTTAAAGTTAAATATCCAGTCAAGAACCAAGAGAACTTATTTAAACAGAAATTACCACTGCATTGTGATAGTGAACAGAGGACACAGTGTTACTGTGTGTGTACATTCTTGCTTGTTAGTTGCACGATCACATAACGACTATAAGGCTCACAGAACATATACCGGCACTGCTAATGAGATTTACATGCAACATTTTGGTTTACTTGAAAATACATTCCGGATTTAAAGTACTTTCTGTGGGATACCAGACGACACAGTGGTTAGTTTATGTGACAACTACATGGTTTTATCACGACGCTAGTAATGAGTGACAATTTACAATGTTGCTTTTGCGGTGTTTCTGTTTTATATCTGCACAGTTTTTCTGCATTATTCTGGAAAGTAAAACATGTTTTAGTAGTAACTTTAGTGGTATAGCAACAATGAGACAGCCTTTTTTGTGGCACAACAATACGTTACTGTACAGTACTTTCTTCATCACGCCAATAAGCATAATAACTACGATATCTATAAGCAAAGCATTTCACTTTTGTTTATCATGAGGTAAGTACATTGACTTCTGCAGAACTTAGCTTTCGGAGGATGATACCTATGACACTTCCACAGAGATTATGTTGCAACAAGACGCACAGTTTAGCGCTACAGTACACGTATTTGAGTGATTAATTTTATACTTAAAACATTTATTTTTAAAGATTTTTGAATTACGAAGAAAATTTTCCGTGATATATTTCATTCCATTGCTGTAATCTGTAACACCAGAGGGTATAATTACATTAATCCTCAGGGGGGTACACACTTACTTTGTGTACCATGTGTTTGGCAAGCACAAGGAGCCCTAGCTAATATGGTATTTGCTTACACAACTTTATACATCGGTACCATATTTCTCTAACACATAATTACACAGCTATCTGATCATTTAACTGAGAGAGATAAACATTTTTTTTTTACTACATCAGTGACATGTTTACGCAATTACACAGTTGGGTAACTTCACACTTATGAAATTGTATTTTGTCTGTACTTTGTGAACTGTTCATATTTTTTTGGAACCATTGTGATACTATGAGAGCTTTGAATGATGTATTTCGTAAGGGAGCATGATTTTTAAAGTACGTTTGAGGTAGATGACACTATTGAAATGAGCAGAGGATTTTTTTTAGGTTTTGACATTATTGCAGAAAGCTACGCCTTTTTTGAGATTTGGCTGAGGTTTTATGATGTTATGATGATGATGTGTATTACGCTGTTGCGGTATGTTAATGATCAATAAGCTGATGCTATATGAGGAATTTGATTATGCTACGTATTTATTATGATGAAATATTGAAGAAGTGTCAACGACTTGTGAAAAAGAATGTTGGAAACCAAGAATCGTACTTTAAGAGTTATGAAATGTGTCTAAATGCATGAATGTATCACAATGCCGACGAATATTTTTTGGACACTGTTATATTTATAGGATTTTGTTTCTACAGATTTGCAACGCAAATTCTCGAACCGTGAAATTTTTATATGAGACTGTCACAGTAGTGCAAACTGGTGTCATAAATATTTCGGCAAGAAAGCCAAGTGACCTTGACGTAATGCGTCTTGAGCAGCCAGCTGTGTCAGATGCCTGGAGAAAAAGCCATTAGTGTGTGCCTTTTCAGAGGCACAGGGGAAAAAAAAAAAAAAAAAAAAAAAAAAAAACCAGGGAGGCCATTATCCTCGCTATTGACATTCCTTTGTAGAAAGCATCGTAAATACGACACCCTCAAACTTGAAAACATGATTTGTAGAGTTCTTAATTTATGATATTTACTGAAATGAAATGATAAGAAACATTTCATGTCAATTGTCTTGCTAGTTGAAAGATTGTTTACTGCATTACGAAATGCCATATGGCTAGTGAATGACGTTTCATGCCTTGCTTTGCCTATTTTGTTTAATATCTAGTTCCTAGCTGCACTCCAGCATTGGTTAAAATAAAATTTTATAGATGTACTAATATAAATATTTTATGCCTACGGATCCAGTAAAAAATAACTTTATGATGGATGTATTCCAAAAAAATGAGGGAGCACAAAAAGACATTTCCACTTCACAGGAATTGCATACATAATTTTTGTCAGTGACTTAGTAACTTGTCTGCTAGAGCAAGTTACAGTGATGCAACACTCTAGTGTTAAGATGTGACATAGGTATTAAACATGGCCATTTTTACTGTAATATTTTTTCTGCTTGAGCTTTCTCATGTTTAGATATAAGTTATTGCATTTGCTGTGGCTGTTTGCCAGGCATAGTGCTACTAAATTTCACTTTACATTACTCTGTTAAGCCAGTTTTACTACGGATTTATTTTTCTTGTTTGCTGCACAGTGCCTTATATTAGTTGTAATATTGCAATTGTTTTTCCAATTTGAATTTTTTTATTGATGTTTGTGTTAATTGTTTTGTACTGCTGCATTGCCTCGTCCCTTAGTTTAGCATCTGAGCTCAGTAGATTTAAGTTAGCTTAAGATGGGGTAGGCCATATAAGAGAACAAGTTGTGATGAATTGGAAGAAATGCGTTGAGAAGCTATAAGAAAATGGTTTGGCCAAAAAAGTATTTTGAAAGAGGATATGAACAAAAAAGTAGGGTTTAGGGACAACCGGTTTAGGTAGGACTTTCTTGGAAATAAATGATGAGGTAAGATAATGGAAAATAAACAATGAGGTAAGAAATGTGTGAACATATAAATACAGAAAGCATGCTTGGAAAGAATTTTTTTGGTGGAAACAAATGTTGAAATAAGAGGAAAGATATATGGAATGAAGTTTTGGGGTGGACTGCAGTACCAAATGTCACACTGAAAACAAACCCTGTCCTGTATTTTTGTGTTATTACACTATGTGAATTTGTGTTTTTCCTGTCTTTGTGTGTTTAGCTAATAAGATTTATGTTGTAGAATTTTTCAAATACCATGTTATTTTCTTTGTAAAGATGTTTAGACATTATTTATTCTGTTCTGTTATAATGCTCATGTGTGAAGTTGATGTTTCGAAAGTTATTCTGATCTTTTATGTATGTACTCATGTCATAATTCCTGTAACATTGATGTATATGTTATTTCGATTCTTTTGTAAAGCCTGTCCTACAAATGTTATCTGTATTGTTCTGTTCTTTAATGATGTATTTTGTACCTTTGTAATTGTATTCTTATGTTATAAAATTGTAATTGACACTAGTTCATCATATTATTAACTTGTAAGTTCCATTTCACTGCACACGTTTCTGTTGGTCATAGTATATGGACAATATGTGAGAAGTAGGGATTGTTAGTGTTTGTACGTGTGTTAATAATTCAGCGAGGGACTGGATAACAGCATTGTTGGTTCTAAGGGTATTTCAAAAAAAATTTTGTGAGTGCACAAGTGGTGGTTCATGGACTTGTTATATTCTCCGCAAGACTCTTCGATGGTGATTGGGCACCTGCACAGTCGCAACAGATGGCTGCTGGCCGTCTCTACAAGCACTACAGTGGGTCTGAATCTTTGATGATCCACCAATACCATTATTTCTACAAGGACGGCAGTGGGTCTGCACCTCTGGTGGCCCACCAATACCACAATCTCTACCAAGACTATAGTGGGTCTGCTCTGTGATGACCTACCTACCAATACTCTTCAAAATTTCGACTGATTCTGCTGTGGGTTTGCTCTGTTGTGGCCCGTTACCTGTCTGCACGTCTAGAGTCAGCACTGTATTTTCGTTGGAAGGACAACACTACTTCTACAAGACTGCATGGAAATGCACTACTTCTGTGTGCATTTTCTTCTACTGCTCAGACTTTGAGAAAAACACTGCTATTTTACTGTGATGATCGATCAGGACTGTCTTTATGGACTGTGAGAAAATTGTAGCTTTTGACCAACATTGTATCAATAAGTGTGTGCATTTGATTTCTTTGTTATTGTAATCATGAAAAATTTTATCAAATCATTATTGGCCACTGCCCAAAAAACTTGTAAAATTTTTTGTGGGGAGCATGGGGGCTATGTAAGTAGGCTGTTTAGGTTTTCTTATTGGTAACGCCACGTAGCGCTCTGTATGAAAATCACTGGCTGTGCTGTGTGCAGTCTGTGGCTAGTTTGCATTGTTGTCTGCCATTGTAGTGTTGGGCAGCTGGATGTTGACAGCGCATAGCGTTTGGCAGTTGGAGGTGAGCCGCCAGCAGTGGTGGATGTGGGGAGAGAAACGGCGAATTTTGAAATTTGTAAGACTGGATGTCATGAACTGCTATGTATATTATGATTTTTCAACACTATTAAGGTAAATACATTGTTTGTTCTCTATTAAAATCTTTCATTTGTTAACTATGCCTATCAGTAGTTAGTGCCTTCCGTAGTTTGAATCTTTTATTTAGCTGGCAGTAGTGGCGCTCGCTGTATTGCAGTAGTTCGAGTAACGAAGATTTTTGTGAGGTAAGTGATTTGTGAAACGTATAGGTTAATTTAGTCAGGGCCATTCTCTTGTAGGGATTACTGAAAGTCAGATTGCGTTGCGCTAAAAAAAATTATTGTGTGTCAGTTTTAGCACAGTCATGTATAATTGTTCAAAGGGGACGTTTCAATGGATACTAGTACACTGTAGTCTCGAAAGACGCCATCGACGTATGGGAAGAAGTGCAGCATTGTCGGAGGTACCCTACCGCCTGAGAAACCTACGACACTCGTTATAAGTCGTGTGCTTCGTCTCATAACTCGAAAGGTTCAAGTTCGTGCGTGTCAACATGTTGCATACAACACAATTTATTCTGTGGACGCAATCGTCAGGTCAGCGTGGAGTAACAGCGATGACTAGGAACAAAAATACATTCTTTATGCTCACAAACCGTCCAATTACGATCTTTTTGTACTGTCAGACCTACTTTTGAACCAGGTCACGAGCAGGTTTTAAAACTGGTGTTTGCTAAAACAGCCCAAACGTGGCAGTTTGCGCCGCATAATCATCGTCATCATCATCATCATCATCATCATCATCATCATTAAAGTGTTGTCGGTTGAGCGAAATTGTGCTGGCTGACAGTCAGTCAGTCGCTCAAACTGTCCAGAACGTTCTTAAAACCGATGGCGAACAATTGTGACCCAGTGACATGGCGCATTGTCATCCATAAAAACTCCATAGTTGCTTGGGAACATTAAGTCCACGAATTGACTGTAAATGGTCTCCAGGTAGCGAAACGTAGCCATTTCCAGTCAATGGTCGGCTCATTTGGACCATCGGACCCAGTCCATTCAATGTAAACGCACCCACCACCAGTTTGCGCAGCGCCTTGTTGGCAACTTGGGTGCATGGTTTCGCGGGGTCTGCGCCCCAGTCGAATCTTACCAGCAGCTCCTACCAGCTGAATTCGGGACTTACCTGACCAGGCCACGGCTTTCCAGTCATCTATGGCCCAACTGAGAAGGTCACAAGCCCAGGGGAGACGCTGCAGGCGATGTCGTGCTGTTCGCAAAGGGCCTCGCTTCAGTCGTCTGCCGCCATAGCCCCTTAACGCCAGAAGTCGCTGCACTGTCCTAAAGGATACGTTCGTGGCATGGTCCACATCGTTTTCTGCTTATTTCACGCAGTGTTGCTTGTCTGTTAGCACTGACAACTCTACACACACGTCGCTGCTCTCGATCGTAAAGTGAAGAGCGCGTTGTCAATGGTGAGAAGTGATGCCTGAAATTTAGTATCCTCGGGAAACTCTTGACATTGTGGATCTCGGAATATCGAATTACCTAACGATTCAGGAAATGGTATGTCTCATGCCTCTAGCTCCAACTACCATTCCGCGTACAAAGTCTTTCAATTCCCGTCGTGCGGCCATAATCACGTCGGTCACCTTTTCACATGAATCACTCGAGTACAAACGACAGCTCCGCCAGTGCACCTCCCGTATACAGGGTGGTCGGAAATTCCCGTTACAAACTTTCTAGGACATGTAGAGTGTAGTGAGTACTGAATAGGAACCCATGTTCGGAAACGTATCATTTCCGTTCTACAGTTTCAAATGGTTCAAATGGCTCTGAGCACTATGGGACTTAACTTCTGAGGTCACCAGTCCCCTAGAACTTAGAAGTACTTAAACCTAACTAACCTAAGGACATCACACATCCATGCCCGAGGCGGGATTCCAACCTTGAACCGTAGCGGTCTCGCGGTTCCAGACTGTAGCGCCTAGAACCGCTCGGCCACTCCGGCCGGCGACAGTTTCAATGCAGATGATTATTATCTCATCCACACCCACGTGAGGAATGTAATTAAGCGTGATCCAGTACAATTGTTGCAATCCATTTGAAAAGAATAGTGACTCGTTCCGTTATTACTTTCGCATTTGCGTTACAAATTACACCTTACGGTTTACATTAGTGGAAAACAACAAGAATTCAGCATCTACAGCACCAGCCGCAACGTACCGATGCATTACAACAGCGGCTCGATGTGGCAACCACCAACGTTGTTACACACACTGTACCTCCGAAGCATGTTCTGGTACACTCTGTCCATCCTACCTGGTGTCTCTTCAGTGTCTTGTGCAGCGGCCAGAACTCGTACCAGCAGATCTTCCTCTGTCTCTAAAGGTGTCTCATAGATTAGGCTCTTCATACGACCCCACAAGAAGTAGTCCATAGGGGTTAAATCTGGCGATCGTGGCTGTCACGCGGTTGGACCACCATGGCCTATCCATCTTTCACCATACCGTCTGTTGAGATGTCTCTGGACAGCCAGTGAAAAGTGAGGTGGTGCTGCATCATGCGGAAACCACATTTCCTGACGGACATTCAATGGCACAGCTTCCAAGAACGGGTCCATTGCGTATCGTAGGAGGACTAAGTATGCGGGACCCGTGAGCTTGGACGGAAGGAGATACGGTCCAATCACATGACTGTCCAGAATACCTGCCCACACGTTAATTCCAAACCTGTCTCGAAATCACTGAACATGTGTGGCATGGGGGTTTTCGTCCGCCCAGACATGGCTATTTCGAGCATTCAGAAGACAATCTCCTGTGAACCTACAGTGGAAACAGGGGCGCGTCGATGCAACGGTGCAGGAACCATGTGCAGAAGACGACGGTTGTGCAAAGTCTGCTGGACCCATAGCGTGTACCCTTTATAAGTGGTACGGATGTAATTGTTGCTCATGCAGGACGTCCAGGACGGTACTGTGACTAACAGCCATTGCACGCACAATTGTTCGCGAACTCGTCGACGGGCTATGTCCAATGCGACGCAGTACACCTTCTTCAAATTCGGGAGTGCGGCGTCGCCGTGGAGCACCACAGTCCTGCCTCCTCACGGTGAAGGTACCCACTTCTCGTAGCCGCTGTGTAACTTGGACAAACAGTCTGCGCCATGGAGTGTGACGGTGTGGAAAACGTTCGTGATACAGCCGACTAGCGGCTCTTCCGTTACCTCCAGCTTCGCCATACACAAGGAGCATGTTTGTGTATTCCGCAAACGTGCACTGCACCATGTTTCATCTGTCGGTGATGCACGGGTATTGACTCGGTCTCTCAGCAAAGCAGACAATGAGTGACATCTGGGGATCGTTGGACGTAGTACACGTCATCGTGTCTACCCTGTTGCATACCAGGACAGGGAACTCTGAGACGTTTCTCTTGCCCTGCGCAGGCGTTTACAAGGTACGCATCTGAATTGAAACTGTCGCAGAAACGGAAACGATACTATTCCGGACATGGTATAACACCCCCCGCTTCCTAGGATTTGCGAAATTACAAGTTGACAATGACCGTGAATTATGAATTTTGACCTGCGTCGGGATAAGACATCCGAATCCGAAGTAAATAATGATTATTCCGCGGGAAACAGGAGACGTTATAACTTGATCGTTATTGATTCAAAAATGGCTCTGAGCACTATGGAACTTAACTACTGTGGTCATCAGTACCCTAGAACTTAGAACTACTTAAACCTAACTAACCTAAGGACATCACACACATCCATGACCGAGGCAGGATTCGAACCTGCGACCGTAGCAGTCGCGCGCTTCCGGACTGAGCGCCTAGAACCGCTAGACCACCGCAGCCGGCGATCGTCATTGAATGAGTAATTTCATTCAATAACAATCGGTAAATGAAATAATGGAAGTAATTTGGAAATAAATTTTGCCAGTGGAAATTTTGCCGCAAGAAATGATTAAGTTGTAAAAGCAATTAAAAAATCGGTCGCCAGCTCAACTGATGAGCGACAGTACTCTTCAGTACGTGAATAATTGTGTCAAAAATAAAGTTTACATGTTTGTAGCGCAGCATGTGAAACGGGAACTTTTACGTAAGTGCTGTGTCAGGCTCAGCAGTCATATAAAACAATGTCATAACAATCTAAGTACACTTATTTTGTTCATGATTTGTCAGCTAAGTGCAATGCTGACAACACAGATAATTATCTATCAAGATTTTGAATAATGGACTGTCATTCTGTCTTTAAAATTAGGTACTTTGCACAGTTTAATCTACTGATAATGAAATATATTGCCAATAAATGATTAACTATGTTTAGAATGATAATAATTCATTAATTGGGGGATTGCCAGGTGGAATAAGCTTTATAGTTTCATGAAATATCCTTGAATTAACTTCAGCTGAATATGCATTGAAATAAATCTTAATAATCAAATTTATTACTTCAGTCTATTATTAAGTTACTACAGTTGGCGTGAGCTTATTAAGTGCAACAATTAACTACGATAACCAGTCTGAAATTTACTCTTCACCGTCTATGCAAATAATTTGATAATTAACATATTTTCTCTTAATAATGGCGTGACACACTCGGTTCAATATGGTAAGGATTGGAAGGAACCTGCTTGGCGTTATTGTCGGGTGGAATGTAACTGCAACACTTCGATTATAAAGTGCTTGTTATTAACTGTTCAACTTCAGAGAAAAGCACAGTCACTGGCAAGTCTTCTACAATTTTATCCTACGAAAATTACGTAGATCTTACTTCCCTCGTTGTCGGTGGATCGACGGAAGTCCACGGCAGCGACACAATGTGGCATCGGGCTTTTATTGTTGCGACTTGGGCCCACAGTGCACTTCGCATTTAAGTCCTCGTTTCTTCAGCACTATGCTCATTAATCAATAATAACTTGCCCGGCCATGCTTCCAGATATGCCGACCATTACTTTCCCGTCATTCTTAGATCCACACACTAGCCGTTAGATGCAACACCAGCACTCGACTGTACTTCTTACTCCGAGCACGGCGTCACTGCTACTACTACCCGCTGGCGCGCTCCCGCGCCCAGAGGCGCGACAAAACAACCTCTCTGACTCAACGTTAACTAAATATGCCCTGACTTGCCAGTGTTAAATATTACATAATGTAAACATAGTATTTACAATACATATTTACACTACACAATACATCGTATACAAACAGTTTCATGTGTTAAGTAAGCGAAAAAATTCATAGCAAGGACTGCGTTGTAGCGTCACAATGGGTTCCTATTCAAAATGTTCTGTACTGACTACCCTCTACATGTCCTAGAAGTTTGTAACTGGAATTTCCGACCACCCTGTATACATTGCGTACGTGATACTACCGCCATCTGTACATATGTACATCACTATCCCATGGCTTTTGCCACCTCAGTGTACTTGTACGGCAGTGGGACTCGGCTGCGCGGCAGCGGCAGCAGTTTCCCGGAGGCGGGCCAGCCGCACGCGGCAGGACGCGAGGCTGGAAGGTCGGCCGCGCGGCGCGCGCCCCTGGCGCCGTGACATCAGCGCCGCTGCGCTCGTTTGTATTCCCATCCGGCCGCGTTGCATCACGCGCCGGCACTCACGCGAAACAGCCCACAGCGCAGCCCGAGGGTCGCCTACGTGTGACTGTTCCTGGCGCATCTGATGACACGCAACCACGGGCTGCAGCGGCTGGGCTCACCTTTCTACTTAGTGGCGCTTCATCTTTATTGATCTCCAACAGTATAAACATCTGAGGATGGGCGCAAGCCCGAAACCGGTCGTGTGACGAATGAAAAACCTTTTATTGTGACTGGTAGCGGATATTTTTCTACACCCGATAAAGGAACAGTCACGGAGTTCGACAGCATCCACTATGGATAAAATTCACTTAGTGGAAGGTCGCTTTCGATGAGCCACCTGAGGAAAATGTGTAATAAAATCCTCGTATACTGTAATAAATGTTTTATATTCACGCTAACTTGAACACTATCCATTGCATTTCACTGTAGGAGACACAGAAGTCATAAATACTCGGTGTGAGCGAAATATCTGGGAAATAAAAACGTGTATCATCGGCTCAATCAAGGCGACCGGTTGCCTTCATTGGCCTAGGCAGTCTGCATGAATGGCCTATAATGTAATAGCTGTTCGATATTATACACATCTAAAGAAGTGTCAATATATTTAATATTTTTTCTATTTTTTGGAGTGCTTTGTTCGCATCTGGAATCGAATAAGATGTATTCGAAAACAAGGAGGACGAAAGTAGAAATATCGCCGTGGAAGGTAAAAAAACACATTTGAATCATTACCAAAATACTTACAAACCATTAGAAAACATATAATAAAAACCATGACGTAAATTTTGTTCATAGTGACCTACTTAGGCCTGAGATCAGATATAATTCCAAGAGGCTCGTTCAAAGCAAATCGCACGGCTTTGCTTAACAATACCTAGTTCCCTCCACAGCACTTTACTGAGATGCTTTTCAGGCTCGTATTTATGAAAGGACATTTTGTGCACCACGCAGAGAAGGCCAACTATTTGACAGAAAAAAAGAGGAGATGTGATTGTAGAACATGTACGAGAAAATAAAATAAATGCCTATGCGGCACGACAATGAATCTTGACGGCATTAACGTGAAACGAACTAATGTGGCTGTTTTTATTTTTTCACGCGATGTAACGTTGACACTGTGAGTATGTGTTAAATGGCTACCGCAGGGAACTCAAATGTCAGTAAGCCCGTTTCGGCGGTTACACGCTACCTTCAGATATCGACTGGTTGCCTGCAGTGTAACAGATCATATGCGCTGTCGTGAATTGCTACGTCGATATTAAAATAATCTCTTATACGTTCCCCCAGTTGTGACGGACACAAGTAACCAGTCGACGCATCGATACCAACCCTGCCCTATCCATTTCTGTATGTAGCACGAAATGAAACGAAAGGACTTTTATATATGGATGAATTACGAGCAGCAGCGATTTTGATTTTAAGCCAGCACTGATAGTATGAACACGGATGAACGTGCGGGACTGAAGGAGTATATGGAGTAGAGAAGTAGAGGTTTCGGACGCAGTGTCTGCAGTAACCGCAGAGAAGCTTGTGTTATCAAAACTGTGGGTCCTACAAGATTTGACGAATTAACAAAACGTAAAGAAGATTCTCGGTCATCGCGCAGAAGCGTCAGGAAGACACAGCATAACGGGAAGTTGTATTTTCTTCTTATTCTATTCAGCAGTCATTAACTTCCTTATTACATTATTTAACTCGGCGTAAACATTAGACTTCAGTCACTGTATTTCAAGATTTCTGAACGTCTACCAAAATAACGGACGAAGGTACAGAAGGAGAAAAGTGGGAAAGGAAACAAATTCTGAGTGCGCAGTTCGGGTGAGCGCTGTAGTTTTTCATGTAAAGGTCGGGATAAAATCATAACAAGTGTTTCGTATTAAGATGTAATTTAATTATCAGTGTATTTAATTACCAATGTGTAATTTAATTATTATCTTACACGGAGTATTATAATGGTTACAGAATAGATAAGGCACAAGTATTCTTAAGTAGGCCACAAAGAATACTCTTCCGCATCGAAGAAAACTGGTGGCGCAGTTAAATTTTACCAAACACGAAATGCGCTGGATAGGCACGGCACGGCACGATACACATTGAATATTAAAATTACTGATTTAATGCAAAACTTCAGTCTAAGTTCGCAAAGCAATTTCACTATTTGCTATAGGACAAAACAGCACTTGGACGCGCTCGAATATATCCTGTTTTAGAAGAAACCGGGTAACGGGTTGAACTGAAAACACTATCTGGCTCTAGTTGGAAACATTTCGAACGACGTTCCGTATGCCAACGGGTCAAATGCAATAGAAAGGCGAAGATAAGGGGGACGAGCTGTCGATCACGAACACGAGGTCACATTCCGGGCAGAGGTCTGATTAAGATGTGGACGTCAACAAACACATACGCGGCGCAGCCTTGAAGACTTCCTCACGAGTTGCGTGTGTCTCTGGCACCCTCTCACAAGGCGGCTGCTTTTGGAGACAAACGAGCTTGCCTTAAAAAGTCTCCCGCCTGGAAGAATTCACTGCTCTTAATGTCCTCAAAAATTTTGTTGCATGGGAAAATATGTTCACATTTTTATATAAACATTGTTTTAAAGTGTATTAAATGGATAGACAATAATCAGAACGTATTCACGATGAACAAGAGAGTTGTTCAAATACGATTAGAGCATAAATGAGATACTGTGCTGATAGTATTTCTTGCATGAGATTGGAAGCTTTTTATGTTTCATTGCAAGTCTAGCATGGAATTCATAACTACTTTTCTCACAAAATATTGCCTTTAGAAATAACGCTATTAATCCTACTTGACAAGTGTGTCAGTTAGACAAGCCGTACTCAAGAATTTGTCAAAACAGTGTCTTCTTCGCGGACTGGATCTCACCCGTCTTTGCTGAATGCGTAAATTCGCTGAAAACTGGGGAAGTGGCATGTTCCCAAACAATGGTACTGGACTAACAGCTTAGAAATGACGTGCCTATATATTAAAAGTGCTGATGCGGCAATGTCCGGAAGGAAGTTTCAGAACACGGATGCAGTGTACATGTTTTACAGTTTAATGATGGGCAAGACGCGCTCAACAGATTCATTAATTTTTGTCAGTATCCTCGTTTTAAACTAGCTGCTGTTGGTGCTATAGTCTCAAAGTTAGTTTCAACCAATTTGGTCTGTTTTAGTGGAATGGGTGGTGAAAACGCGCGACAATATAACTATGCAATATTCAGTAATGTTTCGCAACACTCTCCACTCAGTTATATCCTAATATCGGGTATCCAGAAGTCTTTCCCTAATTACAAACACTCATAAGGCATAAAATGTGACACGCGAACTAATACCTTTTATCTTGATATGCATGTGTTCAAGCTTTTGTGTACATACATTCTTACTGTCACTTTGTCTGTCGCAGGGCCCACTGACGTAACAACAACCGAATCGGACATGATTTGCAAACATATACTCAAACGAGGAGAAAGTCCAATGTGTCGTCTGGTAACACGACACACAATCACCAAAACAGCCCAGAGAAAATTCCAGATAGCATGAAGATGTGGTATGCGGTGTTTAAGGGAACAGGGAGCGTCTGTCATCTCCCTAAACAGGCGGGCCTGGACCTACCGCGCAGACAATTCAGACAATGAGAGACTTCTACGCGAGAAGTCTCAAGAAATCAGTCCGCAGAGCCTCATGCGAGTTGCAGATTTCGAAGACATCAGTGCCCCGTTTGCTACATAAACAACTTCTTTCACGTGCGTACGAACTGCAGATTGTGCGGTGTGGTCCCTCCAACCAACGGATTGCAGTGCTAGTTATGATTTTGTTGTTGCCAAATTTGAACGGTGTTTGAGACCGTCGGAGACAGTCATAAGCTGAACGTGTAATGCAATCTTACGCACAATAAAATCATAGGACTTCTTTTTGCAATGAAACGACAATCACAATCAATTCATATCTAGATATGTTGCACGTATTAGTTGCGCCACAGATTCAGGACATTCCGGACTTAATTTTCCTACAAGATGGTGTGCCACCTCAAATCAAATGGCTCTGAGCACGATGGGACTTAACTTCTGAGGTCATCAGTCCCCTAGAACTTAGAACTACTTAAACCTAACTAACCTAAGGACATAACAAACACCCATACCCGAGGCAGGATTCGAACCTGCGACTGTAGCGGTCGCGCGATTCCAGACTTTAGCGCCCAGAACCGCTCGGCCATCCCAGCCGGCTGTGCCACCTCACTGAGGGTTAGATGTTCAACCCTATTTGGATACATTTCCGGGAAGATGGATGGTGGCCCCATCAACTGGCCTCCACAATCACCAGACATAACACCACACGATTTCTTCCTTTGGTTTTAAGTCAAGGAAGGGGTTTACCAAACACCAGTGAACGACATCGCAGCACTACGGCGCAGACCGGGCCTTGCAACGAACTTGTGATGTCACGCTATTTGGCTTGTCCGCCACACTTCGGCAACATTCAGCTCCGTGCACGGGTCACGGGAAATCGAAATTTAACTGAAAAGATAGCCACTAAAGGTCTAAAGTTTTTCATGTGCTATCAAGGGCTTGCATGCGTTTAACACACAGTTTAGAATCGCGCTGGAGACGGCTGCTGGCACTCGTAAGACCTGCAGTGTCACGTGCTGTGACGTATGCGCCATGTCCTGTCTTTCTCGTGGGCCTCGGGCGCAGAATTACTAACGTCATAACATCCATCCCTCACAAAATGTTCAGCAACACATTGGTGTAATTGGAATGTCGCCTGGATAACCTTCGGACAACGAAAGCAGCAGATGTCGAAATTTATTAGTTGGGTGTGTCCACAAAAACTTGAATATCTTACCTGCTCTTCAAAATAAAAGATATGTGTCTATAGTCGGCCGGAGTGGCCGAGCGGTTAAAGGCGCTACAGTCTGGAACCGCACGACCGCTACGGTCGCAGGTTCGAATCCTGCCTCGGGCATGGATGTGTGTGATGTCCTTAGGTTCGTTAGGTTTAAGTAGTTCTAAGTTCTAGGGGACTTATGACCACAGCAGTTGAGTCCCATAGTGCTCAGAGCCATATGTGTCTATATCTTATATAACATGTCTTATGAACGTTTGTAATGAGAGAAAGACTTCTGAGATGTCCTGTATTACCGGTCATTGCACGAAGTAGGCCGTTAGTGTGTTTCCATCGGACTAGAGACAAAAAATGCCAGTTCGTACCGGGTGCTCTTATGGAGAAATTATACACACCTCCTATTTATGGACTTAGTTGCTGATACAACGTTACAGTTTAGTCTATTGTATGATGTAAGTATGATTTACAAAATGCGCCTGCATTAGGTGCTGATACAATGTTACACTTCAATCTATTGTACGATGCAAGTATGATTTACAAAATACGCCAATATTAATCATAAATTTGATTGCTGGATTACTGCTTCTTCATTTTATCTACATCACTCAAGCATAAAGCAAATACTTTGGTTGCCGTTCAAACAACCAGTTTTGATGGACGAGGTTACTAAATAGCGGCGATGATCGAACAAGAGAAACCTAAATCGAATGTACGTGAAATTTACTTCACCAGAGGATTTCCCGCAAGCACCTGAAAAGCGAACGTATCGTGCAGCTCCTGGTCCGCATAATGGCCTGGCTACCACAGTCTCTTAAATTATAGATACAGAGGAATGAATGACAGCAACGCCCAGAGGGCACTGATTTAAATCAGTGGCGAAAATTCAAAAATTTTCCCGCGTCGGGATGCAAACCTGGGTCTCCTGCTCACTAGGCAAATGCGCTGATCACTGTACGGCCCAGACACAGCAGTCATTGCAACTGATGGACCACCCCAGCACACTTCCCGTTAGATCCAAACTCTCAGCTTACCCACATACTTCTAATGTAGAGCCCCTTGCCCATTATCCTCATTATTCGCGGCATTTCACCAATTTCTGTAAGAGTTCGAGCTTGATGTGCATCGCCGCGCGGGATAGCCGATCGGTCTTAGGCGTCTGGTCACGGTCCGCGCGGCTCCCCCGTCGGAGGTTCGAGTCCTCCCTCGAGCACGGGTGTGTGTGTTATCCTTAGCGTAAGGTAGTTTAAGTTAGATTAAGTAGTGCGTAAGCTTAGGGACCGATAACCTTAGCAGTTTGGTCCTGTAAGTTCTTACCACAAATTTCCAATTGATGTGCATCTGCACTTCCCCACTGTTATAAATCAATGCCCACTGGTAGTTAATGTCCTTAATTCCTTTGTATTTTGATCTATAATGGCTGAAGGCTCAAAACGGTATCTACTCTTTGGGATATGACTGAAAGAACAGACACGACATATATACCTAAGGTGGGGGTCGACAATGATCACTTCTGTGCTAACATGTTGAGAATTTGGGTCTGACAGTAGACGTGCTTGGATAATCCGAGCAGTTGCGATGACCACTGAGTCCATATGGCGCAGTTGTCAGCGAATCTGCCCACAATCAGGAAACCCGGGTTCGAGTCTCAGTCCTGCAAAATTTTCAACTTTCCTCAGATGTTTAAATCAAATCCCGCTGGCAGCGAATGGCTTTAATTCGTTTGCGTCTTAATTCATTTTGGTTGCAGGATCAAAATGATATCTGTTCTTTCAGGCATATCCGAAGAAGAGACACCACGTATTATTTTTTAAACTATAAAGTGTTCCGTCTGTCGAGTGCGCAACTATTCTCCACGCAACGCGTTTAAATCAGTGCCATCCGTCATTCCCATCATTAACGAGTATGAAACATTACACGATATCGTAGATGCATTTTCAGTGTCATTCTCATGAGAGCCAAGGAAGCAAGGTGGTGCCGTTATTAAGACATTGGACTTGCATACCGAAGTTGCCCACTTCAAACAGCCTCGTTTCAGCTGCGATAAATTATATTTTTCAGGAGCAAACAACTGCTGATTTATATGCGTGGTAAGCTAGTATCCGTCCTTAGTGACCGCAATGCCGAAACGACGTTAACCGCTACCTTCCATTCTTTTGCTGAACATCAAACGTGTCAACGGTTTCAGACGTCTTCGAATACTGGAAAGTAACTTTAGAGTAGAGAGTACGATATTTTTTTGCAATACCGGCGTTCAAATGCTTTGCGTACCAAACCAATCAGTTTAGCATGTTTTGATATTATTTAATACGTACGTAACGTGAATTTAGTGCTTGATGATATCGTCAACAGGATGTTAAGCCCCAAACTTACTTCCTTTTCAAATAACGTGATTTCTTCCAATCAGGATTCATATGTATAATAACAGATTAAAGTCTGGAATCTTAATACATCGAACATAAGAGAGCGTCCCGCTACCGCTAGGTAACTGTTCAGGGGTTGAAACTTCCTGGCAGATTAAAACTGTGTGCCGGACCGAGACTCGAACTCGGGACCTTTGCCTTTCGCGGGCAAGTGCTCTACCATGGTAGAAAGACAAAGGTCCCGAGTTCGAGTCTCGGTCCGGCACACAGTTTTAATCAGCGCACAGTCCGCTGCGGAGTGAAAATCTCATTCTGTTCAGGGGTTACTCACATTCCTAACCGCCAGCACACTTTTTGTTTACAAGTATTAGTCCTCTTTTTAGGCTAGACTTAGGATGCCATTTCTGAAATAACACTGCCGCTTAAACTGAAATAGAATATGTTTGTGTGTTGGGCTTCCGTTAGTGTTTACATGCGTCAGGAAACGCTAAAAATCTAACATACAAAGACTCATCTAAACTATTGAAGTCCCTCTGTTTTCGACCATACAGTGATCCGTCATACCAAAAAGTTTCGAGGTTGGATTAAGAAAAATCGAGCAAAGCTAAGGCGAAGGTTTTAATGCTTCAAGTGTTCCGCACAGACTTCTCCCGCAGGAGTACAAGGCACAGGACGGTCATACAACCAAGTGAAACTGCCAGAGTAATTTTTCTTTGGGATGACATTCAATTCGCGCTTCAATCTGGCTTGAACGTCGGTTATGTCGTCTAAACATACACCGCTATGTGAATTTCTGAACTTAGTCGTTTTATGGTAGTTTCGTATTGATAACACCGATTCTCGTCACCTGTGATGACTTTTTTTCAAAAAAGAATTCCCGCGTTTTGCATTTCAATCAAGTCGCGTCGTTGTCTTTTTTCAGGAGTCCAGGTGTGCGGAAGAAACTTCGTGCACAGTTTTTTCGTCTTCAAAACATTCTAGACAATGTCTTAAACACGCGATTTAGAGATATTGCTCCATTGCGATTTGTGACACAACAACGTTGACACTATGGCCGCACGTCCACTGCAGTACACTGCCTGCTCAAAACTGACTGGTCGAATGCACATCTGTTGTTTACAGTTGTTATTTCAAGCGGCCACCGTAGGTATTGCGCTGACGTCGCTTGAACGCCAGAAATAAACCCAGTCTCGGAACTTTTCAGACGGGCAGTGTACAATTAGCCCCTGTGGTGCGCTTCGCATCCGCTGTACACACTGAAATACGGCAGTGTATGAGGTATAAGGGGCTGAAGAACAGTTGACACTGCCGGCCGGTGTGGCCGAGCGGTTCTAGGCGCTCCAGTCTGGAACCGCGTGACCGCTACGGTCGCAGGTTCGAATCCTGCCTCGGGCATGGATGTGTGTGATGTCCTTAGGTTAATTAGGTTTAAGTAATTCCAAGTTCTAGGGGACTGATGACCTCCGATGTTATGTCCCATAGTGCTCAGAGCCATTTGAACATTTGACACTTCATTACGGATATATTAAACGAGGGCAGTCACTGCTACAGATCTGAAGTTCCGGAAAATCTCAAAAATATTAAGCTCGTTTCAAAAATACTGTTCTGATTACGCCAGCTCATAAACAAGACCTTTTTTGCGTGAAATCACGCCTTCGTAAACTGCGCTAAGTGAAACAGTGCTCCCTCAAGTTGACTGGTACACACCCATTCACGAATTGCTCTCCGATGTGACAATTTAGGTCGACGCTCGACGCTTTGTCATAGCAGCCTTCCGACGTTGGACGTTCAGTAAGCGGTCCTTCCTGGCAGATTTAAGACCACTTCACACACACCAGTGACGCGACAATGCCGTGACCGACCCGTGATTGTACCGGCCGTGATGCCGCAGTGACGCCTTTTCACAGTGGCCAAAGGTTTTCCGACTTTGGCGGTGCAATTGAGCGGCCTGGGTGGCAAAATTCTCGGACGACGATCGCGTGCTGATTGCTGCGATTCTGGATCAAGAAAGGAAAAACAAGTGAAAAAACGTAGAGCAGCACACGGTGGGTTTGCGGCTCTGTACAGTGAAAACATAGAGCAGCACACGGTGGATTTGCGGCTCTGCACAGTGAACTGATGGATGATGGAGCAAAGACTTATGAACATTTCAGAATGTCAGATAATTCATTCAGCTTATTTTTGAACAAATTTGAAGTTCACCATAAAAAGCAAAACAGACATTACAGAAAAACCATCGCACCAGGAGAACGTTCTCCGTGTGCTTGAAGTTAGTTAATATATAATACAATTAACACACACTTTGAACTTTATTAGTAATTAAGTATATGTATTATATTGAAAGTTGTAAATTTTAAAAAGACGTACGGAAATCTGTGGAATGCCATTTCTGACAATAACAGTATTCTGGTTAAGAAAAAAAAAAACAAATTAATAACTCTTCCCACAAATGATACGAAATCAATTCTTAAGTATCTGACTGCGAGCTTTAAGATATTCTCTTATGTCTCCTGACAACTATACTGCAATGCTCCTGTACACAGCAGACAAGTTGTCTCGTCTTGCCGCTGCAACTATGTGACCAATAACATGCTAAATTATTTCAAAAGAAATACTGCGATCCATGCAGAGTGCAATGCGTGGTCATAATTACTGATACAACTACTGCCGTATTTTACATAGAAATTGAATTAGGAGGGGTTTGGTCAACAAGCTCAAGCGGTTTAAAAAAAATGAAAGAAACTAATAGAGACTTTAATTTACTATATTCATAATATTGACGATTTAAACACTGACAAACTTTAAACAGATCTTTCCTTTTGCTCTATTGCATGATTAGCAACATCTTTAATTACGCCACAATGTCTTATCAATAATCAAGACTCTGGCCACAAAGATACGAATATTACTCCCAATGTATACATACACAGATCTGACAAAATGCCTCCATTGCGCAAGCAATAACTACGTGCAGCAAAAAGACAAATTACCAAAGAGTCCTCAGTTAATATACCAAAGTCTCCTTCGGCGCTACTAGCACGATCATGGCAGTCTGCGATCTCTCATGTATGTTGCGCGGCTTCCGACTTGTCTCAAAAACTGTTTGCTGGCTAGTATTCGTGACAATAATATCTCAGACTCAGAGTCTGTTTATGCACACCTTAGCAGAATCAGTGGCCAACTTTCCAAAGAAATATTAACATCCAATTTTCAAAATCAAAATTCATCATTATTAGCTACTGTTGCATAGTCTTCAGTGTTTTCTTGTGTTTCGTGCGATACTGATTCATTACACCCAAGACCACCAGTAAAATCTTCGTTTGTTATATCCCTCATGTCTACCAATTTCTTTCAGATATTTGGCCACCGGAGATGCGCTAAACACGATTTTATTTGGCTATCGCATGGCGCATAGCGCAGTTCCCAAGATCGTACGAGAAACCTGCAAGGTTATTACAGATAATATGTTCAAATGCGTGTGAATTTCTAAGGGACCAAACTGCTGAGGTCATCAGTCCCTAGATTTACACACTATTTGAACTAACTCATGCTAAGAACAACACACACACACCCATACCCGAGGGAGGACTCGAACCTCCGGCGGGAGGGGCCGCGCAGTCCGTGACATGGCGCCTCTAACCACTAATAATATGATGGACAAACTGATGCCTACTCCGACTGAAGAAATGTGGAAGAACATCGCTATGGTTTTTGTGAAATGTGGCACTTTCCTAATTCTGTAGCAGCTTTGGAGGGGGAACACATGTCTATCCAGGCTCCTTTGAACACCGGATCATTGTTCCTTTAATCACACAAGTACATTCTCCATAACTTCGTTGCCTCTTGCAGACACTCAGTGTAACTATATTGCTATTGATTCGGGGCGTACGGAAAGTCAATGTTACAGCTATAGCCAACACTGTCAAACAAAACCTTGTACCTAGCTGGTCGTTTTCACTGATGTTAAAGTCAGAAATACACACATATGTACTTACAATTTGTTTTATTTCTTGTGGCAGAGTGCATTCTTTAGCTCTTTGCTCGTCTATTTGGAGTGGAGATATCAACAACACAGGGTAGTTGCGCACTAATTCACAAAGTTTTTCGCCATTCACGTTTATTGTGATACACTACTGCACGATATCTTGCTGCTGCCGTGAAGTGAGCAAATATAGGCCACAAGAAATACGGCGATCACGATACGGCGTCGGTGGGAGCACGGTCCGCATTGTTAACGGTCACGTCACGGGCGAGTGTGAAGACTACACCCTTTAAATTCCTAGAACAATACGGTCAAACACGTCGGCGGTATAACAGGCCGGTCACGGCACTGTCGCGTTACTGATGTGTGTGAAGCGACCTTAATAACGTCTACTGGAACGTGAGCAAAACCCGGGACCTTGCCTTTCGCGAGCCACGCTCTTACCGTGTGAGCAATCCAGGTACGACTAACGTGACCTAATTTCACAGTTTCAGTCCAGTTAATGTCTCTCTTCCTATTTTCCACACTCCTGGATACCTTGCTGCAAAAGCGCCCCTAAAAGAAATGACTCACCCACAGTCTAGCATCTAGGGGATTGTTTGCGGAATAAATCTTTCACCCCAAAAAAAAAAAAAAAAGTTCAAATGGCTCTGAGCACAATGGGACTTGTTTGAAGTCACGCTGGTACGTTCTGTTGCTGTGTGTTTCCATTCCATGATTAATGTGATTTGAAGAGAAGTAATAAAATGAGCTCTAACATGGAAATTAAGCGTTTCCGGACACATGTCCACATAACATCTTTTCTTTATTTGTGTGTGAGGAATGTTTCCTGAATGTTTGGCCGTACCTTTTTGTAACACCCTGTATA
The DNA here is from genome assembly GCF_021461395.2 of Schistocerca americana. Classification (NCBI taxonomy): domain Eukaryota; kingdom Metazoa; phylum Arthropoda; class Insecta; order Orthoptera; family Acrididae; genus Schistocerca; species Schistocerca americana. Next base: position 853,531,365 of record NC_060119.1, read on the forward strand.
CCCGCATCGGAGTCGCGGTACGTTGCATAGACGCTGCAGCAACGCCTTCAAACGGAAACTTTTTGAGCGCCCCTTATACAAATATTTTCGCTATACTGCAACGGCCTTCAGGGATGGAGGACAGGAGAGCTCTGGCTGTGACGATGTGCAGCGGCTCTGCAGCAGCCGTCTGGCCAGAGCGCGGTAGTTCCGTAGCCTGGCCGGCAGGGCGGCCGCGTCCCACGCGTGGCGCAGTTGGCCGATGCCACCGCCAGGACTCCACGACCTCGGGTCTCCCGCGTACCCTGGAAACTTCCTGCTAAATTCTCGCTGTAGGAAGATTCCTGTCCTAGAAACCACCAGGTCACGCGACCGCGACACTAAAGAGGCGGTGAACACATTTTACGGCAACCGCTACAGACACGTGTTATTTTGCAACGTATTGCACCACTCACGTTACGAAAACACTGAACTCGGTCACGTTCGCAACAGAAATGTTCGTCCACAGACTCGAGAAACTTCTCCTGTTAAAACACACACACACACACACACACACACACACACACACACACACACACACACACACACACACAAAACAACAATAAAATGAAGGAATTACTTGTTTCTTTTTACAGTTCCATGGACGTACTGTATCTTTAATTGCTGTAGCTTGTGCTTAAGACATAAACATCGTCAATAATTCTCCTAATTAAGTTTCTAAAACTACTTACGTAACACTCTTTTTCTCTGCTTTATGAGTATGAAACTTACTACATATACATTTAGATTATTTTTGTACGAAAAGCTTACCTCAAGAACACAGTGAGTCTTTCTTTCCCCCTTTTGCTTGCGGCGGCGGAGATGGTTCAAATGTTTTCCTCTGAGCACTATGGGACTTAACATCTGAGGTCATCAGTCCCCTAGAACTCAGAACTACTTAAACCTAACTAACCTAAGGACATCACACGCATCCATGCCTGAGGCAGGATTCGAACCTGCGACCATAGCGGTCGCGCGGTTCCAGACTGAAGCGCCTAGAACCGCTCGGCCACACCGGCCGGCAGGCGGCGGAGAGCGTGGGACATTACAGACTTCAGCGAGTCACAATTACCTCGTGGAAATTATTGCGATCTACACGGAATAGAAAGTCAACTGCTTTCCGAAAACTCAGACGTTAAAGCGAGTTCACTGTGAGTTTTTTCTCTTGTTCATTTACCCGCTTTTTCATTCCGATTTCTTCCGTTTTGAAGTATCGTATAATTACATCAGCATATAAATATCCTCATCAGAATCCGACTCTGAACTACGAGCATAACATTCGCCGTTGCTTCACAAGGAAATATTGCGCGATATTGGCTGAGAAACTGTCTCCGAATGCCCCCTCTTTCCGCGTCGCGTAGATTTTCCTGCTCTGTGCTGACCTACCCTATGTTCCAACATACGCCCGGCCTAATACACTGGCACATTTCAGGATGGCAAAGATATTCCTAGAAAAAAACGCTAGACATTATATTCACCCTCACAACGGCTAATATAAATATATGATACATACACGTCCAAATGTGAGCATTACACACAACCTATTTCTCTAAGGGTAGTGTTCTTATAGTTCAAAAGACAATTAGAAACGCAAAATATCATCAGCAGAATAATAAATTCAGAACCGAAAGTAAAAACACGCAAGGAAACTTCATTTCAGCAGAACTACGAGAAACTTTCCGTATCCTTAAATTGGGAACACAGAGGAATACTATGTGCTAACGGAACAAGGTCGAACCACCTTTGTTTTGCTGTTGACATTGTACGCTTTACCCCTAGCAGAGATGAACCTCTACAACTAATGGGGTAACTTAATTGAGCAAGTTTGAAAATACGTATGAAAATAAATTACAGTGAAGTATAATCAATACATGAGGACAAAATAGTATAATTTAACAATAAAGTCATAGTACAAGTTGAAGAATTATGTTTAAAGCAGTTTCAGACAATATCCAAATTGGCTTTGTCAGAAAACTACAATTTTCAAAACTAACTAAATCTACGACGTGCCTGAACGATAAAATATACAATAAGTGGCTATTCCCAGATTTCCTTTGTGAAATTGACGCATGATCTTAACGAAAAAAAGGGAGGAATAACACTAAGAGTTGCTCAGAGAGTGATGGAAAGATGCATGATGATAATATCTACATAGGCAGGAAAATAAATACATGGATCAGAGTACGGACTGGCGTGGACGACGTAGTTATAGCCGTAATGAAAATGAACTGAAAGCGGACGGGACATGTATACAATCAACAGTAGATGTCCGATGTTCGATGACAATGCTTTTCCTGTGGAAGACCTCTGTCGATTTGGAAGCCATCAGAGATAGAGCTCAAGCTCGAACGAGGGGCGGGGGGGGGGGGGGGGGGGGGGGAAAGATTGGGGAAGATTATCGACCGCATGTCTTTAAAAGGGACCATGGTGTCATTTGCCCCTGCAATATAGGGACACCACGGGAAACGCAGATCAGGATGTCCGTACGGTAACTTCGAGTATGGTGACCTAACCTCTGCGTCACCTCACGCTGTGGGTCCACGCTTTGGCAAGCATTTTTACCTTTATCAAGCCCTCGAATGCTCTTCCTCTTGTCATAAACGTCACTTACCCTGAGGAAGTACAACAGTGTGGACCACCTGCCCATCAGTCACGTGACTTCCTGGACATGCGTACTGATTAAATGTTGTATTTCTGTGGCACTGGTGAGGAAACAGATCCCAGCAAGTGTGGAAATTTGTATGAAACTGTGTATTGAACGTACGGCCCTTAATCTAGTAGGCGACTATGAGCCCAAATTATGGATATAAAAATTTATTGTACCTCCTAGATTCTAACTGGCTACCTTTGAATCGAGAGCCACCGAGTCGACGTGCGTCAGCGATCTTGGCTGCGAAGGCGTGTCCACTGTCGCATAACTAATCTCACTGCACGCAACAAGGATATTTTTAACCCAAATGAGAGCCATCTGGTTCAAATGATGTATTAATTCACGGCGCTCATACAGATCTGCATTTAACAAGTGCTACTTCTCACAAAAATATCGCACTACGTCCATTCGTTTGTGAGATTGACTGTTGGCGACACAAATTTGGTCATTATAAATCAAAATTCAACAGCATCAACTAGTCTACCGCATCTACTGATGTTCAAACAAGTCTCCAGCCCTCTGCAACAACATTCCCAATACCCTTCCATCGGAGTTAGCGATAAACCATATATTTTAAACCCCGATTTGAAGATTTTTTTCTCCAGAAAAACTAGTTTTACTTCCGGAAAGTGCACGTTCTACTGTCGCCAACGTACATTTCGCGTAAGAACTACGAAGATAAAAGAAATTTGGGCCATTTAGACAGACTGTTTTCCCTCGTTCCATTTGGGAGTGGAACAGGAAATGAAATGAGCAGAGGTATAAGGCACCCTCCGCCATGCACCGTACAGTGCTTTGCGGACTATTTATGTAAACGTAGATGTAGATATCGTTCATTCATGTGTACTTCTGACACGTTTGATTATGATATTACATTTGAAAGTCATTAAAATGCTCTGGGATGTTACCGCATCCAACAAGCCGTCCTTGGGATCAGCGTTGGTTTTCCCAAATTATTCCAGGTGAACGTTAGGATGATTCAGAGTATTAAACTATGACCTAAACCTTCCCCTTTACTTGATTATGGGCAAAAATTAGTGTTATGCTCTTTTGCTTTATTTATTTTTGAGTATGTTACAATATTTTCTATCAATATATCACTGGTAAATGGCCAATCGAATGACGAATAGATTTTAAAAAAATACAATTATACTCGAAATACCACTCCTGCCATATATTTTAATTTTTTTTAATGTCCACACAGTAGTCCTGCTGTTGCCACGACCCTCTCGTGGAAGGCTTAAGTAGCAATATCTGTAGCTACAGGCGCAGCATTCCAAAGTTCCCATTAACGTTAGAACTGTGCCAGGAGAGTTACTCAAGCCATATTTGGTCCAGTAGATGAACCACACACAGTGTTGCCAGAACATACCAATACTCACAAGGACCATCTGTTAATGGTACACCCGCACAGTAACCGCTTCACGGAGGGGTATAGGTGCGACCGAGACTGGTGGTTCTAACCTTTCTCTCTGCACCTGGGACGCAGGTCCTGTGGCTATTGTTACCGTGGCGGCCGCCCGGTAGGTTTTTGTTGTGCGTCCCTAACGTATCGTGTTCGGCAGGACTGCGCTTCAAATCCTCGTGCGGTAATCCATATCCAAGTTTTCCTTGTTTTCCTTAAATGCTGTGATTGTTCATCTGAATTTCGTTTCCCAGTACGTGGATGTGCTTCTTCACTAATAACATCGTCGTCGACGGGATGTTAAACTTTAACCTGTTTTCTTTAATGTCGACTTCATTAAGTTGAAATCTTTTTGCATAACTAATATTACTGTCATAAAGTCTGTTAATTAGCGTTTTCCCACTACTATGTAATTACGCCGGACTCTTATGAAAATTAGCGTATGTCGAAAAGACTGAGATTGGCATCAATCAAGATATAGTATTGATAAAAGGCAATACCCAGATTTGAAAATGTTAGATAGTATCGTATATGTATGGCATTCACTGCGTCTTTATGCTACGTCTCGGTATCTCGTTCCTTCCCTTTCGTCTTACATCGAGAAATCAAGCATTAGTACCCATGTTTCCGAACTGTTCCTAGTTGCACGAAGACTTAGTTGCGAAATACACATGAGCGAAAGTTTCGCACTCCTCCTTGCGTTCATCTGGCCTGGCTTCATGTTAGTCACATCCATACAGCTGTCACCATTAACCAGGAGCAAGTAGGTCAAATCATACGTATACGGCTATGGAGTCCACCTCATCGCGTAACGTTGCGAAACTCTCGATCGTCGGGAGCTGCGAGAACGAACGACTCTCACGCAGCATTTTCTGTACAGCCATTATCTCGTACAGCATCCGAAACAAGCCGCGACAAGTAAGCAATAACCGCACTGTTTATGTAATCTGTCTCTCCCCTCCCTTTTTTTCCTCTCCCACCTTCTCTTTTTCTCCGTCTCCCTTTTTTTTCAGCCCGTCTTACTTTCTCTCTCTTTCTATTCTCCCCCCCCCCCTCTCTCTCTCTCTCTCTCTCTCTCTCTCTCTCTCTCTCTCTCTCTCTCCACCCCTGACCGCAAAGTAGCACCACTCTTTTATGCGTTACTGCGTCTCATCAACGTATGACATGCCATCAAATCGTAATTCTCACAGATACTTTAGACACTACTCAACATGCGATCCCTTTTCTTGCCTTCTATTGCACTTTACAACTGCCATTCATTTGCGCTCAGCACTAATGTGTTTTTGATGGGTTCTAATTTGCTAACATCTTTGTACCAAAGGGCCCAGCATAAGCTGCTGTTAGGCTGAAGAGTGGCTGTGAAACTAGTAAAAAATTTACTCCCATTTGGGAGAAACAAGGTTCTGGCCTCTGTTCACTTCCGATAAAAATCGGGATCGTTTTTTGTCAACAAGACCACAGCCACTCCCAAATTTCATCCTTCTTTAAGTACGCTAGTGTTTCACTTCTACTGGCCTCCCTGCAGGGGAAGGATTAAGTTATCTTACTGCCTTCTGTCTGTCTACTGCGGCTCGTGATACCGTTTCAACCCAGGTGACTGCATGTCACACCAGTAAAGGTCTAATGGTGTATCAGTGAAAAGTGTCTAGCCGAAAAATGAAACCAGTAATTAATAATGAACAACATTCCTCCTTCCTATTTATAGAATTGTGTATTACCATTTAAGATCTACGTGTCATACTTCTGTAATTGTATTTATCAAGTCCTAACGCGAAACGCCAATAACCCACAAGTATAGTTTAGATTACGGCTGTCTTCTCTGAGGTGGAGTGAAACGAGGCAGATATATTGCCTCATTTTCTATTATGAATACGCGAAACACGTTTGGTTAGAAACCAACAGAAACTCAATTGCAACAGACGCACTTTTTTATCTATATGATAAACTTAAATGAAGTACCAACTGAGGAAGAACAGCTGCTACTGTTAATAGTTATATCTTATCGAGTAGGAAAAGCGGTTTCTTATTCCGAAGTTACAAGATAAACTATAGAAAGCGGACACTCCGCTTCTTCTTTTGAGTAACAGTGGTCCATTTGTTTTTTTCATATTGGTCTCTACATATAGCATGTTTTCAAACGGATTCTTCCAGAGATGACACAATGTGAATGTGAAAAATTTTCTAGAAACGAAAGAATTTTATTCTACATCTACATCGATACTACGCAAATCACACTTAAGTGCCTGGCAGATGGTTCATTGAACCATATTTTTATCACATGCGTTAGTTTTTTTCTTTATTTTTAGGGCTTACTGATGAGGAAATTCTGATGTTATTAGATGAATACAAAGTGGAAGACTTTAGTGGATTTCCAACAGGTGACTGGAGAAGCGCTAATTTCTTCATACTTTGGTGAAGAACACGTAAATGGATCTGATGAAGAGCCACCACACAAAATATATCAACCACGAACTGCACAATTTGATAACAGGCTAACGGACATTAGCTCTGGCCTACTGTTGGTGATTTGCACTCCATTCATTGCCGCAGTCAATATAACCGCAAGAAGTGTAATACTTACCTAGTTTGTCAAAACAACAAATGACTTAAATATGTAAGTTAGTCCTGACCCATACAGCTGTGTGGGTCCTAAGTTTTTGTGAAAAAGAAAAAAAAATCTTTCTTATCTATTAATATATCAGTCTATTATAGTTCTGTTATGTAAACGCGTTGTTTTCTTGATTTACATTCCAAATACAACGGTGAGTCTCGAAGGGACATTGTGAAGGTGCACTTAAAATCCCGAACATGTTGTTAACTGCACCCACAGCCATCTCTGGTAGACAGTTTTTGGCTAAAACTGCGTGGTTCCGTTGCTCCACGTACCTTATATGCCTCACCTGGCTCCTTGCAACTTTTTCTTTATTTCCAGGCATGAAAAGGGGCATGAAAGGACACAGATTTGACAACACTGAAGAAGTCAAGAAAAAAACGAGGGAGGAACAGCCAGCCATTTCTAAAGATGCCTACAAACGTGTTTCGAACAGTAGAAGCACTGGTGGGACAAATGTATTGGCTGTGCTGGTACTGCGAACGGCTGAAAGCAAGGGGACATTACAACAGTACTTTTTCCCGAGGGCACGCAGCTTCACTATATGGTTAAATGATGATGGCGTCTTCTTGGGTAAAATATTCCAGAGGTAAAATAGTCCCCCATTCGGATCTCCGGGCGGGAACTACTCAGGAGGACGTCGTTATCAGGAGAAACAGAACTGGCGTTCTACGGATCGGGGCGTGGAATGTCAGATCCCTTAATCGAGCAGGTAGGTTACAAAATTTAAAAAGGGAAATGGATAGGTTAAAGTTAGATATAGTGGGAATTAGTGAAGTTCGGTGGCAGGAGGAACAAGACTTCTGGTCAAGTGAATACAGGGTTATAAATACAAAATCAAATAGGGGTAATGCAGGAGTAGGTTTAATAATGAATAGGAAAATAGGAATGCGGGTAAGCTACTAAAAACAGCATAGTGAACGCATTATTGTAGCAAAGATAGACACGAAGCCCACGCCTACCACATTAGAACAAGTCGTCCGCAGATGAGGAAGAGACTGAATAAATGTATTGTGAGATAAAAGAAATTATTCAGGTAGTGAAGGGAGATGAAAATTTAATAGTCATGGGGGATTGGAATTCGACAGTAGGAAAAAGAAGAGAAGGAAAATTAGTAGGTGAATATGAAATGTGGGTAAGGAATGAAAGAGGAAGTTGCCTGGTAAAATTTTGCACAAAGCATAACTTAATCAGAGCTAACACTTGGCTTAAGAATCATGAAAGAAGATTCTATACGTGGGAGAGGCCTGGAGACACTGGAAGGTGTCACATATATTATATAATGGAAAGACAGAGATCTAGGAACCAGGTTTTAAATTGTAAGACATTTCCAGGAGCAGATGTGGACTCTGACCACAATCTGTTGGTTATGAACGGTAGATTAAAACTGAAAAAAACTGCAAAGAGGTGGGAATTTAAGGAGATGGGATCTGGATAAACTGAAAGAACCAAAGGTTGTAGAGCGTTTCAGAGAGAGCATTAGGGAACGATTGACAAGAACGGGGAAAAAAGAGGAAAGGGTAGCTTTGAGAGATGAAATAGTGAAGGCAACAGAGGATCAAGTAGGTAAAAAGACGAGGGCTAGTAGAAATCCTTGGGTAACAGAAGAAAAATTGAATTTAATTGATGAAAGGAGAAAATATAAAAATGCAGTAAATGAAGCAGGCAAAAAGGAATACAAATGTCTCAATAATGAAATCGACAGGAAGTGCAAAATGGATAAGCAGGGATGGCTAGAAGACAAATAAAAGGATGCAGAGGCATATATCAGTAGGGGTAAGATAGATACTGCCTACAGAAAAATTAAAGAGACCTTTGCAGAAAAGAGAACCACTTGTATGAATATCAAGAGCTCATGGAAAACCAGTTCTAAGCAAAGAAGGGAAGGCAGAAAGGTGGAAGGAGTATATAGAGAGTCTATACAAAGGCGATGCACTTGAGGGCAATATTATGGAAATGGAAGAGGACGAAGATAAAGATGAAATGAGAGATATGATGCTGCGTGAAGAGTCTGACAGAGCACTAAAAGATCTAAGTCGAAACAAGGCCCTGGGAGTAGACAACATTCCATTAGAAGTCTTGGGAGAGCCAGCCATGACAAAACTCTTCCATTTGGTGAGCTGTATAAGACAGGTGAAATTCCCTCAGACTTCAAGAAGAATATAATAAATCCAATTCCAAAAAAGCAGATACTGACAAGTGTGAAAATTAATGGGTTTCATAAGTCACGGCTGCAAAATACTAACACGAATTCTGTACAGGAGAACGGAAAAACTGGTAAAAGCCGACCTCGCGGAAGATCAGCTTGGATTCTGTAGAAATGGTGGAACACGTGAGGCAATACTGATCCTACGGCTTAACTTAGAAGATAGATTAAGGCAAGGCAAACCTACGCTTCTAGCATTTGTAGACTTAGAGAAAGCTTTTGACAATGTTGACTGGAATTTTCAAATTCTGAAGGTGGCAGAGGTAAAATACAGGGAGCGAAAGGCTATTTACTATTTGTACAGAAAGCAGATGGCAGTTATAAGAGTCGAGGAACATGAAAGGGAAGCAGTGGTTGAGAAGGGAGTGAGACAGGGTTATCCCCGATGTTATTCAATCTGTATATTGAGCAAGCAGTAAAGAAACAAAAGAAAAATTCGGAGTAGCTATTAAAATCCATGGAGAAGAAATAAAAACTTTGAGGTTCGCCGTTGACATTGTTATTCTGTCAGAGACAGCAAAGGGCTTGGAAGAGCAGTTGAACGGAATGGACAGTGTCTTGAAAAGAGGATATAAGATGTACATCAACAAAAGCAAAACGAGGATAATGGAATATAGTCGAATTAAATCGGGTGATGCTGAGGGAATTAGATTAGGAAATGAGACACTTAAAGTAGTACATGAGTTTTGCTATTTGGGGAGCGAGATAACTGATGATGGTCGAAGTAGAGAGGATATAAAATGTAGACTGGCAATGGCAAGGAAAGCGTTTCTGAAGAAGAAATTTTGTTAACATTGAGTGTAGATTTAAGTGTCAGGGAGTCGTTTCTGAAAGTATTTGTATGGAGTGTACCCATGTATGGAAGTGAAACATGGACGATAAATAGTTTAGACAAGAAGAGAATAGAAGCTTTCGAAATGTGGTGCTTCAAAAGAATGCTGAAGAATAGATAGGTAGATCATGTAACTGATGAGGAGGTACTGAATAGGATTGGGGAGAAGAGAAGTTCGTGGCACAACTTGACTAGAAGAAGGGATCGGTTGGTAGGACATATTCTGAGGCATCAAGGGATCACCAATTTAGTATTGGAGGGCAGCGTGGAGTGTAAAAATCGTAGAGGGAGACCAAGACATGAATACACTAAACAGATTCAGAAGGTTGTAGGTGGAGTAGGTACTTGGAGATGAAGAAGCTTGCACAGGATAGAGTAGCATGTAGAGCTGCATCAAACCAGTCTCTGGACTGAAGACCATAACAACAGCTTTTACAAAATAATTCTCTATTTTTTGGCGAGCACACGGCGACACAGATGAGAAATGGGCATCAATCAAAAAATGTAGTTTTGAGATAATCCATTTCTAAAAATCGGGCCTATGAAAGCATATAGAGGCAATGTGGTGTTCCAGAAGCTTGATTAGCAGGAAATATTGCCTTTGAATTGACAGTTTTTTCAGAACAATGGTTGGGGCGGCAGGGACTGTCTGCTCTAATGTAAGTAATGCAACACATTTTTTCTCGGCCAGTTTCGATTCAAAAAATGCGAAATTTGCTTTGAGACATTGTGGAATATTCCCGCTTCAGCCCCTATAGTTTCATGAAGTTCCGACGGGTAGCAGCGCTGTACGTAGCCTTCAAATTGGCGCCTGGACGGAGAAGCGTTCCAAGCGGAAAACCAGATACTCATAATCGCTTCCAGAATGTCTGCCGAGACCTGTCAGTGAACAATAGCACTGTGGGTCGTTGGGTGAACTGTCTGTCATCATTGCAACAAGGTCGCGCAAACCTGTTCAATCTCGCCGGCACGGTAGCTCAGCGTGTTCGGTCAGAGAGCCGGTTGGCCTCTGTGATAAAAAAACTGAGTGGAAGGATCAACCACCGAACTTGAACAGGATGTCATGCGACGTCCGCAGCGACCAAACACAACGATAAAAAAGATTTTTGCAACCAAAATAGTGGGGAATAAAATGGATGTATCAAAATCCTGAATAAAACATTTTGTATACCCTCGTCCCCCGTTTTGTAAAGGTCTCGTCGCTGCTGCTGTGGAGGTCGAGTTGGCACTGTTGTTACGGTAGGCCGAGTTTGTAAGTGCGTGAAACGGCTTGTGGTGCGGAACACCGGTAAGACAATTTCTCCCTGCTACTATTACACAGCTATGCCCCGGAGTTAGGTAACAGGACAGGAGAACGAAGGTTCTACAACACTCCAACAAATTAGTGACAAAGTCACACAAATGAGTTAAAAAGGTTTGTGTGTGTGTGTGTGTGTGTGTGTGTGTGTGTGTGTGTGTGTGTGTGTGTGTACGTATGTATTGAACCGGGGACCTAGAAACGACGGAGAGGCCTCGTCCCCGCCGTAGCCCTCAGTGGTACACAACCCCACGACGATACCGCAGTCCACTTCACCCCACCGCTGCCCCACACCGAACCCAGGACTATTGTGCAGTTCGGCCGCCAGTGGACCCCCCGGGAACGTCTCATTCCAGACGAGTGTAACCCCAATGTTTGCGCGGTAGAGTAATTATGGTGTACGCGTACGTGGAGACAGTGTTTGGTTCAAATGGCTCTGAGCACTATGGGACTCAACTGCTGTGGTCATTAGTCCCCTAGAACTTAGAAATAGTTAAACCTAACTAACCTAAGGACATCACACACATCCATGCCCGAGGCAGGATTCGAACCTAGCGGTCTCGCGGTTCCAGACTGCAGCGCCAGAACCGCGCGGCCACTTCGGCCGGCGGAGACAGTGTTTGCGCAGCAATCGCCGACATAGTGTAACTGAGGCGGAATAAGAGGAACCAGCCCTCATTCGCCGAGGCAGATGGAAAACCGCCTTAAAAACCATCCACAGGCTGACCGCCACACCAGATGTCGACATTAATCCGCCGGGCGGAATTCGTGCCTGGGACCGGCACGCCGTCCCACTCGGGAAGCAGTCCGTTAGACCGCACCGCTATCTGGGCGGGCAAGGTTTACTTATCTGTCGAATAATGAAGTCTGCAACACTGCATGTAATATAACACGAAATAGGCTCTCAATGGCTAAGTTGAAGTAATAGTGGGAAGAGTTCACTAAACTACGTTCCCTGTCTCAATCAGCCTTGGATGATGATCGATGACCAAGTGCGCCAGAGTTGCCGTTCTATCTTCAGAGTAGGCTTCTGTCCGCTGTCGTCCGGTCATCGGTGGATTGTACTCGGTGGGCAATTGGCCGAGGCGAAGTCGACTTCTTCATCCTCAGCGCCGCCTGCGGCGTTGATAGAACTCGCGCAAGTGTCGGGTCTTATGGCAGTGGCACCAGCTCGCACCTTTGCGTCTGTGGCACTTTGGCCCTGGCTGTGTCTTGTTCGGACGACATAGCAAAATCAACATGATTTCAGAAAAAAAGTGTTGCATTAATTATTGAACGCCCTTCGTATATGAAAAATAATAATAGGCAAATCAAGGTATCGATACGTTCCTTTCGAGGCTTCGACGAGTACGTTTCTTTTCTTGTGATACTAACGATGAGTAAAGTATTGATAGTTTTCATTCGACACCGTGTCGCTAGGCGTCCGTTCCTTCTGGAGGAAAGGCCGCATCCAGCGCGAGCTGGCGGCTGCGGTGCCTCGCTGTGGGGGCGGGGCGGCTCTGGGCGGCTCATTACGCGCCCGGCATGACGGCCGCAATTAGGGTCGTGCGGGGTCTGCGACTGCGGCTGGAGCTGAGCCTGGCCTCGCGGAGCCCGCCGTGATTTACCGCCCAGCGGCCAGCGCCGCCCGCGTTCCCACTGGCCGCGACGACGCCGCCAACACGCCGCCTCTTGTTCTGCACCAGCGGCGCGGACTGCTCAGTGGAGGGCCTACAGCAAAGGCGCGTGCACACTAGGCCAACGAAGGTCAACACGCCACACACACTGTATTCGGCCGAACATGTCCGCAGCTCGTGGTCTCGCGGTTGCGTTCTCGCTTCCCGAGCATGGGGTCCCGGGTTCGATTCCCGGCGGGGTCAGGGATTTTCACCTGCCTCGAGATAACTGGGTGTTTGTGTTGTCCTCATCATTTCATCATCATCATGGAACTGGCGAGATTGGGCTGAGCAAAGATTCGGAATTTGTACGGGCGCTGATAACCGCGCAGTTGAGCACCCCACACACGAAACATCACCATCATCATCATCATCATCATCATCATCACAGCGGCCGAACATCGGTCGCCAATGCATTGCCGTTAGGCTTCTCATCCACTCCAAAAGAAGGGCTTGGGGCAAAGGGATTCGGCTGTACGAAATCGCAGTTGGCTCTGTTACCGACGTTGCTTCCATTTTGTTATTGTTATAAAGTAGCGATTTAATTACAGTTTGATCGTCGAAATTATGTGGGAAGAAGGGGATTTAGCAGTCGTCGCGTGTGCAGCATTTATTTTGCTTTTTTAAAAAGTAGGGACCAGTGTAGTGGGACAAAAATTAATGTCTGATCTTAAAGCTGAATCGGATTAATAAAAGCACTCCGTCTTCAGGCCATAAGCGGTCCATCGGGACCATCCGACCGCCGTGTCATCCTCAATTGATGATGCGTATGGAAGGAGTATGTGGTCGGCACACCGCTTTCCCGGTCGTTATGATGGTTTTCTTTGCCGGAGCTGCTACTATTCGGTCGAGTAGCTCCTCAATTGGCATCACGAGGCAGAGTGCACCCCGAAAAATGGCAACAGTGCATGGCGGCCCGGACGGTCACCCATCCAACTGCCGGCCACGCCCGACAGCGCTTAACTTCGCTGATCTGACGGGAACCGGTGTATCCACTGCGGCAAGGCCGTTGCCCGAATTGGAATAATAGCTATTTCACAATTTTCTCCCAAATGAAAGCTACCAATTTCGAATTGTTTTTGAACTGTGTAGGTCCTAAAATTTCCAAAGACGACACCTCTTTCATCAGAGGTGTACCTGCAATTCCGTTTGTTATTTCTCGTCGTTCACGGCAGAAAGGTTTTCTTTTTCACTTCGTGCACATTTGTTCCCAACAGGTCACTTATTTCCCTCCAAGCGTCTAATCTTTCCGATTTGCTTTTGTAATCACAGTTCCTAGGGGGCCATAACCATTGCCATTCACGATGAAACTCTACCGGTTTTAATGCTCTCTCCATATTCCACTCTATACTCCAGTACTCTTAACGATAGCAGGGGAAACAGCGACTGTTGAAGTTAAATTTTTCCTGACAACCACAAGTCGCACTCAGTATGCTTTACTGACTTTAGTTTAATAGCCAATTACTGTACTTTAAATTGTAAACTCCAGAGTTTCTGATGATGCTCTAGTTCAATTACACAGCGAATTCGATCAATAAAACGTACTAAGTGCCACTTGTGGCTGTCCTGAAAAACTTAAATACACACCCTTTCTACAGACACAGCATGGTTCAAATGGCTATGAGCACTATCGGACTTAACATCTGAGGTCATCAGTCCCCTAGAACTTAGAACTACTTAAACCTAACTAACATAAGGACATCACACACATCCTGTCTGAGGCAGGATTCGAACCTGCGACCGTAGCGGTGGCGCGGTTCCGGACTGAAGCGCCTAGAACCGCTTGGCCACAGCGGCCGGCCCAAAATCGTTACTGAACCAACCGACATTCGACCCAGAGTCCACAATAGGAGAGAGGTCCCAATGTCAACCAGCCGCCAATGCTTTGATGTTATGTCCAGCGGACGAAAACGTCTCCGTCTTCCCGCAGGTACAAAGCAAATCTCGGAAAACGAAGCGATTGGTTGTCGTTCGTTGGCCTAGTGCGTAGACGCCTTACGGGACAACGGAATCTATTCTCTCTGCTAACCTTAACGCCAAGCGAAATATCTACGAACACACTGAGTCTTCCCATTCGTTTCAACTGGATTTGTGGTCCCCCGGGAAGACCACGAAAGTGAACAAGAGCAGATCCAAGAAAGAATGGGCGGGTGAAGGGGGGGGGGCTGTAATGGAGTCAATGACACCCCCCTCCCCCTCCAAAAAACACATTCCGGTAGGAGCTTTTATATTTTTACACATTACGATTTCCAAAATTCACAGATAACTTTCGGAGAATAAAATAGAGTTACAACTGATAGTTGCGAAAACTACAAGAAACGACGTTAAACGCAGGATATTGTTGACCTAGCTGTGTGAGGGCCTGCCCTCGTAGATGTTACAGTGTGGCTGGTAACATTCTACCCAGCTGACGACGCTCATTTCCATGCTGACCCTATCTGGTCAACAACAAATCCGACACTATTCAAAGTTTTTCAATGTTTTCAATGACATCAGCCGCACTTGGGTATCGAAATGAATTGTTAGTAATGCACGAAAATTTGTGAACTCGCTATTTCGGATTCCCGCAATTGAAACCACACTGAAAGAACGCGTCTTTGGTTCAGACACGGTTCGGAAATCCACAGGTAGAGCCGACAATCGACGGGAAGTCAAGGAAGTGAGAAAGTCAGAAAAGGAGAAACCATAAAATACAGTACATCCATCCACACTCCACACCCCTCTAATCCCCCCCACCACACACATACACACACAAAGGCATGCGCGCGCACAAAGGGAAGTCTGACGTTCAGAACGTAGGTGGAAACGATTGAAACAAACGGCGTTCCCCTCATTTAAACTCTCACATAACCACGATAACCATGGCTTTCATGCCTGGGTCTACAGTCCTAGTGCTGAACCAAATACTGGTAACGGAAATGCACACTTCGGTTTTATAATATGTGAATTACGACGCTTTAAAAGTTCTGAAAGTTGATTATTATCGCATTTATTTATTTAACCTAATCGGACAGTTGACTTCAGATCCCCTTTTACATCGGAACATTGTTTGACACACACAGTATTTTTTTACGTCATACCTATCCAAGAAATAACAAAAATTTTAACGTGACAAATAGTAATAAAATAGTATTAACAGAATAAAAAGTATTCCAATGTGTGAGAGACAATGTGAGTAAATAGTAATGTCTAAGAATCAGTAAAGTTAATATCCGTTGCTGCCAGTAATAACAATAATAATAATAATAATAATAATGTTAGTGACAGATACAGAACGTTCCTGAATTAATTGTGTGCCATACGTCCTTCACACATTTTCGAACTAAGACTTTTCAAATGCTATATTTCTCTGAATTGCAATTTCTTGAGTGTTTTGTTAAAGCGATGCACTAAGTATTGAAACAAACAAATTATTATTACTATCATATTAAAGCATATTATTGTCATCTATAACATTTTATACATTTTGTAGCTTTATTATAGTAGGCCTCTAGGGCACATGTGGCAACTGCGGGTGACCACAAGTTAACATCTGCGTTGGTGGGGCGGGGAGGAGGGAAAAAAACGGACACCCCAGAACCGACAGCTGCATCCGCTCCTGAAGGTATCGACCTTATATATGGAGACTTACAAACAGTCCTTTTCCCGCGCATCACTGGCGGCTGCAAATGGAAAGGGAGGTGGCGGAGTATAAATGTAACTTTTAGATGAAACGTCGATTGAAACCGTGAGCGAGACATACTGCATATCCTACTTAACCTCATAAAGAGAAGCTGAATAGTGATAAAGTAACATTTGCATTGTCTGTCACTGCCAAGTAACACAGCTCGACGAAATTTGGACCATACACAGAACTAACTGTTACAGTATAGTACAGAAGGTAATTGAAAGAAATACACAATGAGACAAACAGGAATAACACTGTTATTCAATGACAGTAATTACACTGATATGACCGCGATTTATGATGATCTCCTGGACATTACAAAAGGCGGGACATGATTTTTAACAACAGGATGTGTTATCACTACGGACAGCAGTGCAAACTCTGGAACAATCCTGGCACTAGCATTAAGCGATCTAGGGAAAACATGGGAAACCTAAGTCCGTATGGACGGACCGGAATTTAATGCGCCACTCTCCCGAATTCGAGACCAATGTCTTGCCAATGAGCGGCCTGATTGAAAGCTGTGTTTTCCGGGAGTCGCCAGTAGCTGGTCTATTTCTGGTGAAGAAAACTTTGGACTTTTATTGTTCCACATATTACGTACAAAAACTTAAATCAACTACCAAAGATTCAGCGGGGTAGGTGGTTGAGGGCTGGAGTAAGCACTACGTACCTTTTGCCATGGCACGCCCTGACGGTCAGTAGTGAGGAAGCATCACAACACCGAGCCGCTAAGTTTCGTTCCATACGGATCATAGTTCTCATAACCGCAATTCTTAGCGAATCCAGAGCCGCTATTGCATAAGGAACGATTCGTTACCCGGCCTGATGAATGATTGCAGGAATGCTGGCTGCCATGACGAAGAAAGATCGGAACCATGTCGCATTAAACACTACTGTAACAGATGTGCCGTGAGCGAATTTCGAAATAAATGTCAGGGGAAAAGGGTGCGTGAAATGGAAGGGGGGGGGGGGGGTTCTGAAAACGGAGTGTGCAAGCAGTGAGTGCTGCCCGCCGACTCATGTGTCTCAGAGCTGCTTGTAACTCGGCGCGCGCACACAGAGTACGAATATCAATGGAGTGAGCATTCAGACGTGCATAACATACTTTAAGGTCACGTGATTATCATACGGCTTAAGGTTTGCCCTGTCGATTTTGAATATCGTTATATCATTAGAACTGACAGATCCTGTTCATAAGGCTTAAGTGTTTGCCCATAAACGCCCTGTAGATTCTAAACATTGTTACATCATTAGAACTGACAGATTCCGTCCAAAAGAATCATGGACACTGTACGTGCGACTCTTAGGCATCTTAATTATTTACATTTGATGCATGGAACTACCTTAGCTTAAGCCGTGGAAAGATAAACGGAAGGGCAGATGGCTTGTTTGCGAAAGTCACACACCTCAGATGTAGCTTCTTTTTACGGTGCAGAGACAATGACTACACCTGTTTTTGTTTTGTTTTGTGCTCCACTTTTTCGTATTGCGAAGTCTCTGTTTTAACATATTATGCTACAGGGCTATTGCGCAGTAGCTTACTAGTACGGCAAAGTGAAAGTGTACTGAAAACAAAATTGTACTTGAGCTGTGACATGCAGCAAATCAGCGATTTATCACACTCTGAAATATTTTCAGGGACGCAATCCTTCCGTCCTTACTTAATTTGACTAACCTTTGTTCATCTTTAGGGAAACTAAAATATTAACCCCCTTGTCGTATTTTGATGAGCCCGAGTCGTGGAAACAAATGCGGACCAAACATCACGAGTCACACTCGTGGGAACGAAAGTCGGGCCAAACTTTTTTATGTGACCGATATGGATGTATTCAATACGTACATCGTCCAAAAAACAAAACAGTCAGAGAATGCAAACATACGTCGATTGACGAATAAGCATAGTAATATTAAAAAATGTCCAATTGCCAGACTACGAAACGTGTGGACAACCATCACTAAATGAAACGCCTCTTGGACTCGAAGCGCAATATTTGGCCCATTTCCGAAAACATATCGGTGCGGCAACGAGTTCTCCGTACCATAGGCACCAGTAATAGGATTTCCTGCTGTAACCATTTTAAAACATGCATAATGGCTTGGAGATCTGTGTAATTCGGAGGAAATGACTCAGACTGTCATATACAAATCTTACATGCTGGTGAAAATTGTGAGAAATGTTAGTACTGACAGGCAGCGCATGGCCACACAACAAATTTTATATAGCACGTATCTCGTGAGTATCTGACCATGCTCCCACATAAATTAGCGTACATTTTTAAATTTTTATTGCTTGGTGTCACAATTTCTTTCCACACACGAAGTGCGTCTTACTGGTATGGAAACCACGATCAGACCTTCGTGGTACTTACCTGTGAAAAGCAACTCTCCTCCTCTTTTGAGGATATACGATTTGCATCCGTAGTAGCAATAATTATTCACCATCGCCATTCACGGGGCAAGTAGGTGTGATATTAAACTTTCGGGTTAAGATGAAAACGTCAACAAACAGTGTTATACGGAAGTCACGTGACAATTACGGTGTGATGGTGATGACAGGTCCAGTACGGCGCGCTCGCTCCATAGACACTGTTGCCCTGTGCCATTACCAGCAGATGTACACACGGGCAGAGTCTCGCCACACGCGGCGTGTGGCCCGGCCTTGAACTTTGCGTGACGCTCCGGTCAAACGCGTCCGGCACGCGGCGCAACTGGCAGAGGCGAGGCCGCGTAATGCTTATAAATATACCACACGCTGCCCACTTGCCTTTCTACGGCCGCTTATCACACTGTATAGCAGGACTATAGAGATCTAAGTGACAGCAGTAAAAACCGCTCAAGCAAACTCATTCTCATAATGCAGGGCACAGGCAGAATCAAAATACCATGCCAGGCAAATACACGGCTGTTTACATGGTCTTGACCGTCTGCTACCAGACGGATAACACAGAATTTCACGCCTGTGGGATTTCCGTTCAAAATTTTCTGTACAAATACATTCCATTCCTACAGATTAAGATGGCTGTTGGGTGTGTTTAACGTTACTGGAATTTGGAGGTGGGATCGCAACATAACATGTCAAGAGGAGGCGTACGTGCGACTTAGCGTCATCTTTAGGTCTCTGAGACCGGCCAGGGTGGCCGAGCGGTTCTAGGCGCTTCAGTCTGGAACCGCGCGACCGCTACGGTCGCAAGTTCGAATCCTGCCTCGGGCATGGATGTGTATGATGTCCGTAGGTTAGTTAGGTTTAAGTAGTTCTAAGTTGTAGGGGACTGATGGCATCTGATGTTAAGTCCCGTAGTGCTCAGAGCCATTTGAACCACTTTTTAGGACTCTAAGGAAGATCGAATAACTGCCAGGAAGGGCATGGGGCATCAAACCGAAATATCGCACATAGTGCTGGCTAGAGTGTAGAACGGAATGTGACCTGGTGCCCTCAGGACCACAGTGTGCCAAGTGGAGAAGGCACTGGCGTTTTCGGAAGGACTACACCACAATAAGATCGTAAGATAGTTCGGCTGGCTATGACGTATAGACTAATGACAACAGCTGAAATACGACCAGAGATTACAGATAGCGCATCACCACGAACTGAAGGGAACAGATTACTGAAAGCTGCGTTTGAGATTTCGAGTGGCCGTGCATCGTTTATCGCTGACACCATACTGCAACCAACGGACTTGCCTGGTGTGGAGCCAGAGACAACTGGGAATGGCATTGTGTAGTGTTGAGCGATGGGCCGTGGTTCTATTTGTGGTGGTCAGATCGACGCCAATTATTTTACAGATGACCTAGTGAAAGGTCACAGAAGTAGCGATTCTCGAGATACAGAAGTCTCCAACTCGCGGAATCATGGTGTGGAAGAGTTATTGAATATGCCAACAGGATTGATTCGGTAAACGTTGAATGGAGACGGAATTTAGCTCGTATACTGCAAGAATGTTAAACCCTGTTGTTGTACCATTCACGTCCATGGTACCAAATGGCACTTTCCAACAGGATAATGCAAGGTCACACACTGTAGTTCAAGCCACAAGCGCCATGACGGATGAACAGATCCTTGACTGGCCCTATTTTGTCATCCACAGAGCGTATCTCGCGAAGGGCAAAACATATACTTTCATGCTAGCCTCCAAACAGCAAGCTTCATAAACAGACACAGCATGTGCTTCAAACATTGTAAGAAATTCCTCAGAACATTCGGAGATTGTGTGCGTCTATGCCACAACGAAACAAGAGGTTACTGGTGCCCGTAGTATCATGCCTCATACGGGTGGTGATGACTGATGTTTGACACCACTTTCGGGTGGAATGAAAATGTAATACTCGTTATGTCGCGAACATCTCCATGAAGTTTGGTACATATCGGACAGATGCTTCGTGGTGTAACACTTTCCCTTTACGTCAGTATATATCTGATATGATATGCCCAAAAGTATTATTTAATTGTTTTACACACTGAGCGGTTTATCATCAGTGAGAAATTTCGAAGAATGCTCAGCTGAAGTGAGCAAAGCAGAAATTTATCACAGCAAGAGCAATATTATCGGTATTGACTATCACGACTATAGCTGGTGCCGAGCGTACACACCACGTAATTTCATCATACCATTGCTGTCCGTGCAATCAGTATCAGAAAATATCCCGAATGAAGTGCCCTTGGCCCCTGAATGGTGCATGGTAGCAGTTCTGAACAACAGCGATCGATATTGTATTTGACCACTAGTGTCACGGTGCTCGTCTCATAGGTAGCCAGTTCGAATCCGGGAGGTGGAAGAACTATCTCCAATGATATCTGATCATCAAGGTGACGGAAGGCGGTGACATAAAATTTCTCATAGCAAGGCTAGCACTGAAATCTTCTGTTACATTCCAAAATTTCTCCTCAGTGTTTTATGCAGCGAGACAATGTGACACAATCCGCCTGTCTAGGGCGTAAAGATCGGCCATTCTTTGGTGGCAATAATGCTACCTGCGAGAAGCGGGTTTCAAGGTCTTCTTTCCTTTCATTCCATGCTTTTTTGTCCATAACAACATAAACACGACACTACATTATTATTATAATAACAGGCATATTAGCTTTTCTAGTAGGTTTAGGCTGTATTGACGGTAGAACGTGTTATGGTGATAGGAAATGGTACTGTGTTGGACATAATAATGTATAATGTTATACAATTAGTTGCCAGTGTTGTTGATAGTAATAATTTGTGTAAGAATGAATACAGCCAATGTTTAAATTGCAGATAAGAAACTATAATGGCTGGCCGGAGTGGCCGTGCGGTTCTAGGCACTACAGTCTGCAACCGCGAGACCGCCACGGTCGCAGGTTCGAATCCTGCCTCGGGCATGGATGTGTGTGATGACCTTAGGTTAGTTAGGTTTAAGTAGTTCTAAGTTCCAGGGGATTGATGACCTCAGAAGTTAAGTCGCGTAGTGTTCAGAGCCATTTGAACCGAACTATAATGTGACAAATAAATAAATACTACATTGCACGAGCACTCGGTACAATCAGCCGCATGTAGATTCTCATCTGGCACAGGACGGAGGAAGGCAACGGCAAACCACAACTCGACGACATTGCTACCGTACGGTCTTCAACACTCACTGCTGAATATGAAATAGATTTTGCCATTGATTCACTTTGCTGGTAAAAAATATGCAAACCTGATACGTGACACAGATCCTTCTAAAAGCTATATTTGAATTCACATAACCGCAAGATTATTAGTGCAAATGTTGAGGAAAAGAATAGTGGTAACAAAATAATGACATTGAAAAAAGTGGTAAGCAACTGCGCCTGCATTTGAACAGACAAGTAAATCGTCTGAAGTCTATTGAGATACTTTTATCCGGAAAAGTACAGACATGCTTCATGTTCGAAAAAGACGAGTACAGAGAACAAATGCTATAAGCCAAGTACCTAAATACGCTGCCAATAACAGTAAAAGAAGATTAGAGAGAGGTAGGTCCTTACGTAACTTTCAAATGTGTGAAATCTTACGGGACTTAACTGCTAAGGTAATCAGTCCCTAAGCTTACACACTACTTAGCCTAAATTATCCTAAGGACAAACACACACACCCATGCCCGAGGGAGGACTCTAACCTCCTCCGGGACCAGCCGCACAGTCCACGACTGCAGCGCCTGAGACCGCTCGGCTAATCCCGCGCGGCTTTACGTAACTTTGCAAAAATTGGTAGAAAAGTAAGGTTCATTATCATTCAGTATAATGGAAGTAAGTGAAAGTGAAAGTGACGATAGTTGTTCATATACATTTCTCCCTATGCGAACCAACAGAATTTAGAACCGGTTATGGAGCAACTGTTATGCATCCACTAAGCCGCGTAAGAAATACTGCCCTCAACATTGCGAAACAGCTTTTAAGCACCATTCAACGTACTACGCACAACTTGTCGCTAGACTAATACTCTTCTCCCTTGCTTTCCCCTTTGACAAACTCTCCCCGTCATTTGGAAATAGACGACGAGCTGAACAATATTTGTTCCGTGCCGGAAAAAGCTGTTTCTGTGTTGTGTAACATGAGTTAGCTTTTATGTCATAAGCTATATTTTATATCATGAGAGCAAGAAAGTGGAAAATAGAGCATAGCCCGAGGCAGCAGTTGGTCGCGTCCTGCGTTACGTCACTTGTTAAACACCGCAGTCACAATGGGGTCAGCTGAGTTTTACGTCTGCCCATTTAACAGAGATTAAGCCCACTCCAACGGTCAGAGTATCAACACCCCACACAGACACACACTTCTGCCTGGGAACACTGCACGACAAAAACCGCACTGACTGTATTTTGCACACGGATACTGGAGTTTTACACCGCTGCAGGTGGAACACAGTTTCAGGACAAATAATTCACAAATGTACACCGAGAAAGACTTCCGCTGAGGCGGACGCCTGCAACTAAGGTAAAGCCGCCATCTTCTCCTGTTCCATGGCCTGGAGAATTCTCACCGAGGTCTCCAACTCTGTCGGGAAAACGACGTTTTGTTCCAGGGGTCCGACACATAAGCACCATAGCCACAGACTCCTTCGTGCCAGAGCGAAACAACTGCCGAGCAAAAATTCGGCATATGTTTTGAACATTATGTGTTTACACAGATCCCAATTTTTTTTCTATTGTACCTGACACGTCAACAACGTGGCTTCGCGAAAACTGCACTTCTCAGGCAACAAGTAAGCGTACAGGTGTAACTGCTATGGCAGCAGCTTATTAACAATCATATGTGGCATCCGCAGTTCCTAGGAAGCCCCGTGAAATGAATACTTCCCAGTAGTGCGCCATCAGCACGTCGGCGGCGTTTTCAACCTTTAAAAACATTACCTATGGTCAGATGCTCATTATGCCGTGACATCTATCCGTCTGTATCAGGTGATGCCTATTGATATACTAGTCGATAAACCATTTCCAGCTTGAATATCTACGCATTGATTGATAACATTGTTCAGCGTCGGTCGGGATGTGACGAAAGCTTAGCAGAACTTTGGACCTCTGCCTAACACAAGGAAATTATCATACTAAAGAAAATCGCATATTCGGCAACAATCTAAAACAGGATGATTCCTTAAAGACATCTTGGAATTCATTAAACAACTGAGCAAGAAGTTCTCAAAACCAGTAAGGAAATGAAAATATTCGACGATGTTGGACTTGCTTTTACTAAGCATCACAATCAGAAGATGGAATTAAAACAAAATGCGTTTCTGTTATAGAGCAATACTATTAGTTGGGAACTTCAACTAGCCAGTAAGTACCAAGACATCGAAGCTGGGAAAGACGAAAAATAGTATTACGTGTCTAGACAGGCTGCGACAATAATAAATAGGTCTCATCCTGTGCAGGAACCACAGTAAGTGTGCGAGTGCAGCAAGTGGACACACAGTGACATATGAAGGTTTGGGTCGGTCCGGCAGGCGTGCTCGAATAGCCGAAGTAGTTAAAGCGACGGTTCGCGTAAAGCGGGGAATCCGGGCTCGGGTGTCGGTCCGGCAGAAATTTTCATATGTCGCCAATAAATTATTCAGTCTAATAGTATTTGTAATTGCGAATAAATTTCTTGTATACTTATAATAATTGCGGCTGCCTAACTGCACCAAAAATACGTACTTTACAAAAATAAAAAGCCATTTTCCAAGATAGGCATGAAATCCGATTACAGGGTGGTTTGAAATCCGATTACAGGGTGGTTCTTCTGACATTCAGAAAAAACTTTCTTTGACAAAAAAAAAAAAAAAAAAAAATCCAATGGATGTACTGTTATGCACAGGAGGCAGTTACGCGTTTACACTTGTGGGTCCAATGATACGAGCTACTGTTACGTCTGGTAAGAGATAGTGTTACGTCTGGCTGAAGGTGGGACCGACAGAAGTGCTCAGGAATAGCAACACGCAGAAGACCCCTCGGCAGAAGGAAAGAAAGAGCTTATTCTGCGGTCAGACTCCTGCAGAGGACACAACGGGAACATCAAGGTGGACCTGACGATGAAGGGAAAATGCAACCATCAATAGGTACGTAAACCTTATGTGACTTCTACTCAATGTTTCAGAGTTTCGTGATACTGAAAGGGTTGTAAACGCGCAAACATTTTTTTGATAAAAACGTAGTACAAACATGGGATGGTTTGCAAAACACTCACAAAATCTTTAAGTTTCAGCTACGCTATTACAAATTATCTTTGTGTCCACCAGCAGCAGCACGAACAACACGTAGACGATAGCTAAATTCGTCATAAACGTTACAAAATGCATCTGCTTTTACAGAAGTTATGACGACTTTTATTCTGCTTTTCACTTCTTCTACGCCACGAGCTACAAGGTAGATGAACACATTTTCCTTCACATATCCGCACAAGAAAAATTCGCCTGGGCGATGAGGCCTGGCGATCTTGGAGGCCAAGAACGCAGGGCAGTTTCTCATGGTCCAGTGCGCCCTATCAGCGTAGGGGCAGCGTGTCACTGAGAAACTGACTTACGTCGTTGTGACAGTGTGGTGGAGGTCCATCCTGTTGGAGAATGAAGTCATCGGAATCATCGTGAAATTGTGGAAAAAGCCAGTTCTGTAGAATTTCAAAGTAGTTCATTCCAGTCCTTGTGTTTTCCTGGGAAAAAAAGAAGGAGGGACCGTACACTCTTTAACAGGGAACTGCACAAAAAAATCACTTTAGGTGAGTCTCCTTCGTCCTCAATAACGTCATGAAGGTTCTGGAGTCCCACGTTATGTCGGTTTACTTTACCGCAAACGTAAGCTGTCGCTTCATCACTGAAAATTAACCACGTTAAAAATATACCGTCTTCCACGTCCTCTAGTAGGGCAGTGATGAAGTCGTTTCATTTTATCACCAATCCCGAAAGCTTGCAGTAATTGTTGTGTGTATGGTTTATACACCAAACGACGCACTGACACTCGCCAGATAGTCGTATGAGGCACTGCCAGTTCCCTGCTTCTGGGCGAGTAGACTTTCGTGAACTCCGCTCAAACTTTGCCGAATGCTTTCCACCATGACATCAGAAGTGCGAGGCCGACCTAGATCTTACCTTTCCATAAGCTTCTTGTCCCTTCAAATTGACGATACCAACGACGAATGTTTTCGGGTGCAGGCGGATCAATCTACATCTACATCTACATCCATACTCCGCAAGTCACCTGACGGTGTGTGGCGGAGGGTACCCTGAGTACCTCTATCGGTTCTCCCTTCTATTCCAGTCTCGTATTGTTCGTGGAAAGAAGGATTGTCGGTATGCTTCTATATGGGCTCTAATCTCTCTGATTTTATCCTCATGGTTTCTTCTCGAGATATACGTAGGAGGGAGCAATATACTGCTTGACTCTTCGGTGAAGGTATGTTCTCGAAACTTCAACAAAAGCCCGTACCGAGCTACTGAGCGTCTCTCCTGCAGAGTCTTCCACTGGAGTTTATCTATCATCTCCGTAACGCTTTCGCGATTACTAAATGATCCTGTAACGATGCGCGCTGCTCTCCGTTGGATTCTCTCTATCTCTTCTATCAACCCTATCTGGTACGGATCCCACACTGCTGAGCAGTATTCAAGCAGTCGGCGAACAATCGTACTGTAACCTACTTCCTTTGTTCTCGGATTGCATTTCCTTAGGATTCTTCCAATGAATCTCAGTCTGGCATCTGCTTTACCGACGATCAACTTTATATGATCATTCCATTTTTAATCACTCCTAATGCATACTCCCAGATAATCCCAAAATGCCGACAAAAAGCACGCTAGAATGAAAGCACGGCTCACCCTGATTTTCTGAAACTCTACGCCACGCCCATTTAAATAACATACATGACCTTGCCGGAACATCCCACATGACAAGGGCGCCCATACCTATGGCCAAGAGGGGCCGTGCCTCCCAGCCCCGCGACCGCTACGGGCACAGGTTCGAATCCTGCCTCGGGAATGGATGTGTGTGATGTCCTTAGATTAGTTGGGTTTACGAAGTTCTAAGTCTAGGGGATTGATGATCTCAGATGTTAAGTCCCATACTGCTTAGAGCCATCTGAACCATTTGAACCGCCACCCCCAGCTCTCAGGGAAAGGAAAAAATATAGCGAATTCAGATGTTTTTCTTTCAAGAAAACGATTTAAAACTCAGTGTTACACGGGTTTATAACACGGCAGGATGTGAAAAAATTTTACGGCTACTTAAAGGTCGTCATTCGTCTTCCAAAATATTAAAAATACACCATTCCCAAAGATATAGCCCCCCCCCCCCCTCTCCCCTTACAAAGTATCGTTTGGGCACCCTTGCCATGTTTCGTAATTTTTACCGTCAAAAACCAGGTCATTCTTTTTGAAACACCCTGTATTGTAGAGTATAAACTGTAACTTCCAGCCGGCCGAAGTGGCCGTGCGGTTAAAGGCGCTGCAGTCTGGAACCGCAAGACCGCTACGGTCGCAGGTTCGAATCCTGCCTCGGGCATGGATGTTTGTGATGTCCTTAGGTTAGTTAGGTTTAACTAGTTCTAAGTTCTAGGGGACTAATGACCTCAGCAGTTGAGTCCCATAGTGCTCAGAGCCATTTGAACCATTTTTGTAACTTCCAGGTTTCAATGTGAACTTCTCTTTTATGAATGTGCGTTTGGTCGTGTTTCTTGGACTTCATTAATGGTTCGTTGTTGCGTAACGCATTCCAGTTGTCCGTAGAACACGCGACTGGTGACCAAACTCGCAGAGCAACTTAACTCTGAAAGCACTCGAGCCGTGGCACAGAGCAGCCGAGCCTCACAACAGGCACCGCCTTTCTGCTGGTCCCGCGGGGCAACAGCCGGCAGGCAGACCGGCCGGAGTTTTCTTTGGGGAAGGCGAGCAGCCTCTCGGCTCTCAGCACAGGGCGCGGCGCGGTGCGGCGAGTCGCGCTGGCGAAGCACTTCCGCCAACCCTGGCGACGCGCCGCGCCGCGCCTAAAGATACCAGCGCCGCTTTTTCTAAGCCCCGGAAGTGGGTCTTTGCTCTTCGCTTCTCTTATAACTCTTCTTTTTCCAACCGCTAAGAAATGGATAGGCTTTGAATATAGCTCCAGTTCTTCAGAAGAGGTATTTCTATAACAAAGCTAGTCTCCAGCAGCTTCGTTGAGCCTCTTTTAACCGTAATTCATTACTCCGAATGGTCGACATTAGTCTCTGAAACAATAAAGAGTTGAATACGAGAACGTACTTCTTTCCGGGCACATTCTTGGATAGATCATCAAGCTCTTGCTGGGTCGGATTTGTACACTACTGGCCATTAAAATTGCTACACCAACAAGAAATCCAGATGATAAACGGGTATTCGTTGGACAAATATATTATACTAGACCTGACATGTGATTACATTTTCACGCAGTTTGGGTGCATAGATCCTGAGAAATCAGTACCCACAACAACCACCTCTGGCCGTAATAACGGCCTTGATACGCCTGGGCATTGAGTTAAACAGAGCTTGGATGGCGTGTACAGATACAGCTGCCCATGCAGCTTCAACACGATACCACAGTTCATCAAGAGTAGTGATTGGCGTATTGTGACGAGCCAGTTGCTCGGCCACCGTTGACCAGACGTTTTCAGTTGGTGAGAGATGTCGAGAATGTGCTGGCTAGGGTAGCAGTCGAATATTTTCTGTAGCCACAAAGGCCCGTACAGGACTTGCAACATGCGGTCGTGCATTATCCTACTGAAATGTAGGGTTTCGCAGGGATCGAATGAAGGGTAGAGCCACGGGTCGTCACACATCTGAAATGTAGCGTCCACTGTTCAAAGTGCCGTCAGTGCGAACAAGAGGTGACCGAGACGTGTAACCAATGGCACCCCATACCATCACGCCGGGTGGTACGCCAATATGGCGATGACGAATACACGCTTCGAATGTGCGTTCACCGCGATGTCGCCAAACACGGATGCGACCATCATGATGCTGTAAACAGAACCTGGATTCATCCGAAAAAATGACTTTCTGCCATTCGTGCACCCAGGTTCGTCGTTGAGTAAACCATTCGCAGCGCTCCTGTCTGTGATGCAGTGTCAACGGTAACAGCAGCCAAGGTCTCCGAGCTGATAGTTCATGCTGCTGCAAATGTCGTCGAACTGTTGGTGCAGATGGTTGTTGTCTTGCAATCGTCCCCATCTGTTGACTCAGGGACCGAGACGTGGCTGCACGATCCGTTACAACCATGCGGATAAGATGCCTGTCATCTCGACTGCTAGTGATACGCGGCCGTAGGAATCCAGCAAGGCGTTTCGTATTACCCTCCTGAACCCACCGATTCCATATTCTGCTAACAGTCATTGGATCTCGACCAATGCGAGCAGCAATGTCGCGATACGATAAACCGCAATCGCGACAGGCTACAATCCGACCTTTATCAAAGTCGGTAACGCGATAGTACGCATTTCTCCTCCTTACACGAGGCATCACAACATCGTTTCACCAGGCAACGCCGGTCAACTGCTGTTTGAGAAATCGGTTGGAAACTTTGCTCATGTCAGCAAGTTGTAGGTGTCGCCACCGGCGCCAACCTTGTGTGAATGCTCTGAAAAGCTAATCATTTGCATATCACAGCATCTTCTTCCTGCCGGTTAAATTTCGCGTCTGTAGCACGTCATCTTCGTGGTGTAGCAATTTTAATGATCAGTAGTGTACATAAACTAACGCTTCAGACGACTTCCTCTGTCATCATCGTCGGGTGTTATCTGCACTCCCTGCAGTTCTTTATTTATCTGGTCGAACAATGAAACGTAGACGTCAGGAATTCTTGGAACTTCCATATGCTATCAGAGATTACATCGATGTCTGTGATGAAGGAACAATAGCAATAGCGATGTGGATTTCATTTTATAGTGGATGATTCAACTTATTTCTCTTTAGCTTTTCAGCACAAGGCACCCGTTCCCATGCACCACTAGGGGCTTAGCCGCTGTCCGAGGTAATGACATAATCCCAGTAGGCAGATGCATGGGATACGAGTTTCATTTCATCAAGTAAAATCGTATGTTTGTGTATGAGGTCGTGTTCGGCAACAACACATTTATCGAAATTGCAATAGTTGGTGTAGCATAGGTGCCCTGTGCAGCGTACTGGGATCGTTCTATTGACTGACCTTGTGAATGCAACTACCTGCTGTGATTCCGACAAAAAAAGAAGCCTTTTAGATGAGAATGTACAACAAAAACTGCAAACGGGACAATGGCTATGAACTCGGTGGTTATTATTAACTAGTTACTGCTAAACGGGACAGCTCGGTGGCTCTGTAATTAAGAATCCGACTTTAAAGGCCAAAGTTCGATTTCCAATCAAGTCCTAGGAATGTTTGTCACTCTTTGATTGTTTCACCTCTGGCAATTAGCTTGTAGTGAGTCCAGGTTAAACTGTATGCGCCCATATACACTGAAGAGCCAATGAATCTGGTATAGGCATGCGTGTTCAAATACAGAGATACGTAAACAGGCAGAATACGGCACTGAGGTCGGCAACGCCTATATAATACAAGTGTCTGGCGCAGTTGTTAGATCGGTTATTGCTGCTACAATGGAAGGTTATCGAGATTTAAGTGTGTTTCAAGGTGGTGTTACAGTCGGCGCACGAGCGATGGAACACAGCATCTCCGAGGTAGCGATTGAAGGGGGGATTTTCCCGTACGACCATTTCACGAGAGCACCGTGAATATCACGAATCCGGTAAACCATCAAATTTGCAGCATCGCTGCAGCCGGAAAACGATCCTGCAAGCACGGGACCAACGACGACTGAAGAGAATCGTTCATCGTAAGAGAAGTGCAACTTTTCCGCAAATTTACGAGATTTCAATACTGGGCCATCAACAAGTGTCAGCGTGCGAACCATTCACCGAAACATCGTCGATATGGGCTTTCGGAGTCGAAAGCCCACTCGTGTACCGTTGATGACTGCAAGACACAAAGCTTTACGCCTCGCCTGGGCCCGTCAACACCGACATTGGACTGTTGATGACTGGAAACATGTTGGCTCATCGAGCGAATCTCGTTTCAAATTGTATCGAGCGGATGGACTTACATGGGTATGGAGACAACCTCATGAATACATGGGCCTTGCATGTCAACAGGAAACTGTTCAAGCTGTTGGAGGCTCTGTAATGGTGTGGGGCGTGTGCAGCTGAAGTGATATGGGACCCCTGATACGTACGTAAGCATCCTGTCTGATCATTTGCATATATTCATGTGCATTGTGCATTCCGACGGACTTTGAGATTCTAGCAAGATATTGCTATTAAAACTGGTACCAGAAACAGGGACTCGTGTGACATCATTGTGAATGTCTTGTCCGAAAATTACTACGAGCAGTTAGAGAACATATCATGAAGGTAACGTCTAAGACCTCCTCGCAAAAGCAGACCTGAACTTACCGTATCGGTTAACGCACAGAAAGGTATCAGTGATCGTGACTGCGGGTATTACAAGGAATATTAAGAAAGATAAGAAAATATTTTTGCTTACTGAGAGTGACAAGATACAAAATGTATCTGAGTAGTCAGCATCATATATTCAGTGCTGACGATGGAAATGTGGAGCACAGAAAATCGTTCAATATGGCTTGGACAAGTATGCTCGAAACAAGGTGTTAAGGGATGGGAAAGACCTCCAGTTGTTCCATAGCCGTGTTAAAAAAACTGCTACGTAAACGAAGAGCATCAGAGAGTCAAGACAAGTCAAATCTTAGCTGACAAACAAATGCTGAAAGAAGCAAAAATGAAGTAAGAAGACACTAGTGTTAAATGACTGTTTAAGCAAGATTTTGTCAACCGATCTGACTAAAAATCCTAAGAGGTTTTGGTCTTACGTAAAATCAGTAAGCGGTTCGAAATCACCTATTTAGTCACTCAGTGATCCTATTGGCACTGAAATAGAATGTGACAGAGAGAAGAACGAAATACTAAATTCAGTTCTCCGAAACTGTTTAACTGCGGAAGATCGTAATACGGTCCCTCCTTTCAATCATCTTACGAACGTCAATATGGAAGATACTGAGATAACCGATCGCAGAACAGAGAAGCAACTGCAATCGCTTAGCACTGGAAAGGCATCAGGATCAGATGAGATACCTATAAGATTCTACAAAGTGAAAGAACTTGTTCCCTTCTGGCAGCAGTTTATCTTACTTCAACGGAGCAAAGATGGGTACCTAGCGATAGGAAAAAAGCGCTGGTTATTCTGTTTCCAAGAAGGCTCGTAGGAGAGATGCACATAATTATAGGTCTATATTGTTGACGTCAGTCGTAGAATTACAAGACATGTTTTATGCTCAAGAATTATTACTTTTTGGGGGACAAAAATCTCCTCTAAACATCAACACGTTTCCGCAGGGATCGTGCGAAACTCGGCTGACTTTGTTCCTCAATGAGATCCATAGCGCTGTAGATAACAGTGTTCAGGTTGCTGCCGTGTTCGTTGACTTACGAAGCATTTGGCATCGTCCCGCACTGCCGTCTAGTGAAAAAAATTCAAGCTTACGGAGTATCGGACCAGATTTGCAATTGGATTCAAGACTTAACTACAGAGAGCTCAGCACGTCGCTCTTAACGGAACAAAATCGACAGATGTTACGGCAACTTCCAAGTTCCCGAAGGGAGTGTTATAAGACCGTTACTGTTTTTAATATATAAAAGTGATCAAGTAGAAAACGTCGGAAGCTCTTTAAGGCTGTTCGCAGATGATGCGGTTGTCTATAAAAAAAAGTAGCAACGCCAGAAGACAGTATAGATTTTCAGAATGACCTACAGAGTAATGATAAATGGTGCAGGCTCTGGCAGCTGACCCTGAACGTAAATAAATGTTACATATTGCGCATACAGAGGAAAAGAAATCCACCAATGATGACAAATTTTTGGAAACTACTCATGCTCATAAATTAAGGATATGATGATACATGGTGAAACAACGCTCTAGTGGGCGGTTTGCGGGTTTAAATCACCTCGCGGTATGACCATGCGGTGCATTTGACCTGCGGTCGTCGCACGGTGGCACTGGCACCAGTCCACATACGCAGAGGTGTGTTGGTGCATGTTAGAGTACGGTGCAGCGAGTAAGTGTGCAGACGTTTTCAGACGTGTTAATAGTGGCTGTGTGTCGAAAATGGCTTAAAGAACACATATTGATGATGTTATGAGGGGTAGACTACAAGGGCGACTGGAAGCTGGTGAAACACAGTAGGTCGTATCACGAGCTCTCCGTGTGCCACAAAGTGTGATCTCAAGATTATGGCAACGATTCCAGCAGACAGGAAACGTGTCCAGGCGCTACAGCACGGGACGTCCACAGTGTACAACACCACGAGAAGACGGATGTCTCACCAGCAGTGCCCGCAGACGGCCGCGGAGTACTGCAGGTAGCCTTGCTCTGGACCTTATCGCAGCCACTGGAACAGTTGTCACCAGACACACAGTCTACAGACGACTCAACAGACATGGTTTATTCTCCCGGAGTAGATGCAGTCCACTGACCCCTGGTCGCAGGAGAGCCCGTAAAGCCTGGTGTCAAGAACACAGTACATGGTCATTGGAACAGTTGTCCCAGGTTATGTTCACGGACGAGTCCAGGTATAGTCTGAACAGTGATTCTCGCCAGGTTTTCATCTGGCGTGAACCAGGAACCAGATACCACCCCCTTAATGTCCTTGACATGGACCTATATGGAGGTCGCGGTTAGATGGTGTGGGGTGGGATTATGATTAGTGCACGTACACCCCCGCATGTGTTAGTGAAACAGGCCAGGTGTACCGGGAAGTCTTTTTGCACCAGTATGTCTGCCTTTTCAGGGGTGCAGTGGGTCCCACCTTCCTTCTGATGGATGATAACGAACGGCGCCACCGAGCTGCCATCGTGGAAGAGTGCCTTGAAACAGAAGATAACTGGGGAATGGAGTGGCCTGCCAGTTTTCCAGATCTAAACCCCATCGAGCACGTCTGGAAAGCTCTCGGTCGGCGTATCGCTGCACGTCTTCAAACCCCTACGACACTTCAGGAGCTTCGACAGGCCCTGGTGCAAAGAATGGGAGGCTATACCCCAGTAGCTGCTCGACCACCTGATCGAGAGTATGCCAACCCATTGTGTGGCCTGTGTACTTGTGTATGGTGATCATATCCGATACTGATGTCGGCCTACATGCGCAGGAAATAGGGGCGTTTTGTAGCATATATGTTTCGGGACGGTTTTCTCAACTTATCACCAATATCGTGGATTACAGATCTGTGTCGTGTGTGTTCCCTATGTGCCTATGCTATTAGCACCAGTTTTGTGTAGTGCCACGTTGTGTGGCACCACAATCTGCAATTATCCTTAATTTATGAGCATGAGTGTATATTTACCTCAAAACATCTGGGAGTAACTATTCAGAACGACCTCAAGTGGAATGACCACATAAAACAAATAGTAGGAAAAGCAGATGACACAGACTCGTAGAAACAGCCTGAAGGAAATGTAACTCATCGAAGAAAGAAGTGGCTTACAAGGCCTTGTTCGACAGATTCTTGAATACTGCTCATCAATTTGGGGCCCTTAACAGGTAGGATAGAAGAGGTGGGGGAGAGAGGGGGGAAGGGAAGGGAAGGGAAGGGAGAGGGAGAAGGAGAAGGAGAAGGAGAGGGAGAGGGAGAGGGAGAGGGAGAGGGAGAGGGAGAGGGAGAGGGAGAGGGAGAGGGAGAGGGAGAGGGAGAGGGAGAGGGAGAGGGAGAGGGAGAGGGAGAGGGAGAGGGAGAGGGAGAGGGAGAGGGAGAGGGAGAGGGAGAGGGAGAGGGAGAGGGAGAGGGAGAGGGAGAGGGAGAGGGAGAGGGAGAGGGAGAGGGAGAGGGAGAGGGAGAGGGAGAGGGAGAGGGAGAGGGAGAGGGAGAGGGAGAGGGAGAAGAAAAAGAAGAAGAAGAGAAGATCCAACGAAGAGGGGCGCGTTTTGTCACGGAATCGGCTGGTCGGTGCGAGATCTGTACAGAGATGCTCAGCTATAGCTCCAGTGGTACATGCTACAAGAGAGGCGTTGTGCATCACGGAAATGACCACTATTAAAGTTTCGAGAGGGTACTTTCCGGGCAGAGTCGGTCAACAAGTTACTTCCTCCTACAAACATCTCGCCAATTGAGCACAACGAGAAAATTCGAGAAATTGGAGCTAAAACAAAGGATTACCGACCGACAACCATTCTTCCCACTTGCCGTACGCGAATGGAACAGGAAAGCGCGGATCAGTTGGTGGTAGCAGAAGTACCATCCGCCACACGCCGTCAGGTGGCTTGCAGACTACTAATGTAGATGGGTAGATATTAGGACGTCGCATTATGCAATTCTTTACTTCCCGCTCCTGTCAGCTTTATATTGTTTCCGTCACCTTTGAGTCCCAATTTCAAGCGAAAGATTACAAGAGCAAGCTGCCGATTTACGGTGCTCGCGGATGGCGCACGCAGCCCATCAGATGCGTGTCATATGACGCGCGCAGGCTGCGAGCTGCGGCGGACAGATCGGGGTCAGCGAGAGTGACCGCGCGGCTCGGCGAAACCTCAGGCCAAGGGTTACGCAAATGGCGCGCCCGCCGCCTCTACAATGGCGCGCACGCACTACCTGCTGCAGAAAGAACTCCCTGCAGCCGCAGAAGGGCCACACACGATTTCCTACTCCGTCAGTCTATAAGACCTCCGCACTTACGGTTCAGTCACAGTGAGCTGCCATTAAACAAGAATTAAATGACACGAGCAGCTCGCTTAAAGATTAGGTTGCCCTCACGTGAATGTTTTAAAAATTTAAAATGTCACGAACTCATGAAGCCCTTCGATTTCAGTCCACTGTGTTGAATGTTCGCTACTTATTTAACCAAACAGGTACAAGTTAACAGCTCAAACGTCGCTTCCATCCAACCACTACATTTTTTTACGATTTTCATTCGTTTACTCTTCACCTATATCTGTACTGTGAAAACCACTATGAAGTGCATGACTGAAGGTACGTCTCTTTGTACAAGTTATTAAGGTTTCATCCCGTTCCATTCACGTATGGAGAGCGGGGAGAATGATTGTTTAAATGCCTCTGTGCATGCTGCAGTTAATCTAATATTGACCTCATAATCCGTATGGGAGCGATACGTAGAGGGTTGCAGTATGTTCCTAGAGCCATCATTTGAAGCCAGTTTTTGAAATTTCGTAACTTGGCTTTCTCGGGATAGACTACGTCTGTATTCAATAGTCTGCCAGTTCAGTTTCTTCAATATCTCTGTGACACTCATGCGTCACAGACGCACGGCCTAGGGCGCCTTGTCACGGTCCGTGCGGTTCCCCCCGTCGGAGGTTCGAGTCCTCCCTCGGGCATGGGTGTGTGTTTTGCCATAGTTTACGTTAGATTAAGTAGTGTGTAGGCTTAGGGACCGATGACCTCAGCAGTTTGGTCCCATAAGACCTTACCACAAATTTCCAATGTCCACGCGTCAAACGAACTTGGGCCATTCGTGTTGCTCTTCTCTCCTTCCTAAAACTATGATTAGATTGATTGTCAGGCTCGTATTATAATTCTGTAAAATATAAGTACGACCTCTGATTGTATCCGACTGTTACACAGGCACAGGACCGCCATCATGAGGTAAAACACGATATAAGAGTTGTTACTAACGGTTCGCCAGTGAAGTTAGAAACCATAACTGTAACAGTGGAATGCCTGATGAAAATTAAAGCATTTGGCACAGTCTTTCTCGGCGCAGAAAAATAGGAAAACGTGAAGCTTATGTTGGCAGTGCTGCAATAGCAGCAGAAGTAGTAGTAAAAATAGGAGAAAGGTGTCAAACCGTAGAAGCGGCGTACACTTAGTTATTTGGGAACACTGGAGCGGTGCAGTGGGTACAATCGCTGGAAGTGCATGTTACCGACTTGCTGCCGTTGTCAAGTTCTTTTGTTACAAGCAATTGCAACGTGCGTTCACAATTCTGAAGAAATGGAGTACCGGTGTAAAAAAATCTGTACGAACTCCTGACAATAGTGTGCCGCGTCAACTGTCATCGAAGCAGTTATCTACTTTTGGTGTGAAAACTTGCCTTGTCGTTGCAGCTTTAATGGATCTGTACAGACTTCAGATCGTCCACAAATCGAATGCTAACAGCTGTGTTGAGCCTGTAAATTTTGTAAACTACAGTTGGCTAAAGTCAGTGAAAATCTCTGGATGTTTGATGAAACTATTTTTAGTTTAGTCGTTACATGCACAAGAATTTCGGCTGCTGGGTTCATTACACACAACTGGGTTACAACTCGACTTGCAGTGTCCTGTAATGTAGTGTGAGGCCCTTAGTTTTGTGAGGGTGAACAAGGCGCTGCTGTTATAATGCCGCCTGAACGTTAGGCCAGCACGTTAGGAACACACATTTCCGAATTTAGCACTCAGCACACTTGGTTTCAAAAAGTTGGAGTTATCTTGCACATTGACAGGTAATTTGCGGCAGCAATAAATTGTTTGCCTGGGGATCGCGTAATTTCAGCGAATGCTAACGCCACTTGGCCGCCACGGTCTCCAGATCTTTCGGCCTATGACTTCTTTCTATAAGAATGTCTGGAGAGTGTCGTGTACCAAACTATGCCAAGAACACTAGTTACATTAAGATAAAAGAGTGAAGAGAACGTCACCAACACCCGATATGACACGTGCTACGATGTGCGAAACCTACAGCAAAAACTTACTGAACGCGTCATGCAAACTAGACAGCGTATGATGTCATTTTTTTTAAACGTGATGCCTAATGAAAATTTCCGTCCTATACGGCGTATTTTGAACGTGAAGTAAACTTTCATAACGGCTTCATTTTTTTTCTAATTATTTCAAGTTTTTCCGTTTTTCTGTGGTTACACTTCAGGGATTCAGAAAATAACCAGAAAATAAATAGTGCAATCACCAATTTAAAAAAAAACATGAAACTGTCGCACATGATGGTACATTACTAGCTGATACTACCAAAGCTAGGGAGGCAACGGGTAATATACGCGTACGAAATTAATTCTTTTATGGTATTACAGTTTTATCACGATTTTAATGCTGTTTATATTGGGTAAAGTGAATATACTAAATGAAACTAAAAATACTAAACGAAGAAAAAGTTTTCGTATTGTATATGAGTGAAACTGACTTGCTCTGTCAGTACAAGTGATTTTAACAGGTGAAGAGCGCTTTGGGATCAGTCCAAAGACGCACTCGGTGTAGCCAGCGGGTCGTTGTCCGCGCTGCCCCTCACCAGGGGAAAAAAAGATCAAGGCTATTCTCACATACGGTACAATGCTGGCACTGAAGAGAAATGTTAACAGATGTAATAAATTATTTTATTAACGAACATTCTGTCCAGTACAGTGTCCCCTACACGTGCAGTATAGCGATGGACAAAATAAGACTGTGTTAACGTTCCCCATGGGCTTCATCTAGAAAGTGAACTGCTGGCAGGGAACCAGAACTTTACTCACTACATACTTGTCACAGCTGGTTACTGTCTGGCAGCGGTAATTAATTGTAATACTGTGCTAGGAAAGTAGTTAGTTGGCAACATTTTCTTCGGTCGTTCTTTATTGCTAGTCGTGAATAAGCAAGTCCTTTGGCACGATGACAGCCTATTA
Source organism: Schistocerca americana (assembly GCF_021461395.2). Taxonomy (NCBI): domain Eukaryota; kingdom Metazoa; phylum Arthropoda; class Insecta; order Orthoptera; family Acrididae; genus Schistocerca; species Schistocerca americana. The sequence continues at coordinate 853,569,798 of NC_060119.1, forward strand.
GGGAAAGTCAAATGAAACGAGACAGACAATATAATGAGAACGGGGAGAACAATGATAACGCGGGCGGTCTATGTATAGAACTGTTCTTTACTAGGGATCTGGAAGGAACTTTTACCGCCGTGCCATTTGTCTGGTAGACGTGCTCGAGGTGAGTCGTGTGCCTGAGTCCGACTTCACTACGGAGGCCGAGAAAGAGGAACTACGTGGTGTAGTGCAGTTTCTGACTGTGAAAGGAGTGCCAGGGAGTGAAAACCAAGCCCGAATGTCCGCTGTGTATGGCGAACACAGTATGTCAAGTGCGCGAGTGTTACGTGAAATAAAAGACTTCGAGAAGGTTGGGCATCACTGCAAGACAGCTGTCAGCCAGGACAGACTCATTGTGCCATTATCCCTGCTGCCGTCAGAAATGACAGACAGAGGACGGTGGAAGACACGCTGGCCATCAGTCACGGTACCATTCACGCCATCATCATAGGGCATTTTAAGTTCTGGAAAATCTGTGCGCAGTGGATTCCCCACAGCTTGACTGAGGAGTAATAGTTGAGCAGAATATCGACATCACTGCAGCACCTAGAGCGGTACCGCAATGAAGAATTTCGTTTGCTGTCTACGACTGTCGCAGATGAAACATGGTGTTATCATTCTGAGCCGGAGAGCGAGCGTCAGAGCCAAAAATGGAAGAACACGGATTCACCCTCACCGAAAAAATCCGAAGCCGTTCACGCCAGCTCCGGGAAAGTCATGATGACCTTTTCATCTGACTGCAAGAGCCCACTGCTCACTGACTTTCTGAAATACGGCACCACAATTACTGCACAAAGGTACGTGTACACACTGCGGAAACTGAAGCGCGCCATCAAGTCCAAATACCCAGGAATGCTGACGGACATCATTCTGTTGCAGGATAATGCCCGCCCACATGTTGACAAGACCGTTTCGACTACGCTGCCCAAGTTTCGCTGGGAAGCCCTTACACATCCTCCCCATACGATTTAGATATTTTTGTGGCCTTCAAGAGCGGCATTCGTCGCGTCGATTTGCTTCCGACGTAGACGTGCACGCCTGGGTTCAACCATGGTTCTGTAGGCAACGCAAACATTTTTCCATGAACACACAGACCGTCATGTCGCACTGCAGGACAAAAGTATTAACAGACGTCCATTATCTTTGAAGTCCGCAACTCGTGGTCTTGCGGTAGCGTTCTCACTTCACGCGCACGGGGTCCCGGGTTCGATTCCCGGCGGGGTCAGGAATTTTCCCTGTCTCGAGATAACTTGATGTTGTTGTGTTGTCTTCATCATCATCATCATCATTCATCCCCATTACGATCGGAGGAAGGCAATGGCAAACCACCTACGACCTTGTCTAGTCGGCGGTGCGGGTATTATCTTTGAAAGAATACAATTTACTTACTTTTCTCCATCTGTCGCGTTTTCATTAGACTTCCCCTTTTATTTTTGTAACACCTAAAGTAAGTTGCTAGCTTCCTTTTGTAATGGTTTCATTATGTCGTTAATAAATTTAATACTACAGTCAGAACGCCTTATGACATCATGTGAGGATCGGAAAAAAATGAGCTAGTGTCTTGCTTTAGAACATTATCTGCACCCATATGAAGTGGTTAACAGAAAGCATTCAAGACAAATCAAGATGACTGGAACTGCTACGTGCTCGCGACGTCTTTACTTCGTGTGGTCGCGGCCTCCAGATCGTTTCACGCAGTTCTGTTTCTGCCTGTCCCCGCCCCCTCTCCTCCCCCCCCCCCCCCCCCCCATAGGAAGTCGTATACTAGACAGATGCTGAGGAGCACCGGAATTAGCAACGTATCGGGACCATGTGACCACACTGTCGCCATCTGCAGGGGTGAACTGTGTGTACAACAGATTTGGAGGACCGGGTTCTACAAGAAGTTTGTCGGTTTTCCGAACCTGGTGTGCGCACAGCCCGCCGCCTCCCTGCACATTCGTCTGTCTGAAAGGACCCATGAGCAAACAAACGCCCAAAAAGGGTTGAAATGTTGCGTGATATGGGTGGTGTCTGTGTCGGTACTTCTTTTGGAACAGCCGTGCTGCCTGTAGACCAGGGCCGGCCAGAAATTCTGCACGCGTGCGGTGCTCCTGCACATGTGCAACTTCCGGGTCACAGCGTGCACGCCGCAGCCGTCAGCGTTCATGTAGTGCATGTTTCTACGCACAGATGTCGCTTTATCCACTTGCTGGGATACTCTGTACCGGCGCAGTCTAGTGCTCTTTCCACAGCTTGCAAGCCAACCATGGGAAAGTATTTGGCGTATTAAACATTTAAAATACTGTCACAGTCTACTCATTGAGACGTCTACTTTTATATTAACGGTTTAACCCAGTAAGACAAGCAATACAGTTAACACTCGTGGGTTTTTATTGAGGCAGCTTGACTGACGGCACGTAAATACGCGTAATGCTTTTGATCTAGTATTTAAGAAAGAGAGCACTTAGCGACTTCTAACGGACCTTATTCATGATTTCAAATAACATTGAACTAATGCAGGGTTTCCTATAACTAATTCTCGGTGTCCTCAGTTACACCCACATAATTTCTGTCTCACTGACCTCTGAACAGAATGATAACCGCAGGCCTCTCGATGATCACCTGTTATTTCAATACCATTATTGCTACATCTTTCATCAGCCCCGTCTGAAATCTGCATAATAACCGACAATTAGATGAATGTTATGTTTTATCGACTTCAGCTGAGCGTAGCCCTTCACACATTAAAAAAAACCCTAATGTAAGTGTACATTGGAACAATCGGTGTAATGACCAACTTTCCTGATAATAATATAACATGGAGCAGAATGGGGCAATAATGCACAGTTAGTAAACAATAATTTTTAATTGTGAAAGGAATAAATCCAAACACGTTTATCAGTTGTCATTAGAAATGATAATCGAGTAGATGTTCAAATGGTTCAAATGGCTCTGAGCACTATGGGACTCAACTGCTGTGGTCATAAGTCCCCTAGAACTTAGAACTACTTAAACCTAACTAACCTAAGGACAGCACACAACACCCAGCCATCACGAGGCAGAGAAAATCCCTGACCCCGCCGGGAATCGAACCCGGGAACCCGGGCGTGGGAAGCGAGAACGCTACCCCACGACCACGAGATGCGGGCGAGTAGATGTGTCTCATCCATTTTCTTAAGGACATTTAATTTTGCTTGCCGTTCTTCACTGTTGAGTACACTACACTCGTCTTTGTGATATGTATTGTAGGTCTTTCAATTGAAAACTTACGCTGGCCGCCTATTATTCGGCGGCACAGCAAACACTGTGAGTTTTCATCAACGGCTACAAAAAAGAATCGCAGTTCCCAGTCATTTTTAAACAACTGAGAACATAGATCTCCCGTCCTTTGCTTTTTCACAGGACCTGCCATTTCTCAGTACTTCTCTGTTGAGGTTACGGTTACCAGGGGTAAACGAGACTGGATATATTGCGCTCTTGCTTGTACCACATAAACAGGGAAGTGGAGAGGCCGCCGTTCATTTAGGACACATGTCTAATAACAGATGTCGCTGTCGCTCGCCGTCGCACACGTACGCACATGTGCAGCACTTCCGCACGTCTGCACAGTGTGCAGCGTTTGGCCGGCCCTGCTGTAGACCATTTCCATCTGCTTGGCCGTACATAAAAATACTATCTCGGCTTGTTCCGGATATGAATACAGGACCATTCTGCTATTTACAGTATGCTGCATCAGTCACACAGCCTGCAAGACACAAAAGCACACGGCACGTGGTCAAAGGAACTTTCACTCGTCAGCGCCATCTGCTATGGCGACAATGTATTTTCGAATACATGCTCATGGCACCTTTTTTCTCCCATTTCCAGCCGGGAATCCGTCCCTGCAGTTTGTCCGTTTTGGTAATGTTCACCCTCTATACAAAGGGTACTGCAACAGGTATCACCGTAGTGAGTTGGATGGACGTCAATACCGATAATAAGTATTTTTTAACAATATCACATCAAAGACACGTATTCAGAAACAATAAATCGCAGTTTGGTACGTAGGAGAACGACGCGTACTAGAACTGGCACAAGGAATTTAAATGACCTGAAACTGTAGCGTTGTCTCTGGCAACGAACGTGACAGACTTAAATACTAAAAGTTTTTCGTACAACAGGCGCTTCCGGCGGAATGATCCTGGAACGACTGGAGAATTAAGGTGCAGGAATTGTCAGGTGCGACAAACAATTCTGGAAGTATTGGAAGGGGCAATGACAGCGTGAATAAATCGGTTTTTCACACTGGTGATTTCGACCTCGGTTCTTGAATGATGACTAGCGCAGGAGCTACAAGGTTCACTTCCCTTTCGGCCATTGTGATTTATACACCGCAGTAAAATATGCAACCCCTCAAGGACTACGTTCAGTGACATTACACTGTAATTGTTAATACTGACGTCTCGTATTAGCAGTCATTCATTTGACACAGTCATCGGCGATCAAATGGCGCTCTGAAGTCCTGACTATGCACTCTGACTCTGCAGTCAGTTAACTGTGCTGAGTTTAGTGGTGAACAGTGACGTACTCCTGTTGAACGGCTTCTGCCATTTGAAAGGGGTCGAATTGTATGCCTGCGGGGAGCTAGATGGATGTATCGACTAGTTGCTACATATGCTGGGCACAATAAATGGATGGTGTGTCGCTACTTCCAACAGTTGTCTGTGGAACATTCCCACGCTTGAACACCAGGTTCTCGACGTCCGTCTTCTGCGAGCAGCGGTGGTCGACCGAACATCATTCAGGGAAGAGAACCGGACACACGTTGCACCTCCTGTGTCACCAAGGACCACTGTAACCACCTTCTTGCAGCAGATTAAGATCACACGTGCCTCTGGCCAGGTAACGCTGACACCACGACACCGCCAAGCACTGCTACTCTGGTGTCGTTAAAGAGTCGGCAAGAGTGATGACAACAGGTTCTGCCATTATGGGAATGGTGGACGTACATGTGTACGGAGCAGATCTGGTGAGTGGTCTATTCCGGAATGTCTTCGCCCACAACAGACAGGTCTGACTCCACGCTTCACATTGTGAGGGCCCATTAGTTGGAGCTCGCTGTCAGCTTTGGTTTTTCCAGGGGGTAAGGTAACACGTGTCTGCCACATTGCAAAGTTAGTTATCCCCGTGCTACTTTTTTTTTTTCTCCACGCACGACAACGCACGTCTAAGCACAGCTGCCGCGATGCTATGTGTTCTTAATAATCGTGCATAACAACTGCCTGGCCAGCAGTTCACCAAACCTCTAGCCAACTGAACACGTCAAGAGGGAACATACTCGTTCTTCAAAGTCTACAAGAACCATTGCCGAACTGCAACAGATGGTGTAAGATGCTTGGAACAATCTAGTGCGAGATGCCATTCGGCTCCTTCATATTCGTTTGCCTGCGAGATTACACGCCGGCGTCGACGCGAGAGCGAGGATCCACTGTGTATTGATGCGACTGTTCGGGTACCATTAACTATGACATGCATATTTCACTTTGTTTGAATCTGATATCATACACTCGTACGATGGTGAACTATATGTCACATCAGTGCTCAACGAAATGACCTTGTCCTTGAAGGCGTTGCATTTATTGCCTGTATTGTATTCCCCCCCCCCCCCCTCCCCCCCATGAACCATGGACCTTGCCGTTGGTGGGGAGGCTTGCGTGCCTCAGCGATACAGATAGCCGTACCGTAGGTACAACCACAACGGAGGGGTATCTGTTGAGAGGCCAGACAAACGTGTGGTTCCTGAAGAGGGACAGCAGCCTTTTCAGTAGTTGCAAGGGCAACAGTCTGGATGATTCACTGATCTGGCCTTGTAACAATAACCAAAGCGGCCTTGCTGTGATGGTACTGCGAACGGCTGAATGCAAGGGGAAACTACGGCAGTAATTTTTCCCGAGGGCATGCAGCTTTACTGTATGATTAAGTGATGATGGCGTCCTCTTGGGTAAAATATTCCGGAGGTAAAATAGTCCCCCATTCGGATCTCCGGGCGGGGACTACTCAAGAGGATGTCATTATCAGGAGAAAGAAAACTGGCGTTCTACGGATCGGAGCGTGGAATGTCAGATCCCTTAATCGGACAGGTAGGTTAGAAAATTTAAAAAGCGAAATGGATAGGTTAAAGTTAGATATAGTGGGAATTAGTGAAGTTCGGTGGCAGGAGGAACAAGACTTCTGGTCAGGTGACTACAGGATTATAAACACAAAATCAAATAGGGGTAATTGTGGCCAAGATAGATACGAAGCCCACATCTACTACAGTAGTACAAGTTTATATGCCAACTAGCTCTGCAGATGACGAAGAAATTGAAGAAATGTATGATGAAATCAAAGAAATTATTCAGATAGTGAAGGGAGACGAAAATTTAATAGTCATGGGTGACTGGAATTCGAGTGTACGAAAAGGGAGAGAAGGAAACGTAGTAGGTGAATATGGATTGGGGCTAAGAAATGTAAGAGGAAGCCGCCTGGTAGAATTTTGCACAGAGCACAACTTAATCATAGCTAACACTTGGTTTAAGAATCATGAAAGAAGGTTGTATACATGGAAGAACCCTGGAGATACTAAAAGGTATCAGATAGATTATATAATGGTAAGACAGAGATTTAGGAACCAGGTTTTAAATTGTAAGACATTTCCAGGGGCAGATGTGGACTCTGACCACAATCTATTGATTATGACCTGTAGATTAAAACTGAAGAAACTGCAAAAAGGTGGGAATTTAAGGAGATGGGACCTGGATAAACTGAAAGAACCAGAGGTTGTACAGAGTTTCAGGGAGAGCATAAGGCAAAAAGGAATACAAACATCTCAAAAATGAGATCGACAGGAAGTGCAAAATGGCTAAGCAGGGATGGCTAGAAGACAAATGTAAGGATGTAGAGGCTTATCTCACTAGGGGTAAGATAGATACTGCCTACAGGAAAATTAAAGAGACCTTTGGAGGTAAGAGAACCACTTGTATGAACATCAAGAGCTCAGATGGAAACCCAGTTCTAAGCAAAGAAGGGAAAGCAGAAAGATGGAAGGAGTATATAGAGGGTCTATACAAGGGCGAGGTACTTGAGGACAATATTATGGAATGGATGAGGATGTAGATGAAGATGAAATGGGAGATACGATACTGCGTGAAGAATTTGACAGAGCACTGAAAGACCTGAGTCGAAACAAGGCCCCCGGAGTAGACAACATTCCATTGGAACCACTGACGGCCGTGGGAGAGCAAGTCCTGACAAAACTCTAGCATCTGGTGAGCAAGATGTATGAAACAGGCGAAATACCCTCAGACTTCAAGAAGAATATAATAATTCCAACCCCAAAGAAAGCAGGTGTTGACAGATGTGAAAATTACCGAACAATCAGTTTAATAAGCCACAGCTGCAAAATACTAACACGAATTCTTTACAGACGAATGGAAAAACTAGTAGAAGTAACCTCGGGGAAGATCAGTTTGGATTCCGTAGAAATACTGGAACACGTGAGGCAGTACTGACCCTACGACTTATCTTAGAAGAAAGATTAAGGAAAGACAAACCTACGTTTCTAGCATTTGTAGACTTAGAGAAAGCTTTTGGCAGTGTTGACTGGAATACTCTCTTTCAAATTCTAAAGGTGGCAGGGGTCAAGTACAGGGAGAGAAAGGCTATTTACAATTTGTACAGAAACCAGATGGCAGTTATAAGAGTCGAGGGACATGAAAGGGAAGCAGTGGTTGGGGAGGGAGTAAGACAGGGTTGTAGCCTCTCCCCGATGTTATTCAATCTGTATATTGAGCAAGCAGTAAATGAAACAAAAGAAAAATTCGGAGTAGGTATTAAAATCCATGGAGAAGAAATAAAAACTTTGAGGTTCGCCGATGACATTGTTATTCTGTCAGAGACAGCAAAGGACTTGGAAGAGCAGTTGAACGGAATGGATAGTGTCTTGAAAGGAGGATATAAGATTAACATCAACAAAAACAAGACGAGGATAATGGAATGTAGCTGACTTAAGTCCGGTGATGCTGAGGGAATTAGATTAGGAAATGAGACACTTAAAGTAGTAAAGGAGTTTTGCTATTTGGGGAGCAAAATAACTGATGATGGTCGAAGAAGAGAGGATATAAAATGTAGACTGGCAATGGCAAGGAAAGCGTTTCTGAAGAAGAGAAATTTGTTAACATCGAGTATAGATTTAAATGTCAGGAAGTCGTTTCTGAAAGCATTTGTGTGGAGTGTAGCCATGTATGGAAGTGAAACATGGACGATAAATAGTTTGGACAAGAAGAGAATAGAAGCTTTCGAAATGTGGTGCTACAGAAGAATGCTGAAGATTAGATGGGTAGATCACGTAACTAATGAGGAAGTATTGAATAGGATTGGGGAGAAGAGAAGTTTGTGGCACAACTTGACCAGAAGAAGGGATCGGTTGGTAGGACATGTTCTGAGGCATCAAGGGATCACCAATTTAGTATTGGGGGGCAGCGTGGAGGGTAAAAATCGTAGAGGGAGACCAAGAGATGAATACACTAAGCAGATTCAGAAGGATGTAGGTTGCAGTAGGTACTGGGAGATGAAGAAGCTTGCACAGGATAGAGTAGCATGGAGAGCTGCATCAAACCAGTCTCAGGACTGAAGACCACAACAACAACGACAACATTGTATTTTCCGCGGTTTCTGCAAATCGCTCCATAATTAAGCCTGGATGGTTTCATGAAAAAGATGACAGCTGATTTACTTCCTTACTCCCGATTGCGTCCCAAATCAGACCGATGTTCACGAGAGTCTTTAATCTTCGTTCTTGGAATTACGACATAACAGTATGTAGAAGAGGAAGAAATGGTCCCTTTTTGCGCAGGTGCAATACAATCTGTGCGAGAAAACCCTAAAAATGGAAGGAAGATTAGGCTTTAACGTCCCGTCAACGACGAGGTCGTTAGAGACGGAGCATAAACTCTGAGCCGGCCAGTGTGGCCGAGCGGTTCTCAGCGCAACAGTCTGGAACCGCGCGACCGCTACGGTCGCAGATTCGAATCTTGCCTCGGGCATGGATGTGTGTGATGTCCTTAGGTTAGTTAGGTTGAAGTAGTTCTAAGTTCTAGGATACTGGTGACCTGAGAAGTTAAATCCCATAGTGCTCAGAGCCATAAACTCTGAACTGGGGCGTGGCAGGAAAGGATATGGGCCACGTACTTGTTAAAGGAACCCTTCCGGAACTTGCCTTCGCGAATTTAGGGAAACTTAAATCTGCGTTCCTGGACTATGCGAGTACACTATATAACCATTGCAGCAGTTCATTAGATAGAAAGCAGTAGAAAATACATCTGCCTTGTCCAATAGTGCGCCCCGCCTAACTTGCGTGCGGTCTTAGCACAGGTTTAAATGGACGTGCCGCACAAGTCAACTACAAACAAGTGGTGAGCAATTTGTTTTGTCAGCACTCAGAGGGTTGAAACGAATTGTTTTGATGCTGTCTGAATGTATGTGGCGCTTAACTGTTACTTACAAGATAGACGTGATTGTTGTCTAGGGTTGTCAGGTAGTATGGAGTAAGGCTTTCTATTTGATGCCACTTGGGCTACTTGGTAACGATGAGGACAACATAAAGAGCCAGTCTCCGAGAGAAAACCACCGATTCAGCCGGGAATCGTACCCGGGAGTCCGTGATCTACAGGCAGCGACGCTAACCACTGGGCCATCAGCTTTGGTCCGTGATTGTGGTATAACGCATCCCCTCCCCCCTCGTTCTCTAAAGGAGCAGAAAAGAGAAGCTTGAAGTACAAAGATCGCAGCCGCTTCGAGAAAGACTGTTCTGTGCAAAGATCGCAGCCGCTTCGAGAAAGACTGTTTTGCGCCTTGTCGAGGCGGACTTTGGGTAGACCGAATCGTTACGACGGGGCTCAACGCGAAAACTGGGCGCAGGGGCCGGGCGGTCCGCCAGCCAGCCAGCCAGCCAGCGGCAGGACCTTTACCTTCCCCCAGTTTCGCAAGGAGCGGCGCCACGGCCCACGCCGCGGGGCAAGGCCGGCACGCAGCCTCCTCTCCCAGAACGCCGCCACGCCGGGGAAGAACAACGCTCACAGCACAGTGGTGAGCAACTAATGCACCTAGCGGCATCGTAACTTAGCTCTCTGCCTCTGTCCCACTCTGCATGCTCCAACCTTGCTCCCAACTGGAAACTGGCAACGGTTTGGTACGCTCCACATACGCACAGGACGGCCGTTTCTGCATCTTTACGTTAAATTGCCGTGTCATCACTGTCGCTTGTTTCAGCTGCCGAGAATTCTTCCGGGATGTATGGCCGTGGTCCATGGAACTCTTCTATCCCTGACGTTTCGTCAAAAGCCACGTTGGACGTCTTCGGAGGTGCTCCTGGTTGTGCTGAGTCTTGGCGACTGACGAATCGGACGTCGTGGAACGGCCTAAATATCGGGGAAAGTGCGCGTGGTCTGGATTCCACGTGATAGCAGAGGTAAACCTTGTCGGTATTTAGGCCGTCCGACTCGTCAGTCGGCAAGACTCAACACAACCAGGAGCACCTCCGAAGATGTCCAACGTATCTTTGGAGGAAACTTCAGAGATAGAAGAGTTCCATGGACCACAGCCATACAACCTGGAAGAATTCTCGGCCGCTGAAACATCCGATCGTAAAAGCCTTCATTGTAGCTTGTTTATCTAATATTTGTAGTATTTCCTTTATGTCACTCATCAGTATAATACACACATACAATCGGCTAAACCAATTCATCAGTCGCGCATCCAGTTCAGTTTACCCAACTGACAGCTTCCAGGGGCAACAAAAATTCGATTTTCAATATTTCATGTAATTACTGACCGAAATTGAAAATTTAAAATGCTGTCACAATCAACTCATTAAGAGATGTAATGTAATTATGTTAAAAGTTTAACAAAATAAGATAAGTATTACGGTTAGAAACTGTGTATATGTCTTGCGGCAGAATAATTCACGGCGCGCAAAGTACTCCGACTATATTAATCCAGATTTGAGAATGAGACTACTTAGAGACTTCCCAGAAACTTAAAACACCATTTCCAACCTTTCCTAAACGTTTGCGCACTTACATACTTACTGTTAAATATTGAACTCACTCGTAAGGTAGTCAGACGTTTGAAAGCTCCTTCAGAACTGGGGTCCAACTGGGTAATACTGAATGTCCAACGTGCAACCCGAAACGCACGTGACAGAGAGAATGGGCAGAATTACGGTATTGGTTCGCGCTTCACGTGGTGCAATCCCTTTTGCTACATCGCAGCTCTCTACCACCTCCCTTCTTACATGCTCACTACTTCCAGGATCAGACGTGACGAAATTGTCACTGCTTATCCTTTCGTTGACATAAACCGCATACCTACATTTATCAACACTACTACGACGAGGGTATATTTTAGATTTCGAAATTAGCTTTAGACGACAGAAATACATTACGCAAGCCACAACAGATACGTATTTATTTTCCTCATTGTCATGGGTTTTACTGATTCGTTAACATGTGAGACATAAGAGCGACAATTCACTGCCGTTAATACCTGGGGATCCGTTATAAACTACTTATCTAGACCTGTTTCGTTTAGTATGACGTATGGTTTTCCCCCAGTTTCCGATTTCAGCCGCGCCGTCTAGGGCGCTGCAGTACAGGACTGTGCGGCTGGTCCCGGCGGAGGTTCGAGTCCTCCCTCGGGCATGGGAGTGTGTGTGTGTGTGTGTGTGTGTGTGTGTGTGTGTGTGTGTGTGTGTGTGTGTGTGTGTGTGTGTGTGTGTGTTTGTCCCTAGGATAATTTAGGTTAAGTAGTGTGTAAGCTTAGGAACTGATAACCTTAGCAATTAAGTCCCATAAGATTTCACACACATTTTTTTCTCGATTTCACCTGCAATATTGTTTGTGGGTCGTCAAATCTGGCGTCCAACAGTGCTGACAGTCATACTGCAGATGGTCACGTTGCCACACACCGACAATGGTTTCACTCCTTTTTTTCCGTTCAATGTCAAATGCATCCATAACGAAACAAACACTAGCAGAGAACTCGTTACACGCAATTTATGCAAAAGTGATAAAGTTTCGCTTCTATTTTTGTTAATTTCAATGCGTAAAGAAGCACAATTACGTATTTGTAATACGTATAATCCAGAACTAGTTCACGATACACTATTTAATTCGCCACATCACTTACAAAACTGTAAGAGCTAACACAAATAAAGCGTCTAAAACGATGAAAATCTGTAGTCATATAGATTGAGCCCTGCAAACTAAAAGACTAATTTTTATGCAAGGCAGTAACCAGTTACCCACAGAATTTAGCAGGTAAGTTTCTGAAATTTTTGTGTGAATTTGCGAGAGGTGGAATTCTGCGACTAAATCAGCTCCTTACACTGAAATCTGTTGAATTTTAACTAAAGTAAATTGAAGTGCTTACGATGCAAATGGCTCATATTTATCTATGACTACATAATACCTGCTGGTTGATAATGGGGTTTGCAGTTTCACTGGTTGGATAAAAGCGGAGACTGACAAAGTTGTTACTAAGTATTGAAACCACCGACTTAAATTATCATATATAATAATAAAAAAAATTTAATGACGTCGACAAAATGATGCAGGAAGTCGAACTTTGGATTTATGTTTTCGCCATGATACTTCTGCGTGTCTACATTTGCCAATACGTGTTGTGCTTGGAAGTAGATATCACCTCAACTCGTTGCCATGAATGTTTTACGAGATTATAATACGCATATGCAGAGTAAGTGAGTGTATTTACAAGGACAGTTTGTGCTCCGCATGTCATTACATTTTTTTTTTTACCATGCGATTTACAAGTAATGAAGTGTGATCAGGTTATACTGGGCGGTTCAAAAATAAAGAACATATTTCAGCTGTTTATTACAGACAAACTATAAAATATAGAAACACATTGCGCGTATCACTCGATAGAGGAAGATTAAAAGTTTTGACACATCTGCGCTAGTGTTTATTTGTAGCAAGATATAAATATTTTTGTGTGTGCTACAATTTTCCCAAAGTCACTCCATTGTTCAAGTGCAACGTGCTTTCCGCCGTCGATTCAGCAAGAAGCCGCCTCTGCTCAAGCAGATTTATCACTAGCATAAACATTTCTTGGAAGTTGGCTGCATATGCAAAGGGAAGAGCGCTGGTCGACCAAGACCATGTCGAGGGTATCCGAGATGCGTTCACACTCAGCCCTCTGAAGTCTACAAGACGGGCAGGCCAGGAACTTAAATTTCCTCAAGCAACGGTGTGGCGTGTTCTGAAACGACGCCTGCATATACAGCCTCACAAGTTGCAGCTACTGCAGCAATAGCGTCCCTGCGACCATATCAGAAGATACGAATTTTGCCTTTCAGATCTCCACGATATGGCACAGGACACTTCTTCCGAACAAGTCATCTTTTCGGACGAATCGACGTGCCATCCATCGGGTAAAGTACACCACCATAATGTAAGAATTTGGGGTCGCTAAATCTTGGCGTCGTCGTGAACATGAAAGAGACTCTCCGAAACTGGGCGTGTTTTGTGCCGTTTCTGTTCACAAAGTTTATGTTGCTTTTAGTTTTTGCGGAGGACTCTGTGACAGGAAAGTCAGCCTGCTGCAAAATTGGTTGTTTCCTCAACGTTATGAAGATTCCAGTGATTTCATTTTTATGCATGACGGCGCCCCGACTCACTTTCACCTTAAGGTGCGGCCTTATCTGAGCAACCCGATCCCACAAGATTGGGCTGGAGGAGGTTGGACAAGATCTTGTTCGTTGCTTTTGGCCTCCCGTGTCACTAGGCCTCACATCTTGCGATTTTTTTTTTTTTTTTTTTTTTTTATGGAGCTATATAAAAGACCGAGTCTTTGTCGCACCCGTGGCAGCTACTCTTCAGGAGATGTGAAATAGAATTGTTGAAGATGTCGGTTCAATAAACAGGGACGTGTGCGGAATGAAATGGACTACCTTTTCGCCGTTTCTCGAGCAATGCATTGTGCCCATGTTGAGTGTATGGTATAATAGTGTCTGTACGAAACTAAAACTATGAAGCTTCCTCTGACCAGTGACATGTGCAACGTGTTTCTATATTTCATAGGTTGTCTGTAGTAAAAAACTGAAATCTGTTCTTTCCTTCTAAATCACCCGGTATATCCCGTCAGTCCAAAACGTTTCGGGATTAAAATGAAGAAAAGTTAAGATGGTGGTTTTAACGCTCCAGGCGACCTACATAGCCCCTAGAACCTCCCCCCCCCCCTCCAACTTGAGTAAAACGCATACAACGTTCGTACAATCAAGTGAAATTGTCAGTACAGTCCTCCCTTGGGATGTTGTTGAACTCGCGCGTCACATTCGCACCTTCTTCGGGGCGTTGGTGAACCGTCAGAAAGCCATTGTGTAGTTTGTCATCTGTGGTAGCTTCAAACTGATATAGCCGGCCACTGTGGCCGAGCGGTTCAGTCCGGAACCGTGCCGCAGCTACGGTCGCAGGTTCGAATTCTGCCTCGGGTATAGCTGTGTGTGATGTCCTTAGGTTAGTTAGGTTTAAGTAGTTCAAGTCTAGGGGATTGATGGCCTCAGAAGTGCTTAGAGCCATCTGAACCATTTACATACTGGTAACACCAAGTCACGTGATGCGCGATTATTTTTTCTACAAAAGGACTGTCCGGGCTTTAAATTTCAACCAAGTCGCGACAGGCGACCAAGCGTCTTTCTTTTTCTGGGAGCGAAGGTGCGGGATGAACTTTCCACGCACCTTTCTCTTCTTCAAAACAATCTGGAAAATTTCTTGAACACTTGATTTCCGGATGTTTAGTTCGTTGCTCCATTGCGAATGCTGACACAATGCCGTTGGTTGGCACATCACGGTCACACGTCCACTACTTAAAACTACCCGCTCACAACTGACTGGTCGAACGCACATTTGTTAGTTGAAGCTGTCATCACAGTTACTGCGCAGACGTCTTTTTACGCGAGAAAAAATCAGTTTCGGTACTTTTTGGACCAACAGTTAAAAAGAAAATGGCTCTGAGCACTATGGGACTTAACTTCTAAGGTCATCAGTCCCCTAGAACTTAGAACTACTGAAACCTAACTAACCTAAGGACATCACACACACAGCCATGCCCGAGGCAGGATTCGAACCTGCGACCGTAGCAGCAGCGCGGTTCCGGACTGAAGCACCTAGAAGCGCTCGGTCACAGCGGCCGGCAGATTTGTTGTTGTTGTTATCCTAGTTCTTTGTTACCTGTTAATAAATCAGTTGGACCATTTATACCGTCTGTTGTTCAGTAGCATAATAACGTACAGTGGTACACTAATTGTCAAGCACAAACTTAGTTTGGTTGATTTTTGCGTGCATAATTTCTGTGGGTAGATCTGTGTCACTTACACAGCAGACAACGAAACGATACCGCCAAAATTGGAGGAATTTGAGGCTTTGTCTAGAGAAACAAATTGGGGAATTCACTCCCGAAAACGTCATCCAAATATGCTACACAGAGTCAAAATGTTTGGACGTTAGATGGTGTCGAATGCGTCCGCCCTTGTCACAGCGATGTTGTGAGCTCGCTAAGCGCCGTGGCGTCAACAGGCAAACTTAGTTCCTCAAGAACAATAGAGAATCCCTTGAAGTTAGTTTGTACCGTTTTGTTACATCTCTTATAGCTGAAATGTTTCAAACGCATCAAGTTCCAGATTTACACTGATTTCGGACAAAATATGTAACTGGTGTTAGCATATTTCAGGCTTTTATTACTAGTGATCAGTGAATACGTAGCAAAAAATTGCTGTCGAGGCATATTCAGATATTTTTCAACGCCAACAAATTTTGGACGCAACTGCGGCAGTAAGCGTCAGGAGTTCAACTTTTAATCAAGTGTGAAAACTCTGTGAAGATCATGTCGACAGTCGACGAAGGTATCTGTCAAAATGTAAAATTATAAAGAAAGAGCTTAAAACCTAAATTTTCAAGAGAATCAAAGTTCAAACCCCGATTGGGCTTTACAGAATTTAGTTGATCTTAAATTTCCTAAACCAAGGGTTAATGGGAAAAAGCTCCCTTCAGTAAGGTTAACGAACCCTGTGTCCCTATCAAAGCGAACTAATGCTCGATACTTGTATAGTACCGAGACCCTAAGGAGTAGATCTAGCTGCTTAATTGGAAAGATATCCCTCATTTCATTAAACAATCTTAATCCCAGTAGTGTCACTCATCTACTTTAATGTGGAAGGTAGCTCATCCGTAGCAAAATGGTTAGCGAAAACCGAAAGCTAAGATAAAGTTTGGGATTTTTCCAGAACTTTTGGAGAGCGGACGTAGCCTAGCATAAATACACAGTCTGCAGCATTAAAAAATATTTCGTCTCCGTCGGATGGGAACGCTATGGGTCCGGCAGCACGAGGCGCAGCCAGTGGCGCGCCGACAGACTAGCCACTGTGCTGGCTGGCAGTATCTCTATTGACAAACACTCCAGACTCTTACGGCCTCAACGCGGAGCATGTGCGCGCCTCCACGATAAAGCGGGCACAGCCGCGACAGCTGCTCGTTTTCAGCGCTTCTTGCCTCGTCCCTCAGCCACGAGGCTGCTCAGCCCTCGGTTCTGTCTCCCGAGCAGCAAACCTACGCGTCACACACTACACATCCTCAGAACCTCCATTACATGTCCTCTGAAGAAGATTCAGCAAGTACGAAGGAAGTGCATTGCGGTATTATTTCCGCTGACGGTACCTTCGATGTCTACAGAGCTGTCAGTCACCTTACGAAGAAGCAACTAGCGTCGCACGTGCAGCTTAAATTTGTTCTTTGCCGTAAACTAACGCCCAACACATACACAGTGATACGTTTGTTCTGCGCTGCCAACAAGTCTGTACACAAAGATGACGCCAGAGCACGCTTTTACTGAACCACCTCACAATGCAATGTTTATACTCCGAGTCAGTTCCAGAGACACGAAACCGTGAAAGTTCTGTTCTTTCTCCGAGAAAGGTGTTACTGTTCGAAAGGTTACAAAAACATTATAAAATAACACCTAGGGAAATGCAGTAACATTTATTTTTCAAGAATTGCGTAATAATTTTGTCGCAAAAAGTAACCGGCGTTCGCATCCAAAGTAACTAACTTGATCTACTGCTCTCAATCTGTAGGTAGCTGATTCGAACCGCGACGGTGAAGGAAATTATCGTTATCCTAACTTGGAGGAGGAGAGAGCTTGTGATGAACATATCCTAAACCGGATTACATCACAGACCTCCCCGCTTGTCTCACATAGCCTAGATAACAGGACGCAGCATGTCATTCTCAATGGAGAGAAGTCTTCCGAAGTAAGAGTGATTTCAGGTGTGCCGCAGGGGAGTGTCGTAGGACCGTTGCTATTCACAATATACATAAATGACCTTGTGGATGACATCGGAAGTTCACTGACGCTTTTTGCGGATGATGCTGTGGTGTATCGAGAGGTTGTAACAATGGAAAATTGTACTGATATGCAGGACGACCTGCAGCGAATTGACGCATGGTGCAGGGAATGGCAATTGAATCTCAATGTAGACAAGTGTAATGTGCTGCGAATACACAGAAAGATAGATCCTTTATCATTTAGCTACAAAATAGCAGGTCAGCAACTGGAAGCAGATAATACCATAAATTATCTGGGAGTACGCATTAGGAGTGATTTAAAATGGAATGATCATATAATGTTGATCGTCGGTAAAGCAGATGCCAGACTGAGATTCATTGGAAGAATCCTAAGGAAATGCAATCCGAAAACAAAGGAAGTAGGTTACAGTACGCTTGTTCGACCACTGCTTGAATACTGCTCAGCAGTGTGAGATCCGTACCAGATAGGGTTGATAGAAGATATAGAGAAGATCCAACGGAGAGCAGCGCGCTTCGTTACAGGATCATTTAGTAATCGCGAAAGCGTTACGGAGATGATAGATAAACTCCAGTGGAAGACTCTGCAGGAGAGACGCTCAGTAGCTCGGTACGGGCTTTTGTCAAAGTTTCGAGAACATACCTTCACCGAAGAGTCAAGTAGTATATTGCTCCCTCCTACGTATATCTCGCGAAGAGACCATGAGGATAAAATCAGAGAGATTAGAGCCCACACAGAGGCATACCGACAATCCTTCTTTCCACGAACAATACGAGACTGGAATAGAAGGGAGAACCGATAGAGGTACTCAAGGTACCCTCCGCCACACACCGTCAGGTGGCTTGCGGAGTATGGATGTAGATGTAGATGTAGATAGCGGCAGCATCTGACGCCACCGATAGTTTTCCGCCTCTAAGATGAGGACACCAAGCTCCGCGACGCGTGTGCTGCTGCTGGAGAGTTATGGTTTATGTACCGGCGTCCTGTTTCCCTATCTCTCTCCTTCACTGGAAACAGAAACAAACCACTACACCCTATACGCACTCATTCACTTCATCTACACTGAACTGCTACACTTCACACAGCATTCACACACACCGTGTAAGAGAGGTATCTACGTGGACGATGGAAGAAACACTTGCAATTAGGCGCTCTCACAACCCTTCTGTGTCTCGCAGTTAGCGATAGCAAAGAATGAATTTTACTGACGACTAATCGTCTGAGGAGTACTACAGGAATATCAAGTGTAAACTGTGGACTTAATTCGATGTTCAAAGCATTCTTCAACAATTGTGCTACTAACATTATGAGTTCTGTTGAAAATTCCCTGATTCAGAGGAATATGCCTTGATGGCGCGCTTGCTGTACAGCAACAAGTATCCATGCCCTTTCAATAGGAAGATAGATCTTTCACCGTAAAATAACACAAATTTCTGTCGCCCACGAGAACAAACGACTAATATTCTTCTGCACAAACCGCTATTTTCATTTTACAGCTAGCCATAACCGTACTATCTATTTTGCTACGAATGGTCTACCTCTCACATTTAAGTCATGCGGGCGACACTACTGGGATTAAGATTGTTTAATAAAATGAGGGATATATTTCCAATTAAGCAGCTAGATCTACTCCTCAGGGTCTCCGTACCATACAAGTATCAAGCACTAGTTCGCTTTGATAGGGACACAGGGGCCGTTAATAGCACTACTGAAGAGAGGTTTTTCCCATTCACCCTTGGTTTAGGAAGTCAAAAATCTGTAGAGCCCAACCGGGGTTTGAGCTTGGGTTCTCTTGAAAATTTAAGTTTCAAATTCTTTCTTTATAATTTTACATTTAGACAGATACCTCTGTCGACTGTCGCTATGATCTTCACAGAGTTTTCACACTTGATTAAAAGTTGAACGCCTTCTGAGACGCTGACTGCCGCAGTTGCGTCCAAAATTTGTTGGCGTTGAAAAATATCGGGATACGCCTCGATAGCAATTTTTTGCTACGTATTCACTGATCATTAGTAATAAAACTCTGAAATGACCTAACATCAGAAACATATTTTGCCCGAAATCAGTGTAAATTTGGAGCTTGATGCGTTTGAAACATTTCAGCTATAAAAGATGTAACAAAACGGTACAAACTAACTTCAAGAGATTCGCTATTGTTCTTGAGGAACTAAGTTTGCCTGTTGACGCCACGGCGATTAGCGAGCTCACAACATCGCTGTGACAAGGGCGGACGCATTCGACACGATCTAACGGCCAAAAATTTTGACACTCTGTAGCATATTTGGATGAAGTTCAAAAAAATGGCTCTGAGCACTATGGGACTTAACATCTATGGTCACCAGTCCCCTAAAACTTAGAACTACTTAAACCTAACTAACCTAAGGACAGCACACAACACCCAGCCATCACGAGGCAGAGAAAATCCCTGACCCCGCCGGGAATCGAACCCGGGAACCCGGGCGTGGGAAGCGAGAACGCTACCGCACGACCACGAAATGCGGGCCTTGGATGAAGTTTTCGGTAGTGAGTTCAACAATTTGTTTCTCTAGACAACCTCTACAATTCCTCGAATTTTGGCGGTATCGTTTCGTTGTCTGCTGCGTAAGTGACACAGACCTGCCCACAGAAATTATGCACACAAAAATCAATCAAGCTAAGTTTGTGCTTGACAGTTAGTATAACACTGTACGTTATTATGCTACTAAACAACAGACGGTATAAATGGTCCTATGATTTATCAACAGGTAGCAAAGAACTAAGATAACAACAACAACAAATCTACCGGCCGCTGTGACCGAGCGCTTCTAGGCGCTTCAGTCCGGAACCGCGCTGCTGCTACGG
The DNA here is from genome assembly GCF_021461395.2 of Schistocerca americana. NCBI lineage: Eukaryota > Metazoa > Arthropoda > Insecta > Orthoptera > Acrididae > Schistocerca > Schistocerca americana. Next base: position 853,590,039 of record NC_060119.1, read on the forward strand.
TCGCAGATTCGAATCCTGCCTCGGACATGGATGTGTGTGATGTCCTTACGTTAGTTAGGTTTAAGTAATTCTAAGTCTAGGGGACTCATGGTCACAGAAGTTAAGTCCCATAGTGCTTACAGCCATTTGAACAATTTTTGAACAAATCTTTTATGTTCTTGAGGCAACTTCTTGGTCATGTCTCTAGACCTAATACCAAAACATCTTGCAGATTCAGAGACTGTAAGTTTAATTGTTAACTGGAAAGTTTCCATATCATCTGAGCTCTCTTCGTTGTTTACAAAGTCATAACAGCATCATGATGGTCGCATCCGTGTTTTGCGACATCGCGGTGAACGCACATTGGAAGCGTGTATTCGTAATCGCCATACTGGCGTATCACCCGGCGTGATGGTATGGGGTGCCATTAGTTACACGTCTCTGTCACCTCTTGTTCGCACTGACGGCACTTTGAACAGTGGACGTTACATTTCAGATGTGTTACGACCCGTGGCTCTACCCTTCATTGATCTCTGCGAAACCCTACATTTCAGCAGGATAATGCACGACCGCACGTTGCAGGTCCTGTATGGGCCTTTCTGGATACAGAAAATGTTCGACTGCTGCCCTGGCCAGCACATTCTCGAGATCTCTCACCAATTGAAAACATCTGGTCAATGGTGGCCGAGCAACTGGCTCGTCACAATACGCCAGTCACTACTCTTGATGAACTGTGGTATCGTGTTGAAGGTGCATGGGCAGCTGTACCTGTACACGCCATCCAAGCGCTGTTTGACTTAATGCCCAGGCATATCAAGGCTATTACTACGGCCAGAGGTGGTTGTTCCGGGTACTGATTTCTCAGGATCTATGCACCCAAACTACGTGAAAATGTAATCACATGTCAGTTCTAGTATAATATATTTGTCCAATGAATACCCGTTTATCATCGCATTTCTTCTTGGTGTAGCAATTTTAGTGGCCAGTAGTGTATTACAATGTATATGGACGATAAGTAAGGAACTGTATTATATGACGCGACTTAAGGGAAGAGTAACGCGCTGAGGATCAAGGACCACGGCCGTGCAAGTAAATCGCGCCGCAAGAAGGAATAGTAAAAACGGAAGCGGAAACAGAGCAGACAAGAAGGATTCAGAGTGAAATTAGCTGATTGCAGGTACAACAGCAACGAGTTCGTGCGTTACTGACAACAAAGAGCGAAATCTAAATAACAACTGTGGAGGTCCCTGCAAGCTTAATCATTTCTGTAAACCTAAGGAAGCATGTAGCTTCGTTATGGCATGGTAATTTGTCACACACGATCGCGTATTCGGTCTTGCCAACGTGGAAATTTCCATCACGGGCAGGAGTTATTTACAGGGGCGAGAGGACACCTGAGGCAGGCAGCGACGCGCCGGCCGACGTGAGGCGAGGGCGTGGCAGCGCCGGCTTTTGTTTGCGTGTGCTTTTTGCCGCCGCGTCATAATGAGTGTAGCGCGGCGCGGCGCGGCGAGCCTCAAAGCGTCCACTGTGCTGTGCTGTGCGCCGCTGAGCGCCACGCAACAGGTCCGCGGGCCCCTGCTCACCCTCGTCCAGCGGCTACCTCTCCTAACGCGCATACGTCTGTACATTCTTTAAAAAAAATTCAACATCGCACTGTGTCACAAGGATGTACATTATCGTCTCCAACGGAAAAAGTAAGAACGTCAAAACTGTACGCTGTGTCCTTGCTCCCATCATCCTCTCACTGCTGCCTTTGAGGCGACAATTGTAAAATGTGGAAATCGACAAGACAGTCTATTTCTGATTCAAAACAGCTCAGGCAGAAATTTTCAAACAGTTATTTCATATACATTACATGTTGCTCACTACCTTTCTGACGATTTCAAAATTTTACGCAAGTTTCTACAGGGGTTGTTGTTGTGGTCTTCAGTCCAGAGACTGGTTTGATGCAGCTCTCCATGCTACTCTATCCTGTGCAAGCTTCTTCATCTCCCAGCATCTACTGCAACCTACATCCTTCTGAATCTGTTTAGTGTATTCATCTCTTGGTCCCCCTCTGCGATTTTTACCCTCCATACTGCCCTCCAATACCAAATTGGTGATCCCCTGATCCCTCAGAATATGCCATACCAACCGATCCCTTCTTTTAGTCAAGTTGTGCCACAAATTTCTCTTCTCTCCAATTCTATTCAATACCTCCTCATTAGTTATGTGATCTACCCATCTAATCTTCATCATTATTCTGTAGCACCACATTTCGAAAGCTTAGCACCACATTTCAAAAGCTTTCTACAGGGGAAAGTTTATAATTTAATAAGCAGCACTGCACTGCCTTGCTCTTCGTGCGGCGTCAATCCTAATGTGGTACGAACGCTTTCTGTAAAGTTAATCCGTAAATCATGTAGCAAAAGGCCGTGCTGGGTATCGAGGGTAAATCGAGATTTAGCTGTCAAAGTGTGCCAAAGTTTACTACGAAGACCGCACATATCATTGGGGAAAGCCGATAAACAAATGAAGTTACCAACATCAATAAATATGAAGATTCTAAAGATTAAGGATGCGATTCCAGTCGATCCCTGACAAGCTGCAACATGTACACAAACTGCAGAATATCCAACCAAGAAAAAAATGCAGAGCGCTAAGATATAAACATAAGAACGTCGCCGAGGACAGTAGACACCAATGCTGAAATAAATATCTTCACAGACCATCCACAACTACGGCGCAAAATTGTATATCGGTTAACTTTATAACATTTAACGTTGGAATTAACGAACTACGTGCAGATGCTGAGCACATGCAAACTATTCCGAGAAAGCCTGCTTGTAAAATTTCAAGAATCGGTTTTAAATGGTGACTCTAGGATTTTACCACCGTATCGCTACCGCGGGAATCGTGAGGACAAGACTAGATTAATTACAGTACGCACGGAGACATCTAGACATTCTTCCCGTGCTCCATACGTGAATGGCACAGGAGAAAGCCCTAGTAATCTACCCTCTGCCATGCACTTGACAGAGGCCTGCTGCGTAAGGATATAGATGCAGATGTGTGAGGACTATTAAGGCAGGGGAGCAAACAAAATTCATTACCGAAGATAAACTTCTTTTACAAGATCGCTAATGGTAACCTTTATTCTAACTAGTTTCGGTAATCAAAGTTACCATCTTCAGATGCGAAAAGCATTTATAAGTGTGACTACATAAAAAAACAGCCATAATATACAATATCGGGTGCAATATAAAAGAAATAACAGATAAACATCATACCTCCACAAACAGGTTATTGCATAGGTCTTAAAATAGCAGTAAAATTAGTTGTATGTAGTCACACTGTGTAAACGGTTTTCAGATATGAAAATGGTAACTTTGATTACCGAAACCGGTTATCGAGAGTAAAGATTATTAGCGACCTCGGCAAAGAAGTTTATCGCACTGGAGTGTTATCATAGATCGCCCCTTGTTTCTCAAAATGAGTAAAGCAAAATTCATTTATCCCGACGCTACTCATAAGAGTGGTCTCAACCTTCAAATAATTGCGTAACTCCAACATGCGAACCTTAACCAACAGCTGGGATTAGAAGCAGATTTATTAACGAGACGTCTGTAATGAGGATGTGAACGTAAATCCTACACTCAAGACAGAGGCAATCAGACGTCCATTGATTTATATACAGTACAGAAAGTAATTTTCTTTCGCCATCTTCGTGAATCAACCTGCTTTTTAATTACTCTTCTGTCAGCACTGAGAGGAAGAAGGCGCCCTACGATCACAAAACACTACTTTGGCGCACTCAATACGCGTTAAGTGTGGTAGCAAAATAAAAGCGTGACTTACGGAGAGTCTGAAATAAAAACAGAAGTGTTAAAATACTTAACTAGCAACTATCCTCTCGGAGATAACGATGCACTGCTTTTTTCTCTGTGAGCTGGCAGGATCCTGCCAGTACCGGTAGCTATTAGCTCTTGCGTTAATTTAATTTGGCCGAAACGCTAACAGGTGAACGATGGCATCCCGCCTGCAGACGAATGTCGGAATGTACGCTCCATCCGTCACCACGGGCTCGCGTGTTTCTGTTGATAAGCGGTGGAGGTTACCATCGGAGCACTGGGCCAATGGCGGGGCTATCGATAGCGCGAGTCGTACGAGGAAACGTCAGTGGCGCGGCAGATAGCGGCGCTGGCGATGAGGCAGTCAGTCGGTACTCACATCCGGGAGGAGAGCCGTTCTTGAGCGTGCACCTGTAGGGGTAGTAGGTGCCGGGCACCACCTTGCCGTACATCGTGCGGTCCATGGCGGCGGCTGGCTCGCAAACGTCAGGCCGGGCGCGCGTGCCTTGTTGTCTAGACAGCAGCGGCCGCGTATTGTCGTCGTTTTGTGTCGGCCGTTTCCCCGGTGTCCTTTATTTCGGGTCCGCGCGCGTCGGCTGCGTCGGCGGCGCAGTGCGCGTGCGCGTGGCTCCGGGCACAGACTGAGGGCCGCTCTGTTGCCGGCACGGGCGTGAGCAGCTGGGCGGCGCGCGGGGGCGGCGGGGTGGGGGCGGGGGCGCGGCCAGCAAGCGACACACGGCGCCTCGCCTCGCGTCACGTCACGGCAGGGCACGGCACGGCACGCCAGGCCGCTCGGCGTCGTCGGCGTCGGCGTCGGCGTCGAATGCCGCCGCAGCAACAGGTCCGTGGCCCGCAAGGTCGCGTCGCACAGCTGTTTCTGTGCGTGCCGCGAGCACAGCACGCCGCCGCACTGACAGCTGCGGCGGTAACTCCGTGCTCTGCACAGTGCCGGAGCTGGTAACTGGGCGCGCCCCGGAGTGTAAGGCTGCGTGTAGGGAAAGTATGGCCAACTCGCCGGCGGCGACCATATCGGGTCTATCGGGCTTCCGGTCATACATTTACCGCTGCAGAATACCGTGCTCCGCATAACTTACGGACGTGCTAGATACAGTAATGTACCATACTCGGCGAAGAAGGAGAAAAGGGATAAGATAAGGGAGATACTTGGGGTTTACGCTGGGGATAAAAATGCATTTAAAAAGAGAGGGATCGAACTATGGCAGGAACAGTGGATTAACGAGGATACGGGGCGCAGAACGTATGAGCTGTTACCGGACTAGACGAACGAGTAAAGCTTACGTACGTACTTCATGCCTACAAGAGGAATGCTGCACTTTCTTACTGGACATAGACCCTACGCGACATATCTATGTCGGCTGGGAAGCAGGCTACACCCGCGTGCGATAGTGGTGCTGTGCAAGGCACGCCAGAACATGTGGTCTGAGTGCCACCTCTTCGATGTCGTTGCCAACGACCTACGACAACAACTTCCGCATAACGACACGTACCATCTGCTAAGACATGACAACACCTTCAATGTCTTGAACAAACTGACAGACGAAATTTCGAAAAAAGTCCTTAAGAACTTTCCAAGGGACAACCATTAATCAGTAAAAATTACACCAACTCAGACTCCGTGCACCTTTCCCGTTCCGCTGGGCCAGGACTTGGCCAACCGCTTCACGGCTGGAATCCGCCTTGCTCTGGACTAGAGGGGGGGGGGGGGGGGGGGGGAGGGTGTACAATAACCGTAAAGGACTACGCACCAATTATGACACTAGACGTAAAATTAGGTTAGATGTAGAAGACAGGACAAGGCTTTTAGGATAGACTGCCGCGATACCAAGTTACTGGCCGGCTGAGTGCCAGGGGCATGCCCACTGGGATTAGCTCAGTGGGCCTGGCCAACATCCATCAGGTTTACAGAGCACTGGCACACCTGTAACGCTGCAGGTAGCATAAGTTTCCTCGTAGATTAAGTAGAATTAGGAACCACACAGCGATAAGATCATATCTAAGATTACCTGTAGTGTAGAATAGAGAGCTGTATTTTTGTGTATGAAAATAGGACCCACTAATGTAATCAGGTAGTGGGTTAATATGTATAATGTAATGAACTGAATCAAGAATTTTTTTTTAAATAGTTATGTACCATACCGGTGATTAAGTGCAGCTACTCACAGAGCTCCGGTGTGGGCTGTAATTACCATATGGTAGCGAAACTTGGTAGCTATTCTTATGCGTTAATGCGGACCCGATTTACGACAATTTTGGCCAAAAGGTGCAAATCTGGCGGTGTGAATGCAAGAAAGGCGTATGTAATGGACTAGGAATGGGACGTGGGCAGAAAAGATTAAACAAGTGAGAAAGGCATAACGTTTATTTTATTGTTACCCGCCGCTTACGCAATTTATTCAGTGTGAGCACATCCGTTAAACGACGTGACCAACTGCTGTCCGCAGCAGTTCCGGTGGAATCTGAGCAACATGTTCGCGTATATTGGCCTCCAGATCAGGTAGAGATCGACGATGATGAAAACGTGTTGCTGATGAACGCGTTCTAAAAGATGTTTCCAGAGCCAAAAGTCACATGGATTCAAATCAAGTAATCTCGTAGGCTATGCACCTGGAAAACCTCTGGGGATAACACGTTCGTGGAAGATTGCATTGCCGGCCAGAGTGGCCGTGCGGTTCTAGGCGCTGCAGTCTGGAGCCGGGCGACCGCTACGGTTGCAGGTTCGAATCCTGCCTCGGGCATGGATGTGTGTGATGTCCTTAGGTTAGTTAGGTTTAATTAGTTCTAAGTTCTACGTGACTGATGACCTCAGAAGTTAACTCGCATAGTGCTCACAGCCATTTTTGAAGATTGTATTAAGCGGATCTTTCACTGGGCGAGCGACATGAGGTGTTGCCCCATCTTGCATCAAAAGTGGTTTCCACACAGTTGTATTCTTCCTGAGCAGGAATCACATGCTGTGCAACGAGGTCTCGATAACGACAGGAGATCGGACCGAGAGTAAAGGTTCTTCTGAATACACACCACAGAATCACATACGGCGAGTGCAATGGCTGTCCGTGCACAACACGAGGTTTAACAATACCCCAAATTCGGCACTTCTTTGTATTCACGGCACCCTGTAGTGTAAAATGTGCCTCGTCAATCCACAGAATATTGGCCAGTCACATGTTGTTGAACTTCGATCCGTGCCAGAGGCCGAATAGCAAATTCAGAACAATGCTGTGCATCACGAGGTTTCAGTTGCTGCACGAACACTAGGACCATCTGGTGCAGCCGGCCGCTGTGACCGAGCGGTTCTAGGCGCTTCAGTCTGGAACCGGGCGACCGCTACGGTTGCAGTTTCGAATCCTGCATCGGGCATGGATGTGTGTGATGTCCTTAGTTTAATTAGGTTTACGTAGTTCTAAGTTCTAGGGGACTGGTGACCTCCGATGTTAAGTTCCATAGTGCTCAGAGCCATTTTTCAACCAGAGCTCGCGTCTTCGATAGCAGCGCGTAAATACACTGGTCTGCAAAACTTAACGACGAAAGTAACTTTCGCATGATGTCTTACTGCCAAGTAACATTGCTCAATGAAACCTAGACCGTGCGTAGAATAAACTGCTACAGTATTGTACTAAAGGTAATTGAAAGAAATACGCAATGAGACAAACAGAAGTAACATTCTTATTCAAAGACACTAATTACACTGACGCCACCCCGATTTATGCTGGTCCTCTAAGACCATTTCAGAGCATTCACACAAGGTTGGCGCCGGTGGCAACACCTACAACGTGCTGACATGAGGAAAGTTTCCAACCGATTTCTCATACACAAACAGCAGTTGACCGGCGTTACCTGGTGAAACGTTGTTGCGATGCCTCGTGTAAGGAGGAGAAATGCATACCATCACGTTTCCGACTTTGATAAAGGCCCAATTGTAGCCTATCGCGATTGCGATTTACCTTATCGCGACATTGCTGCTCGCGTTGGTCGAGATCCAATGACTGTTAGCAGAATATGGGATCGGTGGGTTCAGGAGGGTAATACGGAACGCCGTGCTGGATCCCAACGGCCTCTTATCACTAGCAGTCGAGATGACAGGCATCTTATCCGCATGGCTGTAACAGATCGTGCAGCGATGCCTCGATCCCTGAGTCAACAGATGGGGACGTTTGCAACGTTCGACGTCGTTTGCAGCAGTATGGACTATCAACTCGGAGACCACATGGCTGCGGTTACCCTTGCCGCTGCATCACAGACAGGAGCGCCTGTGATGGTGCAGTCAATGACGAACCTGGGTGCACGAATGACAGAACGTCATTTTTTCGGATGAATCCAGGTTCTGTTTACAGCATCATGATGGTCGCATCCGTATTTGGCAACATCGCGGTGAACGCACATTGGGAGAGTGTATTCGTCATCGCCATATTGGCCTATCACCCGGCGTGATGGTATGGGGTGCCATTGGTTACACGTCTGGTCACCTCTTGTTCGCATTGACGGCACATTGGACAGTGGACGTCACATTTCAGATGTATTACGACCCATGGCTCTACCTTTCATTCGATCCCTGCGATACCCTAAATTTCAGCAGGACAATGCACGTCCGCATGTTGCAGGTCCTGTACGGGCCTTTCTGGATACAGAAAATGTCCGACTGCTGCCCTGGCCAGCACATTCTTCAGATCTCTCACGAATTGAAAACGTCTGGTCAATGGTGGCCGAGCAACTGGCTCGACACAATACGCCAGTCACTACTATTGATGAACTGTGCTATCATGTTGAAGCTGCATGGACAGCTGTACCTGTACAAGCCATCCAAGCTCTGTTTGACTCAATGCCCAGGCGTATCAAAGCCGTTATTACTGCCAGAGGTGGTTGTTCTGGGTACTGATTTCTCAGGATCTATGCACGCAAATTGCGTGAAAATGTTAATAGATGTCAGTTCTAGTATAATATATTTGTCCAATGAATACCCGTTTATCATCTGCATTTCATCTTGGTGTAGCAATTTTAATGGCCAGTAGTGTAGCATCTCCTCTTAACTAACATTCATTTTCGTTAAGTTTTACACACATATTGTACCTATCACGTACGTTTGAGATTGTTTACTATAGCATACATGCAGCTATAAAATACCGAGAAATTAAAAAATCGGCTCTACTATTCCCACCACATTTGCATTCCTTATGCTTTTCATGCATTTTTAAATTCTTTGTTACCTGTAGTGATACACAAAACGCACGTAATGAATGAGAATTTGTTACGTTGCTTCAGTAATATAAAGGTCAAAACTGCGGAAGGTATCACGTGACTCGATTTCAAGCAATCAGTAATTCGCAACTGTGGCAAGCGACGGGGAAAGGGAAACCCATACTTCGCCTGTACGGAGTTTTACGACTGTTTGCTAGGTGCGCCCCCCTCACTGCCCCGCTTTAAACCATTTCACTACATATTTGCAAACGTTATCTGCGCGAACAATTAAAAAATAAGACGCTCCTGCACAGTACCAGTTACCGGACATGTCGGCGGTCGCCTCCATGAATGTCGGTCGTTAGTTCTACAGTCCTTGTATCACCACACAACTTCCGCAAGACGAAAACCTTATTTTGGAAATCTGATTTGGTTGCTGTATTTACATGTTACGTCTAATTCGATTTTGTTGGCCTACATGAAAGATGCACTTCTGTTACCGTGATGAAGCGAGATTATCAGAACTTTCGTAATTTATTTGAATCAACAGAGTCGAAGATATGCTTATGGATATCTGTGAACTCACGAGAAGGAAGAAGAAGAAGAAGAAGAAGAAGAAGAGGAGGAGGAGGAGGAGGAGAAGAAGACTGTACAAGGACGCAAGTTAAAAAAATTTGCCTACACTACTTAACGTACTCGAAATTTATACCCATTTATGTTGTGACTTGGCAAGACAGCCAAGCCACTAGGAGGTGAAGACGAAAGGCACGCGTTTAAGCTCACGCAGGCTGGCGTGAGGTCTGGAACAGTTAAAGGATTTGAGTCTAGCAAATAAAGTACGTAGCTGTTGGAATACTTAACTTTAATCCATAACTGGTGAACATCGGTCTGACGGTACATGCATCACAAGATAAATAGCAAATGATAATGGCGCCTTGCTAGGTCGTAGCAAATGACGTAGCTGAAGGCTATGCTAACTATCGTCTCGGCAAATGAGAGCGTAATTTGTCAGTGAACCATCGCTAGCAAAGTCGGCTGTACAACTGGGGCGAGTGCTAGGAAGACTCTCTAGACCTGCCGTGTGGCGGCGCTCGGTCTGCAATCACTGATAGTGGCGACACGTGGGTCCGACGTATACTACCGGACCGCGGCCGATTTAAAGGCTACCACCTAGGAAGTGTGGTGTCTGGTGGTGACACCACATTTTACATCACGCCCATTGTGGAAAAAATGCGAAGTGGTAGAAATCTATTGTGCTGCAGCATTTTCAGGACATGGAATAGCGAGAAAAAGGTTTCGAATGAGTGAAAATACATTACTAGTCTTGCGCACAGAATTAGCGAATGTTTTGTTAACAGCCATTCATTGTGTAGAAGAGTTTTTTCCACTAAAGAGATGGGGGGAGAGAGATGGAGGACATTTGAAAAATCAGCCAGGTTTGTAAAATTGAGAGTTGTTGCAAATCATGTCCATTTTCTGTTTTCAGTAAATATATATGAATTTACATATTTATTTTTAGTTAAAATACGCTTCTCTTCAGTCACATAAAGGAAATGAGTAACTTCCTGGTCACTGGAATAATACTACTTTTCCTTCATTCCACTAAAGATCGCGTCGCCCACATTAATCAACATTTTGAAAAGCAAATAGGATCTTGACTCCTAATTATGACTCAAAAGTCGTGCTGTGTTTATATGGCGTGGATGCCGACAGTGGAAGCTGAAGTCCGGCAACCAAACCTGCATTTTCAGAACTGGAGTGGTTACAGAATCAACTGGAAGCGGTGTTGAGAAATTGGTTTATGGAAAATGGAAGTTAGTAGTTCATTAAACGCAGTGCGTGTACCTGTGTGCGATTGAGGATTGTGGTTCTTGAAGCGATTCTGCTCTCCGAAATACACTATTCGTAAACATTTTCGCACCACAGACATACGTATGTGCGAAAGTGCGTGGGCTTATGTTCAAGAGGAACGGGGAATAGAAGTACAAGTTTTATGCATCTGAAAGAAAATATCGTTACTGTAAATAAAAAAAGGGCATTTTTGTTTGAATTGGGGGCAACATTTCATAAACGGGGACGTAGGTATAGATAAATCACTAACTGAATTTTCGCACGTATGAGGCGATAGTGGTTCCGATCCAAAGAATAATTGATGTAAACTCACCTGTTTGTAAGGAAAAAGACAGTAAATTTTTTAAAGTCCCAGTGCAGTCTTCCTGTATAATCCTTATAACCGAGACTAGAAACTACATGATTTCTTTCTTTCCCAAAATCGAAATAAACCGTCCATGGGCACTGATGTGACTCTCTGGATGCAACGCTGAAAACCTGCGAAGTGAAAGCCAACAGCCTTCCAAAGGGCTACGTGGAGTATTCGCAAAGTGCTTCAAGGATGCAGCTATATCTACGACTGTAACTGTTGTTATTCTGAGAAAATGTGAAGGTCGTCCTCTACTTGTTTCAAGCAGTAAGCGACAGTCATGTTCGGCCACAGAAAAAGTTTGTGCCAACATTTCTTTATTCTACCAATGTCTCGTATACCATTTTGTCTATATGACAAAACTCCTTGTGATATTCTTCCTTCTTGCTTTTCTTTCAGGTGTGAGAATCTTTTTCTTATTTTCGTTGATTCTTCCATTTTAAAAATATTTAGTTATTTCACATCGCCGTTTTTAAATCCACCCAGTTTCGTACAGCCTTTCAGGGATCTCAGGAACCTCAGTTCTGATCCATGTACGTTATTGAGATATTCAGTATTCATCAACCATGTCTGTATTACAGCAAAGACTTACAGGCATCACTTTAAAAAATTTCACTCTTGTTTCTTTCCTAGTTTTCCACGAGAAAGTTCTTCGAACTATACCACATATGACGTGCTACTTGTTCAGTGATCGATATCAGGCTCAATATCGTAATTATATCACAGCCAAGGTATTAGAAAAGCAGGAATGTGCATTCCTTTCCAAAGTTTTCTGATCGATCTTTGCACAGAGGCTGGCGTAGTTTTGACATAAGTATTGTAAGAATTCTGATCAGAATAAACATAAAGAGCCCCAGAGCGAGATACATTATAGCACAAGCTCCACGAGACACACTCTGGACCGAGCGAGGTGGCGCAGTGGTTAGCACACTGGACTCGCATTCGGGAGGACGACGGCTCAATCCCGTCTCCGGCCATCCTGATTTAGGTTTTCCGTGATTTCCCTAAATCGCTTCAGACAAATGCCGAGATGGTTCCTTTGCAAGGGCACGGCCGATTTCCTTCCCCACCCTTCCCTCACCCGAGCTTGCGCTCCGTCTCTAATGACCTCGTTGTCGACGGGACGTTAAACACTAATCTCCTCCTCCTCCACACACTCTGGAATCATTTCTGCTACTTCATGCATTGAAATTGTTTTGAACTGGATGTTAAATTGAAAACGACGCCGTCCACTTTCGCCAAAGTCCTATGACCGAAAAATCCGGCAACCTCGCAGAAGCAGCCGCCGCACACGTCGTCTTACTCGACAGATGCTCTCAGGCGTTGACACCGCTCCTTAAACTGCGAGGTCGCCTGCTGATTCCTGCTACCCACAAGCATGAGCTCTGACGTCTCGTTGCTCTTCCACCGCACAAACATATGTTACATTGCGTGTGCTGCTGTAGAAAATGCGCCAGGGAGCACCTAAATATTACCATATATTTCTGTTAGGACAATTACATCATACGGCTATCGCTGCTAGCATACAAAGAGACTGAATGTTCATGGGTTCTACTTTTACACACACATCTCATGTAGAACGGAAAAATAAAGAGTTTTTAACTTTCATATCCGATTCAAAGCCAACGGCTTTGCCGCAGTGGTAACATCGGTTCCCGTTACCGAAGTTAAGCGCTGTCGGGCTGGGCTAGCACTTGGGTGGGTGACCATCCGGTCTGCCGAGCGCTGTTGGCGCGCGGGGTGCACTCAGCCCTTATGAGGCAAACTGAGGAGCTACTTGATTGAGAAGTAGCGGCTCCGGTCTCGGAAACTGACATACGGCCGGGAGAGCGGTGTGCTGACCACATGCCTCTCCATATCTGCATGCAGTGACGCCTGTGGGCTGAGGATGACACGGAGGCCAGACGGTGCCTTTGGGCCTTCATGGCCTGTTCGGGAGGAGAGTGGAGATACCCGATTCAAAGTGGTGGTGGAACAAAATTTTCAGTGGAAATTGGAAATTTGTGGCAAGTTCTTATGGGACGAAACTGCTGAAGTCATCGGTCCCTAAGCTTACACACTACTTAAACTAAATTAAACTAAGGACAACACACACACACATGCCCGAGTGAGGACTCTAACCTCCGACGGGGGAAGACGCGCGAAACGTGACTAGACGCCTCAGACTGCGCGGCTACCCCGCGCGGCAAAATTTTCAGGGCCAATATCTGGTTGAAAAGGGGAGGAGAAGTGGTGGCGTAAAGTTCTTGATCACCAGACTTGGCACCAAGGTCCTGATTTAGATACCAAACCCCTCTGTTGTGTTTCATGAAGTGAGGGCATGTGACACTGTTGATGATCCGTCCGTCGGATAAGGACGTTAAGCTTGGCGGCCACCTTGGTGCTGTTCGCAAGGAATAGGCTATGTGCCGGCACCGATTTCACCCTCTCCCTTCTCTCCTCCTACTCCTCCTCATCATCATACAACACAAACATTGCACTCACTCCACACACACACACACACACACACACACACACACACACACACACACAATACATCATGTACTATCTCAAAAAGTTGCAATGGAGCATGTTGCAAATAAACAAACAAACAAACCTGATTCAAAGGCTGAGGTTCCTAAATCCCCATGGCGGTGTAGTTCTCAGTTCGGGGGAAGCCAATTCTGTTCAAGTAGCGGGATAAAAACATACGTTACCAGAGCGTCGGGAGGAGAGACGACAAAGCGGAGTTCCTGATCACCAGATTGTGAGTCAGTTTCCTAGATTAAATACTAATCTCTTTCGAAGTGTTTCTTGGAATGACGTGTCATACAGTGGACCGTTGGCGCCATTAGAGAGAAATAGACTACATGGCGCCATCGAGTTACGCCCTGGCCATTCTCTCTCATCGCCTTCAGAAACGTAAACACTACATGAACTCATCAGTCACCTACGTTAACAAGCTCACTTGATAAAATACACAAAAAGAACGCAACAGAAGGAGTTATGCAAATTGGTCGCAAATTGCCATTCATAAATATATCGACAGAAAATGCAACATTGAAAACTTCGTCCGCTGATGGATGGATGAATGTGTAGCCGGCCGGAGTGGCCGTGCGATTCTAGGCGCTACAGTCTGGAGCCGAGCGACCGCGACGGTCGCGGGTTCGAATTCTGTCTCGGGCATGGATGCGTGTGATGTCCTTAGGTGAGTTAGGTTTAAGTAGTTCTAAGTTCTAGGCGACTGATGACCTCAGAAGTTAAGTCGGATAGTGCTCAGAGCCATTTGATGAATGTGTTGCGCTGCAGCGCAATTTCGCCACGCAGCTGGCAAGGATCGTAAACAGGGGGCATGTCGGTAGCAGAGTATAAAGTCTTTTCGAATTTCATTATTCCGTCTACTCCGTTTGACAGTTAACTATGCCTCGCAGACAGGCGCGTGAACAATATGTCAGCATCTGAAACAGGACTTGTAGTTGTGGTCAAAGAAGCCGGTTTTAGTAATTGGCGAATCGCTCGACATTTGAACAGGAGCGATGCCACAGTTCGACGATGCTGGCAGGAATGGATCAACCACGGCCGAATACCACATCAAGAAAGAAGCGGTCCACCCAGAGAGACGACAGAACGTGAGGACGGAACCACAGTCAGAGAGTTACTGTCAAAGCCCTGGATGCATCATTATCATCGATCCGACGTGCAACTGGTATTTCAGTGACCACGAGGACCACTAAATAGGCGGCTCGCAGAAAGGGGGCCGTGCTCAGGAACCCTTTGCGCGGACTGTACACCAACGAGCCCATTTGCGGTGGTGTCGGGCACATTCGGGGTGGAATCTCATTGACTGGAGTAGAACTGTCTTCAGTGATGAGTCCCGCTTTGAACTGAGCCGTTACTGGAGACGCCCCAGACAGCAGTGGCATACCAACTGGACTGTCGCCCGCCATACGGCTCGGCAACCAGAAGTGATGGTATGGGGCGCCACTTCATTTCATGGCAGGAATCCTTTGGTGGTCATCCGCGGTACCCTTACAGCACGGCGGTACGTCGACGATACTCTACGCCCCGTTTTGCTGCTCTTCATGCCACGCCAAACTGGGCTTACATTGCAGCAAGACAATGCCCGTCGGCACAGGGCGAGAGTTTCTACTGACTGTCTTCGTGCTTCCCAAACCCTACCTTGTCCAGCAAGGTCGCCTTAAGTCTCTTCAATTGCGTACGTTCGGAACATTATGCGCTGGGCCCTCCAAGTAGCTCAGGAATATGACGATCTAACGCCCCAACTGTACAGAATTGGGCATGCCGTCCTTCAGGAGGATATCCAACAACTCTGTCAATCAATGCCAATCCAAATAACTTCTTGCATAAGAGCCAGATGTGGATCTACGCGTTACTGACTTCCTCAATTTGTGAAGCTCTTTTCCTTGAATAAATCACTCAGTTTTTCTAACACTGTATACTCACTCGTTTGTCTGTGCATGCACATCACATCTACCGATTCCTATCCCATTCAGGTAATTCCTTCGTGGTGCGTCCCTATTTTGTCTTAGAATGTTTAGTTATCCCGTTGTAAGAGCTCACTGGTCACCTTGAGGAGCTGTAGACAGTCTAGAAATGGTAACAGGCGATCATGTGAACCTCCACCCCTGACATAATTCAAGGCAGTGAAATGGTTTGTATGTGACAATCGACTGTCCATGACCGAGTCATGAACAGAGTTGCCCCATTTGCGTTGGTGTATCAACACGGATTGTCCAAGACGTCTACGAAGAGTGATGTACCACTTCGCAGCCATATAATAGGGCGTAAGAAAAGTGATCATAAAAAAGGTTATTACTGACAGCGACCGTGTCAGTGACAACCAGTTTCAAATCCGACAGGAATAGCTGCAGTCAGTGAATGCAGGACCATCTCAAGCAATTTCTGAGTGAATTTTGCGAAGGGAACTGCAGGCAGTGGACGTTTGGAGTCGAATATCTCGCAAAAGATCACTGCTCACAGCAGCAAATAAGGCTACCTGCACGTCGTCAGTAGGCCGAACCACACAGAAACTGGACAGTAGGTGACTGTACTCGTGTAGTGGAGTCCGACCAGGCGCGATTTTCTCTCTTTTCAAGTGATGCTGGCTGCTGCTCCACCGACAGCACAATGAGGCGTTTAACTCGCAGTGTCTGGAGTACACAGTTCCAGCCAGAGACGGTTTGGTGCTATTCCGGGAGTCTTTTTCGTATCGTGAGCGATCCAGATAACCGTGAACATGAACCAGAATATTTTTTTCATCCTTCTGATGGACCACATGTTTCCATCTTTTACATATTCATGATGAGTATCCTCTTCCTAGATGACGACAGCCGCGTTCAGTGATTTGTTTACGAGCGGCTGTGCACAAGACAGCTCAAAACATACAAAAGATCTGATTATTGTAGAAAAATACGCTTTTCTCCCACTGGCACGAATACGCAATACGCGTTACCATGTTTTCGTAGAACGCCATATTACGCAGGATGCCAAGAGTGTCCCCTTTTACATATTTTAAAAGGCGTAACACTACGCTAAACAAGCATTACTGGCGGCAAACACGCTTTGGTGTGGCGCCAGAACACTGAATATTCATGCAGCGTTGCGTAGGGCCACGGCAGAATGCAAATGTCAGCTTTTTGTACGATGACGGCATGCATGCCGTAACAGTACCCCGACCCACCTCAATAGCCCTGTACACCAGAGTCACTTTTGTATTGGATCTCATAACGTCTCAATTCGATTTCCCTCAGTCGATCTGTTTTAACCACACATTTCATACACTTGACAGAAGGTTCGTCCAATTGCTCATACATTGCAAGTACAAGAAAACGATTTCGACCGAGGCCGAAAATTTCAACCGCGGCATGTATAAAGGATATGATGAAGTGATAAGCCTATCTTGTGGATAAGAGAAAGGTGGCGTCAAACCTGGGTAAGAATCCTTATTTCTGTTTAATGCTGTTAATCAGATTTCCACAACGCTCCCATTCCCAATGCCAGGGTTGAAATATTCACCAACACAAATATAATTACAGAATATACTGTGATAAAGTAATAGCACTACCAACGGAATTTCAGCTCAAACTAGAAATCTTCTTCCTTCTTGTGCCGATGTCCCATCGACACGCGGTTCGCTTTCCACAAATTAATGATTTTCAATTCTTTATTGTATCTTTGCGGCGAAACCCCTTCTTCTCGCCACACTCTTCATTGAGCTTACGCGAGACGGGTCTTGCCCGTCATCTCTCTATGAATCGTGTACGCTTCGTTCTGCGTTACCGTTCCTTAAATTTTTGTTTTCTGTTTCGAAGGTCGAGACTGGGAGCCACCCCAGCATTTGCCTAAACGAATGTGGAAAAGCGACTAAAAACCAACCTCAGATCAACCAGAGCAACGGTCACTAAGCCGACGTAAGAATTCGATCCATGGCCAACTCGGCTCCTTGTATTGCAGTCTAGCGCCCTATGAGTTAAGCCACTGGGGCAGATCTTCAGCACAAATCAAGAAGAATTATCTAGCGGAAATCCGCACTGGTTATAGCTCTATATCCGCTTTCGAAAGAGGCAATCTTCAAATTAGATTTAACTTGTTGTTGTTGTTGCTGTGGTCTTCAGTCCTGAGACTGGTTTGATGCAGCTCTCCATGCTGCTCTATCCCGTGCAAGCTTCTTCATCTATCTCCCAGTACCTACTGCAACCTACATCCTTCTGAATCTGCTTAGTGTATTCATCTCTTGGTCTCCCTCTACTATTTTTACCCTCCACACTGCCCTCCAATACTAAATTGGTGATCCCTTGACGCCTCAGAACATGTCCTACCAACCGATCCCTCCTTCTAGTCAAGTTGTGCCACAAACTTCTCTTCTCCCCAATCCTATTCAATTCTTCCTCATTAGTTATGTGATCTACCCATCTAATCTTGAGCATTCTTCTGTAGCACCACATTTCGAAAGCTTCTATTCTCTTCTTGTCCAAACTATTTATTTTCCATGTTTCACATCCATACATGGCGACACTCCATACAAATACTTTCAGAAATGACTTCCTGACACTTAAATCTATACTCGATGTTAACAAATTTCTCTTCTTCAGAAACGCTTTCCTTGTCATTGCCAATCTACATTTTATATCCTCTCTACTTCGACCATCATCAGTTATTTTACTCCCCAAATAGCGGAACTCCTTTACTACTTTAAGTGCCTCATTTCCTAATCTAATTCCCTCAGCATCACCGGACTTAAGTCAGCTACATTCCATTATCCTCGTCTTGTTTTTGTTGATGTTATTCTTATATCCTCCTTTCAAGACACTATCCATTCCGTTCAACTGCTCTTCCAAGTCCTTTGCTGTCTCTGACAGAATTACAATGTCATCGGCAAACCTCAAAGTTTTTATTTTTTCTCCATGGATTTTAATACCTACTCCGAACTTTTCTTTTGTTTCCTTTACTGCTTGCTCAATATACAGATTGAATAACATCGGGGAGAGGCTACAACCCTATCTCACTCCCTTCCCAACCACTGCTTCACTTTCATGCCCCTCGACTCTTATAACTGCCATCTGGTTTCTGTACAAATTGTAAATAGCCTTTCGCTCCCTGTAATTTACCCCTGCCACGTATGCCTATGTACAACATCACCTGACGAAAATTACGCTGGTAATAAGAAGGTGAAAAGGAGAGTATTTAACATTCAGTCAAATAGGAGATCATTAGGAATCGAGCACAAATATGGATGGAACAAGGACGGAGCGGTAACAGGCAGTATCCTTTTAAAGGAACCATTTAGGGC
This sequence comes from Schistocerca americana, assembly GCF_021461395.2. Classification (NCBI taxonomy): domain Eukaryota; kingdom Metazoa; phylum Arthropoda; class Insecta; order Orthoptera; family Acrididae; genus Schistocerca; species Schistocerca americana. Next base: position 853,609,033 of record NC_060119.1, read on the forward strand.
TACCTAAGAAATTATAAATGCGGAATGCTGGATAGCACTTCGAATGTCCACGCGCAGGTGATTTCAGTGTCTTGACAACTGCGCCATCTCGCTCGTTTTGTGCCACTGAACCCTCCAAAAAGTCCTCTTGGATATTTTTCCCGTACAGCCATTCGCTCCAGTAAACTATCGCTGGACGTTGGAAGAACAAAACTGTACGATATTGAATCGTCTGATCACGAAGAAGTCGGTACTTCAGTCAAACTTATCGGTGAACGAGTGCCTGTCGACTGGAGTTAACACATTTATTTCTACTGTTGGCGTTAGTCAGAATTTCTAAACAGAAACGGAGTTACTCTAACCCAACTGCAGTATGTCTTTCGTGGCTCATACAACAAGCGCCAACCGCGTCATGACACTTCGCAACTATAACAAAGCACTCTTAAATGAATCCGGAACGTCATATAAAACTATGAACAGTTCAACTTAACACACCCACATGGCCTACATGTCTGTCAGGAATTACTGACTCAAAACAAACAATTTTCGAAGATTTCCATTCGTGCAAATCAACCTAAATTGCTTATAATCAGTAATTACATTTTCGTAGCCGTGTTATCGCTTCGGTTGTTGAGGGTACTGGCGTGTCAGCGTGTCTACGTGACAAATCTAAAGTCAGACATCAGGCGTGAGATTAGATAAATAAGGAACAGATACTTGGACACATATCAGCTCTGAATGACAGCTTTGTGGCACGGAACGTGAACGTTATTGCACTCCCCTCCTTATCGGTCCTAGGTACACGACCGCCTCGGTACTGCCTCTCATGAAGAACGGAATTGTGTCACAAGATGTAAGCGAACGGAAAAACTCGGAAAAACGATTTGTGCAGAGACTGATCACGGTATAATACGAGGCATTCCGATGGAGAATGTGTGGTGACAGTCGGCTGCCGACATGGCTCATGTTTAGGCTGAAATTTACGCTAAAAACATGGCTCTGTCTCTCGCAGTGAGGTCTCGGGGCACTACGTACTTGTTATATTCAGGGTGTTTCGCAATTCCTAATAGAGGCTTCTAGGAGATGCAAAGGGGATTTATTAGATGTTTTGGTAAGGAACTGTCATTCAGAAATGCGCCGTTTGGAAGTAAAAAAAAAGTTTGAAGACGGGGTCTGTATCAAATCTCCCGCTTCGCGGCACGCACATACCGGAGATAGTGAGCTCTGACCTGTGTGCCCTACACGAACTGCTCCTGCTGTTGGCTAAACAAGGTCTATCTGCAACGCAAGCTTTCATACACACGGCCCCCACACCTTGGTGCGCGTCTGTGGAGCACCACAGTCAACCCACTTTTATAGTTGAGAACGTACCAGTTTCTCACAGCCGTTGCTGTAGTCGGGCGAAAATAGCATGTCATGGGCTGAGGCGATCCTGGAAATTTCCTCAATAGTGGATACATCTGTTGTGCATCTCTACCATTATTAGCGTACCGCAAAGCGGGAGGTACGAAGTGAGCCGATTTTGAAACTTGTTTAATATCCTCCTCCTTTCTCCTAACGTTGGATTGTATCTTCACCGGATCAGCATGTTGTTACATTGTTCCGGATTTAGCAACCTTAGTGGTTGAAGGAGCCTGAGGACCTTCCTACTGCTACCTCCCCCCCCCCCCCCCCCCCTCCAACGCCTGGAATTGAATTTGTGTACCCCATCTATCTGCGTATAGTATTCTCCCATGTGAAAGTGTGATGATGCTGATGTTTTCGAAATGTTTACGAATCATATAACTGAGGCGGGATGTGGGTACCAACCCGGCATTCACCTATTCGGTTGTGGGAAAGGCCTAAAAACCACACCCAGACTGACCGGCAAACCGGCCGCCGTCGTTAATCTGAGCGCGGATTCTATACGGGGACGGCGCGATACCCCGAATTCCGGACGTGGTGTGCGAACGCGCGCGGCTATCCTGCCGGGTCAACTTATTTCATATCCAAATGGTACGTTTTCGGACATGTATTCCTTACCAAAACTTTATCAACTAAGTTCCATTTTAACCCCTTGAAACCTCTAATAACAATTATGAAACACCCTGCAGCGAAGACACGTGCACAAATAAACACAAAATTTGATGGGTTACGAGTCTTTTCTATTTTAATTGTTATTCAGCACTCTATGGTACATCTAAAAACAGCGACAGGTAAAAGAAATTCGCCTTTGAGAGTATGGGTGGCAGCTGTTGGTGAACCGCGAGACGAGGTTCAGCTGGCAAAAACGCTGTTAGTGAAACTTAAAACTACGGGTTCGAGTCCTGCTCTGCCGTAGTATTTTCACCGGTAAAGAAGCATTGTGTATCAAAATCCAGGAGCAAGAAGTTATCAGCAACCATGCAGGGAGCATTGCCTCAGACAGATATGCTATCGAAGGTTGCAATGGGTATGTCATTTCCGCAAAAAGCGTTCTCTGACGATATAAGGAACATAAGCGTGCAGTATTATGGGGATAGTTCTGAGAGGCAACCATGCCGAAGCCATCAAAATCACGTCTGAACCGTTGCATGTAAAGGTTCCTTTTGGCACATTGACTACATCTTCTCTAATGAACATGTAGGCGACTAAAGCTCCATTCGACATTCGCCCCTGTGTGTTATCAGTACCGATTGACTGTGGCCTCTGGTCGGAGCAACGTGGCTTGAATGCCTCTGCAACGCCTACTAGATGCAATGATACCACGTACATAACCTACTCTAGTGCAGCTTGTAGAGACAGAGCAGAGAAGTAATGTTTAGATTGTAACATATCCGAAACTTGCCTCGTAACAGAAACCCCTAATTAACGCTTGTGTGGTGGTAGTGGTTTTGAATACGGTTCTAAAAGAAATTTTCATTATTAGAAATTGCGTGAAAGGGAGACAATGGAGTAAAGCTCCGGAGTTTGGACATGTGACACTGTCTATAACAATTCGTCCGTTGAAAGGTTGCTTCAAGGTCGGTGGTCTCCTTGGCACTGTTCGAGGCGGTGGTGTTATGGTGTGGTCGTGTTTTTCATGAAGGGGGCTTGCACCCCTTGTTGTTTTGCGTGGTACTATCACAGCACAGTCCTACATTGATGTTTTAAGCGCCTTCTTGCTTCCCACTGTTGAAGAGCAATTCGGGGATGGCGATTGCATCTTTCACTACGATCGAGCACCTGTTGATAATGCACGGCCTGTGCCGGAGTGGTTGCACGACAATAACATCCCTGTAATGGGCTCTCCCGCACAGAGTCCTGACCTGAATTCTATGGCACACTTTTGGGATGCTTTGGACTGCCGACTTCGTGCCAGGCCTCGCCCACTGACATCGATACCTCTCCTCGGTGCAGCACTCCGTGAAGAAAGGGCTGCTATTCCGCAAGAAACCATCCAGCACCTGACTGAACGTATGCCTGCAAGAGTGGAAGCTGTCATCAAGGCTAAGGGTGGGCCAACACCATATTGAATTACAGCGTTACAGATGGAGGGCTCCACGAACTTGCGAGTCATTTTCAGCCAGTGTCCGAATACTTTTGATCACATAGTGTAGCCTGTGTAATTTTCGCTCCACTTCAAGCAAGTTCAAGTTTTTCACGCATCTCAATATCAATGACGTCATATGTCCCCAACTGTGTGTCGCACAGTGATATAATTTTGCAGTTCCATTCAATGGTATATACTGACACAGTCTGCAGAGTGTGTTGCGAATGCAGTCGGTAGTAAAGAAGTAAACAGTTAAAACCTCACGCCTGGTGCGCACCGTTTTAAGCAAAAGAAAGTTTTCACGAAACTAAATGTCTATGACGTCATATCTCCTAAACTAAGTGACATGTAATAATATAATTTTAAAGGTGCATTGAGTGGTATATGTGGATACTGTCTGCGAATTGTGTTGCGAATAATGGTGACAGGAAATAAGTAATAAATTAAAAAGTCATGCCAGAAGCTCAAGTCTGACTGCAGGAAGAGCGAAAATGAAGTAAACGAAAACTTCCTCCTTTTTATCACTTTCTGCTAGGAGTCAGCGAGCAAAAGTATTCTAAAGATCTGAAATTACGAGTTAAAAGTTGAAAGTTGCTAACTGCTCTCATTCTCAAGTACTGGATGGATAAATGCACAGTATTTGATCGTGTCAGTTACGCTCCCTCAAGACAAACACACAGTTTCTAGCTGTGATACTTGTCTTATTGTGTTAAACAAACTTTTCACAGGAGATTAAACATCTCAATGAGTAGATTACGATGATGATCCTGATCATCATCGTCATCATTTACTTCAACACACAGGCCTATTAGGCCCATGGGAGAAGACAAAAACACACAAGTACAAGACATACATAGATAATAATGAAAAGATTAAAACATCAAGTCTACGAATCATGACAAAATAGTTATAACGTCGCAGAAATTTTTTATATATGTTTCCCCAATTACTTCTGTCTCGGGCATCTTCAGTGCTGGTTGTTGTATTGCTTCTCCCAGTGTCACTAAGGTCCTGTCTCTCCACTTCGTTCGTGAATGACCTCTTGGACGTCTACCAGTTGGCTGGGGAGAGTACCCTCTGCTCGTAGAACATCTCCTGCCAACTGTAGCCTTCTGCTGGCAATCACACCCCGATTATCAGCTTTCTTAAACCGCCGATACAGATCTTCATTGTACCTTCTTTCTCATCTTGCAGTTTCTGCACTGTAAACCGGGCCATAAATTTTCCTTAAAATCTTCCTCTCAGACGCAAGGATGCGCTCTTCCATTGTCTCTGTACTTGCCTATGTCTCACAATCATACACTACAACCTGTCGCACTAGTGACATGTAGGGCTGTACCTTTCTTTCCTGGAATACGATGCGTGACATGTATACGTGGTTTAAATTGTAGTACACCCGCTTCGCTTTTATTATTCTTTGTTGAATTTCCTTCTCTATCTCACTTTTATTCGACAATATTGACTCCAGGTACGTGAATTTTTCAACTCTTTCAAAATTGTGACCGTCTATACTGACGGCGTCCATATAATTTTGTCGACAAGAAACTATCATATACTTTGTTTTCTAATCGCTGACCAGTAAGCCTAGTTTTCTCGCTTCTAGCATAAATCGAGAAATCAAAAATGGTTCAAATGGCTCTGAGCACTATGGGACTTAACTTCTGAGGCCATCAGTCCCCTAGAACTTAGAACTACTTAAAAGTAATTAACATAAGGACATCACACACATCCATGCCCGAGGCAGGATTCGAACCTGCGACCGTACCAGTCACGCGGTTCCGGACTGAAGAGCCTAGAACCGCTCGGCCACCGCGGCCGGCTTAAATCGAGAAATATCTGCTGTCACCTCATTCAGAATATCGCCCACAATCACCATATCATCTGCAAACGCAAGGATCGTATCACTCGTAACCCTCTCCATCATGCACGTCTCACCATTTTAAATTTTTAAGTTCGAGCAATAATTTAGGAAATGTTGAAAGCCATATTTTTGCTGCTTCTGGAAGCCGTTAGAAAGGCAACAGAACCTACAACGAATTCGGGTTCCGGTACAGTGGCTTAGTAAGTTATACCACGGTAAATACAGACAAGTCCTTATTTAACGTTGGTATAAAAAATTTCGAAAAGTACTAAACCGGTTTACTTGAAATTTTTACGTGATAACCTAAAGAACATTCGGACGGACAGAGATATATATATATTTTAATACATAAATGTACTGTATACGTACTATATAAAGTGGGAACGTTCTTGACCGATTAATTCAAGTTCTTACACTAATAAACATTCAGACTGACAGAGGCCTTTTTTTTAAAGTACTTTTTTTTTTGTTAAAACCGACAGCGTTGCGAGAAAGAAAATGCTGTGGCGTGAAAATGCGCGGTTTAGTTTTCTTTCTTTCGGTCAGTTTCAACTAGGATAGCAACTCTTATAAATCATTAGACAAAATGCTTCTCATATATATATATATATATATATATATATATATATATATATATATATATATATATATATATATATAGGGTGTTACAAAAAGGTGGACATGTGTCCGGAAACGCTTAATTTCCATGTTAGAGCTCAATTTAGTTTCGTCAGTATGTACTGTACTTCCTCGATTCACCGCCAGTTGGCCCAATTGAAGGAAGGTAATGTTGACTTCGGTGCTTGTGTTGACATGCCACTCATTTCTGTGAACGTTTGGGCAGACATTGTTGGTGCTGTCTTGATTGGGCCCCATGTTCTTCCACCTACGCTCAATGGAGCACGTTATCATGATTTCATACGGGATACTCTACCTGTGCTGCTAGAACATGTGCCTTTACAAGTACGACACAACATGTGGTTCATGCATGATGGAGCTCCTGCACATTTCAGTCGAAGTGTTCGTACGCTTCTCAACAACAGATTCGGTGACCGATGGATTGGTAGAGGCGGACCAATTCCATGGCCTCCACGCTCTCCTGACCTCAACCCTCTTGACTTTCATTTATGCGGGCATTTGAAAGCTCTTGTCTACGCAACCCCGGTACCAAATGTAGAGACTCTTCGTGCTCGTACTGTGGTCGGCTGTGATACAATACGCCATTCTCCAAGGCTGCATCAGCGCATCAGAGGGTGGGACGGAGGGTGGATGCATGTATCCTCGCTAACGGAGGACACTTTCAACATTTCCTGTAACAAAGTGAAGTCACGCTGGTACGTTCTGTTACTGTGTGTTTCCATTCCATGATTAATGTGATTTGAAGAGAAGTAATAAAATGAGCTCTAACATGGGAAGTAAGCGTTTCCGGACACATGTCCACATAACATATTTTCTTTCTTTGTGTGTGAGGAATGTTTCCTGAAAGTTTGGAGTTTGGCCGTACCTTTTTGTAACACCCTGTATATATATACAAATGATTGAAGCGATTTCATTAATTCACTGTAGCTCTATTCATTGACATATGGTCACGACACACTACAGATACGTAGAAAAACTCATAAAGTTTTGTTCGGCTGAAGCCGCACTTCAGGTTTCTGCCGCCAGAGCGCTCGAGAGCGCAGTGAGACAAAATGGCGACAGGAGTCGAGAAAGCGTATGTCGTGCTTGAAATGCACTCACATCAGTCAGTCATAACAGTGCAACGACACTTCAAGACGAAGTTCAACAAAGATCCACCAACTGCAAACTCCATTCGGCGATGGTATGCGCAGTTTAAAGCTTCTGGATGCCTCTGTAAGGGGAAATCAACGGGTCGGCCTGCAGTGAGCGAAGAAACGGTTGAACGCGTGCGGGCAAGTTTCACGCGTAGCCCGTGGAAGTCGACGAATAAAGCAAGCAGGGAGCTAAACGTACCACAGCCGACGGTTTGGAAAATCTTACGGAAAAGGCTAAAGCAGAAGCCTTACCGTTTACAACTGCTACAAGCCCTGACACCCAATGACGAAGTCAAACGCTTTGAATTTTCGGCGCGGTTGCAACAGCTCATGGAAGAGGATGCGTTCAGTGCGAAACTTGTTTTCAGTGATGAAGCAACATTTTTTCTTAATGGTAAAGTGAACAGACACAATGTGCGAATCTGGGCGGTAGAGAATCCTCACGCATTCGTGCAGCAAATTCGCAATTCACCAAAAGTTAACGTGTTTTGTGCAATCTCACGGTTTAAAGTTTATGGCGCCTTTTTCTTCTGCGAAAAAAACAGTACAGGACACGTGTATCTGGACATGCTGGAAAATTGGCTCATGCCACAACTGGAGACCGACAGCGCCGACTTCATCTTTCAAGAGGATGGTGCTCCACCGCACTTCCATCATGATGTTCGGCATTTCTTAAACAGGAGATTGGAAAACCGATGGATCGGTCGTGGTGGAGATCATGATCAGCAATTCATGTCATGGCCTCCACGCTCTCTCGACTTAACCCCATGCGATTTCTTTCTGTGGGGTTATGTGAAAGATTCAGTGTTTAAACCTCCTCTACCAAGAAACGTGCCAGAACTGCGAGCTCGCATCAACGATGCTTTCGAACTCATTGATGGGAACATGCTGCGCCGAGTGTGGGAGGAACTTGATTATCGGCTTGATGTCTGCCGAATCACTAAAGGGGCACATATCGAACATTTGTGAATGCCTAAAAAACTTTGAGTTTTTGTATGTGTGTGCAAGGCATTGTGAAAATATCTCAATTAATAAAGTTATTGTAGAGCTGTGAAATCGCTTCAATCATTTGTAATAGACCTGTATATATTCTTTCTCCTTACATGTAATTTCATACAGAATTTTATGCACAACAGAGTGCTGTTTTGTTTTCTGCCTTGTTGTCAGTTTTACGGAAAACAGAAAGGCATATTTATGGCTTATGGTTAGAATACTACTACGGACTTTGAATCGTCCAAAATTTGTAATCCTATGCATTCGCAGATGAAAACTACACGAAATACTGTCACTGAAGCTACTACCATCACAGATTCAGCACCTGGTGATGTCTGTCATTCCCAGTGTACCAGTGGTCCCAACTCATTCACCTATTCATTTTAAGCAATTTCAATTCCCAACGAAGAATTCGTTTGCAATAACAATAAACAAGGTTCAACGTCAGAGAGGCGTAAGAGGAGAGAGGGCGGGGGGCGGAGGAAATGGTCATAGAGAGGGAGGAGCACTAGATGGGAAGAGAGAGGGGGGCGATGAGGTGATACACAGAATGAGGAGGGGAGGAGTAGGACACTGACAAAGAGAGGAAGGTAGGGGGAATTTGGGCAGAGAGAGAGAGAGAGAGAGAGAGAGAGAGAGAGAGAGAGAGAGAGTGGGGGGGGGGGGCTGGTTCAAATGGCTCTGAGCACTATGGGACTTAACATCTGTGGTCATCAGTCCCCTAGAACTTAGAACTACTTAAACCTAACTAACCTAAGGACATCACACAACACCCAGCCATCACGAGGCAGAGAAAACCCCTGACCCCGCCGGGAATCGAACCCGGGCGTGGGAGGCGAGAACGCTACCGCACGACCACGAGATGCGGGCGGGGGGGGGGGGGGGTTGGGATGTATATCGAGCTCCCATACATGTTTGGCAATTGTAAAGCATTGCTGGGTTTTCTAGATATAGTACATACAATAGATACGTTTGTGTTCTACTTGGTAACAATACAAATAAGAACTCGATGCCCTAACTAAAACAATTTGGGTTCTTGAGATATGGATCCAGGTATCACAATGTATTAATCTCATTGTAATAACGTAATTAAAAGAACTATTTGTGTTTCACATGCTGCTGCGCGTATAAAGAACAAATATGAACTCAAGAAACTTTCAGAGTGTAACCAGGGGTGTCTGCTGCGTTAATATTAGGAACATGCTGTAAGGATTTGGTCAGATACAACTTGCCATACAAATACAACGAAAATTATACAATTCAAATTGAGCGACAATTCAGTTCTACAACTATGCAACAGAGATTATGATATAGGTGTCGGATGTCATCTTGGGAGATAGTATTATAATGTATTCCGCACCAGAGTCTATCTCATTATGTCTTGAAGGACGGGAGTGTTTATCCTGCTGGCCAAAGGAGTAAACAAAAGTACTGAGGAGCGCAAAGACTTATTTGAGAAGTGCCTGGATGAGCAACTCTTCTAAACGTTGTAGGAACGGTGACGTAACTGCGGGATGGTGTGTATGTCTTGTTCTGTGTGGTATTTCCTTAACAAACATCAGATGTGTCCGCCTACAGTAGGTTAACAGTCACTACATCACGAGGCCTGGAGCTAGTTCTGTGCTTTTGTAGTTGCCCTCGCAGTCGACCCCACACTAGTAAACAACCATCAATGACGCCAAGACACACCCTGCTCCCGTCGCTGAACACAATTTAAAGGTATTCATTTTTCAACCAGGCTGTTTTACAAAACCATAGTAGGTGAGCTACAAGGTGATGAGATGTGAATGGAGGGAGTTCGTAGTACCGCCACCTGCAAAAGTAGTCAAGTTTCCATCAAGAGGTTCGTACGGGTCCTAACAGATATCCTGGTGGTAACATTAGTCCTAATTTGTCCTGAGATGTCACCGAATAGATTCACGCAGTAGTAAGACACAGGGCACGTATTCGACAGGGCGGCGGCTCAAACCCCTGTACCGGACCGTATATGTGGTGGTCCTATTCGACCAAACTGCTGAGGTCATCGGTCCCTAGGCTTACATACTACTTAATCCAACTTTAACTTACGCTAAGGACAAAACACACACCCATGCCCGAGGGAGGACTCTATCCTCTGACAAGTGGGGGAGGGCGGGGGGAGAAGAGGGTGAGCGCACGAACCGTGGCAAGGCGCCCTAAACCGCGCGGCTACCCCGCCCGTCTGTACAGCCGAGTGCGTTAACGCGCTGCTTTCGGGACACAGGGAGATGAGCCTGGCCCGTATCTAACGAGGGCTAGTGAGCCACCCAGCCTGGATGTGGTTTTTAAGAGCTTTCCACGCCCCATTAAGTAAATATCGGGCTGGTACCAAAGTCCGGTCACAGATATACGCTACGCAAACATTTGAAAAACGTTCTCACACTTGCACATGAAATTTACTCTAGACACAGACAGACGAAGTAAACCATAGATGTTTAAATCTCTTTCAACCCGTAATAATCATGGTCAAATTCCCGACCGGCCATCCAAAGGTAGATTTCTGCGATTTCCCTACATCGCTTAAGGTAAATGCCGCTATGCTTCCTATGAAAGAGTTCGGCCGCGTTCCTTCGCCAATATGAGCTTGTGCTGTCTCTAACGATCTCGTAGTCGACGGAACGTAAAATCTTTATCTTCTTCCATCTTTTTGTAATTTCCGTGCGACCAGCAACGACTGCTTCGTTACATGCGTCGGTCCGACGTGAATTAGTATGTCGCTGCTATCCGGAACCACTACAAAGGTCTTGGCCAATCCCACGTTTTAATTCTTGCTGTGTGATCTCGATGAAATTCAGTTAACTACCGCACAAAAATATGGTCTTCGGCACTATCCTGACATATCGATAATGTTCACTCACCATAAACGATGTTATAAAAAAGACTAGCCTTTTAGCAATTAAAAAAATGGTATTGGAATAGTGTTCCATTCGCAGTAGGAACCTTCACTCCAATCATAGAAAAGCAATCTGCATGGTTGCCTTTACTGGCCTTTTCCAGTGCCTGATGAAAATGTTATGGTTCTATGTCACGTCTTTACAGGTGTTCAATTTAATTTTCCAATAGCGTACAAAGACCACCGAAGTTTCGCAGATTAAAGTTCTACAGTGTCCAGTGTTAGTGTAGTCCAGTTTTCTATGAAAAGGTGTTAATTTTTTCCATTATCACACTAAAAGTTCTACAGATAAATATGTTTCTGTTTGCACTGATAAATCACTGTTTGTACCTCAGGTTTCGTTTCATTCTGAGGTGACAGTACAATGTAACACGCACCTTAGACGTCCAGCAGTAGGAAAGCATGCTAGGAAAACTTTTAGTAAATAGTTACAGCTGGTACTGCATAGATCAAGTAATTTTATAGAACTTTTTTTGACATATAGTTCTGGTGCCTTAACAAACTGTTTAAATGAAGTCACAGTGCACTACTGGTGGGTGTTGGGTGATGTCCTTAGATTAGTTAGGTTTAAGTAGTTCTAAGTTCTAGGGGACTGATGACCATAGATGTTAAGTCCCATAGTGCTCAGAGCCATTTGAACCAGCTTTTTAGCACTACTGGTTGCAAAATCTTTATTTTAATCTGCTATCGACAAGATGTCATTTTGGAAAGAGCGACTTGTAATGTGTTATTGCATATAGGGTGGTCAGAAATAGTCTAGAAAGTTTGTAAGGGTGTTGCAGGGTGAGTTGTTCTGTGGAATAATGAAGAACACGTCTGTCGACACCGTCTCTGGTGGGAGGCTTGAGTTTGCGCCCGCAACGGCCTGATCAACTCGGAAATGACGCTACATATAGAATTATTTTCACAATTATTTCTCAGCACAGCCTACTCTGCAACACCATTACAAGCTTGTTAGACTGTTTCTGACCATCCCGTATAAGACAGCCACACATAATGTGTGAAAGCATTGTAAAATAATTATTGAACATAGTCGTAGACGGTCAATAGTACGTTATACTAAAGAATTTGGAACCGGAAGCGGAAACTGATTTCTCTTTGTACAATTTGTTTTGTACAGCGAAGATTATGGATGTGTACTGCGTCACCTTTACGCATAGGTTGCCATGCAAAAGAAACAGTACTGTCTTGTACAGTAAAGCCCATAGCCCTCGTGGCTACTTTACAAACCAGTCATTTCTTGGCCAGGTGTTGGAGACGCGCTGTTCTTCTGCGGCAAGAACGCGTGACGCAACCATGCGAGAAAAGTTGCCTGCTTCGAGCCTTGACACGCTGCGCTATTAACAGAGAGCCACTCTAGCAACCATGTGCACAAGGATTGAGAACGGAAACCGACACACGCAATCCTGAAAACTTGGCGTTCACAGAAATGAACATCGAGGAATGTTCGAAACGCATACAAGAGTGCAGCATTACTAACTAACCAGGTTAAACCTAGGAAAAAATCGTCAACGATACAGTTCCCTTCACTACTTTCTTTTAAAATTCGAAGACTGCATTTAGTTATACCACGAGTGGCGCGTACATTTGCAGTATGGAGTAGCACCGTCTGTTGGTTTCAATTAGCAGTTAGAGAAAGTGGCCGGGAGTTAAAGCGTACATCAAATTGAGACTTTAAGTGGTGAATGGCAGCTGAAGACGCAGCCACGGTGCTCCCATACCACCGTAACGCTATGAATTTCCTTTCCCGTGAGGTCTTCCTTGTACCCCTTAACCTCCTCCTACAACCTAACAGCTACCTTCCCGGCTCCTTCTACACTGGACTACAATTTTGTACAAAGAATTCGCCCCAGAGTACGCTACTGTCTTCTGTCCCATCACAATACGCTGGGGGAATGCTTTAGCCTTGCTGAAGGTTCCGGTGGGCCACCAGGTGCGCTCGCGCGTGTAGGATCATTGTCAATGGGCATTCATTCCTCAGAATGGGCTCTGCTGACCTAATGATGACCAGAGCCATAGCATATTGTAACCTAAGATTCTCGGCGTCCTGGAATGTACACGCGGCATTACCCTATAAGAAGCTCTTGGACCTCCACTGAAGGCAAAGGACCTTCAAATAAAGTTAATTGCATACACCCAAGGATGCCTTGAGTCTGGCTTGGCAGTGATGGGAAGTCTCAAGGTTTCTGGGGGTCTTTTGAGAGCATAGGGCTGCGTAATGCACTTTTCGCTATCCTTTAACGTGATCCTGAACCTGAAGTTGGTATGTCGCCGTGATAATACTGGATAATGGGTATATATTAATGTTGTCACCTTCACTAGTGACCTCTTCGTGGTTGCTGAAACTAAGGGCAGTTTGTAGAAACTGATAGCAAGAGAGTTGGACCCTAGCGACCTACGTCTCCATGTCAATGCATCAGATGTCTCCCCCTTCCCCCGGCTGTCTCAGTGCGGGAAAAGAAGGTGAACGTCGATTCCAACGTTACCACCAAGGATCAAATCACTAACATTTCAACGTTGCCTACGGGAGTCTCGTGCAGGAAAGTCGGCCCTAATCAGCACTTGAATGCTCCTCCAACTATGATGAAAGTCGGCAAATTCGGTTTTAAGTGGGAATGTTTGAAGTCACAATAGCAACTTCATGCCTTTTGATCTAACGTCATTACATGGGAAACTTTTGAGGGCATTTCATCACTTAATGCCTCGTGTAGGAACGCCTTGCATCTACACTCCTGGAAATTGAAATAAGAACACCGTGAATTCATTGTCCCAGGAAGGGGAAACTTTATTGACACATTCCTGGGGTCAGATACATCACATGATCACACTGACAGAACCACAGGCACATAGACACAGGCAACAGAGCATGCACAATGTCGGCACTAGTACAGTGTATATCCACCTTTCGCAGCAATGCAGGCTGCTATTCTCCCATGGAGACGATCGTAGAGATGCTGGATGTAGTCCTGTGGAACGGCTTGCCATGCCATTTCCACCTGGCGCCTCAGTTGGACCAGCGTTCGTGCTGGACGTGCAGACCGCGTGAGACGACGCTTCATCCAGTCTCAAACATGCTCAATGGGGGACAGATCCGGAGATCTTGCTGGCCAGGGTAATTGACTTACACCTTCTAGAGCACGTTGGGTGGCACGGGATACATGCGGACGTGCATTGTCCTGTTGGAACAGCAAGTTCCCTTGCCGGTCTAGGAATGGTAGAACGATGGGTTCGATGACAGTTTGGATGTACCGTGCACTATTCAGTGTCCCCTCGACGATCACCAGTGGTGTACGGCCAGTGTAGGAGATCGCCCCCCACACCATGATGCCGGGTGTTGGCCCTGTGTGCCTCGGTCGTATGCAGTCCTGATTGTGGCGCTCACCTGCACGGCGCCAAACACGCATACGACCATCATTGGCACCAAGGCAGAAGCGACTCTCATCGCTGAAGACGACACGTCTCCATTCGTCCCTCCATTCACGCCTGTCGCGACACCACTAGAGGCGGGCTGCACGCTGTTGGGGCGTGAGCGGAAGACGGCCTAACGGTGTGCGGGACCGTAGCCCAGCTTCATGGAGACGGTTGCGAATGGTCCTCGCCGATACCCCAGGAGCAACAGTGTCCCTAATTTGCTGGGAAGTGGCGGTGCGGTCCCCTACGGCACTGCGTAGGATCCTACGGTCTTGGCGTGCATCCGTGCGTCGCTGCGGTCCGGTCCCAGGTCGACGGGCACGTGCACCTTCCGCCGACCACTGGCGACAACATCGATGTACTGTGGAGACCTCACGCCCCACGTGTTGAGCAATTCGGCGGTACGTCCACCCGGCCTCCCGCATGCCCACTATACGCCCTCGCCCAAAGTCCGTCAACTGCACATACGGTTCACGTCCACGCTGTCGCGGCATGCTACCAGTGTTAAAGACTGCGATGGAGCTCCGTATGCCATGGCAAACTGGCTGACACTGACGGCGGCGGTGCACAAATGCTGCGCAGCTAGCGCCATTCGACGGCCAACACCGCGGTTCCTGGTGTGTCTGCTGTGCCGTGCGTGTGATCATTGCTTGTACAGCCCTCTCGCAGTGTCCGGAGCAAGTATGGTGGGTCTGACACACCGGTGTCAATGTGTTCTTTTTTCCATTTCCAGGAGTGTATCATTTAACAAGTCCATGGACCACGTCCATACATCCATTTCACATGGGGCTGGGATTCTCGACAAAGCAGTCTTGGCCGGCCGCAGTGGCCGAGCGGTTCTAGGCGCTACAGTCTGGAACCGTGCGACCGCTGCGGTCGCAGGTTCGAATCCTGCCTCGGGCATGGATGTGTGTGATGTCCTTAGGTTAGTTAGGTTTAAGTAGTTCTGAAGTTCTAGGGGGCCTCAGCGGTTAACTCCCATAGTGCTCAGAGCCATTTGAACCAAAACAGTCTTGATTTATGACTAACTGTGATCGCTCTTCCCATCATGGCTGCAAATGAGACCACATTTGGTTCCATAAAATGGCGATGTGTCTTACCGCCTGCATCCGCGAGGGTACTCTGAAGCTGGGCTTCAGTAACCGCGACCTCACAAGATGATAAAAATGTTCTGGAGGGGGGTAATTTCATGCTGAAGCTTGCACAGTATCCCAAAGAACAATTCTGGATGACAGTCCATATATGTTTAGCACTGATGTATCGCACCTACCCCACAGATATAATATGCTAATCACATTGCCGGCCGGAGTGGCCGAGCGGTTCTAGGCGCTACAGTCTGGAACCGCGCGACCGCTACGTTGCAGGTTCGAATCGTGCCTCGGACATGGATGTGTGTGATGTCATTAGGTTAGTTAGGTTTAAGTAGTTCTAAGTTCTAGGGGACTGATGACCTCAGAAGTTAAGTCCCATAGTGCTCAGAGCCATTTGAACCATTTTGCTAATCTCATTACTCCTTTTTCCTCATTTAAACCTCTCAGGAAATTTTTAGCGCCACCCTTTGGGTTTTTATAGTTGGTGTTATTTCGACCAGAAAGTGCTTTCTCAATGCTCTTTTGAGCACAGGAAATCAGTTAGTCTGTGCGGAAGTAAAAGTAAACCTGCGTTTTTACAGCTGTTGAGCAGAGCGAATTTTGTCTCTGATCTGGAACAGTATCTTCCGACATGAACCCTAACAATCACGTTTAAGACCAGTTGAGACTTGCAGTCGGTCATCGCAGGAACGGTCCTCACAGACCAAATGACCTCAGGTGCGTTGCCGTCGAAGGGTGGGGTAGGTTTAAGCAGCGACATATTATTTAAGCCCAGTATTTTGCCATACGAATATAGTTTTGACTGTAATTTCTTAATATTTTCTCTCCCAGAGTAAAAAAATAATAAGATGACACGTGTATTTTGTTGGCGCCGACCTACGTAGGGAGAAGTGATCATATAATAAAAGAAGAGAAATCCGAGCACGTACGTAAAGGTGAAAGTGTTCGTTTTACCCGCGCGCTGTTCGAGAGTGGAACGGTACAGACGTAGCTTACAGGTGGTTTGATGAACCCTCTGCCAGGCACTTAATTGTGAATAGCAGATTAATCATGTAGAATTATAGATGTAGATGTGAACAATAACGCCATTCTGGCGAGTGAAACAAAATCTCAGCTTATCTAATGTGGTAAGCATTTGCGTTTACTTGAAGTAATATTATAAAGTGTTAAGCGTTATAAAAAGGTTACCAGTATTTACGGTGCAATGTAGATGATTGAAATTTAAGTGTCAAAAGTTTTATTTTTTATTTTTTTTGTAAATTAAGGCACTTCGACACTGTAAATAATTTTTGTTTCAGGAACTGTCAGTTTCGAACCCAGCATATGCTCCAACAAAGGGGAACAGATCCTTTAAAATAAGGAAACTCCATTATATCAACAAACATATCAAAACAGAAATATGTTTATTACGTGCATATAATATCCTACACATTCCCTTACAGCGATTTTTTGGAAATGATGAAGGATAGAAATTATGACTTTCCGACCACAACCAGAAACTGTCAGTGCAGTGAAGTATTTAATTAATATTTACAGAGAGCTGAAAAAAGAAAGGATTGATATGCAGGCGACAAACTGTGATTCACTGAGTAATGATGGAAGGTAAGGATTTAATGTTTTGTCGACGACGAGGTCATTAGAGACGGAACACTGCAAGTGGTATAACACAAGGGTAGTGAAGACAATCAGAGGTGATCTTTTCACACAAACCACCCTGCAGCCGCACGCAGAAGCCAAATCTGGATGACCTGAGGAGGATTGCCCCCCAACCGGAACTTGATGCCAGCGGCATTACTACAGTGCTACACAGCTCTGTGGTGCTACACGTTTGGATATTACTTTTTGCAAGAAAAGTTGTACCTAAAATCGTCTCAACCCAGGTTCATACATTCGCAATTGCGCACAGGAAATTTCTATTCGGTTGGAAGTCACGCTGTTCCTGCATTATTGAAAACGACTTTCTACAGCGGTTGCTTCCTTGAAAGTTGTGTTCTAACAGGTTTAATGCTACTTGATAGCTTCTCCGGAATAACGTCGGTATCACCGTAGTACCACGGCATCTCACGTCACTGACGCACACCAAATGTTCAGTTACACCATTACCTCGGGAAAGCGTTTTCAGAGTGGCTACCCATCTATCAACATTCGTTAATACCGTGCACAGGCACATTCAGCACTACTCAGATAACACCAGAGGTAAAAATATAGGGCACAGTTGGTAACGATGCCTCCGAACGTTTGCGACTTTTCCACTTGCCATGAAATTTCGTTTCTACGAGTAATATCAACTTATTTGCTGTCAATACAGTTGTGAATACTTGTGTCATGTTTATTTTCAGTAGAGTACCATCCCGAACTCGTTTAGGAAATTCCTTCTTTTATATGCCGCTGAGTACTTTTTCTATCAGAATTCCGCACCTTGTGTAACTGTTGAAACTTAGTTTGAAAGAGTTTATATGGAACTTAAGTTATTACCAAAACAACTTGTTAATTTGCTTCATAAATAAGGTACACAACTCCAGAATGAGATTTTCACTCTGCAGCGGAGTGTGCGCTGATATGAAACTTCCTGGCAGATTAAAACTGTGTGCCCGACCGAGACTCGAACTCGGGACCTTTGCCTTTCGCGGGCAAGCGCTCTACCATCTGAGCTACCGAGGCACGACTCACGCCCGGCACTCACAGGTTTACTTCTGCCAGTACCTCGTCTCCTACTTTCCAAACTTTACAGAAGCTCTCCTGCGAACCATGCAGAACTAGCACTCCTGAAAGAAAGGATATTGCGGAGACATGGCTTAGCCACAGCCTGGGGGATGTTTCCAGAATGAGATTTTCACTCTGCAGCGGAGTGCGCGCTGATATGAAACTTCCTGGCAGATTAAAACTGTGTGCCCGACCGAGACTCGAACTCGGGACCTTTGCCTTTCGCGGGCAAGCGCTCTACCATCTGAGCTACCGAGGCACGACTCACGCCCGGCACTCACAGCTTTACTTCTGCCAGTACCTCGTCTCCTACTTTCCAAACTTTACAGAAGCTCTCCTGCGAACTATGCAGAACTAGCAATCCTGAAAGAAAGGATATTGCGGAGACATGGCTTAGCCACAGCCTGGGGGATGTTTCCAGAATGAGATTTTCACTCTGCAGCGGAGTGTGCGCTGATATGAAACTTCCTGGCAGATTAAAACTGTGTGCCCGACCGAGACTCGAACTCGGGACCTTTGCCTTTCGCGGGCAAGTGCTCTACCATCTGAGCTACCGAAGCACGACTCACGCCCGGCACTCACAGCTTTACTTCTGCCAGTACCTCGTCTCCTACCTTCCAGAGTGAAAATCTCATTCTGGAAACATCCCCCAGAGTGCTAGTTCTGTATGGTTCGCAGGAGAGCTTCTGTAAAGTTTGGAAGGTAGGAGACGAGGTACTGGCAGAAGTACAGCTGTGAGTGCCGGGCGTGAGTCGTGCTTCGGTAGCTCAGATGGTAGAGCACTTGCCCGCGAAAGGCAAAGGTCCCGAGTTCGAGTCTCGGTCGGGCACACAGTTTTAATCTGCCAGGAAAGTTCAAGGTACACAACTGTTCGCATTCTTCTACGAAAAATGGAACAAAGTACCTGCAAAATTTTGCCGCATCTTATGAGAAAACAGAAAACTTCTACTATTTGCGCTCCGTCATTAATGGCGATATAATGCACGAGTTCCATTTTGTTATGAGAAACGTCTCTAATTCCCTTTGAAGCCCGATGCCTGCATCTTCAACACACCATGCGTAACTACAGCAAATATTGATCGAGTTCCTCTGAACTGGATGAAGGATAATTCCAAGTCCATAAAATGGAAACTACCTTGTAGCTTGCTACGCTACAAGGCGTTGTGTCTTCGAATACTCGTAACATTTTTGAACGGAACATGCATTCTGTAGCAAGAAAGGTGTTTTGCCACCGATGTCCAGGACATTCATACATTAAACCTAATTTAAATGCATGTACACTGCTTATTTTTATCCTTTTGAAAAACTTAAGTGTCTTCGTAGAAGAGGTCGTTGGTAGAGTCCTCTAGATCTGTGCGAAAACTGGATAGAAGTGAACCTGACCGTAAATAAGGACAAACCAGCGTTACCGTTAAAACAGCAGCGACAGGCGACGCCTGTAACCAGGACACTTTACAATTCACCCTTTTCTGCTTGTAACTGGACTTTTTCACGCCAGACTGCATCTTCGTTCGTTGCACTTGGAGATACATACCTGAAAAACAAAAAGAAACGTTGTAAATACTTCGGAACAGTTTTTATGACTCAGTTACAGAAGATTATTACATCATCTAACACATATTACCTACTATTTACTAGCTGTCAGCGTAAAGTTCCTTAGGGCGCATGGTACTGAGATAAGAGTCCTTAATTATTTCTAGAGTATGTTGTCGAAAATCGTCGTAAATAAAATTGTTTACTGATTCAACTTACAAAATAATCTCGTAGGGAATGTCAAGTGTATATCAAAAAATGGCTCTGAGCACTATGGGACTTAACTGCTGAAGTCATCAGTCCCCTAGAACTTAGAAATACTTAAACCTAACTAACCTAAGGACATCACACACATCCATGCCCGATGCAGGATTCGAACCTGCGACCGTAGCGGTCGCGCGGTTCCAGACTGAAGCGCCTAGAACCGCTCGGCCACTCAAGCCGGCCAAGCGTATATCAAAAATTAGGTAGCGTGATAGCGCGGACAATATACTCAATTTAATGCATAAGGTGTAGGAAAGAGTATGTATACAAATTTATAGACTTAATAGAGGAGATAAAAAGAAACAGTTTCCTTTTGTTATACGAATCTATTGGTGCAATGGTTCCTCGTTAAGTGCTCTTAAAGGGTTTGACGGTGTAATTCCCTTAGGCGAACGTTCCCAAATGTTTTGATTACTGCGTCTGTAGCGCGTTGGCATTCGAATTTGATTTACAACACAATTACGTCTTACTGCAAGGAAGGGTAAATGTTCATCATTGCTAATAGTATCCACGTCCCTGAATAAATAACTGCATTATTATTGTACTTGTTATGTTTACATGTAAGTTTTTAGTGATGTTTACAAATGTTTGATGGCGTACTTCCCTTAGGCGAACGTTCCCAAATGTTTTGGCTACTGCGTCTGTAACGCGTTGGCATTCGAATTTGATTTACAACACAATTACGTCTTAATGCAAGGAAGGGTAAATGTTCATCATTGCTAATAGTATCCACGTCCCTGAATAAATAAATGCATTATTATTGTACCTGTTATGTTTACATGTAAGTTTTTAGTGATGTTTACAAATGTTTGATGGCTGATTACGCTCTTTCCGAGTTAGCTGACGCTCGAGCAGTTAAACTTCTGTATACAGAAAGAATTCGAGGGCGGTCACCAAATCATATCACATTTCGACAACTTGATGGTTGCCTTGGTGAAACAGGATCCCTTACACCAGACCAACGGGAGACCTCACGCCAATAGACACTCCAGCGGAGTTGGTTGCCCGTGTGGTTGCAGCTACAGCCATTATTCCTGAAAAACCTGGTCATTTTGAGCGTGTTCGACAATCATTAGCAGGCGCATGCCACTCGTGCCTTAATGCAAACGGACGACATCTCAGCAACATCTCTAAAATAATACTAATCACGGCAGTTTAAACACTGTCTCTACACATAGCTAGAATCAGAACGTTCATTAATTCCTAGCGGTGACACGATGTACCTACGACATTTTTTCACGTAAAGTCTTATCTTCTCTAAACGCTCAAAAATTTTGTGTAGGTAGTTATTTTACACCCTGCATAATCTATAGACGTTTTTAAGGCACAGTGACCAGGAATTTCTGATTATTTAGTAATGGTATTGTTCCCAGAATGAGATTTTCACTCTGCAGCGGCCGGCCAGGGTGGCCGAGCGGTTCTAGGCGCTACAGTCTGGAACCGCGGGACCGCTTCGGTCGCAGGTTCGAATCCTGCTTCGGGCATGGATGTGTGTGATGTCCGTAGGTTAGTTAGGTTTAAGTAGTTGTAAGTTCTGGGTGACTGATGACCTTAGAAGTTAAGTCCCATAGTGCTCAGAGCCATTTGAACCATTTTGAACTCTTCGGCGGAGTGTGCGCTGATATGAAACTTCCTGGCAGATTAAAACTGTGTACCGGAACGAGACTCGAACTCGGGACCTGCCTTTCGCGGGCAAGGTCCCGAGTTCGAGTCTCGGTCCGGCACACAGTTTTAATCTGCCAGGAAGTTTCAACGATATTGTTGTCTATAGAGTGATTTCGATATAACATCTCATTTAGAGCAACTAACATGAAATTACATTGTTTGATTTAACGTTAGATAGAGCGCCTACGATGGGAGAAAGTCCCGTAGCATCCAATTATAAGCTACATCAGCTTCTGTACCATTTCACTTAGGTTACATATTTAGGTGTTGAGAATACAGAGAAGAGGAAAGTTGTTCTCTGGGCATGGGTAATCCGTTAACCGAGCTGTGGTCTTCATTACCCGCAGTGACAGACACCGTGGTCGACGTGATTGCGGAATCCAGGTGGAAGATCAGATCTGCTTCATCTACTCTACCCTGAAATTTAAGGCGATTTACACTTCAACAGTCTGCACGATGCGTCTGTTAAGTTGTTTAAGTCGTCTTAAGACGTGCCTTACTATCTCGTTTTCTATAAGATTTTAGATACTGAAATAAAGCAGTCTCAGCCAATAATTCGGTCGTGTTCTTCAGCATGGCTTCCCAAACTTATGCTCTGACGGAACACTTAGAGAATTCTGATACTTTGATGGAGTACCTCGTTTATTTTAAAGGTTAATAAAATTTTAAAAAATGATAAAAAACATGTGATTACTTCGATTTTACGTCATAAGTAACAATTAAAATTTTTAAAAATAATGAGTATAGTCAAAATATCGAATGACATGCAATGTTATTAATAGTTTTTCGTGGCGCACTTCGCGCGTAACATCAGTGTTCCGCGGAATACAGTTTTGGAAACCTTGTCCTACAGGGTGCGGCACAATGAACTGTAGGATATAAAAAAGGCAGAACTTCGAAATAAATTGACAGATTCATTGAGACACACACTGAAAAAAGAAAACTATATGCCATTACAAATCATATGTGCCCTTTACTTGTTTCTGAATATAACACCACAGAGATGGTCGCCATCGCGTTCCATGCATTTCTCCAGCCGGCGGACGAAAGTCTGCATCA
The DNA here is from genome assembly GCF_021461395.2 of Schistocerca americana. Taxonomy (NCBI): domain Eukaryota; kingdom Metazoa; phylum Arthropoda; class Insecta; order Orthoptera; family Acrididae; genus Schistocerca; species Schistocerca americana. The sequence continues at coordinate 853,631,768 of NC_060119.1, forward strand.
CCCGCAAGGGTATCTCATACAGCCGAGAAGGCTTCCTTGGTTACCTGGCACTACCTGTAATTCTGTCTGTTTACACTACCGTCTAAATGAAAAAAGAGTCGGCAAGTTCCAGGCAGTGCAAGGTCAACGTTCGTCGGCCAACTTTACTTCATTTAGTTTTGCACGACCTGCAATTTGTACGGGCGGAAGTACAGGTTATCACGGACGATGCGCCGCAGGGAACGACCCGACAGTGTGAGCGACAAGGCACGTCTGGCAGCGGAACGGTGAAGACCCCGGATGAGTGCTTGACGCGCCTCCTCCAGTCCATCAGCGGCCCGCCGTGTCCTTCGTCGCCCTGGAATTTCATTCTTCGCAAAGGATGACGTACAGAGGTGGAAATATTTATTGCACCACCTCTTACAATTAACAATTTTTGTTACAATCATTGAATAACTCAGCTAAATCTGCCTGATTTCTCTTAGAAATGAATATACACAACGATTTTCGTCAATTTGTTTTTATCATTAATTTTTTTTCTATAAAAATGTTGGTTTTTTATAATTTAACACTTTCTTGAAAAATGAGTGTAAGTGAATATGCCAGCTATTCTGTTTGCTATTCTGAAATATGAATACTAATGTTGAAAAAAACACCACATATTAATGTTGTAACATAACACTGATAGATTTTAGTTTTTGTATTGCCTCATATGAACACAGTGTTGCATTTAATACTTTTTTGCTCCACCCGCCTTAATCACCGCTCGGCATCGTGAAGGCATTGAAAGAATTAACTTTCTAATGTACTCCTAAGTCATGAAACCACACACGCACGAGGGTCTCCAACAGCTCCCGTTTATTCCATGGCTTCTTTTTGGTGATAGCATTTCCCATAACCTTCCAATAGTTCTCAATAGGATTGAGATCAAGGCAGTTACCAGGCCACTCTAATACTCGAACCCCATTTTGTCGAAGGAAAGATTTTACCTGAAATGTAGAAGTGCGTGATAATTAACCATCAAAGTAATCTGGTTCGTGTTTGGTACAAGTAGTAGTCATAGGGCTCAACTTCAAAGCTCTATGGCAAGGAGCGGAGTCATCCTGAAAAATGCAATTGGAAACATCTCCAAACTGGTCTCTAATAGTTGGCATAAGCTTCCTTTCAAGGACGCTTATGTAGGCATCTGCGTTGACAGTGCCATTGATGAAGTCCAGATGACCTACTCCGTGACTGGAAATGCACCCCCAAACCATCTGTCCTTGTGGGTATTTGACTGTATGTTATGCATGATGACAAAAATTCTTCACCTTTTCTTCGGCGCACGAACACTTTCCATCTGAGCCACGCAGATTAAATTTGGACTCGTCTGAAAAGATCACTTTGTTCTACATCTCTGGTGTCCATGTCGCATGTGCCTTTGCCTATTTTAGTCGCTGTTGTCGCATTATCTTGATCAATAAAGGCTTCCTTCTAGGACGACGGGCTGAGAGTCCAGCCTCCGGTAGTCTATTTCTCTCAGTTCTACTGGTTACTGAGATGTCGCACATTTCTTCCCACTCTCGCTTTAGTTCAGTTGATGACAGGCGACGATCGTTGAACGAAAGCCTTTTAAATACCCTGTCCTGTCTGGCAGTAGACGCCCTTTTCCGACCTCTTCCTTTCTCACGATCAACATTTCCTTTAATCCTGTATTTTTTCAGCAGCCTCGAAATCGTAGACTGGTTAAATCCTGTCTTAGAGGCTATCTCTCTGGTGCTGATACCAACAGACGAATAAACAAGTATAGCAGCTTTCTTTTCTGGCGTTAATTCAAATGACCTGCCAATCTTCTCACTGCAATGTCTCAACTGAAAATGGCAGTATAAGCACTGGTTTCAATGTAAAACCAAACGACAACAACAAGGAGTTGTGTTTTGTTGGAAAACATGCGTGAAGAAGTGAGATTATTTAGGCAAGAATATTTCAACAAAGTTTAGCAACAATGGGACTGGTATAAACTGAAGCAAACTGCTGCAAAAGACAAAAAGACGAAGTAATTCATGGTGATGCAATAAATATTTCTACCACTGTAGTTCTGAACTACTGCACCCATCCTACAATCGTTCGATGATCCGGCACTTTCATGTCATTTCAATTCGAAATGACGACGAAAGAGTCGCTGAACTGAGATGGAAGACTCGTTATTTTTGAAATAAGCCTCGACAACGAATGCTCGATAGCCTGAACTCCACAGAGCCATAACTACAACTAGCTTCCTCCCACAATGCAGCTTGCACATACTTGTTTCGCGCAGGCGCAACAGGCACGCAGTACTGCAGGACTGAAATCCTATTATTCATTCTGTCGGACTCTATACATTCTACGCAAGTGGCACGCCCTCGTCTTCTTCCAGCTAGTGAACCGACTCAGCCAGGTACACAAGCGGAAGAGGAGGCGGTACAGATTAACGTGTCGTGCAAGTCACGGTTCAACACGTCAATTTTTCCCATAAGCAAAGCACCTCGTTACGCGGTAAAAGAGTGTGTGACCTTGAGGAGTGCCCAACAGATTTCAGTTTCGCCGTTTCAACTCTACGGGGGCGGAGAGTGGGGGAGGAATAAGCGGGAAAGAACTATGACACGACGATAATGGGAAGAAGGGTTGTGACCACTTTTCGAATTTGACTGAAGATCTGAGGTTTATACATTGTCACGTTTACCACATTCACATCCCTGGTTACGAGCGGGCGGCGCGAACAATATTAATAGCTCTGCGAAAGTTGTCTCGCCTTCAAGGCAAGTGCCCGTGGGTGGTGTTATTAAGAAACGTGACGCACCTTTCCGCTAAGAAGCCTAGTGTCACGCCGTCAACGTAATTTCTGGATTTACGATACTGCTGCTTACAGTACATGAAACAACACGTCACGAGAGCTGTATTAGCTATACCTTTATTTTTACTTTTACGAGTACTACAGTCTGTGCCCATTAAAATGCAACATGACTGCATGTTATTCTTGTTGTTGAGATTTTTTGTCCGAAAACTTGTTTGCTACAGCTTTCTACGCTCTTAAAGTCTCTTAATATCTGTGCAATTACTGCAACCTGCTTCCATCTGGACCTTCTAATTATTCTACAGCTTTGGTTTGCTTCTGAAACTTCTACACACCACACTTCCGTTCAGTATCAAACCGATGAGGACTTGATACTTCAGGACCTGTCCTAATGAACTGACCCATTCTTTTGGAAATTGGGAATTTTCGGTAAGGTCTTATGGGACCAAACTGCTGAGGTCATCGGTCCCTAAGCTTACACACTACTTAATCTAACTTAAACTAACTTACGCTAAGGACGACACACACACACACACACACACACACACACACACACACACCTATGCCCAAGGGAGGATTCGAACCTCCGACGGGGAAAGCTGCACGAACCGCGACAAGACGCCCCAAACCGCTCGGCTACCCCGCGCGGCCCCATTCTTTTAGTTGGTTGTGTCATAAATTTATTTTTTCTCCAGTCTGATTTAGTACATCTTCATTAGACATTAGACCTATCCATCCAATGATCGCCCGGGTAGCCGCGCGGTCTAACGCATTGCTTTCCGGTCCCCGGCACGAATCCGCCCGTCGCATTAGTGTTGAGGTCCGGTGTGCCGGCCAGTCTGTGGATGGTTTTTAAGTCGGTTTTCCATCTGCCTCGGCGATTGCGGACTTGTTCCCCTTGTTCCGCCTCGGTTACACTATGTCGGCGATTGCTGCGCAAACACTGTCTCCACGTACGTGTACACCATAATTACTCTACCACGCAAACATTTGGTTCAAAAACGGTTCAAAACTGTGTGAAAACCTATGGGACTCAACTGGTAAGGTCATCAGTCCCTAAGCTTACACACTACTTAACCTAAGTTATGCTAAGGACAAACACCCTCCGCCGGGACCAGCCGCACAGTCCATGACTGCAGCGCCCCAGGCAGCTCGGCTAATCCCGCACTTCAAAAATGGTTTAAATGGTTCTGAGCACTATGGGACTTAACATCCGAGGTCATCAGTCCCCTAGACTTAGAACTACTTAAACCTAACTAACCTAAGGATTCGAACCTGCGACCGTAGCAGCAGCGCGGTTCCGGACTGAAGCGCCTAAAACCGCTTGGCCACAGCGGCCGGCGTAAAAATTTGGGGTTACACTCGTCTGGTGTGAGACGTTCCCGGGGGATCCACTGGGGGCCGAACCCCATAATAACCATGGGTTCGGTGTGGGTCGGCGGTGGGGTGAGTGGACTGCAGTAGTCTGTTGTGGGGTTGTGAACCATAGAGGGCTACGGCGAGGACGAAGCCTCTCCGTCGTTTCTAGGTCCCCAGTCCAATACAATACAATACCCATTTAATTCTCACATTCCTTTGCAAAAACACTTCCTAACAGTTGAATTTATATGTTACAAAATTCCTCATTTTCAGAAACGCCCTTCTTGCTTGCCAGTCTGCATTTTTTATTGTCTCTACTCTGGCCATCACAAGTTATTTTGTTGCCCAAACAGCAAAAATCATTTACTACTTTCAGTATCTCGTTTCCAAAACTAATTCCCTCAACACTGCCTGATTTACTTCGATTACGTTCCATTACCATTGTTTTAAGTATGTTAATCTTATAACCGTTTTTCAAGACATTATCCGCACCTTTCAATTGTTCTTCTAAGACCTTTGCCCTCACTGAGAGTATTACGAAGTCTTTTGGTTCCTTCACTGCTTGATCAACATCCACATTAAATAACATCGAAGACACTCTCACTCCGTTTTTAAGTACTAGTGCCATTTCATGTACTTTGATGCTGATAATCAAAGTCTGGTTTCTGTACAAGTTGCACATAATTCTTAGCTACCTATATTTTATGCATATTAATATCAGAATTTCAGAGAGCATATTCCAGGCATCACAGTCAAACGCTTTTTCCAAATCTATAAATAGTATAAACAGAGGTTTGCCTTTCTTTAACCTGTAGACATATATATTTCGAAAGCTATTTTACGGGTATGGCTGTGGGTACTTTGTGTATCACGGTCACTTCCCCCCCGTTTATTGTTCCAGTCGCGAATCGTTCGAGGGAAGAGCTACTGTTAGTAAGCCTGTCTGTGAGTTCGAATCTCTCCAATTTTATAATTTTACTCTCATGGCCTTTTCGCGAGATATATGTAGGAGGAAGCAATACAGTGGGATTACAGAACTCATGGAACACTTCCAAATATCGTACCCGACCTCCTTTTGCCCGACGTAGTGCAGTGGTTCAACGTGAGAAGGACTCAAGCAGTTGACAGTCCTCTGCAGAAATACTGAGCCACGCTGCCTCTAAAGCTGCCCATAACTGCGAAAGTGTTGCCAATGCAGGATTTTGTGCACGAACTGACATCTCGATTATCTCCGATAAATGTTCGATGGGATCCATGTCGGGAGATCTGGATGGCCACATCATTCGCTCGAATTGTCCAGAATGTTCTTCAAACCAATCACGAACAACTATGGCCCGGTGGCATGGTGCATTGTTATCCATTAAGAATTCTATCGTTGTTTGGGAACGTGAAGCCCATGAATGGCTGCAAACTGTCACCAAGTAGCCGAACATAACCATTTGCGGTCAATGACCGTTCGGTTGGACCAGAGGACCCGGTTCATTCCATGTAAACAAAGCCCACGCTATTATGGAGCCACCGCCAGCTTGCACACTGCCTTATTGACAACTTGGGTCCATGGCTTCGTGGGGTCTGCGCCACTCTCGAAACCTGTCATGTGCTCTTACCAACTGAAATCTGTATTAATCCGACCAGGCCACGGCTTTCCCGTAGTCTAGCGTCCAACCGATACGGCTACGAGACCGAGAGACGCGCAGCAGACGATGTGGTGCTGCTCGCAAAGGCACTGGCATCGGTAGTCTGCTGCCACAGCCCATTAACGACAAATTTCGCCACACTGTCCTAACAGATACGTTCGTCGGACATCCCAAATTAATTTCTACGCAGATTTGCTTGTCTGTTACCACAAACAACTGTACCTAAACGCCGCTGCTCCCGTTCGTTAAGTGAAGGCCGCCGCTCACTGCGTTGTCCGTGGTGAGAGGTAATGCCTGAAATTTGGTAATCTCGGCACGTTCTTGATACTGTGGATCTCGGAATATTGAATTCCCTAACGATTTCCGAAATGGAATGTCCCGTGCGTCTAGCTCAAATTACCAAACTACAAAGTCTCTTGATTCCCGTCGTGCACCCATAATCACGCCGGACACCTGCTCACATGTATTATCTGGGTACAAGTGACGGCTCCGCCACTGCACTGCCCTTTTGTATCTTGTGTATGCGATACTGCCGCCAACTGTATATGTGCATATCGCTATCCCATGAATTAAAAGTCACCTCTGTGCATACTGGTTGACTCTTCCTACGACGTAAACTCTCGGAACTTTGTAGTTACACGTCAAGTTCAAATGGCTCTGAGCACTATGGGACTCAACATCTTTGGTCATCAGTCCCCTAGAACTTAGAACTACTTAAACCTAACTAACCTAAGGACATCACCCAGTCATCACGAGGCAGAGAAAATCACTGACCCCGCCGGGAATCGAACCCGGGAACCCGGGCGTGGGAAGCGACAACACGTCAAGTTCCGTAGGATCAAATCGAGGAGCAAATCTCCAAAGTCATGGAACATGTCAGTACATGAAATTACAACATAAAAGTAATAACAGATAAAAACAAATGTCTATGAACCCGAAAAAAGTCAGTCCATAAATTTAAGTAAACGCAATCAACAGTGCAACAAGAATCAGCTTAATTTTTCAAAGAGCTCCTCGACAGAGTACAAAGAGTGATCCATGAGGAAACTCTTCAGTTTCGGCTTGAAAGCGCGTGGATTACTGCTAAGATTTTTGGATCCGAGTGGTAGCTTATTGAAAATGGATGCAGCAGTGTACTGCACACCTTTCTGCACAAGACTTAAGGAAGTCCGATCCAAATGCAGGTTTGATTTCCGTCGAGTATTAACTGAGTGAAAGCTGCTTATCTTTGAGAATAAACTAATACTGTTAACAACAAGTGACAGTAAGGAATACATATATTGAGAGGTCAATGTCAAAATATCCAGACTCGTGAACAGGGGTCGACAAGAGGTTCGTGAACTTACATCACTTATTGCCCGAACTGCCCGTTTCTGAGCAAAAAATATCTTTTTAGAGTGGGAAGAGTTACCCCAAAATATAATACCATACTACATAAGCGAATGAAAATAAGCAAAGTAGGCTAATTTTCGTGTCGAACGCTCACTCACTTCAGGTACCATTCGAATAGTAAAACTGGCAGCATTAAGTCTTTGAATAAGATCCTGAACGTGGGCTTTCCACGACAGCTTACTATCTACCTGAACACTTAGAAATTTGAACTGCTCAGTTTCACTGATCATATACCCATTCTGTGAAATTAAAACGTCAAGTTTCGTTGAATTGTGTGTTAGAAACTGTAAAAACTGAGTCTTATAGTGATTTAGCGTTAGTTTATTTTCTGCAAGCCATGAACTTAAGTCATGAACTGCACTATTTGAAACCGAGGCAATGTTGCACACAACGTCCTTTACTACCAGCAAACAGAAATATTTTAGATTTACCCGTAATACTAGAGGACATATCATTTATATAAATAAGGAACAGGTGTGGCCCCAACACCGATCCCTGGGGCACCCCCCACTTGACCGTACCCCACTCAGACCCCACTCCATAGCCATTCTCAACATTGTGAATAATGACCTTTTGCTGTCTGTTGCTGAAGTAAGAGGTGAACCAATTGTGAGCTACTCCCCGTATTTCGTAATAGTCCCACTTCTGGAGTAATATTTTGTGATCAACACAATCAAACACCTTAGTTAAATCAAAAAATATGCCTAACGTTCGAAACCTTTTGTTTAACCCACCCATTAACTCACACAGAAAAGAGAATATGGCCTTTTTAGTTGTTAAACGACTTCTACTGCCGAACTGTAAATTTGATAGCAAATCGTGTCATATAAAATGATCAATTATCCTTACACACACAGCCTTTTCAATAACTTTAGCAAACACTGGTGGCATAAAAATAGCTCTAAAATTATCTACATTATCCCTTTCTCCCTTTTTATAAAGCGGCTTTATTACTGAGTACTTTAATCGTTCAGGAAACAGACCATTCCTAAAGGAAAAAGTACAGATATGGCTAAATACAGGGCTAACATGTGCAGCACAGTACTTTATTTCTGCTAGGCACTCCACCATAACCACGAGAGTCCTCAGTCTTCAGTGATTTAATTATTGACTCAATCTCCCTCGTCTGTATCACAGAGGAGTATTTCGGACATCAGTCTCGGAAAGGCATTTGCCAATAAAGTTATACGATTCCCTGTAGAAACTAAATTTTTATTTAATTCACCAGCAATTCTCAGAAAATGACTCTTAAATACTGCACATATATCTGATAAATCAGTACAGAAATATTTTTACTGCGAACTGACTTTATATCGCCGACCTTGTGCTGATGACCAGACACTGCCTTAACAACTGACAATATGATTTTAATTTTATCCTGTGAATTAGCCATTCTATTTGCACACCACATACTCTTTGCCTTCCTAATAATGTTTTTAAGCACCTTACAATACTGTTTGTAATGGGCTACTATAGCTTGATTGTGACAACTTCTAACATTTTGATTTAATTTCCCCTAGTTTTACATGATATCCTTATTCCACTAGTCAGCCACCTGGGCTGCCTATTACTGCTAGTACTCCGCTTAGAACGTTCTAATGGAATGCAACTCTCAAAGAGCATGAGAAACGTGCTAAGGAAAGCATTACATTTATCATTTATGTTATCGGCACTACAAACATCCTGCAACTCTTGTTCCTTGACAACGTTTAAAAAACTCTCTATTGCTGCTGGATAAACTTTCCTACACAGTCCGCAATGAAATGTGACGTTTGTTGTAGTACTAAACCCTTTTAGTGTTAAAATTTGTGCATCATGGTCTGAAAGGCCATTCACCCTTTTCCTAACAGAATGACCATCTAGTAATGAAGAATGAACAAAAATATTGTCTATGGCTGAGCTACTGTTCCCCTGCACCCTAGCTGGAAAAAACATAGTCTGCACCAGATCATATGAATTTATGAGATCTACCAACATCATTTTTCTTGCCACTGGAGTCGGCTGAGTACCTACGTGACGCTTTCGCGCTTTCTAAATGAACCTGTTTCCTCTACCAATTCTATCTTGTACAGATCCTAGACCGATGAGCAATATTCAAGTACTGGTCAAAAGAGGATTATATAAGCTACCTCCCTTGTGAATGGACTATACATCCTCAGAATTCTTTCAATGTATCTCTGTTTTCTGTGGTCGCTCCATTTTAAATCGCTTCGTACATACACTGTGCCGGCCGAAGTGGCCGCGCGGTTCTGGCGCTGCAGTCTGGAACCGCGAGACCGCTACGGTCGCAGGTTCGAATCCTGCCTCGGGCATGGATGTGTGTGATGTCCTTTGGTTAGTTAGGTTTAACTAGTTCTGAGTTCTAGGGGACTAATGACCTCAGCAGTTGAGTCCCATAGTGCTCAGAGCCATTTGAACCATTTTACATACACTGTGATCAAAAGTATCCGGACACCTGGCTGAAAAGTTAGTGGCGCCCTCCATCGGTAATGATGGAATTCAGTATAGTGTTGGCCCACCCTTAGCCTTGATTACAGCATCCACGCTCACAGGAATACGTTCAGTCAGGTGCTGGAAGGTTTCTTGGGGAATGGCAACCCTTTCTTCGCGGAGTGCTGCACTGAGGAGAGATATCGATGTCGGTCGGTGAGGCCTGTCACGAAGTCGGCGTTCCAAAACATCCCAAAGGTGTTCCATAGGATTCAGGTCAGGACTCAGTGCAGGTCAGTCCATTACAGGTATGTTATTGTCGTGTAACCACTCAGTCACAGGCCGTGCATTATGAACAGGTGCTCGATCGTGTTGAAAGATGCAATCGCCATCCCCAAATTGCTCTTCAACAGTGGGAAGCAAGAAGGTGCTTAAAGCATCAATGTAAACCTGTGCTGTGATAGTGCCACGCAAAACAATAAGGGGTGGAAACCACCTGCATGAAAAACACGACCACATCATTACACCACCGTCCCCGAATTTTACAGATGGCACTACACTCGCTGGCAGAAGACGTTCACCGGGCATTCGCCATACCCACACCCTGCCATCGGATCGCCACATTGCGCACCATGATTCGTCACTCCACACAACGTTTTTCCACTGTTCTATCGTCCAATGTTTAAGCTTCTTACACCAAGCGAAGCGTCGTTTGGCATTTACCGGCGTGATGTGTGGGTTATGAGCAGCCGCTCGACCGTGTCATCCAAGTTTTCTCACCTTCCGCCTGTCATAGAACTTGCAGTGGATCCTGATGCAGTTTGGAATTCCTGTGTGATGGTCTGGATAGATGTCTGTCTATTATACATTACGACACTCTTCAACTGTCGGTGGTCTCTGTCAGTCAAGAGACGAGGTCGGCCTGAATCCTTTTGTGCTGTACGTGTCCCTTCAAGTTTCCACTTCACTATTACATGGGAAACATTAGACCTAGGGATGTTTAGCAGTGTGGAAATCTCGCGTACAGGCGTATGACAAAAGTGACACCCAATCACCTGACCACGTTCGAAGTCCTCGAGTTCCGCGGTGCGCCCCATTCTGCTCTCTCACGATGTCTAATGACTACTGAGTTCGCTGATATCGAGTACCCGGCAGTAGATGGCAGCACAATGCACCTAATATGGAAAACGTACGTTTTTGAGGGTGTCCGGATACTTTTGATCACAGTGTATACTCCTAGAATTTTATGAAAGAAATTGCTTTCAAGTATGGATATGCTATCGTGCTATCATACAATAATGGATCTTTCTGCCTATTTACGCGCAATAAATTACACTTCTTTATGTTGAGAGCCAACTGAAACATCCTGCGACAAGCGTGGATCCTCTGCATTTCGCTACAATTTTCTAGCGTTGCGGCTTCTCTGAATAAAACAGCATCATCCGTGAAATGTCTCATGGAACTTCTGACTTTATGCACTAGGTCAATTAAATATATTGAATATATTATGAACAGTAATGGTCCTGTAACACTCCCTTTTGTTACGCCCGAAGTTACCTTTAAGTCTGGAGATTTCTCTCTGTTGAGAGTGGCATGGTGTGTTCTGCTTGCTAAAAACTCTTTAGTCCAATAATACAGTTGATCTCTTACTCCATAAGCATGTATTTTTTTACTAGGCGGCAGTGCGAAATTATATCGAATACCTTCCGGAAGTCAACACCTACCTGAGCGCCTATATCTACTGCTTCCTGGATATCGTGGATTCGACCTTCACAAATGTCTTAACACGCGAGAATAAAATATGTTCCAAAATTATACAACCGACGTATTTCAGAGAAATGGGCTTATATTTTGTACGTCTGTCCGACGACGTTTCTTGAAAATGGCAATGGAGTGCGATCTACTGTACACAGTTGCTACAAGACAGGCAAGTTCTTTCGCTTACTAAACGTAGAATCGTACTCGTGTACCGTCAGGTTCAGCGGTCTTTCTTCTGTTGAGCGATTAAGTCGCTTTTGTATACCGTGGTCACTTACGTAAACACCTGCCATCTTAACGTTCGTGAGACGGTTTAACGGAGGAACAGCAGTAAGATGTTCCACAGTGAAAAAGTAACTTGGTCGTGACCCCTGGCAAGCGAACAGAATAAACACTGACTTCCCGACCAGTTCGCTATTTCCCTACGGGGATGCACAATCCGACTAACGTTTCATCTGCCACAGAGAAGCAGTTCCACACTCTGCGCTTGTTCGGACCTTTATCTTCTAAGATACGTTGCAGGGTCAGCATTGCTCATGTGTTCCTATATTTCTCCGGAACCCAAACTGATCTTTCTCCGAGTTCCCTTTTCTCCGATGTTCTAATCATTTTGTTTGCGGCACCTATCTTTCCCCTCGTCATACATGCTTCTACAGCCTTACATTTGCCCTCCAGCCATATCTAGTTCGCCACTTTGCACTTTCTGTCAAGCTCATTTTTTATGTGTCTGTAATTCTCTTTTAACTGCTACATTTTCTGCATTTTTATACACTGACGGAAAAAAATCGCGACACCAAGAAGACGTTGTGCGACATAAACAAAAGTTGGTGGGCGTGTTCCTACATGTGAAAGATAATGTCTATTAAACTTTCGTGGCTGTCGCATAGGAGTGGCACTACTAGCGCCACTATGAGAGAGACAGCAAAGGACCTGAAAGAGTAGTTGAACGGAATGGACGGTGTCTTGAAAGGAGGATATAAGATGAACATCAACAAAAGCAAAACGAGGATAATACAATGTAGTCGAATTAAATCGAGTGATGCTGTGGGGATTACATTAGGAAATGAGACACTTAAAGTAGCAAAATAACTGATGATGGTCCAAGTAGAGAGGATATAAAATGCAAGCTGGCGATGGAAAGGAAAGCGTTTCTGAAGAAGAGAAATTTGTTAACATCGAGTATAGATTTAAGTGTCAGGAAGTCGTATCTGAAAGTATTTGTATGGAGTGTAGCCATGTATGGAAGTTAAACATGGACGATAAATAGTTTAGACAAGAAGAGAATAGAAGCTTTCGAAATGTGGTGTTACAGAAGAATGCTGAATATTAGATGGGTAGATCACATAACTAATGAGGAGGTATTGAATAGAATTGGGGAGAAGAGAAATTTGTGGCACAACTTGACTAGAAGAAGGAATCGGTTGGTAGGACATGTTCTGAGGCATCAAGGGATCACCAATTTAGTATTGGAGGGCAGCGTGGAGGGTAAAAATCGTAGAGGGAGACCAAGAGATGAATACACTAAGCCGTGAGGTGAGATGTTCGACGACAGAGGGAAATCAACGAGTATTACGTACTCGCTGAAGACGCCTGTGTTTCGGTTTGTGTGCAAGAGGAGTCACTGTCTTGACGGCAGACTCCGCGCACGCCGGTGTGGGCCGCATGACGAGAGGTTAAATTGCCAAATTGCAGGCGCTCGCGGCATCAGAACGACGCTCTCGTTACGAGGAACGATCGCAATTGCAGCCTTTTAACCGGCTTTACTGCGCAGTACCGCCTCGTGCAGGAAGCCGCTGTTAACGAAGCGAGGTCGGGCAAATATCCCCTGGGGCACGTCCGTTATAATGTCTCTGCAGTATTGGAGATTTCCACAACTTATCGTAGTAGCGACACACTGACACAGAAGCAAAATGTCACTCTCGCTGTGTAGCTGCAAGATTTCCTTATTGTAAATGTCGAGAGTCCTAGTTTTAAACCCAGATGTGTATACGCAGACACAAATGAACTATAGTTGTTCCGATGTGAACGCCTATCACAATGAAATGTGAATTCTGTAATCAAGTGCACGAAATATTTGACCTGTAAGACACGTCGTTTATAGTGTGACATTGTTGTCCTCAACAGTTAAAACATAAAAAATGGGGCCTTTTTACAACAGACAATGTCACAGAAAGAAAAGCCCCTGTAAGAACAGAAGAAGCTACGAAAACCGACACGATAGAGTGCAACTCAACGTCGCATCAGACAAGCAAATGGGTTCCTCAATGGTGTATCAAAAAATTTTGTGTGAGGCTTGGTGGAACACCGAGTATGAAAGACGAATAGCCATCTCCTCTCGGGTTAACCTCGACGACCGCATCTAACAGACGGATCATCATCAACAATGTCTTACTGCGTCAGTCGATGACACAGCAGAGACAGACAGAGCTGAAATTTAATCCAAGATATTACACCATCTCTCTCTCTCTCTCTCTCTCTCTCTCTCTCTCTCTCTCTCCCCTCACCACCACACACACACACACACACACACACACACACACACACACACTTGCCGCCAGGCCATATAGTGACGGTGGAATTTCTTTCATCACCAGGACTCGAACAGGTTGCCTCCGCGTCGAACATCACTGCAAAATAGCGTGCGTATGCGACTGGCTGGTAAACAATGAGTGGAGTTCTTAAATATGGCTACACAGCCAAACAAGCACGCGTGATCAAGCCGTTTGTACAAGAATGTTTGACAGTTTGGAGGATAGTTTTACGCATGCATTCGAACTGTCCTAGGTGTTTGAGGCTTGATCGTTTTTCAATCATGCAGCTTGTGCAAGCTTACAGTGTGCACGTGTACGAGTTTCTAACAAGCATAGTGAGGCAACCTTCGTAGTGCCACCATATCGAGCGACATGACACAAGTCGGCCGCTAATTGCTGGTAATGTTTATTCGAAAATAATTTTATAACAGCAGACGTATAATTTTATAACAGCAGACCTTGTTTAAATAAACGCTAAATAAATTTATTAAAAAAACATAAAAATCCGCTTGACGCCTTACCAAGAAGCACTCTCCATTGCTTCCAATCCATCTAAGCGTAGACCAGTAGTGGTTTAAACTCAAAGAAATAATGACGACGGCAATTGAAAGATATATACACACACCAAATAAATTAATAATAGATGGTACTAGTCCCCCATGGAACACAAAACGTCTGGAACCGCAAGACCGCTACGGTCGCAGGTTCAAATCCTGCCTCGGGCATGGATGTTTGTGATGTCCTTAGGTTAGTTAGGTTTAACTAGTTCTAAGTTCTAGGGGACTAATGACCTCAGCAGTTGAGTCCCATAGTGCTCAGAGCCATTTGAACCATTTTTGAACACAAAACAGGTCAGGTCATAAGACTGTAACAGAAGTAAAGAAAAAAGCATGCCAAAATTTAAAAGAACGCAAAACCCCCAAGACTGGCGAAATTTTACAAAGCTCGAAATTTAGCGCGAACTTCAACGAAACTCTGTCTTGAAATCAGGCAGAAAACCCAAAGAGAGACTGATCGTATGTAAAGTACACCAGCGGCAAGATGCAATCAGCACCTTCACAGCGCAATAACAATGGTGATGTTACTGACGACAGTGCAACTAAGGCAGAGTTACTGAACACAGTTTTTCGAAATTTTTCACCAAAGAAGACGAAGTAAATACTCCAGAACACGCACCAACAACAACTGGAAATGTGAGTAACTTCAAAGTTACACATCTGTGTAGCGAAGCAGCTTAAATCACTTAATAAAGGCAAGGCCTCAGATCCACGTTTATAATAGCAGTCAGGTTCCTTTCAGAGTATGCTGATAACATACTTAGTAATCACGTACAATAACTCTCTCGTTGAAAGATTCATACCTAAAGCCTGGAAAGTTGCACAAGACACGCCAATACCCAAGAAAGAAAACAGGTGTAATCCGATGAATTACAGACCCATATCGCTAAAGTCGATTTACACTTGGTTTTTGGAACTTATTCTGTGCTCTAACATTATACGATGATAATCCCAAAAGTAAGGTCTCCTATTTTTTTATAAGTACATAGATCTGTTTATTTCAACAATTGTTTGTATCAGTTTAGAGCTTGAACATTTAGCTATTTTTCGACATAATCACCATTTCTGTCGATGCGTTTTTGTAGACGCTGTGGCAGTTTTTGTATGCCCATGTCATACCAGCTCGCCGCCATGCTGTTCAGATAGTTATGAACCTCTTCTTTCACCCCGTCGTCGGAGCTGAATCGCTTTATGGCCAAATGTTCTTTTAACGAAGGGAACAGGTTATAGTCACTGGGCGCCAAGTCAGGACTATAGGGTGGGTGGGTGATTATGTTCCACTGAAACTGTTGCAGGAGAGCAACGGTTTGCCGAGCAATGTGCCGGCGAGCGTTGTCATGGAGAATGTGTACGCCCTTGCTCAACATTCCTCTTCTCCGGTTCTGAATTGCCCGTTTGAGTTTTTTCTGAGTCTCACAGTACCTGTCGGTGTTAATTGTGGTCCCAGCGAGTCAACTCCGACGACAAGGTGAAAGAAGAGTTTCATAACTTTCTGAACAGCATGACGGCGAGCTGGTATGACATGAGCATACAAAAACTGCCACCGCGTCTACAAAAATGAATCGACAGAAATGGTGATTACGTCGAAAAATAGTTAAACATTCACGCTGTAAACTGATGTAAACCATTGTAGAAATAAACAGGTCTACGTATTTATTAAAAAAAAAAAAAAGAGACCTTACTATTGGGATTACCCTCGTAAATGACCTCGAAGACAACGATTTTCTGACAAATAGCGAAAACTGATTCAGAAATCATCACTGTTGTCAAACACAATACTTTTTATTCTCATGAAGTAATTAGTGCTAGAGTTCTAGATGGCTTTCGACATAGTTCCTTACAAGCGATTTCTAATCAAGCTGCGTGCCTGTGAAGTACTGTCTCAGTTGTGCGACTGGATTCGTGATTTCCTGCCAGAAAGGTCACAGTTCGTAGTAACTGACGGAAAGCCGTATCGATTAGAACAGAAGTAAAATCTGGTGTCCCACAAGGAAGTGTTGCAAGCCCTCTGCTGTTTCTGATCTACATAAACGATTTAGGCAACAATCTCAGCAGCCCACTTAGACTGTTTGCATATGATGCTTTCATTTACCGTATTGTAAAGTCATCAAATGATCAAAACCAATTGTAAAATGATTTAGACATAATATCTGCATGGTGTGAAATGTGACTCTATATAATGAAAAGTGTGCAGTCATCAACATGAGTACAAAAAGTAAGCCGCTAAATTTCAGTTACACGATATATCTCACAAACCTAATGGCTGTCAATTTAACTAAATACGTAGAGATCACAATTAGTACTGGAACGACCGCATAGCTAATATCGTGGGAAAAGGAAATCAAAGACTGCGATTTATTGGTAGGACACTTACAAAATGCAACAGGTCTATTAAAGAGATTGCTTACGCTACGCTTGTCCGCTCTCTTCTAGAGCTTTGCTGTGCGGTGTGGGATTCGCATCAGTTAGGATTCACCGACGACTGCGAGAAAGTCCAAAGAAGGGCAGCTCGTTTTGTATTATCGCGAAACAGAAGACTGATATGATACGCGAATTGAGTCGTCAGTCATAAAAACTTCTTCCATGAAATTTCAATCACCAACTTGTTGGCACCGACCTACATAGGAAGAAATGATCATCGTAATAAAATAAGAGAAGTCAGAGTTCGCACGGAAAGATTTAAATGTTCGTTTCACCCGCACGCTGTTCGAGAGTGGAATAGTAGAGAAATAGCTTGAAGGCGGTTCGATGAACCCTCTTCTAGGCAGTTATCAGTGAACTGCAGGGTAATCATGTAGATGTAGATCTAGATGACGTAACACTGTGTAGCAAAGAAGGACGTACTTTAAACAAAATGGAAAGCAACTGCCCTGTCACTGACAAACGTGTTGTTTTTAAACAACACTGAAGGAAAAAAGGAAGTTTGTTTTTACTAACCTCAGGCGGAAAGAAATGTAGTACATCAGTCATAACCCGCGTATGGCATGTGTGTATACATGCTTATCTGGGATCTTCAGGCCATTTTTAACTACCAAGAAATCGTATTATTGGCATGAGTGTCTCTTATGATTGTACATAACATTTTCATCAAAGACGTTAGGAGCGATAGGGGTTTTCCCACAGATACAGAAATTATTATAACAGACATGTGGATGTATTTTCAACTCACGGAGTAACTTAATCTGATAACATTTTATTCTTTTCATTAACCCGTCTTCAAGCCACACCTCACGCCTCCTCTCTATTTTTCCCGCATCACAATGGGAAAGCTGATCAAAACGAGATCGTTTGAAGAAATCACTCGATCACGCATATCTGTCAAGCCTTCGATTACGTGTGCGACCGCCTTAAAAACTGATCATGACTATATGGAATCGCCGTACTATTTCATGCACTGCAGTGAGCCGTTCCGATATGCTAAAGAACGGATTTTCCCGTATAAACTGATCACAGAAAACCACGAAACATTTATAGAAGGACGTCTGAACGGAGACTAACCCCACTCCTTCCTAATGTAAGTCTAGTGACAAAAACTACAATATCCCACTTACTGTATACGGAAAGAATAGTGGCTGAAAATAAATGCCGTATATAGAAGCACTTCAACTTAGGGTGAGATAACATTCTCTTGGTATAATCTATACGGTGTCGAGCATTTGTAACAACTTAAGAGCACCTGTACCAAGTTAAAACTGCGGAGTGGACCAGGCATCGAATCTCAGCCACCTTACTGGGCGGTGCTCTATCAGCTGAGGCCTAATAAGACTCTGGTTACCCCATATCTGCCCTTATCCATTCTTCTGAGGCCGCTAGTCGCATAGTACCGTTAGGAAATGCAGTAGATTTTCGAAAGAATGGAAAAGAGTAAGCGACAGGACGAACTGTGTCAATCCGTGTGAAGTGACCAGGTGGCACTGTCGGAAGTACACTGCGAAATGAAAGTTGTCTAGGTCTGAATCAGAGTCTGTAGAACAGTTTTATCTATTCGTAAATGGGTGGTGCTTTGGGTGTTTAGCTTAACTGGTTACGTAAGCGGATACACTTGTGCCTTTAAAATATCCTGTTGCCAACAATACCATGATTACTGTGAACAACAAGTTGACTGATGGTAATTCATTCGATACATTTCTAGTATAAGGGGTGTCACTTTGAAAATTATCCTGTGTTGTTAAGGAAGAAAATTAAGAGTGATTAAAATATAACGTTCCTGTCGACAGCCCACATGACTGAAATCTCGGCAGGATTTTCATTTCACAAAAACTGGTGGTATCCCTAAATTTACGCCGGCCGCGGTGGCCGAGCGGTTCTAAGCGCTTCAGTTTGGAACCGCGCGACCGCTACGGTCGCAGGTTCGAATCCTACCTCGGGCGTGGATGTGTGTGATGTCCTTAGGTTAGTTAGGTTTCAGTAGTTGTAAGTTCTAGGGGACTGATGACCTCAGATGTTAAGTCCCATAGTCCTCAGAGCAATTTGAACCATTTTGAGCTAAAATTTACGTAAACAGAAAGCATTTGCAGGCCTTCCGCTACCAGAAAACAATTGCCAATGATTCCGAAGATAACCTAATACAGACAGCCAACTGGAGAAAGAATTTTCACTCAATTTACTTGCAGTTGTGGCTGCATGCAGTTCACTTCTGCAACGTAGCCGTTAATGTGCCCAACTGTCAACAGAAATCACTTGACCAAAAGAAAATACAATTGTACTTCGTACACAAAGTGCACTGCAATTAAAGTGTATCGAGGTATTTAGAATACAAGGAGTGTGTTAAGCTATACCGTGATTTTTTTATTTGTCATTCCTCTCATTTTCCTGTGTAAGATTTTGTTGATATATTACCAAACAACTGAGAGCCTCAAACATACGTGTGCAGAACGAACACGGCATGCCATACTTATAAGAGGGTAGTCTATTGCAAGGAAAATATTGTGAAAATAAGTATGGTGATATATTATATTCTATTATAGACATACATAAATAATATCTCGGAATGTCAGCATCCACAGAAATTTATACGCGGTGTTTGTGTGTTGGGAAAAGAACTGGGGGGGGGGGGGGGGGGACTCTAAAATTGATATAAATGTGATACGAATGAATCCGTCAGTTTCGAGACGTGTTATGCGACAAGACATACACAATTTTATAGGTGACACAAAAAAACTTATTATATCCCAGAGAAATGATGGGCAACCATTGTGTGTATGAGAATTCTGTAATGAATAAAAGCTCCGTATCCCAGATTCCATCAGAAGGAGGCAAGTGCTCCACGTTATTGCTGCTCCTTTGCGGACGTCCATGAATGTGAGTCAGGTATGAAAGGTGAGAGTACTAACCATGAAAAAGCTTAAGCATAATAATTCGTTAACAAGCCATAGACTACGGAATGTGTAACACTAAGGGGTATTCTGCTCACACTTAATGCAGATAAACCCAGGGCCTCACAAAAGAGTGCATTTTGTTTTCTTTTAAGTATCGACCATTTGCGTCTGTTGTGAAAGCTTCCAGTGATAGTAAAGGAAAATCTCTCATTCCTCTTTCCACTATTTATCAAATCCAAGCGTGATTTATCATATCTTATTAAATATATTTAAGTTACCGGTAATAAAAACATTTTTACTTAAAAACATATTTAATCACTGTGTACTTCAAGCTTTTCGGAGATCTTCTGCTGTTACTGTAAACAACTTGGGATATAAAGGACTATAGTGATTTACTTAAGAAGTAGAACCCTGTTCATAGAAACCTAGTAACAATGATATTTTCTTCCATCACCTCTACTATAACATTCCACTCTACACCATCAGCCATTATCACTGCATTTCAAAGCCTTGAAAGGAGCTGCGACTTATTCTGAGGTCACTTATCATTAAGGAAAAAGTGTCTGATGTGCAGAAGTGTGTAATAAGGATTATATGTGCTGTCCCTCTACAGTCTCTTGTAGACTTTTCTTCACAATACATTTATTTCCTTAAGAACTTTGTTGTCAAGGACCAACCAGTATGAAAACAGCAGTAACATGTTTCTTAATGTGTAATAACAGAGAGAGAGTAGTGTGTGCTGTTCTCTATTGTGTGTTTCTGTACTCTTTATCATCCATGCTTCACTTTTGTACAAGCACAGTCTCCACAAAATTATCTTCAGAAAAGACATACTAATACTTAAATTTGTATTCAGTGTTAACAAATTTCCCCTTTTTTTGGATGTTTTGATTGCTGTAGCCAGTCAGTGTTTTATGTCCTCTCAACTTGGGCCACCATCAGTTACTTTGCTGCCCAAATAGCAAAGCTCGTCTACAACTTTCAGTGTCTCATTTTCGAACCTGATTTCTTCAACATCACCAAACGTGCTTGTACTACATTAACTTACCCTTGTTTTACTTTTTTGGTGCTCATTTTATAATCCATCTACAAGTGAGTTGTTGCCTTTCCCTTATTTTATGTATTGCTCCTTCCAGGAATTTCTATTATTATTCAACTATAAATCACTGTAAGCATGTGGGGGGATTGGCAGGGTGGGGAAGGAGGGTGGAGGGAACAGAGGGAATAAACTACAGCAACTTAAGACATCATGTAAATGACCAGCATGTTGCCTAGTTTTTTTCAGTGGGAAAGTGTACCATAAATTCAAAATTAACTTCTTCGCACAACACAGCAAGAAATAAAGCAATTATGACCTACAGAACTTCCAGATAACTATAACCAGAACACTGTAGCAATACTATCAGAATTAATCAATATTTATCTTTCACTTTGAAACCTTACCATTGATATACACATCCACGCACATCCTCAAACTTTACGATTCATGGTGAAAGGTAGTGAATATAATATGACAATACAAGCTGAAGATCTTGGATTTTGGAGTTTTATGATAACAAACAATGTTCTACAACCTAATGGTGTTGGAAAATAATGAAACAAAAGCCATGTCGATACAGGATTGTAAATAAATAAATAATTACCACTAAGAATCACATTAGAAACAATATACAAAACAGAATACTCAGAAACAAATATGTAAATGAACAACAGATAAGTAAGATGAAGTAAAGGTAACTACAGTATCATACAGAAAGGTGAAACAGAAATCAGATTATACATAATGGTTAACTAAAATATGAGCCACACAAACACTTGGCACAGAATCAAAGTAGAGACGGGCGTTGAGAAATGAAAGGTATAGAAAGCGCAACGCAGATTATGTAATTGAATGACGGTTTACACAAACTAGATGCATCGAATCTGTGTGTGTGCGTGTTTTTTTCACAGACTGCCAAACTTGCCAAATAGCTGAGAAGCTACAAACGGTTTTATTTATAACACGTCACCACTATACAGTAAACTGGAAAAAAAACCTGCCGTTACAAATGATGTAATCTTCATGGAGGAAGAGTTATACATGATTGAACAAGTCAGGCGTTAAAGTTCAGTAGAAGTAGGCCTAAACCTCTATATGACAGACTACAGAAAACTCTTTGAACACGCAAATGGTTTTAAAACCGTTATAACGACTCACATTGCACTTTATAATATTAAAATTTGAACAATGTAGTAAATTCGGATCAATCGTGTAGTGTGATAAATCTCATTAATGAGAATTTTTTATTGTTAGCAATTTCCACAGCGTTGAAATTCGTTAGTAACAAACATCTACACATGTAAAAAACAAGAGGGAGGTGTCAACAGATGACATGAGGTCGATTTTCAAAATTATTTATTGATGGCAATATGAATAATCTTGATATATCAACTTTACGCACAATCATCAGATTCTTGCATAATTGTAACGCAAAGAAAAGGTTGGTTACGAAATTTGATGTGGCTCAGTTTGTTCCGCATGCGAGATCTGTTTGTCCACCTGTCACATCAGTTGGTTCCAAAACCACGGCTGTTGACTCGGAAACACGCGGAAATGACAGAACTTCCGAGCAGCAAATTTCTGTTTCCACAGTTGGTAATATATTTTTTGTTTGCTCCGCCACCTTTAGGTTATGGGAACAATCTAGCTGTTTAATTTATACCAATACTTCCCTACATAAGCACTAGTTTTAAATAAATTCACCTAAACATCAACACTAGTATTTACCTAAATCATCCATTCCAGATCTGTGATGGGGACGGCGATCACGCGGCTTTCAGTTGTATTCAGGCAGTAAGCTAATAACACCCACTTCTCGATTGTTTTTGTACCATACACAAAAAGTCACAAATCGCAAAGTTCACCGAAATCACGATACTTGTGCTTCTCTGTGAGCACAAATATTGCGCTGTGCAGTTTGCACACAATCAAGATTGCCAACGTTTGCGAATGTACACCACTGTGTCAAGTGTCAAATCAACTTATGGTGTAAAGTGTTTGGTGCTAGTAAACTTATCATTGAACTTTTGACGAGCAGCGAGTCTTCCAGCACGTAGTAAATATTACCTGACGCGGTGTTACAACAGATGTACGTGACTATGAAAAGAATTTGAAAGCATGTACACACGTTTCACATACGGGAAGTTTCAGAATGTTAAATTCCACAAGTTGAGGCAAATGTGCGGGTGATTATAAACATAAACTGCAAATAACCTCAAATTAGCGTATTATGAACACTACCATCTCATGTTACTGTTATTCTACTCTTGCGGCATGCGATAACTACCGATACGCCATAGCATATGACATGACACTCTCCACTAGGGAAAAAAAAAAAAAAAAAAAAAAAAAAAAAAAAACCTTGTCGAAATAAGTTGCGTCGAGCAATTGCTATGCTCTTATTATTGGCACAGTTACTAATGTTTTGGAGGCTACAAAATGAAATCGCACATTTTGCTTAGAAAGAGGATGATAGTGCAATTATGTAACTGACTTTAATTTAGGATTTTCAAAATGAACTTAAATATAAATTTACACTTACAGGAAAAGCGATGGTAGATCTACATCATGCCACCCTCCCAGAAGGTAAACTAGGAAGTGCTTCAAAGGCAGTACAGAAAGTGACATATTCTTGTGTGTGTGTGTTTTAACTTCAATTTCTCATGTAACTTTTTTTAAATTCTACAGCACCATAAAATTTGATGAGAGTTGTTAAATCCAGTGAGATTCACAACTTATTTTCATTCATTACATCTCACAATCTTGCCCCTCTGCCAGGCGTAGTATTTATTTATTTATTTATTTTAATCACTTCCTCCACTCTTTTTATGATTGAGTCCAGTGTGAACCTAAGACATGTCACCAAGATTTATAAGTGCATTTCACCATCACATAATAATACTATTTATCTATGTAATCGTTCATACCATTTCATTCTGTAGTCTGCAGTGCTATTTTCGATTCCTTGTCAATTATGTTCTATGCAGATAGCATTTGATTTATTTATTTGTTCATACAGGGATTGTCTCACAATGATATAGCAGTGATCATCACAGTACAATGAAAAATAAATGACTGGAAATATACATAGGATATATACATATGTTTATATGAGGATAGGACAGGTGGTCAGCTGTGGCCTTGCTGAATGAAGCTGCCTCAGTCGGTTAGTCTACTTTACACACCATTTGCATCAGATAACTTACAAGATAAGTACTGCATCACTGCACACAGTAAGGGCACACACACTCATGTTTGTTTAAAATGTCTTATTGGTCTTAGCCCCTAGCATGCTTGTTTGTTGGAATATAAACCTTTGAGAGAAATGCATATATGAACAATAAAACAAGATGTAAGAGCTTTCTGACCATACCACTTTATCTATGATTTTTACATACACTCACTTCTAACACTCAGGCTGTACAGAATAATCGTTTGAAAAGAACTTGTGTCATAAACCATACTACACACCAACTACTTGTTTTTATTTTATTATCAATAAAAGGTTGCAGGCGTTTTGATTCAGCCCATATTCAATTGTACAGAATCCTAACAGTCAATAAAATCATAGGTTTTGTAGCTTGGTCCATTTGAATAAAATTATGGGTGTATGACTATGTCAAATGTGTTAAAACTACCTATATTTTGGCTGTTTTTGCATGCATCCTACATCAGAATGACAATTTGAGTGTGATGGTTACTGCTTTCTACATGTACATCCATACTCTCCAAACCACCATGGAGTTCAGGGCAGAGAGTACCTCCCATCATACCAGTTATTAGGGCTTTATCACTTTCCATTCAGATGATTTAAACACCTCTATGCAGGCTTGATCCTTAAGGGAGCAACATGTAGGGGGTTGTAGTAAATTCCGTGACTCATCACTTAAGCTTAGTTCTAGAAACTTTCCAAGTAGGCTTTTGCAGGGTAGTTCGTGTCTACCTTCCAGAGTCTGCCAGTTCACTTCTTTTAGCATCCCTGTGTGTCTCTCCCATGGTTTGAACAAACCTGTGACCATTTCTGCTTCCTGCTTCCCCTTCTTGTTAGTCCTATTTGGTGTGTATCCCACACACGAGCAATATTCTAGGATGGGTCGCAAAAGTGTATTGTATGTGATCTCCTTTGTGGACTGATGATGTTTCCCTAGTATTCTAGCAGTGAAACATAGTCTGCCTTCTGCTTTTCCTGTGACTGAGCCTATATGATCATTCCATTTCACATTTCCTCAAATTGTTACACCCTGATATTTGCAGGAGTTGGCCAATTCTGTTACTACTCATTGATATTGCAGTATAGGATGCTACAGTTTTACACTTTCTGAACTGCACACCTTTAAATTTCTAAACATTTAGAGCAAGTTGCCATTCTTTGCTCTACTTTGAAATCTTATCAAGATCTGATAATATTTGTGCAGCATTTTTGAAACAGTATTTCATTATAACTAACTGCATAATCTGTGAAAAGTCTGAAGTTACTATTAAGATTGACTGCAGACTCATTAATATACAACTTGAAAAGGAAGGGTCCCAACACACGCTCCTGGGGCACACCTAAAGTTACTTTCACGTCTGTCAATGACACTCTGTTCAAGATAACATGCAGTGTCCTCCCCACTAAGGAATCCTCTATCCAGTCACAAATCTCACCTGATACATCACGTGATTGTACTATTAATAACACGTGTACTGGCAAGTGAGTCAAATGCTTGCACTACCTGACTGTCTTGATCCATGACTTTCAAGATGTCTTGCGAGGAAAGTAAAAGTTGGATTCCATGTGATCGATGCTGCTGGAACCTATGTCCATTGGCATGGAGGAAATGATTTTGTTTGAAATACCTCAATACATTTGTGCTCAGAATAAGTTGCTACATATTACCTGAAAATGCCTGGGCTTCCTGGCATACTATATTGCGACTGGGTGATAGGATTAAGGGGAAGGGATGTAAGATCCTTACTGTCGAGAATACACGGTATTAATTTTTATTGGTTGTCATCAACGAACATGATGGAATCTGCCAATGTGACTTTATGCTGCTTAGTAAGGAATAGTCACACTGATGAAAGCAGCTTGTAACAATAGCTGATACATTGGTAGTTCATCACAAATGATGCAGACACACATTTGGAAAATTTTTATTGATACTAACAGTTAATCTCCCTTAGTGCATACAGTGTATTTCTGCTTCAAGTTCATTGGTTTATTTGTCTTGATTTCAGCCTCATCTAATTTTTATTGTTTGGATTATTATTAGTATTTCTTCCATCATTTATAGTTACATGTATAGCTACAGCTACATTCTGCAAGCTGTTCCAATCGTGACTGGTTCGTGGTAAGAATGATTGCTGATGAGCCTCCTTGTGGCCTCTAATATTTCTGATTTCATCTTCATTGTCTTTTTGAGAGATGTGACTAGGAGGAAGCAATATACTGATTTACTCTTCTAGGAATGTATAGTCTAGGACTTTTTTAACAGTAAAGCACACCATGTTGCAGAACACTGTTCTTTAGTGTCTGTCACTGGAGTTGGCTGAGCATCTCCATGACACACTTTTTTTTTTAACAAATGGACATGTAATGAAATGCGCTGCTCTTCTTTGGATCTTTCCTATTTCTGCTCTCAATCTGTGATTAGGATTCCAGCCTGTTACAGGTCCCAGACTGATGAGCAGTGTTCAAGTTTTGGTCGAACAAGGGTTTTGTAAGCTATCTCCTTTGTTGATGGATCACATTTCCTGAGGATCATTCCAATGAATCTTTCTGGCATCTGCCCTACCTGTATTTTATCAAAGTAACCGCTTCCAGTCATCATTCTGTAGCCATATAGTCATACCGTAATGGGTATATCCGTATATGTATACACATATGTTACATTTGTTTACATTGAGGGTCAACTGCCACCTTCTGCAGCAAACATCAAGGATCCTCTGCAGGCCTTCCTGCATTTTCCTGCAATTTTCTAGCCATGTGACTTCTATGTATACAACAATCAAACAATGGAAAATCCAGGATAGAATGTAACAATGCCAGAGGAGGGAAGTCTGCAGTGACTGCAGACGTGTGTGCAAGATGCGTTTGTGTGAGTATGTGTGCGTGTGTGTCTACTGCTGACAAAGGCCTTAATGGCCGAAAGCTATAATAGTATGAATCTTTTTGTTGTGCCTATCGTGACTCGGCATCTCCGCTATGTATACAACAGTGTCATGTGCAAAAAGCCTCATGGAACTTCAAACATTGTCTACTAGGTCTTTTATATTTATTATGAAAAGTAAAGGTTCTATAATACTCACTTGGGCTATGCCCAAAGGTGACTTTTTCCACCTGACAATTTCTCTTTCTTGAGAATGAGATGCCATGTTATGTTCTCTAGAAACTCTTCAGTCCAGTCATACCATTGGTCTGATATTCTGTATGCACTTATTTTGTTCACTAAGCAGCAGTGTGCCTTCTAGAAGTTGAGAAACATGGCAACTTGGGTGTTTATATCTACTCCTTTCTGGATGTTGTGGATGGACAGAACAAGTTGGGTTTTACAAATCGTTGCTTTCAGAACTCATGTTGATTCCTACAGAAGACATACTCAGTCTCCAGGAATTTCATAATACATGAGCATAAAACCTGTTTCAGAATTCTACAGTGGACCAACGTCAGAGATACAGGCCTATAGTTTAGTGTGTCTGTTCAGTGACCCTTTTTGTAAGTGGGAATGATGTGCTTTTTTCCAGTCATGAGGAGCTCTTCGTTCCTCCAGAGACCTACAGTACACTGTTGCTAGAACAGGTGCAAGTTCTTTTGCATGGTTTATGTTGGTATCTCTTCAGATCCAGTGGCCTTTTTCGGTTAATAGCTTCAGTTGATTTTCTGTTCCGAAGTTACTTATTTCAATATCTGTCGTTTGTCATTTATGCAATGATTTAAAGGAGAATCACAGTGTGTTCCTATTCTGTGGAACAGTTTTAGGAAAGGACATTTAGGATTTTGGCCTTTTCTATGTCATTTTCTGCTTCATTGCCATTATGATTATGGTCACAGACTGTTTGGACCATTTATTGATTTAAAATAATACCAAAACTTCTTAGGATTTTCTGTAAAGTCAGTATACAGAATTTTACTTTCAAGTTCATCGAATGCCTCATGCATGGCTCTTCTTATGCTAATTTTGGCTTCATTTGGCTTTTGTCTGTGTGTGAAGCTTTGCCTACATTTAAATTTGCAGTGAAGCTCTCATTACTTCCGTAGCATCTTTCTAATGCGTAAGCAAAGAGAAATACACTGCAAATTTAAATGAAGTCATCAATATTAGCTGATTTGCTTTGTTTATTTATCCAAGGATCGTTGCACAATGATATAGGATTTGTCATAATAATATGGTGAAAATAAATACCACAAAATATACATACACACACAATATATAAATATGCTTATACAATGACAGGAAAGGTGGTTGGCCATGGAGTTGAAGGAACAATCTATCTTGGCATTTGCCTGAAATATATAAGAGAACCATGGAAAACATATATCAGAATAGCTGGATGGACCAATCTACATCCTCCCAAATATGAGGTCAGTGTCTTAACAACTGCACTGCCTCATTCGGTTCATCCCTATTATACAATGTTCTCTGATTTACACAGTTAACTTATACTGTAAAACATAGTTTTGCACTTCATCACTGCATACAGTAAGGATATCCATTGGTGACTCCTGGACCCCAAACATGTTGCTATGCCCTTTGCATCAAGTCCAATCTGTCTGGAAAACTGACTTAGGGCTTCATAACATGCAGCTATTTCCAATGTACATCTTGATGTCCTCCCCTCAGTCCACCTGAAAAACTGAGTCAACATACTCCCAAGATGAGCGAGACATTGAGCTCAAGAGAGTAACACGAAATTACTGTCGTGCACTATTGATATTGGCATCCTATCTTTGTTGACACATGATTGCCTTGTAAAATCATAGGATTGTGATTAAACAGTGGAAACTCCAGGTAGGAATATCAACAGTGTACGAAGAGACAGATTGCTACTTATCATAAAGAAGACACATCAAGTTGCAGACAGGCCTCTCAGGTCAAAGACACCAACCACTTCCTTCACCGACTCTCCACTATCCCCACCCCTTTACCTCCAGGATCCGTACTCCACGCCACCTCCCGATATACCAACATCCCTCATGCCTATGGTCTTATCACTATTGAATACTATCTTTCCCAATGTCCTTCAGACTCCAAACCCACTACCTGATTCGTCATACACGTAACTAACCTTATCCTAACCCCTAGTAATAAAGGCACTTTATAAAAAGGGATAATGTAGACAATTTTAGACCTGTTGATCATTTTGTTTCACATAATTTTCTATCAAATGTGTGTGTGTGTGTGTGTGTGTGTGTGTGTGTGTGTGAGAGAGAGAGAGAGAGAGAGAGAGGGAGAGAGAGAGGGAGAGGGAGAGGGAGAGAGAGAGAGAGAGAGGGAGAGAGAGAGAGAGAGAGAGGGAGAGAGAGAGAGAGAGATGTGTGCTTGCTTGTGTGTGTGTTTTTGTTGCTTTTACTGATGAAGGCTGTGGAGTATCTTTTAATTGTGCCTGTCTGCAGCCTGATGAGTCTTCTTTATGGTAAGTGGCAGTCTGTCTTTTCCTACATTGTTTAGATTGTGATTGCGTATTGTAATGTGACAGGGTGTTGCAGCTATCCCCTTTCGTTATTAACCACTGCCCTGAGTCCTTTAAGTCATCTTTAATTGTGCAGTGTAACTGACTTATGAAGACTGTATCAGCAACCTTTTTAAACAGATATATTTTAGTAATCTTTTTCATCTCTGTGTCAGTTTTGTGCTCAGTTTTATTTCCTGATAGATAATGCTGTTTTGAGTTTTTGTTTGTTTTTCCTTGGTAAATGTTAAGTCCAAACTGGCTCTTGTTCATGATTATGTATGGAACTATTAGTGAGATACTTCCTAATGTTTTTCTTGATTTTCTCTCACTTGGTGCAGTAAGGCTATCCAGTTTTTTTTAAACAGTTCTTTACAATGAGCATGACTACTGCTCCTAGTATTTATTCTAATAACCCTTCGTGTGGTTTAAAATTGAGCCAATGTTTTGTGTCATCAATCCCCAGAAAATAACCCCATAGCTAAGAATTGCGTGTACATATGAAAAGCATCTCTAAAAACAGTTTATAAATTTATCACCTATGCATAATGTGACAGACTTCTATTCCCTCTTTATGCTGAAGTACACACCATTTGTTTCCTTTATGTTCAGTGTTAATTTATTGCAGACTGTTTCATTGTAAACATCCTTGAGGGTTTCATTTATTTTCTCTAAGTAGGAGTTCATGTTTTCAATCAGTGACTATGAAGATGTCATCAGCAAAGAGTAAGAGTCTTTTTCTCCATGTCATATACTGCCTGGGTGGTCTTATGTTACATATTGGAACTTGTCAGGATATGAAATTTATTAAATCTGAGTACGGGAGGGTAATAAATTAGTCAACATTTGAGAGTTTTAGGAGACTGAGCAAAGACATGAACTTGATGTTAGCACTGTAATGCAATACAAAGAATATTGCAAAATGCTGAAGCAAGTAATCCAGAAATCTACGCAGCTTTATTATCAGAAAAAGATATAATTACATCAGGCAACAAAATAAAAACTACATGGGATACAGTCAAGACAGAGACGGGTGGGGCCAGAAGGGAAGAGGAACAGACAACTCTAAAAATAAATGAGACATTGGTAATAAGTGCACATAGTGTTGCAAACCTCTTAAACTAGTACCGTCTGTTACTGACAGCTTGGGGTTATCAGGTTCAGTAAAAAGTGCAATAGAATATCCAAAACCAGTCTCTAAAAATAACTTCAGTAAATTGAAAATGACACTCACTTCTCCCAAAGAAGTGGCATCCATCATAAAAATCCTTAAAATCAAAGTATTGTAGTGGTTATGATAACATATCAACAAAGTTAATCAAAGAGTGTTCATGTGAGTTGAGTTTGATTTTAAGTTATTTGTGTAATCAGTTTCTTGTCAGTTGAACATTCCCAGACTGGCTAAAATATTTTGAAGTTAAGCCTCTTTACAAGAAGGGGTATAAAGACATACTCTCAAACTATCAACCAGTTTTGCCTTTGCAGGATTTTTCAATAATATTTGAAAAGGCTATTTACATGTACAGTGAGACTGTACTGAATTCATTAGATATCAAATTAGAGACTACTGGCATTTTCTGTGATCTGTCAAAAGCCTTTGACTGTGTATGATCTGCCAAAAGCCTTTGACTCTGTGAATCACAGCATTCTCTTAAGTAAATTAGAATATTATTGTGTCACTGGCAGTACTGCAAAATGGTTTGAGTCTTACCTTACTAACAGGAAACAAGGGCTGTTGTTGTGAAGTACCTGTGGAGTAAGCGATCAATCTTCATCTGACTAGGAATTAGATTAGATTAGATTAGATTTACTTTCATTCCAATTGATCTGTAGTGAGGAGGTCCTCCAGGATGTAGAACATGTCAGAAAAACAACAATACATGACAAATATTTACAACTTAAACAAATAAGCTAATGTACCATTCCACAGGTCTCAAGTGGAATGATCGTCATTTTTTAATGAACACTATATGAAAGAATCATTTTACAAATACTAATGCACTGAATTTAAAATAAAAAAGTTTTTATTTATTTATAAGGTAATAAACATGTAATATAACTACTATAATACTTATTTACAGTGAACACATTATTGCACTGAAATGGTGCAGAAGTTAGATTGTACTCACACACACACACACACACACACACACACACACACACACACTTATTTACAATGAGCACATTACTGCACTGAAATTGTGCAGAAGTTATATAGAGAAATTCGTCAATGAAGTAGAAGGAGTTGGCCACCAATAAATCCTTTAGGCTTCTCTTAAACTGAATTTCATCAGTTGTTAAGCTTTTTATGGCTGCTGGCAAGTTATTGAAAATGTGTGTTCCTGAATAATGCACACCTTTTTGTACAAGACTAAGTGACTTTAAATCCTTGTGAAGATTATTCTTATTTCTAGTATTGATTCCATAAATTAAGCTGTTGGTTTTACAAAGTGATATATTTTTAATGACAAATTTCATTAAAGAATAAATATATTGGGAAGCAGTAGTTAGTATCCCTAGTTCCCTAAACAGGCTTCTACAGGATGTTCTTGAGTTCACACCACATATAACTCTTACTGTACGTTTTTGTGCCCGGAAAACTTTAGCCTGGCTTGATGAATTACCCCAAAAAATAATCCCATATGACATTATGGATGAAAGTAAGATAGTATGCCAGCTTTTTCATTTTTATATCCCCCGTGTCTGACACAATTCACA
Organism: Schistocerca americana; assembly: GCF_021461395.2. Classification (NCBI taxonomy): domain Eukaryota; kingdom Metazoa; phylum Arthropoda; class Insecta; order Orthoptera; family Acrididae; genus Schistocerca; species Schistocerca americana. The sequence continues at coordinate 853,663,950 of NC_060119.1, forward strand.
TTGCAAATAGAGATTTGTTAAGACGCTTCAGCAGTTCTGAGGTGTGCTTTTCCCAGTTGAATTTATTATCAAGCTGCAATCCCAAGAATTTAACACTGTCCACTTCTTCTATCTGCTTGTCATCATAGGCATATTAATTACATATGGTGTTCCTCAATATTCTGTCTTGGGTCTATTGCTTTTTCTTGTGCACATTAATGACCTCTTGTGTGTTACATTTCCAGATCCTAAGTTTGTTTTGTTTGCAGGTTATACAAACATTGCAATATATAGCAAGTCAAGTACAGATTTAGAAATGGCTGTTAATCAAATTTTTCAATAACATTAATAAATGGTTTAAAGCTAATCCATTGTCATTAAACTTTGAAAAGACCCACTATATGCAGTTCAGAACCTGTAAGATTTTCCTTCCAGCGTGTGTATAACATATGAAGACATGCAGATAGAAGAGGTTGACAGTGTTAAATTTACGGGATTACAACTCGATTATAAATACAGTTGGGAAGACCATGCCATAAAATTGCTGAAGCACCTAAACAAGTCTGGATTTGCAATGTGAATGATGTTAGATTTAGGAGACATAAATATAAAATAACCTGCATAGGTTCATCCTATTATGTTATGTGGAATCATATTCGGGGGTACCTCATCAAACCCAGCAACAGTTTTTAGAGTGGAAAAGCTTGTAATAAGACTCATTTGTGGTGTAAATTCAAGAACATCATGTATAAACCTGTTCAAGAAACTGGGCATTCTAGCCACCGCTTCTCAGTGTATTTATTCCTTAATGAAATTTGTTGCAAATAACATGTCTCTGTTTCCAATAAATACCTCAATACTAGGAATAAGAACAATCCACACAAAGACCTAAAATCACTTACTTTAGTCCATAAAGGGGTCCAATATTCAAGAACACACATTTTCAATAAATTGCCAGCAATCATTAAAAAAGTTTTTGGTGGGGAACTTCTTCTACTCTATAGATGAATATCTTAACACAGACTGTTAGGCCAGCTTAAGTAAAAATGTCTGTAAGGTTTCAAGTTTTGACAGCACTTGGTAACAATAGCAAAATTAGGTATTTTGTGTATGACAAATTTTTTAAAAATGCATAACTACATTTCGTTCTGACAGTGTATTAATTCTATAAATATTAAGAGTTCCCAGTTCACTGTAATGTTTTCACAATCTTGACAGTCTCCTGACAAATGATCAGGGAAGTGAGTACTATAGTCAAATGTTGTATGTTTTGTTTTGTTATGCTTTCTGACTTCTTCCACACCAATGAGAGTCATCTCATTTTTGGGTCTACGGAACAAATGCTGAATCTAATCTAATTGGTAAATGGAAATGAGAGTACGGGATTTTTGGCCGGGAGGCCCCCATCCGGGGAAGTTTGGCCGCCGAGTGCAAGTCTTATTTCAGTCGACACCACATTGGGCAACTCGCATGCTGGTGATGAGGATGAAATGATGATGAGGACAACACAACACTCAGTCCACGAGTGGAGAAAATCTCCAACCTGGCTGGGAATCGAACCCGGGCCCACTTGCATAGGAGGCAAGCACTTTACCATCCAACTAAGCAGGCGGTCATCTAATTGGTATATATTAAGAACAGAATTCAATCAAATACATTACCCTAAGGGACACATTTTTTTCTTATCTGAAAATTGTTTTAGTAATAATTTTACATCAGCAGATGCATGAACAAACTCTACCTCTTGCACCTGTTTTCCAGATAAGATTGGAACCACTCTTTTGTTACTCCCGTTACAGCTAGCGTTTCTAGCCTGTTTAGTAATATTTCATGGGTAACTGTGTCAGAAGTCTTGGCGAAGTCAAGAATATGCCTGCAACACAGTCATCCTCATCAAGAGCCTTAAGTACCATTTTTGTGAACTCTGTAATGGCCAATATTGTATTTCTTCCATTTTGGAAACCAACCTGTACTTTGTTAAAAATTTTGTATTTATTCACCTGACTGATTAGTCTGTCTTTCATGTTTGATTCAACCATTTGTGGAAATGCAGACATCAGTGAAAGTGGCCTGTAGTTTCAGTGCCTTCCGCATTACCTTTCTTTAATAAGCGCATAACTCGTGCGATTTAGGTTCTCTACAAATATACAGAAGTAAAGGGCTCATTTATTATATTTGTTAATGAGGCTTGCTTGCCTTCAGAATTTATGTCTGCTGACTTCTTATTTTTTAATTTCTCTATTACACTTTTGCTGCAATTATTGTGATTCTGCTGCCTTCTCCCCTGCTATGTCTCATCACTCTGCTAATTTTGGTCTGTCTTCATTTCACAATTCTGCTTTTTCATTCATTTTTGCTTTTCTTCATGCCATATACTTTATCTCGTGACTTTATTCAAGTTTACTGACAAATTCTCACCTCTGAATTGCTGTAATTGCAGTTCATGACATTCACAATACAATGTCTCTGAAACACACACTCTATCTGAATCCTATCAGCTAGTGTCTTTGAGTTTTGACAATGACTGGATTAATTCAAGTACCAAACCTTGAACCTTGCATGCCAATATATGGTATATAGATAATGATGTAACAGTCTTCTTTCCTGTTCAGTGTGTGCATGTTACATGGGAAGAACAACTACCTACACTAAAATTCAGGAGCCCAAACTCTGCTGATTTTTCTACAGTAGTCAATTCACTACGTATGTACTGAGTGTTAATTTATGCCTGAACATTCCTTGGAGAGTACAATCTCAGAATTTTAGGAGTAATGCTTTGTTAAATTAAAAGGAAGGTCAGTGTTGGCCGTAATATTGATGTTTTATTGATAGCAGAATCGATTTTCGATCACATAGTGAAGTTAAAAATTTTTACATAGCGATCAGTGAGTAAAAACAAAAAACCACAAATACACCTGAGTATAAACCAATTGTTGGAAAGAACATACCTGTACAAATTAAACTCAGACACTGAGAAGCGATCACAATAACTGAAGCCACTGTTTAAATTCACCTATACAGCAGACCTCGGTGTGACAGGGTCTTGGAATGCCCTCTATGTGGCGTTTGTCACGTGAAGACAACAATTCTTTATTTGCCAAGAGATTACTACAAAATACCAATGTGCACTTGCAAATCATTAATTGAATATTTCAATTTTAAAATTGTACATCTCTGCATCCACAATGTGCTTTTAAAACATTCTGCTTTCATAATTATGATGACTTTTTAATTTATGTATATAAGACACTAATGTGTTCCTGAGGCAGTTAGACTCTGTCTTATCCCAAGTGTACTCAAAATCTAAGGATCTAATAATTACAGGTGATTTCAATGTAGATTTCCTGAATGAAAGCAATGTTAAAGCAGATTTAGAACATCTAGTTGATTCTTATAATCTGATGACAGTAGTAAATTTTCCAACTAGAGTTACCGAGAACTGTCAAAGTCTGATTGACAATATATTTATAAATAAGTCAAGAGTCACCAATATCAGTGTACGTCCAATTCTTCGCCTTTCTGATCATGGAGGTCAGTTGCTTACTTTCACTGGCATCAATCTGTGCAACAGTTCTGAGAATTCTTGGAAATCTTTTAGGATAATAAATGATGAAACCATCAAATATTTCAACAACAGCCTGCAAGAGATAGATTGGAGTCCAGTTTTCAATGAAGCAGATGTGAACAAGAAGTATAATACATTTCTAAATGAATTTATGTCTATTTTTGAAGCCACTTTTCCTAAAACAGTAATTAGAAACAGTCATGTAAACACTGATAAGCTATGGATCACTGCAGGGATAAAAACATCCTGCAGAACAAAGAGGGTGCTATATAATTCCCTCAGAATTTGTAATGATAAAAAAAAGGTCAGCACTACAAACTTTACTGCAGCATCCTAAAGAAGGTAATAAGTAAGTAAAAAAATATGTGCATCAAGTCTAAATAATAAGTCTGACAGCAAAATAAAAACAATTTGGAATGTAATAAAGCGGGAAACTGGCTAAAAAAACAGGGAACAGGACACCAATAGAACTTAAACAAGGTACCAATATTGTAAAGAAACCTGAAATGGTTGCAGCAATCTTCAACAGGCGCTTTTTGTCAGCAGCAGAGAAGACAGGCTGTAAAGGTTCTGTGGATGAGTCATTGGTTCTCCTACAAACTTCTACAGAAAGCTATCAGTAATAGACCCCCACAGGCATCCTCATCTCATGTTACAGTAAAAGAGATTGAAAGAATTATTACCTCATTAAAAAATAAAAAGTCTGTAGGTGTGGACAATATTTCTTGTAAAATATTGAAATGGTGCTATAAATATATAAGTCCAGTCTTATTCAACATATTCAATGCTTCGCTGCAAGAAGGCATTGTCTCTGACAGGCTAAAACTAGCTGAAGTGATACCATTCTTTAAAAAAAGTGAGAAAGACAATGTTACAAATTATCGCCCAATCTCCCTTTTAACTATCTTTTCAAAAATTCTTGAAAAACTGATGCACAGGTTGATTGTCAATCATCTCAGCTTCCACAATATCCTAAAAAAAAGTCAGTTTGGTTTTCGTGCAGGTCTTTGTACAGAACAAGCAATGTTCTCTTTCACCAATCAAGTTCTGGAAGCCACGAACAAAAAGATGTCTCCAGTAGGTATTTTTTGTGACCTCTCTGAAGCCTTTGATTGTGTAAACCATCTAATTCTTTTGAAAAAAGCAGAATATTATGGTTTGGGTGGTGCCACTGGTTCGTGGCTCCAGTCATGCCTAAAGGACTGAAAGCAGACTGTAATGGTGAATGGCACATCTGGAGAACCTGCCTGATCTGAGTGGGGCACAGAAAGTTGTGGTGTGCCACAAGGCTCTGTTTTGGGTCCACTGCTGTTTCTCATCTTCATTAATGATCTCAAGAGTAAATTTACTCTTTTTGCAGATGACACTACAATTCTAATTGATGATTTTACAGACAACAATCTTGAACAAACTACAAATGAAGTTTTCAATGATATAGTAAATTGGTTTTCTTCAAATGGTCTCTCACTCAATACAGATAAAACCCATTATACACTCCTGGAAATGGAAAAAAGAACACATTGACACCGGTTTGTCAGACCCACCATACTTGCTCCGGACACTGCGAGAGGGCTGTACAAGCAATGATCACACGCACGGCACAGCGGACACACCAGGAACCGCGGTGTTGGCCGTCGAATGGCGCTAGCTGCGCAGCATTTGTGCACCGCCGCCGTCAGTGTCAGCCAGTTTGCCGTGGCATACGGAGCTCCATCGCAGTCTTTAACACTGGTAGCATGCCGCGACAGCGTGGACGTGAACCGTATGTGCAGTTGACGGACTTTGAGCGAGGGCGTATAGTGGGCATGCGGGAGGCCGGGTGGACGTACCGCCGAATTGCTCAACACGTGGGGTGTGAGGTCTCCACAGTACATCGATGTTGTCGCCAGTGGTCGACGGAAGGTGCACGTGCCCGTCGACCTGGGACCGGACCGCAGCGACGCACGGATGCACGCCAAGACCATAGGATCCTACGCAGTGCCGTAGGGGACCGCACCGCCACTTCCCAGCAAATTAGGGACATTGTTGGTCCTGGGGTATCGGCGAGGACCATTCGCAACCGTCTCCATGAAGCTGGGCTACGGTCCCGCACACCGTTAGGCCGTCTTCCGCTCACGCCCCAACATCGTGCAGCCCGCCTCCAGTGGTGTCGCGACAGGCGTGAATGGAGGGACGAATGGAGACGTGTCGTCTTCAGCGATGAGAGTCGCTTCTGCCTTGGTGCCAATGATGGTCGTATGCGTGTTTGGCGCCGTGCAGGTGAGCGCCACAATCAGGACTGCATACGACCGAGGCACACAGGGCCAACACCCAGCATCATGGTGTGGGGAGCGATGTCCTACACTGGCCGTACACCACTGGTGATCGTCGAGGGGACACTGAATAGTGCACGGTACATCCAAACCGTCATCGAACCCATCGTTCTACCATTCCTAGACCGGCAAGGGAACTTGCTGTTCCAACAGGACAATGCACGTCCGCATGTATCCCGTGCCACCCAACGTGCTCTAGAAGGTGTAAGTCAACTACCCTGGCCAGCAAGATCTCCGGATCTGTCCCCCATTGAGCATGTTTGGGACTGGATGAAGCGTCGTCTACGTGGTCTGCACGTCCAGCACGAACGCTGGTCCAACTGAGGCGCGAGGTGGAAATGGCATGGCAAGCCGTTCCACAGGACTACATCCAGCATCTCTACGATCGTCTCCATGGGAGAATAGCAGCCTGCATTGCTGCGAAAGGTGGATATACACTGTTCTAGTGCCGACATTGTGCATGCTCTGTTGCCTGTGTCTATGTGCCTGTGGTTCTGTCAGTGTGATCATGTGATGTATCTGACCCCAGGAATGTGTCAATAAAGTTTCCCCTTCCTGGGACAATGAATTCACGGTGTTCTTATTTCAATTTCCAGGAGTGTATGAGATTCCATACTCCGCAAAGAAATCTGGAAGAAATTAACAATAAGTGTAGATTTCAAGCAATACAAAAAGTTGTGGTTACAAAATTCCTGGGTGCTTATATAGACAGCAAATGTAATTGGTCGACACACATTCTTGATCTTTACAAAACACTTAGCTCAGAAATATTTGCACTATGGGTTACACTTAGCTCAGAAATATTTGCACTATGGGTTATTGCTTCAGTGGCTGATGTAGATATCATTAAGGCTACTTACTTCGGCTATTTTCATTCATTAATGTCATATTCTATTATATTCTGGGGGAACCAACGTTTCACAAAAAAAATTTTCCCTGCACAAAAAAATGCCATCAGAATAATGAGTGGTGTCCATCACAGACACTCTTGTAGATGCTTGTTTCGAAAGATGGGGATCCTTACCACTGACTCACAGTATATCTTTTCTTTGTTGACCCTTGTCTGTAATAACCCTTCTATCTACAAAGATAACAGCCAATTTCATGACTACAACACAAGGACCAAAAACAGTCTGCACATTGAATTGAAAAGTCTCACTATGGTTCAAAAAGGAGCTTACTACTCCAGTATTAAGCTGTTTAATGCTCTCCCACCACACATCAAATGCCTTAACAATAGATTTCCAGCATTCAAACAAACACTCAAGGAGTACCTTTTTACAGAATTGATGAATATGTGAAAGAAAATGTATATAATCACTAAACTTGCAAGTGTTGTATAAATAGTGTAATTAATTTTGTTTTGAATAGGCATATGAAAATTGTTTATTGGTATTTCTGTATTTCCCTTGGACTAGTGAACTTATCTTGATTCCTGTATATATTACTCATCCTTAACATGTCAAACAAAAACTTTCTGTTAGTGGCTGTGTGCTTGTGACTGTGTATGTGCGGATGGATATGTGTGTGTGTGTATGCGAGTGTATAACTGTCCTTTTTTCCCCCTAAGGTAAGTCCCGGGATTGGAATGACTCCTTACCCTCTCCCTTAAAACCCACATCCTTTCGTCTTTCCCTCTTTCCTGATGAAGCAACCGTTGGTTGCGAAAGCTTGAATTTTGTGTGTATGTTTGTGTGTCTATCAACCTGCCACCACTTTCGTATATATATACATATGTGAAAAACAATTTTCTGTTTATTGATTGTGCTGTTATCTATTGATTATATTTGCATTGTATCTTTATTGTACGTATTTATACAAGTTATGCTTGAACTATGTACAATTTGACACGTTTCACATCCTTGCAATTCACTCGCTTCCAGGATCTACGGAACATGAAATAAATAAATAAAAATAAATAGACAACTTTTTGTGAATGTTCATATATACAATCCACATCTACACCCTGCAAACCACTGTGAGGTGCATGACAGAGGGTATGTCCCATTGTACCAGTTATTAGAGTTTCCTCCTGTTCCTTTCACCTATGGAGTGCAAATAGGGGTAATGCAGGAGTAGGTTTAATAATGAATAGGAAAATAGGAATGCGGGTAAGTTACTACAAACAGCATAGTGAACGCATTATTGTGGCCAAGATAGATACGAAGCCCACACCTACTACAGTAGTACAAGTTTATATGCCAACTAGCTCTGCAGATGACGAAGAAATTGAAGAAATGTATGATGAAATAAAAGAAATTATTCAGATTGTGAAGGGAGACGAAAATTTAATAGTCATGGGTGACTGGAATTCGAGTGTAGGAAAAGGGAGAGAAGGAAACATAGTAGGTGAATATGGATTGGGGGACAGAAATGAAAGAGGAAGCCGCCTTGTAGAATTTTGCACAGAGCACAACATAATCATAACTAACACTTGGTTTAAGAATCATGAAAGAAGGTTGTATACATGGAAGAACCCTGGAGATACTAAAAGGTATCAGATATATTATATAATGGTAAGACAGAGATTTAGGAACCAGGTTTTAAATTGTAAGACATTTCCAGGGGCAGATGTGGATTCTGACCACAATCTATTGGTTATGACCTGTAGATTAAAACTGAAGAAACTGCAAAAAGGTGGGAATTTAAGGAGATGGGACCTGGATAAACTAAAAGAACCAGAGGTTGTACAGAGTTTCAGGGAGAGCATAAGGGAGCAATTGACAGGAATGGGGGAAATAAATACAGTAGAAGAAGAATGGGCAGCTTTGAGGGATGGAGTAGTGAAGGCAGCAGAGGATCAAGTAGGTAAAAAGACGAGGGCTAGTAGAAATCCTTGGGTAACAGAAGAAATACTGAATTTAATTGATGAAAGGAGAAAATATAAAAATGCAGTAAGTGAAACAGGCAAAAAGGAATACAAACGTCTCAAAAATGAGATCGACAGGAAGTGCAAAATGGCTAAGCAGGGATGGCTAGAGGACAAATGTAAGGATGTAGAGGCCTATCTCACTAGGGGTAAGATAGATACCGCCTACAGGAAAATTAGAGAGACCTTTGGAGATAAGAGAACGACTTGTATGAATATCAAGAGCTCAGATGGAAACCCAGTTCTAAGCAAAGAAGGGAAAGCAGAAAGGTGGAAGAAGTATATAGAGGGTCTATACAAGGGCGATGTACTTGAGGACAATATTATGGAAATGGAAGAGGATGTAGATGAAGATGAAATGGGAGATATGATACTGCGTGAAGAGTTTGACAGACCACTGAAAGACCTGAGTCGAAACAAGGCCCCCGGAGTAGACAATATTCCATTGGAACTACTGACGGCCGTGGGAGAGCCAGTCCTGACAAAACTCTACCATCTGGTGAGCAAGATGTATGAAACAGGCGAAATACCCTCAGACTTCAAGAAGAATATAATAATTCCAATCCCAAAGAAAGCAGGTGTTGACAGATGTGAAAATTACCGAACTATCAGCTTAATAAGTCACAGCTGCAAAATACTAACACGAATTCTTTACAGACGAATGGAAAAACTAGTAGAAGCCAACCTCGGGGAAGATCAGTTTGGATTCCGTAGAAACACTGGAACACGTGAGGCAATACTGACCTTACGACTTATCTTAGAAGAAAGATTAAGGAAAGGCAAACCTACATTTCTAGCATTTGTAGACTTAGAGAAAGCTTTTGACAATGTTGACTGGAATACTCTCTTTCAAATTCTAAAGGTGGCAGGGGTAAAATACAGGGAGCGAAAGGCTATTTACAATTTGTACAGAAACCAGATGGCAGTTATAAGAGTCGAGGGACATGAAAGGGAAGCAGTGGTTGGGAAGGGAGTAAGACAGGGTTGTAGCCTCTCCCCGATGTTGTTCAATCTGTATATTGAGCAAGCAGTGAAGGAAACAAAAGAAAAAATCGGAGTAGGTATTAAAATTCATGGAGAAGAAATAAAAACTTTGAGGTTCGCCGATGACATTGTAATTCTGTCGGGGACAGCAAAGGACTTGGAAGAGCAGTTTAATGGAATGGACAGTGTCTTGAAAGGAGGATATAAGATGAACATCAACAAAAGCAAAACAAGGATAATGGAATGTAGTCTAATTAAGTCGGGTGATGCTGAGGGAATTAGATTAGGAAATGAGGCACTTAAAGTAGTAAAGGAGTTTTGCTATTTGGGGAGCAAAATAACTGATGATGGTCGAAGTAGAGAGGATATAAAATGTAGGCTGGCAATGGAAAGGAAAGCGTTTCTGAAGAAGAGAAATTTGTTAACATCCAGTATTGATTTAAGTGTCAGGAAGTCATTTCTGAAAGTATTTGTATGGAGTGTAGCCATGTATGGAAGTGAAACATGGACGATAAATAGTTTGGACAAGAAGAGAATAGAAGCTTTCGAAATGTGGTGCTACAGAAGAATGCTGAAGATTAGATGGGTAGATCACATAACTAATGAGGAAGTATTGAATAGGATTGGGGAGAAGAGAAGTTTGTGGCACAACTTGACCAGAAGAAGGGATCGGTTGGTAGGACATGTTCTGAGGCATCAAGGGATCACCAATTTAGTATTGGAGGGCAGCGTGGAGGGTAAAAATCGTAGAGGGAGACCAAGAGATGAATACACTAAACAGATTCAGAAGGATGTAGGTTGCAGTAGGTACTGGGAGATGAAAAAGCTTGCACAGGATAGAGTAGCATGGAGAGCTGCATCAAACCAGTCTCAGGACTGAAGACCACAACAACAACAACAACATGGAGTGCTGGAAGAATGATTGTTAGAATGCCTGCCTTTGTGCGTGCAGTAATTATTCTAATCTTATCTGCATGATCCCTTTGTGATCAATACGTAGGGGGCTGTAGTACATTCCTAGAGTAATTATTTAAAGCCTGTTCTTGAAACTTTGTTAATAGTCTTTCTCGGGATAGTTTACGTCTATCTTCAAGATTTTCCAGTTCTGGTTCTTCAGTATCTCTGTGACACACTCTCATGGATTATGCAAATCTCTGACCATTCATGCTGCCCTTCTCTGTATACGTCCAATATCCCCTGTTAGTACTATCTGGTATGGGTCCGACACACTTGAGCAATATTCTCAAAATGGTTGCACGAGTGATTTGTAAGCAAGCTGCTTTGTAGACTAATTGCACTTCCCCAGTATTCTACCAATAAATCACAGTATACCACCTACTTTACCCATGACTGAACCTATGTGATCATCCCATTTCATATCCCTACACAGTGTTACACCCACGTATTTGTACAAGTTGGCCAATTCCAACATTGACTCATAGATATTATAATCATAGGATACCACATTTTTTTGTTTTGTGAAGTGCGCAGTTTTACATTTCTGAACATTTAGAGAAGTTGCCAATCTCTGCACCACATTGAAATCTTATCAAGACCTGACTGAATATTTGTACAGCTTCCCTCAGATAGTACTTCCATTGTAGAAACGCAAAAAGCCTGATTTTACTATTAATATTGTCTGCAAATCATTAACATACAATATGAACAGCAAGGGCCCCAACACACTTCACTGGGACACACCTGAAGTTGCTTCTACATCTGACGACCCTATTCCGCCTCCTTCGATAACTCCTTTGATTGCCAGTATGGGGCACATCCTTTTTCTCTGTTACTTCCTGGAGTTTGCTTTTGGCTCTTGCTCTGGCAGCTTGACTTCACGCTACCTGCACTTTCCCTGTGCATGTCAACCCTTCGCCACCTTGGCTTCGTATGACGGCCCATGTTCACCTTGACCTTCATTTGCTTCCTAAGGACACAACTCCAGCCTCACTTTATCAACTTAAGTTTCATGACCTTCGCACGGAACTTCGCGATAGTACCTTTGCGTACACTGATGGCTCTCTGGCTGACTGTGGTGTCGGGTGTGCCTTCATTGTTGGTGGCGACGTTTTTCAGTATCGGCTTCCAGCACGCTGCTCAGTATTTACAGCAGAGCTCTTTGCCCTGAATAAGGCCACGGAGTACATCTGGCAACAAAGGCTTTTCAACTGTGTCATCTGCTCTGACACTTTCAGTGCCCTTCAATGCCTCTGTGCACTGTACACTGCCCATCCCTTAGTGCAACGGGGCCAGGAAAGCTGTCACTTGATCACTCTTGATGGAGTCACTGTGATGTTTATGTGGGTTCCTGGTCATGTTGGTCTGACACGAAAAGAGGCTGCGGACACGGTTGCAGTCCTCGTACCTCAGCCAACTAGTTCTTGTATTCCCTCCAATGAACTCCGTGTTGCCATCTGTCAGGTGGTGGTGTCACTTTGGCATCACCACTGGTCCTCCGTTCATGGGAATAAGCTCCAAGTTATTAAGCTTCTCTCAGCAGCTTGGACGACCTCCTTTCGGGCCTCCTGCTGCAAGGTCATTTTAACTAGGTTGCATATTGGGCACTGCCTTTTTAGCCACTGCTATTTGTTAAGTGGCACATTCCCTACCACTTTGTGCACATTGCGCCATTTCCTGTTGGATGCCCACATTTTAACTGTTTATGTTCGCACTTGGGTTTGCCGTCTGAGTTAGTGGCCATTTTAGTGGACAACATGCAGGCTGTCGATCGAGTTTTACTGTTTATCCGTAGCAATATGGTGCAGGCCATTTATTTTTTAGTTCTGGACCTCCGTTTCTCTATGGCATATTTTATAGGCCTTTCTCTGTATCCCTGTTTTTAGCTGTCTTCTCTTCCTTTGATTGGGATTGATGTGTAGTTGTTTGTAACTCCTCTCTTTATCTTCATGTTTCACAGTTTTGACATGGGTGCGTATGACCGTAGATGTTTTTTTCGCACTAAAACAAAACAAAGACCTGACAATGACTGTCCACCCAAGGGAACATGCTGTGTCTCACCCTTAAAAAAGTCCTCAATGCAGCCACAAATTTCACTTTATACCCCAACATGATCATGCTTTTGACAATAAGCGTAGGTGCGGGACTGAGCCCAATGCTTTTTGGAAATCAGGAAATACTGCATTTACCTGGTTGCCTTGATCCAAAGCTCTCAGTATATCCTGTGACAAATGTGCAAGTTGGGTTTTATATGATTGATGTTTTCGGAATCCATGCTGGTTGGCACTGAGGAGTTTATTCTGTTCAACGTACCTCACGATGTTTGAGCTCATAATATGTTCTAAGATTCTACAACAAATCGATTTCAAGGATATTGGATGGGAGTTTCCTGTATCACTTCTACTACCCTTCCTGTAGATGAGTGTGATCTGTGTCTTTTTCCGAGAACTGGGCACGGTTTTTTGTTTGAGGGATCTATGATAGACTATAGTTAGAAGGAGGGCTAACTCAGCTGCAAAGTCAGTATAGAATATCACAGGGATTCCATCAGGGCCTGGAGCTTTGTTTAATTTTAATGATTTCAGCTGTTTCTTAACACCACTGACACCAAAACTTATTTCATTCATCTTCTCAGTGGTGTTAGGATTAAATGGGGCAATTCTCCTAGTTTTTCCTTTGTAAAGGAACATTTGAAAACAGAGTTAAGTATTTCAGCTTTTGCTTTGCTATCCTCAATTTAAATTCCTGTCTCATTCGCACTGGACACAACTTTGGTGCCACTAACAGCCTTTACATGCAACCAGCATTTGTTTGGTTTTTGTGAAAGATCACCCTACAATATTCTGCTACAGTAGTCATTGAAGGCATCATGAATTGCTCTCTTGTCAGCCAAACACGTTTCATTCAGCATCTCTCTGATTATAGCTCAACATTAGAAGTTTCTTTAGTGTGACTGTATACCATGAATGGTTCTGCTAGGTACATAGTCAATTATTCTTTTAAACTTGAGCCAGAGTTCCTCTGCATGCTCCTGCCCTGTGGTGAAAATTAAAGTTCCTCATTGACATATGACACTACTGATTTTTTTATCTAGTTTACTGGACATATATATCTTTCTATTTGTTTTAGTTGTACTTCATACTTTGGTAATCATTGTTGCCACAACCGTGTCATGGTCACTGATACCTGTTTCGATGTGGACATCCTCAAAGAGGTCAGATGTATTTGTTGTCATTAGATCCAATATATTTCCATCATGAATGGGGTTCCAAACTATCTGTTCTAGGTAGTTTTCAGCAAAGGCATTTAATAAAGTTTCACAGATTGTCTATATCATGCCCACCACCAACTAAAGTGTAATTTTTCCAATTAATTGTTGGATAGATAGGCTCCACCGATGATTTCATTATGACAGGGGAACTTACATACAAGTGAACTGATGATTTCTCTTACAGGTTTCACTTACATCAGGAGATGAGTCTGGTCGGCAATGGAAGGATCCAATTAACATTTTATGCCCACCCCTGATACTGAGTCAATGATACACCTGACCCACCATAAGATCAACAGATATCAGAAGCATGAAGAAATGTTACAGTCTCAAAATTGATGATGATGTTTTCAGGGCCTCAAATGCATTAATGTATGATAAAATCCAAAACTTAATATACTATACATCATTCAGAATCCCACAAATTAGGTTTCACTGTCAGTATAACTACAACATATTTTGATGTCCGACCTAATTTTACTGTATAGTGAGTGAACTGGCATATGTGAGGAGTGTGCTACCATCTAGTGGGATTTATGGCAAGTGAACACGGATAAAAGTCTGCTGCAGTGTGCTACCACCTGGTAGTATTGAATGGTAAGTACTAGTCGTACATGCTGTGAACCTTGCACATTATTTATCAAATCCGTCTGTATTTGACCCGTAAGGCAATTACATCACGCCAGTTGCGCATGTGCAGAAGCTCCTTAAAACGTGCACAACTGAAAGTGCGCTCGCTACCCTGATGCCAAGTTTCATGGAATCAGTAGCAATGCAGCATAGCATGATAGATTTAGTGTCCTGTATTTCAGATTCCACAGCTACATATATTGAACAGCATTCCAATAAATCGGAAATGTGTCAAAAGTCATGGTGTTCATGCACTCTTACACAACAGCCACCACTGCATATATTTGTGATTAAACCAACAAATATTGGTCAGTGGAAGTTTTGTATGCACTATCCTTAGTAAATCCATTACATTTCCCAAAAACGTCCCATGAATAAGCTTAATGATTGATTTTGTATGGTACAGTCAAATGATGTAGGAGCTTTTGTTTATTCACATACATTGTATAACATTTGTAAAGAAAATTAGTATTATGTCTGCCATCTACACATTTCACTAGGCACCTTATGATATGTAATGCAGGATACTTAAGTGATCTACCATCATCTGCCCTCGTTTTCTATGTCCCATTCAAAATGGTAGACAGGAAGCATGACTGTCAGTAATCTCTTTGACTTTACTGTCACATTCATTTTGTGAGATATAATTATGTGGCAGGCAATAATATGTTTCCTAGCTCTCCTTGTTAAGGGTGTTCTCAGAATTTTAATACACATCTGACTGTGATGTACGATTTCTCTTGTGTAGCATTGGCCACTGGATTTGGATAAGCATCAGCATGATGCACCCATGCTTACTAAACAAACTGATGATGAAACATGTTGTTTTTCTTATTCTCGTTATGTTGCTCTATATGATAAAGAATCCAAATTGATGAGCAATGCTCAAGAAACTACTTAAAATTTTGTATGATAGCTATTTTGTGGGTACAATTAGAGTTTAATTTAGTTTATTTTTGGCCACAGATCACATTTTACGATGATATTAGATGTATCGTGTTGCAAGTCTTATACAGAATAAACAAAATTTATCACTGATACAGAAACACAAATTTTTAAGTAATAATGGTTACAGATAATCAAAAGTAACCAGATATGTAGGTAATGCAAAATAATAATGAATAGCAATAGCTTGCATTAATTTACACGGTAGTCTTGCAGACATAAGGAAAGTAGACAAAGTTATACAGGGTGTCCATAATTAAAGTTCCAGTTTCAGAATGCTGTAGAAAGAAGAATGACACAAAATTTGAACAGCATATTATTGATGTAGGCAAAGTGTCATGGGAAAAAAAATTTTAACAAAAATTTTACCACTATATGGTGTGGTAAGCAAATTAATGCAAATGGTATTTGCTACTAATGACAGATGAATCACAATGCCATGGCTGTGGTTTGAGATGCACATTACACCATTTGTACTTTTCATTGTGCACGACTGCACAAGCTCAGCACTCAACAGTTGTGGCACTGGTAGTTAGGCAAGCCCACCCACCAATGCAAGGTTGCGCCACACTGGATGGGAAAAATCTTTTTTTCTGTCCTTAGGCCAAAACCTGCATAAAAAGGCAAAGTAACATTTTTATTTGTCCTAGAGCCAAAAACTGCATAAAAAGTGATATGGCATTGGTTTCTAATTGTTGTGAGACTGGTGCAAGACATGTTCAGTATGCTGTCCGTCATTTTCTGCCACAAGTTGAAACTGAAAAGTAACATGTTCCACAACATATTTGACAGTAATTATATTTTTCCATATCTTTCTTTTCTATATCTACTTATTTTGTGCTGTTAGCTGTAGCATTTTTATTGCTGTCATTATTTTTTTAACCTTCTATTTTCTTTGTCTCTCCTTTCTTTAATACCCTTTCTACTTTAAGCTGATTAAACTTAAAATTCTATTCATTCTTTTATCACGTTCTGTTGATCACATTACAATGGAAAATCTTTAGGTATATTTAATGAGTTACTGAATAGAGTAGGCATAGCAGTCAGATAGTAGTTCTCTAGGCTCTATAAATAGTTACCAATTTAACTGCTACAAATCAACATGAATGTAACTGACGGGAATGACAATACAGGGTGTACATAAAGTCCGATAACACTTTCAATTATTTATTGCACAAGAACCAAACGTTGCAAGATATCATACATATGTCATGTTGAAGAGAAACTCTGAAAGTTTTTTTTTTTCCTCATGTAGGCCGCCACAGCGTAGTTTGATAATTTGCCAATAGTTAGCGCTAGCTGCAAACATGGCGAGTTCAGGTGTGGAGCGAGATTTCTGCTCAGGTGTGAAGCGAGATTTCTGTGTGTTGGAATTCGACAAAAACAAGTGTGCTACAATGGATGTTTAGGACCAAGTACAGTAAAAAGCCACTAACAAGGAAGGCCATTTACAATAAGCACAACAGATTCGTTACGACGGGTTGCTTGTGCCTGGCAAAGAGAAGTGGATGTCCCAGTCTGAGTGAAGTGAATGTGGACCGCATACGAGAGACATTCATAAGGAGTCCAAGGAAATCGGTGCATCGTGTGTCCCGTGAACTTGAAATGGCTCCAATGACAGTGTGGAAAGTCCTGCGACAGAAGCTATCTATGAAACCATTCAAATTGGAGCTAGTGCAGAAGGTCAATGTCGACGACAAAGACAAGGGTTTTGAGTTTTGTTTGCAGTTGCAACAATTGAATGAGGATGGGGATGGCATTTTTGAGTACTTAAGCTTTTAGCAACAAAGCCACTTCTCACTCTAATGGCAAAGTGAACAGGGATGATTGTCAAATTTGGGGTACAAAGCATCCACATGAAGGCCTCGAATTTGAGCGTGATTGCCCATAGGTAAATATTTTTTGTGCCTTGTCATGTCGAAAACTGTACGGGCCATTCCTCTTCGCCGAGAGCACTGACAATGGATATATGAAGATGATATCTGTTCTTTCGGACAAGTCTGAAAGAACAGATACCATCGGCGACCGTGTAGCTCTCTAGAATGAAATGATAATTAAGTCAGGACCCTAAGCTGCCGACTGGCATTGAAATACATCAACGGGGACAGTTGAAAATGTGTGCCCTGACTGGGACTTGAACCCAGGATCTCCTGCTTACATGGCAGATGCTCTATCCATCTGAGCCACTGAAAGCACAGATGATGTGCGACTGCAGGGCTTATCCCTTGCACGCTCCCCGTGAGACCCACATTCCCAACTTAATGTCCAAACATTACATTTGTAGTGCCCCTGCCCATTACACTCATTACTCATGGCTAACAATCTGACCAAGTCCCGTAAGAGTTCGGGCAATGCGTGTGCATCCGCACAGGAGGTGGTCAATGGGCGCTTAGCCTTAACTATATGAAGATGGTATCTGTTCTTTTGGACACGTCCCAAAGAATAAATACCATCGGTGACCGTGCAGCTCGCTAGAATGAAATGATAATTAAATCACGACCCTAAGCTGCCAACAGGGTTCGAGTCCCAGTCGGGGCAAACATTTTCAACAGTCCCTGTTGATGTATATCAACGCCTGTCGGCAGCTTCGGGTCTTGATTTAATTATCATTTCAGTCACTGGATATTTCTGCTTGGACATGTTGCAGCAATGGCTTATGCCTCAAATGCAATTGGACTCTCTGTTCATCTTTCAGTAGGATGGGGCTCCACCCCATTTTCATCTGAAGTTCATGGGTACCTGAACACGAAGCTGCTGCATCGATGGATCAGCCGTGCTACAGAAGGGGAAAGCTGTTTAATGAAATGGCTTCCTCAATCACCAGATCTCACTCTGTGTGACTTTTTTCTGTGGGGACACATTAAAGATCTGGTGTACGTACCGCCTCTACCACGTGATGTAGCAGAGCTCTGGGAGAGAATATGGGAAGCGACTGCCACGGTTGATGATACCATGCTGGGACGGGTATGGCAAGAATTAGATTATCGTATTGATGTCTGCCGGGTCACTCATGGTTCACATATCGAATGTTTGTTAAAAATACTTCGAGTTTCTCTTCAATATGCAATACGTATGACATCTATACAATGTTTAGCTCTTGTGCAATAAATAATTGAAAGTGTTCCCGGACTTTTTGTACGCCTTGTACTTTGGACAAAAAGCTGCTACTCTTTCAGTTATATTAAGTAGCTTCAGTTTGTTTGCTGTTCTTACTTAATACTTATATGAAAGCAGTAATAACTGTTATAGTAACACAATTAGCTACATGGAGTAAGAACCATCTTAAGACTGGAACATTGTTACTTGTCACATTGCCAATAGCATCTTTCAGTTATTGAATACAGATGAGAGGATGTGTTGAACCAGTGGATACCGAACTTCATCTCTGACCCTTGGCATAATTATGTTGTCACACATGGCACCGTACACACAAATACAGATATATAACAGAGAACTGACAACATTTATCTTGCTTCTATATTGTTCTGTAGCATATCCAGAGAGAGGTGTGTAGGTTAGGCTAAAAGATGGCAGTTTGTTTGTGAGTTGTTGAAGCCAACAAATGTTGTCATGATATTCCCGTTATGGCATGTATTTCAGGCATATTTGTTTTTTATGAATGGTAAACCATGGTTTGGGACACTTGTATTGATGTAATTAAAGAGTACCAGTACAATGTTGTTGTTTGAACATCTCTACAATCAGAAGCATTTAACAACAAGACTTGCAGTTAGAATTTTTAAGAGTCAAATGTTACCACTCTCTGGGGATCTTCCATGCATCATAACTGTATGGAGGAGTACTGGGATGGTGGAATTAATACATAATAGAAGTTGAAATGATCCACACTTCAAGAGGATAATTAATAAAAGCCAACTATATTTGGAAATCTGTTTTACTATCTCACACATCTCATGTAAGCAACATATCCATGTGCTATCCTATTTATCAATTACGATCTGTGCTATGTCATAATAGACTCCAATTCTAGGCTTTGCTATTCTGAACTCAAATACCATGAAAGTATATGTTATGACTTCAGTTCAACAAATCCACAACTTTTCTCTCTCATTGTCTTCTTGTAATGTTTGTATGAATGAATATATTCTTACTGTCCTTGGTAAAAATAACTTTTCAACATTTTCATTTGCAAGTACAGCTCTAATAACATAAATAACAAGAACCATCTCTATGGCGAATCAACATCAAAGCTAATCAATGAATACTTTTATGGTGCAAAACCATATTCTTGTTTGTTTGCCTATTACATTCAGGATACAATTTTGGTACAGTACAATTCTGTTGGGCGTGTATGATAGAAGAAGAAGGCTGTGAGATACAATTGGCTACTAGGAGCACTGACCTAGATGATCATATCTGTTGAATGAATCACCATGAAAAATTTGTTACACCCTTACCTGTGAGATAGGAAAGAAAATATTTTATACTGAGCCCATTATACTTCTGCACAGTTTATTAATGAAGACCAAAACACATCATCTCTCCTAACAAGCACCCATAAACAGAATGCTCTGGTAGAAAGAATAATGTACATCAGAGAGCCTACAGCTAAAATAATATGATAGTTTAGTGACCTTGGTAATAGAAACAGAAAATGAATTAATTACACTAAGAAAATCTACAGACCATTTCTTTATATCAAGCAAGTGAGAGACAAAACAGTGGGTATGACTCCTAGTCAAATAAGTGTTTCCCCACTAACAGAATAAATGAAGGAAGAATAATATTTCGATACTTTTAAAAATCTAGAAAAATTGTTAACTTGGTAGTGCTTTTCCTGGATATAATGCGCCTGAAAACGGGTGGTCAGACACGTTTTTGTCACCATAATTTGACTGGAAAGGAAAGCAGAAGTGGGGATGTGCATGAAAATGTATTTCATAAAAGCCACGGAGCACAACTTACAGAAAATTTAACGATCTAGATTAAACCAGTAACCTCCATGTGATACTGTTGATGATGATCAGTCCTTTTGATATGGATAGAAAGCTTGTCAACCCTCTTGGTACTATTAAAGAGGAACAGAGTATGTGTCACCACTGTTTTCCTCCTGTCATTTGAAACTTATAAGAGCAGAACAAACATGACACAACACTGTGCAACACACACAGACATCAACACAAAACAGGTACACACCTGACATTTTGATGACATTAGAGGATGATGATGGCTAACCATTATCATTATGATTATCCCTATGACAGACGTTAACCACTAATATTCACAGGACTTTGGTTGTAAGTGAACAATACAGAGACTTGATACTAAACGAAGATCACAGCTCACTTCTTGCCCTATTAATTGTAATCTGAACAAAAAATGGTTTAGAGTTGTATGAAATGCAAATGTTATGCAACATACAGCTAATGCCTGTGAAGATAAGAGCCCATATCTCTAACAAAATTATTGTTAATTTTTTCAATAAAAAGTCTGGCAGAATTCGACTGAATTCATGTGGAGATGACGTGAAAATTGTGGAACAAAAGATGAAACTACTGACAAGTGTAAGTGACAATTACCACAAAAGTATCACTTGGAAAATGAGAAGGAAGAGAAAGAGCGAAACAAGAGAAGAGTGGCTGAACTTCAGGAACTGTAAGATTTTCTAAATGACTTTTTCTCTGGTACTCCAGAAAGTTGTAAAAAAGTTTCCCAAAACACACACACAACAAGCACAACGATGATGTTTCCCAAAAACAAGCTTGAAATCATGAAGATGGTAAAGAAAATCAAAAATAAGAAATCATCCAGTATAGATGAGGGTCCAGTTTCTGTTCTGAAGGTATACATAAACAGCATAAAAAAACTCATTAATGAGTGTTAGTTAAAATATTTTAGCACAGTGACTGAAGCACACATCAGTTATGCTCTCACCAAAGAAAGGTGATGCAGACAGTGCTGAAAACTACAAGCCAACTTCCCTACTGTCTGCAGAAAAAAATTGAATCAACCATGAAAGATAAGCTATGAGTTTCACGAATAAATACAAACTTTTTAAAGAAGTACAGTTTGGTTTCTGAAGTGGAAGTAGTACAATATCGGCCATTATGGAATTCACAGAAGTAGTACTTGAAGCTCTTGACTAATATAACGGTGTTACAGGCATATTCAAAGACTTGTCCAAGGATTCTGAAATCCTGACCATAAAATACAACTAAGCCAGCTAGAAGCATTACGTGTATGAGGAATAGCAAACGAGTGGTTCCAGTCTTACCTGGAAAACAGAATGCAAATGGTGGAGGTCAATTTTTTTCTAAACCTGTCAGGCAAGAAACATACAGTTGTCCCTCAGGGTAGCATATTTGGTCAAATTATGTTCTTAATATACTGTATATCAATGACTTCCCAAATAGTATTAGACATGAAGAAAACGTTCTCTATTCCGATAACACACACACCCTAGTTACAGAAAGCAATGAAACCATTAAGGCTGTTTATGATTGGGCAGCATGTATTAAATTAACATTTAACATAAAAACAAATAGTACTCACTTCAGTGTAACGAGGGAAAACAACTCTGTCACATTAAGCATAGATGATAAATCTATATAGTCTTATGAGACTAAAAGTTTTGAGGTATAAATATGGATTGTCAATTAATATGGTAAAAACACACAAAGACACTGACAAAAAGAATGATATCAGCATCTTATGTTCTTACGATTCTATCATCAGTTTGTAAAAGCAAATCTGCTGTGGTGACATACTATTTCTAAGTACACTCAATTCTTAGCTAATGGTTCTTTTCTTGGGGCACAAAACACTGACACAATTTTTAAACTGCAGAAATGACTGAGTATCTCATGTTCATTGTAAAGAACTGTTTAAAAAACAAAGTATCCTTACTGCACCAAGTGAGTACACCTACGAATCTTTTGTGCAGATCAGGAAAACATTAGGAAGTATTTCAATAATAATTCTATACATAATCATGGTACAGGAGCCAATTTGGACTTACATTTACCAAGGAAAAACAAACTAAAAAAAACTCAAAACAGCATTGTCTTTCAGGGGGTGAAACTGTATACTAAACTGCCCATGGAAATGAAAACGATTACTTCAAATACAAAAAAAATCTCCCATGCCTTATCTTTCCAGTTTCCCACCACCTCCCCAAGTCGCACCGTCACCACAGAGGAGCATTTCCCTCATAATTCAGTACCACCCAGGACGGAAGCAACTGAATTACATTCTCTGTCAGGGTTTCGACTACCTCTCGTGCCCTGAAATGAGAAATGTCAGCTCACTATACTTTCCACCCCTCCCACAGTGGTATTCTGCCATCCACCGAGCCAACACAATATACTCGTCCATCCTTACTTCCAACCCCTTATCTCATGGCTCTTGCCCCTGTAATAGACCTAGATGCAAGACCTGTCCCATACATCCTCCCACCACCACCTACTCAAGTCTTGTTACAAACGTCACTTCTGAAACCAGTAATGTAATCTACAAGCTAAGCTGCAAACACTGTGCTGCATTTTATGTGGGCATGACAACCAACAAGCTGTGTGACTGCATGAATGGCCTCCAACAAACTGTGGCCAAGAAACAAGTGGATCACGCTGTTGCTAAGCACGGTGCCAAACATGACATCCATTATTTCAATGACTGCTTCACAGCCTGTGCCATACGGATCCTTCCCACCAACATCAGCTTTTCTGAATTCTGCAGGTGGGAATCCCTGCAATACATGCTATGTTCCTGTAACCCTCCTGGCTTCAACCTTCGTTAGTCACTGTCCAAACCCATCCAGCCCCCTTCCCTGTTGCCATTCTAGCACTACACAGCTGTCATTCCAGCATCACACCCAGTCTTTTTACTTCTCTCCTTTTCCACTATTCCCACTCCCCCCTTCTGCCTCTCCCCTGCCCTGCATCTAATCTGCAGCACTTCACTGTCCACCACCCCAGTCTCCTCCGTACCCTCACCCAGTCATCACTCTCATCACGCACTGGTGCTGCTGCTCGCTGTGTGGTTTCAATTGCCTGAGACTGCAGGTGTGTGTGTGTATGTAGTCTATTGTTGACGAAGGCCTTACTGGCTGAAAGCTTTATTTGTGACAGTCATTTTATTGCGCCTATCTGCAACAGCATCTCCGTTATATGGTGAGTAACAACTTTCCTTTTCATAATATTTTTACTTCAAATACATCTGGTTAAAAATCCAGCAAAAACATCTTCATAAGTAAATCATACTACATGATTAAATATTACTTCACCCTTTCAGTTCCATATTTTTTCTCAAGGAAGAAAATTTTTTCTTTAAGTGATAACGCTCTTAAGTGTTTTTTTAATGATTTTAGATGCAAGATTTATACAAAACTATGTACCCATTTTCAAAGCATACTTTCTACACTTGGCTCCATTTTATATACTAAAATAACTAATTATGAAATAGCCTCTATTACAATAAATAGGGAAATGATCATTCAGTAGCTACCATGCAAAATAATAATAATAATAATAATAATAATAATAATAATAATAATAATAAACCCTGTGGAGGCCCGGGAAAAGAATAGGCCTCTGGTATGTTCTGCTAGTCGTAAATGGCGACGAAAAGAACAAACCAAGGGCTAACCCCCCTTTTAGTGTGATTAGTTGGTTCAGGACAGAACTAATGAAGCCTCAGACAAGCGCAGTCATGGTCGGGGACGACGCTTGAACCTTATGCCTGTCCCCAATGGTAAAGACACAGCTAGCCACACGGAAAATGATTTAAATCCAAATAGAGGTGTTTTGCAGGATATGCTTCCTGCAACCACTCCAGAAGGAAAACAAAGACGGAGGATGAGATGGTCAGATGAAGTTAACCGACACCTCATGTTCTGTTATTACCAAGCAACAAACTTAGGAACCAACACAACTGGATACAGATCACAAGTATATACAACATTTATTACCAGATACTCAGAAGTAAATTTTTTAACAGAACAACGACTAGCTGATCAGATCCGTGTAATAATCAAAAATAACAGGATACCCCAGTCAGAATTAGAAAACATCAAACAACAAGTACAACAAATACTGGAACAAAATAATGCACAATCAGAAGAAGAAGAAGAAGAAGAAGAAGAAGAAAATACAGTAATGGACTCAAACATCCCAGAGCAAAAAAACAAAGAACAACACACATCAATTAAACAATCAGAGAAAAACGAAATCTTAAGACAGCCACCAGAACAAGCACAAAGAGAACATGAAGTGACACACATAATTAGATATAGAAAAAAATTTCAGTTGACATATATAGAATACAAAGACACAAATACAGACATTAGACCATTCTTGCATAGACTACCAAATAACCCACAAGTCGAAACAAGAATAACAACTATCAACAGTCTGCTTGTATCTGTGTATGTACGGATGGATATGTGTGTGTGTGTGTGTGTGTGTGTGTGTGTGTGTGTGTGTGCGCGCGCGCGCGGTGTATACCTGTCCTTTTTCCCCCCTCAGGTAAGTCTTTCCGCTCCCGGGATTGGAATGACTCCTTACCCTCTCCCTTAAAACCCACATCCTTTCGTCTTTCCCTCTCCTTCCCTCTTTCCTGATGAAGCAACCGTTTGTTGCGAAAGCTTGAGTTTTGTGTGTATGTTTGTGTGTCTATCGACCTGCCAGCACTTTCGTTTGGTAAGTCACATCATCTTTGGTTTTAGATATATTTTTCCCACGTGGAATGTTTCCCTCTATTATATTCAATCATACACAACAAAATAAATGAAAATACAACTATGGAAGAGTTACAACTACTGGTTTATATAGGAGCACTCACTACACAAAATATACACACTAGGCAGAGATCAGAACCAACCAACACACAGAAGAAACCCACAAAACCAGCATGGTAACACAGGCTACAGATCAGAATAGAAAAACTGAGAAAAGACATCGGACAGCTAACACAATTTATAAGAAATGAAATATCAGACAAAAAATGAAAAAGGGTAGGTAAAATCTCACAACAATAAGCGATAGAGCAATTAGATGAAAAGAAACAGAAATTACAAGCATTGGCCAAACGACTTAGAAGATACAAAAAAAGTGAAAATAGGAGGAAACAAAACCAAACATTCAACACAAACCAAAAGAAATTTTACCAGACAATAGGTAACACACACATTAAAATAGACAATCCACCAAACATAACAGACATGGAACACTTCTGGAGCAACATATGGTCAAACCCGGTACAACATAACAGACATGCACGGTGGATACAAGCAGAAACAGACACATACAAGATGATACCACAAATGCCTGAAGTGATAATGTTGCAGCTTGAAGTCACCCGAGCAATTAATTCTATGCACAATTGGAAAGCCCCTGGAAAATATAAAATAGCAAATTTCTGGCTAAAGAAGTTCACCTCAACACGTTCACATCTAACTAAATTATTTAACAGTTACATTGCAGACCCATACACAGTCCCTGATACACTTACACATGGAATAACTTATCTGAAACCTAAAGATCAAGCAGACACAGCAAACCCAGCTAAATATCGCCCCATAACATGCCCACCAACAATATACAAAATATTAACTTCAGTCATTACACAGAAATTAATGACACATACAACACAGAGCACAATTATAAATGAACAACAAAAAGGCTGCTGCAAAGGAGCACGAGGCTGTAAAGAGCAACTAATACTATATGCAGAGGTGACGTATCAAGCTAAAACTAAACAAAGGTCGCTACACTACGCATACATTGATTACCAAAAAGCTTTTGATAGTGTACCCCACTCATGGTTACTACAAATATTGGAAATATACAAAGTAGATCCTAAATTGATACAGTTCCTAAACATAGTAATGAAAAATTGCAAAACCACCCTTAATATCCAAACAAATTCAAATAATATCACATCACAGCCAATACAGATTAAGTGTGGAATATACCAAGGAGACTCATTAAGTCCTTTCTGGTTCTGCCTTGCTCTGAACCCACTATCCAACATGCTAAATAATACAAATTATGGATATAATATTACTGGAACATACCAACACAAAATCACATATTTGCTACACATGGATGATCTAAAACTACTGCCAGCAACAAATCAACAACTCAACCAATTACTAAAGATAACAGAAGTATTCTGCAATGATATAAATATGGCTTTTGGAACATACAAATGTAAGAAAAATAGCACAGTCAAGGGAAAACACATAAACAAGAAGATTACATATTGGATAACCACAGCGACTGCATAGAAGCGATGGAAAAAACAGATGCCTATAAATATCTAGGATACAGACAAATGGTTCAAATGGCTCTGAGCACTATGGGACTCAACTGCTGTGGTCATAAGTCCCCTAGAACTTAGAACTACTTAAACCTAACTAACCTAAGGACAGCACACAACACCCAGCCATCACGAGGCAGAGAAAATCCCTGACCCCGCCGGGAATCGAACCCGGGAACCCGGGCGTGGGAAGCGAGAACGCTACCGCACGACCACGAGATGCGGGCTAGGATACAGACAAAAAATAGGAATAGATAATACAAATATTAAAGAAGAACTAAAAGAAAAATATAGACAAAGACTAACAAAAATACTGAAAACAGAATTCACAGCAAGAAACAAGACAAAAGCTATAAATACTTATGCTATACCAATATTGACCTACTCATTTGGAGTAGTGAAATGGAGTAACACAGACCTAGAAGCACTCAATACACTTACACGATCACAATGCCACAAATACAGAATACATCACATACATTCAGCAACAGAAAGATTCACATTAAGCAGAAAGGAAGGAGGAAGGGGATTTATCAACATAAAAAACCTACATTATGGACATATATCTAAAAACAAAGATGATGTGACTTACCAAACGAAAGTGCTGGCATGTCGAAAGACACACAAACATACACACAAAATTCAAGCTTTCGTAACCATCGGTTGCTTCATCAGGAGAGAGGGAAAGACGAAAGGATGTGGGTTTTAAGAGAGAGGGTAAGGAGTCATTCCAATCCCGGGAGCGTAAAGACTTACCTTAGGGGGAAAAAAGGACAGGTATACACTCGCGCGCGCGCGCGCGCGCGCGCGCGCGCGCGCGCGCGCGCGCGCGCGCACACACACACACACACACACACACACACATATATCCATCCGCACATACACAGACACAAGCAGACATTTGTAAGGTAGACAATTTAAGAAAAATCTTTACAGAACAAGCAGAAACTAGCAAAATACACAAAGCAATCACTCATATAAATACATCGGCTACACCATTGCAATTTCATAACCATTTCTACAACCCTTTAGATCACATAACATCAACAGATACGAAGAAAGTAAATTGGAAAAAGTAAACACTACATGGCAATCATCCATATCATCTAACACAGACACACACCGATCAAGACGCATCCAACACATGGCTAAGAAAAGGCAATATATACAGTGAGACGGAAGGATTCATGATTGCAATACAGGATCGAACAATGAACACCAGGTATTACAGCAAGCATATTATTAAAGATCCCAATACCACAACAGATAAATGCAGACTTTGCAAACAACAAATAGAAACAGTAGATCACATCAGAAGCAGATGTACATTACTAGCAAATACAGAATACACCAGAAGACATGACAATGTAGCAAAAATAATACATCAACAACTTGCCACACAACATAAACTAATAAAACAACACGTTCCCACATACAAGTATGCACCACAAAATGTACTGGAGAATGATGAATACAAATTATACTGGAACAGAACCATTATAACAGATAAAACAACACCACATAACAAACCTGACATCAGACTCACCAATAAAAAGAAGAAATTAACACAACTAATCGAAATATCCATACCCAATACAACAAATATACAGAAGAAAACAGAAGAAAAAATTGAAAAATACATCCAACTAGCTGAGGAAGTCGAGGACATGTGGCATCAGGATAAAGTTGACATTATACCAATTATACTATCAACTAAAGGAGTCATACCACACAATATCCACCAGTACATCAATGCAATACAGCTACATCCAAATGTATCTATACAACTACAGAAATCTGTAATTATTGATACATGTTCAATTACCCGAAAGTTCCTAAATGCAATGCAACATATACCGTACGGTTAAAAGGAAGTCATGCTTGATCAAGGTCCGCGTCACTTTCCTTTTTTAACCAGACATAACGTCTGAGAAAGGAAAGAAGACAATAATAATAATAATAATAATAATAATAACAACAATATTCAATTGTACAGTGCAATGTAGCAAATCAACCACATCCATGTATTCTGGTGGTCGTGATCTGCTGCCCTGTGCTATACTGA
Organism: Schistocerca americana; assembly: GCF_021461395.2. NCBI lineage: Eukaryota > Metazoa > Arthropoda > Insecta > Orthoptera > Acrididae > Schistocerca > Schistocerca americana. The sequence goes on from NC_060119.1 coordinate 853,692,804, forward strand.
CTTGCTGATATTTTCATAGAGATGCTCAACAGTTGGCAGCACTTGAACGTGATGGAAAATTTAGATGTTCGCAAGTGTTTCCACTGGGATGAAATACTTCCATAGCAGCTAAGACACAGTAAAAGTTAATGTACAGAATTGTAACCAGAGTGTCTGAAATGATGCAGTGGTTAATAATGAAAGGGGATACCTACAACATGCTGTCCCATTACAACACATGATCACCATCTAACAGTTTTATAAGGAAATCATGTGCCAAGATCAAGAGCGTATGATAGAAATTTCGTGTTATTATTTTGAGCTCAACATCTCACTCATCTTGGGGATATGCTGATTCAGTTTTTCAGATGGGCTGAGAAGAGGACATCAAAATGTGTGTGCAGCATAGTTGCATGCTTACAAGGCCTTGAGTCAAGTTTTCCGGACAGACTGGAATTGGTGTAAGGGGTTTGTGGTCCAGCAGTCACCAGTGGATATCGTTAGTGTGTGCAACGATGTAGAGAAAAACTATGTTTTATAGGATAAGTTATATGCACCAAATTGTGTGAAAATCAAAGAACATTGTGTAGAGATCAACCGAGTGAGGCAGTGTAGCTGTTAAAGATACTGACCTTATAGTTGTAAGGATGGAGTTCACTTCCTCAACAGTGCCACAGCCAAGTGACTGTCCTGTCTTCATGAAAACGTATACTCTATGTGTATGTATATTTTGAGCTATTTGTTTAAATTGTATTATGATAACAAAACTTACATCTTCGTAAGATAGTCCCTGGATAAATAAATAAAACACATCAATCAGTTAATGACCATTTAATTCCTGTAGGGTCATAAGATGATGTGGTTGGTTACATGATCAGAAGACTGCTCGAGAACAAAAAGCAGGACGACTGCTTTCATTACTAAGGACTATTTTTGAGGTGTTTTCATACACAACTATTGTTAACCCTTTAACAGTGTCCTTGTTTTTTTGTTGTTTTATCAAAAATAATTAATTCAGTGGTAATGGAGAGACAATTTACTAGAAGTGTGACCACACTCTCAGCTGGAAAATTCCATTTACAAGATGTGACAAAACAGTAGAACCCAGCTCAGACCACATGCCTGCATTTGTTCTTTCTACAGGTTAAAACTTTTCTGCATGTAATCTTTTTGTGAGGCTACACTGGAATGTTGCCATTTTTACCTACCAGAGGAGTGTAAGAACACATTTTTAAGTCACTGTCTGATGACTGCCAATGAATTGTTTGAGCAAATCGCAAGTTGCTACAGCGAAACGACAAATTTATAGGTAAAAAAAATCGGACACTTCATTCTTTAGTACTGCAAGCATTCTCACTCCTGTATCAACGTAGCACTAGGCACAATGAATTAACATGCTCATAGCAAAAAAATTTAATTTTTCATAAGAATAAGTGTACACAATGGTTTCATGACAAAACAGAAAATATAGCTTACAGAAGAAGCCACATTTTATGAGTGGTTGTAAAGAAATATGCAGGAAGACTTCTGCTTGCCTCTACATCCTCCAGGAGTGTTGAATCATATTTGCACAAGATATAAAACATACATTTGTGCAATCCCCCATTCTGCCAAACTTCCACTATTGAATTGAAAGTAGTGAAAACACTAGATGGTTAGAACTAACCATGAATGCTTGTGCGTGTTACATATGCAACGTCTGTGTATTCGGTCATGTCACTGTTTCATAATTATATTAGGATAGTTGCAGGCAGACTAGCTATGCAGCTACCGTGTGTTATGTCTACCTGAGCCCTTCCTAATTGTGAATGAACCCCAGTGTCTCTCATCGAAGCCAAATATCTGTCATGTCATCATAGGGTCTGACTTACCTAATAACCGGGCTGTGACCATGCACAAAACAACAGAATTCACAGTTCCTCCTCTGCTACTGCAATCACATCTGGAACAAGCTACGTGCACTCTGTATGCAAATCAGTCCTCTGCTGCATCCAAGAGAAAACTGCAGCACTTAATCTCTTCCGTCTCTCAACAATTAACACATATAGCCAGTTCTCTCTGCCAAACAGTAAAACAAAAGCTCCTGTCTTATTTCCCTTACGTTTCTTTCTCTTTATATATCTCAAACAGCAACACCACTTTCTTTCCACTCTCTCTTCATTACCTGGGTTCTATCACATTCCTTTCTCTCCCTCTCCTTCCCCTTCTCTCAAATATATTAGTGCCAGTACCTGTAAGTTTAAATCTGCCCAATTGCCTTTGTTGTTCTACTTTTCATGAATGAATGCCAATTGTGTTTTTTGCTTTCTGCTGTGTCTACTACAGATCCAGTATCCATGTCATATTTATTTCTATGTGTAGGATACCACATAAAATGTAAGACCTTATAACTAATGCCTACAGTTCATTACTGAGAATTAGATACACATATTCAAAACAAGTAACATTTCATTTTTATTTACACATAAACAGAAAATAAATATTTTACACAAATCATATGATTGTAAAAAAGAGCATGAAAACTACAGGGGAAAACAGAAAACTTCTGCTGTTTGAAGTCAAAACATTTAAAACATTTTTGCTCATAAATTGTCCTTACAAAGAGTGTTGGACCCATCTCTCAGAGTGAGCTTCGGTGCATACTGTACAAATGATCCACCTGTCTCCAACCCATTACTGCTTGATCACCAACTGCTGAAGTCACCAAAACTATAACCAATGTTTTTCTTCTTCTTTGGAGGACCCCCAGAGTTTTCTGCAGCATCATTCCTTTGAAAAAATGTAAAAATGGAAAATTTGAGGGTTGCCACAGTTACATTAATCAGTAAACTGGTAGAAGAAATGTCTTTTTTTGCGAGAGTTTAATATCCTATTGCTAGGAAAATAAGTACAGACAACAAAAGAAGGATCCAGAATGGAATAATGATAATATTATGAAAAGGATAGATTGCTATTCACCATATAGTGGAGATGCAAAGCCACAGACAGGCAAAACAAAAAGACTGCTTTTGGCTAAAAGGCCTTCTTCTGAATTAGATAACATATACACACACATATTCTACAAACACACCTCATACACACATGAGCACGTCGCTGGCTGCCGAGGCTGACCTTGGCTGCCAGAGACAGAGGTCTTGTGTGTATGAGTTGCTTTTGTATATGTGTCTAATGCAGGAAAAGACCTATTGGCTGAAAGCTTACTTGTTTAGCACTCTTTTTGTTTTGCCTGCCTGCGACTCAGCATCTCCACTATATGGTGAGTAGCAATCTATCCTTTTCATAATATAGTCAAATGAACAATATATAATTTTCTTCCAAAGATTTAAATTTTGTTAAAATATTACATTATTGTTTTGATTGGAATTAAGTTGTATATACAGTGCAATACTGAGTACAATCTAGGTCAAGCACTTTGCACTTAAAAGCAAAGGTCAGACAGTGCATCCCATTGATTTCCACAAATTTTGGCATACTAGTTGGGGATCAATCAAAAGTAGTATGGTTTCGGCCACTAGCATCCTTTTTGAAAAATTTGAGGTCAAATGTAACAATGTATGATCTGTTCCTAATCAGACAGAAGTGTTACGACACTCGAAAATCCATTTCATATTCCCTCATATAATGAAAGTCATCAACTAGTGATGTTGCTTTTTTCCTCAGCAATGCTCAATCATCATGTCTGAGGAAAAACGTATTGATTTTGCCAATAAAAACTGAATTTTTATACTAGATTTGTCATGATCAGAAATCAGAATAATTTTTTTTAATATCTGGATCTCTGACTACTACCATAGATAACTATTTGAGCATGCACAATGTAATGATTTTCAAGATACACTGATGTAGTGCTCCACTTTTTTCCATCATATACTTTCACTTCTTAAATGCTGTTATTTCAAGTACTTGATTTTTTACACCAACAAATCACTTGTATTGCAGGTCTTTGCTTTTTTTCCACCAAGTTACCACCTCTTTTTCCTGTTTTGTCTGTTTTCTCATTGGACATTTATGCACACAGAAAAACTGTTTACTGACAACCAACAAATTAATGGAGAGCATGAATGGACATAAAAGAACTGTCTTGTTCTGGGACCTCAGTATCCAGTTGCTGAACTAAAATATGAGTCAAAGGAGATGAGTGCCTGGCACACCACTCAGGACATTTGGATTCTCCTATCTGCTGGAGATGGAAACTCAACCTTCATAATATTCTCACATCACGACATTCTCCTGGACTCAATGTCCATTAACATACAATTCTCCTTCCCTCTTTTTTCTCTTGATTTTTTGTTTATTATGTCTTATTTAAATATTTTTATTGCTTTTTACTTTTTCATCTTCAATGTCACCTTCTCAATTTCCCTATCTACTTTACCTCTAAGTTTTTAATCACATTACTGATTTCATTTCTCTTCCTCTTTATTCATATTCACTTCTCACTATCATCATCATCATCATCATCATCATCATAATCTCCGGACTGAAGCTGGAACAATGCTTACCAATTTACTGTCTCTGATCTCTTATTCTCTCAACACTTCCCCTTTCATCTTTGCGTCTCCTTGTTTTCACATCAGGTGGGTCCCTTCCACCCCTAATCATCCTACCACTCTTAATCACCCTATCCCTATTTCTTTCTTGAGAACCAATGAATAGTTCTGAATGTTATGAGAGTTTCTTATATTTTTATGTGTGTTTATCAACAGTACTAAGAATTTTCCCACTGGAGGACTCCAGCCATTCTTTCTTAAATGAATTTTCCTTTGTTATTAAAGCTGAATGAACAACTAAATATCTGTGCTTCACCTTAAAATGAGAATAAAATGCATGTCAATATATTTTTCCCCATTGTCAAATGAAAAATTATTCTCTAACATTAGCCATGACAATTTTGTAATGGAGAAAAAAAACCACCAACAGTTATGTTCAATTATTTATGTGGGCTAACTGAACAGCTGAAATGTGATTTATTAGTCTCATTACGTACAGTGCCAGATCATTAGATCTGCTGTACAGGACGCACATCAAATTTGAAATGAATATAATGATTTACAAAAATACCTTTTTATATATGGTTTTAGAAAGTTATGAATAATAGATTCATAATTATGCAAGTGCATCTAATAAAAGTACATATAACACTAAAATATTTGTTACATATTAACAGTTTACAATTAGGAGTCTATATCTTTCTTCCTATTGTTACGACTGCAAAACTGTCTTATATGAATTCTTCAACAGTGTAGTAACACTTTTCTGCTAAAATGTTATGGAGTAATCTTTTCAATGAGCCAAGGTCCATGTTTAATATGATCCTACACTGTAGTTTGTTATATATTTTTAGCCCTATGCACAGTGGTGTCTGAGCATAAAGCTTTTAATTGATGTGAGGGAAGTTCAAAGTTCTCCTTATGATGAGTACCATAGCTATGGTTGAAGCAACACTTTTTAAGTTTACATTGGTGGTTGTACACAAAAATTAAACTTTGAAATGTTTGCAATGAAGGAATGGTTAGTATTTTTAATTACTTAAATAATGGGCAACATAACTCATTTTTATGGGCAGCACACGTTCCTAATGAATTTCTTCTGAAGAATTAATAGCCTTGTGCTGTTTGTAGAATTTCCCCAGACATTTATCCCAGACTGAATAACCAAACTGAAGTAACTACCATAGACAGTCTTCCTTGTGTCCATGAGTGACACCAGATAAAATAAACATTACAAAAGCTAGAGAATTTAATTTGTCATGAGGTATATAGGTGTCTTCCAGTTAAGACTTTTGTCAAGGTCTAGGCCCAAGAACTTCACATGACTTTTTTTTGTCACCAACTGACTATTATTAGCTATGTTTACAGGCCCATTGCTGCAGATTTAGAGAAAACTGCATTATCTGGGTCTTTGCAACATTCAGTTTTAGTCAATTTTTATGGAATCAGGATTCAAGTTTTTGTAGAATATTTTGTACTCTATATGGAATTCTTTCAATAGTGTTGTTTTTTCTATCATGACTGAATGAGCATCGATATCAAATGGTAAATCATTGACATACGACAAGAACAGGTATCAACTTAGTATTGAATCCTGCGGGATCTTTTGGAAAATTGTTTTCCATTCAGAGTAGCCGTTGACTGAATTCAGTGTTAAAATAATTCTCTGTTTCCTTTGTGTCAGATAAGAATTGAACCACATTAATGCAGTATCCTTGTTACTGTAGCTCGTAGTTTGTAAAGTAGTAATGAGTGGTTCGCTGAATTGAAGGCTTTTGCTAGATCACACAATATTCCTGAAATCTTTTTGCCCTGGTCCAAAAATGTGCTTATGTTTTCTGTGAATTCTCTGATGGTGTTTATTGCACTAAGCTGATTTTTAGATATAATGTTATTTTCAAGTTGTTTTGACACAAGTTTTTCCATTATTTTAGAAAAGACGGGGACAAGAGATGGAGAAAAATAGTTCCCCATATTTTCTGGGGATCCCTTTCCAAACAGTAGCTTTATCTCAGCATATTTTAGCACATTTGGGAGACACCCTTGTTCAAAGGGGTTGGGTTCTATGTGCCTGAATTAATGTTGTCCTTATGGGCTGTCATATTTACATCAGACTTTGCTGGCAGGTCGACAGACACACAAACAAACACAAACATACACACAAAATTCAAGCTTTCGCAACAAACGGTTGCTTCATCAGGAAAGAGGGAAGGAGAGGGAAAGACGAAAGGATGTGGGTTTTAAGGGAGAGGGTAAGGAGTCATTCCAATCCCGGGAGCGGAAAGACTTACCTTAGGGGGAAAAAAGGACGGGTATACACTCGCACACACACACATATCCATCCACACATACACAGACACAAGCAGACATATTTAAAGACAAAGAGTTTGGGCAGAGATGTCAGTCGAGGCAGAAGTGCAGAGGCAAAGATGTTGTTGAATGACAGGTGAGGTATGAGTGGCGGCAACTTGAAATTAGCGGAGATTGAGGCCTGGTGGATAACGGGAAGAGAGGATATATTGAAGAGCAAGTTCCCATCTCCGGAGTTCGGATAGGTTGGTGTTAGTGGGAAGTATCCAGATAACCCGGATGGTGTAACACTGTGCCAAGATGTGCTGGCCGTGCACCAAGGCATGTTTAGCCACAGGGTGATCCTCATTACCAACAAACACTGTCTGCCTGCGTCCATTCATGCGAATGGACAGTTTGTTGCTCGTCATTCCCACATAGAATGCGTCACAGTGTAGGCAGGTCAGTTGGTAGATCTTGTGGGTCCAAATCCCATGCCACTTTCCTTGATGTTGACCTCCACCTGTCCAATGGCCAGCTTCACACGTCCGTCCACATCAAACCCACCAACAAGCAACAGTACCTCCATTATGACAGCTGCCACCCATTCCACATCAAACGGTCCCTTCCCTACAGCCTAGGTCTTCGTGGCAAACGAATCTGCTCCAGTCCAGAATCCCTGAAGCATCACACCAACAACCTGACAACAGCTTTCGCATCCCGCAACTACCCTCCCGACCTGGTACAGAAGCAAATAACCAGAGCCACTTCCTCATCCTCTCAAACCCAGAACCTCCCACAGAAGAACCACAAAAGTGCCCCACTTGTGACAGGATACTTTCCGGGACTGGATCAGATTCTGAATGTGGCTCTCCAGCAGGGATACGACTTCCTAAAATCCTGCCCTGAAATGAGATCCATCCTTCATGAAATCCTCCCCACTCCACCAAGAGTGTCTTTCCGCCGTCCACCTAACCTTCGTAACCTCTTAGTTCATCCCTATGAAATCCCCAAACCACCTTCCCTACCCTCTGGCTCCTACCCTTGTAACCGCCCCCGGTGAAAAACCTGTCCCATGCACCCTCCCACCACCACCTACTCCAGTCCTGTAACCCGGAAGGTGTACACGATCAAAGGCAGAGCCACGTGTGAAAGCACCCACGTGATCTACCAACTGACCTGCCTACACTGTGACGCATTCTATGTGGGAATGACCAGCAACAAACTGTCCGTTCGCATGAATGGACACAGGCAGACAGTGTTTGTTGGTAATGAGGATCACCCTGTGGCTAAACATGCCTTGGTGCACGGCCAGCACATCTTGGCACAGTGTTACACCGTCCGGGTTATCTGGATACTTCCCACTAACACCAACCTATCCGAACTCTGGAGATGGGAACTTGCTCTTCAATATATCCTCTCTTCCCGTTATCCACCAGGCCTCAATCTCCGCTAATTTCAAGTTGCTGCCACTCATACCTCACCTGTCATTCAACAACATCTTTGCCTCTGCACTTCTGCCTCGACTGACATCTCTGCCCAAACTCTTTGTCTTTAAATATGTCTGCTTGTGTCTGTATATGTGTGGATGGATATGTGTGTGTGTGTGTGCGCGAGTGTATACCCGTCCTTTTTTCCCCCTAAGGTAAGTCTTTCCGCTCCCGGGATTGGAATGACTCCTTACCCTCTCCCTTAAAACCCACATCCTTTCGTCTTTCCCTCTCCTTCCCTCTTTCCTGATGAGGCAACAGTTTGTTGCGAAAGCTTGAATTTTGTGTGTATGTTTGTGTTTGTTTGTGTGTCTGTCGACCTGCCAGCACTTTCATTTGGTAAGTCACATCATCTTTGTTTTTAGATATATTTTTCCTACGTGGAATGTTTCCCTCTATTATAACCATTACATCAGACTTTGTTACATTTAAAAAGAATTAACTGAAGGAATTTGACGAATGAACAGGGTTTACAATAATATCATAACTAATTGTTATCTGTGAAATTTCAGAACTTCTAACATTTATTCCCACCTGTGGCTTCACAAGAGAGCAGAATGCCTTTGTTTTATTTTTTTTAATTTGATTATAAAAATACTTTTTTGCCAGTTTCTTTGTTGCAAATAGAACTCTATTAAAGACAGTCTTGTAACGTCTAAGATAAATTACAAAATCAGGTTTTCTATTTACTTTAGGCTCGTTGTGCAGCTGTCTTTTTTTCTGGCACTAGGAACTCTTATTCCTGGTGTAAACCAATTCAATTTACTCTTTACTTCTGAACAACGAAAACCCCAGGTAGGAATATTAACAATGTAGGAAAAGACAGATTGCTACTTACCACAAACAAAACACATTAACTTGCAGGCAGGCACAATTTAAGGACACTTATTAAAGCTTTTGGCCAGTAAGTGTCTCTCAATTAAGCCTGTCTGCAGACACTTATCACAAAAAATTCTAAATATTATTTACTAAAATTCCTTGTCACATACAATTCAGAGTTCAGTTTCTATGTTTCTGGGAGCTCTACAAACAAAGCAGAGTGATCATATATTGAAGATCTAGGGAAAACTTCCTAGTATCATGAAACTGGTAATTTGGAAGAGTATTATCTATGCAGGTTGCTGATTGCAATTTTTTGTCTAGTGCACACAGTAAAGTTTACGTTAAACCCAGATTTCTGGATTAAATCACAAAATGTTACTGTGTCACTGCATTCAACTAATGTATATAAATTTGCAATCTGCTGCGATCACAATCTTTTACTTGCTTTCTTTATTTAGTTTTTCTAAAATAGAGTGAAATTTGTCTACAAAAAGTTTATTGACCCCAGTGTGGCTCAACAGCAAACACACACACATGGTAGATAGCCAACTTAATGCAACAATGCGTATTATATCAGGCACAATCAGGCCAACTCCTACAGTGTGGCTGCCCGTTCTCAGTAACATAGCCCCTCCTAACCTGCGCCGTGAACACGCTCTGGTTAGAGAATTTCAAAAAATCATGACCAACCCTCAATTACAAATCCATGAAGATACTCATGACATCCAAGGAAACCGACTCCGGTCTAGGCATCCTCCACTAAAGACCGCACAGGCTCTGCACCAAACCAACTTTACTGTTATTTATTGCTCTGTTTATACATATGTGATTTTTTTTTAAATCGTGTTGTTTCTGTAATTTTTACTGTGATGTTATGAGCCATACTCTAAATAAATAAATTATTGACAGAAATTCCAGGAATTTTGTAAACTGATATTATCAGAGTATATAAATCATATAGCTCTACACAACAACTTTCAAAAATATATTTTTCAATTGGACAACTGAAATACAGGAGTCTCCACGAGATGTGTTGTTTCTACAATAGCTGCTGGTAAACTTAAAATTTTTGATTTTATTTGAAACCTCTATGCATTCTTTTGTAAACCAGTGTCCATTTAAGCATACTACCTTTATGATACTTCCTGGCAGATTAAAATTGTGTGCCAGACCGAGACTCGAACTCGGGACCTTTGCCTTTTGCGGGCAAGCGCTCTACCAACTGAGCTACCCAAGCACGAGTCATGACCTGTCCTCACAATTTTACTTCCTCCAGTACCTCGTCTCCTACCTTCCAAACTTCACAGAAGTTCTCCTGCGAACTGGCAGAAGTAAAATTGTGAGGACGGGTCGTGAGTCGTGCTTGGGAAGCTCAGTTGGTAGAGCCCTTGCCCGTGAAAGGCAAAGGTCCCGAGTTCGAGTCTCGGTCTGGCACACAGTTTTACTCTGCAAGTTGTTGTTGTTGTTGTTGTCTTCAGTCCTGAGACTGGTTTGATGCAGCTCTCCATGCTATTCTATCCTGTGCAAGCTTCTTCATCTCCCAGTACTTTCTGCAACCTACATCCTTCTCAATCTGTTTAGTGTATTCATCTCCTGGTCTCCCTCTACGATTTTTACCCTCCACGCTGCCCTCCAATGCTAAATTTGTGATCCCTTGATGCCTCAGAACATGTCCTACCAACCGGTCCCTTCTTCTTGTCGAGTTGCCACAAAGTCCTCTTCTCCCCAATTCTATTCAATACCTCCTCATTAGTTATGTGATTTATCCATCTAATCTTCAGCATTCTTCTGTAGCACCACATTTCGAAAGCTTCTATTCTCTTCTTGTCCAAACTATTTATCGTCCATGTTTCACTTCCATACATGGCTACACTCCATACAAATACTTTCAGAAACGACTTCCTGACACTTAAATCTATACTCGATGTTAACAAATTTCTCTTCTTCAGAAACGCTTTCCTTGCCATTGCCAGTCTACATTTTATATCCTCTCTACTTCGACCATCATCAGTTATCTCGCTCCCCAAATAGCAAAACTCATGTACTACTTTAAGTGTCTCATTTCCTAATCTAATTCCCTACTATGACTATTCATCTATGGAAATGTGTGCTGATTTTTATCAATATAATGTACAATAAGTAATACTGTTACCGAAAAGATTACTTACTTTGAAATTTCTTCCATGTTGATATATTTACCAACACCTTCTCTGAAGACTTTAAGATTCCCACCTGCTGATTTTTTCTTCAGCTCTTTAGCTGCGGCTTCTGCCTTTCTGGCTTCTTCTTCTCTCTCAGCAATCAGCTGAAATAACAAAAACATTCTCAATGTTTTAAACCAATTTTGAGTTTAGGATAAATATTACACATTCAGTGTGCAAAGTTCGGTATGACCAAATTCGTCCCAGCAGATAGAAACTGAGAAGCTGAATCAATTTCTAGGTCAAGGCTAGTCATAGAATACAATTCTCCTCTTCTTCGGTGTTGACCAACGCCTGGGTTTATACCAAACCTATATTGACAAGCTCTAACAGTTGTTGCTGAATATTTAAAAGGGGCGATCAGTTTGGGCACCTCATAAGAGATATAAAAGGCAGGCTTCTCCAATAGGATCATACCTAGTACAGTACTGTGATGCTCACACCAACCTACAGAGTGAGGACAATTTTACTTAAAGGATAAACTCTGACGAGGCACACCCTTTCTAGCACTTGTGTATCATAGTCTCTGCTTCTCTCCTATCTTTCAGAGAGAGAAAAAATAAGGATGAGTCCATAATGATGTTACAAACTTTCAGAGCTGATACAGAAGGGTAAATGTATCCGTTTTTAAATATATCAGTTTGAGGTAAGGGACTCTGGTCTGGAAACAACTGAGTTGAAAGTTGTTTTGATACCTCTAACAGCTGACCTCTTCTGCTGCAAGCTCTTTGCTTTCTGTATTTTTGCAGGAGGTAGTATGAACCAAAACAAGAAAAAATTGTCTATTGAACATGGGCTCTAAAATGCATACCTTAAAAGCTATGAACACTACTTCAGTAGAAGAGATGCATTTCACAGTTGCAAAGATTCATAGCTCTTAAGGGATGCAATTTAGAGCCCATGTTACTGGAATTTTTTTCCCCTTGTTTTAGTCCATACTACCTTCTCCCAAAATATGGAGAGCAAAGAGCTTCCAGTAGAAGAGATTGTAACATTATGTGATTGCCTTATCATTTTAAATCATTCACTAATCGAGCAGTCGCTCGGCAACAGCTACAGCTAGCAAATAATGTTGCGAGAATGTAAAAGGTGAACGACCTGTGACGTAACTTGTTTATTGTCGAAGCGCCGTCAGAGATGCAATGAGTTATTGACTTTGAAAACCGTGGCGCGAAAAAAGGACAGAAGAAGAACACTTTTACACATTTTTTTTTTTTTGAGGTACGAGATATTCTCGATGAACAGTTACTCATTCTTCTCTTGTCTCCTGTAACTTGTGTCGGACGCGCATGTCTTGCCGCCGTATTATTATTGTTAAAAATAATATTGTTCTAATGTAAAGTAAATGTGTAATACTAAAAGTGCCTAGCAGTAGATTTATTGTGCGACGTGTATGTGAAAACGTCAAAGGAATTGTTTTCATTACGAGAAGTGCCAGTCAAAACGGCATCCATGTTAAACCCTTCATTGCAGTGTAAGTTCGTCTATTAATTGCCATAAATTCAGAGTTAAATGGAACTGGTGTATGGACTATTCATTTACTATAGAATCTTCATGAAATTATTTAATTTTCTATCTGTTTCTGCCAAATAGAGAGTTCACAGTCACGAATTCTTTCGTCGAGTTCGGACGGAAGTTGCATGCGGCGAAATATTTTCTCCGCGCCATATTCTACTGGTAAATGCATGATAAACTACGGTCCCTTAGGAAATTCATGTTGAGCTATCCAAAATAATTATATTTTGAATAGGCATTTACTCTCCTCTGCAATGCAACTTCCGACTGATCAGACGATCCAACAAGAAACAGCCGCACACGGTCGGCGTTCGCAAATATGTTTCCACCGCTGATTATAGCTATATGTTACAGCGCAAAAGTAACATATTGTTATAATTAGCGACTACGAACGGGGACATTTATAACTGTATGTTTATGTATACACATCATGTAAACATATCGTTATAAGATTCACTGTCAGAGGTGTTGTTGTTGTTGTGGTCTTCAGTCCTGAGACTGGTTTGATGTAGCTCTCCATGCTACTCTATCCTGTGCAAGTTTCTTCATCTCGCAGTACGTACTGCAGCCTACATCCTTCTGAATCTGCTTAGTGTATTCATCTCTTGGTCTCCCTCTACGATTTTTACCCTCCACTCTGCCCTCCAATACTAAATTGGTGATCCCTTGATGCCTCAGAACATGTCCTACCAACCGATCCCTTCTTCTAGTCAAGTTGTGCCACAAACTCCTCTTCTCCCCAATTCTATTCAGTACCTCCTCATTAGTTATGTGATCTATCAATCTAATCTTCAGCATTCTTCTGTAGCACCACATTTCGAAAGCTTCTATTCTCTTCTTGTCCAAACTACTTATCGCCCATGTTTCACTTCCGTACATATACATACAAATACTTTCAGAAACGACTTCCCGATACTTTTTTTTTGGGGTGGGGTTTAAGGGCGCTCAACTGCTGAGGTCATTAGCGCCCAGTCACTGTTGTTAGAGCACATGGAATCTAGTAAAACTCAAGGGCATTGGGGGGAACACCAGAAGGACCTGACAAGGATGCAGATAAAATAAGTAAAAAAGGTTAGATGTCTTTGGACAAGCCAGTTAAAGTTATAAAACGCAGAATACGAGCAGCTGCTCGAGCGTCATCAGCTAAAACATCTGGTAAAGTAGATGGCAGGGACAGGACAACACGAAATTGACTAAAACGGGGACACGACAATAAAACATGGCGCACTGTTAATGCCTGACCACAAGGGCACTGCGGGGCTGGGTCAGCGGAGAGCAGGTAGCGGTGGCTAAACCGGCAATGCCCAATCTGCAACCTGGTCAGAAGGACCTCCTCTCGCCGAGATGGTCGGGAGGAGGTTGTCCAAGCAGTTGGGAGCGGTTTTACTGCCCGGAGCTTGTTTCCTTGGAGGGATGACCAAGCATCCCACCACAACGACACAAGCCTCTTACATACATCCCCACGAACGTCAGATGACGGGACACAATGGGAGGCTGGCTGAGGCAGGAGGACTGCAGCCTTGGCTGCAGCATCCGCAGCCTCATTCCCAGGCACTCCTACATGTCCGGGAACCCACAGAAAGCTGACAGAACCACCATTATCAGCGAAAGAATGGAGGGACTGCTGTATCCGTTGAATCAAGGGATGGACCGGATAGGGAGCTCCAAGGCTCTGAAAAGCACTGAGTGAGTCAGAGCAAAGGACATACGATGAATGGCGGTGGCGGCGGGCATACTGAACGGCCTGATGGAGAGCAAAAAGCTCGGCCGTAAAGCTCGAACATTGGTCGAGGAGCCGGTATTTAAAGGTGGCGGCCCCGACGACAAAGGCACTGCCGACACCATCGTCAGTTTTGGAGCCATCGGTGTAAATAAAGGTGTGACCAGCAAGTCGAGCACGAAGTTCGACAAACCGTGAGCAATACACTGCAGCCGGAGTACCCTCCTTCGGGAGTGAGCTGAGGTCGAGATAAATATGAACCGGAGCCTGGAGCCAAGGTGGTGTCGGGCTCTCACCCTCTCTGAAGGTGGTAGGGAGGGCAAAACCCAATTGCCGAAGCAGGCGACGGAAGCGGACTCCGGGAGGCAGCAGGGCAGACACATACAACCCGTACTGACGATCGAGAGAATCGGCGAAGAAGGACTGGTAAGAGGGGTGGTCGGGCATAGACAACAGCCGGCAGGCATACCGACACAGCAGTACGTCGCGCCGGTAGGTCAATGGTAATTCGGCAGCTTCAGCATAAAGACTCTCCACAGGACTAGTGTAGAAGGCTCCGATCGCAAGACGTATCCCCCGATGGTGGATGGAGTTGAGCCGGCGTAAGAGGGATGGCCGAGCGGACGAGTAGACGAAGCTATTCCTGATACTTAAATCTATACTTGATGTTAATAAATTTCTCTTCTTCAGAAACACTTTCTTTGCCATTGCCAGTCTACATTTTATATCCTCTCTACTTCGACCATCATCAGTTATTTTGCTCCCCAAATAGCAAAACTCCTTTACTACTTTAAGTGTCTCATTTTCTAATCTAATTCCCTCAGCATCACCCGAGTTAACTCGACTACATTCCATTATCCTCGTTTTGCTTTTGTTGATGTTCATCTTATATCGTCCTTTCATGACACTGTCCACTCCGTTCAACTGCTCTTCCAAGTCCTTTGCTGTCTCTGACAGAATTACAATGTCATCGGCGAACCTTAAAGTTTTTATTTCTTCTCCATGGATTTTAATACCTACTCCGAATTCTTCTTTTGTTTCTTTTACTGCTTGCTCAATATACAGATTGAACAAAATCCGGGAGAGGCTACAACCCTGTCTCACTCCCTTCCCAACCACTGTTTCCCTTTCATGTCCCTCGACTCTTATAACTGCCATCTGGTTTCTGTACAAATTGTAAATAGCCTTTCACTCCCTGTATTTTACACCTGCCATCTTCAGAATTTGAAAGAGAGTATTCCAGTCAACATTGTCAAAGCTTTCTCTAAGCCTACGAATGCTAGAAATGTAGGTTTGCCTTTTCTTAATCTAGCTTCTAAAATAAGTCGTAGGGTCAGTATTGCCTCACATGTTCCCGTATTTCTACGGAATCCAAACTGATCTTCCCCGAGGTCGGCTACTACCAGTTTTTCCATTCGTCTGTAAAAAATTCGCGTTAGTATTTTGCAGCCGTGACTTATTAAACTGATAGTGCGGTAATTTTCACATCTGTCAACGCCTGCTTTCTTTGGGATTGGAATTATTATATTCTTCTTGAAGTCTGAGAGTATTTCGGCTGTCTCATACATTTTGCTCACCAGATGGTAGAGTTTTGTCAGGACTGGCTCTCCTAAGGCTGTCAGTAGTTCAAATGGAATGTTATCTACTCCCGGGGCCTTCTTTCAACTTAGGTCTTTCAGTGCTCTATCAAACTCTTCACGCAGTATGATATCTCCAATT
This sequence comes from Schistocerca americana, assembly GCF_021461395.2. Classification (NCBI taxonomy): domain Eukaryota; kingdom Metazoa; phylum Arthropoda; class Insecta; order Orthoptera; family Acrididae; genus Schistocerca; species Schistocerca americana. The sequence goes on from NC_060119.1 coordinate 853,709,029, forward strand.
TCATCTTCATCTACATCCTCTTCCATTTCTATAACATTGCCCTCAAGTACATCGTCCTTGTATAGACCCTCTATATACTCCTTCCACCTTTCTGCTTTCCCTTCTTTGCTTAGAACTGGGTTTCCATTTGAGCTCTTGATATTCATACAAGTGGTTCTCTTTTCTCCAAAGGTCTCTTTAATTTTCCTGTAGGCAGTATCTATCTTACCCCTCGTGAGATAAGCCTCTACATCTTTACATTTGTCCTCTAGCTATGCCTGCTTAGCCATTTTGCACTTCCTGTCGGTCTCATTTTTGAGACGTTTGTATTCCTTTTTGCCTGCTTCATTTACTGTATTTTTATATTTTCTCCTTTCGTCAATTAAATGCAATATTTCTTCTGTCACCCACGGATTTATACTAGCCCTCGTCTTTTTACCTACTTGATCCTCTGCTGCCTTCACTACTTCATCCCTCAAAGCTACCCATTCTTCTACTGTATTTCTTTCCCCCATTCTTGTTAATTGTTCCCTTATGCTCTCTCTGAAACTCTGTACAACCCCTGGTTCTTTCAGTTTATCCAGGTCCCATCTCCTTAAATTCCCACCATTTTGCAGTTTCTTCAGTTTTAATCTACAGTTCATAACCAATAGATTGTGGTCAGAGTCCACATCTGCCCCTGGAAATGTCTTACAATTTAAAACCTGGTTACTAAATCTCTGTCTTACCATTATATAATCTATCTGAAACCTGTCAGTATCTCCAGGCTTCTTCCATGTATACAACCTTCTTTTATGATTCTTGAACCAAGTGTTAGCTATGATTAAGTTGTGCTCTGTGCAAAATTCCACCAGGCGGCTTCCTCTTTCATTTCTGGTATCTGAATGGTATTCTGTTATAACTTTCAACCTGTTGTTTCTGGACCGTGTTCCATTACCTCATACTGGTATAATTACCCTTTTCCATCATCCCTGAAAGTTTGTAACCTCATAAATATATATTAGCATAAAATAGTTACTTCTTATGTTTCATATGTGAATGAGAAAGGAAATGGTTCTTTCCGTAACTTAAATCACAGTCTTTCCTTTGCATAGTGCCCAGTGTAGCTGTCATTTCCATTTGTGAAATACAGCAAAATATGATATTTTGTTAACAAGGGGTAAAAAGCCAGTCAGTATAACAGTGTTTCATTAACATTCCTGATGATTGCTTCTTTTGTGAACTTACATGAAACTTGCTATGTACTATGCAATAAAAAAAAAACATGAGATGAATTAGTTGATTACTTAATCAGGTCAAATTAGGGTTTACTGTCCTATTGATGATGAGGTCGTTAGAGACTGAGCACAAGCTTGGCTATTTCTTTTTATAAGAACCATGCTGTCCTTTCATAAGTAGTAGTTTTGGGAAACCATAAAAAACCCAAATTTAGATGGTCTTGCTGGATTTCAGCTCTTATCCTTCCAAACGCAAAGTCCAAGTTTTAACCACTGTACCATCTTACTCAATGACTCTGGAATAAACCATTCAAAACAGCAGAGGTTTTTTTATGTATTTCTAAAGTGTGTTACTGCTGTGTTGGGATCAATAGTTCTGCAGCATAACATATATTGTCTTGCCACACTCACCAAAAACAGTTTATTGGATGAGTCAGGGTATGTATTTTAGGAATAACTATGTGTGTCTGTGTGAGTCTAGAGTACAAGTTTTCAGCATTATTACAGAAAATGGGAAAGGTCAGTTTACTTACATATGACTGTGTTTGTAAGTGGGACATGGATTAGTTGTTGTAACTCCAGGAATGGTTGGTGTTGTCTCTCCTTCTGCTACAAAGCATGAGGCAGTGAACACCGTTGGGACGTCCCAAAACAAATTTTTGAGTCTGGACTTCCTATCAAGTGACAGGAGACATTCAAATACAGGGAAGAGGTTGTTCTCTTAGTTACATCCAATTAGAATTGGCAGTAGTAAGCAAATCTACTGCAGTGAGATTCTAAAGGATAAAAGAACAGTTCACAAATATCTTCATGGCAATGACCATGCACTTAGGCCCATGGCTTGTTACGCATGGTTTTTGTGAAGGTAGAATGTTGATATGCATTGGTGGTAAAGGTGAGGAAGGAAAAATATTTAGCTGAAAAATTCTGTGACATCACTAAGGATATGAGCAGACTTTGTAAGTTATGCTGCACTTCCCGAAGAGAATCAGCATGTTGTTGAAAATGATGTGGTCAACTTCAACTTGTGAATTACAACTCATACAAAATGTTACCCACCTCTCCTTTCCATCTCTCAAAACCAGTTAATCTAAATTTTTTGTGTGGGAAGTATTCCTCCAATACACCCTTTGGCCCAACAATCCCTCTGACATCAATCTCTACTAGTTCCCATTCTACAAGCAGCTCCATCCTTCTTCCCCTTCCCCTGCTGTCCCCTCACTCATCAATATTTTACTCCTCACTGCTTCATCCTGACGTTCTCATTCTGACTCCATTCATTATTCTAAAAGTCTATGAACCACTTCCACACAGTGTTTTCAGCTGTCATTCTCTCTTTACTCTATTCTGTATCCCCAACAGCTCTTACATCACTTTGTACAACACACTACTACATCGGCCTCCACCAGGCTGATCTTGCTAGTGCCATAATCCTTCTCACTGACATTGCCATCCCTCCTCCTCCATACCACTGTTACTCCCTTCCTTTTGAAGAGACCCTTGTTAATTTATACACTACAATGAGACACTGTATCTGTGTACCTGAGTGTTATGAATAAAAATGTGAGTTCCTAAGCTGAGTTATCATGTTCCAGTTACTTCTATATGCTAATGTACAAATCAGTGCCTACACAATACAGTCCTCATTTATTCCATTGTTTGCATTTTCAGTACAGTGTAAAAATAAAAGTATTCAACACAAAGGTTTATTAATATTATGAAGAGTATAGATTGTTATCCACAATAAGGATGACACACTGAGTTGCAGACAGGCACAACAAAAACACTGTTACATAGTCAGCTTTCAGCCAAGCCTTCTTAAGAAAGGAACACACAACACAACACAACACCACACACACACACACACACACACACACACACACACGACCACTATCTCTGACTTCTCCACCATGTAACAATCTTTTCTTCGTACCTGTCTGCAACTCAACGTGTCATCTTTATTATGATTAGAATCTATCCTCCTCATAATATTGTTGATATTCTATCCTGGACTTTCTTTTTTTTTGAATACAATGGTTTAACATCTTTGGTAAATCTAAATAAACACTTACAAACTAAGCAAGCTAAAGAAATACTGGTGAAACCAGAATACTATTACTTCTTTTACAGTAATATACCTGTTCGTCTGCTTCTTGGTAAGGGTCAACAAATACTTGTGCCTTTTCAATAATAATATCTTCAATTGGTCTGTCTTTGTTATCCGTTTCAATGCGTTCCATAGCAGTCAAAGTATCAAGTCCACCAACAACTCTTCCAAAGACACTATGCTTACCATCTAAGTGCCGGCAAGAACGGTATGTGATAAAACTGTAAAACAAAGCATACATGTAATAATTTTAATTTTTTAATAATGTAACAAAAATTTAATTTACACATGTTTCATAACTCTACTAAGTGATCCTTGTCACAAGTGATGCTAATCCTTCCTGTTTCACATTCTGTCATTTCAGTCCACTGTTAGTGCGGGGATTAATAGTTTTAATGGTTTACTGCAGATACTCTGTGTAAAACTTGTACTTACAACTGTGATCCATTTGTGTTTGGGCCTGAGTTTGCCATTGACAGTATTCCTCTACCAGTATGCTGGAGATTTGGTTTAAAATGATCTTCAAATGGCTTTCCCCAAATAGATTCACCACCTTGGCCAGTTGCTGTTGGGTCACCTCCTTGTATCTAAAAAGAACATGATCATAAATACAACTGTGACATGTACAGTTCCTCAATCCCTTAATTGAAATATTTATCACATACTGAAACAACAACAGAAAGAAAAGAAAAAAACTCTTAACAAGTGGCTTTTCTTAAAGTTTAGGTTCCAAATGGACTTTATAATGTGTGAAAACCTTTGGGCTAGAAAGATGTGTAGGGACAAAAAATGTCACTAGGAAACGCATTCTGAGGGGAGGAGAGACACAAACATATGCCAAAGTGTGTGCAACTAAGTTTCAAGTTAAATATTCAGCAGCAAAGGGGTTGTAGTAGCTGCTCCAACTTTAACTGTGACTTCTGTGTACTGAACCTGACAAAACACATCCAGCAACATGTCTGTGTGATTGGATAGTGAGAGGTATTGAGGAAAAACGAAAACAGATTTTTCAGTGTATGACTGATAGAATATCACAAACATTGTTTTAGAAGCAACCATAATGTATCAGGACATGACATATTAACTTGACTTAATAAAACATTGCAAAGTGCAGCCTTTTTGGGTAAATTCAAGAGGCTTGTTAATGTGTTTCTGTAACTTTGCTCAGTTGTCCATTTTATACAATCACTGTATTATTTAATCATAAGGGGAGTATTACAGTGGTTATCATGAACATGAATATTTGAAAATGGTTTGGAGCTCTTACTGAGCAAATAAAGTAGTTAGAATAAGTAATATTGGAAAATACTAATGAGTTACAAGAATACATCTATGAATTATGAGAACAAAAAGTAAAATTGGGAAAGGTAATGATGGAACTAAAGACTGATTGAGCACATTTTTCAGTGTGTTGCAAATTAACATACAAAATTACTTAAGACCAAATGCAAAATTCTAACTGAGAAGTACGGCAAGAAAGAAATGAAATAATATAAAATTACATAGTGTTTTCTCATCCACAAAACAAGTGGGTCTATCACACCATGAGGTTTAAGTTACTTGCCCTTCCTTTTTAACACTTCCAGCCTATTGCTCTCTCCTTTCTGAGGAACGAACTACTAGTTCCAAAAACTTCTATAGTGTCAAGTACTTCTCTCTTCTATTGGCACCACTAAATATTTCACTTTCTGAAACTCAGCAATGGCCAGCAATTATGTCTCGTATGTTTATAATTTTTAATTATTAGAAGGGTTTGAAAATGCTAGTATCAGTTAATGATTAAATGAAAGAATAGTGGCAAATATACAAGGGACATTTTTCTCAATTAGAAAATCAATGGGACACAGCCAGTTCCATTTGCTATACTGCAACTTGGCACATGAGGAGAGAAAGGTGTCTCACTTTGAAAAAGTGGAGTTATGTGAATTGTACCAGTGTGACAGCCCTTCAATTAAAACAGATACTATTCTTTTTGAGACACATCAGATGGACATATGGTTAACAGTGAATAACGTGATGGAAAAGATTCTGATTATAGTCTATCATTCTGCTTTCCTCAATCTCCGCCAGCCCCTGTCTCACTCACACCAACCTCCACCCCTGTCCCTGTGACCCCCACTTATGTCATTTTACACTCACACCAACCTCCACAAAGTCTCTCTTTCCTCTGTTATGTCATTCCCTCCAAGCCCACTCCTCCACATCAATGCGCACCTCATGCAACTCCCCCTCCTTGCGCCAGCCTGAGATCACTGGTGCCATGCTCCTGTTCTGTGTGCATGTGGGTTGTGGCAACAATGTACGTTATGTGATCAAAAGTACCCGGACACCTGGGTTAAAATGACTTGTTAGTTCATGGTGCTCTCCATCAGTAATGCTGGAATTCAAGTGGTCTTGGTCCACCCTTAGCCTTGATGACAGCTTCCACACTCGCAGGCATATGTTCAATCAGGTGCTGGAAGATTTCTTGGGGATAGGTAGCTCATTCTTCACAGAGTGCTGCACTGACGAGAGGTATTGATGTCAGTAGGTGAAGTGTGGCACGAAGTCGGCATTCCAAAACGTCCCAAAGGTGTTTTATAGAATTCAGGTCAGGACTGTGCAGGCCAGTCCATTACAGGGATGTTACTGTCGTGTAACCATTCCACCACAGGCCGTGCATATGAACAGGTGTTCAATCGTGTTGAAAGATGCAATCGCCATCTCTGAATTGCTCTTGAACAGTTGGTCTTTAAAACATCAATGTAGGTCTGTACTGTGATAGTGCCACACAAAACAAGGGGTGGAAACCCCCTCCACGAAAAACATGACCACACCATAACACCACCACCATAGTTGGCACAACACATGCTGGCAGATGACATTCACTAGGCATTCGGCATATCCACACTCTGCCATCGGATCGCCACATAGTACACTGTGATTCGTCACCCCACACAACGTTTTTCCACTGTTCAGTCGTCCAATGTTTACGCTCCTTACACCAAGCGAGGTGTCATTTGGCATTTACCAGCGTAATGCATGGCTTATGAGGAGCCGCTCTCGGCCATGAAATCAAAGTTTCCTCACTTCCCACATAACTGTCACATTTCCACTTTACTGTCACATCAGAAGCAGTGGACCTAGGGATTTTTAGGAATGTGGAAATCTTGCATACAGATGTATGACACAAGTGACACACAATCACCTGACCACGTTTGAAGTCCGTGAGTTCCGCGGAGTGCCCCATTCTGCTCTCTCATACTCCCAAATGACTACTGAGGTCGCTGGTATGGAGTACCTGGCAGTAGGTGGCAGCACAATGCACCTAATGTGATAATGTGAAAAACATATGTTTTTGGGGGTGTCTGGGTACTTTAGATCACATAGTGTATCTAACAATGAAATTAAATGTCCAAGTAGCTTTGGACAGAAAGATTAGGGTTGTAGGTCCTGTTAATGATGACATTACAAATGGAGCACAAGCTCAAAATGAATAAGAATGCGGAATTCAATTTTTTTTTTAAAGTAACCATCTCAACATTTGTCTTATGAGATTGATGAAAACCACACACAATCTATATTTAGTTAGCTGGATGGAGTTTGAATCCTGCCATATGAGAGTTAAGTGCCAATGGCACTGGAGCGTCTCTCTTAGAGTGGAGGGGGGAAGAAAAGCACATCCAGGATGGAAGACTAAAAGCATCTTAAGCGATGGCAATGGTATTGTAATGCTTCTGTTTGTAAATTTTGGTTTTACAAACAACAGGTGTTTATGTAGTTAGTGAGTTTGATAAACAGTGCAACAGAAGACTAGAAAACTGCGTATCAGTGTGACATGCTGAACCTCAACTAGGCACTACAGAGCAAATGTATTGGTGGATTTAGACATGGCATCAATTTTATGTTGAAGATGAGTAGACTTATCAAATTTTTGATGAGTCAATCGGACAGAACACGTAGGGCATATGGAAACCACTTTGAAGAAAGAAATGGCTTCAAAAGAAATATCATCAGGCTGGCCTCAAGTTTAATGAGAAGATGAATAATCTGCTGACTATCTTGCACAACTAAATTTCATTCAGTCAGAGAAAATCCATGACAGCTAAAGTGGGCCTGATGCAGCTGCTTTGTGTGTCCGACATGACTAAATAATGTAATATTGTGTATGTTTCCATGGCAACACCTCAATGTTGCACAATTCTAGGCAACTACGAGGGTAATCCCAAAAGTAAGATCGCTTATTTTTTTATAAGTACATAGACCTGTTTATTTCTACAATGGTTAACGTCAGTTTAGAGCTTGAACACTTAGCTATTTTTCGACATAATCACCATTTCTGTCGATGCATTTTTGTAGACGCTGTGGCAGTTTTTGTATGCCCATGTCATACCAGCTCGCCGCCGTGCTGTTCAGTAAGTTATGAACCTCTTCTTTCACCTCCTCGTCGGAGGTGAAGTGCTCGGACCACAATTAATGCCAATGGTACTGAGAGACTCTGAAAAAACTCAAAACGGGCAATTCAGAACCGAAGAAGAGGAATGTTCAGCAAGGGGGTACACATTCTCCATGACAACGCTCGCCCACACATCGCTCGGCATACTGTTGCTCTCCTGCAACAGTTTCAGTGGAACATAATCACCCAACCACCCTATAGTCCTGACTTGGCGCCCAGTGACTATCACCTGTTCCCTAGGTTAAAAGAACATTTGGCCAGAACGCGATTCAGCATGATGGTGAGCTGGTATGACATGGGCATACCATGGGCATACAAAAACTGCCACAGTGTCTACAAAAATGCATCAATTATGTCGAAAAATAGCTAAATGTTCAAGCTGTAAACTGATGTAAACCATTGTAGAAATAAAGAGGTCTATGTACTTAAAAAATAGAAGACCTTACTTTTGGGATTACCCTCGTATGTTTCCAGCTAGTGTTGCGACAGAATTTTGCAATTCACAGTTCAAAGCTGGCAACAGTGATACTGCCTGTAAGGGATCTTCTCTCACTGAACTGAATATATGTATGGTACTACGCAGTAATTTACCCAGCATGGATTTTTAGAGGAACCTACAGTGTAACATGGACTCTGAAACGTTGCACAACTTAGCATATGTTACATATACAAATAATTGCCAGGGGTGAGAGAAGTGACAAATCCCAAAGAAATCTAAGGACCAACTGAGGAATGAATCCTGAGCATTTGAACTTGTAGTCTGACATTTACCAATTAGCCACTGAAGCATTATTTACAACCATAGTATCATGCAATAAGATTTGAGGCAACTGACGAAAAAAGTATGTAAAAGTATTTGTTTGCTTTTTCAACAATCTTTCTCAACAACAAAGGTTTTACTGAACACAAATTAAGTACAAAAATAGCACACAGAAAATAACAGATCATGATTGTTCTTGAGCTTAACAGAAACAAAAAAACTTCTAAAGGCTGATATGTCTTAGTAATGAAAGTACTCTAAGAGATTTACAGAATAACTCAAACATCGGTGCCGGAGAAAACTGTAGCTCGGTCAGGCTAGGGAGCACTCTTTAATACGAACCACATGCCACACACATGCTGCTGATGCACTCACGTCAGGCACAAGATGTGGCTGAACGGAGAACAAAGATGGAACCACATTAGGAAAACAGCCATGTTCATGCGCAAGACAAAAGTCGACAACTGGGAATAACAGGTTACAAACCCATGTCTGGGACGTAGTCAGTTATCACAAGATTGTAATAAGTAAGTCCATTGGAGAGGACATAGTACATATCATTGAGCTGAGACACAAGAGGCAAAGACAGTCCATGATACTCCTTAAGCCTGCCTTTGTTGTTTATCTATGTGACATGACACCAGGATATGTATCACTCCATGCGATGCCTAGAGACCAAGCAGGGCATATGCGTAATTATATCAATGGAATGACTGATACGACTGGCAGGATGACTGGAGTTTTAGCCCTTGTAATTGCCATCATCAGCCACATCATCGGCTACACTTGTTGCAAATATAGTCACTTCTGTGCTGACTATTACTAGAGGTCATTTGAACTGATATTGCTCAATATTTGGTACATAGGACATCTGCAACTGAAAGGCATGATAATTTGGAGAGATCTGCTTCATTTGAATTAATTATTTATTCAAACCATGGCTGGTTTTAGGATTTTAAAATACCATCTCCAGGTGTATGAAATTATTGTATTTGGTAACACACAAAATGCGCTCAGGCCAGTCAGTGTAAGAGATCCAATCACTGTACGTTGGCATAAAACGTCCGCCACCGAGCAGCCGCGTGGTAAGGACACCAGCCACTACTCATATGATAGATAGCCCTTCTTGCACCTCAGATAGGTGACCTTTTACGTGTTCCTTTATCTGATTTGTTCCTTCTGTATTCAACTCACTTGATGCAGTAGCCATAGCTGGAAAAGCTGCTAGATCATTCTATCCTATGACCGAGAATCAAAACACAAATTTTTTCGAAAATGCGCTGATTTTATCACTTGATGACATCACTGATTCACACCGTGTCTGTGTATTTGAATTCAAAGCATTCAGTGTGTTGAAAATATTGGGAGAGGTACACCAGCTCACCACACCAAACAGGATTATTATGACATTCACAATAATCAAACTTATTGTTGTCAGATTCAAAAAATTCAAGTAATTAGTCTTTGCTCTAGAATTATGGTAAGTATTTTTCCTTTGGAAAGCCAACGGACCTTGCTGTGGAATAACACCACTTTATGATCTGCACCCATTTCTTTGCACAGTTTCTCAAATACTCATGATTTTACAGGATTAGTTTCTACATAGTTGAGCACTGAGAGATAGATAGATAGATAGAGAGAGAGAGAGAGAGAGAGAGAGAGAGAGAGAGAGAGAGAAAACAACTAACAACAGCATTTGAATGACATTAACTGAAAAATTTGCGTCCACAGTTCTCATCGTCAAAGCCTCTCTATGTAAAAAGCAATGAGTAGTTACTGCTGATTGGTTTTTATTCCACAGAAAAGTTAGAAACCTTTTTATATTTCCTGTTGTGGTAGCAGCACCATCAGTACATACAGCAATGCCATTTGTCTGTTATCTTGAAATAAACACTAAACTGCAGCAAATCAACTTTAGTGGTGACTGTTTTCAGTTCTTGACAAGACAGGTATTGCTCAATAATTTCTGATTCTAAATCTCACAGATGATAACTGAGCTTTCCCAGAAATACCGGTGCTTTCATCTAACTGGAGAGCAAATTGCGTGTTTGTTAAGATTTTTATAATGTTACTTTGAAAATAAAGCGACAGGGCCATGATGTGCTGATGATTAACTGTATCATAAGATGGAGGTAGTTTTGAAATCTGATCAACTGCCCCCCCCCCACCCCCCTCCCCCCCCAAAAAAACATAGCAACACCAATTTATTTACACTCATTCTCAGAAAGAAACAGAACACATCAAACAATTACGGGTAGGATGTTCATATTCGCAGGACATGCACATTAGTATGATCTGCAGAAATGATTAGCATTTGAACCATGTCGGCCCGTGGGTTCAAGGTCAACACTGACATTGCAGTGCAACACCACCTACCAGTAAAACACACCTGCAGCTCTCGTTGTTACTATAAACCAAATTGAGCAGACATGCAGGATGCCTTGCAGATGTATGTGTGAAACATACCATCAAATCAGTGTTTCAAGATGGCGCATTATTGGCGTGAGACAGTGCGATGCATCCATCCGAGAAATAGCTGCTTGTGTAGGACAAAGTGTTTCATCAGTGCAAAGGGTGTGTGTAGAATAGTTCATGGAAGGCTGTAGAACAAGACGAGATGGGCCATGTCGAAACACACAAACCATCCCCGAAAAGTTCGACACCTTATCCAAATGGCATTCCAGGACAGATGCGCGTCCTCCTCAGCTCTGGCACAACAGTGTAACATATTGTACACTACCAGAGATGACAGTCGGTCACCATTTATTACGGCATGGGTTACGTGCACGTTTTCCACTTTTCCACCTACTTCTGATGAATGTGCAGGAACATGCTAGATGGCAAGGGTGTGTGGAACGACATCACTGGTGACAGGAATGGGATCAGATAGTGTTTTTGGATGAATCCATGTTCTGTTTGTTTGAAAATGATGGCCGCATTTTGGTTAGTTTGCTGCAGACAGAGAGAGCGGCATCATAGTGACTGTCTTCACACAAGACATACAGCACTAACTCAGGCCTTATGGTGTGGCGTGCTATTGGGTGCAACCACAAATCACAATTGGTTCCTGTCCAGGGATTGTGGCCAGTGTGATCTACATGAATGACATCCTGCAGCCCATAGCCATACTCTTTTTGCACAACACCCCAGATGCCACTTTTTAGCAAGACAATGCACAACCACATGTTGCTGCATGAGTACTTGCCTTCTTGATGTCACAGGATGTCAGTTTTTTGCCCTGGTCTGCCAGATCACCGGGCTTGTCACCAACTGAAAATATGTAGGGTATGATCAAATGACAAGTGCAATGCTGTGACCCAACGCCAATCAACACAGATGAACTTTACAACCAGGTGAATGCAGCATGGATGGGCATAGCAAAGGACACCATTCATGCCTTCTACACATCAATACCATCAAGCATGGAACATGTTATCAGGGCCAATGGCAGACCCTCTGTCTACTAGGCAACAGGACACACAGAACCGAGGTGACTCAAATGCTAATCATTTCTGAAGAACATATTAATGTACATGTCCTTTGAATATGAATGTCCTACCTCTAGTTGTTCAAGGTGTTCTGTTTTTTTTCTGAACATGTGTGCACATGCTAGTAAAATAACCTCTTCACTGATGTTATGGGTTTTCTGTTTGTTAGCGATCATTTCAGAAATGTTATCACAATAATGGAAATTTCTGAATGGAACAATATGTAAAATAAGGTAAAGGCAACCCCACTCACCTACTTAGGTCCACATATGGAGCACAGTAAAACGTAACAGAAAACAGCAGTTTTCTGTCATGTTTTACTGTGCCCCATGCACTGCTCCACTACAGGTGACTGGTTGCCTTTCCCTTATTTTACATATTTCAGAAATTTCGAATTATACCAGAAAGGCTTTATCTGAGAGCTTTATTCATTTTTCCATCATGACAGGAGATACGTGGATGGAAGTACACATATGTTGAAAATACTCTTGTGGTTTTTGAGAGATGCTGTGATGGTTTCATTCCAAATGCCTTTCCACTTTGTTATGTAACTTGGGCCCATTAGACAAGATTTTGCCGCACACCAAACATTTCAGTACAGGCCTGCCCTCCTCATCTGTCCACGTAAATCTGAAATTTATATATTCTCCTTTATAGTGGCTCTTATGTTGAACCTAGCTTGATCCTTGTTTTACATTTTTCTCATTAGTAGACAACAACGATGGCACAATTTTTGTTTTCTTTTGAATATTAGTATATTCATCTCCATTATCCTCAGATGTAGAAGAGCTGTTGACCTCTAAGACTTACTTTTCCCTTATTACAGATCTGCCCACAATAAAAGAGTGCACTAGCTACTAGCAAATATCCAAAAACTACTGAAACTAGTATAAAGTTGTACTGAGCACTGAAACGGATGACACATGATGACTAATTACCAAAAAATAAAATGACTGGCAGTTAATGTCAGCCCTCTTATATACACAGCGAACTGAAAGAGGAATAATCCAGAATTTACAGAAATCCATTTTGAGAAGCACTGACATTTTACTGACACAGCTGACAATGCTCACAATTAGTCAAAGATAACAGGAGCCGCAGCAGCAAAGGATCAAATGACTTTTTTGGAAAAGACTTGGAATAAGGGAGTGTTCATTTTACGGTTGAATGCATAAAATATGTAATTATTATGATATGATACATGTTCAAATGCATATAATCACATATAATAATGGACGATTTCTTGCAGACTGGGCTACTCCAAGAAACAATTTGTTAATAATTTTTTTATGATTTGGATATTTTATCTATGGAGGATTAAAAGACTTTAAAAATCTCAGGACGCACCTGCTATGTATTCGCGATACACCAATGTGTCACGACACGGTGATTGAAAAATGTTGTCTTAAGCATTGAAGGTAACCTGGAGGAAACAGGGGTCTGTGTAGGTTTTACAGTGCCATGACCAACCTTGGGTTAACATAGTTTTCAGTCATGTAAACAAAGAGCTGAGTAGACTGCTTTCGACTAAAAGTCTGATACATGTGCTGTGTCCATTGCTGCAATTGTAAGATGTGGATACAAAAATCACTGAATGCACCTGAATAGGATGAACACCGCGTAACCACAGAGATGGAGAAGTTAAATATCAGGGATTATAGACACTAGCATCATTTCCACTTACAGTTAACATGAAGAATGGAGTTGCAATGTATGGATAAGTTGGACAAAAGTCAAAAATATTGAAACAAACAGTTTTTATGTCGATCAGAACCTAGAAGCATGTGGTTGTGAGATGTTACTGCAAAATATTTCTTTGGTAATTGTAACAGCTGGATGGTTGGTTTGGGGGTATAAATGGACCAAACTATGGGGTCATCAGTCCCTTGATCGTAATAGTCTACAGATCTCCTCTAGGAGACTTTTAGCTATTTATAAGAAATCTAGATGCATTATTCAGCTACCTGTCAGACAAGAAGAAATAGTTAATAGTTTGTCGAGATTGCAATGCAGACTTCCTAAAAGATATGGCGAGGAAAAATAAACAAATAATTATTTGGGTCTTTCAATCTAATTTCAGTAGTCAACTGTTCCACTTGTATACAGCAAGACAGTAAGACACTGACTGCTAACATTTTTATATACAGTTCTCAGGCTGAAACAAATAATGTGTACGTAATTGTTCATGAACTGAATATGATGCACAATTAATGAAGAACAACAATATAGCATCTTAGAGCCCTGAGTCAGGTTCATACAAAGCAGCGAGGATTATTAATGAGAACTGGATCCAATGTTTTAAGAGTGAGCTAAAACAGGTGGTATGGGATATGTATAGAAGGAGATGCTAATGTGAACTTCAGTTTATTCCATGAAAAATTTGTGTCATACTTGAGAGTTACTTTTCTAAAAAGTTATCCAGAAATTCCTTAAAAACAAACAAACAAACAAGTAAGCCATGGATAACTAAGGGTACTAAAATCTCGCATATGAGGAAGACAGAAATTTATATAAAGGTGGCATTACTTGTATACTACAAAAAATACTGTAAGATTTTAAGGAAAGTCATTAGAATGTCAAGAAGTAAGTATGTCTTGACAGAAATTAATCCTTTGAATGCTGTAGATGAGTTAACTCGTCATGCTCCACTGCTCCCTGCTGAGGGCATGGTTAAATGCAGCCCCTCGGTTTTCCTCGAGCACTATTGATGTGTTTATGTGTCCTGTTCTGTACACCCTCTCACAGCTGCAGATGCGTTACTTGCATATCTTGGCAAATAAAAAAGTTTTGAATATATCTTACAACTTATATACCTCTTTGCATGCTATGCAAAAAGCATCATTTCGGTATCTTGAAACATTTATGAAATATGACGATGGTTACGACCACATAATTCCTGATGCACAGAGATGGAAATGGGTGCATTGCATGTGACCGTCCATCGGATATAAAAACCAGTAACTCAGGAACGAAATGATGTATCATTCTGCTCTCAATTTTATATAAAATTTTGATATCTTATCTACATTTTGCACACAGCAATGTATGAGCTAAAATCAATAATAAATAACGTTTATGTAATGCATTTTTACCTATGCAAACTCTTTAAAATTTTGTGCAATGGCTTTACTTAATTTGACACAGCACATTAACTATAACAAATTTCAAAAAGAAATTCAGTCTTTTATTGAGCGAAGATATCGGGCTGTGATATGTACAAAAATCAAATTTTTTTGCTGAATAGTTTTCTCAAAATTGGATCATAAGTAGCTCACAGCAGCTGGAATGCCATCTCTCAGCACAGGTAGAAGCATTAGGTAAGCAGTATAGCAACAACAAAGTCGCTCTCAGCACGGAATGTAGAGAGCACATCTGTAGCAGTCAAAAGGTTAATAATCCATATAATAAATCTATATGGGACATTGTCAAACACGAGGCAGGACAACTAGTCCACGTACAAGACACCATAACAAACTAAGTGACAATGGTGTGACTGATAAATCAGAAGCTGAATAGATGTGAGGGAGTTGGAAAATAAATTTCCCCTGTCGATTGTGGTCAGAATTGTGTGTGAAAGGAAAAAAAAAGAGAATGAGACATTTAAGATAAGACATATCTTTATTTTTCTACATAATTTCCAAGTACACTGAGAAATTTGTCATACTGCTTTATAAGCTTCAAAAAGCCTTCCAGGAAAAAATCAGGGTGTTGCATACGGAAGAAGTACTGAATGGCTTGTTTGACATCAGCATTGCTGCCAAAGCACCTTCCACCGAGAGTCTTCTTCAAAGCAGGAAACAGATGGAAGTCACTTGGTGCGAGATACGGACTGTAAGGCAGGTGGTGTAGACATTCCAAACCAAGAGTTGCAATATGGTTTTGCGTTGCCGTCACCGTGTGTGGTCTCGCACTGTCATCCAACAGCAGAACGCCAGATCTGAGAAGGCCAGGCCACTTTTTCTGAATCATCTCTTTCAATTTTGATAGAGTGGCACAGTACCGCGCAGCATTGATGGTTGCATCCTCCAGAAAGTCCAGCAGCAAAACTCCTGTGGCGTCCCAGAAAACAGTGAGTAGCACTTTACCTGCAGACGGAGTGCTCTTGATCTTCTATCGGACAGGTGGTGATGGATGTTTCCACTCCATGGATGCGGCCTTCGATTCGGGCCTGTAATAGTGGACCCACATTTCATCCCCTGTCACAATCCAAAACAGGTCATTGCCAGATTCATGGTAATGCACGAGCTGTTCCAGGCTGAACGCCATGCGTTGTTCCATGTGTGTCGGGGTCAGTTGGCAGGCCACCCATTGTGCTGACACCTTCCTATATTAAAGAATGTCATGGATAATCCTGTGAGCTCACTAATGGCCGATTCCAAGTTCTGCTGCTACTCCATCGATGGTGATACGCTGGTTCGCTTTAATCATGTCATCCAACTTCCTGACATTTGCATCTGTAGTGGCTGTGCGCGTCCGTCCAGGTCTCTTTATGTCCTGCACTTGCTGACGTCCGTCACTGAATTGCTGGCACCGTCTCCGCACCATTTGCCCCCTCAAGATCACACCTGACCCATACACCTCAACAAGGCGGTTATGAATTTCTGTGGCTGATACTTCACGTGCCCATTCATAGCAGATAACAGCTCTCACTTCCGCTTTTGACCATGACTCCAAAACGCACCTTTTCTCCATAGCTCCGGGAAAAGACTGAATGGCTGGCCTGCGCTTTGCACAGGCACTGCGACAGCACCATCTGCTTGATCGCGATCGACCTCTACCCAATGCTGTATCGGTGTCTTGCATGTGCACGTTCACCTGCCGTGTCGTCTTTCGCCCATATCACACAACTCTACACACAGTCGACAGGGGAAACTTATTTTCCAACTCCCCCTCGTAGCAGCAAACTGAGATTAAATGGTTCAGTTGAAGAATCAAGTGAATATATTAAAAATTTCTTTCCACAATTAGCACCAAGGTTCTTCACCAAAATTAATAGAATTATAAAGAATTATAAAAATTCTAAAAAACCAATTATGATATAATGTTGATGGAATTTCAAACAGAATTCTGAAAAGTTGTTCGAACTTAATAAGTAACGTTCTTAGTGATATGTGTAATGCATCACTGACATGGGGTACTTTTACAGACAGATTAAAATATACAATTGTTAACTATCTCCATAAGAATGGTGACAAATAAGAACTTAAATAATTATTGTCCAGTTGCCTTATTGACATCTTTTTCCAAAATGTTTGAAAAAGTAGTATACGCAAGAACAGTCTCACATTTAAGTAGAACTACAGAAATGACTGTATATATACCTCCGTGCAAGCCCCAATGTCAATTATCTTAAGCTCATGGCTGTTATGCCAAATGTACACTGGTTTCATTCTGCAATCAGCTTTAAATGCCAGTTCCCTAATTTTCTCAACAGAATTCCCCAAAGAGACTGTCACCTTCCCTCCAGGGATTCCCATTTGAGTTCCTGAAGTATCTCCACAATACTTGCATGTTGACTGAGCCTAACAGCAACACATCTAGCACCATGTCTCTGAATTGCTATGATGTCTTCCTTTAACACAACCTAGTCGGGATCCAAACAGTCGAGCAATAATCAAAAATGGGTCACAATGGTGTTCTATATGTGGTCTCCTTTGCACATTAATCACACTTCCCGAAGACTCTCTCAATAAATCCAAGCCAACAAATCACATTTCCCATTACAATCCTTACACGCTCATTTCATTTCCTAACTTTACATTATTTTGCAGTGTTACACTTAGATACTTAACTGACCTGACTGTGTTAAGTAGCACAATACCAATGCTGTATCCGAACATTATGGGACTGTTTTTCCTACTCATCTGCATTAACTTAATATTTTCCTACATTTAGAGCTGACTACCGTTCAACACACCAACTAGAAATTTTGTCTAAGTCATCTTGTATCTTTCTGCAGCTACTGAACAATGACAGCTTCCCATATACCACAGAATCACGAACAAACAGCCGCATAGTGCAGCTCATACTGCCCATAGTTCATTTACGTATATAGAGAACACAGCACTCCTATCAGATTTCCCTGGAGCACTCCCGATGATACCCTTGTCTCTGATGAACACTTGCCATCTAAGACAATGTACTAGGTGCAGGAAGTGACATTTGCAAATGGCAGGAGACCAGGTGGGGTGACGCAAAATCACAGGAGATTAGTGACAAATATAAACTTATTTATAATTGCAGCCCAAACACAGTTAACGAAGCTTAGATCATTGTTAGCACAAGATTTTGTAACTCTGTTGCTATCCTCTCATGTTGTGCTCGGCAAAAAGGCTGCACAGAGGACAAAATGTGACTTCAGTATGACGCTCGATGAAAGGATTTTGAAAGTGCCATCTGATGATATTCTTATTGTCTCTGGTGATCTTGGTGGTCATGTTGGTTCAAACAGGGATGGATATCAATGCCATAGTAAAAATGGTGCTGGTCACATGAATGAAGATGAGGAAAGAATACTGAAATGACGCACGATCTGCTATCACAAATGCCTACTTCAAGAAGTAAATGTCCCAGCTTTACTTACTACAGTGATAACAAAATGAAACCAAATAGCTTCCGTTCCTGAACAGTGATGTGGATGCAAAAATCATTCCAAGTGACACATTTGCTACAGAACAGTGCTCAGTAGTTGTCCAAATGCACATCCAACTTCCAACTCATCCTGTTTCTGCAGGAGTACATGAGGGACCTGCTCTCTCACCTCTCCTCTTCACCATAGGCATGCCTACAGTCACAAGAGATCTACAGAAAACTACATCCACCTTGCACATTACTGTATGCTGATGATGTGCTATTGGGCTCTAAGGATAAGACTGATCTGTAGTGTCAAGCCCAAGGTTGGGACAACCACCTCGCTGAAGTAGGCCTGAGACTTAACATAAAGAAAATGCAGTATTTCACCACAGATATAAATAACACAGATTGACCTTCCAACAACAAGGGCTTTTGACTGCATAGGCTCAACAATTTCTGCTGCTGGAAATCTCTGTGTACGAACACAGCAGAGTGTGATTCAAATGACATTCTATGACTGGTGTACTCTGTGACTGGAAGGTTCCAGAAAGGCTCGAGTTGAAAGTATTCTGATCTGTAATATGTTAAGTTTCGCTGTATGGTGCAGATTGCTGGCCTTCAACAAAAGAAGCAGAACAATGTCTTGCCGTCACAGAAAAAGATTCTCATGTAGACACTGGGATTAACACTGCTTGATCATGTCACAAATGAGGAAGTTCATAAGTTATATGGGATAACACCAATAGTAGACAAGATGAGAGATGATGGTTCACGCATGTTCTTAGAACAGATGCAATAACAGTGGCAAAGACTGGAGTTAGTTTGAGAGTAAATGGTAAATGGCCAGTAGGATGACTTAGGCAGCAATTGCTTGACATGCTGCACCAAGATCACAAGCTGTATCCTGATCAGGTACAAGATAAGATAAAAAGGTGACAGAGAGCCAATGCAGCAGACCTCACCTGTATATGGGACAAAAACTAAGGATGAATAAGATGGAGGAGGAGGAGGAGGAGGAGGAGTAGAAGAAGAAGAAGAAGAAGAAGAAGAAGAAGAATGGTGAACTACTTGGTAACAGTACAGAAACTAGATTCTTAGGCTTACGGTTACAAAGCAATTTAAAACGGAATTGTGTGTGTGTGTGTGTGTGTGTGTGTGTGTGTGTGTTTGAGGTTTACGGGCGCTAAACAGCGGGGTCATCAGCGCCCAAACGCATAAAAACAGGAACACATGCAGTGAAGGGACTAAGACGAACAGCGAACAAGGGGAACAGCTAAAAGACACAGACCTGATGCAGTGCCAAATCCTCACATACAGAGGCAAAGCAAGAGGAGAAGGAGTGCACTAAAAAAGGAAAGGAAACACAAGGAAGGGAGGACAGAAACCGAAGGGAAACAAGGAGGTATTCGTGACTGGCGGACCTCTTACCTAAAATCTGGGTGAGCCAGTCATCCAGCAGCACATTAAAACCCTCTCCCTAAAATCCGTGGCAACAAATTGGACAGGACACAAAATCGTAAAACCTTAACCACAGACGTTGCGTCGTCTTGCAAAATAGAGGGCAAATCCGGTGGCAAAGAAACCACCGCCCTCTGGTCAGAGAATAAAAGACAGTCAAGTAAAATGTGGCGGACAGTAATCTGGACGCCACAAGCACTGCAGATTGGGGGATCCTCCTGCCGGAGTAAAAAACCATGTGTGAAGGGACTGTGCCCGATGCGGAGGCAAGTGAGGAGAACCTCATCCCGCCTGCATGACTGGTATGACTGGTAGGACGTACGCCATGGCCGCGTGGTGGCCTTGACCAGACGCAGCTTATTTTCACCGACTGCCAGCCACTCCTCTTCCCACTGACGCATAACGCGAAAACATAGGAGGGAGGTAACAGCATGGAGGGGGACGGCACAGTCAACAACGTGAGGGAGGGAACATGCATCTTTGGCAGCCACATCCGCCAGTTCGTTTCCCCTAATGCCCACGTGCCCCGGCACCCAGCAGAAGGAAACCTCCTTCCCCTGCCGCTGCAGGTAGAGTAGGGCATCATGGATGTTCTGGACGACCGTATCCGCCGGGTACAAGTGTTGCATGGTCTGAAGGGCACTCAGGGAGTCAGAACAGATGAGGAACTTACGACTGGGAACACATCTCATCTGCTCCAATGCCCGCAAGATCGCAAACAATTCGGCATCAAAGATGGTAAACGCCGCAGGAATCCGTAACTTGACGAGTCGATCAGGGAAAACAACAGCACAACCAACAGAGTCCCCCTGTTTAGAGCCATCCGTAAATACTGGTACATGGTCGGGATGCTGGTTTAAAATACACTCCTGGAAATTGAAATAAGAACACCGTGAATTCATTGTCCCAGGAAGGGGAAACTTTATTGACACATTCCTGGGGTCAGATACATCACATGATCACACTGACAGAACCACAGGCACATAGACACAGGCAACAGAGCATGCACAATGTCGGCACTAGTACAGTGTATATCCACCTTTCGCAGCAATGCAGGCTGCTATTCTCCCATGGAGACGATCGTAGAGATGCTGGATGTAGTCCTGTGGAACGGCTTGCCATGCCATTTCCACCTGGCGCCTCAGTTGGACCAGTGTTCGTGCTGGACGTGCAGACCGCGTGAGACGACGCTTCATCCAGTCCCAAACATGCTCAATGGGGGACAGATCCGGAGATCTTGCTGGCCAGGGTAGTTGACTTACACCTTCTAGAGCACGTTGGGTGGCACGGGATACATGCAGACGTGCATTGTCCTGTTGGAACAGCAAGTTCCCTTGCCGGTCTAGGAATGGTAGAACGATGGGTTTGATGACGGTTTGGATGTACCGTGCACTATTCAGTGTCCCCTCGACGATCACCAGTGGTGTACGGCCAGTGTAGGAGATCGCTCCCCACACCATGATGCCGGGTGTTGGCCCTGTGTGCCTCGGTCGTATGCAGTCCTGATTGTGGCGCTCACCTGCACGGCGCCAAACACGCATACGACCATCATTGGCACCAAGGCAGAAGCGACTCTCATCGCTGAAGACGACACGTCTCCATTCGTCCCTCCATTCACGCCTGTCGCGACACCACTGGAGGCGGGCTGCACGATGTTGGGGCGTGAGCGGAAGACGGCCTAACGGTGTGCGGGACCGTAGCCCAGCTTCATGGAGACGGTTGCGAATGGTCCTCGCCGATACCCCAGGAGCAACAGTGTCCCTAATTTGCTGGGAAGTGGCGGTGCGGTCCCCTACGGCACTGCGTAGGATCCTACGGTCTTCGAGTGCATCCGTGCGTCGCTGCGGTCCGGTCCCAGGTCGACGGGCACGTGCACCTTCCGCCGACCACTGGCGACAACATCGATGTACTGTGGAGACCTCACGCCCCACGTGTTGAGCAATTCGGCGGTACGTCCACCCGGCCTCCCGCATGCCCACTATACGCCCTCGCTCAAAGTCCGTCAACTGCACATACGGTTCACGTCCACGCTGTCGCGGCATGCTACCAGTGTTAAAGACTGCGATGGAGCTCCGTATGCCACGGCAAACTGGCTGATACTGACGGCGGCGGTGCACAAATGCTGCGCAGCTAGCGCCATTCGACGGCCAACACCGCGGTTCCTGGTGTGTCCGCTGTGCCGTGTGTGTGATCATTGCTTGTACAGCCCTCTCGCAGTGTCAGGAGCAAGTATGGTGGGTCTGACGCACCGGTGTCAATGTGTTCTTTTTTCCATTTCCAGGAGTGTATCATAAAATAAGGAGGTAAAAACAAACGCAGGAGTGCAGCTCCTCCAGTACTCCGACAAGTCTAAAAGGACGCTGGGCCTCTGGAGCAACCAGGGAGGCAGGCGAGTAAAACCTTGTCGTTGGGGGGCCACACGCTCCACACTAAGGGACTCAAGCAGATGCTTGGCACGAATCCCGAATGGTCTCGTTGCCCTGGGACGACTGGAAAAGAGACGTCCCATAGGCGGTCGGGCAACGGTAGGGTACGCAGGGGAGGTAGGACAGGCAAGGAATTGACACACCCGTCGCACCATGAGGAGTTTCCGCTGGATGGCGAGCGGCGGTTCCCCTGCCTCAGCACACAGGCTGGAGATGGGACTGGTACGGAAGGCACCAGTGGCCAGCCTGATACCCTCATGGTGTACTGTGTCAAGTATCTTCAGATACGAAGGCCTTGCTGACCCATACACGGTGCAACCATAGCCAAGACACGTTTGGACGAAAGCCCTATAAAACTGCAGCAGACGCGCCCGATCTGCTCCCCAGGACCGATGGCTCAGACACTTCAAAATATTCAGTGCCTTCAGGGCCCGCACCTTGAGGTCTTTAAGGTGAGGCAACCACGACAGTTTGGAATCAAAAGTGAGGCCCAGGAACCGCATAGTGTCGCTAAAATGAAGAATGGTGTCCCTCAGACGCAATTCAGGGGACGTAAAAAGACGTCGAGAATGATTAAAATGAACACACACACATTTGTCTGCAGAAAAGGTAAAACCCGTCTTCGCAGTCCATGCCTCTAATCGCTGTATCGTAAGCTGCAACTGCCGACTAGCAGTGACAAGACTGGAGGAAGAACAGAAAACAGCAAAATCGTCCACAAACAAGGAGCATTGGGCAGGACTCCGGATAGTGGACGTGATACTGTTAATGGCGACGGCAAAGAGGGTGACACTTAAAACGCTTCCCTGAGGAACACCATTCTCCTGCACATACAAATCAGATAGCACATTACCAACCCTATATCGAAAGAGGCGGTGGGAAAGAAAGGACCGAATGAAGATGGGGAGACGGCCACGAAAGCCCCACTCATGGAGTTGATTGAGGATATGGCGGCGCCAAGTAGTGTCATACGCCTTATGAATGTCAGAGAATACACCTAGACAATGCTGGTTACGCAGGAAGGCCTGTTGGATGGCCGCCTCAAGCAGGGTCAAGTTGTCTATAGTTGAACGACATCTCCGAAAGCCACACTGAGAAGGGCTAAGGAGCTGCCTGGTCTCGAGCAGCCAAACCAGGTGACGGTTGACCATGCGTTCCAACGTCTTCCCGACACAGCTCGTCAAAGCAATACTCCAATAACTACTGGAACGCATCCGGTCCTTCCCCGGTTTGAGGAGGGGAATCAAAATCACCTCCCGCCACGAGTCAGGGTACGTGCCGGATAACCATATCATATTAAAACAATTCAGGAGAACTTCCTTGGCAGGCAGTAACAAGTGCTGCAGCATGCTGTACCGGATTTGATCATGACCAGGCGCAGTATCATGAGCCACAGACAGCGCCGAATCCAGTTCCCACATTGTGAAGGGGCAGTTGTAGGGCTCAGAATTTGGAGACTGGAAGTCCAAGTGAGCCCTCTCGATACCAGTGCGGTAGCGGCAGAAATCTGGATCACAGTTAATAGTGGCGGTACATGCCGCAAAATGCATGGCCAGTGTCTGGGCAATGTCTCTCAGTGCCGTGAGAAGACTTCCCTGATGCAACAATGCCGTGACAGGTAATTGGCTGCATTTCCCGGAAATCCTCCTGATGGCTTCCCATACTTTCGTAGAATGAGTGGAGCGGGAGATGGAGTTCAAGAACGAATGCCATGACCGTCGTTTGCTCTCTTTAATCACGCACCGCACTTTGGCCCTTGCCACCCGAAAGGCCGCAAGATTGTCAGCTGAGGGACTGCACTTGAAGTGGCGCAGAGCTACACGGCGGGCTTGGATAGCTGAGCGGCACTCAGTGGTCCACCAAGGGACAGGACGCCTCTTGGGATGACCGGATGACCGTGGGATTGACAAATCAGCAGCATGGGAGATCACGGCTGTAACATGGTCTACCCATTCGTGGACACTGGCACGGTGTTCCAAAACAGCCAGTTGGCTGAAAAGTGTCCAGTCAGCTCGGCAGAGGTGCCACCAGGGCGACACTGGTAATGCCATAGCCTCATCCAGGAGGCGAATCCAAAGAGGGAAGTGGTCACTAGAATGGAGGTCAGCAGCAACCTCCCACAAAGCAGAATCCGCGAGTGCTGGAGAGCAAAAGGAAAGGCCAATAGCTGATGACGACCCAGAAGCAGTACAGAAATGAGTGGGAGCACCAGAGTTGAGGATGCACAGTTCTTCAGACATCATGAGGCTTTCCAGAATGCGACCCCTGGAGCAAGTAGTCGAAGAGCCCCATAAGACATTATGAGAATTGAAGTCCCCCAGAAGAAGAAATGAGCGGGGGAGTTGGCTAACAAGGTCTGCGAGAGCCTCAGAGTCTATCGCATCCTGAGGTGATAAGTAAAGTGAACAGACTGTGAGCCTCCGACCCACAAGAAGGTCAACTGCAACTGCTTGCAAGTCTGTAACGAGAGGGAGCTCAGATGAGGGGTGCATGTCACGGACAAAAACCGCAACACCACCCTTTGCCCTTTCCCCCGTCAGATCATCTTTCCGATAGACGGTATAGCCCCGTAAAGAAGGAGCATCAGTGGCCCGAAAATGTGTCTCTTGGAGACATAAGCACAAAGGGCACTCTCGTACAAGGAGCTGTAATTCGGCCACATATGTCCTGAACCCATTCAGGTTCCACTGTAATATGGGAGCCAGTGATCAGGGGGGCTGAACTCTCACCCTGCCTCTGTGCTTTGGAGGAGAGCCCGTACTGGCCGGAGATTTATTCCTGGGGCGAGAAGATCGCCCCCGGTCGACGTCAATGTCCATCAGCTCCGATGACGACCCATGGGAGACGTCAGACAGTACGATGGCCTCGTCATAGGACCGACCCTGACTAGTCTCCGCAGGTGGCAAAACCTTCAGCTTCGGCGTCTTTGTCTTGGGGGGCTTAGAATGCAGAGCCTTGTCAACAGGTGGAGCATTACTCGCCTGGGCAGAAGGCCCCATATGGGGAGAGGGATGAAGTACCCCAATGTCAGCAACCAAAGCCTTGTCCGACGTTGCGGGGAGAGCCGCAGGTTGCAAAACAACCGCAGCAGCACAAGTGCACTGGCAAACACAGGTATTAGTGCTAACACTAGCAACCTCCGTTTGCGTAGCAACAGTGGCCATTTGTACTGGTTTTTTCAGAGCGGAAGCGAAAGATGTAGTAAACACAGGAGGTTGCATGGCCTTAAAGAGCTTCTTGGCCTCACCATAGGGGATGCGCTTAGATGTTTTAATCTCCTGTATCTTCCGTTCGTCGAGATAGATGGGGCAGACCCGGCTCCAGACAGGGTGATTCCCAGAGCAATTCACGCACTTCACAGGCGATGAACAATCAGCTCCTTCATGGGCAGGCTGACCACATTTACCACAAGTGGCTATCCCATTGCACCCCAACGTAGTACGCCCAAAGCGTTAACATTTAAGGCAGCGCATTGGGTTGGGGAAATATGGCCTTACTGGCAAACGTAAGAACCCCGCTTTAACATGCTCTGGGAGTCGTGGGCAACTGAACGTGAGAATAAACGAGTCTGATTTGACTAGGTCCCCATCGACTCGTTTCATAATATGCTGCACGTCAACAATACCTTCATCAGCCCATTCAGATTTTTGCTCGTCTATGGGGATATCCACCAAGTCCCTACATGTCACAACACCCTTACTGTAATTCAGAGTGGAGTGGAGCGGAGCTCGGTCTCGATAGCGTACTCACCGAGACAGGTTGCTTTCCGTAGAGAAGCGACCTGACGGGAACTAGATGTCTCAACTAACAGTGTCCCATTGCGCAGTCGCTTCACAGATTTAAGTGTTCCTGCAATTCCCTCAAGACCCTTGTGGATGTAAAAGGGAGAAACCCTCTCAAAGCTACCCTCCTTCCATTTAATAATCAAAAACACATTCTGATTATCAACATGTGCTCTGTTACGACAGTCTGACAAATCTCGATCAACACTAGGTGCTGGAGGACTCGCAGCACGAAGTCGCTTCTTCGATGGGGTGTGTTTTCCTACCAGTGGCCCACCCAAGCCACTGGTAGGGGGAAATGTAGAGGTCGAAGGGTCCATTGCGGTCCCACGAGCAGTTAGGGAACTAAAGGTCCGCTCAGACAGAGCCCCGCGTGCCTGAGTAAGCCTTATACAACTGGGGTGCGGCAGGTGCCCCAGAGGTTGCCCGCTTGCGACTGTTCCACCTCAACAGCCATGCATCTCATAGGTGCGGAGCACACCGGAAGATTGAGGGGTTTTTATAGAGGTCGGCCTTCCTCGCAATCCAGGCGGTCAAGCCAAGATTACCATTCCCCGCAGCACACAACATTCCACCGCCGCGCTATACGGTGGTCGCTGAAGCATGTCCGGGGGTTACGGTGACAGGAGACTGGCGGCGCCGACCAGTCCCCAGCTCAGGACCCCGGGGTCGCCAAGCCCGTACTCAGCAAATGAATGCTGAGCCCCTGGGGGCTTAAAACGGAATTAGCACATAAAATATTTGAATGCAAAATTAAGCAAAAGCTGCCACCTATACATCACAATTAAATTCTGTTGTAAGAAAACAGTAAAATGTACTTATTCTGTCTACTTTCACCATCATCTTCAATATGTTGTTGTATAACTGAAATATGGCAGTTGAGTTGCACTGTTGGCTCAGTGTACTTGTGAAAGTGTGTGTGTGTGTGTGTGTGTGTGTGTGTGTGTGTGTGTGTGTGTATTCTTTCCATTATTTAGGACTTTCACATCTGTTTGTCAACCACTGGAAATTGAACATGTTCCAAAAGCTTCAGATCCAATGTACGTATCTTACATTAGCCTCACCTGGATTACCACTATTATTCAAAATATTAATTTTCTGATATACAATTCAACTAACTACCACATCATCAACAAATATTAAAGAAATGGAACATTTAAAATTCTTAGAACATAAAACTTGAGGAAATGTTTTGCAAAGGGATAGTATAGATTTATAGAAGTAACGGAGTGACATTTTAACGATTAAAAGCGTCATCTAAGCAACACATCATATCCCTGTGCACATTGTACAAATGCCTGGTTAGTAGACAAAGTGCCAATTACATAAAGCAGATTACAATAAAAAATGAATTTGGATCACAGTGAACTTGAATCAATAATGTAACAAAGTTCAAATTGACAAGAAGTAAATAATAAAGAAATCTCCATACACACAAAAAATTGTAAGTAAATAAAGTGAGTATGCACTCCCATACTGCTGATTTGTTTGATATGTAAGGTAAATTAATAAAATTATCGGCATTGCAAGTAATGAGTGCTCCATACAAATTTTTGGAGATGTTTCATAATCAATGTGAAAAGGTTTAGAAGCATTTCACAGACACTTAATGGGAGCATATGAAAGCAAAATTTGAACTTCTTCAGTAAACAGTAAGCATGTTGAGTTCAACAGTAACCAATAATGATTGGGAATCTCTTACAAAAATGCTCTCTATGACCAAAAAGTAGTAACTGTATATTTTTATTAAATTCTACACATGGCAGTGTTCACAGGAGGATAAGAATATAGCTACTGAACACCCACACTGCATGTGTGACAGCTGTGTCTGTGTTCAACCAACATAGTAGGTACTGTAAGTCTATCAGCAATGAAATCTGTAACAATAAGCAGAAAATGCAGATGTATACCTCTGCCTCCATCATCATCAATGGTTTCTTTAGGATTGAATAACAACAGTTCTAAAATACGTGAACTGTTGAAACTTTAGTCCACACACATAGTTACCTAAATCCATTGCCAACAAATTGCAATAAGTACGTTGAATCATGCTCAGCAAACAGCTAAAAACATATCACAATCACATAGTTTGCAACAGTATGTGTACGAGGTCAAATCAGCCACACCACCTGATGTCTGGACAGAATCTATCAATTTCTGAACAATGTATTTTCTACGGTATTGGCTGTCCAGATAATTATGAGAACATAAATGTTTTAAAACAGTACCACCTGAATATTCCAAATGCTGTTTCCCTACCATTCTGGGCCATGACGGTGAGCAGCATTCTGTGTGCGAGAGCCTTAATGGCCCAGAATGGTAGGGAAACAGCATTTGGAATATTCAGGTGGTACTGTTTTAAAACATTTATGTTCTCATAATTATCTGGACAGCCAATACCGTAGAAAATACATTGTTCAGAAATTGATAGATTATATAGTTTCTATTTATTGATTTTACAGATACTATATGCTAATTTAAAACCTTGTTCATGCAATCTAAGTTTAGTACTGCACAACATAGCAAATTCATGGGCTGGGATTATTTTCTGAATTAAATTCAAAATTAACTTCTAGTCAGTGAAGTTTCTACAAATAGCCCTTGGTATTCTAAAATGATATCCTTGCATATTTTTTCCCCACACTGTTGCCATCAATATAAACTTGTTCATAAGGAACTACAACACTGACTAAGTAAATGTATTAAAGAAAATGAGTGTCTTACCCTGCAGCACAGGTTTTCAGTTTGTTTCCAGGTTATGTGATACTTTGACAAAATAGGTCAGAATTAAATACGAGATTAAATATATGCTGTATGAGATTAAAATTTCTTCTGTGGACTCAAGAATATACAGTTGTGTAGTGACATTTTCTATTACCACGGACATCTGACTTCCTTCTTTATGGCCTGAACTTTTTCTTTTTTGACTTTGACATTTCGAAATTTTTCTGTGGTATCCTAGTTGTTAGGAAATAAGTTTAGTCAGTGGCAGATTTAAAAATTTTATGCCCCTAGGCACACCATTGCCCCCCTTAAGGTGCCGCCCCTAGGCCCATGCCTAGTGGGTCTATATGTAAATCCACCACTGGGTTTAGTATAAAGAAAAACCAGACCGAATAATATTATGCAAATTTTATTAATTTTTTTCAAAAAAACTGTACAGACAGTAACAAACATTACTTCATAAAAAGTGATACTCATAGAAATCGTTTTTTCTTTCACTGACACACAAAAATACTCTACAATGAGAACATTCAGAAGGAGGCCTGATTCTACATTATGAACAGCACAGTTTTCACAACTACCACGACTTGCAACAAAATTTGGCCAATGAGCTCTGAGATTTTGGGTTCGAATTTCATTTGAAGGTGAGAAACCTTTCTTTCTTCTTTCCATATAGCGGAGATGCTGAGTTGCAGATAGGCACAACAAAAAGATTTTCACACTTAAAGCTTCCAGCCAATGGCCTTTGTCAACAAGACACACACATACGCACGCAAGTGTGCGTGCGAGTATGCGTGCATGCACACCCATGAAAGCACGCGCGCACGCACACACGCAAACGTGCGCGCACACACACACACACACACACACACACACACACACACACACACACACACACAACACACACAAATGCAAAAGCAACTCACACACATGACTGCAGTTCCAGGCAACTGAAACCACACTGCAAGCAGCAGCACCAGTGCAGTGGCAACTGGGTGTGGGGAAGGAGGAGGCTGGGACAGGGAGGGAGAGGGACAGTATGGTGGCGATGGCGGACAGTGAAGTGGTGGAGGTTGGGCGGCAGGCAGGGGAGACGTGGGGAGAGGGAGAGGGAAGTAGCGGAAAAGGAGAGAAATGGTTCATACCCCTGTAATAGACCTAGATGCAAGACCTGTCCCACACATCCTCCCACCACCACCTACCTACTCCAGTCCGGTCACTAGCATCATATATCCCATCAAAGGCAGGGCTATCTGTGAACCAGTCATGTGGTCTACTAGCTAAGCTGCAACCACTGTGCTGCATTCTATAGGCGTGACAACCAACAAGCTGTCTGTCTGCATGAATGGCCACCGACAAACTGTGGCCAAGAAACAAGTGGATAACCTTGTTGCTGAACACGCTGCCAAAAATGATATCCTTCATTTCAATGACTGCTTCACAGCCTGTGCCATATGGATCCTTCCCACCAACACCAGCTTTTCTGAATGGCACAGGTGGGAATTTTCCCTGCAATACATCCTATGTTCCTGTGACCCTCCTGGCCTCAACCTTCCTTAGTCGCTGCCCTCACCCATCTAGCCCCTTCCCTGCTCCCATTCCAGCAACCAGTCTTTTTTTTTAATTTCTCTCTATTTCTCTCCTTTTCCACTACTCCCCCCCCCCCCCCCTCCTCCCCACCTCTCCCCTGCCCGCCACCCAGCCTGCAGCATTTCCACTGTCCACCATCCCCACCGTACTATCCCTCCGCCTCCCCACTCCAGCCTCCTCCTTTCCTCCCAGCCAGTCGCCACTCTCATCATGCACTGGTGCCACTGCTCACAGTGTGGTTTCAGTTGCTTGAGACTGCAGTCTTGTGTGTGAGTTGCATTTGTATGTGTGTGTGTGTGTGTGTGTGTGTGTGTGTGTGTGTGTGTGTGTGTGTGTGTGTGTTGTTGACAAAGACCTTAATGGCCGAAAGCTTTAAGTGTGAAAATCTTTTTGTTTTGCCTATCTGTGACTCAGCATCTCCTCCATATGGTGAGTGGCAACTTTCCTTCTCATAATATTATTACATTCCATCCTGGATTTTCCATTATTTGATTTCTGCCTTCTTTTACGGAGTAAAGAGCTGGGAGACGTTTCTTGCTTTGGTCTTCCTCTTTTCTTCAAAACTGTTTTACATTTTGTCAGAAATCCCTGAGTTACCATACACCCGAATTGAAGGAAAGCTATTCGTCCATTGAAATCTGACTATATAATTTATGAATTCACAAGTGTTATATCGATGGCAGCAAAACACAGGTGGTGCCACCATTTTTTAGCTTTACGGTCTGTCATAAATGGATTGAAGCATATCTGCTTTATCAATTCCATCCATATGTGAATTATAATCTCTAACCATAACTGGGGCTGTCATATCAACTTTTGTACCATCTTTTTGTTTCCGTTTTATGTTGGCTGTTTCAGTTCCATGAAAATTAGGTAAAAAATATGCACTCTTATTGTATTTCCACCTGAAAAATGTAATTCCTTCTTCCGAAGTTTGAATCTCTAATTCACCTCTTAGCAGCTCTTGATAATTCTTTAGTTTTGGTAGGCAAAGTCTATTGGGATGCACTGTTCCACTTGCGTATACACCATGACCTTTTAGATATTCAAAAAGATCCAAAGAAGAGAAGTAGCTGTCCATCACAACTACATAATTATTGTAGTGAAGGCAGAATGTCTGTTTCTGCACCACATTTCCACCAAGTCCGAATTTTTCTTTGCTGCTATCAGATGTTTCACCCTGGTAGACATCAAATTCATAGATTTAACCTGACATATATGCATGACACCAAAACCTGTACCCACATTTCACTGACTGTATTGTTTTCAGGAAGATCGTCCTTTGAATTGAACAATACTCTCATTGATACTCTGAATCTGATATGGAAGCCGTAGTTTCCGAAAGTTTTTGTTCAACGCTGTAATTAGCAGATGTACTTTATACAGTTTGTCTGTGTTGTTCTTAGGTATAGAAAGGGGATAAGCACATAATGGTTGATGCCAACATGCAGATGGTATTTCTTTCCCCATACATCAGAAGACAGAGACATAGTAAAATTTTACTGAGTTCTCTGTCAGATGACATTAGAGAGAGTTTCTATAGTTTGTAGTTGTTTTCAGTTGTGTGTTACTTATCAATCGGGTGAATCACAGACTGAAGTTGTTTGTGTCTCTCTCTTGTCATTATTTGCGTGACAAGTGGAACATTCAGATCACTATCACAACACCAATAATGAAGTTTTTGTGGCAAATGATGATAACAGCAGAAGAATTAAAGACCAAGAAATCCGTAAAGCTCTTTTTCAGTTATAGGCTGAATCTGTTTCCCCTTTTGCACAATATATAGATTACTTTTAAAAATAATATTTTCAATCACTTTGCTTGACAAAACAGTCAAAAAGATATGTTGCAGAACCCTTTTGGGAAAAGTATTGCTCAATCACTCCCTTTTGGAGTATAAATTTTGGAAAATCTGTTACAAACTTTTGTCTCCTAAATTTGCGAGAAACTTTCAGATTGTGATTCACAATTTTGGCATTTCTTTCAGTTTCAGCAGAGGGAGAGTCTGTATTGTCTTTGTGACTAGCAGCTTGCTTTTTGCTATTTCCCTCTTGTTGTGCTTGTATATTGCTGCGTTCTTGTTCGCAGTGTCAGGTCATTTTCAAAATCACTACCGTCCTCAAAATGGGTTTATTCAGCTTCTCGAGAACACATGGAAATATTCTGTTGTTGACTGGTGGACAGTGTGGCAAGATTTTTTTTTTTTTTTGCACTTGTACGCTGCTGCGTTTGAATTTTTCTAAAACCTATTATTTATCAGAATCATGGCTTTCCTTATCAAGTGTACTGATGTCAGATGGAAAATCCTCCAGTAGTAATTCCAGTATCTCTTCATCTTTCAACTTTCTCCTCATAGCCTGTCATGCAAAAACACATATCTATAGGCTTGACAGGACTTACAAGTACCAAATTATCTTTACAAATTTATAATATATTCCGCTTCTAGTCAATTATTAGCATAAATCTACTTGCCGAATAACAGGGAAAAAAAATTATGAAGATTGGATTCTCACAGTAAATGCACGGAGCAAAAACTGAATGATCATCCTGCAACTGCATATAACCAAATACAGCGAGGACTGCGGGCGCTGAAATTCAAATTGCTTTGGTAGAACAGATAACACATCCATGAAAGAACTGTAATGCATTAACAATGTACCAAAGCAAGAATAAGGGGAGTGTTACATTTGTGTGCCAATTCAAATGACGAAGAATGTTTTACACTCATTTGTCTAAAATGGGACTTTGAAGTCCTGTCAGATCATAAACGATTAAATAGAAAAAAGATGTTTGCACATACCATGAAATTACGAATAGATCGATGAAACTTAGTGCCATCGTAATAACCACGGTTGGCCAGTTTCAGGAAGTTTTCACAGACTTTTGGCACCATATCACAATGAAGTTCCAAGTTCAATGGCCCCAGATTTGTTACTAATCGAACATAACCTTAAAAAAGAAATTTGTTCAGCTGAATTACATGCACAAGAAAAATTTCACAACCAGAAGTCTTACGCGCTGGTAAATCTTCCAGGTTGTATGGGCATGATCCATTGAATGAAAAAGTTGCATGGACCACAACCATACAAGATGAACAATTTACATTTAAATACAAACAATACTTAAATTTCAGTGAATCATACTTTATCATATTTGAAGACAAGAACTGAAGCAAATTACATCTATATGATCTAGAAATACATGAAGTTACTGAGCATTTGCTTAGTTCTTCTATTTAATTTTCCCTTATTCATTGGGGAACAGTTCTATTACACTTACCTTTCTTCTTAACACGCTCATAACGTACTACATCTTCATCAATAATAGCAGCTTCATGTACTGTTGTTGGGGCTATAGTAGTTGAAGTAAAGCCTGCAGCCACTGCACCAGTAGAGTAATGTGCCTATGAAAATATAACAAAATATAAGTGATATCAATATAATGGAAGGAAACATTCCACGTGGGAAAAATTATATATAAAAACAAAGATGAGGTGACTTACCGAACAAAAGCGCTGGCAGGTCGATAGACACACAAACAAACACAAACATACACACAAAATTCAAGCTTTCGCAACAAACTGTTGCCTCATCAGGAAAGAGGGAAGGAGAGGGGAAGACGAAAGGAAGTGGGTTTTAAGGGAGAGGGTAAGGAGTCATTCCAATCCCGGGAGCGGAAAGACTTACCTTAGGGGGAAAAAAGGACAGGTATACACTCGCACACACGCACATATCCATCCACACATACAGACACAAGCAGACATATTTAAAGACCAAATATGTCTGCTTGTGTCTGTATGTGTGGATGGATATGTGCGTGTGTGCGAGTGTATACCTGTCCTTTTTTCCCCCTAAGGTAAGTCTTTCCGCTCCCGGGATTGGAATGACTCCTTACCCTCTCCCTTAAAACCCACTTCCTTTCGTCTTCCCCTCTCCTTCCCTCTTTCCTGATGAGGCAACAGTTTGTTGCGAAAGCTTGAATTTTGTGTGTATGTTTGTGTTTGTTTGTGTGTCTATCGACCTGCCAGCGCTTTTGTTCGGTAAGTCACCTCATCTTTGTTTTTATATATAACAAAATATAAGCTTAGAAAATAACCTGTAACACAAAAAAACCACATACATTAAATCTGGTAGGTGAGTGATGTTGCTCTGGAATGTTATGATGAACTGTTTGAGTAATTTCTAATTTCTTCCAACACATTCTAAAAATGTAGGCCCATTGATATACAGAGTGAACGAGAACTCCACCGATAAACTTTCAGAGGTTGTTCAGGGATACCTTCTGAGTATTTCGGTATAATGGACCCATCTTCTCCAGGTGCTCATTGCAGAGTAATAATGTAATTATGGTTTATTTGGTTTGTTACCACAGTCATTCTTGTTTCTGTAAAAGTACCTTCACAACACTGATGAGGTACATGATATACAATAACCAAAACACACAAGACAAAAAATATGAGTAATGCAACAACAGTCAGAAGCAAAAGCACCATGTGTGATTGGGCATTGGTGCAGTAACAGCTCAATGTAGTGTCGTGCTGATCTTCCATTGCATTCTGTGAACCCATACACAAGGTATACATCAGCCAACTCTTCATCAGTAAACCTTCTATAGTACTGCTGTCTATCACTGTTAACATAGACTAGCACTGCCAGAAAACAAAACCCTAGACAAAACCGAGCAGTACTGAATGCAAACTTGAGGGCAACAAGTTGAAGAGAGCAATACTGTTGTCAACATCATGTAACACGGGCAAACGGAAACAAGATACACAGCACATATTGTCAAAATTTGCACTGCTGTGCACTATTTTCAGTGCAATACAGATAGAAAGCTAATTGGGGTAAGAAACTAAACAAAATGCAATAATTCCATAATGAGTTGACAGAGACTGTACGTCCTTTATACCAAAATACAACAGGCTCTGAAAGTTTTTTGGTGGAGTTCTGTTTGACCCTGTACAGCTATGAGTTATAGAAGTTTCACAAAATTTTTATCAAATTACTAAGTGGATAAATAGGTATCTTCAAGTGAAAAGAGACTTATCCAACATATCAGCCTTCAGTTTCTTGCAGAGGAAGATTCAGAGCCAGCAAGGCTTGCCTCAACAGCACACACATGTAGCAATTCACTAACATGATAGCATGTCTTGAGCATCATTTTTAGAAGTTTAAGAAATTTTACTTTCTATGAAGTACTGATTCAATATAAGTGAATATTTGCATCTCACAAGAAATGAGTTGATAGCATCTGAGATGTCATTTTCTTTGGTATTTATCAGTAAAAGCAGAAAACATGTGTCAACTTAGTTGCCAAAAAATACAATTGATTTATAATGATAAAAAATCAGGACAGAGTACGTGGAATGCAGGTAATCTAAGTCATCGTACATTTTTAAAAAATTGAATGACTCAGATTACCCAATTCAGATGTAAGCACACAATGAATGTTTTGGAATGAAGCATAGTCTCTAACTGGATTTTTAGCTTAAGCAAGGTACTTATTGACTTTGTTCAGATCAACTGTTGTGTTTTCAAAAATTATAAGTAGCACCAGCAATCTAACGTACCATTAAAGAGATTCAATATTATGAAATGGATAGTTGTTACTCACCATATAGCGGAGATGCTGAGCTGCAGGTAGGCATAACAGACAGACTGCCACACAATAAGCTTTTGGTCAGACTGTCTCTGGCAGCTTCAGCCAGACTACCAGAGATTGTGTGACAGTCTTTTTGTTGTGTCTATCTGCAACTCAGTATCTCCACTATATGGTGAGTAGTAACTATCCTTTTTGTAATATTGTTAAATTCCATCCTGGATTTTTTCATTTTTTGACTAAAGAGTTTCAGTAATGTACAAGTATTAGAAATGGTGGAAAAGGCTCTACTGTCATATTTGGCTTGGTATTCTGTGACTGTCACAGGAAAGTATAGCATTTTTACGCTATCTTTTTATTTTTTATTCTGGACGGAGATAGCAGTCATGTACAAGACGTGTTGCTTGTGTGAACATGTTGCGTTTTTAATTCTGAAGAAAGCTTTCACCAAATGCTACATGTATACAGTCTTTTCATTGTGCCTTTCTGCAACTCATGTGTTATCTTTAAGGTGAGTAGCAATCTATCCTTTTCATAATATTGTTGATATCCTAACCTGGACTTTGATCTTTAAATTAATTGTGTGGTTTTAAAAAATAACAACAAATCAATTTACTACTTTATATGGGTAAACCTTACAGCATAAGCAGTGGCAACTCTCCCAAGTTTTAGATGCATTAATCACAATCCTTCAATATGTGCAACCTTGGTCACACAAAACACATCTACATGGTAATCAGATTCTTTCCACACTCAGTGTAGCATGTCCTCCGTGATGGTCTGCAGTGCATGCTTTATCCAATCGCACACTTTCTCAAGGGGCACGGGCACTGGCAGAACATAAACTCAAACCCCCACAGAAAGAAATTGAAGGGTGTTAAATCTAGCAAACAGGGTGGCCACAGGAGAAGGCTGTTGCAGCACATCCAATCCAGCTTTGGTGAAGAACACGATTAAGAAGATCTTTTACATTCCTGTGAAATTGGGGCAGAGCACCGTCCACTTGCAAAATGTATCACCGTAAAGGGTGTTCTGCTGGGTTAACTATTAGGTTTCCAAAATGTCTTAAAATGAATTATTTGTCACCACTTGTTTGGAAAAAAAAGGGGCCATTGACTTTATCACATGCTACCGCACAGAAAATGTTCACTTGTGGAGAGTCATGCTGATGCTCTATCAGCATATGTGGTTTCTCACTTCCTAGATATGGACATTGTATGTGTTCACTTTGTCACTTACATGGAAGATAAGTCTTTCTACAAAACCAATATCCTCCATTTTTAACTGCAACTCTTCACAAAAGTCATGCCTTTCAACTTTGTCTGCCACTGTAATGGCCTGCACTAATCCCACTTTGTACAGTTTATAACATAGCCACTTACACAAAACCATAACATTTGGCATTTACAATTCCCTACTTGTTTTACCAAATGACCTGTGACGACTTAGATGAAATGCCTAGCACACTTTAACACCTACCTACGTTATTCTTGTGTATGTGTGTGTGTGGGGGGGGGGGGGCGGGGGGGGGGGGGGGGGGGGCTTTCCTAAACTGTGCACAAAACTCTTGCTGCACTATGAACGCAGACCTGGTCACTTCAAAATGGAGACAACCAAAAGTCTTTTCCTGTTGCAATGCCATCCTGGAAATAGACGCTACATCTTTGTAGTAAAGACAACATGCAAACAGTGGGTAGCACACCAAAAGCTTGGACAATTGCTGCTGTTTATGATGTAAGGTTTGCCTGTATAAAGTAATAAATCAATTTATTATTAATTTTTAAAACTGCACCATTCATTTTGAGAGAGAAAATCAGTACAGACATAGTGAAGGCTGCTACCTAAAATGTATTATTTCATGTTCAGAGAATAGCTGAAGAAAACACCATCTATCTACCAGCCCACTCAGTATATTTTTGGGAGTGGATGAACAACCACATCTAAGATCTTACGTAAGTCAGTAGCTGTTGTTCTATAATCCTCCCAGACTGGCACATGTGCCAGGCCTGTAAAGCCCTGGAAAAATGTACTGCACTGCTTTGTAATCAATCGTCACAAGACTAATAAATGAAAAGACAAATTTTGATTCCTACTGACGATTACAAATGTACCTACAAGTCTGTCACTTCCTCCTGTAATTTTACAGACAAGTCATGGCTTACTTGCAAAAACTGTCTCGCAACCTATAGAAGGGGTTTCAATAGTGGCTTCTTAAGAGTTTCTTGGAGACATGTGGAAGGATTATAGAAGAATAACAGAGGTTCTGCACTTTAATTCAAAATCTGCATACACACCTATTGGGGCAAACAAGATACATAAATAAGCAGTTACTGAGCAATAGCAGTTAGAGAGATAACAACAAGGATGGGGGCCCAAAAGCACCACTACAGCATCAGTGCACTGGCGGTCGGCTGCTTGCAGAACTGGACACAGGCACACATTGCTACAGGGACTTCTGAAATACTGCACATCACCTACAGATGCGATCAAATCTCATCATGAGTTTCCTGTGCACACCAGACTTCAAGTTAACAAGTCCAGTGTATGTTGCAACTACAATGGCGGCAGACTTGCACACCAATCACCACAGTGGACTGAAGCCAATACATTGTGATTAACACTGCAGAGTGACTCCACTGGTAAAAAGTAGTTCCTTGTAGCCACCTTGATTAGGGGAGCAGTGCTGACACTCCAGCAGCCTTTCAGGGAGAGTAGTGGGGAGTCTACTGCACTTGTAAGTTGGTCATTCTGCGTTAACTCCAGCCCAATGCTCCCACGAGAAAAAGGTCTCTTTTCATGGAATCAGAGCAAGTTTGAATGCAGTGAACACTGACTTGCTTTCCAACGAACATATCATCTTGAAACTATTTTACTAAATTTATTTCCAGAAACCTAAAAATTATGCAGACCTTCTCATGCTGTGGTCCTTTACTTTGGCAACACACTGTTCACTTTGGAATCATGGAAAAAATTACTTTCGTGGAGGAAATTTGCCTATAGAATTTAGCAGTTCATTAATTACATATGCAATCAAACTGTGATTGCAGTTATTTAGTTCATAATCTCTTTTATAGTTTGATTCTGTGCTTGGATACCAAATTAATTAAATATTTTTAACTCTCTCTTACAAAGGGCTGGACACTAGAAAAGTCTCCATGTCATGCTGGTTTGCAAACAGTGGATGTCAATGCCTCCTAACCTAGAAAGAGTAGCTTCAGCATTTGAAATATTGGAATGTGCTTTACAGATCAAAATCTAAATTCAGTATCAGAGCTAGTGGTGAAACAAGACTGCATCAGTCTCTCTGCGAGACACAGTTGTGCTGCTGCATAATTGCCTAAGCTACTCATCCAATGAAAGTGATGAAGGCAAGGATTGTTGGTGAAATAGTGCCATGTGTGCTTCGGTCACTTCAAGTGAGTATTTCACAAAGAGTCATGTCTGACTGTTGCTGATGGCCTTTTTAATTCATTAAACAAGAAGAGTACGATACAAACATTTCTACAATCACAAAATTATTGACACTTTACATGCACTCTATTACCGCATTAAATTTGTCAGCAACTTTCTTTTCTTCTACTTTAGTTTCAGGTGCCTTGTATTCACGATTCAGTTCATCCAAAATTGCCTGTGTTTCGGCATTTACAGTTTTCAGGCGTGCTGATGGGTCATCGTCTGGATCTGGAAACCGATAACAATAAAATAAGCAATTTCATATAATGCTACAAAATTTAAATTCAGGACATAAAAATCAATATTTTCAGCCCATTTTGATATCAAAAACAGTTAAAATACCTAAAATTTGAGATCTGTATCACAGCCTGCTAGTAGTTCTATTAAAGAGGACATCATACAAGGGCATGTTGAAAAGTAATGCATCCGAATTTTTTATGAGAAAACTCTTCAAGCTTTCTAAATAAAACAAATTTTATTCACATTCTACATCTTTATTCTTCTTGTCTACATATTTGCAGCCCCCTGCCACTAGTGAACTCCCAATTGTAGTGTGTAACATGGTAGAGTCTAACATAACTATGTGGAAGTGTGAGAAACAATGTATTATAATCTAGTTTCAAATTCGAAGAGCTAGTCCACACATGGAGCACCTTCTCCTTCAGTATGAAAATGCCAACAGTCCGACGCTTTGAGTTCACTGTCATCAATGATCGTCCACACAGTCTCTACTTGGCACCATCTGAGTCTCATCTGTTTCCAAAACTTAAAGAACAAGTTCAAGGACATCGCTTTGATAATGATGAATTGGTGCAAGCATAGATGAAGTGAAGGCTCTGTCAATGTAGACAAGAATTCTACAGTGATGGTATCAATGAACTTGTCTCTTGATATTCGTATCAGGTCTCCAGCCAGAACATAACATCATCTTGACAATATTTCGGGGGTTCACTTGGCCGGCATCTTCAGGTGAATAAGCTGTCACACTAACTCACTGGAACTGAAATCGAAGTGCAACAACAGCTCCTTTATACACCATCTGTAGGTCCACCCCGCGTGCCTAAACATAACTGCTCTCTAGTACAAAGCACGACAGCACACCAGTGGTGAAAACCCATGGAAACAATAAATCAATATTCTCGCAGAATAAGCTGAGTAGCACAGTCACCGTGGTGTAGTGGTTATGATACTAGACTGTTGCATGGAAGGTTGTGGGTTCAATACTCACCTGA
The DNA here is from genome assembly GCF_021461395.2 of Schistocerca americana. Lineage (NCBI taxonomy): Eukaryota > Metazoa > Arthropoda > Insecta > Orthoptera > Acrididae > Schistocerca > Schistocerca americana. Next base: position 853,749,851 of record NC_060119.1, read on the forward strand.
ACTGTAAAATTTTGATTTCCATATGCAGTTCAAGTACATTCTAGAAGTATCCACAAATGTCAAGAATCATTGTAGTGGAATGTTCTATAACTATATATATACCGTAAGTGTTCTGACCGGAGGCAGTTCGCTCCGCGCTCTTGTATGTGCAAGTGCTGAATAAACCTTCGTTAAGTGAAGTTAGTGTTTGTCTTTCATCTAATTACACCTTCTTCTACGTGACATTATTCTGATGGAGGCACTGTGTATTGGGACTTGTGATAGCGCACATTATCGATGACCCAGTGGCTTCCATCAGGCCACGACAGAAGCGCCGTTTACATGGCTAGAAACCCAAGTTCGAGCCATATTCAACAGATCACAATCTATCGGAGACAGAAAAGAAGAGGACATTACAATACAGCAACTGTGTGCCACCACATGAGACATCCTTCCGGGTTCTCTGGTGACGATGGCCAACATCCAAACAAGTGGCTGAAGGTATAGGCAAATTTAACAAATGAGATGACACCGTCTGTTTGGCTAACACATTTTTCTACTTGGAGGGCACTGCCAAGCAATGGTATGAGATTAACAAGGAGAAGTTCACAAGCTGGGAAGTATTCCAGGCAGAACTGCACTAGTATTTTGGCGACACACAACGACAGAGGTGCAAGGCTGAAGATAAATTAAAGTGCAGGGCACAGCATCCAGGAGAAACTACAGCATCCTACATTCAAGACATCTTGGAGCTGTGTAAAATAGTGGATCCTAGATTGGAGGAGGAAGATAAGGTTGCACATCTCATGAAGGGTGTTGCTGAGGACATGTATCAAGCCCTACTCCTGAAGGAGGTTTTGACAGCAGACAACTTCAAAAAATGGTGCCAGTATATCGAGACAATACAACAAAAAAGAATTACATGCAAGAAGTGATTCTTCAGATTCTCCCGGCGTATTTGTTGCTCGAACAGTCCATGGGTATACTGCCGGATCATAGTGTCCAACGGGCACAATATTTCGGCAATCAGACATGTCGCCATCGTCAGGTGCGCTGACGAACTGAGTTTTAACGGCTTCCAATTGTCGTATCGATGTCCGTTACGGAGGAAGAAACTGATTTCACAGGTGTTCTTTGTCAGATAGTGAGAGAGGAAGTTCAGAAGGCACTTGGATTGCATGGCGAGCAAAAAACTGAGACGCTTCAAGAAGGGAGGAAGTGGAACAGACATTGAACCCAATCTCTCGTTCTTCATTTCCCTCTAAAACGGTGAAAAAGTCAAGACCCAGGTGAATTTACATTCCTACAATGCCGCATGAGGGACCTGTTTGGGCACCAAGGAAGACTGACATCTGGAGGACCCAGGATAACCAACCAGTATGTTTCCACTGCAGACGACCGGAACATGTGTTGCGCTATTGTCAAGAAAGGTGGCAGATATTTGATGACAACTGCGCCAGAAGACAGCACACCGATCTTAGCCCACGCCAACTCCGGGACAACAAAGATGACCAAGAAGATGTGGGTGCAGGACAACGTAGGTCACCGTCGCCCCAAGATAGCCACTGGAGAGGACGCTCCTCAACACGCCAATCACGGTCTCCATCGCCACATAAAAGCTCCAGCCGACCACCTAGCTGCTGCAACCTGGAAAACTAAAGGGTGTGATCTGCCTTGGAGGTGAGGCCACCGAAGAGAAAAATTCTCCGCTGTCGATCACTACAAAAATGACAGGAAACTACATTGGTATCCTTATGGATGGCCGACCAGCCCAAGCTCTTGTGGACTCTGGAACATCATATTCAGTCATTTTGGAGAAATAGCATCACCAGTTTGCAGAAAACCGTATTCCTCAACAACAAAACATATTTGCTGAAAGTGGCTAATGGGAAATATGCAAAACCTACAGGAGGATGTGTCATTCATGTGGGTACAAGTGGCCATACACAGCCCTTAGAATTTATCGTCTTGCAAGAGTGTAGTCGTGACATTATTGTGGTCACTCAAAGATTATGCTAGACGAGATGATATACTGTGGACAGGAAGATGCGCATCCGAGTGTGTGGAGACAATGTGTGCTGGATGAAGTGATCATTCCTGCAGTCAGCACTAGAAAGGTAACTGTCATGTGTCATGCCATGCATCAACCCATGGATGTTGTCGTGGAATGTAAGAGAAGCATACCACTGAAGAATAACTTCATCATCCCAGCCTCAGTCGTCTCGTTTAAGAACGGATTCGGTGAATTGTGGGAAGTTAACTGTCGCCATGAACCGCAGATCCTTCCAAGACGCATGTGCGTAGCAAATGCTGAGCCATTAATTGCAGAACAGCTGAGTGTCGTAGAAACCTCCCATGCCGAGTCTGTGGGCGAAATTAGCGCTACCATTACGAGACAAAATCTTCTAGCTAGACTATCTCCAGATCTCACTAAGGAACAACAGAAGAAGCTACTTGCCATTCTTCAAGAGTTATCTGAATGGTTCAATCCAAAGGTGAAGAGCAAATTAGACAAATCGACAGTGAAGCACTGGATTAGCACTGGAGACCATCAACCAAAATGCCAGAGAGCATACCATGTGTCAGCAACAGACGTCGAATAATTCGCGTCGAGGTAGAGAAAATGATGAAGAATGACATCATTCAGCCTTCATAGAGCCCATGGTCATCACCAGTAGTTCTCGTCACGAAGAAGGATGGCAGTTGGAGCTTTTGTGTTGATTATAGGAAGCTTAATAAGATAACTAAAAAGGACGTTTACCCTCTACCACGAACTGACGATACACTAGACTGTGTGAAGGGGGCTAAGTTTTTCTCAACCATGGACATGTACTCAGGACACTGGCAAATCGAAGTCGATGAGGCTGATCGTGAGAAAACTGCATTCATCACCCCTGAGGGACTGTGCGAGTTTAAGGTAATGCCGTTTGGTTTGTGTAATGCACCAGCAACTTTTGAACGGATGCTGGATAATCTTCTACGTCACCTGAAGTGGATGATGTGTCTTTGTCATTTAATGACATTATAGTGTTCTCAGAGACATCTGATGAACATATAAAAATACTGAAGACTGTCAGTCCCTACCTTTTGCAGGAGGCATATCTTCAAAAACAGGAAGAATTTTAATGAGCTTTAATATTAAAAGTGTATTCCGTCCACCAGCTATGACTAGAGTACTGCTGGACTTGATGAAGGATGATTTGGTTTTGAGGACGTCCAGTGTCTACAAAATTCCCTGTGACTGCCGGGAACTCTACAGTGGACAAAAGATCCGTACGGTCCAGGATCAACACGTGAAGCACCATCACCACATGTGTTTATTTCAGTCAGAAAAATCTTTGGTTGATGAACATTGTCTTACTGAAGGAAATAAAATGCTGTGCGATAAGACACAAATGACTGCCCCTGTGTCACGTTACTGGGACTGTGTAGTGAAACACGCTACTGAAATCTAGCTATCTGACAATATCAGAAACAGAGATTAGGGGTATCCTCTAAGTAGGAGTTGGAACCCTGTTTTGTTTTACATTAAAAAAAAAAAAAAAAAAAAAAGCTTTGTTTTAGTCGTCAAAAGATGTCAACAGTGTTGGATACAGATTTTATCATTTCTGTGAGTTTCCACCACTGGTGCGCTGCCATGCATTGTGTTACAGGGCAGTCACGTTCACGCACGTGTGGTGGATGGTGTGTAATGGAGCCAGCACTGTGGTTTGATGTCAGTTCTGGCAAGTTAATGTGACTGCTTACTCACCTGAAGATGGTGGCCAGGTGGACTGCTGAAATTTTGGGTCAAGATGACATTATGTTCTGGCTGGAGAACCAATATGAATATCATCAGTATCATATCAACTGTTTGTCACCAGGGTGACTATGTTGAGAAATAAATATGCATACATAAAGAATACTGATGTAGAATGTTAACTGTGGTTGTTTTCTTTAAAAAACTTTTAAGAGTTTTCGCATGAAAAATTCAGAGGCACTACTTTCTGGCACATGCTCGTACAAGATTAAAGTGTCTCCAAATCATTATCAAATACACTGTGTAACAGGATTGTCAAAGAGTCATTAGTTTAATTTTTTAGCATTATAGAAAAATGACATAGGAACTTATTAAGACACCAGTCCAGTGTTTGCCTGGAATGCTTTGAAAACATAAATACACATGTTGTAGATGAAGGAACATCAGATTTCATATGGCTATGCAAGCAAACAAATATTTTGTAGCTACAAACCATGGTGGAACATCTGTGGATATTTTAGTTGGTAATAATGACAGCCATGTTATGTTACTCAACCCATGAATAGTGCTGGTTATTAAAAATAGTAATGCCTGTACAGAAAGTTTTCTGTGTACTGCAATTCATAAAATGCAATTTGGTGGTTATGGTTCAGTACAGAATTGGGTGTCACTTTGAAAATGTTCAAGTCTTCATCTGGCAACAACATTGGGGCATGGTATAAACAGTTTTAGATCACAGAATTGTGTTATTTAGCTGATCTGCACATGAACTTAGTGCTGCCCACAAAACCTAATTTTATGAAAGTGCTACTGTACTCATTTAAATTGTGTTTTATAATTTAATTTAGAATGTTCATAATTTTAATGATTGTCATTTTATAAGTACGACATTAGGAGGAGGTGGGACAAAGGCAACATAACCCACACTAGCTCCAACTCTCGATTAGCACTTGCATCTTTGTAATTTTTTTACACTGAGTTGACACCTCATGACAATCTTATTTATAAGTTTAATGATACGTTCACTGAATTTTGTTTTACAAGTTATAAGTTTTAGTGAGTGAACTTTCTACAAATTAACTTTTTAATTTTTCACCTTTTATAGCCTGATAATATGAAACAAAAACCCCGCCTTTTATGTTCATTTAACCTTTATTACAGATCTGATGAAGGCAGCAGTTGAAACAGTGCTATAAATAAAAGAAAAATATTAAGCAACATAGACAGCTTTATTGACAAGATACCTGAAATGATCACAGATTTGTTCAGGAAATTTATTTACTCTATTAACACAATCTTGGCAGAGTGTGTGTTGTATCTGTGTACATTTTGCAAAATAAAGAATGCTGGATGTGTACGATGACAGTTTTGTTACAATACGAGCACAGAATAATCACATACATCAGTTTGGAAAATCACAGTAACTTCTGACTATAATCCTAAAAAATCAGTATCAGACTAGCTGAGAACTTCAATCATCATTAATAACAGTGTATTAAGTATTAAGGGAACAAAAGTACACACATTCATTCAATCTGCAGTTGTTGTAAGGCTTTCAGCTGTTATTGCATGTGATAGGTCTGAAATTTGCAGGGACATGTAAGGGTGATTAAGGATTCGTGGCTCATGTTATTTTTCTAACACACTAAAAAAAGTCAACACCCATAATGTTTATCCCTAAGAGACGGAGAGAATGCATACTACATAAAAAGAAATCCTTGAAAGTTAATGTCTACAGTAACTTTTTGAATAAAAAATGTTCTTCCAAGAAAGTGATTGTTGTGTGTGTGAAATCCTATGGGCTTAACTGCTAAGGTCATCAGTCCCTAAGCTTACACACTACTTAACCTAAATTATCCTAAGGACAAATACACACACACCCATGCCCGAGGGAGGACTTGAACCTCCGCCGGGACCAAACGCACAGTCCACAACTGCAGCGCCTTAGACTGCTCGGTTAATCCTGCGCGGCGAAAGTGATTGTTAAAGGGCATGTCTACCATCCGATGCTTCAGTATTCCTCAGAAATTGGATGCATTAAAATTAACCCCTCTACTATGGGTTGGATTAAAGAATATGATCTGGCAGAAGATGATGCTTCCCCTTGACAAAATTAAGTTTCTTCTTCCACTTGGATAGTCACCATAATTCAAACAGAATACCTATATGGTGCTGGGCCCTTGAAATCTCATTACTCAGTTCCTCTTTGTGGGTTACATAAAAGGTATGATTTATTTATCAGACAAACATACGGTTCCTGAAGAGGGGCAGCCTTTTCAGTAGTTGCAGAAGCAACAGTCTGGATGACTGACTGAAATGGCCTTGTAACATCAACCAAAGCGGCATCACTGTGCTGGTGCTGCAAATGACTGAAAGCAAGGTGAAACTACAGTCATAATTTTCCCGAGGGCATGCAGCTTTACAGTGTGGTTATATGATTATAAATGATGATGGTGTCCTCTTGGGTAAAATATTCCAGAGGTAAAATAGTCCCCCATTCAGTTCGCCGGGCGGGGACTACTCAGGAGAACGTCAGTTATCAAGAGAAACAATATTGGTGTTCTACAGATCGGAACGTGGAAAGTCAGATCCCTTAATCGAGAGGGGTTAGAAAATTTAAAAACGGAAATGGGCAGGTTACAGTTACATGTAGTGGGAATTAGTGAAATTCCGTGGCAGGGCAACCAAGACTTCTGGTCAGGTAAAAACAAGGTTATAAATACAAAATCAAAAGGGGGTAATGCAGAAGTAGTTTTAATAATGAATAAAAAACAGGAACACAGATAAGCTACTACGAACAGCATAGTGAACGCATTATTGTAGTCAAGATAGATAGGAAGCCCATGCCTATCACAGTAGTACAAGTTCATATGCCATCTTGCTCCGCAGATGATGAAGAGACTGAATAAATGTATGATGAGGTAAAAGAAATTATTCAGATAGTTAAAGGAGACAAAAATTTGATAGGCATTGGGGGCAGGAATATGATAGTAGGAAAAGGAAGAGAAAGAAAAGTAGTTATGTGAATATGGACTGGGGGTAAGGAACGAAAGAAGCCGCCTGGTACAATTTTACACAGAGCATAACTTAATCATAGCTAACACTTGGTTCAAGAATCACGAAAGAAGGTCGTATAGGTTGAAGAGGCCTGGAGATGCTATAAGGTTTCAGATAGATTATATAATGTTAAGACAATGATGTAGGAACCAGGTTTTAAATTGTTAGACATTTACAGGGGCAAATGTGGACTCTGACCACAATTTATTGCTTATGAACTGCAGATTAAAACTGAATAAACTAGAAAAAGGTGGAAATTTAAGGAGATGGGACCTAGATAAACTGAAAGGACTAGAGGATTAGAGAGTTTTAGAGAGAGCATCTGGGAACGATAGACAAGAACGCAGAAAAGAAATACAATAGAAGAAGAATGGGTAGCTTTGAGAGATGAAATAGTGAAGGCACAGAGGATTAAGTAGGTGAAAAGACAAGGGCTAGTAGAAATCCTTGGATAACACAAGATACTGAATTTAACTGATGAAAGGAGAAAATATAAAAATGCAGTAAGTGAAGCAGGCGAAAAGGAAAACAAACGTCTCACAAATGAGATTGACAGGAAGTGCAAAATGGCTAAGTGGGAATGCCTAGAGAGAAATGTAAGGATGTAGTAGCATATTCACTAGGGATAAGATAGATGCTGCATACAAGAAAATTAAAGGCACCTTTGGAGAAAAGAGAACCACCTGTATGAATATCAAGAGCTCACATGGAAAAGCAGTCCTACCAAACAAGGGAAAGATGAAAGGTGGAAGGAGTATATAGAGTGTCCATACAAGGGATGTACTTGAGGGCAATATTAAGGAAATGGAAGAGGATGTAGATGAAGATGGGAGATATGACACTGCATGAACAATTTGACAGAGCACAAAAAGACCTAAGTCGAAACAATGCCCCGTGAGTAGACAACATTCCGTTAGAACTACTGATAGCCTTGGGAGAGCCATCCATAACAAAGCTCTTCAATCTGTTGAGTAAGATGTATGAGACAGGAGAAACACCCTCATATGTCAAGAATATAATAATTCCAATTCCCAAGAAAGCAGATACTGACAGGTGTGAAAATTACTGAACTGTCAGTTTAATAAGTCACAGCTGCAAAATACTAACGCGAATCCTTTATAGAGTAATGGAAAAACTGAGAGAAGCCAATCTCAGTACTGGAACTTATCTTAGAAGATGGGTTAAGGTAAGTCAAACATATGTTTATAGCATTTTTAGTGTTATAGAAAGCTTTTGAATATGTTGACTGGAATACTCTCATTCAAATTCTGAAAGTGGCAGGTGTAAACTACAGTGAAAGACTATTTCCAATTTGCACAGAAACCAGATTGCAGTTACAAGAGTTGAGGGGCACGAAAGGGAAGCAGTGCTTAAGAAGGTAGTGAGACAGGGTTGTAGCCTATCCCCGATGTTATTCAGTCTGTATATTGAGCACGGAGTAAGAAAACAAAAGAAAAATTTGGAATAGGAATTAAAATAGAGGGAGAAGAAATAAAAACTTCGAGGTTTGCCCACGACACTGTAATTCTGTCAGAGACAGCAAAGGACTTGGAAGAGCAGTTGAACGGAATGGACAGTGTCTTGAAAGGAGGATATAAGATGAACATCAACAAAAGCAAAACGAGGATAATGGAACGCAATCAAATAAAATCAGGTGATGCTGAGGGAATTAGATTAGGAAATGGGACACGTAGATGAGTTTTGCTGTTTGGGAAGCAAAATAACTGATGATGGAGAAAGTAGAGACAACATAAGATCTAGACTGGCTATGGCAAGGAAAGCATTTCCGAAGAGAAATTTGTTAACATCAAGTCTAGATTTAAGTGTCAGGAAGACTTTTCTGAAAGTATTTGTCTGGAGTGTAGCCATATAAGGAAGTGAAACATGGACAATAAACAATGTAGACAAAAAGAGACCAGAAGCTTTTGAAATGTGGTGCTACAGAAGAATGCTGAAGATCAGATGAACACACCATGTAACTAATGAGGTGGTCATGAAGAGAATTGGGAAGAATAGGAATTTGTGGCACAACTTGACTAGAAGAAGGGATCGGTTGGTAGGACATGCTCTGAGGCATCGAGGGATCACCAATTTAGTACTGGAGGGAAGTGCGGAGGGTAAAAACTCCAGAGGGAGACCAAGAGATGGCTACTCTAAGCAGTTTCAGGAGGATGTAAGTTGCAGTAGTCACTTAGAGATGAAGAGGCTTGAACGGGATAGAGTAGCAAGGAGAGCTCCACCAAACCAGTCTTTGGATACCACATGTATCAGTAATACCAAGGAATCTCCTTGGTCCAAAGTCTGGATTTTTGTAGCCGTCATAGCTATTAAACCTAAAATTCTGAGCATATTTGGCATGAACTCAGTTACTGGTCAGTATGTCATAAAATTGGTAGGTGTGCTATAAAACATTCGCATGCGAAACACTAGCAGCACAGGCAGTATCCTATGTGAGCAAACTGTTCTGAACACAGTGCAGCGACTTTGTGAAGACAGCAAACTGTCACCAAAATTTGAACTGTCCTACATCAGCACACATGCATGGGATATCAAGCAATGCCTGATGTGGCAAAGCTGATGCGATCAACTGGTGCGACATTTTCACGTGAAGTGGACGCTGTTTGCGTTTCAGCTTACAGCGTCTGAAATTTTGGTCAGTGCTGTTCAAGAACATTGTGTATTGTGGGATCAAAGAAATAAAAACTATAATAACCATTTAATATCATACCATGAATGGCAGGAAGTCAACGGGTTTATGAAAATTTCTAAATTCAGATGTTATACAACCGAAAGAACATTCGATCACCATTCTTGCCAAAGATAACCAATAGCTGTATCTATCTTTAATGTCACCTACAGTGTTTGTCCTTTTGGATCTTGGTACATATTATTCTTTAAATATATTTAGTCTTTCTGTTTCTAATGCATGTTGAAAGGAATAGTACTCAAAAACTCCTGAGTCTTTCGGTTGCATTCACCATAACAAACCAATAACTTGCATCAGTGACAGTTAATAATCCAATCAAAAAGAAGGATGTGTGGTAATAATACATTGATCCAGATTTACTGTTTGTTTAATGTGAGTGTGTTTCCCCCCAAATACTTCCCAAGACAGAGAATTGCCATCTGACCCAAAAAGTTTGTGCTATTATTTTAAAGTCATCTTCTATTGGCTTGGGCTTGCGCTTCATTATCGATACTGTCCATCTAGCTTTACAAACTTCTACAGGGTGTTACAAAAAGGTACGGCCAAACTTTCAGGAAACATTCCTTACACACAAATAAAGAAAAGATGTTATGTGGACATGTGTCTGGAAACACTTCATTTCCATGTTAGAGCTCATTTTAGTTTCGTCCACCTATGCTCAATGGAGCACATTGTCATGATTTCATACGGGATACTCTAACTGTGCTGCTAGAACATGTGCCTTTACAAGTACGACACAACATGTGGTTCATGCACGATGGAGCTCCTGCACATTTCAGTCGAAGTGTTCATACGCTTCTCAACAACAGATTCGGTGACCGATGGATTGGTAGAGGCGAACCAATTCCATGGCCTCCACGCTCTCCTGACCTCAACCCTCTTGACTTTCATTTATGGGGGCATTTGAAAGCTCTTGTCTACGCAACCCCGGTACCAAATGTAGAGACTCTTCATGCTCGTATTGTGGACGGCTGTGATACAATACGCCATTCTCTGGGGCTCCATCAGCGCATCAGGGATTCCATACGATGGAGGGTGGATGCATGTATCCTCGCTAACGGAGGACATTTTGGACATTTACTGTAACAAAGTGTTTGAAGTCATGCTGGTACGTTCTGTTGCTGTGTGTTTCCATTCCATGATTAATGTGATTTGAAGAGAAGTAATAAAACGAGCTCTAACATGGAAAGTAAACGTTTCCGGACACATGTCCACATAACATATTTTCTTTCTTTGTGTGTGAGGAGTGTTTCCTGAAAGTTTGGCCGTACCTTTTTGTAACACTCTGTATAATAGTGGAAATAAAATTTTTGAAATTCTGGAAGGAAAAGCGAGTTAGCAGAACTGTATTAAATGAATTCAATTGCAGAACAGGTTTTATAGCATCCACAATATAATACACATTGCAGGTAACATTCGAGCGTATTCCTCGAAAAGCAAAGGCTGACATTTCAATTCTTCATACAAATCATGAAATCCGCCATGTATATGCCTTTCCAAATGCAGATTTTTAGTTGCACTTCTTTGTAGTACACAATGTTTCTTCAGTATTTGATACTTAAGATATCAGTTTTCCATTAAAAAGTCTTTCCTCTGTCCATAATAAATGTACTGTGCCGACTGGGTGGGAATGCTGACAGTGGAATATTGCATCTATTTCCACAAATGGCTCACGACTGATTGTCAGGTGCAGCGAAGTTGCACATAGCATGCTCAGGCAGTGCACTTTGCACTAGTGCACTCGGGTAAAATACTTTAACTTTCATTTACTCCATGTCACAGTGAGATAATGTTTTCATCTCTGTTTTAAAAACAATTCTGATATGTTAGCTACCTTTAGCACACACCAATACAACATCTAAAATAAAGCAGCCAGTGACCATACGTTTCATTGTAAACCCTTCAAAGTTAATGTGATACATTGTTTAGAAATTAACTGTCACAATATGTATAACCAATATCGAAAATAAAACACTTCATCATCAAGGTGTGATGTGAAACTATAACAAACAGAAATCGATTTTGTGAGCCAATTACCTTCCTTAGAATTGGATGACAAGCTATGTATAGTGAAGAAAAAGCACAAAACTGAAAGAAATGGTTTAAATTTTTTAAAAGAAAAAGATTCTCAAAAAATAATAATGGCCCTTGCTTCAGGAGCTGATGTAGCTTTGTTTCATTATTGTACAGTACTTTTTACAGCAAGAAAATGGGAAAACTAATTTTTCTCATATATCGGTAACGGCCACAGTGCGAATGGGCTGTGCACGTAGGACAGAGGCACACCATACCACTTCACATCGGATTGTTTGCCTATTCGTGCATTCCTGCACTGGACTGCATTCACTTCGGACTGTTGACACAGAACAAGGTGATACATATAGTGTCATATAAAACATCATGTTAAATCCCACTGACTTATTGTTTTAATTAATTATGTTATGCAACAAAACATCACATAAAACCCCCGACATTACCTTGCAAATCAAAATTTGAAACCTATACAATGAACATTCATTCTGTGTGATGAGAGCAGGGAAGGTGGATTAAGTCTGGAATTTGGGAGTCAGAAGACAATGATGAAGAACAAAACAGATGATTTTACTTTACTGATGTTTTCAGCAGAAAGCTGTCATAGAAAGAAAGGCAGAGCAAGTTACATCTACAAACATTTGGAAGGACCGGGAATCTCCACTGAATAATGAAACTAAAAAAAAACAACAACAACAACAACTATTGAGCAAGAATCACTTTAGGTGAATAACACAGTGATTCATTCAACGAAATCTTGGCTGATGTCTGCCCAATTCTTGGCCTAATCAGCTAAAGCGCTATTGACATTACTGTACATTCTCACTTTCCTTCCTTCCATTAAGGGGAAAACCTACTGTGTTCTCACGTGTGCCTCTGATGCTAACAGCTTGCCTTCTCATTTAATTTCAACTGAATTGAATTTTCATAATCATATCACCCACTCTACCTACAATTATTTTCTTGTCCTTTCTCCTTATTTATCCACTGGTGGGCAAATTTTTACTTGCTGCACTTCCAGCTGAATTTTCTTAACAGCAACCAATTGATTTTAGCAGTATTTTCAAATTCATTTCAGTGTTACTTAATGATCTATTTCCTCATACCGTGTTTTCGTTTGTATTCTTTTGAATATCAAAACACTCTCACAAATTAATAAGTTCCTGTCACCATTCACAGTTGAACCTGGGCTTAATTTGTAGGCTAGTATCTGGTTCCTAGATTTCGGTCTCAAGAGGCTTTTTTGCTAATTTCCTCTGCTGTCTAGAATTTTAGTTTAGTAATAGAGGCAATTGCTTCCTCTATTTATTTTTCTTTCCTATCTTACTTTTTTGCGCAGAGTCAGTATCAGAGATGGCATACATTTTAGTTATTTAATGCAATTATTTCTATTGCCTTTTGTACTTTAATGCTGTTGATCACTGCTGATTCTTGTCTTCTGTGGTAGTCAGTCATCTCATGGGTGAAAATGTGTGCTGTCTCTTTTTTTTCTCCCTCTTCCACACAAATTACGTGTATGTAACCAGAATGAAAGTGAGCCCATACCCATGAGGGAAACCTTGAGACTTTTATATTTTGAAATGTTGGTAGTATTTGAGATCGAGAATGGGGCATTTGGTTTAGTAGTCAATTATGCTGATCATCATACCAATGGAACACCTGACAAAAAAAATTAAATGGGCACTACACAAATATGACACTCTACATACTCTGGGCAATATCAAGGTGACAAAAAAAAAAGAAAAAAGATTCATGCAGAAGGTATTAAGAACAGGTATCAGAAATACAACTGAAATGAAGGCTGGTCATTTAGAAAGCTATTCACCACATACAAGCAAGGCCAGTTTTTACTGAGGTACATGAAAATGTTGATTATCCAAGATATGCGCTGACACAGGGAAAGTATGATACAGTGACAAGTGATTTTTTGGGAGAATCAAATCAACACAATGTGAATGGCAGCCAGTTCCTTTTGTTACTGCCACATCAAAGAACAAAGGCAATTTTTACATATCATCATGAACAACCAGCAAGTAGCTGACAAGAAGCATCACTGGAATACATGCACAAGCGAAATGTCATTTTCTGGAAAGTTCTTAATAACAAATCTTGCTTACCCAATTGTAGAATTGTTAGGATATGTTTCTATAAAAATGAAGATCATCAAAGTTGAAACTACAGAGAGAATGGACAATGTAAAGAGCACAAGCACAGGGAAACAAATTTGCACATACACAATAGGTAAAATACACACATAACAGATATACCTCAAACATAGTGAGCATACTTAAGTCCATCAACTGTAGCATCTGACAAACATAATGGCGTTAGATTTATATACACTCCTGGAAATTGAAATAAGAACACCGTGAATTCATTGTCCCAGGAAGGGGAAACTTTATTGACACATTCCTGGGGTCAGATACATCACATGATCACACTGACAGAACCACAGGCACATAGACACAGGCAACAGAGCATGCACAATGTCGGCACTAGTACAGTGTATATCCACCTTTCGCAGCAATGCAGGCTGCTATTCTCCCATGGAGACGATCGTAGAGATGCTGGATGTAGTCCTGTGGAACGGCTTGCCATGCCATTTCCACCTGGCGCCTCAGTTGGACCAGCGTTCGTGCTGGACGTGCAGACCGCGTGAGACGACGCTTCATCCAGTCCCAAACATGCTCACTGGGGGACAGATCCGGAGATCTTGCTGGCCAGGGTAGTTGACTTACACCTTCTAGAGCACGTTGGGTGGCACGGGATACATGCGGACGTGCATTGTCCTGTTGGAACAGCAAGTTCCCTTGCCGGTCTAGGAATGGTAGAACGATGGGTTCGATGACAGTTTGGATGTACCGTGCACTATTCAGTGTCCCCTCGACGATCACCAGTGGTGTACGGCCAGTGTAGGAGATCGCTCCCCACCCCATGATGCCGGGTGTTGGCCCTGTGTGCCTCGGTCGTATGCAGTCCTGATTGTGGCGCTCACCTGCACGGCGCCAAACACGCATACGACCATCATTGGCACCAAGGCAGAAGCGACTCTCATCGCTGAAGACAACACGTCTCCATTCGTCCCTCCATTCACGCCTGTCGCGACACCACTGGAGGCGGGCTGCACGATGTTGGGGCGTGAGCGGAAGACGGCCTAACGGCGTGCGGGACCGTAGCCCAGCTTCATGGAGACGGTTGCGAATGATCCTCGCCGATACCCCAGGAGCAACAGTGTCCCTAATTTGCTGGAAAGTGGCGGTGCGGTCCCCTACGGCACTGCGTAGGATCCTACGGTCTTGGCGTGCATCCGTGCGTCGCTGCGGTCTGGTCCCAGGTCGACGGGCACGTGCACCTTCCGCCGACCACTGGCGACAACATCGATGTACTGTGGAGACCTCACGCCCCACGTGTTGAGCAATTCGGCAGTACGGCCACCCGGCCTCCCGCATGCCCACTATACGCCCTCGCTCAAAGTCCGTCAACTGCACATACGGTTCACGTCCACGCTGTCGCGGCATGCTACCAGTGTTAAAGACTGCGAAGGAGCTCCGTATGCCACGGCAAACTGGCTGACACTGACGGCGGCGGTGCACAAATGCTGTGCAGCTAGCGCCATTCGACGGCCAACACCGCGGTTCCTGGTGTGTCCGCTGTGCCGTGCGTGTGATCATTGCTTGTACAGCCCTCTCGCAGTGTCCGGAGCAAGTATGGTGGGTCTGATACACCGGAGTCAATGTGTTCTTTTTTCCATTTCCAGGAGTGTACATTACGCAGAAAGATGCCATGGTGAACATAGCTGAAAAACTGCAAGTATGTCAATGTGGAAAGCAATTTTCACATGCTCATTTAATAATCCTAACAAGATATCACCCACACCTAGGAGGAGATTCTTGAAGTGCTTCATTAAAATTTTCCAATGACAGGAAATAAATGTTGACACGCTGCTTATCTTCAACAGAATTACTGAATACAATTTTGATGCTTTCCAATCTTCTTTCTCCTTACCACAAATTACTCAACACGAAGATCAGTAATCAAAGCCAACTTTGAAGGTCCATGGAGAACAGTTCACGTAATATGCTTAGATTACGATTCAGTGATGCTTCATGCAACACAGACAAGCCTGCAAGAAATGATTGCTGCATTAGCCACCAAAGTCTAGAGTGGCTTAATTACAAGTACTGAAACTTTAACTGCAACTAACTTCTCCAAACACAACATACAGGAACAGAACTATAGCGGGGAAATAGGCTGACAGTACCTGTAAAATGTCGGCATCTGTATCACTGACAAACCAAATGTAAACAGTTGTCTTCCTGCAATGCCATCATGATGATTATGCACTAACCATCTGTTTATGTTTACTTCTACAGATTTTTTTAACATCTCTCCTTCATTTGGGTATCTTCATATTGTACGAATCAACACTTAAAGTGGCTCTCCTTCCATTTCACTTGCAACTCTCAAATAGTTCTAATTCTAGTTAGATGCACCTGACTTACATGGCCAACATAATAAACTTTACACGTCTATGCAAACATCAATTGTAGAAACTAACATTCATATTGTGCAGCTTGGACAATGTAGAAACATTATTCACTAGTATAAAAATACATCAGCAATGAACTAGGGATGCCACAAGTTTCTCCAAGTGAAATTCCATGATTTCCAGACAAGTTTTAGTATTTTTCATTGATAAATTTTGAGATCTCAAATGTAAGTAAAGACATAAGTTCAAAAAAATGCAAAGACTTTTGTATTTCTCGCCCGTGTGAGCAAAAATCTTATGTACTAATATGAACATATTTTGTAATGAACTGTCTTTAGATGGAGAAAGCAAGCCAAATAGTGTGTGTGTTTCATTAGGGCCACTGATGTTATTTTATTTCAATAAAACAAAACACATTTGGTGACAAAAATACGCATTTCCTTGGAGTCGGAAGACAGATTTAATACCTTCACTGATTTCAGAAATAACCTCAGAAAAATGTATGTGTCTTGAAAGAAGTGTGTAAGGCAGGGAAGAGTTGAGTAAACCAACACTATAGGTGACCACCAATAAAATTTTGGTTCTACTATTTTCATTACTGTCAGTTATTACGTACCTGTGTTATGTCTATTATTTTACAGGTATTGTGTGATTTTTCTTTCAGGAAATATTTGAGTATGTATCGTACAAACTGCCAGTGACTGCCACAATTTCCTTCTTATTGTTCATACTTTCTAATATATAAACTACTTTTGAGGTGCCAAAATGTACTAGAATAAATAAAATGTCTATAAAATGCCGCACTGTGCAATGTGCTTGTGGTGAGACAGTCGCAATTCCTGAAATCCATTGCCTGTGGCCTCTAGCCTGCCGAGGAGCAATGCAATCCCACGTCCATGGATAAACTATGAAAATCCACTACATTATGCCACACACAAAACGATCCAGCCAGAAGGTATATCAGCAGGACCAGATCTGATGGGCAGGGCTTGGACATGATGGGCTTCAGACTCACAGAAATGGTCTATATTTTTGGCCTGTCGTGGAAGTCAACTCGTGTGGCCAGCTATTTACGTGTCACAGACACCACGTTGACAAAATGAGACCACAGTGATAAATCCATGCAATAGATAACTTGTGCAAATACTCTGAGAAACAGTGGTAATGAGGATAGGAAGCAACTCACCATAAAGATGATCGCTGATCTGCAGACATGCCTGTAGGAAAGACAAGCACAATCCCACAACTAAATTTTTGGCCACAGCCTTCATCAGAAAATGAGAACACATACACAATCTCTCAGACACAACTCATGCACACTCGACTGCCTTCTCTGGCCATTGCATCAACAATCTCCGAGAATCAGAGCAAAAAAACCATTCCTCACGTCTCCATGCCTCTCATCGGCGGCTGCTGGGCTAGCGGCCAGAAGTGGTGGCAGCACTGACTGCAAGCTGGAGTAAGTGGTAGGAAGGGGACAAGCAATAAGAATGAGGGAGTAGGTAGTAGCCAGCAATGATGCATGACACCTCATAAACAAACCATTACATCTACTGAGACAAAAAAAGAGAGATTTTTCAAGTGTTTTATTCAAATTTCCCTGACACGTTTGAAATTCCCTGATTTCCAGAACTTCTGGCAACCCTGTGAAACAAAGATCAGATGAAATCCCACAATGCTCTACAACGTATGATCCTAGTGGCGGGGTTCTCTTACTCGAGAAGTGATTCACATAGCCAGATCCACGTATAACTGAACACTGAAACTTGGATTTAGTGTATAAACAAGCAGTCAGAAGTGAAAATGATGTTGTTGCTTACTGCTAATGGCAATAAGAATATTTCCAAAACACATGTGTATGGGTATTTCTCCTTTTATTCTGTCTGGATGGAATATGAGAATGTTAATTTTACCTGAATGTCTGCTCAACCCACAGTTAACACCATACTAAATTTACAACTATGTGAGGCACAGCAAGAAGACAGCACAGATGTTTAAAAGGGCCTTCAAGTGATTAGTATGGAAAGTGTACTGTTTCTGTTTCAGTCTCAAACAGAAAGTGCACCATATTTACATTTCAGCAGCTATAAAACATGCTCTATACCTAAGTCATAGGGCTTGGTAAGCAACGTGTTCCTTTAAGAAACTATTCTTCCATAAGCATTGATTATAGTAGCCATAAAAACAAATGTAAAGAGTTAAACTTTGTATTACAATTAAGAATGGGTAACTATACCATACCTTCATCTTCCACACTCAGATTTTTCTTAACATGGTAAAATTCTGCTATGTTAAATTTTTCAAGGTTGTTGGGATCCTGTATAGTAATTATATCCTTCCTCTGGAAAGCCTCATCAGTCAACAATTCCTTCCAGTTTTTGGCTTTGATGTTTAACTGTTCCACTGCCTGTTTATTTTATTTTATTTTTTTTTTTTTTTGAAAAAAAAGAAAGGAAGATATTCCCTCTTGTGCACGTTATGTTTGAGTAGTACAAAAAAAAAAACTTTTTCTGAATTTCAATTAAAGAGAGAAAATGAATTACAAATCAAACTTACCTCATGGGAAAAGACGTTTCCTGTTGTAGCAATAGCGACAATATGCGATTGCTTTGTAAAAGTCTTAAACAAAACAGGGCAGTGGTATTCACCCTTGGCATTTTTATGAAAATTCAACTTGACTAAACTTTTTGGGTCCAATGGCTGAAATCATAACATTAGTTAGCAATGACGATAACTGACAAAACAGCAACATAACAACTGCATGGTGTAAATATATATCACAATACCTAAGAAACAGTCTGAATAATTTTGTGGTATATAGAATAATACCTTTCCTGTAACAGGATTACATTTAAACTTCTTTATGAAATCAACGATTGCCTGCAGCTCAAAAACGTTCCCGTCCTGATCACAATAAGGGTGTTCAAATGGCTGCAAACACAGGCAACAATGATCAAATGGTAATCGTCTGAAATTAGACGTTTCTGGACCGGATCGTTTTCCTCCATACAGAGTTGTCCATTCTGTATAGGTAATGTACCTAGAAAATGTGAACAATTGACCTCAAGATAATATCGTGATTAACACAGTAAGTTTTCCAATTAGAAGGTTTACATTTGATTCTGAGTTTAATAAAACAAATATTACATCTTATCTTTTTGGTGCTGTCTTTTCCCCATTTTGCTTCAGTTCTTGTTTACGTCCGACCACAAAAACAACAACTTTATGAACAGTAAACACTTTTGACACAATTGATAGTCTATTGCGTGATACCAACTTTACAATACCTTACTAACTTCAGGATTTGACAAGCGACAATTTAGTGTCGACCAACATGGCATCTTTCGCAGCAAATTGTAAAGTATCAACTACTATTATCGTGACTATAGGAAGTATATTCAGTCCAGCGACTGAGAAGGCATTCAAAGGCCAACCCGAGTTCCCTGTCCACGTTGTAACGTTTGAGAAATTTGTGTTGTAGGAGGAAAACGAGAACTTGTATGTACTTTCGGTCTCATAATATACATGGTAAACTGTGTTGGCCTCCTTGTGCAAACTGTTTGCTGATAACTTAAAAATGAATGGACCGAACTGAATCTTTCCTCCTGACTTTCAGTTATCAGTGATTTCTGTGAATGCTACTTTTCGGTAATTTTGATTATTAGTTCGATTTATCACAGTTTATAATCGCAAGTAACGAATTCACAACTTGCACTCCTTTGCAATGTTGAAATGCTATTTCTGCGATTTAACATCGTATATTCGTATATGTTTCATTATGATTAGCCGGAAGTAGCACCTATGGTGACTCATTGCACTTTAACGTAGCGGAGAAATATAAGTAGGCCTATATCTGCTAACTGGTATTTATAGCCACGAAAGTCACAAATTTGAAGACTAAAAGTTTGTGAATAAAGCCTAGTTCACACACTCAACAAAAGAGTCACCACAGCTAGTGGCATACTGTAGTTGCATGTGTGAACTCCCAGTATGTAGTGGCGCAACTTAAGAGACGCAACGTTTGTCATGCGACAAAAAACTAGGCTTGGTTGTGCCATAGGCTTCCACCACTACTCCCTGCTGAAAGTGTTTAGAAACACAAGCATTCTGTCACAGTTATAGTGGAGCAATTGCAGCTGTACTTCATTAGTCGATTTCAGTGTGCACGTGTGTGTGTGTGTGTGTGTGTGTGTGTTGTGCGGGAGGGGGGGGGGGGGGGAGCAATATTTGCAAACCAGTGACCTTTCCCACACTCTTAAAAGATTTTTGGATGTATAAATAAATGAACTTAATATGTGTAACCAAAACAGCGAGACATATAAACTTGGTGATTTGTGAGACCAGGCATTATACACATTGTGGATTATATGCGAGAAATAGATCCCAAGTGTGATGTGGCTGTTGTTAAACTAAAAATTAGTTATTCGAAATGCCTATATCAACGAATACAATTAGATTTTAAAATCTGGGAAGAGTGGTGTGTATACAGATGATATTTCCATGCCAGCTGTTGGTTAGTTTGCCATTGTACACAGAATTTTCGTTTCCGAGTGTTATTTCTTTTGTAAATATGTTTTCGGGTCCTGATTTATCACTGTGAGAAATCTATTTTCGGATTCAACAGTTGAGTTTTGTCTTCCTTGTATCTAACTCTTGTCGCAGCCGTAATGCCATTACCCACACTACAACATTCATATCCGCACATATGATTTCAGTTGATGTCATACTGAAATTAGTGCAAGCACATAGAATTTATGGCGTCCTGTGTGAACGGTAGCTCACGATGCCACCACACAAAGCCGCAAACTGTTTCGTCATATTAGTTGCCTGTGTGAACCTGGCTTAACATGATAAGATGTTTACCATACGTCACCAAAGTTACCTCACATTTCTTTGATTACCATTTGAATTTTTCCCTCAGAACTTTAACACTACACCACAGCAGTAGTGCACCAGCGATATATCGTTACACCACCAGTACATAAAAATCATGGGCACGAAAATATATTCACTATGACATGTAGTAGTGGAAAAGCAGTTTGTGATATGGTAGAACTGCAGCATATTGGCAGAATATAGTTGGTACTTGATAAGTGACACTGCAGAACATGAAATCAAATGAAAACTGTGAAAAAGTCTTTCTTAACTTATCCTTGGGTGAAATATTTGTCTTGGACGTTTCAAAATTATTTATTTTTCATAAATTAAAACCTCTGCTTTTGCTAAACGGCATGTGATAGGAATTTTTATTTTCTAATCCTTATCCCCAATAACCAAAGCAAGTGAAAAACCATAATTTTATCCAGAGGGCAGACAAAAAGTTAAAATGTGTTGCATAGTGTAATCTACTACACTGTAGGCCAAGTGCAGACATAGGGGTTTGTTTCTGTGGAGGGTCACCGTTTTTTAGTGTCTCCTCTGCAGTTTCACAAATTTAACGTACCACCACCCTCGCTCTTATTATGGCACATTTGCCTACAATAATAATAATAATAATGTTGTTGTTGTTGTGATCTTCAGTCCTGAGACTGGTTTGATGCAGGCCTCCATGCTACTCTATCCTGTGCAATCTTTTTCATCTCCCAGTGCCTACTGCAACCTACATCCTTCTGAACCTGCTTAGTGTATTCGTCTCTTGGTCTCCTTCTACGATTTTCACCCTCCACACTGCCCTCCAATACTAAATTGGCAATTCCTTGATGCCTCAGAGCATGTCCTACCAACCGATCCCTTCTTCTAGTCAAGTTGTGCCACAAATTTCTCTTCTCCCCAGTTCTATTCAATATCTCTTCATTAGTTATGTGATATACCCATCTAATCTTCAGCATTCTTCTGTAGCACAATGTTTCGAAAGCTTCTATTCTCTTCTTGTCCAAACTATTTATTGTCCATGTTTCACTTCCATACATGGCTACACTCAATACAAATACTTTCAGAAACGACTTCCTGACACTTAAATCTATACTCGATGTTAACAAATTTCTCTCCTTTAGAAACGCTTTCCTTGCCATTGCTAGTCTACATTTTATATCCTCTCTACTTCGACCATCATCAGTTATTTTGCTCCCCAAATAGTAAAACTACTTTACTACTTTAAGTCTCTCATTTCCTAATCTAATTCCCTCAGCATCAGCTGACTAAATCGACTGCATTCCATTATCCTCGTTTTGCTTTTGTTGATGTTATCTTATATCCTCCTTTCAAGATACTATCCATTCTGTTCAACTGCTCTTCCAGGTCCTTTGCTGTTTCTGACAGAATTACAATGTCATTGGCGAACCTCAAAGTTTTTATTTCTTCTCCATGGATTTTAATACCTACTCGGAATTTTTCATTTGTTTCCTTCACTGCTTGCTCAATATACAGATTGAATAACATTGGAGATAGGTTACAACCCTGTGTCACTCCCTTCCCAACCACTGCTTCCCTTTCATGCCCCTCAACTCTTATAACTGCCATCTGGTTTCTGTTCAAATTGTAAATAGCCTTTCGCTCCCTGTATTTTACCCCTGCCACCTTCAGAATCTGAAAGAGAGTATTGAATAATAATAATAATAATAACTAAAATATATCATATGTTTTAATATAATAATTTGCTTATATTAGCACTCAATACATCCCTTTAGCATAGATTCCAAGAAATTGCAACTCAAAGAAATACAGTTTGAAAAACATTTGTCTGAAAATTTCAGTTTTACATTTGGCACATAATTTAAGAAGTACAGATGTGTTCAGATTATTAGACTGAAAATTATTTTTGATACTCTTAAATTTTCTGGCATAAAATAGGAGGAAACGGGTAATAATTGACTTGTTTCCATCATAATCTAATAGAACAGTCGCAACACTTCATCTCGATTTTGTTGCCTGCTGCTTCAGCAGTGCACCAAGTTGCCAGTAAGTTAAACAGTTGAGATCGGGGCGATCATGAAAGCGAAAGCGAATGGTAGTTGTTTATTTTAGTCTGTACAATGGTTTTTACAAATGGGAGCATAGCGCACCTCAATAAATTGTAGCAAGAAGGAGAAGAAGATACGACATCTGTCTTTTTTTAGGTTTCCTAAGGACCCTGTGAGGTATATACCATCATGTTACTAAACTGTATCGTTACAATTTGCTGCAAACTAAATGTATATTGGTGATTAATGTTTCGTTGTAGGAGCAGAAAATGATTAGTGAATAATAGAAGAGAAGATCTTATCTCTATAATAATTTTAGGTTTTGTCTCCTACTCGTCGAATAAAACCACTTCATGAATGCAGACAATAATAAACTCGTGTGGAATGCAGTTCACCAAATTGTTCTACATTCCAAATAAGTCACATCAACTCATGATGAAGAGGAAACTGCCAGAAAGATTCGACAATCCGTCTAAACCTGCAAAACAATCTATGGTCCAGAAACAGCCAGTACAACTCTCCATATATCAGTGCCAGGTTCATCAGAATCGTCAACACCGACCTGCTTTGACGATGAAGTGGTAAAATTAAGTGCAGTTATCTGTGTCTACAAAAAGCGTGTGGAGTGTCAGAAAGTGCAGATCGCTAGACTTCGTGCAAAACAGTTACAGGTCAAGGAAAGTGCCTATTATTTTAAGTACAGACAGCAACAGAAACTGTACCAGAAGGATCAGAAGGACAAACCAATTTTGAAGAACTATAGGATCACCATATTCAGAAAAGGTGCCCTTGACTTGTTGTTAAGCCAGATTAGGAGCCCATCTGCAAATTGGAAATTTATTACATTACAGCACTCAGGCTTACAGGTTTTGTGAGAACGTTTTATGTTTCCATCAGTGCGTTCATTGCAGAGGTATGTGGAAGGCATACAAATAATATGTGGGATTGGAAACAATATGTTCCGCCTTTTAAAGCAGAAGGTACAGCGCTTCTAAATACTGATAAACTAGTGCATATGTCATTGGATGAAAAGTTTCTAATGGCAAATTTATCGTGTTACAGCACTTCTGACAGTGTTATTCGCTTTGAGGACTTTCGTAAGTCACGTAGGAAAGGGATACAAAACAACCATTATGCTTATGATGCATCTGAAGTTCTCCTTTATCGCCGCTTAGAGCGCTAGTGTCACTCCAGCTGTCAAACGGTAACAACTTTTACAGCAGCGAGTGTCGTGACTGTTATGTTAGACTGTGATTTTAATGGTCTGATTTATGTCACGAAGTTTCTCATCCAAGCAACTCACAGATCACTGAATTTTTCACAGTTGGTAACATTTGTCATTTTCCCTCCAAATCGTGGTGGTGTTAGTTGTCTGTGTATATGTTTTGAAACTGCGTTTACGGTAATGTTTTATGTTTCTGTGGTGTACTTCATCTTGTTATTTTTCCTGTCAACTTATTGCTACATTAACAAGACATACATACTATAGCTTGTGAAGTTGCATGTTGTTAGTTATAGGAATAAATCGTGGAGTTTCAAGAGAAAGTGAGGTTATGGGGAAGACAAAAGATGTTTCACCTCGGAAGTTTCGGCTGTGGTAGCACTTCTTGCTGAAAATCGTTATGCACAGCAAGGAATTTCTGACAGAGTGAGAATATCGCAAAAACTGTCAGCAGGATCAAACTTTCCATGCTGACAGGTGGGGAATACAGGCCAAACAGGAATGGAAAATGTGGACATAAAAGAAAACTCTGTTCTATAACAATGAGAAGACTTACGAACATGGCAACAATGAACCATAAACTTACTTCTACATTCATGAACCATCAGCTGAAAGGTTTGGCTGTTGAAGTTTCCCTGGTGACAGTGAGGAGACTGAATGTGGTTTAAAGGCATGCCAACGAAGGAAAAAACAGAAAATCACACCTGCCATGAAACCCAGAACACTGCAGTGGGCTAAACAACTTCAGGAATGGACGAGTGAGGACTGGGCTAGGGTATGTGCAATGACATGGTAAATTAAGTGGGTATGATCTCAAAAGTTATGAGTTTCGACTTGAAATTATGATATTTTATTGATACTGAAGAAATGCGCATTTGAATTTTGGGGCTGTTGAGGTCTCCTATGCTCCTATTCCCAACTTTTCAAACTTGCGAGTTTGTACTCATGCTTCAGTTATGCTTCAGTGATGAATCTGTATTCACTGTTATGGAAGAAAGCAGCCAGTATGTTCGTCGCAGAACTGGAGAACATTTCAAAGCTGAGCTAGTGCAGCAATGTGTGATGCATCCAACTTCCGTTATGGTCTGGAGTGTGATGCCTGTGAAAGATCCTGGCAGATTAAACATTTTTGAAAGGACAATGAGGCAAGACCAATACAGAGAAATCCTTGGAAAGGAACTTTTCCCCCAAATAAATGAGTGGTTTCCTAAAAAAGATGCCATTTTTATGCATGATCTTGCCACAAAGCCAAAACTGTTTCCAGGCACTTGGATGAAAAGCAACTGAAAGTGTTGCCTTGGCCAGGGAATAGCCCTGATATGAACCCAACTGAAGGTTTATGGGCTTTTGTGAAAGAGAGGATAAGGAAATTTACAATAACTACCAAACAAGATCTCATGGAGAAACTAGAGTAAATCTGGTACCATGGCAATGATATTAAATTTCATGGGGAAAGTTAATAAAAACTATGCCAAACATAATAAAAATGTTGATTAAGAACAAAGGCATACGTACAAAGTATTGAATGTATAAATATAATCTGTATGCGGATGTAAATGTGTAATAGATGTAACGTTTTGAAAAAATGTCTTTAGTCCAATAATTTGAACACATCTGTATAAAAGCAACAAATGTTCACTACTTTGACAACACCACAATTTACATTACACAAAACTGAAGTGAGAATGCACCATTACGAATATTTCCGTTAGCATTACGCTCATGGACATCGATTTCCAGACAGTGGCTTTTCGAGAATATAAGTGAGAGGGATAGTGGTTCTTCCAGTCATTTTCACAGTGGGAATTCAGTCTTTCTACCTTTTGTATTTTTGTTAGCAGGAGCAGGTGCAGTCTTGTTCTTTATGTTTTGGAGTACTCAGCTGCCTGTTGCTTGTTGGTGCAAGCTGTGGACTCATAAACTGTGCTGAGCTTGCTGATGACAGGAACCAAGTTCAGCCTGCGAAAAGACGTCTTTATTTGGTTGGAATGTTCTCTACACAAAGGCAGGATGCAAGCCCATACACATGGAATAATATTCCATGTTACACAAACATGGTAATTTACTAGTAACAAGATTCTTTTATTCACAACTGGAGTTCATCAAAGTGCTTTCCCAAAATATTATTCTCTAAAAATTAACTGATAAATTTGGACATAGATACATGTAAAAATATAAAATCATATAATTTAAAAGAGCATCTTCCCCAATTGGATGATTCTGAGTTTGCTAGTACTCCAAATACTATCTTTGTACTGCACAAACTGACATTTTAGGGGTATCAGTCCCTCAGTTAGCATACATTCTACAGGGTTCTGAAAAACACTGTTATTTTTATACGCACCTGTCAGTCAATGGCTCATGTCATTTTAAAAGTAATTAGACATTAGTAGTAACTCACGTCTACTTGAAAAATAAAGGTTAGGTAGGGGCACTGACGGTGCTGCATATCATTTAATACTTTCTACTCGTATCCATAAATGACATTACCAGTAGTCTATTTTTGGAAAACAATATGCTGCAATGGTTTTGACTGTTGTCCATTGTTGTCTTTGTTGTCCACAAAGTTAAATGTGCACTGCATTATACATTGGCAGTAGTGCTTACTTACTATCTGTAATACAATGAGTGCTTCCAAGAGTATGCCACAAGACTACAACAAATTTCGTCCATTCTCTAAAAACTGCTAGGCTCAGAATAAGAATCACACTCTCAGTAGATTTCTGTGTTACCTAACCAATTCTCGGAAATTTTATAAAATTCAACATTAATTTCCATTGAGTCTTTTTAGCCTGTGTCAGAGATTTCGCCACTGTAAAAAGGAAACTAAGGAAACAGGACAGCACTTCTTGCAAGATGTCACAGAGGTTGTTATTACCAGTTCGAAATGAGGTAAATTTCTCATTAGAGAGAAATGCTAGACTTCAAGTCATGATGGCAGCTGTAACACAGGGGAACCAGAGTTTTTGAAAAAATTCAAACCAGTGGAAGGCAAGGGAATATGACATTCTCTGTCAGCACTTTCTCACATTCTGTTTTCTATAACACAAGAAAGAGTTGGATAACAGCTTCTATAAAGATCAATGGACTGATTAGTCACGCTTTCTGTATGAACTGTCTATGTGATCCATTGACTGCACCAGAAAAACTAGGTTATTCATCAGGAATCACAATCACATTTGAATCTTGTAACATAAAAATGTCAATAAACATATGTGTGTGAAGTTTTACAAATTACAATGTCTTTTTTAAAAAAATTCTCACAAATGTGCATCAGTAGACTTAAGCCCCCTTAAAAATATACTTTAGAAGTGCTTTTACTAAAATACTATTTTAGGAATCATTACCCTATAACCCCCCCACTTCACTGTGCTCTTGGATTTCTGCCTGCAATTGGACACTGATAATCACGATTTTACACATCAGGGCTGAAGTTTGGCATAAGATCAGTTCCAATAAATAATTTACTGTCTTGACTATCCCTTCTGTTAGAATCACAATTTTATTTGGTGCCTGAATGTCAGGCACTAACATGAGTTGGTGATGACAAACAGTTACAGTATTGTTATGTTGTATAGTTAACTATATTTGCATATAGCCCTGAATCTCATTATTAGACATGTGTCTGCGGTGAGTCACACATTGAGGTCTGTGTCCTTTAGATATTATTTAATGTCCAGTAAGTGTATACATATATAATTACACAATATTGAAATTCCAAAATAATATTTTTAACAGCTCATTAAAAATGGTTTTCAGCTTTATAGGCTATCCTTAGTTAACTTAATACTAAACAGACAGTCCATACAACATTGGAGACAGTTCATTGGTGTACAGAGACTGTTTTTGAAAGATATGTGACATTTTACAACTACACATCTATGTGTCTATGTTCCCCCTAGTACTGACAGGATAGTCCATAAACGGTATGTAGATGAAACTTGCGATATGCAGTTTTGCATTCGATAGCTATCCAGCATTTGCTACGGTGCTCATGGTGAAGGCAAGCAATGTATCTCAGACTGAATGTCATCTTTAGATTGTTTTGCTGTATTTTGTGCTATTTTCCTTTTGATGGTGTCATAGGTTTAACAGTTGTGGTCATCATTTCTTAACAACTTTTCATTCAAGAATTTTATGATTCTGAGAAGCAGGCAGGGCATACAGTCTTGATTCTTCCGCTAGTAGATATTTCAACAAATAGATACATTACAGTTAGTTTACAATGGGATGGGGTTGGGTTGGGTTGTTTGGGGGAAGAGACCAAACTGTGAGGTCATCGGTCTCATCTGATTAGGGAAGGACGGGGAAGGAAGCCGGCCATGCCCTTTCAAAGGAACCATCTAGCAATTGCCTGGAGCGATTTAGGGAAATCACAGAAAACCCAAATCAGGATGGCCGGACGTGGGATTGAATCGTCGTCCTCCTGAATGCGAGTCCAGTGTGCTAACCACTGCGTCACCTCGCTTGGTACAATGGGATGCATAGAATGAATTATGATTAACTGAAGGCAGCTGTCAATGACATTGTTTTGTAAGTGAGAACATATAATGTATTTTATAATATACTGTCATATCAGTTGTTAAGAAAGCTATGAATTAACAGTGTAAAATAGCTACTCTATAGAGTTTTATTTTCAAAATATGTATTTTATGCCTGAAAAAATGCATCTTAATTTTTCTCACCACATATAGAATAGAACTCTGGAATTTATCAAGTATTTATTAAAACCTTTCACAAAGAAAGTCTACAAATTTATTTTGGAAATATGTTGTGTAATAGAGAACAATTACCCTCACAGGTATGATGTTAGACAAATAAACCTTGATTTCCATATGCAATGAAAACTTATGCATGAATACATCACACACAGTTTTGTCGGCTGATGACAGTCATATTATATGTGGAAACATCTTATTGACACAATGTGTAGCCAGCTGTCATAACAGTCAGAGAAGCTAGATGCTGTTAATTGCCTGGCATCATGTTATTTCCTCCACCATTACCAAAGAGACTGAAGAATGACCATTAGATGTTACCAAGGTTGAAGAACAACCAGTAGATATTACCATTTGTAAATTCCTTTATTCTCAGTCCATCGACTCAATGGCTAGGTTATCAAGTACTTTAGTCATTTACTTAAATAACTAGATGTATGGCAAAGTAATGGACTGCTACTGTTCAGTTATGTAACATATGTGAGGAAAGGACATCCCTCTAGCATCAGATGTGTGAGTTTTAGATGGATATAATTAAAAAAAGACAAGACATTACTAGAGATTGTAGATACTATATGAATAAAAATATATCAGGGTTGATAGTAAATATGATATCTCCTATATGTTAGCTTCCTTCATCATTTGTTGTAACTAAGAGCCAAAGTGTCAACATGTACATAAACATATTAAAATGCATTTTTGCAATTCGTTTCTTTAATTAATGAAATAATGTACATAACTATAGAGCTGATGGGAATCTCGTTCTGTCTTTTTAAAGTTTCTTTTTATCACATGATTTACTGGGATCAGCTTATTATAAAATTTGTAAAGACTTATCAGTATTTTGGAAGTACTGTGGTATTTGCACAGTGTGTTTTCACTCACAGATTTGAAGCTATTCTTCATCCACATTCATTCATTCAAAAATGATTTTTGAATGCCTATTCATCATTTGCACACAATACTTTCATCATGGTTTTAATGTTTTTGAGGTAAATTCAATGTTGAGCTCAATATTTATGTGTACACTACATCTTTGTAAAGTAACTTATCTAAGCTCTTGAACTAAATTCAACACCATTGGTATTCCCAGATGAAATATTGATCTGACATGGCCATACTCGTAAAATAGCAACTGTCCTCTGAGGCTGGCGGTGGAGATATGTACATATATGTTTTTAATGAATTTGAAAAGCCAGCTTAACCCATTAAATCACAGTGCTTCAGTAGTGTCTTTGAATATTTCATACTTATTTCAGTATTTTCAAGAATATAAAAAGTTTCACTTGTAATCCTGAAGATTCTTTATATTTATAGCCACGTTACTTATTGAGAGAGTGAAAAATAGCGTATGAAATCCCAGACTCTCAGTTTTCTTAGTGTTTAAGTATCTGTTTACTGTAGTTAATACAGACTACAGCTAAAATTTTTAGTTCTTTCATTTTATATCTGATGTGACTGCACATGCAATATGTAATATGGACAGGTATATGTCAAATTGTTATTTATGTGAAAGTCCAGTTAAAGCCTTAGATGCATTTTTTGTTTATCCTCTTGATTACAATGAAACATTTAGATTTACTGGAAGCTCAGGCAATTGAAAGTTATCGCTAACTGAAGTTAGGACAACCCAACATAATTTAAAAAAAACATTTTGAGGTTACCAAGGGCAGAGGAGATATTGTTATAATTCATTCTAAGGCAGAAATTCCCAGTTTTCTGGTTGTTTGTTGTTGTGGTCTTCAGTCCAGAGACTGGTTTGATGCAGGCCTCCATGCTACTCTATCCTGTGCAAGCTTTTTCATCTCCCAGTGCCTACTGCAACCTACATCCTTCTGAACCTGCTTAGTGTATTCGTCTCTTGGTCTCCTTCTACGATTTTCACCCTCCACACTGCCCTCCAATACTAAATTGGCAATTCCTTGATGCCTCAGAACATGTCCTACCAACCGATCCCTTCTTCTAGTCAAGTTGTGCCACAAATTTCTCTTCTCCCCAGTTCTATTCAATATCTCTTCATTAGTTATGTGATATACCCATCTAATCTTCAGCATTCTTCTGTAGCACAATGTTTCGAAAGCTTCTATTCTCTTCTTGTCCAAACTATTTATTGTCCATGTTTCACTTCCATACATGGGTACACTACATACAAATACTTCCAGAAACGACTTCTGAGTTAACAGTAAGATGGCGGCGCGCGTTGATGTAGTAATAAATCGCTCGGTAAACTATGAGTATTTAGCGTCTACAAAGTGCATATCGTGTGATAAAATAGTAAAAAGCGGTATTAGAACTTGCCCAGTGATGCATGTGTGGTACCATCCACACTGCTTTGCGAAAGTAAATCTCGAAAATATATCGTGTGCTTGTGGAACAAAGTGCAACGGTTATCTAGATGCGACTGGAATGTATCGTGAAAATCGCGAAACCAATGTATTAGAAACACTGCAGAAAGAACTTCAAACCGCAAGACAACATGCTCAGCTACTGGAAAGCATGATCAAAAACCTTTCTGAACCGCCACATAAGGAAAAAGTTCGAAATTTGTACAGTGATGTTGTTTTAAATACTTGTACTAACGAAAGAAATGACGCTCCATTGAAGAAGAGTGAACATGAAAAATGTGAAACACTAAACAAAGGTAAGAGTGAACATATAAAATGTGAAACAGTAAATAAAGGTAACCTACAAAGTGCTTCTGAACACTTCTCGTGTAATTTAAAAATGGTTAAGAAAAATGACTGCAGTAAGTTGAAAACAAACACGAACATGAGTCAGCTTACAAATAACAAAAAACAGGTACTGTTACTTTCAGATAGTCACGGTAGGAACTGTGCAGAAGTACTGAACGAAATTTCAACAACCAGCTATAAATTTACATCTTTGATAAAGCCAAATGCTATATTCAAAGAAACAACATGCAATATACAAAACAAAACGTCTAGTCTAGGACAAAATGATTATGTTGTCGTCTTAGCTGGTGCAAACGATATTAATGGATCAAAACGTGGTTTTATGACATCACTAGATGAAACGATCGCAAAAACTAGGCACACACAACTAATTCTATGCACAATACCGTACAGATATGACATGCGAAATGAAAACTGCAAAATCTACCAAATGAACAGTTACTTGATGCAGAAGGCATCTTACAGTGAACACATCAGAGTTTTAGATGTAAATAGCTTCCTCCAACGGAAAGACTTCACCAGGCATGGGCTTCACTTACATAAAAATGGGAAAAAGAAACTGTGTGTTAATCTGCTGAATGCCATCAAAAGTCCACTGGTAACAAGAAGTGCCATAAAACGTGTTACACCAGGACATCAAACATATTCGTGGTCCAATGAAGCTAATTTGGTGGACAATCTCAGAAGAATGAGCAATACTACAGCTGAACCAACAGCAACACCAGGAGCTGAAGAGCCATCAGTAACAACAACAAAAGTGAATATGCAGTCAGGGTCATCAAGAAAAACACCAGAAACAGTTTTAGAAAAGAAGAAGGTATCCACAGTCAGCACTAAGTCACCAACAACATCCTATGCAAATATCTCGTCAAGTGCCACAAATCAGTCAGCCCACGACATCCAAGTGGAAACAGCAAAAAATGTGCAGCCACACTCCAAATCAGCACCACTGGAAACTGTGACAAGATCTTCAACACGAAAACGCAGACCTCCAGTCCACAGCCAGGATTTTTTATGGGCAAGAACACCAGTAGCTCCCTGCCAGCAGCAAACCAAAGGAAAACAGGTGCAGAGCAAAATTTTCATGAACCAAAACTACAAGAAAACCCGGTGAGTGGTGTCAAAAATCATTCCATTGGAAAACAGTCACTATTATCCTTTAAAATATTACACCATAATGTGCAGTCAATGTTTAATAAGTTACTAGAAATAGATCTCTTCCTAAAAACAAAGCCACACTTAGATGTTCTCTGTATTACTGAACACTGGTTAACAGAAGACAAAATTAAAAAAACCCCACTTGGCGAATTTACTCTAGCTGGTTATTCTTGTCGGAACAAAAGTAAGGGAGGTGGTACAGCAATCTATGTCAAAAAATATTTAAGATACAAAAGCCTCACAAAGTACAATAATATGCAAATAGAAACAGACTTTGAATTCTCCTTAATTATCTTAACAGACTATAACCTATTGATACTGAATATATATAGAGCCCCTGATGGAAACATCCAAACCTTCAAACACTCCCTCGAAGCACTACTCACAAAAATTCACTCACTAAACAAAAATCTATTAATAAGTGGAGACTTTAATATTGACTTCCTCACACCTGGAAAAAACAAAGACAAATTGTTGAATATTACAAATTCATTCAACCTATCCCCAACTGTAAACACACCAACCAGGATCACAAAAAATTCAAGAACAACTCTAGATCAGATTTTCATAAACACAGACAAACTGCACCACTCAATCGAAGTCATCAGCACAGGTTACAGTGACCATGAAGCCCAAATACTAACAGCGAATTTAAATTACATAGGACAATATCCCACAATAACTAAAATGCAAAGGCAATTTAATGATGATAATATAAGGCTTTTTAACTATCTGTTAAGGGCTGAAAACTGGGCAGAGGTCTATAAAGAAAATGATGTAAACTACATATTTAATTCCTTCCATGAAACATTTCTCCAACACTTCAATACTGCATTTCCACTGAAATCCAGGAAAATCGGAAACAAACACACAAACTCATGGGTAACAAAAGGGATAAGGATTTCCAGCCAAAAAAAGCGTGACTTAAAAAATCACATGAAACACCATGACGTCGATGATCAGTTTAGGTCATATTGTAAGACCTATTTTGCAATCTATAGGAAAGTTATCCAACAAGCAAAAAAATTATACAATGATAAATTTATAAAGGAATCTAACAATAAAATGAAAGGCTTGTGGACGGTTGTAAAAAATGAAACAAACAGTAAGCAGCATGTTATAAACAAAACATTAAAACTAAACCTAAATGATGAAGTCACATCAGATCCCCAAAAAATAGTAAATGGTTTTAATGACTATTTTAGCAAAATAGCAGAAAACCTGATAAAGAACAACTGCCACAGACCAAATGCTCAACACCAAACACTAATAGAAACCGCACCGGTACAGGCATCAATGTTTCTTCACAAAGTCTCCAATCCTGAAGTACTTACAGTTATAAAAGGACTAAAGAATAAGTACTCCAGTGGTAGTGACAATATTCCTGATTTAATTGTTAAGAAATGTGGAGAATCCATTGTAGAACCCCTAACCCACATAATAAATGCATCCTTTACAAACGGAGTTTTCCCTGACCTACTAAAGACTTCTAAAATTACCCCACTTCACAAAAAGGGCTCTAAAAATGATGTAGCCAATTACCGTCCCGTAGCACAACTCAGCTCATTCTCAAAAATATTTGAAAAATTATTTTACACCAGATTGGAAGACTTTACTAATAAACTATCCTTATTGACAAAACACCAGCATGGTTTTAGAAAGCAAAAGACAACTACCACAGCTATTTATGAATATCTCAACGAAACCTTAAAAGCACTGGATAATAAGGAAATCACTACTGGTATCTTTTTAGATTTATCCAAAGCGTTTGATGTAATTGACCATATCATACTCCTTAAGAAGTTAGCAAATAAAGGTATAAGAGGAATTGCAAACAAATGGTTAGAATCTTACCTGTCAAACAGATTTCAAAAAGTTGAAATTAATTTTGAAAAAAAGAATACAACCACCCATCAATCTACTGTCCACTCCTCTGACACAATGCCTATTAGGTATGGTGTGCCACAAGGCTCAATCCTGGGACCCATACTGTTTCTGCTATACATTGATGATATAAGCACAAATCTTGCTACAGGACATACCACACTATTTGCCGATGACACAAGTATTCTAATAACGGGTACTGATACAGAGGACCACAACCAAAAAATTAAACCGCTTATGTCGTCACTCAGCAAATGGTTCAACGAGAACAAACTGATTATAAACATACAGAAAACAACCTACATCAACTTCAGACTCTCATCCCAAAAACAAGAAATGCATGATGTGATTCTAAATAACCAAGAGCTTATGTGTGTGGACTCTGTCAAGTTTCTTGGCATATGGCTTGCAGAAAATCTTAAGTGGGAGACACACACAAATTATATCTCAAAAAAGCTCTCAACTGTGTGTTACATTTTAAGGATACTCAAAAAATCAGTCACAAAATCTGTTCTCATACATGTATATTATGCTTACTTCCATTCTACATTACAGTATGGAATCATATTTTGGGGGAACTCACCTGGAGGTAGATATATTTTCAAAATGCAAAAAATGGCAATACGCATAATATGTAATCTAAGACATAACGAATCATGCAGACAACATTTCAAAACAAATGGCATTATGACACTGCCCTCTGCTTACATTTATAATATCGTCTCATTTGTCAAGTCATACCTGTTAAACAATGACTGCACACTAAAATTCAATGGAGATATTCATAACTATGCAACAAGGCAGCAATCTGACCTACATATGATTCAGTCCAGAACTACCTGCTACCATAAAAGTGTTTTAAATGTTGGGATAAAAATGTATAATAATTTACCCAATGAAATCAAAGCAACAAAGAACCCAAGAGCCTTCACACATAAGTTAAAAAAATATCTCTTGGACCATTGCTTTTATGCAGTTGATCATTTTTTTGAAAGGGGTTAAAAATGTAAAAAATATGATAAATGTTCAATTAGGTCTGAAAATTATATACTGTGCATGTCTATGAAATACACTGGACTACTTTACTATTACATTTGTATTGGCTGTTTGTATTTTACCATACAACATTTGCATTTACTGTTTTGTTAAAGATAGCTGACTTCCTCATTGCAAAATAATGTAAAAACAATTTATTAAATATTACCTGCAAATATGTTCCCTTGCCCTATCCAATATCGTATGTAAAACCTTACATCTCTTTGATTTGTATTAACTGTTTTGTTGAAGAAAGATAATTTACTTGCTACAAAATAATGTAAACATCAATTTGTAAAAATTACTGTGAATAGCTCTCTTGACCTACCCAATATCATATGTACAGCTGTACAATACTATGATTGCCTGGATCAATAAAAATACAATACAATACAATACATAAATCTATAGTCGATGTTAACAAATTTCTCTTCTTCAGAAACGCTTTCCTTGCCATTGTCAGTCTACATTTTATATCCTACTTCGACTATCATCAGTTATTTTGCTCCCCAAATAGCAAACCACATTTACTGCTTCAAGTCTCTTTCTTAATCTAATTTCCTCAGCATCACCTGACTTAATTCGACTGCATTCCATTATCCTCGTTTTGCTCTTGTTGATGTTCGTCTTATATCCTCCTTTCAAGACATTGTCCATTCCGTTCATCTGCTCTTCCAAGTCCTTTGCTGTCTCTGACATAATTACAATGTCATCGGCGAACCTCAAAGTTTTTATTTCTTCTCCATGGATTTTAATACCTACTCTGAAGAAAAATTCGGAGTAAATTCGGAAAGAAATTTCTGCTAACGTATTTTAAATTATCTGAAACAAATTAAGTTATGAAATAATTGACAGTAAATGTGTGGACCCTCATAATGTCGATTGCCTTGTGTACATAAACGTCTGCAAGATTCTGAAGTTTGACTATATATTTTTAATGTTATAATCTTTCTGGATCAGAAAACACCTCTTACTAATTAATTCAGCCAGTAATTAAGATTCTTAATAATTTGAGGAATCAAAAAAGATTTATTTCAAGATGGATACCATATTCGTAAGTAGGGGATTTCAGCCTATTGATGAATAATAATGTTACATATACTGTTATAATTTACTAACTTGGAAGATTTTTCATGAATTAAATAACAGTAAATTCTTAGAGTCCATGTAAAACAGTAAGATCCAAACCAGCTCATATTCAAATCATTAAGTATTTTCTAAAATCACATCATATTCTTACACCAGTCCATAAGCAGCCACCCCTTCCCCAGAATCGCCAGTTTTCAATTGGCGGGCAATGATGTAACTTTACAGTGTCAGCATGAAAGTGCTTATGATAGGCAAGCATTCAGGTAACATCATCGCGTTGGTTTGAATGACAGTCTGTGACCAGCCAGCACACAGACAACATCTCTATGTCTAAGCATGTATTAAATTCATGGTCAGAAGCTCTCCTGTGCAGGAGAGCTTCTGTAAAGTTTGGAAAGTAGGAAACAAGGTACTGGCAGAAGTAAAGCTGTGAGGACAGGGCGTGAGTCGTGCTTGGATAGCTCAGTTGGTAGAGCACTTGCCCGCAAAAGGAAAAGGTCCCGAGTTCGAGTCTCGGTCCGGCACACAGTTTTAATCTGCCAGGAAGTTTCAAACCTATGACCATTCACATTGCTCTTCCCAGTACACATCCAATATCCCCATCAGTCCTGCTTGATAAGGGCCCAACATACTTGAATAATATTCTAGGATGGGTCGCAGAGTGATGTTTAAGCAATCTTAATCATAGACTGATTGCATTTTCCTAGTATTCTACCAATAAACTGAAGTCTGCCCCGATTTGTGTATATTAGTCCTTCCTTTTTTGCCAACTAGTGTTTAGATAGCAGACAGAAGGGAGTTAATGATGAGATTCTCTGAGCATTTTCGGTTTCAGAAACCGATTGTAGCTAGTCAGTGCTTGTAATTGCAGAGGAAAATGTAGACATGTTGATGGATATGAATTGAGTGGTCATGAATAGAATATTTTACAGTGAAGTAAAGAATGGATAGATATAACAAACAAAAACAGAATAATTAGTTACTCTCAAATAACATAGCAGAGATGAAGTCATAAAAAGTGGCAGATAGTAACAGAAATGGGATTAATCAAAGGGGAAAGAAATTTTAGAGATGTTGGCTAGTAGACTGTAAACAAAAAGGATGAATGAAATGATGGCACAAAGAGAAAATGCAAGTAAACTGCAAGGTAAAAGTAGAAAATTTTTTGTTAGGACATGATTATATGTTTTGAAGTGGGCCAGGAGTTAAAAACATGCATATCTGTCTATTAAAAGGTGAAGGAACATATCTTACTTTATAAAACTCTGTGTACAGTACAGAGGATGGGGTGAAATGAAATTGATGCTGTTGACTGAAGTAAATCCTATGAAATGGATTCCGTAAAATGTTAGCTTCAAACAAAATTGTATGGTGCACACGGTAGCCTACTTGTAGTTCTGTGAAAGTGAAATAGGTAAATAATGTTAGTACTTGATCATTCACTTAATCTCATTGTAGAAGTAGAATAAGGTAGGACAAATATGCTACTGAACAACTGTCTCATGCATTTGGTGCTCAACAGCTTATAAATATTGCAAAGTATGTGATATGCTTATGGAGTCTGTCTGACTGGGTGTCAATGTGGACACTGCCGAGTTTGGATTTTCCTTGTCCAAAACTGTATGGACTTTTAGCATATCTTGATAGAATATATCACCTGATTACCAGAAGTACTACAGCGAAGAAATCACTGTTTTGCGCTAGGCAATGTCTGCTTCTTGGTGGTATTGTGAAATCAGAATTTTGTACATGAGAGAGCATGTATGAGAGGACAGCAAACTTGCTTTGTATCTCCCATGGAATATAGAAGAGACACTACTCATCTGAGACCAATCCCTTGTATTCTATTGAACTAATAATTTTTGCCTTTCTGCCTCCATTTTCTGGTTTTAAATACCCATGTGCATCCTTCTAAGTGGTCTTTGACATCTTTCAGCTGCTCATATTGCAACTGGAGAAATTTTATTTTCTTATTCCATTTGGTTAATTTGAGAGAAGTTCCTCTTCAGCATTAAATAAGTTCAGGAAATAACTTGTTTGTATTGATTTAAAGGAATTGTGTTCCCTTCTTAATGATGTGTTAGCTGTGGCTGTTGTGGTAAATGTTTTTATGACAGACTAGATGGATCTGCAAGGCACCTTTTCTGCAAAACTTCTGATTTCTTTTCACAGTGTGGCCACACCCTAGAGTTCAGACCCATAATAATACAAGTAGAAGAACCAATTTCTGCAGGAATAAATTTGCTGTTGTGTCCCACTTTTTACTATGAGCATGGGTTAATTCTGAAAGAAATTGATATAACTACAGCTATACATGTCCTTTAATTGCAGTTCCACTAAAGCTGTGAGAAGGTGTGAGAAGAAGACATGCTGGGATGCTTCCTCCCATTTAGTGAAACTCAGCGGTGTGCATAACTGCAAAAAATTTCTCGAGACTAATTTCAATTTGCCATCGAGAAATTTCGACAGTGCCATTTAGTAAACTCATGGCTCATAAATTACGTGGAGACAGCCTGTGTAAACAACAATGTCATCTGGGAAGAGTGCAAAGTGAATACTGATACACTTAGGTTAAGTCATTTGTGCAAATAATAGTACTTTCTGAGCCCTGTCCAACAGAAGAATCTTTATTTCCTGGTTTTCTGGGCTGGTATAAATACAATTTGAAAAAAGTATTTCATGCTTTGAAAGGTTATTGTATGGAC
Source organism: Schistocerca americana (assembly GCF_021461395.2). Lineage (NCBI taxonomy): Eukaryota > Metazoa > Arthropoda > Insecta > Orthoptera > Acrididae > Schistocerca > Schistocerca americana. Next base: position 853,789,256 of record NC_060119.1, read on the forward strand.
AAAAAAAAGAGAACATGAACTCCCAAATGCATACCTTAAAAGCTATGAGAACTTATTCATCTTCGCTACTGTGAAAAACATCTCTTCTACAGCTAGATCTTTGCTATTACGAACGACTACAGAATGCAGTAAACAAATAATCAAACATATGAGAACACATTATTCTGTTGCTGTGAAACAGCAAAGCTTCTCATATAATGTGCTTGCCATTGCAAACGACCTGCACTAGTGACCCTTCGCTAAAAGTGGTGCTCATTATAGTGTCCATTCATAAGAAGAAATGATTCTAGCAAACGTTTTAGGGAATCATACAATCTGTGAAAAACTCCAGGTTGGTCACAGATGCACTGCCAGGCACTGATGATGTGCTACAATAGTGTTTGTATATCATTAACTGAGTAGCCTACACCGAATATTTCAAGAGTCCCCACAACCAAAAACAAGGGTTAAGAATGGGGGAGTAAGCTGGCCAACATACAGGACCTTCCCGACCAATTCATTCAACATTAAATGTCTGTGTGAGGTATTCCCAGACATTTCTGAGAAAATGGGCTACTGCTTCATCACACATGAACCACAAAATCAGCCTTTGATGGAATGGTACCTGCTCTATCAGAGAAGGCAAGTCATTTGATGCCTTGCACCAGTCAACCTGTTTGGCAATATGCAAGGTCCTACCAGTCTATGGATGTGTGTGATGTCCTTAGTTTAGTTAGATTTAAGTAGTTCTAAGTTCTAGGGGACTGATGACCACAGCAGTTGAGTCCCATAGTGCTCAGAGCCATTTGAACCAACCCCCCAGTCTATTGCAAATAATTTCTGGCCATGCATTCACTGAAAATCAGCACTCACAGTTTGCTTCTCCGACTGTATGTGGATTTGCACCACACATGCTGATAATGAAAACTGACAGTCTTGACTCGCAGGAAACCAGACTCATTTATGAATTATATCTTTGTTGGGAAAAATGAATCTGCACCACATCTTTGCAACACCTATTGGCCAAATTGCAGTTTGGCAGGGTGATCTGACGATCATATGGTCTGCACAAAATACAGCGGCTGGTAGATACACAGTCAGCAGCGCATGTGTGGGAAAAGCAGTAGTGGTGGGTGTTAAGACCCGTCCACACGCAACGAACTGTCTGCGCAAATGTCTGCGCACATCGCATCTGCACAGACAGATTGTTGCGTGTGGACAAAAGATTTGCACCAACCTGAGGTGTGTGCAAACCTGGAAGTTGGAGTTGGAGGTTTGAGCGAAACCTCTCAAATCTGTGGGTTCAAACCACATCTGCACAGACAAGTTGGAGCGTGTGTACAGGAGATCGCCGCAAATCTGGCGCGAAACAGCTGTTTACTCAGTCTAGTGTTTGTATTTGTGCGCACAGGGCATTAAAATGGCTGATACTCGTCAGTGTTCTCGAGAGTTTGTAAGTGAATTCACTGAAATATATAGAAACCACCCATGTTCATGGAAGATTAAAAGTAAAGAATATAGTGACCGAGGCAAAAAGACAGCAGCTACAATACTCTAATTGAAATATTGCGGGCAGTTGACGCCTCGGCAAACAGAGAAACGGTAATAAAAAAAAATTCGTTGCGAGCTGGCGAAATTATTTGCGGATGGATGTCGAAACTTATAATTATCTCTTAAAGCTTGTAACCCCTCATATTATGAGAAAAAATACTTGTATGAGAAGGGTAATTTCTCCTCATGAACGGCTGGCGGTAGCATTAAGATTCCTAGCAACAGGAAGGAGCTACAAGGATTTGGAATTTTCAACTGCAATATCGAAACAAGCGTCAAGTAAAATAATACCCAACACATTTGAAGCTATTTACGCTCTCCTGAAGGATGATCCATGAAGGCAAGTCAAGTAAATTAAGTCTGTCAGCGAACTGTTTACCGAAAAGAGTTATCCAAAGTTCAGAAATCTAGAAGATCTGGTGTAAGAGTAGATCAAGTATACCAGCCAATGTTATGGTATTTTGATCTGCTTGGCTTTCTTAGTGATCAAGAAACGCCAAGACCAAGCAGGAGTACAATTGAAGATGAAATTGGAGTGTCAATGTGCCAGGAAATGGAACACGAAGTAATGTAAAACAAAACAGGTTCGCCCTGCAACTCTCGCAATAAATGTACGTGAGAGAACTGCTATCGCTTTAGCAGCCACTGTCTACACCATTTTGACCGCTTTCTCTGTTTCCTGCGGTTGGTCTGAATGTTTTTTGCAACACAAGCTGCGAACACAGACCACAACAGAACTTCCTCCATTTCTATATTTCAAAATAACTGAATTAAATTTTTGACGTTTACGGTGAGCGTAGTCGTTTGCCACTGATATTTCTTTTCTACACCGACAGATGGCGGGCGAGTAGTAGAGTGAGGTTTGTGTCGTGTGAACACACCACATTTGCAGCGATCTTTTGCATGTACAGACATCTGCGCCGATGTCTGCGCAGACAGATCGTTGCGTGTGGACCGGGCTTTACTGGCAGGCGCTGTACAGGGAATGCCGAGCGCTGGAGGGGAAGTGCCGTTCTAAACTAAGATTCAAATTTTTTGTAAATATTATGTGGAGCCCCACCACGTCAACACTTGCATGGCAACCATTCAAAAAGATAAAAAGATCTGTCGTCTCTGCTTTGGTTAGTAGCTAAAGAGAACTGCTCTGAAAATGCAGCCATTTATTTTCACTTGAGTAGGTAACCATTTGTAACGTTCAGAGAAGTGTCATGAGTGGCGAATTTTGAGTAAAACTCACTCATTTCTCTAGTGGCCATGTTAAAATTTACTTCTCTTTCCAAAACACAAACGAGTTTACAAAATGTCATCTCACAAATGTGTTGTCCAGATACAGTTCCGAGAGAATTCTGAAACAGTGATTTATTAAGTGAGGAACTGAAGAAAGATAAGGTCGACAGGTCATGAAAAACCAAATCTTCGGTACAAAATAAACGTGTAATATATTCAACTTTGTTGTTCCCAAATCCATAGCACATCTCGTTTCACCAGATATTGATGGTCCTTAAGAATTAAATTCTGTAGTTAATTGAATAACATGGTAGATAATGAAGTATTGCATAATAAACACACGGAAAAATACTCTCCTCTTTGCGCGCTATCATTTCCCAAAATCTCTTTTCGATATCTCAAAACGCTAATGAAATATGAGGAACGTTGTGGATATTTAATTCTGGTTTCATCGCTCGCGCCGCGCGATCATAAATGAGTGTGCTACATTATGTCAATTGGTGACAGACTGAGACTTTCACCCAAGCCTAAAGAAAAATTAGATATCTTAGTTGAATTCCATAGGCAGTAACATATTATGTAATATGCACCAAACGCAAAATCGTAGCGAATGCTATTTTTGATTGCAAACTTTCTAGAGTTTCGCTAAGTTTCTTACTTCCATGTAATTGTCACAGTAGCTATGGCCATTTACAAAATGATAGTCACATCCATGAACCTGACATGTGAAGCTATAAGTAAAGCAAAAACGAAATTTTTTACCTAATAGTTTCCATAAAATCATTTGAGAAACACTGCAGACTGTGCGCCTCGATTCTGTCATCGCCGATCACCCGAAAAGTAGCGAACACTTAACAGTCCAGAAGTGGCAATCATTAACAGGTCCCTTTCTGAACAAAAGAATGAACTGGCCCAGCGCTTTCGACGAAAACTGGCCACTGCGTATCAATCACCGTATCCTGCGTGATCTCTGCCTGTGTTCTAGATATTTTTCACCATATGGAACATGGATTCGACGGTTGCTTTCATTTGTGAGACCATAACAGAAGACCATGCCTATCCTTTTTCATGTGGAATGATAGGCTTCAATTATGCTGCTAAGAGCAAAGATAAAACTACAATGTAAAAGCATTTCAAAAACCTATCTCAACTCAAGCTGGTTCCACTAGAACTCGTGTATATGCTGCAGTTACTCAGAACTGGGAATGGGGTTGACAATTACAACAGTAAGAGACTATTACTGCGTGCTGTATCCAATAACTGTAACAGAGGAATGTGTCCTCATTTGTTTGGCACATACTTAATAACAAAGAGCCTGCAGTGGAAGAGATGTGTTTTTCAATAGCGATTATGAAAGTGCTCATAGTTCTTTTTAGGAATGCATTTTAGAACCCACATTTATTGGACATTTTTGACTTATTGTGGGCCATACTACCACCTCTCCTAATGTTGTTGTTATGGTCTTCACCCAGAGACTGGTTTGATGCAGTTGTCCATGCTATTGTATGCTGAACAAGCCTCTTCATCTTCGAGTAACTACATCACCCTACACTCTTCTGAATTTGCTTAGTATATTCATCTCTTGGTCAACCTGTACGATTTTTACCGTCACTCTTCCCTTCAGTACTAAATCGGTGTTCCCTTGATGCTTCAGAATGTGTCCTACCCATCGATCACTTCTCCTAATCAAGCTGCGCCACAAATTCTTCTTCTCCCCGATTCTATTCAGTACCTCCTCATTAGTTACATGATCTACCCCCCCCCCCTCCCAATTTAAACATTCTTCTGTAGCACCATGTTTAGATGTTTAGAAAGCTTCTGTTCTCTTCTTGTCTAAACTATTTATCGTCCATGTTTCACTTCCATACATGGTTACACTCCATACAAATACTTTCAGAAACTGACACCTAAATCTATACTCCATGGTAACAAATTTCTCCTCTTCAGAAATGCTTTCCTTGAAATAGGTAGTCTACATTTTATATCCTTTCTACTTTGACCATCATCAATTATTTTGCTTCCTCGATAGAAAAACTCATTTACTACTTCAAGTTTCTCATTCATTAATGTAATTCCCTCAGCATTAATTCGACAACATTTCATTATCCTCGTTTTGCTTTTGCTGGTGTTCATCTTATATCCTCCTTTCAAGATACTGTCCATTTCACTTAACTGCTCTTTCAGATCCTTTGCTGTCTCTGACAGAATTTCAGTGTTGTCGGCATACCTCCAAGTTTTTCCTACTCCAAAATTTTTTTTTTTTGCTTTCTTTACTGCTTGCTCAATATACAAATTGAATAACATCAGGGATAGGCTACAACCATGCCTCACTCACTCCTCAACAACCGCTTCCCTTTCATGCCCCTCGACTCTTATAGCTGCCATTTGGCTTCTGTACAAATTGTAAATAGCCTTTTGCTCCCTGTATTTTACCCCTGCCACCCTCAGAATTTGGGAGAGAGTATTCGAGTCAACATCATCAAAAGCTTTCTCTAAGCCTACAAATGCTATAAACGTAGGTTTGCCTTTCCTTAACCTATCTTCTAAGATAAGTAATAGTGTCAGTATCGCCTCGCGTGTTCCAACATTTCTATGGAATCCAAACTGATCCCCCCAAGCTCGGCTTCTACCAGTTTTTCCAAATGTCTGTAAAGAATTCGTGTTAGTATTCTGCAACTGTGACTTATTAAACTTAATTTTCACATCTGTCAACACCTGCTTTCTTTGGGATTGAAGTTATTATATTCTTCTTGAAGTCTGAGAATATTTGGCCTGTCTCATACATCTTGCTCACCAAATGGAAGTATTTGTCATAGCTGGCTCATCCACGCTATCACTAATTCTAGTGGAATGTTGTCTACTCCCAGGCAAGTACGTGTCTCCCATCTCATCTTCATCTATGTAATCTTCCATTTCCATAATATTGCCCTCATGTACATCGCCCTTCTATATGCTCCTTCCACCTTTCTGCTTTCTCTTCTTTGCTTAGGACTGGTTTTCCTTCTGACCCCTTGATATTCATTCAGATAGCAGTATCTGTCTTACCCCTAGTGATATATGCTTCTACTTCCTGTCGATCTTAGTTTTGAGACGTTTGTATTCCTTTTCACCTGCATCATTTACTGCATTTTTATATTTTCTCCTTTCATCAATTAAATTCAATATCTCTTCTGTTACTCAAGGATTTCTACTAGTCGTCATCTCTTTACCTGCTTGATTTTCTGCTGCCTTCACTATTTCATCTCTCAATACTACCCATTCTTCTTCTACTGTATTCCTCTCCTCTGTTCTCGTCAATCGTTCTCTAATGCTCCCTCTGAAACTCTCTACCACCTCTGGTTCCTTCAGTTTATCCAGGTTACATTTTCTTAAATTCCTGCCTTTTTGGTGTTTCTTCAGTTTTAATCTGCAGTTCATAACCAATAAATTGTGGCCAGAGTCAGTTTATCCAGGTTCTATTTTCTTAAATTCCTGCCTTTTTGCAGTTTCTTCAGTTTTAATCTACAGTTCATAACCAATAAATTGTGGCCAGAGTCCACATCTGCCCCTGGAAATGTCTTACATTTTAAAACCTGGTTCCTAAATCTCTGTCTTACCGTTATATAACCTGCCAGAAACCTTCAGGTGTCTCCAGGTGCCTCTGGTGTCTTCCATGTATACAACCATTTTTCATGATTCTTAAACCAAGTGCTAGCTATGATTAAGTTGTGCTCTTTGCAAAATTCTACCAGATGGCTTCCTCTTACATCCCTTACCCCAGGTCCATATTCACCTATTACTCTTCCTTCTCTTCCTTTTCCTACTATCGAATTCCACTCCTTCATGACTATTAAATTTTTGTCTCCCTTAGCTATCTGAATTATTTCTTTTATCATATCATTGATTTCTACAATCTCTTCATCATCTGTGGAACTAGTTTGCATATAAACTTGTACTACTGTGTTAGGCGTGGCCCTCGTGATATCCTGCCTACAATAATGCATTCACAATGCTGTTCATAGTAGCTTATCCCCATTCCTATTTTTTTATTCATTATTAAACCTACTCCTGCATTACCCATATTTGATATTGTATTTATAGCCCTGTATTCATGTGATCAGAAGTCTTGTTCATCCTGCCACCAAACTTCACTAATTCCCCTTTTTAAGTTTTCTAACCTACCTGCTTGATAACGGGATCTGACATTCCATGCCCTGATCCGTAGAACGCCAGTTTTGTTTCTCCTGATAACGATGTCCTACTGAGTAGTCCCTGCACTGAGTTTTGAAGGGGGAACTATTTAACCTCTGGTGTATTTTACCTAAGCGGACACCATCATAATTTAACCATACTGTAAAGCTGCAGGAAGAACTATGGTTGTAGTTTCCCTGTTTCACTACAAATGTACTGTACTTTTTTTGAATATCCCATATATATTTTCAGTTCGATGCAATGAATTTTAAAATATATGTACGCCACTAGTTTTGGTGGAGTTTTAAAGTGATTGTATTAATGCATCACAGGAGATAGCATACGCCTGGGTTAGTGAAACTGTTCACTGGACTATAAACATACGCCTGGGTTAGTGAAACTGTTCACTGGACTATAAACTATATTCAGAACTTGTGACATGGTCGGTTGAGTCATGGTTCTTGTTGTTTTGAGCCGATGCTTCAACTTGGATTTGGTACATATTGTATGACACGGTGAATCTTGGATGCTAAGACACTATACTGTCTGCGATTATGAACACTTGTGGAACACTTATTCGTAATGTTTCTAATCAGGTCATATGGTGGTTGCAGATATGGAACCATACTCCATAACCATTTTTATCTTTTCCTCACAGCTCACATTTCCTCAAGACCATATGACGTTCTAGCTGTGTAATGCATGTGCCTGTAGCAGAACAAACGCTTAGGCCAGACATGATTTATGAGTATTTTTGGATAATAACCTGTACATGGAATTCGTCTAATACAAATTGTATAGAGAATTTGTGATCCACCATAAGCACTTCTTTATTCCAAATGCAACATGTCTACTGAACCAGAGCAACAAGAAGCTTCTCTGGGCAGTCCCACATACTTGTTGAATTGAAACCACATACAGTTGTTCGAGGTCAGGGACCTAGAGGGGTTTCTCAGTGAGATACTTTCTCTGTATTTTTGTTTTTTGGCTGCATTTATTAAGAAAAACGAGTGTAGACTTTTTGTTACAATTATCATCTACAGTGAGTTATTTGGAAGAGTAAATTCAGACCTGTGAATGTGTGCTACATAAAAATCAAGAAATCGTGAAAATATTAAGTGAGAGAACTGTTTTCAGAAAGTGAGTTGTGTTTTAAGTGACTGTAGGGCTGCAAGGAGAGGCTTCTTAGTATTAATGTAGGAAGGATGATCTTGCAGAATGCATAGATCTCAGGGACAGCATTAAAGGTTAAGAATTAACATACATTTGCTCTCTATTTTGTCTGAGATGTTCAATTACAGAATTACTACTATAATACAGGAAATCACAATAAATCTGGGTTCCAGGTACCCATCTCAGACGTATTATTTGGTAACCCTAAAAGCAGACAAGCAGTCAGGGTAAAGGTCATTTGAATAACTGTGCTTTTCCCAATGTTACTATATTTGCAGTGATTAGTAGTGTTTTATCGAATTTTTCACTATACATAAAATGGAGCGAGGAGGACTATAATATAACGTCTGGTCCTTGTCAAGGTCATTAAAGACAAAGCTGCATTTTAGCTGGAGAAATTGGAGCAAGAAATAAGACTTGGTCTGCCTGTCTTCCATTAATGTTATTTAAGGATATGACCAAAGCGTAAGTTATAATTGAAGGGTAAGCACAAATACCATTGAAGATGAAATGGTTTCGAATATGTAAAAATAAAGGAAACGAGATGGCTCAATTATCTGATATTTTGCTCTGAAGTAGTTATGGTAATTTTCCCCCTTCAGTCATCTGTTCACATAGTATTAAAAATACTGTGTCATTTTCTTGCATTCAGACAGAATACCAATCCTAAGATTCAGAACAAAGAAAAATCATTGTATTTCTTTATGGTAATACATTTATTCTTATATACAAATAATGTAAGATAGACAGGAATTGCCATCTTGAATTTGAAAAAGATGACAAACTGTTCTTTTTAATATATTTTCATATAAAAATGTATGATTATACTTAAAGCAATAAGGTCTCAAAATTATAAAAATTGAAACATTTCTTTTTGAAATATATACATATCACTTTTAAGTTTCTATACATATGCTGCCTTTTAAAAAGTGCAGGACTTGATATGCACTGTGCACTGTTATTAATTTTAGCAACAACACAGTATGTCAGATCATTGCATGTTTTCAACTGGTCTTAGATATATTGACCAGCAGTTCTAAAATAGGTATTAGTGAAATAATATTAGTGTATGCGGTTTGTGACCATTGCATGTGAAATACATCTTGCAGCAGAGAAGTTTCTAGTTTGGCCTTGACACAAGTCTGAACTTGAGTGGGCTCTCAGGTACATATGTTGGATGCACTTTGTATTTGATTTCACCATAATGATATTCAACCTGGTACCTGCGTACAATCTGGAACAGTGGATAAAACAATGTTGGTGTTAGGCGAGAAAGTGGCAACTTCAGCTGTCATGGTAATAAACTACCATGACTCAGTGTTACAATTGATTAATAGAAATATCACATTTACTTCCATAGATTAATGTTAAATAGACCCTGGCCAGGACAACAACAGAGTATTTAAAACTTTACAGATATATTATTGTTGTTTTAACTACATATTCGTAATTTTATGTGGCATCTAAGACGAAAAGCAGCTGTAAGAAATTTTATTATGTTTTGTTCAATACAACTTTGTTTGGAACATGTAAGGTTGAAGGTTGTTCAGCAAATATTATTATCGAAAATAGAATGTTCTATATATGATCAGTGACATGAATTAATCATTGAAGGCAAAGGACTACACTACATTCAACTTTATAATTGGTTTTATTCAATGTGTCTAAATGTATTAGACACTATGAAGAGTTTTTTTTGTGGTTGATTAAGTTACAAGGAATCTGTTACAAGCATAATATCTTCCAATTTACCTACTTGGATACATAAAATAGAAACTTACAAAGTGTCAATAATATAACTTTTTAGAGTTGATACTCTTCTGTGTACTGTGTAATTTATGAGATAATCAATACCATTATAATTAATGCACAGAAAGATTGCACATTTTAATCAGGCATGGGACTGAGTGAACTTTAGAAGTGCGTGTTGCACAATGGACCATTCAAAAGTTATTAATGAAATTATAGAATGCAGCAATAAATTTTGATCCAGGAAGTGGAACAATGGCTTCATCAGTAGCAAGTAAGGTACTCATAAGATGTCATCAACACGAAAATTAATTTGGAAACCACACTGTTTTACTAGGCTTGCTTCTACTGGAGGTGGTACACTGTTGCCTTGCTAATGCAGCCTCCTCCTCCCCGCCACCCCTCCCCCCCACTACTGGTGGATCTGCAGTTTAATGTGGACTCCAAACCACTGAGCAGCTCGTCAGTTCTTGCACTAACGAACATTGCTAGAAGTGAAACAAGTGAAAAGTGGTACATAAAGCTTCGATGAGTGTGCAGGTAATCGAACCCACAACCTTTAGGGTCTACAGTGTGACACTTTACCAGTCAGGAGTTTTTTAAACTAGAATTCTTTTTTGTTCTGAAATTCAACGAAATACTGTGTTGTACAAATATTGAAGCAAACCTCTATAATTATCTCTGAACCACACTGGCAACAATTAATAAAGCATATTTTAAACTAGAAAGCTCCAGAACTGTTTACAACCTTTAAGTACAGTATGAGAACATATAAAAGAAATAATTACATGTAAGTGTAAATGTAATTATACATTGTGCCATTGAATATGCTTGTAACCAAATTGATACACAACATATGCCTTGAAATACAAACTGCATTTATTATGCTCCACACTGTACCTGAAACTAAGGAGTGACAAGTCATATTAAATGCATTGAAATATTAAATGTGTTAACATATTTTATTTGTAACTATTTTTGGATCCAGGTATTTCTGGGACCATTTTACCATGAAATGATTACTAAATTTTGTTTTATCAAAATTCTACATATTTTTTGCATGAATAAATGTTTTCATAGTTTTTTAGACGATTTATAACTTTCTAGCCACAGTTTGAGATTCTCTCCTCATGTTGTAACTTAAAAAAATAATGTTTTCTGTTAGGCAAAGTTAACTTGCAAATATTAAAAAAGTCTCCCTTGCTTTAAAAATATAAGTTAGAAGTTAGTATTACAACATGCTGATTCTTAAAAATGTAGTCAGCAAGTGACTTAATGTTAAAAATCAAATTTTGTGATGTCTTTTTTCAAAAACTAATTTCAGTTTCAGTTTCATGAAAATCACAAATAGACCTTTCCAGGAAAACATCATCCAATATCAAATAAACCACAGAGATGTCTCTGACACTGAGGGAGGTAGTGTAGTGTTAAAACACAGGACCTGTGTTCAGTAGGACACTGGTTCAAACAACTATTCAGATTTTACTTTAACATCATTTCCATGAATAGCTCAAGATAAATTCATAGACAGATCCTTTGCAAAAGACATATCATATTTGCTTTGCCTAACCAAGATTGTACTCTGTAATTATCATATCATCAATAGGAGATTATAAACCTCTCATCTTTCCATCTGCCTCTGGTTGCAGTTATTGTAACACCATTCTTTGATGAACACATCAGTTTCTAGTTAACAATAGAAAATTGTTTCTGAGTTTATGAGTACTTTAGCAGCTTAGGTAGTTTAGGAGCATTTGGTCAAGTCTGGCCACCATTAATTTTGGTACATGAGACAGTTTTTTGCTTTCTTAAAACTGGATGTCTCACACATCTAATCACTTCTCATGATTTTCTCTGTAGTCCATTACTTCATAAAATGTCCCAACTAGTCCCTCCAGTGATTTTGTAGGTAAATTTTGATTTAATGTAAGGATACTTAGGTTTTTTTTCCATACATATGTTTTTAGTTTGGTTAATCACACAGCACTGTTATTACTGTCATTAATCGATTATGGTCAATCTTTAGTGGTCAATAATGTTATTATGCTTAAATTTTGACTATCCTCACTAACTCTACATGTAGGGTCATTCATAAAGTGAATAATTTTGGATTGTACATTTTGTAGATTGTCCTGCTCAGCGTTTGGTCCTTAAGAGAATTATGACTCCCTGAATTTCCTGTTAAGTCATTCTCATAACTAGTGAGCTATTATGCCTCAATTCCTGAAAGGAGACTAGTACTTTATACAATGTAGTCTTACTACTTGTACATTTCTGTATCGACTAAGGTTGCAGAGCCATAAAAACTACAGATCTGAGTTGTATTTGTTAATATCTTAGAATTGTTTACTGTGCAAATGGTATTGTTTTCTAGTCCTAAATTTTATTATTGCAACAAGAAATTAGCGTATGACAGAGGAGGTAGGAACCATAGAAACGCTTTTTCAGAACCATGTAAGGAAGTAGACGATGGTGAAACATTTTGTAGATGACAAGTTCATTAGATTTTGAGTGCTACTTGATTGGGACCAAGTACTCATCATGTAGAGTTCCATGTCAGTCACCATTATGCATAACTAGATGTTTGAAATCAGTCCATGTCTAGCATTCAAAGAGCACAAACACTATGTTACTTTCTGTGTCAAGATACGATTTATTGTATTGGAACAGTGCGCTATTACAATATGTTTGTATATTGTGGTCTATGTGAATTTACTGAACAAAATTGTTGCAATAGTTTTTGAGAACATGACCGCAATAAAATATTTATTTACAATGATTACTGTTTTCCGAAAGAATGCGACCATTTTCAGACAATTTATACCATGATGGTGGGCAGCGGCGGTGAACAGAGCAGGTGGTATGACTCCATGAACGTCAGCTGCTTGACATTATCGCAAAAGTGAAGTTTTACAATATAAAAGTCCATCATTGTCCAAACAGACAGTGAAAATATGTGTCAATAAACTTGACAGTCTACTTTAATGGTGTCTGATAAGTTATTTATAACTCAATTTAAATTTCTAACAAAAAAACAACTGAATTTTGAAAGAAGAAGACGACTACCAATGAACACCTTAAGACATGTCTGTAAACTTTAACCAGATTTTCAAGATCGACTCTCTTGCAAAATCGACTACTCATTATGCGTATGTGTCATGTGCTTGCTTGTAAATCAGCCGAAAGTTCTCGTCAATATTAACATAAAAAAATTTGGGGATTCTACCCTACTCACTGATTCCTGCTTATGTTCTGCATTAGTTGTTGGTATTGGTTCTATTTGTTGTATAGAAATGAATGTAGTGCACTTTATCAAAATTTAGGGGGATTCAATACTCAGAGAAGCACTTAATAGTTTTTTGGAAAATATCATTTACTAACTGTTCTATTGCTTTCTGTAATGTGATTTATTATGACACTAGTACCATCTGCAAAAAGTAGGCTACCAATTTTGCAGCATATATGTAAAAGAAAATGACCACTTGTGTCAGGCGAGACTCAGAAGAGGAATAAAAGGCCAGTGGCGCTCCAATGGACTTATTGACTGTGATTAGCCGTTTGAGACAAGCAAGTTGCTCTTCTAGAAGGGGCTTTACACACAGTGCGAATCGATCTTACAACAAAAAGGCCAGATAGTGATGAAAAAGAATTAAATGTCAGTTTATGGCATTTTCGTGCTCTGGACTGCTGGAGGTGCAGGCACTGCCATCTTACCTTGGCGATGAGTATCTGCAGCTCGGCCTCAGCAAATCGTCTGCCGACACACATGCGGCGCCCGTGGCCGAAGGGCAGCGAGGCATGCTGGTGGTCTGGCAGCCGGCCTCCTGGCCACGCTGCCGTCCAGCGCTCTGGCAGGAAGGCGGCCGGCTGTGGGAAGTAGCGCTCCGAGCGGCCCAGGCACAGGTGTGGGAAGATCACATGTGTCTGCTGGCACACAGCACATGCTGCACAGGGCACTGTGTTAAGCCTGGTTCACACATGCAACAAAAGTGTCGCCACAGCTAATGGCATACTGCAGTTGCGTGGGTGAACTTCCAGTTTTCTGTGGCGCAACTAAAGACATGCAACTTTTTTAATTTATTTTCGTTCATCATATTTGATGTTTCAGGAAATCCTACAGCTGTGTCATTCATGATTTAAATAATGAAAACTGCATCAATTACTTATTTTTCGATGCTTAGCACAACACTTTTCTAGAATTTATTCTGTTTTTCAAGTGCATTTATGTATTTCTTTACACGAATATTTTTGGTGATGTTTGCATGTGTGATTTTCGATCTCTCCTGCTTCTTTTTGAGGGTATAAGGTATTGTGCCTCCTCTGTTATACAGAATATCGCACGTAAGCAGATCATCACCTGTACTGTTTGCTTACAAAACATGCCACAAATATATATCTTTGTAGCATGTTTTGTAAACGCACAGTATATGTGATGATTTGCGTCTGTGTGATATTCTGTATAATGGGGAAGACACAATATCTTATAGTCTCAAAAAGACGCAGGAGAGACTGAAAATCACACATACAAACACCATCAAAAATACTGATGTAAAGAAATGCACAAATGGGCTTGAAAATGAGAATAACTTCTCGAAAAGTGTTTTGCTAAGCACCAAAAAATAGGTAACTAGTGCAGTTTTCATTATTTAAATCATGAACATTCGTCATGCCACGAAAAGTTCAACTTGGTTGTACAGTGTTACACCACTTTTCTTCCACCAATGCTCACTGGTGGATTTATTTCAAAACATGGACATTCTGTCAAAGTCATCATGGAGTAACTGCTGCTGTATTCCATTCGATTTCAGTGTGTTTTCATTTTGGCAGATACACTTTCTCAGCTTCTGGAACTTCAGGAACAACAGCCTACGTTTAATTTTCTCTAGGCAGCTATTAAATTAAAAATTAGTTATTCGAAATGCCTACATGAGCGAATACAATAAGATACTAAAATACTGGAAGAGTAGCTGTCTGCAGATGATATTTATATGCCAGCTCTTGATCAATTTGCCATAGCAGACAGTATTTTCGTCTGCGACTGTTATTTCTTTTATTAATATGTTTGTGGCCCCTGAGCGAAATCTGTTTTCAGATCCAGCACTGGATTTCGTCTTCCTCATATTAATTCTTGTCACAGCTGTAGTGTCGTAATCTCCACTAAAACATTATTATCCACCGATATGATTTTAGTTGTTGCCATACTGAAAGCTATGCAACCATGTACAATTTGTGGCATCCTGTGTGAACGGTAGCTCATGGTGTCAATACAGAAAGCCACAAGCTATGGCGTCACATTAGTTACTTGTGTGAAAGTGGCTATATACATCAGATACATTGTGACTTCCTGATATGTGTGATTTCTCTTGATGCTACTTTTCAGTAACTGTAATTTTCGATTGTGTCTTATCACAGTTTAAATCGCAGTTTACCAATTCACGCCTTATATGTCTCTACAACATTAGAATCCGATTTCAGCAATTTATCACAACAGGTTTTGCTCTGTGGTTAGACACAAGTAGCAACTAACAGTCGCCAGTAAGCATATCTGCTAACTGGTATTTATGGCTAGGTGAACTGCCTAATGAATGGAAGTGATACGTTCTTACCTGTGAAGTGTGCAGACTGAGTATTTCAACGATGTGTCATTGAAGTCATTATGCAGTTTTGATAGGGATGCTAAGTAAAAGTGAAATATAATTGTAGGCCTCCATTTCCCTGTAACTGTCCATAAAATTCTTCATGGTAGGTGACTGCATTGTCAATAAGTAAAATTTCCCCAATGTTTTCGGCCAGTGTTGCAAATGGCCTTCCTCACTGTGTTGGAGGAATTTTATTTATTGATCAACTGGTCACCTACCCTGAAGAAACTTATGGACAAATGTGAAATATGCTGTGAGAGAACAATGAAAATTACATTCTCCTCTAGTTAAAGCTGCATCTTAACCCTACATTTTATGCCATGTAATTACTGATAAAATCTTGGCTATGTGAAGAGAGTGGAAAGTATGGATCTCCAAATTAAAAGTTCACATCGGAATTGTTTTAAGTGAAATACTTGAAGATACACAGAAAACTTAACCTGTGAACTGTAGAGTTGAATATTCATTTTGTGAATGAATTCAAGTAAATGCATTTGTTAAAAGCTATATAGTCGCCCTGTCCCTGCCCCGCATTTCAGTTTTCGTCGTTTACGTGGAATATACCTAGTGGTTATAATTAAACTTTCCCTATTTAACACATTATAACACAGATACTAATTACTGTACAACTATCAGACTTGGTAGCAGTAATGTCCAGAGTATGGGGTGCATGATTTCCATGTGTCACAGCATCACCCTTCAGTTCCAACTATGGCCATCAGGTACCATGATCAGTCATCATGATTCATATTCTCATACAACTGACCAGTTGTAGTGCACTTGTTGAAGTGCCAACAT
The DNA here is from genome assembly GCF_021461395.2 of Schistocerca americana. Taxonomy (NCBI): domain Eukaryota; kingdom Metazoa; phylum Arthropoda; class Insecta; order Orthoptera; family Acrididae; genus Schistocerca; species Schistocerca americana. Next base: position 853,805,542 of record NC_060119.1, read on the forward strand.
GAGCTTGGACAAAAGAAGTAGGGTATTATTGGTGAAGCTCTATTATAAAAACAGCAGTAATGCTGCAACTGCCCTTCGAGAATATCACTGGCTGAAAGTATTATGGAAGGGTCCTCTTTCTCCATCTGCTGTGTGAAGCATGATGACGAAGTTCGAATCAATTCGAGAACTGGAGACTTTATACCATTACACACTGATACCATTACTGCTACAAAAGAGGCTCAATATGGCGCTCATCAGTATCCAGAAGAGTCTGAAAGTGCAGGATAGTATTCTGCACAGCAGAACAAAGCATGTCGGTATGTATGCTGGCTACCTCATTTGATATGCTGTGCTTCAGATCAGCTCATGGATGAATGTTCCTCTAGTAAACCCTGTCCGTCAGGTACCCCACAACCAGAAATCACAGGGAGTGAGATCAGGTGACCATGCTGTAGAACGGGTATGACATGCTGGCGAAGCATATCACAGCAACGCTGGCCAGTCTCACTACACCTTTAGCGCCAACCTGTTCAAAAAAGAGTGGGCCAATGATGAATGTAGCCATGAAGCAACACCATGTGGTGACAAGTTCAACATACAGAGGAACTTCATGCACAGTGACTTGAAATGAAGATCGCCCCACTCAGCAATTCTGTGTGTTCACCTCACCTGTCAAAGAAAAATAAGCTTTGGGTGTCCATAGGATGGTCCAGCACCAGCCCACGTCAACTTCAATCCTTGTGAGAAAATGGATAGCAAAGTCAACACATAGTTGTGCATCCTGTGGTGCAAGCTGCTGTACGGTATGTGTCTTGTACAGATACTACACTCCTGGAAATGGGAAAAAGAACACATTGACACCGGTGTGTCAGACCCACCATACTTGCTCCGGACACTGCGAGAGGGCTGTACAAGCAATGATCACACGCACGGCACAGCGGACACACCATGAACCGCGGTGTTGGCCGTCGAATGGCGCTAGCTGCGCAGCATTTGTGCACCGCCGCCGTCAGTGTCAGCCAGTTTGCCGTGGCATACGGAGCTCCATCGCAGTCTTTAACACTGGTAGCATGCCGCGACAGCGTGGACGTGAACCGTATGTGCAGTTGACGGACTTTGAGCGAGAGCGTATAGTGGGCATGCGGGAGGCCGGGTGGACGTACCGCCGAATTGCTCAACTCGTGGGGCGTGAGGTCTCCACAGTACATCGATGTTATCGCCAGTGGTCGGTGGAAGGTGCACGTGCCCGTCGACCTGGGACCGGACCGCAGCGACGCACGGATGCACGCCAAGACCGTAGGATCCTACGCAGTGCCGTAGGGGACCGCACCGCCACTTCCCAGCAAATTAGGGACACTGTTGCTCCTGGGGTATCGGCGAGGACCATTCGCAACCGTCTCCATGAAGCTGGGCTACGGTCCCGCCACCGTTAGGCCGTCTTCCGCTCACGCCCCAACATCGTGCAGCCCGCCTCCAGTGGTGTCGCGACAGGCGCGAATGGAGGGACGAATGGAGACGTGTCGTCTTCAGCGATGAGAGTCGCTTCTGCCTTGGTGCCAATGATGGTCGTATGCGTGTTTGGCGCCGTGCAGGTGAGCGCCACAATCAGGACTGCATACGACCGAGGCACACAGGGCCAACACCCGGCATCATGGTGTGGGGAGCGATCTCCTACACTGGCCGTACACCACTGGTGATCGTCGAGGGGACACTGAATAGTGCACGGTACATCCAAACCGTCATCGAACCCATCGTTCTACCATTCCTAGACCGGCAAGGGAACTTGCTGTTCCAACAGGACAATGCACGTCCGCATGTATCCCGTGCCACCCAACGTGCTCTAGAAGGTGTAAGTCAACTACCCCGGCCAGCAAGATCTCCGGATCTGTCCCCCATTGAGCATGTTTGGGACTGGATGAAGCGTCGTCTCACGCGGTCTGCACGTGCAGCACGAACGCTGGTCCAACTGAGGCGCCAGGTGGAAATGGCATGGCAAGCCGTTCCACAGGACTACATCCAGCATCTCTACGATCGTCTCCATGGGAGAATAGCAACCTGTATTGCTGCGAAAGGTGGATATACACTGTACTAGTGCCGACATTGTGCATGCTCTGTTGCCTGTGTCTATGTGCCTGTGGTTCTGTCAGTGTGATCATGTGATGTATCTGACCCCAGGAATGTGTCAATAAAGTTTCCCCTTCCTGGGACAATGAATTCACGGTGTTCTTATTTCAATTTCCAGGAGTGTATTTGAGAATGGTCTGAAACACCTTCTGCACAATGGACGTTCAACTGTTCAACTGTCATGACACAGCGCTCGCACTGCCTGACGATCGTGAATTGCGGGCAGCGTTGTCTTCCACAGCAACAGCGATTTCATCATTTGCAATGTGGTGCAACCGGTCGTCAGCCTCTTCCTGGAGCGTCTCCAGTTCTCGAATTGATTCGAACTTCGTCATCATGCTCCACACAGCAGATGGAGAAACAGGACCCTTCCATAATACTTTCAGCCAGTGATATTCTCGAAGGGCAGTTGCAGCATTACTGTTGTTTTGATAATAGAGCTTCACCAATAATACCCTACTTCTTTTGTCCAAGCTCATGTTGGCACTTCAACAAGTGCACTGCAACTGGTCAGGTGTTTCAGTTGACCTGATTCTGCATTATTCCTCGTACTGATGTCCTTGCTCTTAATACTACCAAGTTTGGTTTTCATACATAATTAGTTTCTGTGTTAAAACGTGTTAAATAGGGGAAGTTTAATTACAACCAAAGAGTATGTGTATAAAACGCACCAAAAACCTGTCAGGGTCCTGTCCACTATCTAATACACTTTTCCTGAATTTACCTTGCAGAATTAATTTTCACCATGAAAAGTACATTAAGTGTACTGACACAAATATAAACCAAGATTTGGGGGGGGGGGGGGGGCGGGGGGCGGGGGTTGGTGATCAATATCACACTTTACTCAAACATATCAGTGCTGCTGCCAGGTAAACCACCAAGTGCAAAATTTTTCTCAGAGCAAATTAGGTTCTTGGTTCACTTCGACTGGAGGTAGCTTATACATCCATAGCATGAGACACAAGGTTATTAGAACGAAGTCCTAACGTTGGTCGATTTGTGGCAAACAGTATTGAATGTTAAATGCTACTTTTAGTTGCTACTTGTGACTTCTAGTTGTGAGTGAAATAGCAAGTAGACTCGATAGCGTGACACAAAGCTTTTAGAAAGATGTATGAACTTCAGACATTGAATGCTGAAAACTACTTTTGGTTGCTACTCGCTGATTGTGATTTTTACTAGTGACTAAAATCACAGTCAGATACCATAAAATTATTATTGTGAAACTGTATAATTACTGTGAACTGTAACAGATTAGTTGCCTGCTGCTACGCTTCCTGTACTGTAACTGTACCACTACACTCAACATAGCAGTCTATAGCTGCAGCTTGGTTTGGTTAAAATGGAATACTCATAGTAGGTGCATGTCACATGCCTGTGGTACATCAGCTGTCAATCACATAGCTAGTGGGTCGGTGACTTCAATGATCAACTGAATGCGCCAAGTATATAAAATCCCAAGTATGCTAAGCACCACATACGCACAGCAACAAGGGACAGCAGTGATGTCTGCTAACACTGGAAATTATAACTGTTTCTCGCCATGTTCACTCACATTACAGTAATGGATTTTGTGCCTTCTCAATCTACATTTCATTATTTAGTTTGTTTTTGTTATACATTCTGGAGGTTAAAAGAGGATTTGATATTTTTCTATGAATTTTTCCTATAAGAAAGATTAAATATCGGAAACCAGAAGTTTTTTAGATTTTGCAACACTTGGACAAAGCAGAAACCCACAGTACACATAGACAAGAAGGTAAATACATAAAAAAATTGAATTTTTTAGCGGTGAAAAAGTTAGCACTACTGAAGCAGAAAAGTAGTTTCTGATGTTATTTGGTATTTACAAAGAAAATAAGATGGAAAAGCTGAAGTAAAAAAGCATTGTCTTCTGTTTTCTAAATATTGTTTGATGTGTTTGTATTACTTAGGTCTATTTTCTCAAGCAGATAAATGGTGTTATGTAATTTTTGGACCACATTTTTCTTATTCTTCCACTTTTCTACTGTGTGAAAAATTTACCACACACCTTTGTAAGGAACAGTCACTATGAATTTGGCTTTGGTTATTATTAAACTATACTGTCAATGCTAGTTCTTTAATGATGTTACTAGACTATATTCCGACATTTTGAAATAAGGAGGGTTCCCCATAACCTCACTTTCACTGTAGACAGCACGCAGAACGGTCGCCAGTTTCGTGCCATCATCTAAACAAAAGGACCAATCGTCACAAGGGTGTCTCAGTATAGAAATAAATTGCCAGGGGCGCTGCAGTAGACTCGTTTGCCATGAATAGTCGATCGAGACAAGAAAGTCGCTCATGTACAAGGAGTCTAAGTTTACTAGGAACATGGAACAACCCTCACAACCGTCATCATACACTTTTAATTTCTCTTTTAGAGTACATTCTGTTGAGACAGAGATTTAGAAACCAGATTTTACACTGTAAAGCATTTCCAGGAACACTTACGCACACTAACTATAATTTATTAGTTATAAAATGCAGACTAAAGATGAAGCAGGTACAGGAAGCTATGAAATTAAGAACATGGGTTCCGGATAAGCTGATAAACGAGAGGTTGTTGCGAGTTTCAAACGGAGCATTAGACAACGATTGACTGAAAAAATACAATAAAAGGTGAACGAGTAGCTTTGAGAATAGTAAGAGAGCAGTGGAACAACTAGGCAGAAAGACAAGGTGCAGCAGCAAGTATTGGGTAACATACAGGATATTAAATGTATATAATGAAAAAATAAAATTGAAAAAAAGCAGCAAATGAAGCAGGCAAAAGGAAATACAAACATCTGAAAAATGAAACATCTGGTAAAGTGGGAATGGCTAAAGGAGAAACTCGAAGATGTTCAAGTACGTATGAGTTTGGGAAAGATTTATGCCACCTACAGGAAAATTAAAGAGATGTTTGCAGTAAAGAGAAGAAGCTGTTTGAATGTCAAAATGTCAGGTTGCAAGCCAGTACTAAGCAAAGAAGGAAAAGCTGAAATGTGGAAGGAACAGATTGTAAACCATACAAAGAAAAGAAAATTGATGAAATTATTGTGAAAAGGCAAGAGGAAGTGGATGTGGCACAGCAAAAAGAATCTAACAATGCAAAAACTGAGTGAAAATAGGCACCTGTAATACACAAAATTCGAATTGTTGAGTTCCTTGGGAGAGCTCTTCCATCTGGTATGTGAGATACAGGGTGATAATTATTGAACTATATGAAAAAACCTAAATAATTTACGAACTATGGTGTGTACACACTTTATTCAACATGTAAACGTCACTACAGATATTCGGATTTAGGTTGTGACATGTTCGATATGCCCGCCACCATTGACGATGATGTGGCGCAGACGAATAGCGAAATTCTGCGTGACCTGCTGAAGTGTCGCAACGTCGATGCTGTCGATAACCTCCTGAATGGCTGCTTTTAGCTCAGCACTGGTTTTGGCGTTATTGCTGTACACCTTGCCTTTACCATAGCCTCACAAAAAGGAATCGCACGTGTTCAGATGCGGAGAATATGGCGGCCTATCGTGGCCCGTGCTAATGGCCTCTGGGTATCCCAGAGCCAGAATATGGTCCCTAAAGTGCTCCTTCAGGAAATCACTCTCCTGCTTCGATGGGGTCAACTTCCGTCTTGCCTGAACCACATATTGTCGAAATCAGGGTCACTTTAGATGATGGGGATGAAATCGTCTTCCAAAACCTTCACGCGCCGTCACTGGGCATTGTACAGCACACAGTGACCCGTCGAGGGTGAAGAGGATTCTCGAGCGCGAAATGCGGATTCTCAGTTCCCCAAGTGCGACAATTTTGCTTAATGACGAACCCATCCAAATGAAAGTGGGCTTCGTCACTAAACCAAACCATACAGCACGTACTAATTCCCATCATGTCCAGCAGCCAACCGTGCAGTTTGAACGACCTAATGCAAACCGTTCAGACTTTATGACGATTTTATTTCATACAGTTCAATAACTGTCACCCTGTATATCAGACTGGTGAACCACCTTCAAACTTCCCCAAATTGGATAACAATGTGGCACTCAGGAAAACTTCAACGTATAGTGAATATTTTCTAGACTTTTGAGACTAACCTTGCGGTGACACTTATTCAGAGAATTTTCTGTGACGTCACGTGAAGTCCTGGTCATTAGCTCGTAAAAGTGCATTATGAGTGATCCTGCTAGGCGACAGCATTGTACAGAGGGTTGGTATTAGTTGAAGAAAGGGTCGACTCGATAAGAATTCCCGTGGGTGATAAAGCTGCCAATGATTTTTCTGAACGGTAAAAGACAGCAAATGGTTAACAAATTTCGACAATTGCTCTGAACTCAGTAACCCAGGGAGTGCATGGACCGACTTGAAGAGAAGGAAGTGGGTCCGTTGGGGCCAGAAAAATGGTTCAAATGGCTGTGAGCACTATGGGACTTAACAGTTGAGGTCATCAGTCCCCTACTACTTAAACCTAACTAACCTAAGGACATCACACACATCCATACCCGAGGCAGAATTCCAGGACTCGAACCTGCGAACGTAGCGGTGGCGCGGTTCCAGACTGAAGCGCCTAGAACCGCTCGGCCACCTCGGCCGGCTGTGGCCGGAAAGCAGAGTGTTATCGGCAGTCTTGAGTTAAGAAGACAAACTGTCATTTTAGCGCAAGAACATGTGATTTTACAGTGACAGCTTCGCTTTCATGACAGATGATGGTTGCGTCTTTCTGGGAACATTGTACAGCAAGTTATCCCAATCAGGCGCTTTTATTCGGCAAGATCGGGGAGCTAAGAGTTAGCTGGAAGAGGTGCATGTCGAATAAAACAGACATGGAGAATAAATCTCTCAGTCTGCAGCTGAGATTGTGCTGGTTTGAAATTAACTGACCGAGACTCTAGTCTTGAACCTAAGCTATATTGGATAATGTTCTTACCGTCTCACTTGTACTGCCCTCACAGCTTCACGCCTGCCACTACCTCTTTCTGTTTACCAAACCCCAAAGAAGCTCTCCTGGGTACTAAACTGCTGGGTACTGCAGTGAGTGGTATACTTCGATTCAAATACATGATTGCTTGACATTTCATACAATGAACCGTTTTCGTAAAATACACGTGTTAAAACTATTAAAATGAAACTGAATGAAATATCCAATGTTCCGCTTAGCTGTATTTTTTTTTTCAGGTCACTTATAAACCCGAACAACTGGATTCATAACTTTTGAGTTGCATCTCCGGTGCAAATATCTGTACAAAACAGATTTTAAAATTATTTTAGTTATCTAAATATACCTAAAATACTGAATGAGTAGATGTATACATGGGAGAAAATATTAAGCATCAAGCTAGGAAACGTGTGGATCACATACGCCCCACAAGAATGGGCATATATATACACTCCTGGAAATGGAAAAAAGAACACATTGACACCGGTGTGTCAGACCCACCATACTTGCTCCGGACACTGCGAGAGGGCTGTACAAGCAATGATCACACGCACGGCACAGCGGACACACCAGGAACCGCGGTGTTGGCCGTCGAATGGCGCTAGCTGCGCAGCATTTGTGCACCGCCGCCGTCAGTGTCAGCCAGTTTGCCGTGGCATACGGAGCTCCATCGCAGTCTTTAACACTGGTAGCATGCCGCGACAGCGTGGACGTGAACCGTATATGCAGTTGACGGACTTTGAGCGAGGGCGTATAGTGGGCATGCTGGAGGCCGGGTGGACGTACCGCCGAATTGCTCAAGACGTGGGGCGTGAGGTCTCCACAGTACATCGATGTTGTCGCCAGTGGTCGGCGGAAGGTGCACGTGCCCGTCGACCTGGGACCGGACCGCAGCGACGCACGGATGCACGCCAAGACCGTAGGATCCTACGCAGTGCCGTAGGGGACCGCACCGCCACTTCCCAGCAAATTAGGGACACTGTTGCTCCTGGGGTATCGGCGAGGACCATTCGCAACCGTCTCCATGAAGCTGGGCTACGGTCCCGCACACCGTTAGGCCGTCTTCCGCTCACGCCCCAACATCGTGCAGCCCGCCTCCAGTGGTGTCGCGACAGGCGTGAATGGAGGGACGAATGGAGACGTGTCGTCTTCAGCGATGAGAGTCACTTCTGCCTTGGTGCCAATGATGGTCGTATGCGTGTTTGGCGCCGTGCAGGTGAGCGCCACAATCAGGACTGCATACGACCGAGGCACACAGGGCCAACACCCGGCATCATGGTGTGGGGAGCGATCTCCTACACTGGCCGTACACCACTGGTGATCGTCGAGGGGACACTGAATAGTACACGGTACATCCAAACCGTCATCTAACCCATCGTTCTACCATTGCTAGACCGGCAAGGGAACTTGCTGTTCCAACAGGACAATGCACGTCCGCATGTATCCCGTGCCACCCAACGTGCTCTAGAAGGTGTAAGTCAACTACCCTGGCCAGCAAGATCTCCGGATCTGTCCCCCATTGAGCATGTTTGGGACTGGATGAAGCGTCGTCTCACGCGGTCTGCACGTCCAGCACGAACGCTGGTCCAACTGAGGCGCCAGGTGGAAATAGCATGGCAAGCCGTTCCACAGGACTACATCCAGCATCTCTACGATCGTCTCCATGGGAGAATAGCAGCCTGCATTGCTGCGAAAGGTGGATATACACTGTACTAGTGCCGACATTGTGCATGCTCTGTTGCCTGTGTCTATGTGCCTGTGGTTCTGTCAGTGTGATCATGTGATGTATCTGACCCCAGGAATGTGTCAATAAAGTTTCCCCTTCCTGGAACAATGAATTCACGGTGTTCTTATTTCAATTTCCAGGAGTGTATATGTACTTAATGAATGCAACCTGTAAGTTCGTACCAAAAGAAAGTACTTACAAATGCTATGTCACAGGTTACAGGATGCCGCAGTGTAACAACTGGCGTCACTAGGCAAAGATTTCAGCACTCCTCAGTTGATAAAAAAAACCCATCGCCAAATGCTAGAAAGACTATCATCAATGATAAAAATTAATTATAAAACGAATGAATAGAATTAGGAATCAGAACCGATCATTAATTTAAAAAAAGTGAAACGGTAACTCACATGTAGATGGGGACCATCGCCATGTGATGTTGATCAATTGCCATAAACGAGGCTGACCTGTGTTAAATTCCGATTAAAATATACTATTTTCGGCCTATGTCAAGCAACGAAATGCCCCTCATAGATGTTATTCAGGGAAGTACTGGACCCTGTAGTAACTGAAGAATAAAAGTTACTAGTTTTCATCACTAACTTCATTTCATTCTTCAGTCACTATAGGGCCCAGTAGTTCCCTGAATAACATCTATGAGGAGCATTTCGATGCTTGAGGTAGTCCGACAAGAGTGTAAATTAATCGGAATGTGTACAGTTCGCAATTTAACACAAGCCAGTCTCGTTTTTGGCAATTAATCCACATCACATGGCGATGGTCCCCATCTACTTTTCGTTCGAGTTACTGTTTCACTGTTTTAAATGAAGGAGCAGTTCTGAGTCCTAATCCTTCATAATTGACGATGGTATTTTTATCATTTGACGATGGTTTCTTATCAACTGAGGAGTGCTGAAATCGTTACCTAGCCACGCCAATTGTTACACTGTGGCATTCTGTAACCTATGGCATAGCATTTGTAAGTACTTTTTTCGGCATGAACTTACAGTTTGCATTTATTAAGTAGGCTATATATATGGCCGTTCTTGTGGGGTGTATGTGATCCACTTGTTTCCTAGCTTGATGCTTAATATTTTCTTCCATGTTTACATCTAGTCAGTCAGTATTTTAGGATATCTCAGATAACTACACTAATTTTAAAAATTATTTTGTACGGATATTTGCACCAGAAGATGTGACTCAAAAGTTGCGGAACCGCTTGTGTGAATTTATAAATCGCTTGAACAAGTACAGCTACAGTGGACCATTGGACATTCTATTCAGTTTCATTTTAATAGTTTTAACACAGGTATTTTAAAATAACTGTTCACTGCATGAAATGTCAAGCAATCATGTACTACTATTTTAGCTGTGGTTGCCCTAGTTTTAAAATTATCTATTCAAATAACTTTGTAATAGGCGCTATAGCTAGTCGTCTAGTATGGGTAGCCGCCAGCCAGTCAACTTTCTTTCATAGGTACCACGTGCTTGTTGCACAGCCTATTTTGTATGCACAAGCAGAGGCTTCCCTAGTGTGGTTCGCTGCACTCTATCTTGACTGCCCCATGCCACTGCAATCTTCCAGTCACAAAGTTATTTTATTCAATCTACAATCTGGCAAGCTATATAGGACATCTTTAGCTTCTGTGAAGTGTCTGAGAGATATTGGTAGAAGTGGTGGGGTGGGTCATGAGTTTGAAAAGTAGGAGGAGGCAGCTAGTTAGTAGTCCATGGATCAACCAATAAGAGCATCCCCTGTGAAAGTAAAGGTTCTGGGCTCGAGTCCCGCTTCTTAATCTACCAGAAAGTTTTAAGAGTAAACCCTATTGCTGAATGTAAATTGAAGCGTTTCTTTTTTATCTTTGAATTGTCATTCAGACTCTTTTCTTTGTTGAGATTGGTGAAGAAGATACAAGAAGAAAACTGAGGTCTAATAGGAGACGTTTCCAGTGAAAAGGTCTCATCTTGGAATTTCTCTGAGTGCAGTTTGGTTGGCGACCAGTAGTGCCGAAGCTATGGTCTTCCAAACTTATATCGTGAAATGAAACAAGGCTGACGACCGTTTATTTCAATAGACCTCCAGTCGGCTTCTAGTGTACGTACCGTTAGTCATCACAGCTTACGAGCTTCTACTAATACAGTAAAGTAACAACTGTTCATTTTGATACAAACAATAAAGAGTGCGCAAACACATTTACAGAGTGTTCTAGATTTAAGTTGCTTAGCTTACAGTAAATGTTATTACAATTAGATCTGCTATCAGGCTGAAATTATTACATAGATGGGCATAAATATCAATGTATGTGTAGTTCGTTTCGGATCTATCGTTAAATTCGTCATCCATCTATCCTTCTGGATTTTTATGTCTTCCTTTTGTGTGGACCTTGTTATAAAATCAATTACAGTCCATACCGGATCGCCAAGAGGTGAGTCAGTCCAGAAACGGTAGACGGTGACCAGTGTTCAAGAATTCGTTTAAAACGTTAGCTGTGCATCTCGTTTAACATTTGTTATGAGAGACAATGTGATTTACATCACTGTTTCGTCATCACATTGGCAATGAGGTGTCCAATACGCCAACTTTGTGCAAACGGACTCGAGAAGATCTGTTAGTATTCGAAAAATTGACCGTATTATCTGCCTCAGTTTTTTAGAGTTTGTAAACAATATGTGTCTTGGTGTAAACTGCTGTAAACCTGCATAGAGCTTAACCTCTATATGTTTCTTTTGTTTCATACAGCTTTTCCTGAGACAAATTTATTTAACGATTTTTCTTTGCTAGTGATGCTGAACTACCAGGACCACAACGTACTAACTTGTACTTTTGCTCCAGTTTCGTACCAGATTGCCTTCAAGCGCTCTGTAAACTTGTTAGGCTTTGCGTAGTTTCAAGAATATTTTTATTTTGCAGCCTCCACAAGTATGAATGTTTTGCTCAGAGCAAACATTGGGACTTCCCTCATAAATTTTTAGGCTGTCTGCCCACTTTTCTCTTAGGTGCGATGTGTGTGAGAACCACTACAGAGTCTGTTCTATAAGTAATGCGACTAATTTTTTTCTGACGCAACGGTACAACACAGCATGTTGTAACCGGCTGGGCTAAGTGGAGGGGGGTGTTAGCTTCAAAACGCTCTTTGTCTCATTCGGCTGCGAGCTGCCGTATAATCAGGACGTGCGTTTCCGTCAACCCCGTTTTGAGTTTATGTAACACGGCACAATGGATCATTCTGTAGAGCAACGGTGCGCTATCAAATTTTGCGTTAAACTTGGGAAGTCCGCAACCGAAACGTTTCCATTACTTCAGCATGCCTTTGGGAATGAGTGCTTGTCCAAATCACAAGTTTTCCGATGTCACAAGCCGTTCATGGAGGGCCAAGAGGAGATCACCGGCGAACCTCGCAGTGGATGGCCATCAACCGCACGAATCGGCGAAAATGTGATGCGTGTGGGCGATTGTTTGAACTCTGACAGATTGCTGAGCCTTCAGTTGATAGCACAAACTCTAAACATGTCAGAAACAACCGTTTTCCGCATTGTGACCGAAGATTTGAACATGAGAAAGGTGTGTGCTAAACTCATCCCATGTGCGTGCTTCAATGCCGAGAAATGATGGGATTTGTGTGAAAATGATCCTCATTTTTTAAACTCAGTTATCACTGGTGATAAGTCGTGGATTTTTCGTATGACCCTGAGACAAAAAGGCAGAGTTCAGAGTGGCACACCCCATCGTTGCCACATCCCAAGAAGGCATGCATGAGCAAGTCCAGGATCAAAACCATGCTAATTGTCTTCTTTGACGTCAGAGGCATTGACCACCACGAATTCATACCTACCGGGACTACAGTGAACCCAGCTTTCTACCTGGAAGTGCTCAAACGACTGTAAAGGAGGGTCTCCCACTGTCAAAGCGACATCAAGGACACGTGAACAGTTCACCATGACAACATGCTGAGTCACAGTGCTTTCATTGTCAACGACTTCCTGGCCAGGGCCAAGACCACATTGGTTCCCCAGCCTCCCTACAGTCCTGACCTGGCTTCCGCTGACTTTGTTTGTTTCCACAGTTAAAAGGAGTCATGAAATGAAAACATTGGGACACAATTGAAAGCATCCAGCGCATGTTACATGAACTCAAAAGGACATTCCAGAAAAGGCATTCCAGGATGCCTTCCTGGCATGGAAACAACGCCTCCACAAGTGTATCAATGGAAGAGGATGCTACTTTGAAAATTTTTGATTATTTGTATGAATATATTCAATAAATGATATTTTATGAATTTGGTCACATTACTTATGGAACACACCTTGTATATCTATTATATTATTGGGATCTTTTGACTGGAGTGGTGATTGTCATAAAGAAACATTGGACGGATCACAATTGGATGTATTTTAATATTCAGATGTTTGCTGCGTTTTTGACCTTTGTAGATGTATCTTCTCGCAGATCTGGAGTTCTCAGTTTGAGAGTGGATTTCGCACTGTTCCACCAATGGACGATTGGTATCTGCCACGCTGGATAGCAAAAAGATCGTTAACATCGTTCCATAGATGTGTAATAGCATTCATTTTGTCGTAGTGTAATGTCTCTTGCAGCGGTCTCTCCGCGATATTTTCAGAAATTTTATAAATTATATAACTCAGTACATATCTCGAAATATCTCTTCTTATCTTACCGATTATCAATGCAAAGTAGTTTCAAGCCCAATTATTCCTTGGAGCGTCCATTTACTCCATGTAATAGCTTCTCTGCTGTCTATGTTTTCTCTTATAAAAAGAATGAAGAAATGCTTGCCGTTAGTCGTGAAAGAACGAAGATGCATATGTATTTACTGTTGAGCTAGTCGCCATCTTGATGAGATTCTGAATGAGAAGGAATTTAATACATGAACTAAACTGAAGTAAGTGTGTTCGCGTATTATTTAACTTATTATTATTGACAGTGTCTGCTTACTACGCTGTGTTGCACGGGATCAGTGGGGAACGTCTGATTTACACTGGACGAACCTGCCGTTTTGTATGCTCAAGATATCCAGTTATTTCAAATAAATAGGCTAACACGGTCTTACCAGCAGATCTCCGGTCTTCCCCGTGTGATCACCGAAAGTTACTAATTATTACAAATGTTTTCAGGAGATCGACTGACAATTTTCGTCGCACCAAGACTTAAAAATGGCTTCACTGCCTTATGGAAATTAAGTTCAGCTCAATTTAATCAGGATAGAACAGTATTGAACTGTGTGAATGTGATAAGCCTGCTTTGTGAATGAAAATTCCCTTAACGTACGCATGTTTTTACTATCCTGATCAGTGAAGCTAAATCAGGCCGGTGTGAGAGAGGTTTTTAAATTTTAGATCCCACAAAAAATATATATATATTAAATTAGGAAAAAAGGCATTTATGGAGGAAGAAAGCAAATGCGAAAACTTTTGCAGTTAGTTGGTCCAGAGGTGTTTGGTAATTTTTGGAGGCGATATGATAAAATGGTTCAAATGGCTCTGAGCACTATGGGACTTAATTTCTGGGGTCATCAGTCCCCTAGAACTTAGAACTACTTAAACCTAACTAACCTAAGAACATCACACACATCCATGCCCGAGGCAGGATTCGAACCTGCGACCGTAGCGGTCGCATTGCTTTCCAATTTCAGTACATTTCTAGGACTCTTTGGTGCAAGCTTTTAACATCAATACTAACAAGTGAAATATCATTCTAGACTGTAGCGTCTAGTACCGCTCGGCCACCCCGGTCGCGATATGATAGTCCAAGCAATCGTCATCATACATGAACGTATCAGAGTGTTGTAAATGTTGGCGGCGAGCTCGCCATCACGCTCTTGCCAATGATCTCACGCTGTTCAAGGCTTTTACTCATGAACTCACTACATTCTTTTTTTGACAACCACAACTCAGTCGTGAACGAATTATAAGTTCCAGAAAGCTAGTATATTATTTAGTGTTATTTTGTTACTGGAAAACTTTACGCTGTTGAGCTGGCGAGTACCAACAAAAACTATTTCTCTCCTACAGAACTGCACCAACGGGCTTGCCGCAGTGGCAGTCCTGTTCTGGTCAGATCACCGAATTTGAGCACTGTTTGGCTTGGCTGGCACTTGGATGGGTCATCGTCCAGGTCTGTCGAGTGCTGTTGGTAATGTGGTTACACTCAGCCCTTGTGAGCCCAATTGAGGAGCTACTTGACTGAGAAGTAGCGACGCTGGTCACAAAAACTGACCATGGTCGGGAGAGCGGTGTGCTGAGCACGTGGTCCTCCGTATTCGCATCCTGTGAGGATGACACGGCGCCCGGTCGGTACCGTCGCGCCTTCAAAGCCTGTTCGGATGGTGTTTTTCTTCTTCTATAGAGTGCAGACAGCCGATCTGGGTCTGCCGACTGACGATTCCTTCGCCATCAGAAGTGCAATTACGTCGAGTATAGCGACTGCATGCATAAAGAAGTATATGTGCTTCTACGACCATACACAGACAATAAGAGGAGAAGAGAATAGTTACATTCTTATCAAAGCGGGTAACACTATTATTAATATACAGGGTGAGCCACGTAAGATGTAACATTCATTTTATTTTCTGAACGAGGTTTTCCACAGTTGATGGTATGCTAAAGGGCATATAATGTTTTCTGTAGAAAATCCTATGAATAGCCCGCCCGGCTAGCCGCGCGTTCTAACCCGATGCTTCCCGAGCGGCAAGGCGTGCCGGTCCCCGGCATGAATTCGCCCAGCGGATTAGTGTCGAGGTCGTGTGTGCCATCCAGCCTGTGGATGGTTTTTGAGGCGGTCTTCCATCTACCTCGGCGAATGCGGGCTGGTTCCCCTTATTCCGCCTCACTTACTCTAAGTCGGCGATTGCTGCACAAACACTGTCTCCATGTACGCGTACACCGTAATTATTCTACCACATAAACATTTGGAGCTACACTCGTCTGGTATGAGACGTTTCCAGTGGGGTTCACTGTGGGCCAAACCGCACAGTAACCCTGGGTCCGGAGTGGGGCGGCGATGGAGTGGGTGGACTGTTGTGGCCTGTTGTGGGGTTCTGAACCACTGAGGGCTACTGCGGGACAAAGCCTCTCCGTCGTTTCTACGTCCCCGGTTTAATACACAATGCACACGCAATCCTCTGAATTCTGGTGTCAGCTGAGATACTGAAACAAGTATGTTTTTTAATGGAACTGAATACGTCTCACAACTGCGTTCAGCAGTTCTTGGAAAGACAATGATATTGCGCTTGTTAGTATTGATGTTAAAAGCTTGCACCAAAGAGTCCTAGAAACGTACTGAAATTGGAAAGCAATGCAGCTAGAGTCGGCTACTGTGGGACGGAGAGCTCTTATAACAGGCTGGCTCCGTAGTTATTTGCACCAAGGCAGCTTCCCCCCCCCCCCCCCCCCCCCCCCCGCTCCCCTGCCACACCTTTTAAGATAAACCTCATTTCCTATACGACATAGATACAGGGGCAGCTACAATTTTTTTGTAAGGAACTATGGCATATGGGACTTAGGAAAAGTATTTCATATGTGTCTACGCTTCCAGGTTTTTGTGGAAACAACAACAGCATCGTCAGGCAGTTTTCCATTACCATTCCGACAGCATTTGACATTCGCCCTATAAGGACCTATATAGTATCGACAGCAGTTGAGAGATATATACCACATAAAGTAATAAGTGATGGTACTGATCCCACATGGTACACAAAACGGGTCAGATCGTTGCTGCAGAAGCAACGAAAAAAGCATGCCAAATTTAAAAGAATGCAAAATCCCCAAGATTGGCAAAGTTACACACAAGTTCGAAATATGGCGCGTACATCAATGCGAGATGCTTTTAATAATTTCCGCAACGAAATTCTGTCTCGAAATCTGGCAGAAAACCCAAAGAGATTCTGGCATACATAAAGCACACCAGTGGCAAGACGCAATCAATACCTTCACTGCGCGATAACAACGGTGAACTCACTGATGACAGTGCCACTAAAGCAGAGTTATTAAACACGGTTTTCCGAAACTCCTTCACCGAAGAAGACGAAGTAAATATTCCTGAATTCCAATCAAGAACAACTGCCAAGATGAGAAACATAGAAGTATATATCCTCGGAGTAACGAAGCAGCTTAAATCACTTAATAAAGGCAAAGCCTCCGGTCCAGATTGCATACCAGTAACGTTCCTCTCAGAGTATGCTGATACAATAGCTCCATATGTAGCAATTATATACAACCACTCGCTCACAGAAAGATCCGTACCTAAAGACTGGAAAATTGCTCAAGTCACACCAATATCCAAAAAGGGAAGTAGGAGTAATCCGCTAAATTACAGGCGTATATCACTAACGTCGATTTGTAGTAGGGTTTTGTAACATATACTGTATTCGAACATTATGAAGTACCCCGAAGAAAACGATTTATTGACACATAGTCAGCACGGTTTCAGAAAATATCGTCCTTGTGAAACACAACTAGCACTTTATACTCATGAAGTAATAAGTGCTATCGACAGGGGATGTCATATTGATTCCATATTTTTAGATTTCCAGAAGGCTTTCGACACCGTTTCTCACAAGCGTATTTTAATCAAACTGCGTGCCTATGGAGTTCGCCTCAGCTGTGCGACTGGATTCGTGATTTCCTGTCAGAAAGGTCACAGTTCGTAGTAATAGACGGAAAGTATGGAGTAAAATAGAAGTAATATCCGGCGTTCCCCAAGGAAGTGTTGTAGGTCCTCTATTGTTCCTGATCTATATTAACGACATAGGAGACAATATGAGTAGCCGTCTTAGATTGTTTGCAGATGATGCTGTCATTTACCGCTCTGTAAAGTCATCAGAGGATCAAAACGAGTTGCAAAATGATTTAGATAAGATATCTGCATGGTGCGAAAAGTGGCAATTGACCTTGAATAAGGAAAAGTGTGAAGTTATTCACATGAGTACCAAAAGAAAACATCTAAATTTCGATTACGCGATAAGTCACACAAACCTGAAGGCTGTAAATTCAACTAAATACTTAGGGATTACAATTACAAATAACCTAAATAGGAACTATCATATAGATAATATTGTGGTTAGAGCAAACCAAAGACTGCGATTCATTGGTAGAACACTTAGAAGGAGCAACAGGTCTACTAAAGAGACTGCTTACACCACGCTTGTCCGCCCTATTCTGGAGTATTGCTGTGCGGTGTGGGATCCGCATCAGGTGGCACTGACAGATGACATCGAAAAAGTACAAAGAAGGATAGCTCGTTTTATATTATCGCGAAATAGGGGAGATAGTGTCACAGATGTGATACGTGAATTGGAGGCGTTTTTAGTTGCGACGGAATCTTCTCAGGAAATTCCAATCACCAGTTTTCTCCTCCGATTGCGAAAACATTCTGTTGGCACCCACCTACATAGGGAGAAATGATCATCACGATAAAATAAGAGAAATCAGGGCTCGCACAGAAAAATTTAAGTGCTCGTTTTTCCCGCATGCCGTTCGAAAGTGGAACGGTAGAGAGACAGCTTGAAGGTGGTTCATTGAACCCTCTGCCAGGCACTTTATTGTGAATAACAGAGTAATCACGTAGATGTAGAAAAGTAGCAAGTCTAACGTCTACTCATTGGTGTACAAGCCTGAATGTAAACAGAAATGACCTACAGGTACATACGTCTTCTTTTAAAATAATTTATACGCAGTAATAAGTATTATCATGGAATATAAATTCGAAGAGTCGTTACTTATAGTCCGTGAGACGAGTGATTGGTACTGACAGTTCCGGCGGGCAGACGGCGCTGTTGCCGAACGTGGCTCACAGCACGCGGCGCCCTTCTGCTACACGCATTCTCTAGCAGCAGAAATAAAAGCGAGACAAAATACAAGTCGTATTGGTACGCGTGAATTTATTTAAAGTTGATGCTTGAAATATATTGACTCGAAAACTGATAAGAGCTATTTAGTACAAGTATCTAAGATGCTGAAACATAATAAAGTTATTTGTTAAACTTCACAACTGAAATGGAAACTATTTTCGCAAGTTGTTGAAAATTAGCAGTTTTGGTTTCCATTGTTAAGTATTAGCATTATTAATTTGTTCTACTATAAGCTACAGAATAATTGGTCAGTGTATTAAGAGTTATAATCTGAAGAAAGTACTAACAATATGATGATTTGGTTGTAGATCGATAACAAACTCCCTCCTTACATTCCTGAATGCGTTGTAGTTACTGTAATGGAAAAACACCACTCACACATCACTGTCGGAATCTGATTTGACATTGTCTTCCCCAGCACTACTCGAACTATCACTGCTCTCTCCCAGATGTATAATTAAATTTTCGATGCATTCTTCCACAACCCCTTCGGTTTTGGCCGCCTCTCTGATGGAACTTGCAGTGCTGTTTACAATTTTAGCCCACGTCTCGCTTGTTACTTTATTGATACCTGCTGGAAGGAGAGTTTCCACTTCAGAGATCGTGAATTTTTTTATTGTTTGCAGCAATGTAATTTTTTATCTGCGCCCACACTTCTTCAATTGCATTTAAGTGACAGTGGTATGGAGGAAGCCGAACGATTTCATGCCCGTGCCTTTCAGCAATCTCGTCAATTACATATGTTGGAAATTGGGGTTTCTTTTGTGCCACAATTTCGAGCAGTTCCGCCTTCCTTAAATCTTCTCTGAAATCTAATTTTCGCCGTTTCAACCACTGAATGATATCGTCTTTTTTTGTTGCCAAGGTTGGTGCCTTATCGTGAACAACGGAATGATAAGGCGCATTGTCCATAACAATCACTGATGGACTTGTCAGATTCGTCATAAGCGATGTCTCGAACCATTCTTGAAATACTACACTGTTCATTTCTTCATGGTAATCTCCCGTCTTTTTTGACCGAAACATTTTCAAGCAGTTTGGCACAAAACCTTTCGATGTTCCTGCATGTAAGACAATAATACGCCCTCCTTTGCCAACAGGCACTGCCATTGTCCCCTCGGGCGTTCCATCATTCCAGCCTCTACGTAAAGAATGGCTGGCATTGACCCAAGTTTCATCTAACCACACTATACTTTCGAATTCCACACCCATGATCCTGCGCAGAAATCTGCACCGCCATGCAACTACATCTATCCTTTCCATTAATATTTTGCGTCCGTTAAACAGTGAATAGCTGAAGCCTATGTCTTTCAACACTGTACGCAATGAAAATTTGCTCCCTTTAAAAAGATCGTCTTTCTGAAGCGACACCTGTAATTTAGATAGAGTGGGATGTTCCCTTCTCTTATAATAGCTGTATATATGACGACGAATAGCGTCTTTCTGAAAATCGTCCAAAGCTGTCACCTGCTTATTTCTCGGTCGCTTCTTTCCTGGTGTGTGGAGCTTTGTTGTGCCACTCTCGTCACAATCTACACTATACTGTTCTTTCCCTATCTTTACAACAGTGTTCTTACTTATTTTCAATGCTGCTGCAGTTCTCTTCACAACCTGAACAACAGGAATTAAGGGCCCACCTTTGTCCTTTTCTTTCTCAAAGTAATTCCTCACAGAGCACACGAATTCACGAGCCTGGGTGTGTAGCACACTTTTCTTCCTCCGTTTCACTACTTGTGTTGGGCTGGTGCTACCCGCCGCACTAGACATTGTTTACAACGAAACATAAACAAAGAAACACTAAAAACAACAAAAACGAAATAAACTGCGAATTCAACTTCAGACAAACGACGAACGACCGCACCGCCTGCACGCGAGACACTGGTAAGTTTCATAAGCGCGCGCGACCGGGTTTCAGAGCGGCAACGTGGCCCTTGCTACCCGCTCAAAGTCAGGCCGTCATTGGCTGCCTGCCTGCGGTCGCTAGGCAACGGAAAGACGCTACCGAGCTGTCAATACCAAAGACTCGTCTCCCAGACTATAGAGCAGGGAATGAACCTCGTTTCGGGAAAAGGGATACTAGTTGCAAGAATCTGAAGCAGAAATGACTTACCGACAGACAACGCAGTTTCTGCTAATTCTGCAGTGCAGATAAGAAAACAGTCGAAAGGCTTCATACAACGACGCAGCGTGGCATGAGCGTGTTTACAACACAATAGCTTAGCGTGTTTACGACACAACGGCCGACAATGGCCGACGTGCGTTTCAGTTTTAGAATATTTTTCAGATTCTTTTGCGAAGAGTTTCAACCTCAGAATTAACAATCATTATATCACTGCACTCGTCTTTTCAGGTGCTTTCGGATGCTGTTAAGAAAGTATATCATTCTACTTCAGTATCTCGATCGATACAAGAGTTAAAATTCTTTATTACGCACCAAAGTACTTGCTTCTTAGCGTACTATCATCTACCAAAAACCTCGTTCTGATACCTGAAACCGATCACGAAATGAAAGGGGTTTACGTCTTACGTGACTCACCCTGTGTAAGTGCGATTCCTCGATTTCTGTGAATCGTTTGCGTTAAAATGGCATACTAAGCGTTTACGCGGAGTGGAAGGACTACTTTAGTCAACAACTGCAACAAGACTTCTGTATAAATGGTACCCCGATACGAAGTTTTTATTCTGCTCCTGCAGCTGTGCGTAGCAGCAAATTTGACCTTTGGCATAGTTGATACCTTACCCCTTTAGGTATGTGGAAATCTTCGATCACAGCATCAGACTGAAGACATCTGCCATTTCCGATTATAACTGGATACATTCTGAAAAAAGAAAAAAATAATATATACCTCTGTAAGTGGCATAACGTATTCTTTTAAAATATACTTAGTAATCAGCATTATCGTGGAATATAAATTCGAAGAGTTTCGGATGACAGTCGTTACTTAGAACAGGGAATGATCCCGTTTCGGGAAAAGTGATACCAGTTGCAAGAATCTGAAGAAATTTAAGCCACTGATAGAAGCTAAAGCGGATTCGGACGATCAAATAAGTCTCGAGAGCCTAAGATAACATTGTTGGCTACGGTAATAGAATAACACCAAGAAAACTGAGAAGACAGGAGACGATAGCGCTAGGCTTTCAGTGACGGTTAGAAACGAAGACATAGACGAAAGTTTCGATTTTACAGAGGTAGAAAAATTTCGAAATTTGTGGTAAGGTCTTTTGGGACCAAACTGCTGAGGTCATCGGTCCCTAAGCCTACACACTACTTAATCTAACTTAAACTAACTTACGCTATAGACAATACACACACCCAAAAAAAAAACTTCAGACGTGATATGCACAAACTTATACTAACAAGGGAACCTCCCCATCGCACTCCCCTCAGATTTAATTCTAAGTTGGCACAGTGGATAGACCTTGAAAAACTAAACACAGATGAATCGAGAAAACAGGAAGAAGTTGTGTGGAACTATGAAAAAATAAGCAAAATATACAAACTGAGTAGTCCATGCGCAATACAAGCAACATCTAGGAAAAGGTGACCTCAGCAGCGCTGTGGTCGTGTGGTTAGCGTGAGCAGATGCGGAACAAGAGGTACTTAGTTCAAGTCTTCCCTCGAGTGGAAATTTTAATTTTTTGTTTTCAGTTTACGTCACAAACTCTTATGTTTTCATCCCTTTTTTGGGAGTGATTATCACATCCACAAGAAAACCTAAATCGGGAAAGGTAGAAGAATCTTTTTACCCATTCGCCAAGTGTACAAGTTAGGTGGGTCGACAACATATTCCTGTCATGTGACGCACATGCCGTCACCAGTGTCGTATGGAATATATCAGACGTATTTTCCTGTGGAGGAATCGGTTGACCTGTGACCTTGCGATCAAATGTTTTCGGTTCCCATTGAAGGGGCACGTCCTTTCGTCGACTAATCGCACGTTTTTGCGGTAGGGTCGCAAAACACAGACACTAAACTTATTACAGTGAACAGAGACGTCAATGAACGAACGGATAGATCAAAACTTTACGAAAATAAACTTATCACTCGAGGGAAGACTTGAACCAAAGACCTCTCGTTCTGCAGCTGCTCACGCTAACCACGAGAGCACGACGCACCTATGCTTACATTATCCTAGATGTTGCCTATCTTGCGCATGGACTACTCAGTTTGTATATTTTGCTTATTTTTTCATACTTCCACCAACTTCTTCCTGTTTTCTCGATTGATCTGTGTTCAGTTTCTCAAGGCCTGTCCACTGTGCCAACTTATAACTAAATCTGAGAGGGGTGCCATGGGGAGGTTCCCTTGTAAGAATCCATTGCCGCTAATTAGTATAAGAAAAAAGGATGGCTACAGTCGAGAGTCCTGTCAACATTCTTTTCGTTCCAGGTCGATAAAGTAGAATAAAATGTTAAGAATTCCATGGATAATGGGGGTGAATTAGACGGGCAATTTGTACTCCACGGTTGTGTTGATTACTGTGAAAAGCGCCTCCATGTCAAATTATAGCCATTTGAATGATTTCATTGTAATAAGAATTATAATCTTCCGGTAATTTGGGTATCCAGCGTCATGTTTCACTGTCAGTGTTGTTCTTTTTGTTCTTCTCTCTCTCTCTCTCTCTCTCTCTCTCTCTCTCCCTATATATATATATATATATATATAGGGTGAGTCGCGTAAGACGTAACACCCCCATTATAACGGGGACGATTGCACGTATCGACAAGCGGTTGTAATGTCCCCACAGAAAATACCCTCTACCACGCACCAATTAATCATTTTCAATCAAACCATCCACATTCATTCACTTTGGAAAAGTTATCTGATCTGATTTTCTCGTAATATATGCGGCGACAGCTCGACAACGCCAAAGTATTTTCTAGTCCGTTTATTCTTTGAAATAACAGAGATGCATATATGCATTCTCCATGGTTGTTAGAGTGGTAACTAGGACAGCTTCTGGAGTATCTGTTGAGGGATTGACGTGTTTTTGAGAGATACATATTCTGCTTTTCTTCTCGCTAGAGCGAGCCAATTACCATTTGTGCCACTAGCGGTTTGTTTGAAGAGAAGAGACTGTAAAAGGAAAATAATTAAGGCGTGTAATCACCGGAGATCTGGACATGTAATGTAGATGGATTTAATACACCATTTCCTCCATAAATAAGGTTTGTGACTTTTTTGTTCTGGAGTGAAGGAACGAATGAGATTTTTCTGAATCATTTGATGATCACGTTGGCCCTGTAATTAGTGGGGAAGTTTCAGCTGTGTCGAAGAGAGCCTGCATTCACTGAGTCTGTGTTAAATCGACCAAAAAGGCTTCGTACACATCTGGAATTCGCAATCTTTCGTAAAAGGAACAAATTGTCCAAACGATTGATTCTCCCGAGTGACTCCAGTGTTTAACAGTAATAATAAATGTAAAGATCTCTTACAGCAAGCCAGCCGCTGTTTACCAAGACGAAGGACTCCACCAAAGATCCTATTTTGCTGATTTCACGTAATGAAATATTATATTAAAAACTGTACACAGATAAAGGAGAGAAAGAGAGAGAGCGAATGAAAATAGAGATAATACTAATAATCCTCCATTAGTCTAATTTTTCGCCTGTCTTATCACGGATCAGCCAAGAACTGGGAGGGCCTTATTTTACTGTATAGATTTATGTGTGAAGGTGAAGGGATCTTAAAGGCAACAGATACACGTCTATACAGACAAGACATTACACAGAGATAGCGGCTAGCTGCATTCATGATCTATTCTTAGATAAAGAGACGGCAACTTATTATCCGAACATTAAAATGTTAAACGGTGTTTGGCGAATCATAGCCAACTATGGGGCACATACTTTGGTGCATGCACAATAATCACAACGTTTATATTGACCGAGATAATGAGGCAAGTACATGTTTTTTAAATGGGACGCTGTACTTTTTTTACCATCATTCGAACGCTCTGGAAAAGACGCGTACAGTGAAGTAACGCATGTTGCTATTGTGATTCAAACTTCGCTTAAAAGACGCTGGGAAATATTGTGCGATTGAAGGTCGAGGCGGTCGGAAGCGGCTGCAGACTGTAAACACGTCTCGCGCGACCCACAGGCCGAGTTGCCGTGCTCTATGCATGCAGCATGCACGGCCTACGCTACGTAGGTACATCCTCATCCGCCCTCTTTTAAGCAAAGTTTGAATCACAATAGCAACATGCGTTACATCACTATACGCATCTTTTCCAGAGCGTTCGAATGATGGTAAAAAAAAGTATAGCGTCCCATTTAAAAAACGTATACTTGCCTCATTATCTGGGACAATATAAACGTTGTGATTATTGTGCATGTACCACCGTATGTGCCCCATAATCCGCTATGATTCGCCGAAAACCGCACGCCGATACGTGCAATCGCCCCCGGAATAAAGGAGGTGTTACGTCTTACGCGACTCACCCTGTATATACACTCCTGGAAATTGAAATAAGAACACCGTGAATTCATTGTCCCAGGAAGGGGAAACTTTATTGACACATTCCTGGGGTCAGATACATCACATAATCACACTGACAGAACCACAGGCACATAGACACAGGCAACAGAGCATGCACAATGTCGGCACTAGTACAGTGTATTCCACCTTTCGCAGCAATGCAGGCTGCTATTCTCCCATGGAGACGATCGTAGAGATGCTGGATATAGTCCTGTGGAACGGCTTGCCATGCCATTTCCACCTGGCGCCTCAGTTGAACCAGCGTTCGTGCTGGACGTGCAGACCGCGTGAGACGACGCTTCATCCAGTCCCAAACATGCTGAATGGGGGACAGATCCGGAGATCTTGCTGGCCAGGGTAGTTGACTTACACCTTCTAGAGCACGTTGGGTGGCACGGGATACTTGCGGACGTGCATTGTCCTGTTGGAACAGCAAGTTCCCTTGCCGGTCTAGGAATGGTAGAACGATGGGTTCGATGACGGTTTGGATGTACCGTGCACTATTCAGTGTCCTCTCGACGATCACCAGTTGTGTACGGCCAGTGTAGGAGATCGCTCCCCACACCATGATGCCGGGTGTTGGCCCTGTGTGCCTCGGTCGTATGCAGTCCTGATTGTGGCAATCACCTGCACGGCGCCAAACACGCATACGACCATCATTGGCACCAAGGCAGAAGCGACTCTCATCGCTGAAGACGACACGTCTCCATTCGTCCCTCCATTCACGCCTGTCGCGACACCACTGGAGGCGGGCTGCACGATGTTGGGGCGTGAGCGGAAGACGGCCTAACGGTGTGCGGGACCGTAGCCCAGCTTCATGGAGACGGTTGCGAATGGTCCTCGCCGATACCCCAGGAGCAACAGTGTCCCTAATTTGCTGGGAAGTGGCGGTGCGGTCCCCTACGGCACTGCGTAGGATCCTACGGTCTTGGCGTGCATCCGTGCGTCGCTGCGGTCCGGTCACAGGTCGATGGGCACGTGCACCTTCCGCCGACCACTGGCGACAACATCGATGTACTGTGGAGACCTCACGCCCCACGTGTTGAGCAATTCGGTGGTACGTCCACCCGGCCTCCCGCATGCCCACTATACGCCCTTTGCTCAAAGTCCGTCAACTGCACATACGGTTCACGTCCACGCTGTCGCGGCATGCTACCAGTGTTAAAGACTGCGATGGAGCTCCGTATGCCACGGCAAACTGGCTGACACTGACGGCGGCGGTGCACAAATGCTGCGCAGCTAGCGCCATTCGACGGCCAACACCGCGGTTCCTGGTGTGTCCGCTGTGCCGTGCGTGTGATCATTGCTTGTACAGCCCTCCCGCAGTGTCCGGAGCAAGTATGGTGGGTCTGACACACCGGTGTCAATGTGTTCTTTTTTCCATTTCCAGGAGTGTATATACTGAAAAGTCAAAACATAATGATTATTTCCAATCCCCATTGCGACGTTGGATGCCGCCTGGTGGCGTCGCGGGCACGTGACGCTGTAACAGTAAGTGGTGCAAACACCGACGGGGGATCACCCTACCAAAGGTATGGGCTACAAATGGGCAAATCGACTGAGATATGAGACTTTGATAAAGTGCAGATTATTATCACGCAGAGACTGTGAACTAGTATGTAGAAAACTGTGAAGCTGGTCGCATGTTCACGTGCAACTGTCGTGAGCATCTACGGAAGGAGGTAGAGGGACAGTGGAACTAGCACTAGACGCTAAATGGTTGGACGTCCACGACTCTTCACAGAACGTATGATTCGGAGGCTTGAGTGCTCTGTAAAGTGGGGTAGATGGTGATCTGTGGCATCTCTGTCAAGAAAGCACAGTGCTGGTGTACGGACAAGTGTTTCGGAGCATACGGTTCATCGTACATTGTTGAACATGGATCTCCACAGCAGATCACCGCTATGTGTACCCAGCGATATCGTCAGTTACGATTATAGTAGGCACGGTAGCATCGGGAATCGACCGTCGACCAATGGATACGTTTCGGCTCGTCGCGGGAATCACATTTTTGCTACACTACGTCGACGGTCGTCTCCAAAGACGCTGTCATCAAGGTGAAGGGAAGTTCCATACGTGCAGTGCGCCACGGATGCAGGCTGGTGGGAGCAGTATTATGCTATGGGAAACATTCTTCTGCTCTTGCATGGGACCTGTGGTAGTAATCGAAGAAACACTGACAGCAGCGAACCATCTGCATCCCTTGCCCGTCCGGCTAGCCGCGCGATCTAACGCGCTGCTTCCCGAGTGGAAAGGCACGAATCCGCCCGGCGGATTAGTGTCGAGTTTCGGTGTGTCAGCCAGTCTGTGGATGGTTTCTAAGGCGGCTTCCCATCTACCTCGGCGAATGTGGGCTGGTTCCCCTAATTCCGCATCAGCTACACAGTGTCGGCGATTACTGCACAAACACTGTTTCCACGTACGCGTACAGCATAATTACTCTACCATGCAAACATTTAGGATTACACTCGTCTGGTATGAGACATTCAAGGGGGTGTCCGTTGGGGGCCGAACCGCACAAGAACCCTGGTTTCAGTGTGGGGCAGCGGTGGGGAGGATGGACTGCTGTGCCCTGTTGTGGGGTTGTCAACCACTGAGGGCTATGGCAGGACGAAGCCTCTCCGTCGTTTCTAGGTCCCCAGTTTAATACAAACATACTTCTGTATCCCTTCATACTTGAAGACTTCCCCGACAGCGATGCCATCTTTCAGCAGCTTAATTGTCCTTGTCTCGGAGTTAGGACCATGCTACAGTGGTTTGAGGAGCATTATAATGAACTCACGTTGATGCCTCGGTGGTCAAATTTGGCTATTGTAAATCCTGTGGAACCCATTTGGGCCGTTATATCAACGACAAAAGTGGAAAGATAAGAAAAATAAAACTATATTCAAAACAATAGCTGTCGCCGTTGCCTCGCAAGATGTAGGTCGAAGAAGAAATGGAGGATGTGAATGAAAACAAATGGTGAAAGTATGCAGTGGGACCGGATACAAGGGCTTAGGTTTGTACATGCTCCTTCAGAATAATGCCTGGAAAGCTACGTTACGAGAGAGGGATGTTAGACAGATGCGGATCGTATTTATCGTGCGAATTACGACTGCTGGTCTGGTGCACTGACCAACGTGAGTAATAGATTTGGTCTGTTTTACAGGCTCATTTATGCGAATTCTGTGCTTGTTCACCGTTTTTCATATAAAAACAGACCACACAAAACGAACAGACCACAATACTGAGGTATACCGAACAGATTTTACGTTTCTAATGAAACGACAGTACTCGAAAGAGATTTTTAATTTTTATCTTCAACTTTGAGACGCATGCATTCTGGTGCGTCTATCGTATCTTCCGCGTGGCGCTAGTAGTGCAACAGTGACCTCTGTAGTCAAACTCGTAAGCTTCGAAAACATCTACATAATTTTAGGTCAATCCACCAGACATGTTACATGAGC
Source organism: Schistocerca americana (assembly GCF_021461395.2). NCBI lineage: Eukaryota > Metazoa > Arthropoda > Insecta > Orthoptera > Acrididae > Schistocerca > Schistocerca americana. The sequence continues at coordinate 853,834,115 of NC_060119.1, forward strand.
TCTCAGTTCGGAATTATTACTGTTGTTGCTAGGGCCACCTTAGAATCTGTTGGTCCAGGTTACTCACATTAACACAACGTAAAGTCGACTAAAATGATATATCTCCCACAATGACTCTTGTCTGAAACTCCCTGGTAGATTAAAACTGCGTTCTGGTCCGGGACAGCTCAGTCAGTAGAGCATTTGCTTCTGAAAGGTAACGTTCAGTTATGTCAGTGAAGGGAAAGGAGTTGGAAGAACAGTTGAACGGAATGGATAGTGTCTTGAAAAGATATTACAAGATGAACATAAAAAAAAGTAAAACAAGGTTAGTGGAGTGTAGTCGAATTAAATCAAGCGATGCTGTGGGAATTAGATTATGAAGTGAGACACTAAAAGTAGTAGATGAGTTTTGCCGTTTGGACAGCAAAATAACTGATGATGACCGAAGAATATAGAATGTAGACTGGCAAAAGTAAGAAGTATTTCTGTAAAAAAAGAATTGGTTAACTTTCATACACATTATAAAAATGTACGTACGTATATGTGTATGTTTCACATCTCCACCTAAAACACTGGACCCATTTCAACCAAAATTAGTACACATATCCATTACTGTCAGGCAACAATCCCTGTGCTGTGGCGGTATGAACCACCTACCTACCATAGTTCAGGAGATATGACGTTATAAACATTAAGATGCGTCAAAAATTGCTGCACCATGCTTGTCGCCTAAATCTGTTGCTTCTCTGCTTCTAACTCTATTTGCAACACATTCTGCAGACAGTATCTACAAATACCGTCGAATGTACCTAGATAAGTATATCATTGTACGACACATAGTACGGGACATATAACGTCATAAACACTGAGATGCGTGAAAAAATGCCACATCATGGGTGACGTTTTAATTTATTGTCTTTATTTCTAAAACTACTCGCAACGAATTTCGCAGGCAGGGACGTACAGGAAGAGGTGGAGGTGGGAATGGACAGAGAAAGGAAAGAGGATGAGATGGACACAGACAATGGGGAGGAGGAGATGGACAGACGGAGGGGGAAGAGGAGATGGACAGAGGGAGAAGGAGGAAATGGACTAACAAGATTGAAGTACATACCTGGGATTCTGGGTACTCAGTTAGTCTAATATACACACATTAAAAAAAGTTTTGCATCACCTTGGTGCCGATAGTTCCGGAACTCTTACAGAAAATTGGAGTAGAGATCTACATGAACATCATTTCCACCCTTTTTATTGCTCATGAAAACCACATATTGCATATTGTACCACCATACAGCGAGACCTTCTGAGGTGGTGGTCCGGATTGCTGCACACATCGGTACCTCTAATACCCAGTAGCACGTTCTCTTGCATTGATGCGTGCCTGTATTCGCTGTGGCATACTATCCACAAGTTCATCAAAGCACTGTTGGTCCAGATTGTCCCACTCCTCAACGGCGATTCGTCGTAGATCCCTCAGAGTGGTTGGTGGGTCACGTTGAGTGGTTGGTGGATCACGTCGTCCATAAACAGCCCTTTTCAATCTATCCTAGAGATATTCGATAGGATTCATGTCTGGAGAACATGCTGGCCACTCTAGTTGAGCGATGTCGTTATCCTGAAGGAAGTCATTCACAGGATGCGAACGATGACGTCGCGAATTGTCGTCCATGAAGACGAATGCCTCGGCAATATGCTGCCTATATGGTTGCAGTATCAGTCGGAGGATGGCATTCACTTACAGCGCCTTTTATGACCACCAGCGGTGTACGTCGGCTCCACATAATGCCACCCCAAAACAACAGGGAATCTCTACTTGCTGCACTCGCTGGACAGTGCGTATAAGGCGTTCAGCCTGACCAGGTTGCCTCCAAACACGTCTCTGACGATTGTCTGGTCGAAGGCATATGCAACACTCGTCGGCGAAGAGAACGTGACGCCAATCCTGAGCAGTCCATTCGGCATGTTGTTGGACCCATCCGTACAACGCTGCATGGTGTCAGGGTTGCAAAGGTGGACCTCACCATGGATGTTGGGAGTGAAGCTGCGCATCATGCAGCCTATTGCGCACAGTTTGAGTCCTGTGGCTGCACGAAAAGCATTATTCAACGCGGTGGCGTTTCTCTCAGGGTTCCTCCGAGCCGTAATCCATAGGTAGCGGTCATGCGCTGCAGTAGTAGCCCTTGGACCATCTGAGCATGTCATCGACAGTTCCTGTCTCTCTGTATCTCCTCCATGTCCGAACAACATCACTTTGGTTCACTCCGATACGCCTAGACGCTTCCCTGGTTGAGAGCCCTTCCTGGCACAAAGTAAAAATTCGGACGCGATCGAATCGCGGTATTGACCGTTTAGGCATGGTTTAACTACAGGCAACAACCGCAATGTACCTTCTTCCTGGTGAAATGACTGGAACGGATCTTCTGTAGGACCCCCTCCGTCTAACAGGCTCTGGTCGTGCATGGCTGTTTACATCTTTGGGGCGGGTTTAGTGACATCTCTGAACAGTCAAAGGGATTGTGTCTGTGATACAATATCGACAGTCAACGTCTATCTTGAGGAGTTCTGGGAACAGGAGCGATGCAAAACTTTTTTGGTATGTGTAAGTTTAAGTATTCGGAAGTTTTTTTATGACATTGTTTGTCTGGAGTGTAGCCTTGTCTGAAAGAGAATCGCGGACAGTAAATGTGATGGTAAAGTAGAATGCTGAAGATCAGCATTAGTAGATCCAATAAATGATGTGGAGGTACTGCATCGAATTGGGGATAAGAGAAGATTATGGCACAACTTGACTGAAAGAAGCGGTCGGTTGACAGGACACAACTGGGGATACCAAGAAGTGGTTAACTCTGTAATTTTTTTGTTGGAGCGGTTGGGGGCGAAGGGTAAAAATTGTACAGCTACCAAGGCTTGACTTCAGTAACAAGTTCAAGTGGATGTAGGTTACAGTAGTTAATGAGAAATGAAGAAGCTTGCTCAGCACAGCCGGCCGGGGTGGCCGAGCGGTTATAGGCGCTACAGTCTGGAATCGCCCCACCGCTACGGTCGCAGGTTCGAATCCTGCCTCGGGCATGGATGTGTGTGATGTCCTTAGATTAGTTAGGTTGAAGTAATTCTACGTCTAGGGGACTGATGACCTCAGAAATTAAGTCCCATAGTGCTCAGAGCTATTTGAACATTTTTTTTTTTTTTTTTTTTTTTTTTTTTGCACAGCACAGACTAGGGTGGTGAGCCGCATCAAACCAGTGTAGGAGACCACGACAGCAGCATCAACAAAAACTGTTTCTCATCGGTGAATACGCACGAGAATGTACATAATTTGGTCCCAGAATGCACTGCTGGTGCGTAGCACTTGCATCTTGTAACCAGACACACGGAGTGGGAAGAAACACTGCGTGAGGTGCTGGACTCATTTTCGTGTGGAACGGCGTTCAAATTTACCATCCGGCCGTCCTGATGCACATTTTCCGTCGTTTCTCAAAATCACTGAGACGAATGCCGAGCTGGCTGCATCATTGCCTCTGCCTTCCACGCCTTCAACAGTGCTGCTTTTCTATTGACCTGGTCGTCAAGAACCTAACTTTATCCCTGAAAGCACCATCGTAGCTCAATAGAATACAGGTGTCCAGTGCTCGCGGTCTTCCGGTTACCATCGCTGCCTCCGGATAGCGGACTCCCAGCTACGATTCACAGACGGCTGTAAGATTTTCTTCGCTTGGAGAATGGGTGTTTATGTCGTCCTAATCATTTCATCTCAGATTCATCACAGTTCAGATAAAAAGACTTGCACCAGGTGACCAGACAGCTCGAGGTGGCTTTCCAGGCCAATAATGCCATATGATAATTTGATTTCGGAATACTGCAACAGTTCAGGGCAGGGAGCTACACTAGGTGGGGGAGGCGGGGAGAGGCGATTACCTGAGCGTCTCCTTGATGCAGGCCTTGAGGTAGGGCAGCCCCTCGAGGTGTGCGGCGGAGAGTGGTGAGCGCGGCGTGGGCAGCGCGCGCCGCAGCTCCTGCAGCAGCGCCGCCTGCTTCTCCGGGTTGCGGGACAGCTGGTACAGCGTCGACGCCGCCGCCACGGACGTCTGCACACGCAGCCCACGAGGACAACATTGAGAAAGAAGAAAGACGAGCTCTCACGTCACTAAATGAACATCACGTGACATTTCAAGAGGTGAAGTCGTCTCCTCACTTACTTCCGTCAAGTGGCGATTTCTTACAAGTGCAGACAGTTCTTGTAGCGACTAAGCGAAGTTAATTTTTTCGGTATAATAGTAGAACTGTGATGAACTGACAATATTTACTTTCTGATAGTTTAATTTTTGTGATATACACTACTGGCCATTAAAATTGCTACACCACGAAGATGACGTGCTACAGACGCGAAATTTAACCGACAGGAAGAAGATGCTGTGATATGCAAATGATTAGCGTTCCAGAACATTCACACAAGGTTGGCGCCGGTGGCGACACCTACAACGTGCTGACGTGAGGAAAGTTTCCAACCGATTTCTCATACACAAACAGCAGTTCATCGGCGTTGCCTGGTGAAACGTTGTTGTGATGCCTCGTGTAAGGAGGAGAAATGCGTACCATCACGTTTCCGACTTTGATAAAGGTCGGATTGTAGCCTATCGCGATTGCGGTTTATCGTATCGCGACATTGCTGCTCGCGTTGGTTGAGATCCAAAGACTGTTAGCAGAATAGGGAATCGGTGAGTTCAAGAGGGTAATACGGAACGCCGTGCTGGATCCCAACGGCCTCGTATCACTAGCAGTCGAGATGACAGTCATCTTATCCGCATGGCTGCAACGGATCGTGCAGACACGTCTCGATCCCTGAGTCAACAGATGGGGACGTTTGCAAGACAACAACCATCTGCACGAACAGTTCCACGACCTCTGCAGCAGCACGGACTATCAGCTCGGAGACCGTGGCTGCAGTTACCCTTGACGCTGCATAACAGACAGGAGCGCCTGAGATGGTGTACTCAACGACGAACCTGGGTGCACGAATGGCAAAATGTCATTTTTTCGGATGAATCCAGGTTCTGTTAACAGCATCATGATGGTCGCATCCGTGTTTGGCGACATCGCGGTGAACGCACATTGGAAGCGTGTATTCGTCATCGCCATACTGGCGTGTCACCCGGCGTGATGGTATGGGGTGCCATTGGTAACACGTCTCGGTCACCTATTGTTCGCATTGACGGCACTTTGAACAGTGGACGTTACATTTCAGATGTGTTACGAGCCGTGGCTCTACCCCTCATTCGATCCCTGCGAAACCCTACATTTCAGCAGAATATTGCACGACCGCACGTTGCAGGTCCTGTACGCGCCTTTCTGGATACAGAGAATGTTCGACTGCTGCCCTGGCCAACACATTCTCCAGATCTCTCACCAATTGATAACGTCTGGTCAATGGTGGCCGAGCAACTGTCTCGTCACAGTACGCCAGTCACTACTCTTGATGAACTGTGGTATCGTGTTGAAGCTGCATGGGCAGCTGTACCTGTACACGCCATCCGAGCTCTGTTTCACTCAGTGCCCAGGCGTATCAAGGCCGTTATTACGGCAAGAGGTGGTTGTTCTGCGTACTGATTTCTCAGGATCCATGCACCCAAATTGCGTGAAAATGTAATCACATGTTAGGTCTAGTATAATATATTTGTCCAATGAATACCCGTTTATCATCTGCATTTCTTCTTAGTGTAGCAATTTTAATGGCCAATAGTGTATGACCATAAACTGAAATATTACAGTTTGCCGCTGTAGAGTACCGTAAGTAAGCGTAAACTACGGTAGTGTTCCTAGTTCTTTGGGTCAGTTACGGTCGTACATGTGAAAGCTGCATGTTGTATGTGTTGTATACCAATCGGTTGTTACCTCATAACGATAGATTTCTTTACATATGTAATCAGTGTATTACTACATCCTCTACAAACTGAAAGCAGTGAACCGTCAACAAACTGAGTGAGGATATAAACTGACGAAAAAAAATTACAGCACCAAGAAATAATTAACGCAGAATAATGAAAATGCGGGAAGTCATTTGTCTGGGTAACATATTTAAGTGATTAACATTGCAAAATCACAGGTTAATGTCAGCGCAAGATAAGTCATTCCAAATGTGGAATGCTGGTACACTAATAACGAGTTAACCACCGGAATGTTAAATGCAAGCATGCAAACATGCATTTATTGTGCTGTACAGGTGCCGGATGTCAGTTTGTGGGATGCAGTTTCATTCCTGTTGCGCTTGGTGGGCCAGTACACGGAGGGTTACTGCTGTTTGTGGATGACGCTGGAGTTGTCTGGTGATGTCCCACATGTGGTCGACTGGAGACAGATCTGTGATCTCGATTGGAGACAGATCTGGTGATCGAGCAGGCCAAGGCACCATGTCAGCACTTTGGAGAGCATGTTGGGTTACAACAGTGGTATGTGGGCGAGCGTTATCTTGTCGCAAAACACCTCCTGGAAAGGTGTTCATCAATGCTAACTCAACAGGTCGAACACCAGATTCACGTACAGTTTTGTAGTCAGGGTGCTAGGGACAACCATGAGACTGCTCCTGCTGTCATATAAAATCGCACAATAACTCCAGGTGTAGGTCCAGTGTGTCTGGCACACAGGCAGATTAGTTGCAGGTCCTCAATTGGCCTTCTTCTAACGAACACGGAGCTGTCACTGGCACGGAGGCAGAACCGGCTTTCATTTGTGTAGTGTGCCAAAACAACTGAACCGTAGTTATGGAAGAGCGCAACTCTAATTACTATCGATATTTTGGTAAGCTAGTTAGTGTGCCTTGACTTCAGGTGTCTATTGTATTTTCACCCTGCCCTCCTATGAGCTCTCGCTTGACGCCAGTGAAGTTGCAAATGTCGGTGGTTTGGGATCGATGGAATACTCGCTGCAGGACATCTGGCTTGGAGTTGTCTTTGAAGTAACCGATTTGTAACAGTTCGTTGTGTCACTATCGTGGCAACTGTTGCTCAGATTGCTGCTGTAGATACAGTACGATGTGACAGAGCCAAATGCCAAACACGATGGTCTTCCCTCTCGGTAGTGCCACTTGGTCGTCCGGGGCCCGGGTCAAAAGTAAACCTGATTTACATCCTCATAGTGGCGCTACTAGCGCCACTCTCATGCGACTGGCGCGAAATTGGAACAGACATCATCTATCAGATGTAGAAACATGCCTACCAACTTTCGGTTACGCGCACAACTCCTTCTTGGTGTTGCGATTTTTTTGTTCCGTCACTGTACAAGAGGCCAGGTAACATTGGGAACATTTTTGTTATGCATGTTATCAGTAGGGGAACAAGGGGGGTACCAGGCCACTCTGCACTGTTGCCAAATATATTCATCTTCTCAAATTCTGACTTGATCACCAAAGCCGCCCAACACATACTATTACTTCACTATTCGGTTGTCTAGTGGACATCAAAGTTCGCTCTTACAGATCCATACACTCCAATTTTCAAATGATCGTTTTAGATTGTGAGGGGAGAGAAGCGCTGGGATGTGTGTGGACGGTGTGTGTGTGAACTGGCTCTCGGCTGTTCTGACAACGGATATGAAGGTGGAGGTGTGTCACATATAGGCCGGCAAGCAATGGAATGCTACCTTAACATGTGTGTTGGACCGCACTGAGTTAGGACGGTGACAGACGACGCGCGTGGCCTGGCTTGGATAGTCATGTTCGGCGTGTAGGTGATATGAATTACTCAGGTGTTAGCTGTGAATGCGGCTGTCATCAAGTCATGTTTGAGGGGTCGAACAGAGGCCTTTGAACGAATTGAGAGCTGTCAGACGTGTGACTTAGTGTGGGACAGGTTGATTGCGCGCATCTGTTGAGTTATTTTGCTATGCGTTATTTGGACAGATTACGAGTACTGATGGTGTTTACAGTTATGTGTACTGCATTATTTAGGAGCAGTTTGATATTGTGCACTGAAATTAGGAGCTGTTTGCGTGTCTGACGACTGTGCAACATGATACCAGGTATATCAGGGCGAGTGTTTTTTGTATGAGAGTGATAGGTATACTCGATGCGCAAATAAAATGTGTGTTTAGTATTTGTGGGACGATATAGAATATGAGAGAGTTCGAGTTGGTTGTTATTTTTTCTACTTGGAGGGTTTGTTAGATCGAATTGCTGAGGTGAGTAACTACGAAAGCGCGAGGGATGTGATTGCAGCATATCTCCGTCTCTCAGCGGTTACCTAAAGATGGGGCGAGCAATGTTCTCGGCTTAGGTACTGGGGGTGTGCTCTGGCCATATGCTAGACCGTGTGGATTGAACAACAGTATTAGGGTCATAGTTTAGCTAGAATATTTATAGAGGAGTATATCCGACGCGAGTATAAAGGCCCAGTATGTGATGTGGGCGGTCTCGCGCTCGTGGTGTGTGAGAGAGGCAAAGCAGACGATTTTGAGTCATCACAGGTGACTTAGGTTAGTGGCTTCGTTTGCCACAATTTTCTAGTGTTTGGTAGCGAAACACGAACTGACAATCAGAATTGAAGCTTGGCTTATTTGTATAGACAGAATGTGTTATAAGTTAATGTAGGTTAGTACACGTTAGTGCACGTTAGTAAACGGAAGCAAGCAATAGTACATGTTAGCGAACGAACACGGGTCGGTAAAAGGACGTGGTGGTCGGTATTTCATTTCAAGTCCATGTAGGTGTGGCAGTGGCGAAAATTGATTCCAAGTCTAGGTGGACGTGGCAGTTTTCCGCATCAGAGAGGTTAATTAATTGATCAGATTAATTAAATAGTCATGCGGACTTCGTTACATTCACTTGCGGAGGTACTAAGCTAGGTGCGCGCGATGGCTCATGTGTACGGACGTGTGTTTTCGCCAAGATCCTGAATTAGATAATCGAAGCATGTGGGCTGAATAATGAGAATCATGTGATCAGTTAACTTAGTGAGAGCGTTCTTTGTCTGACAGAGCCACGTGGTAGATCGCTCGTTGTGACGTCAAGGAAGTCTCCAACTCGTTAGAAAAAACATTCCAGTTCGAGCGTGTCGGTTCCTGTGTCTATCGGTCTTGAATTGCAAAGTTTATGGGGATGAGGGCGTCCTTTGTGCTCCATCACACGTGCCGGTGGTGCGGTATGTGGCGTGAGGGTGGTTTGGACAAAGCAAGCGTGTCGGTTCCTGACCGTCGGTGCTGGGAATTTGCGAACTTTAGGACCGATATAGCTTTTAGCGTGTCACGTGATAGAACTTTCCAAACATCTCGAGCGGTTGTGTGAGGTAGGTATTGGCAGGTTCGAACCTGTTCAAAAAAATAAATTTGGCGTGGAACGTGTCCTTTGTCCAGCACGTGGTCGACAGGTTCCATCCTGTCCAGTGTTAAGTGCTCGCGGGCATGGAAAGATGTTTACGTAGCCGGACTCTGAGGCGAGCGCGGCTGACCGTTTGTGGCTGGACCCTGAGGCGCCGCTCGCCGCCTACGTGGCGCGGTGCCCGGGGGCTGGGCTGTGCGGGCACCGCTGGTCGCTTGACGTCAGCCGGCCAGGGAGCTGCCGATGGAGCGGGCTCAGCCGGCCGCATGTACGTCAGCTGCGCTCTGGAATTCGCTGTGTGAGCATGGAGAAGTCAGTTGGGACACACCTGCATGACCGTAATGCCTAAAATAAAAGAGTCATTTTCCCACCTTGTGACTTAGCGTAGTACAAGTGATGAGATTTTAATAATGTATGTCCGGGTGCTGATTTAGAAATACGTGGCCAGATTTGACTGTCCAGAAAAGCAGGTTGCGACTGGCCTATCGACGGGTGTCACGTCAGGGCAGATTCCCCTCTCGAACAAGCAACTTTGGCGACGAACGTGTGGCGGGGCGTTGCTTGTTCCACAAAGCCGCGTGGTGGATCGCGAACCGACCGGCCGATGTTTACGCCAGCCGAGTGGCGCTTGTGACGTCAGCGGTGGCTTGCTGGCTGGACCAGCGGCGCGCGTGGGCTATCGCCGACCGACCTCTGCTGGCGACGACGTGAACTAAACCATTTGGGCTCTGGAGTTCGTGGTGTGACCATCTCGAAGTCAGTTGGAACACACCTGCACGACCGTAATGCCTGAAATAAAGAGTCATTTCCCCACCTGGTGACTTAGGTTAGTACAAGTGGCGCGATTTTCATAATTTAGCGGCGGAAGCATAAGCGACCGCGAAAATTCAAACTTGGTGGACATGACCCAATTGGCTTTCTTGCCGCCATCTTAAATGACGTCACGGCGACGTCCTCGGGTGGCTGAGATACGAACTAACACACAGTTGGACTCCAGACCTCGTAGCGAGCACGGTGGATGCTGCTGCGATCTCGAAGATGTGATGTTGGAGAACTAGTGATGACCATACTGTTTGAAATAAATACCTCAGTCCATCTCCCACGAATTCACAGGAATTGACTTAGAGTAGTGGAAGTGCAGTTTATTATTATTATTTGACGAGATTTTGATAGCTTATGAGTCAAACAATAAGTGACTGTCAGAAAATTCAAACTTAGTGCGATGAGGTGACCTATTTAGTATGTGTGACCGATTATCGTGTTGGAATTTGAACTTGTGACCGATTTTTTGTTATGGTTGTAACGGAAATGGCTTTCTTGCCGCCAAAATCAGGCGTATTGAATAAATAATAATAAATGATTGAACTTGGCGCGATTTTCTATGTTAGTGGAGATATGCCAATAATAATAATAAATAATAATAAATGATAATAAATGAACATAAATAATAATAAATGATAATAAATGATAATGAATGATAATGAATGATAATAAATAATAATGAATAATAATAAACAAAGGTGAGGTTTTGCGGCCATTATCAGGTTGGAATTTGAATTTGGAGGTAATTTTCTAGTGGAGGCAGGTCAATAATAATAAATAATAGTAAATGATAATAAATGATAACAAATGATAATAAATGATAATTAATGATAATAAATGATAATGAATGTTAATAAATGATAATCAATAATAATGAATAATAATAAAAGACAAGTACAGTTTTGCATGCATTATCCTGTTGGAATTTAAATTTCCCGCCATTTTTTCTCCTGGAGGCTTGGGTTAGTGGACCTAGCACAATTGGGCTATTTTTCCGCCAAAATTCAAACTTCTGGCCATTTTTTCTTGAGGTTAGGTTAGGGGACGTAGCACAATTGGGCTATTTTCCCACCAAAATCCTCCATCTTGGATGACGTGATGCGCTGTTGCCAAGTCTACCTGCTGCCATCTTGGATGACGTCATCGCCGCCATCTTGAATATATTTGGCAACAATGCAGAGTGGCCTGGCACCCCCCATTGTCCTCCTCTCTTTTACTTAGTAATAAACGATATTTATAGCAAAACTGAAATTTTGACTTTTAATTCAGGTTTTATTCGAAAATTGTCGACTTATACCGCGAAACAGAGGGATGTTGTAGTAAAAATAAAGAAGACAATATGATTTTCTATATAGAGCTAGAAAAAGCAGTTTACTCAACAAAAAGTATCGAACATAGCCTAAGTACTTAGTCCAACTTACGTAATACATGTTTCTGTTTTTCATAAACAACTTCTGTATTTACCAATAATAACAGGAAACTCTTGATGGTTATTTGTTTTGCACATAATTAGAACCGCACCTCATTCAGTGTTAGCCCATTGTGTATTTTATATCCTTTCAGAATATAAACTGCATTTTATAAGTAATAAAAATTAGTTGACGACGTAACTTCTGTGATTATATACATTAGACTAACACTGAAAGATGTGCAGTTCTAGTTATGTGCAACACAAATAACCAGACAAACAAACAAACGAAGAGAAGTCATCGGCCCCCACATTTATTCAGTTGTCTTACACAGTCATTCATGTTCCTTTCCTTACCAAGTCTACCGATAACCCTACCATTTACTAAGTCATTTGTGTATTATACCAAAACTGTTAAACCGTAGTTGTGGTAGAGCGCAACTCTAATTACTATCGTTATTTTGGTAATCTAGCTACTGTGCCTTGACTTCAGGTGTCTGGAATTTCTTTGTCATGGCGGGAGAGGGTGCGACTTCCGCAAGCGCCGGTATTAACCCCTAGCCATTCTTTGAGGTGTCTGACTCGTTATAACAATTTTGAACCAAGCATGAATATTTCAAGTCAGACTCGTGGAAACGAATGAAGACCAAATGTAAACATAACGAGCCCCAACTCGTGGGAACGAAATCGTTTCAAATGTACACATAGCGAGAGAAACTCATGGGCCAAACACTTGTCAGTTACAACTGTGATTTAGTTCTTACCGTTACGCCAAGAGAACTGGTCACATTTTGGTAAATCTACGTTACAGAGCAAGCATGCTAATGGTTTTGTACTTTCGCCATTGAAGAAAAATTTAATAAACCCTTACACAATGTTCAGAGATGGGCGTTTACATGGACGTAGTGATGAAGAATCCAGCGATAGCGACGTGGCTGTACAAAACAGGAAACATGCGAAGCGTTAAATTATAGACGACGATAATGCATTCAATACTTAAATCAAATGTATCATTGATTTAGTGGAAAGCGAAAAACACATCATCGATTTGGAAATATTCTGGGACTTGTTGCCTAAAAGCACCTGTTTCAAATCATTTAAGTGAATACCCAGTAATATTACAAATATATTCTCTTATGTTTGATGACAGATATTGGGAAATACTTGTTACAGAAACAAATCTCTTTGCACGATAGTAGACAACAAATGGGAAAACGAAAAGTGAGTGACACTTGGCAGCCTGTTACTTTCGACGAAATTAAGGCCTACATGCACTGTGCATTTTGATGGCGCAAGCCAGAAAACCAGATATACAAATGAATTGGTCTAAAAGGCCATTAGTAGAAACGCCATTATTTCAAAAAGTAATGTTTTTTTTAGACTTAAACAAATTTCGAGATCCTTACATGTTTGCAAGTAATACATCTCTATTTTCAAACAATAGCTCAATACATAGTATCAATACTAGGAATAGGGACAATCTACATAAAGACCTAAAATCATTTACCTTGGTCCAGAGAGGGGTCCAACATTCAGGAACACACATTTTCAATAAATTGCCAGCAACCATTAAAAACTTGGTTTCAGATAAGTGTATGATAAATTTATTAATAGTTCATTAATAGTGCATAACAATGTTTCATTCTGACAGTGTGTTAAATCTGTAAATATTAGCTGTTCCAGTTTACCGCACTGTATTCACCTATTTCGACAATCTCCTGATAGATGATCAGGGTAGTAAGTATTATTTCAAATGTTTTATGTTTTTATGTCATACTTTCTGTTATGTTCCATATCCACGAGAATCATCTCTCATTTTTTGGGTCTATGAAACGAAAACTGAATTTAATCTAATGTAATCAATAATGAAACGCCTTATAAAAATCAAATTAAACAAATTAAAAGAAATTTACAAACAGGACGAAAATGTCTTTATAGACAACTCCTTAATGCATATGAAGGGCGTTTAGCCTATAAACGATTTAATCCATATAAAACAGCGATATTTGAATTAAAAATTAATAAACTATGTGAGCAAGCAGCGGTTTATAGGTTCAGAATATATACTGGCCAGGAAAAAACTGATCAGAATAATAATTCATCAAAGAATGGTGTCATGAACTTGTCAAACTCGATACTGAATAAGGAATGTGCTTGATTTCTTGACAACTGATACTCCTTCCCCAATCTCTCTTTAAAATTACACCAGGAAAACAGTAGTGTTATCGAGATAGTACTCAGAAATAGGCAAAATGTGAGAAAAAATATGCAAAAACAAATTTTAAAGAAAGAAGTATGTTTGTGGAGAAGCTGGCTTTGAGATGGAACGACAAAGAGTGACATGTATGTGATATGAACGGAACACGAAACTGTGGTGATGGTTTAACACATAGGAAAACGGTTTAGAAAAACAATGAAACTGAAATGCATTCTCGAATACATTACGGAATGGGTGAAATTGATCGTTAAGGTAAGATGTTGGCCTGTTTCCCAGTCACGAGAAAAATCTTCAAAGGATACCGAGAACTTATTTTGCATATTTCGGACATGGCTCTGTTCAATACATACGTTATCTATAAAACAATACACATTCAGAGATAGGAAACGTGTTTATTAACGAATAAACATAGCGGAAGTAATTTAAAAAAAATGTCCAATTACCGGACTGCGAAAAGCATGGAAACCCTTCATTAGGTGAAACATCTCTTCTACTCCAAGCGTAAGAGCTCATTTCCCAAAATATATCGGAAAAAACCGACAAGCATGTTCAAGTGGAGCATTTATTTTTGTAATTAAATTTTTTGTTGAGAATATCTAATTTTAGGCGTTGAATAATTACAGTCCTGCTGAAGAAATCGTATCGGAAGACTATAATTTTTGTTAAAGTATTGTAAATGTATATATTTTTGTTCCGAAGTATTGACTGAAATGGTGCATTAAAAACTATGTGTGTCACAACTAACTCTGCCACCTCATATATTTCCGAAACGAAAGGAAATGTGAAAAATACAACTGGCCACGGATGCACCTATGTCAGGGGCTTACACAATGGACAGGAATACACAATTCTTCGAATGTAAACAACGTCATCTTCAGCACAAAGTTATGTTTTATTTTAAATGGCATGTGTACAGTTTTTCTGCGGAAATGAAAAGTAGGGGTGCCATTAGTGTTGGCAGGCTTGTTTCCACTGTTCTAAATCTCATACCTCCTGAAATACGTAGACATTAAGGGACGGCAACCGCGCCACAGCCTTTGTCGTTGCCTGCATGTTTCCCAACAGCATGCTTCAAGACAGTGCAGGCAACCCGCATTACGGCATTACAGCATTACTGCAGAAACTGTGGCACCGTTTCCATTATTTAAGGTTCCAAAAGGTATAATGTTCAGAGTAGTGAATCCAAATCTGCCATCACTAATAGTACCTCTAGCTCTTATTTCTGTGGAAAAAAACGATACATGTGCCATTAAACAAACGGAACTTTGTACTGAAAGTGATGTTTATTTACTTGCAGGGATTGTGCATCCCCGCCCACAGTGTGAGCCCCTGACATAGGTGCATCCCTGGTCAATGGCATTTTTCACGTTCTGTTTCATTTCGGAAATATATGAGGGGTGAGACAGCCTGTGTGTATATAGTGATCAGCCAGAACATTATAACCACCGACCTACCATCGACATAAATCTGTCCAGGCGATAACAGCGTCACCTGGCAAGGAATGGCTGTTAGACACTCGCATGGTGTATGTAGTGTCAGTGGACACGTTGTCCATGCGTGGAATGGGGAACGTGAGCGATCTATCTGACTCTGACCGAGGACAGATTGTGATGGTCCAGAGGCTCGGCATGAGCTTCTCAGATACTGCACGACTTTTCGGGTGGTCGAGGAGTGCAGTGGTGAGTGTCTTCAACACGTGGCGAAACCAAGGTGAAACCATGTCGACACGTCATGGGGTCGGGCGGCCACATCCCGTTGCAGATGTCGGTGGTTGTAGACTGGGCAGACTGGTAAAACAGAACAAGCAGCAAACTGTGCGGAACTAACATCAGATTTTAATGCTGAGCAGAGCACAAGTGTCTCTGAACACACAGTGCACCGAACATTCCTAACGACGGGCCTCCGCAGCCGACGGCCCATGCATGTGCCAGTGTTAACACCACGACATTGGCAACTACGACTGAAATGGTCACGTGACCATCGGCACTGGACACTGGCGCACTAGCAGAGAGCTGGATGGTCTGATGAATACGGATACATTCCTCATTATGCCGATGAGAGGGCGCGAATCCGTCTTCTTCTCGGGGAACAGCTCCATTATGCCTGCACTGTGGGCCGGAGACACGCTGGTGGAGGCGACACTATACTCTGGGAAACACTCACGTGAGCATCCATGGATCCAGTGGAGCTCGTGCAAGGCACCATGACGGCCAAAGAGTATCGTACACTGGTTGCAGACCACGTACACCCCTTCATGACGATCATGTTCCCTGATGGCAGTGTCACATTTCAGCAAGATAATGCGCCATGTCGCAAGGCCCGGAGTCTGATGGAGTGGTTCCTAGAACACAGTGGCCAGTTCCAATTGGTATGCTGCGCTCCCCCCCCCCCCCCCCCCCCCCCAACTCGCCATATCTGAATCCGATGGAAAACGTTTGGGATGTGATTGAACGTGGCGTCAGAGCACATCGCCCCCCTCCCCGGAATTTACGAGAATTAATTGACTTGCATGTGCAGATGCGCTGCCAACTCCCTCCAGCGATATATCAAGGCCTCACTGCTTCCATGCCACCATGGTCTCCGCTGTTATCGGTGCCAAAGGTGGACATACCGGGTTACTAGGTAGGTGGTAATAATGTTCTGGCTAATCAGTATAAAGGAACAAGCATTAAATTAGTGTTGATGTCTACAAGAACAGTATCGCGCGAAACAAATAAAAGTGTAGCTACATAACAGAATTCCACATGTCGGCTTGTATAGCGATTGACTGGCGCATCACGCTGGTCCATTTAGCACACGTCGTCTCCAACCGCACGGGTTTCGTCGAACTAAATACTCTCATGCTCATAAATTAAGGATAATGCTGATATATGATGAAACAACACTCTGGTGGGTGGTTTTCAGGTTTAAATCACCTCGGGGTATGACTATGCGGTGCATTTGACTTGCGGTAGTCGCACAGTGGCGCTGGCAGCAGTCCACATACGCAGAGACCGAGCGAGGTGGTGCAGTGGTTAAACACTGGACTCGCATTCGGGAGGACGACGGTTCAATCCCGCGTCCGGCCATCCTGATTTAGGTTTTCCGTGATTTCCCTAAATCGCTCCAGGGAAATGCCGGGATGATTCCTTTCAAAGGGCACGGCCGACTTCCTTCCCCGTCCTTCCCTAATCCGATGAGACCGATGACTTCGCTGTTTGGTCTCCTTCCCCAAAACAACCCAACCCAACCCACATACGCAGAGGTGTGTTGGTGCATGTCAGAGTATGGTGCAGCGAGTAAATGTGCAGACGTTTTCAGATGTGATAATGGTGATTGTGTTTTGGAAATGGCTCACGGAACACATATTGATGACGTTATGAGGGTTAGAATACTAGGGCGACTGGAGGCTGGTCAAACACAGCAGGTCGTAGCACGGGGGCTACATGTGGCACAAAGTGTGATCTCAAGATCATGGCAACGATTCCAGCAGGCAGGAAACGTATTCAGGCGCTACAGTACGGGACGTCCACAGTGTGCAATAACCACAAAAAGACCGATATCTCATCATCAGTGCCCGCAGATGGCCATGGAGTACTGCAGGTAGCCTTGGTCAGGACCTTACTGCAGCCACTGGAACAGTTGTCTCCGGACACACATTCGACAGACGACTGAACAGACATGGTTTATTCTCGCGGAGACCTGCAAGGTGCAATCCACTGACCCCCGGTCACAGGAGAGCCTGTAAAGCCTGGTGTCAAGAACACAGTACATGGTCATTGGAACAGTGGTTCCCATGGACGAGTCCAAGTGTAGTCTGAACAGTGATTCTCGCCGGGTTTTCATCTGGCGTGAACCAGGAACCAAAGACCAACCCCTTAATGCCCTTGAAAGTGAACTGTACGGAGGTCGTGGTTTGATGGAGTGGGATGGGGTTATGATGGGTGCGCGTACACCCCTGCATGTCTTTGACAGAGGAACTGTAACAGGTCAGGTGTATCGGGACGTCATTTTGCACCAGTATGTACGCCTTTTCAGGGGTGCAGTAGGTCCCATCTTCCTCCTGATGGTTGATAACTCATGGCTCCACCGAGCTGCCATCGTGGAGGAGTGCCTTGAAACAGAAGATACGAGGCGAATGGAGTGACCTGCCTGTTCTCCAGACCTAAACCCCATTGAGCACGTCTGGGATGCTCTCGGTCGACGTATCGCTGGGTGTCTTCAAACCCCTACGACACTTCAGGAGCTGTGACAGGTACTGCTGCAAGAATGGGAGGCTGTACCCCAGCAGCTGCACGACTACCCGATCCAGAGTATGCCAACCCGTTGTGCGGCCTGTGTACCTGTGCACAGTGATCATACCCCATATTGATGACGGAGTACATGCGCAGGAAACAGTGGCGTTTTGTAGCACATATGTTTCGTTACGGTTTTCTCAACTTATTACCAGTACCGTGGACTTACAGATCTGTGTCGTGTGTGTTTCCTATGTGCCTATGCTATTAGCGCCAGTTTTGTGTAGTGCCACGTTGCGTGGCACCACATTCTGCAATTATCCTTAATTTACGAGCATGAGTGTACTTTGAGGCAAGAGATTAGGTCCATGCGCAAGCGCAGTATGGATAGAGCAACGTGAGAAATGCAATGGGCAGACGGTGTGCTGGAGCGGCGAGCAGCTCAGCATTGCCCATGATGGTGACGACTACCGACCTGGAAAACTAGCGGCTTTTTCTGTCTGGGGGTGACTGATGAGAAGTCACAATAAAGTCGTTGGTTCCCTCGTGGTATTTCTGCTGCTAATTTGGAGTCTTTCCATGCAGTGAATCCAGGGTTTACTTCTGCCACGAAGATACTTCATTAAGTGTACCTGCTGCTAGACTGTTGTGGAAGTCATTATCATCATACAACGGAAGTTAATGGTGAGCTCCCATCTGCTGTACTACATCGTAACGGGACTTTGTTGTGCCAAAAGCGAGTGATATATGACTGGTGTGAGACAATATTGATAGTGCTCGTGGAAGTTCGGCTGCCTTTTTATGTATATTTCTGTACGGTATCGATCATTGGGGTACAATGTGACAGATTTATGAGGTCTTTTGTTTATTTTTAAGGGTAACCTATGTGTGAGATTTAAATTTGTGTGTGAGTATTGTACCTCTTGGGCAGTATCTCGCCGCAAACTACATTGTGTTATACCACCTGAGCTGGCGCTTGTTTTAAATGTGTGCGACTCAGGCAAAGTGACAGTGTACTTCACCGAGTAATGGAACGTAGATTTCGTAAATCCGTTTACAGTGTTAAATTGTGGGAAAGTTGCTACACTGACACCTTTTTTTTTAATTATATATAATTATATTAAGATATTATAGTATGTGTAGTAATATTGTGTTTTTTCTCTGTTTTAGACCTTTAAAATCTGTATCCGATGGGTTGACCTGTCGGTACATGTACTGAATGTAAATATTATATAAACTGAAGATGGAGAAGGAAAGGAAAGGGAAGTAACTTGTGATATCATCTGAATCGGGACTTTATGCAGAATTACAACTGTATATTTCGTCCGCAAGAACAGACACGACGCATTCATAGAATGTAAATGTTCATCACAGATTCTGAACGAAGCGTGTCAGGATGAGGTCTGGCCTGCCTTTTGATATAGTAAAGAAACTGTGCGTTATGATCTACGTCTTATTGTTCGAATTCCGTAAGTTGTTAAGTTTACTAATTGCTCAAAAATGGCTCTGAGCACTATGGGACTCAACTGCTGAGGTCATTAGTCCCCTATAACTTAGAACTACTTAAACCTAACTAACCTAAGGACATCACAAACACCCATGCCCGAGGCAGGATTCGAACCTGCGACCGTAGCGGTTTTGCGGTTCCAGACTGCAGCGCCTTTAACCGCACGGCCACTTCGGCCGGCTACTAATTGCTCATCCGCGCCCTTAATTAGAATAATTTTGCTGAAGTTAGGTTATTGACACATTTAAACTACCTTGATGTTAATTATGTTCAAATTAATTAGCGGAGCTTAACAGTGTAATACCCATTTTATCAGAGCTTAACCGAATAATCAGATGTACTCAGTTTACTAAAGAGTTCCTTATTAAATCGTTTATATTTAAACAATTTGTGAAATTTTTCAGCTGTCACGCGGGCATGGGTGTGTGTGTCGTCCTTATCGTAAGTTAGTTTAGGTTAGATTATATAGCGTGTAAGCTTAGGGACCGATGACCTCAGCAGTTTGGTCCCATAAGACCTTACCACAAATTTCCAATTTTTTTTCAGCTGTGATTGGGCTCACTCAGTTGCTACTCCCGAATCCCCGTATCCTTAAAATATTTCAAAAACTATAGTGATATGTAGATCTCCAAAGCCTCCTTTGTGAGCTGTTTTATGTTGCTAAACGTAATTCCCACTGTACAAACGAAGCACTTTTTTTCCACTCACAAGTGACACCAGTAGCGATGTCATGACAAACTGAAACTGACGGTTTATACACCTGGTACAGTGTACAAGGTGTCATGCACAGCCAGAGGTGGTAAGACATACCAAAAACGAATAAAATCTTCTCGTGCTTCTAGTGGTGTCAGGCGGTTAAAATTCAATGATCTGTCGAGCAAGCTCTCCTCGACCATTGTCAAGTGGTGAATGACTGCCGTGTAGCCATTGTATAGCCGCGCTGCTGGTTGTGAGGTCACTGGTGCTCCCTTCCTCTCCAAATACTTTTCCCTGCAGGAACACCAAATGTGAGCGCGAGTTGTAACTGATGGCCCCCCAAACTGATGGCCCCCCAAACCATGATACCTGGGAGGAGAGCTGTGTGTGGTGGCTGCGTGCACTCTGGAATAGGCATCTCACCAGGTCTATGCCGTACACGTATATGTCCATCACTCGCATGCAGACATTGAAGATAACAGAGCGCTGTATCAGTCTCCGGTCTACTCTTTCACAACACCAGATTAACCATACTTGGCGGCGTCGTGGTGTCAGCGGGAACCTGGCCAGACGCACACGTTATCTCAGCCCTGCTGCAAGCGGACGGTTCCCAATGTCCCTGATGACTCAGCAGGTGTAACTTGTATCTGGATTTCTTCCCTGGATGATGTTCGATCAGACGCCGCTGGTAGCACAATGCGTCTATCTTGACGTGCGTCTGTACTATGCGGACGTCCACAATCTGGTCTTACAGGCGTAGGGATGTTTCACACCACTGTTAAAATCAGCGAAACACCATCGATATATTGCGCCCACATGTGCACTAATGCACTGATACACCCGTCCAGCTTCCTGCAAGCCCACAATGCGACCCAGTTCAAATGGCTGAAGTTGTTCAACGTGAGTACGTACTTGTTGTAACGGGCAGAGTTGTAACCTAGATGAATGTTCCACACATTGTTCACCTCTAAACTCAGCACTGGTGCTACCTGCAGAGACAAAATAGAGAGTGCACAGACAGGCCTTCTGAGCGTTACCTGATCGCCGATGGCCGTGATGATTGTGTCAAATGATTCACTAACACTACAACCCCTCACTCTGCACTGGTGCCACTCAACACAATACTTGAAAATCTTGCATTTTTTTCAGAAGTGGACGTCAGATTGTATGCAGCGTTGGGTTGTCTTGCAGTCAATACTATTATTTCGCGGGACTGTGCTTCTACTTATTAACAGTTTCTCAAGCGGTACAGTACTTTTTAGCCTATCCATTGCAGACGACATCCGCGAAATGGATATTCAGGAGATGAGCATTCACTGCGCACGATGCCTCGACTTTGTTCCCACAGGCTTCGATGCACTGTTCTGGGCTGTTTCTTCTGGACCAGAATCTCGTAGGAAAAGTTCGATATTCAAGCAATGGATGACTCATCTCGCATCTTGCCGCCACCTTTTATTGTATGTATGGTGGTGCGACACCCGTCAGGAAAAAAGTTTTTCAGTTCGTGTTGTTCTCGTAACCACCCTATAAGTTTTAATTAGAGATGTATCCAACAGGATATTTACCGAGTTGAACTAGAGAATGTTTGCACTGTCTGTTGCAAAGTGGGAGCAATAAGTGAGGTTCCTAACCAAGCTGAACGAGCTCTCCACTTGGTAGGAATGATATTTCGCAGAATGTTCTTTCGGGCTGAGATCTCCTGTTCGATGTTAACACCGCAGTTTTGTGTGTTAGAGGACGACTCATTATAAAGGTAAAGAAGTGTTCAATAGTCCATTCGTGTACACCATAGGCACATGATCAGTCGTCTCTTGTCTTCTAATTTGGAATATATACACCTGCGTCTTCGGAAGATTCTACAGTAATCAGTTCTTCTAGTAATAAGATGCTGTATCATTATGTTCCTCAGCAAGTAGTATTTCAAATGGTCTAAAAATTTCTCAAGCTGAACGGCTGATACCAATTCGTTTCTGATGAGCGGTGGTCCTGGCTGGCCGTTCGTGTGGATGTAGAATGGCTTAGACATATGGATTTTACATTGAGAGTGTTCATTTCTTTGACGTCGATATGCTATTCGACAAAAACTGACTATTCTTCAAGGGAGTATCTGTGATACTCGTGAAACAACGACTTCTTAACGACGTTGCAAGGCCTGAACAACAGCCACTGCTGTGCTCTTTGTCGTAGGCCGCCGTGATGTGATTTTCAGTCCCTCGGATGTACCCTTAAATGCTCGGATAGACTGAGTACCTGCGAAGTACAGATCGTTCCAGCTTTATAATCTACCGTTTCTGAAATACGAAGACCTTCCACTTTCCTTTGCAGACACTTGTAGCCGAAACATTTCTACATCAACATCTATTTCTATACCCTGTAAACCACTGTAAAGTGCATGGCAGAGGGTATGTCCCAGTATACTACATTTTAGGGCTTTTCCCCGTTCCTTTCACATATGGCTTGCGGGCAGAATGATTGTTTAAACGGCTTTGTGCGTGCTGTAATTAATCTTATCTTGTCCTCTTGATCCCTACAGCAGCGATACGCATCGGGTAATAGTATATTCCCAGAGTCATTTAAAACCGCTTCTGGAAATTTTTAAAGTAGGCCTTCTCGGGATAGTTTAGGTCTATCTTCAAGAGTCTGCCAGCTCAGTTCTTCGGTATCTCTGTGATACTTTCCGACGGATCAAACAAACCTGTGACTACTCGTGCTGCCCTTCTCCTTATAAATCAATATCCCTTGTCAGTCCTATTTGATACGAGTCCCACACATATTTATGCAGCTTCTTTCAGACAGTACTTCGTTGTAGATAACTGCATCATCTGCAAAAAATCTGAGCTTACTATTAATATTGTCCGCAAGGTCATTAATATACAACATGAACAGCAAGGGTCGCAACACACTTCCCTGTGGTACACCCAAAATTACTTCTACTTCTGTCGATGACTCTCAATCCAAGATAACTTGCTGCGTCCTGCCTACCAGAAATTATTTCCAATATCATATTTTCGTACGAATGAGGTAGCTACGATACAAGTCTCTATGTTTTAGAGACAGAGAGGTTTCCACCTTCCAGAATGAGACTTTCACTCTGCAGCGGAGTGTGCGCTTATATGAAACTTCCTGGCAGATTAAAACTGTGTGCCGGACCGAGACTCGAACTCGGGACCTTTGCCTTTCGCGGGCAAGTGCTCTACCGACTGAGCTACCCAAGCACGACTCACGCGCCATCCTCACAGCTTTACTTCTGCCAGTACCTCGTTTCCCTACCTTCCAAACTTTACAGAAGCTCTCCTGCAGCTCGCACACAGTTTTAATCTGCCAGGAGGTTCCAGGTTTCTACCTGGTTTTCGAAGGACGATCATTTGATATTTTTTCCACATCATGGGTTTTAAAATAAGTTATGAAAAATTCTTTTCAGGACCACAAGTAACGATTGTGTAAATTAACACAGAATGAATATCTCTCTGTAAGAATAATTTGTAGCAATGAATTTCAGAGCCGAATTAAAATAGCGTGACTGCATGTAAAATGTCTCGCTTATGCAATTCGTTAATATAAAGAACTTACCAGGTATGGAAGTACGAAACCGATATTTGGTTGCAATAATAACACGTCTGTTGTTTGATACTGATAAACAATATTTTGTTCAAAATTATCTCCATTGCTATTTACACATTTCTCCCACTTGTCCGGCGGGCAATGAATCCCACGCCAAAATGAAAAGAAAAAAATAGTTCTTCTTTTGAAGCGAACTATTCAGCGAGCCGTTTTCGTATATTTTCACACGAATTGAAGCGTTGTTCAGCGACAGCTTGTCCCAGCGAAGCAAACAGATGACAATCTGACGGAGCCAAGTCTGGAGAATAAGCCCCATGCCCCAGTATTTCCCAATTGAACGCCTCGATCGTTTCCCCGACCCGCTTTGCTGTGTGGGATGGGGCGTTATCACGGAGCAATATGACTGTGTTGCCTTTTTCCATATTCCGATCGTTTTTCACGTGATGCTCGAGTTAAATAGGTCATATCCTGTTGGTAGGGATTAGTGATAACGGTTTCACCAGGATTTAGCATCTCGTAATAGATGACAGGCTTCTGATCTCACCAAACACAGAGCATTGTCTTCTTTCCAGAGCGATTTGGTCTTGCAGTGGATGTCGATGGTTTGCTGGATTCACCCATGAGTTACGACGCTTAGGATACTCAAAATATACCCATTTTTTATCGCCTGTCACTATTCGATGGAGAAACGAATTTACTTTGTATCTGACGAGCAGCATTCACAAGTACTCTTTAGATTTGCTTGCTGTCTTTCATTCAATCTTTGCGGACCCATTTTCCCACTTTCTGCGCCTTTCTCATAGCTTTCAACCGAAGAGAAATGGCTTTCTGCGTCACATTCAATTGTTCTGCGAGTTCCTGTTGAGTTTGAATATCATGTCCATCCAATAAGGCCTGCAATTCGTTGTCTTCAAACTTTTTCGGTGGTTTCCTGCGCTCGTCGCTTCTCACTTCAAAACCACCACTTTCGACAAGCATTCGATGCGATTCTGCAGCAATTTTCTTCAAATGATAAGAGAAAAAGCAATGCTGTCCGCAAATGATAGTTCGTAGGCACAAAACTCGACATGTTTACGGGTTTGAAAGAGATACCGATGTATGGAACTTGGGTTGTTACTGTGTGTCGACATTCGTCGTCAGCCGTTATAGGAAGCAGATGGCGCTGCAAACGTCGTCTTACGGGCCCTACAGTGACGGCTAGCACAATCTATAGGGAAATTCCGATTTCATACTTTCATACCTGGTATCGTTGCTCTGGAAACTGTATTTTCTCTTATTTTTCCTCATTTTTGGAAACACTGTAAAGTTTGAAACCTAAAGAGTTGTTCGTTTGATCATTCACACTCTGCGTGATACATTATGTGGTTAAATAATGGTTGTTTCTTGCTTCATAAATATGTCCAGTTGCTGAAAAATTCGACGCTGAGGGACATATTGTGTCAAAAACGGAAGCAGATCTTCATTTCATCTAATTTGGAATCTAGATGGAAAAGAATTATGTATTAGCATAGGAATGTACTTAATACTCACAGTATCGACGCCGACGAGAAGCATATCCAGCGCCAGGATGGCAGCCACTTTCGGATCTGACGTCTTCTCTAGTATTTTCTCGATAATGGATTTCTCCCTATCGGCCCTGTCTTCACTGCCAGGCGTGTCCCTTATCCTCTCTATAGCCTCGTTTATATATTTCAGACACACACTGAAATGTAAAGGGAACGAGTTATTAAATGACGTAACAGACACAGACACACACACACAATATGACTGCTGCTGATACACAGATGAGCCAAAATTTTATGATCACTGCCTGTCACGAGAATGAATGCACTTGGTAACGCTGCTGTCACTTGACGCGCATGGGAAACGATAAAAGTGGAACGGAGACGAATGGTAATCATTCTTGGGACGATATGGGATGCTAATGGGGAGATCCACTGACATAAGCGACTACGATAAAGTGTCAACTGCTACGGCCCTCGGAAAGAACATCACGGAAACGGCGAAACTGGTCAGTCATTCGCGCGCTACTGCCGTGAGCATGAATGAAAATTGGTTGAAGGACAGCGAAACCACGAGCAGGTGACGAGGTGATGGATGTCCACGACTGACCAGAGAATGTGGAGGTCGGAGGCTTGTCTACTTTGTAAACCAGGATAGATGGCGATCTGTGGCAGATGTGACGATAGATATGCAAGCTCAAGTGTTTCTGAGCGCACTGTTTTGGGCACATTATTAAACATAGGGTTTTGCAGCGAACGAACCGTACACGTTCCCATGTCGAACCAATAACATCGTCAACTACAGTTGAAGTGGATTGTCGAGTTTGCACCGTGGTTCTACGAAACGTGTCAACTAGTACCGAATCACGTTTCTTGCTACGACAAGTCGATGGTCGTATCCAGACATGCCATCATCAAGGTGAATGGCTGCTCGAAATCACGCACATCGTCACGAATGCAGGCTGGTGGTGACAGTATTATATAATGGGGAAAATTCACCTGGGCTTCCATGAGGCCTGTGCTGCTAATGAAAGGCGCCTTAACAATTGTGGTTTGCGTTAACATTGTTCTGGACCACGTGCGTCCCTTCATGCTTGAGGTCTTATCCGAGGACAATGGCATCTTCCATCAAGATAGTTCTCGACGTCCCTCATGTTACAGAGATTTGGGGAGCATGAAAGTCAGCTCAAGTCGTTGTATTCGTCATCCAACTGACATGATCTGGGACGCTATCGGATGTCAGCTCCGTGCCCACAAACCACCAGCCCGTAAATCACAGGAACTGCGTGACCTGTGCGTTGACATCTTGCGCCAAACACGTCCACAGACACACCAAAGACCTGTCACGTTCCAAAGGTAGTCTACCAAGGACGTGGTCATAATGTCTTTGCTGGTCAGTGTATCAATAAATCCATTACAGACGTACAGCTGATCATCCAGTCGAATGAGTGTTGCATCATCCAAGGCATAACTTCCCATGTAACTGGAGAACGTTGCCTGAGCCGAACGTCAGAGGGCGTGTCACCAGCAGAGAGCGACGCAAGACCAGCAGTGTCATTTGCGGATACCACGGAGATGATTCAGCCATATGGCGGATCGCTTCCAAACAGTGAAACTGGATCAGCATTCGTAGCTTTGATCGCTACACATGAAGATAACGTCCATGTGCATTTAGCATCACCATGAAATTGATGAACAACGCAGTTTCATTCTTATGGTCGTACACAGAGTGTCCCAAGAGGTCAATATTCAAAGATACACCAGAACGATCATTTGAAGCAAAAAACTTCGTATAGTCGTATGCCCTATTCCAAATATCTTCCAAGATACAATACATTTAAAGTGTATGAATAGCAAAATGCAGAGACGAGTGTTCAGTTATTTTAGAAGAGCGAATCAAGATGCAGAATTACTTGCACGGTTTTGGAAATTAATTTCTTGAACACCTTGAGAACGTTCCTTTGTCCACGCGGACAGCAATGTTCTTCCAGCATGATGGATACACTCCACATTTTACCACGCATATGAGGGAACATCTCAACCGCACTTACCCTATTCGATGGATTGGTTGTGGAAGTACGATTAAATGGCCACCAAGATCGCCAGACCTTACGGCTCTAGATTTATGTTTGTGGGGTTGGATGAAGTCTGAGGTGTACAAAAGAAAGATGAAAACGCGAGATGTACAGCTTGGTCGCATAATGGCCGCTGCTACCCTCATTAGGGAATGTGTAGAGGTACTCATACAAGCAACACAGCTTTTTCTTCCAAGAGGGCACGAATAAGTTGACTGTGAGACGTTCGCACATTTGTTGTGAACTGTATAACAGTTATAATGTGTCGTGTACGATACTATTAGGTGAATGTGTTAAAATACGTATTTTTCAATTGATACTTTGTAAAACGCATGATATAATGTTTAGTAATTGTTGTACATATGTAAACATGACATCGCATTGAATAATACAGAAAATAAATAATCGTGTACTTTAAACGTGTTCTATCACGAAAACGATTCGGAATAGGGCATATGTCCATAGGTGAAATTTTTTGCTTTAAATGATCGTTTCTGTCATATCCCGGAACACTGACCATTCCTCCTGGGACACACTATAGCGGGACACGTATCTAATATTTGAAAAACAACCTTAATTCGAATAGCATCATTGCTTCGGGGCCACCATTTTTAATCATCGCCGGTTGGAGACAGAGAGTTAAATTCAAGTACGATTTGCCAGCACAACAACCAGTGAAGTGAATAACACAAGCTCTTGAAGGTGACTGTTGATAAGCTGAATAGTTACTAAAACGTTTACTTCAAATATACAGATGGAAATATTTTCGAGAAGCTAGAACTCCAGTAATGGAACGACAATATTATCTACTGAGGGGAGTTTACTGTTACGCATCAAGGTCGTAAGGGAACAGGAAAGACAAAATTTTTCTTAGTCGCTACAGCCCGGGATTGTTCAGGCACGCGGACGTATCAACACGAGCCAGCCACTAGAAGTAAACATTTCGACACGGTTAGTCAGTCACCAAGAATGTGGCAACAATACTTATGTGTGTCAGTCCATATCAGAAAAATGTACGACAATTGCACATCAACCTACCTCCGTTATGCTCGTAATATTACGTAAGAAGCACTGGATAGGACGCAGCAATAGCTGTCAAGGCTTTCATGAAGCAGCTATGACACTGAAACAAATTGATAGCAGAGCTGAAGACCGCTCATGATGAGTGAGACCGATTCAGTCACTATAAATTACATCGTACAGTAAAACCACTCCTCGACACCATAAATTCTCCACACCGCTAGCCTACAGCATTCGATCAGTGAAGTTGGTGACATTCATGTCGTTCGCAATCGATTCTCAGAATATTATATTGTAACATCTTGTGTGAGATTGTTCCAATATTGGTCATACTCTTCCTGCCTCTGAGGAACAACGATCCGTAGAAAAAGATGACAATGAATCAGCATCCGGTACAGAAGCCGCCACTGATGGGTAGTCCACGAGTCTACCAACACCATTCCAGTTCAGGGCACCAACTGCTCTGAAACTTTAGCATCATTGAGGACAGACGGCCTATGAGACAGGTGGACCAGGATGAGCATTCAACATGGCGCCACAGCATTTGACATCACGGTCCATCTGGTGGGACAATGTGGGCAGTGACGTGAGAAGGGCAGAACACTCCCAGGACGGCATGTATACTAATCACACACGCACCGCTATCAGTGCCTTATCCGACCTCCATAGCAGACCGGCAGAGGAGAAGCACCTTCCGAACGAACCGGTAGGCAACCCGTCACACTCCGAGTCACCTGACTGCGCCCAGAGCTGATGCAGCAATCTCAAGATGTATTCTGGGGAATAAAAGAAATACCATTTGATTTTGTTTTATTGCCTGTGACGATGTCAAACACGTTCCTCGGCCTCCATCCTGACAAAGCAGTATGGGTTTCCAGCCCAGGAGTGGGCGACCCCTACAGCACTATTTTTTGATTATTCCATGTCTTGGTCATTCTACAGGCAGCAATACACGTAAATTCGCTGTATAGTCGGAATGAACTTTTTAACGCAGAAACTACACTGAAGCACCAAAGAAAGTGGTATAGGCATGCGTATTCAGATGTTGTTGTGGTCTCCAGAGACTGGTTTGATACAGTTCTCCATGCAACTCTATCCTGTGCAAGTTTCTTCATCTCCTACTACCTACTGCAACCTACATCCTTCTGAATCTGTTTAGTGCATTCATCTCTTGGTCTCCCTCTACGATTTTTACCCTCCACGCTGCCCTCCAGTACTGAATTGGTGATCCCTTGATGCCTCAGAATATGCCTTACCAACCGATCCCTTCTTCTAGTCAAGTTGTGCCACAAATTCAATACCTCCTCCCTCATTAGTTATGTGATCTAGCATTCATATCTTCAGCGTTCTTCTGTAGCACCACATTTCGATAGCTGCTATTCTCTTCTTGTCTAAAATATTTATCGTCTACGCTTCACTTCCACTCCATACAAATACCTTCAGAAACGACTTCCTGACGCTTAAATCTATACTCGTCGTTAACAAATTTCTCTTCTTGAGAAACGTTTTTCCTTGCCATTGCTAGTCTACATTTTATATCCTCTCTACTTCGACCATCGTCAGTTGTTTTGCTCCCCAAATAGCAAAACTTGTTTACTGCTTTAAGCGTCTCATTTCCTAATCTAATTCCCGCAGCATCACCCGATTTAATTCGACTACATTCCATTATCCTCGTTTTGCTTTTGTTGATGTTCAACTTATATCCTTCTTTCAAGACACTGTCCATTCCGTTCAGCTGCTCTTCCAGGCGAACCTCAAAGTTTTTATTTCTTCTCCATGGCTTTTAATTCCTACTCCGAATTTTTCTTTTGTTTCCTTTACTGCTTGCTCAATATACGGATTGAATAACATCGGGGATAGGCTGAAACCCCGCTCACTCCCTTCCCGAACACTGCTTCCCTTTCCCGCCCCTCGACTCTTATGCCATCTGGTTTCCGTACAAATTGTATATACCCTTTCGCTCCCTGTATTTTACCCCGGACACCTTCACAATTTGAAAGAGAGTATTCCAGTCAACATTGTCAAAAGCTTCCTCTAAGTCTATAAATGCTAGAAACGTAGGTTTGCCTTTCCTTAATCTATTTTCTAACATAAGTCGTAGGGTCAGTATTGCCTCACGTGTTCCAATATTTCTATGGAATCCAAACTGATCTTCCCCGAGGTCGGCTTCTACCAGTTTTTCCATTCGTCTGTGAAGAATTCGTGTTAGTATTTTGCAGCCGTGGCTTATTAAACTGATAGTTCGGTAAGTTTCACATCTGCCAACACCTGCTTTCTTTGGGATTGGAATTAATTATATTCCTCTTGAAGTCTAAGGGTATTTCGCCTGTCTCATACATCTTGCTCACTAGATCTTAGAGTTTTCTTAGGCCTGACTCTTCCAAGGCTGTCAGTAGTTCTAATGAAATGTTGTCTACTCCCGGGGCCTTGTTTCGACTTAGGTCTTTCAGTGCTCTGTCAAACTCATCACGCAGTATCATATCTCCTATTTATTTTCATCTACATTCTCTTCCATTTCTATAATATTGTCCTCAAGAACACCGCCCTTGTATAGACCCTCTATATACTCCTTCCATCTTTCTGCTTTCCCTTCTTTGCTTAGAACTGGGTTTACATCTGAGCTCTTGATATTCATGCAAGATACAGAAATATATGAACAGAATACTGCGCTGCGGTAGGCAACGCCTATGTAAGACAACAAGTGTCTGGCGCAGTTGTTAGATCGGTTGCTGTTGCTACAATGGCAGGTTATCAAGATTTAAGGAAGTTTGAAGATTGTGTAATAGTCGGCGCACGAGCGATGGGACACTTCATCTCCGAGGTAGCGATGAAGTGTGGATTTTTCCGTACGACCATTCACGAGTGTACCGTGAATATCAAGAACGCGGTAAAACATCAGATCTCAGACTTCCTGTGACCGGAAGAACGCTGCAAGAACACGACTAACAACGACTGAAGAGAATCGTTCAACGTGACAGAAGTGCAACCCTTCCGTAAATTGCCGTAGATTTCAGCGCTGGGTCATCAACAAGTATCAGCGTGCGAACCATTCAACGAAATATCATCGATGTGGGCTTTCGGAGCCGAAGGCCCACTCGTGTATCCTTGATGACAGCACGGCACAAAGCTTTACGGCTCTCCTGGGCCCGTCAGCACCGACCTTGGACTATTGATCACTGGAAACACGTTGCCCGGTCGGACGAGTCTCGTTTCAAATTGTATCGAGCGTAAGGACGTGTACGGGTATGGAGACAACCTCATGAATCCACGGACCCTCCATGTCAGCAGGGGACTGTACAAGCTGGTGGAGGCTCTGTAATGGTGTGGGGCGTGTGCAGTTGGAGTGATTGGGACCCCTGATACGTCTAGATACGGCTCTGACAGGTGACACGTACGTAAGCATCCTGTCTGTTCACCTACATCGATTCATGTCCATTGCGCATTCCGACGGACTTGGAAAATTCCAACAGGATAATTCGACACCTCAACGTCCAAAATTGCTACAGAATGGCTCCAAGAACACTCTTCTGCGTTTAAACACTTCCGCTGGTCACCAAACTCCCCAGACATGAATATTATTGAGCATATGTGGGATGCCTTGGAGCGTGCTGTTCAGAATAGATCTTCACTCTCTCATACTCTTATGAATTTATGGACAGCCTTGTAGGATGAATGGTGTCACACTACCTCAGACAATAGTCGAGGCCATGTGTCGTGCCGAGGCACGTCTGCTTGCTTGGGGTGGCCCGCACGATATAAGCAGGAGTACCAGTGTCTTTGCCACTTTTATGAATTAGATTGGGAGGGTATATCCCTATAAGAATGACCGCAAAATGTAAAAAGCAGACACAGCTATGAGAGAGCGTCTTGTTGTGATGGAGAATGGCTGTGGCTGGGCAGGAATGTATATTTTAACAGCTAAATAAGAGGTGAGGCCATACTGGAGCTGAGCTTGGAGGAGCCATGCAAGTATCGCCGTGTCATCAATAGATGGCGGCACCTTTGAGCCTCCATGATTGGTGGACATTGTGGGTACAAGAAATAACACGTCCTCAGAACAGCGAGCAGGTAAACTTATGCTTGACATGTATTCTGGAAAAAACCCATGGGTTAAAACCCTCGGCGAGAAAAGTGAAAAAGGAAACCGCCACTGGTGAACTGAGTGGCCAGCATAAATATTACATTAGACTTAATTCAATAAAAATTGAACTCGACTATTTACAAAGAAGACAGCTACATAATTATAAAGCCAAAAATAAGACAATTACATGGATAAAAACGCGCCCTCGATCGGAAAAGTAATTCTTAAGTTATTTAATACCAAGGGATTTGTAACAGAGACGATTTGAAATCAATATCTTAACAAGCGGTTTTCGCAAAGTGGGTACAAATAGGGCTCATCGAATGCTATCATAATATCGTAATAGATCTCTTATAAGCGTCACATAGTTTAAATTACTGGCTAGAAAGTGCGTTCTGAGCGTAAAAACCTGAATTGTTACCAGAATTATTAACAGAACATTGAAAGTAGCGGAATCATTATGAAGTAAGTCCAAAATATTGATGTATAAATGTATTTAGCTTAGTTTTTATTTATTAGCAACAAAACGGCGCAAAACAGCGCTTTGCATAACAAAATCACTATTACTGAACAAAACATTTGACCTGAAAAAAAACAACAACAATAATGGAAGGCTGAGATACTTTGCATGTAAAGTGATGCAAAACACACGCACATACACAAAGACACACACTCATACACATCCACGCGCGCACACGCACGCACACACACACACACACACACACACACACAGTAAACATCAATAGTTCTTAATTATATTCAGGGAGCCGAAAGTGTGTTAACATGATTCGTGGTAACCCTACAGCTTAAGTACCTGGCAGTCCTCTTGCACCTGGTCAGTTGGTCAGCTGGACGTATTCGGATTTTGATAAATAGGAGAAGTAACACATATGTATGAGAGCCGAGGAGGTCGAACGGACCTGTGATATTCACGCGTGACGATGGCGAACACTTCGAAAGTTTGTGAATTCATAATAATTCGCACCAGGCGAACTATAGTCCGATTAAAATTACTTGATAGTTGACACATCGGCTGCTGGTTACCGCTCAACACACAAACACGGCGAGTCACTTTATAAATGCTGTTCATGTGCAACGCGGAGCAACGCTGGAAGTGACCGTAGCGAGTTACGTCGGAAATGCGAGGTGCTCAGTCGACAGCTGATTTTAAACGACCAATGATTGAACTGCGTCAGACGACACATTTTGTAGCACTGAATTTAAACTCCTGTTCCAAGCTAACTACAAGCTAGTGATGATGTGCAATGCATCCGAGAAAACGGCGGTCTACAATATACGGCAGAACTAAAATCACCATCGCTTTGTTCACGGCGATTAAAGCTAACCTCTACGAGCAAACTGCAGACAGAAAAAAATTCAGTTTCAGCGCTAAGAGCAAACTGTTATTTGTCGCTATCAAGTTACCTGAAACCATCCACACACTGGCTGTACAAGCTGCGCGTTACCAACCGATGGGCAGTACATGTTGGCACTAGGTTGCAGAATATACGGGCCATAGACAAATTACAAACGTACAAGGGTGACAGCAAGAGAAATGAGAGCAGATAAAAAAGTCAGTATGATGATGAAAATGACACGCCAAAGAATCAGAAATAAAAAGATTACGTTTAAACCTATTAATTGCCTAAAAATAATAATCAAACTCTTTTGATTAGAGTTAAAAATGAAAAAACTTCGAACACGAGTTTCAAACCTACAATCTTCTAAAAGGCAGGTTATACGCTAACTATTGTGCAACACCACAACACTTTGTTAAGTGGTTATACACTATTGGCCATTAAAATTGCTACACCACGAAGATGACATGCTACAGACGCGAAATTTAACCGACAGGAAGAAGATGCTGTGATATACAAATGATTAGCTTTTCAGAGCATTCACACAAGATTGGCGCCTGTGGCGATACCTAGAACGCGCTGACATGAGGAAAGTTTCCACCCCATTTGTCATACACAAACAGCAGTCGACAAACGTTGCCTGGTGAAACGTTGTTGTGATGCCTCGTGTAAGGAGGAGAAATGCGTACCATAACGTTTCCGACTTTGATAAAGGTCGGATTGTAGGCTATCGCGATTGCGGTTTATCGTATCGCGATATCGCTGCTCGTGTTGGTCGAGATCCAATGACTGTTAGCAGAATATGGAGTTGGTGGGTTCAGGATGGTAATACGGAACGCCGTGCTGAATCCCAACGGCCTCGTATCATTAGCAGTCGAGATGACAGGCATCCGCATCGCATGGCTGTAACGGATCATGCAGCCACGTCTCGATCCCTGAGTCAACAGATGGGGACGTTTGCAAGACAACAACCATCTGTACGGACAGTTCGACGTTTGCACCAGCATGGACTATCAGCTCGGAGACCGTGGCTGCGGTTACCCTTGCTGCTGCATCACAGACAGGAGCGCCTGCGATGGTGCAGTCAACGACGAACCTGGGTGTACGAATGGCAAAACGTCATTTTTTCGGATGAATCCATGTTCTGTTTACAGCATCATGATGGTCGCATCCGTGTTTGGTGACATCGCGGTGAACGCACATTGGAAGCGTGTATTCGTCATCGCCATACTGGCGTATCACCCGGCGTGATGGTATGGGCTGCCATTGGTTACACGTCTCGGTCACCTCTTGTTTGCATTGGCGGTACTTTGAACAGTTATGCTACGACCCACGGCTCTACCCTTCATTCGATCCCTGCGAAGCCCTACATTTCAGCAGGATAATGCACGACCGCGTGTTGAAAGTCCTGTACGGGCCTTTCTGGATGCAGAAAATGTTCGACTGCTGCCCTGGCCAGCACATTCTCCAGAAAAAAAATGGTTCAAATGGCTCTGAGCACTATGGGACTCAACTGCTGTGGTCATAAGTCCCCTAGAACTTAGAACTACTTAAACCTAACTAACCTAAGGACAGCACACAACACCCAGCCATCACGAGGCAGAGAAAATCTCTGACCCCGCCGGGAATCGAACCCGGGAACCCGGGCGTGGGAAGCAAGAACGCTACCGCACGACCACGAGATGCGGGCATTCTCCAGAACTCTCACCAACTGAAAACGTCTGGTCAAGGGCGAGCGAGCAACTGGCTCGTCACAACACGCCAGTCGCTAGTCTTGATGAACTCTGGTATCGTGTTGAAGCTGCATGGGCAGCTGTGACTCAATGCCCAGGCGTATCAAGGCCATTATTACGGCCAGAGGTGGTTGTTAAGGGTACTGCTTTCTCAGGATCTATGCATCCAAATTACGTGAAAATGTAATCATATGTCAGTTCTAGTATAATATAATTGTCCAATGAATACCCGTTCATCATCTGCATTTCTTCTTAGTGTAGCAATTTTAATGGCCAGTAGTGTACTTCAGTTGAGTAATAAATGATCATTAAGGTGTTACACTGACGCGCGGTACTGACCGTGTGAAGGTGTCGAGGGCGGTGATGTAGCGGTTGAAGGCGGGAGTGGCGACGAGCCTCCAGAGCGGCAGCCGCAGCTCGACGTGCGCCACCAGTGGGAAGAAGTCCTTGATGGCGGCCAGGATGGCGCGCGGCTCCTCGCGGCTTACCGCGTCCGCAGACAGGCAGCCCAATCGGCGGTCCAGCGCCACGCGCGCCACCGCTGCGCGCACACACTTCACCTGTTTACTCAGCCACACTTCATTGTACACTGATGTGACAAAAGTCATGGGATACCCCCTAACATCGTGCAGGACCACCTTTTGCACGACATAATGCAGCAACTCGACGTGGCATGGACTCAACAAGTCATTGGAAGTTCCCTGCAGAAATACTCAACCATGTTGCCCCTACAACCATCAATAACTGCGAAAGTGCTGCCAGTGCAGAATTTTGTGCACGAATTGACCTCCCGAATATGTCCCATAAATATTCGATGTGATTCACGGTGGGCGACCTGGGTGGCCAAATCGTTCCCCCGAACTGTTCAGAAAATTCTTCAAACCGATCGAGAACAACCGTGACCCGGTGACATGGCGCATTGTCATCCACAAAAATTACATCGTTATTCGGGAACATGAAGCCTATGAATGGCTGCAAACGGTTTCCAAGCAGTCGAACATAATCACAGTCAATGATCTGTTCAGTTGGACCAGAGGATTCAGTCCATTTCATGTAAACACTACTCACACTGAAAGTTCCTGGCAGATTAAAACTGTGTGCCGGACCGAGACTCGAACTCGGGACCTTTGCCTCTAGCGGGACAAGTTCCCTAACAACTGAGCTACCCAAGCACGATTGGCGCCCCGTCCTCGCAGCTTTACTTCCAGCACCTCGTCTCCTACCTTCCAAACTTTACAGAAGCTCTCCTGCGAACCATGCAGACCTAGCACTCCTCAAAGAAAGGATATTGCGGAGACAAGTTTGGAAGGTAGGAGACGAGATACTGGCAGAAGTAAAGCTGTGAGGACGGGGCGTGAGTCGTGCTTGGGTTGCTCAGCTGGTAGAGCACTTGCCCGCGAAAGGAAAAGGTCTCGAGTTCGAGTCTCGGTCCGGCACACAGTTTTAATCTGCCAGGAAGTTTCATATCAGCGCACACTCCGCTGCAGAGTGAAAATCTCATTCTGACCACTCACACTATTATGAAGCCACCACAGCTTGCACACTGTCTTGTTGACAACTCTGGTCCGTGGCTCTGTTTGGTGTACGCCACACTCAAACCCTAGTATCAGATCTTACCAAGTGAAATCTAGACTTATCTGGCCAGGTCACGGTTCTCCAGTCGTCTTGAGTCGTCGATTACGTCACTAGCCCAGGAAAGGCGCTCCAGGTGATTTCGTGCTGTTATCAAAGGCACGCGCGTCAGTTCTCTCCGGCCATATCCCTTTAACGACAAAATTCGCCACACTGTCCAAACGGATACGTTTGTCGTACATTTCACATTGATTTCTGCGGTTATTTCAACCAGTGTTGCTTTGTCCGTTAGCACTGACAACGCCACTAAAAGCCGCTGCTCTCGATAGTCAAGTGAAGACCGTCGGTTTCTGCGTTGTCTGTAATCTTGTATTCTAGGCAGACTCCTGACACTGTAGATCTCGGAATAATGTATTACTCAATGATTTCCGGAATGGGATGTCCCATGCGTCTAGCCCCAACCACCATTCCGCGTTCAAAGTCTGTTCAGTTCCCATCGTGCGGTCATAATCACATCGAAAACATTTTCGCATGAATCACCTGAATACAAATAACAGCTCCATCAATGCACTGCTCTTTTATTCCTTGTGTACGCGATATTACCGCCATCTGTATACAGAGTGTTACAAAAAGGTAAGGCCAAACTTTCAGGAAACATTCCTCACACACAAATACAGAAAAGATGTTATGTGGACATATGTCCGGAAACGCTTAGTTTCCATGTTAGAGCTCATTTTAGTTTTGTCAGTATGTACTGTACTTCCTCGATTCACCGCCAGTTGGCCCAATTGAAGGAAGGTAATGTTGACTTCGGTGCTTGTGTTGACATGCGACTCATTGCTCTACAGTACTAGCATCAAGCACATCAGTACGTAGCATCAACAGGTTAGTGTTCATCACGAACGTGGTTTTGCAGTCAGAGCAATGTTTACAAATGCGGAGTTGGCAGATGCCCATTTGATGTATGGATTAGCACGGGGCAATAGCCGTGACGCGGTACATTTGTATCGAGACAGATTTCCATTACGAAGGTGTCCCGACAGGAAGACGTTCCAAGCAATTGATCGGCGTCTTAGGGAGCACGGAACATTCCAGCCTATGACTCGCGACTGGGGAAGACCTAGAACGACGAGGACACCTGCAATGGACGAGGCAATTCTTCGTGCAGTTGACGATAACCCTAATGTCAGCGTCAGTGAAGTTGCTGCTGTACAAGGTAACGTTGGCCACGTCACTGTATGGAGAGTGCTACGGGAGAACCAGTTGTTTCCGTACCATGTACAGCGTGTGCAGGCACTATCAGCAGCTGATCGGCCTCCACGGGTACACTTCTGCGAATGGTTCATCCAACAATGTGTCACTCCTCATTTCAGTGCAAATGTTCTCTTTACGGATGAGGCTTCATTCCAACGTGATCAAATTGTAAATTTTCACAATCAACATGTGTGGGCTGACGAGAATCCGCACGCAATTGTGCAATCACGTCATCAACCCAGATTTTCTGTGAACGTTTGGGCAGGCATTGTTGGTGATGCCTTGATTGGACCCCATGTTCTTCCACCTACGCTCAATGGAGCACGTTATCATGATTTCATACGGGATACTCTACCTGTGCTGCTAGAACATGTGCCTTTACAAGTACGACACAACATGTGGTTCATGCACGATGGAGCTCCTGCACATTTCAGTCGAAGTGTTCGTACGCTTCTCAACAGCAGATTCGGTGACCGATGGATTGGTAGAGGCGGACCAATTCCATGGCCTCCACGCTCTCCTGACCTCAACCTTATAGGGGCATTTGAAAGCTCTTGTCTACGCAACCCCGGTGCCAAATGTAGAGACTCTTCGTGTTCGTATTGTGGACGGCTGTTGATACAATACGCCATTCTCCAGGGCTGCATCAGCGCATCAGGGATTCCATGCGACGGAGGGTGGATGCATGTATCCTCGCTAATGGAGGACATTTTGAACATTTCCTGTAACAAAGGGACAACGTGTTTGAAGTCACGCTGGTACGTCCTGTTGCTGTGTGTTTCCATTCCATGATTAATGTGATTTGAAGAGAAGTAATAAAATGAGCTCTAACATGGAAAGTAAGCGTTTCCGGACACATGTCCACGTAACATATTTTCTTTCTTTGTGTGTGAGGAATGTTTCCTGAAAGTTTAGCCGTACCTTTTTGTAACATCCTGTATGTGCATATCGCTATCCCAGGGCTCTTGCCACCTCAGTGTACGGCACAG
Organism: Schistocerca americana; assembly: GCF_021461395.2. Lineage (NCBI taxonomy): Eukaryota > Metazoa > Arthropoda > Insecta > Orthoptera > Acrididae > Schistocerca > Schistocerca americana. The sequence continues at coordinate 853,873,411 of NC_060119.1, forward strand.
CTAAAACTCAGCCTGTGCCATAGCGGCAAATGAGGACGGCTGTATCTGTTTCTCTAAGAAAGCATCTAATTCAAGATATTATTCGCAGTTGTCAGGTCAGAAGAAGATGTGCGCTTTGAAGAAATGAATCGTCAAATCGTGCCGCAAATGTAACTTATATTTGCATGGCAAGTGCTTTGTGCAGTTTAATACACAATTATTTTATGTGTTATGTTCCTTTCCTACCTAATATTATTATTCCAGAATGAGATTTTCACTCTGCAGCGGAGTGTGCGCTGATATGAAACTTCCTGGCAGATTAAAACTGTGTGCCCGACCGAGACTCGAACTCGGGACCTTTGCCTTTTGCGGGCAAGTGCTCTACCATCTGAGATACCGAAGAACGACTCACGCCCGGTCCTCAGAGCTTTATTTCTGCCAGTATCTCGTCTCCTGCCTTCCAAACTTTAGGAGACGAGATCCTGGCAGAAGTAAAGCTGTGAGGAACGGGCGTGAGCCGTGCTTCGGTAGCGCAGATAGTACAGCACTTGCCCGCGAAAGGCAAAGGTCCCGAGTTCGAGTCTCGGTCGAGCATACAGTTTTAATTTGCCAGGAAGTTTTAATATTATTATTGTTCATAATCTGTTATAACAAAGTCTGATTATGAAGTTGATTAGCGTGACATTTTTTATTTTGATAATTCTTGTTCCATAGTAGTGTACAACTTTATGTGCCCATTGGTCATTGTTGGCCAACAGTGAAAACCTCCTTTCAGAACTGACAACTACAAATGAGTGTTACAGTTGTTATCTGTGGCCACTAATAAATGATACACTCCTGGAAATTGAAATAAGAACACCGTGAATTCGTTGTCCCAGGAAGGGGAAACTTTATTGACACATTCCTGGGGTCAGATACATCACATGATCACACTGACAGAACCACAGGCACATAGACACAGGCAACAGAGCATGCACAATGTCGGGACTAGTACAGTGTATATCCACCTTTCGCAGCAATGCAGGCTGCTATTCTCCCATGGAGACGATCGTAGAGATGCTGGATGTAGTCCTGTGGAACGGCTTGCCATGCCATTTCCACCTGGCGCCTCAGTTGGACCAGCGTTCGTGCTGGACGTGCAGACCGCGTGAGACGACGCTTCATCCAGTCCCAAACATGCTCAATGGGGGACAGATCCGGAGAACTTGCTGGCCAGGGTAGTTGACTTACACCTTCTAGAGCACGTTGGGTGGCACGGGATACATGCGGACGTGCATTGTCCTGTTGGAACAGCAAGTTCCCTTGCCGGTCTAGGAATGGTAGAACGATGGGTTCGATGACGGTTTGGATGTACCGTGCACTATTCAGTGTCCCCTCGACGATCACCAGTGGTGTACGGCCAGTGTAGGAGATCGCTCCCCACATCATGATGCCGGGTGTTGGCCCTGTGTGCCTCGGTCGTATGCAGTCCTGATTGTGGCGCTCACCTGCACGGCGCCAAACACGCATACGACCATCATTGGCACCAAGGCAGAAGCGACTCTCATCGCTGAAGACGACACGTCTCCATTCGTCCCTCCATTCACGCCTGTCGCGACACCACTGGAGGCGGGCTGCACGATGTTGGGGCGTGAGCGGAAGACGGCCTAACGGTGTGCGGGACCGTAGCCCAGCTTCATGGAGACGGTTGCGAATGGTCCTCGCCGATACCCCAGGAGCAACAGTGTCCCTAATTTGCTGGGAAGTGGCGGTGCGGTCCCCTACGGCACTGCGTAGGATCCTACGGTCTTGGCGTGCATTCGTGCGTCGCTGCGGTCCGGTCCCAGGTCGACGGGCATGTGCACCTTCCGCCGACCACTGACGACAACATCGATGTACTGTGGAGACCTCACGCCCCACGTGTTGAGCAATTCGGCGGTACGTCCACCCGGCCTCCCGCATGCCCACTATACGCCCTCGCTCAAAGTCCGTCAACTGCACATACGGTTCACGTCCACGCTGTCGCGGCATGCTACCAGTGTTAAAGACTGCGATGGAGCTCCGTATGCCACGGCAAACTGGCTGACACTGACGGAAGCGGTGCACAAATGCTGCGCAGCTAGCGCCATTCAACGGCCAACACCGCGGTTCCTGGTGTGTCCGCTGTGCCGTGCGTGTGATCATTGCTTGTACAGCCCTCTCGCAGTGCCCGGAGCAAGTATGGTGGGTCTGACACACCGGTGTCAATGTGTTCTTTTTTCCATTTCCAGGAGTGTATTTATGTGAAAATCATATAACATAAAGACAAAAAAAAGGTTCTGGACATATAATGGTTAAAGAAGAGCCACAGCAAAAATTGACCACGCAGAGTGTTATCAGAACTACGACAGTAACCCAGAGTCTCAACTGCATTGTTTGTGTATTCCCACGTGTCTGTCTGAGAAAGCGAGTCACTATTCCTCCAAATGAAGTATGTGTTGAACTCAGAAAGATGAGAGGAGGTTAGCAATTTCCATCACAGATCTTGAGCAGTTGGAGGGATTCTACTCTGAAAGTTTTTTGTGGTACGGCAGAGTCATATTTTTAAATTTTTACGAGCTCTATCTTTTTATCAACCACTAGTTTATATCGCTCACATAATTCTTTACTGTCCTGTTCGTTTTGATTAAGACAGGTATGTTTTAACAGCCTTCTTAAACACAAAAAATTATTTACTTTAGTTTATAGTCGCAATTTTTTTGTTTTGGCTACTGGCTTCTAGTTTCGATACCAACCAGCGTTATCAAGACATCAGAACATCCTATAAACAAAACATTTCCGTACATAGTCAAAATCATAATGTACTAATCATTTATCATAGTAAATGTCTGGTACAGATTGAAGCCTTGAAATACAGACAGTCCCTTGTCCCTGTCTTGCACTTGTCATGCCCGCTTCCCAAGTAGCTGTGTCACGTACTAAAAGTAAAAGCCAATGCTATACTTTAAACAGGTCTAAATTGCGGACAGAAGTGATAAGAATACCCGATATGAATAGAATTTCTCTATTCTTCTTGAAAAAGAGTTGTTGTTGTGGTCTTCAGTCCAGAGACTGGTTTGATGCAGCTCTCCATGCTATTCTATCCTGTGCAAGCTTCTTCATCTCCCAGTATCCACTGCAACCTACATCCTTCTGAATCTGCTTAGTGTGTTCATCTCTTGGTCTCCCTCTACGATTTTTACCCTCCACGCTGCCCTCCAATACTAAACCTGTGATCCCTTGATGTCTCAGAACATGTCCTATCAACCGATCCCTTCTCCTAGTCAAGTTGTGCCGCAAATTTCTCTTCTCCCCAATTATATTCAATACCTCATTAGTTATGTGATCTACCCATCTAATCTTCAGCATTCTTCTGTAGCACCACATTTCGAAAGCTGCTATTCTCTTCTTGTCTAAACTATTTACCGTCCATGTTTCACTTCCGTACATGGCTACACTCCATACGAATACTTTCAGAAACGACTTCCTGTCACTTAAATCTATACTCAATGTTAACAAATTTCTCTTCTTCACAAACGCTTTCCTTGTCGTCGCCAGTCCACATTTTATATCCTCTCTACTTCGACCATCATCAGTTATCTCGCTCCCCAAATAGCAAAACTCATTTACTACTTTAAGTGTCTTATTTCCCTCAGCATCACCCGATTTAATTGAACTACATTCCATTATCTTCCTTTTGCTTTTGTTGATGTTCAGCGTATATCCTCCTTTCACGACACCGTCCATTCCCTTCAACTGCTCTTTCAGGTCTTTGCTGTCACTGACAGAATTATAATGTCATCGGCGAACCTCAAAGTTTTTATTTCTTCTCCATGGATTTTAATTCCTACTCCGAATTTTTTCTTGTTTCCTTTACTACTTGCTCAATATACAGATTGAATAACATCGGGGGTAGGTTACAACCCCGTCTCGCTCCATTCTCAACCACTGCTTCACTTTCATGCCCTTCGACTCTTATAACTTCCATCTGGTTTCGATACAAATTGTAAATATCCCTTCCTTGCCTGTATTTGACCCCTGCCACCTTCAGAATTTGAAAGTGAGTATTCCAGTCAACATTGTCAAAAACCTTCTCTAAGTCTACAAATGCTAGAAACGCAGGTTTGCCTTTCCTTAATCTATCTTCTAACATAAGTCGTAGGGTCAGTGTTGCCTCACGTGTTCCAACATTTCTATGCCATCCAAACTGATCTTCCCCCAGGTCGGCTTCTACCAGTTTTTCGATTCGTCTGTAAAGAATTCGTGCTAGTATTTTGCAGCCGTGACTGATACTTCGGTAATTTTCACATCTGTCAGCATCTGATTTCTTTAGGATTGGAATTATTATATTTTTCTTTAAGTCTGAGGGTGTTTCGATGGTCTCATACACCTTGCTCACCAGACGGTAGGTTTTTGTCAGGACTGGCTCTCCCAAGGCTATCAGTAGTTCTAATGGAATCCTGTCTGCTGTCTACATCCGTGGTCTAGTTTCGACTTAGGTCTTCCAGTGCTCTGTCAAACTCTTCATGCAGTATCATATCTCCCATTTCATCTTCATCTACATCCTTTTCCATTTCCATAATATTGTCCTCAAGTACATCGCCCTTGTACGGACCCTCTATATACTCCTTCCACCTTTCTGCCTTCCCTTCTTTGTTTAGAACTGGTTTTCCGTCTGAGCTCTTGATATTCATACAGGTGGTTCTCTTTTCTCCAAAAGTCTCTTTAATTTTCCTGTAGGCAGTATCTATCTTACCCCTAGTGATATATGCCTCCACATCCTTACATTTGTCCTCTATGCATCCCTGCCTTGCCATTTTGCACTTCCTGTCGATCTCATTTTGGAGACGTTTGTATTCTTTTTTGGCTGCTTCATTTACTGCATTTTTATATTTTCTCCTTTCATCAATTAAATTCGGTATCTCCTCTCTTACCCAAGGACTTCTACTAGGCCTCGTCTTTTTAGTGCCTTCACTATTTTATCTCTCATAGCTACCCATTCTTCTTCTACTGTATTTCTCTCTCCTATTCCTGTCAATCGTTCCCTAATGCTCTCTCTGAAACACTCTAAAGCCTCTGGTTCTTTCAGTGTATCCAGGTCCCATCTCCTTCAATTCCCACATTTTTGCAGTTTCTCCAGTTTTAATCTGCAGTTCATAACCAATAGAGTGTGGCCGGAGTCCGCATCTGCCTCTGGAAATGTCTTACAATTTAAAACCTGGTTCCTAAATCTCTACCTTACCATTATATACTCTATCTGAAACCTTCCAGTATCTCCAAGCCTCTTCCATGTATACAACCTTCTTTCATGATTCTTGAACCAAGTGTTAGCTATGATTAAGTTATGCTCTGTGCAAAATTCTACCAGGCGGCTTCCTCTTTCATTCCTTACCCCCATTCATCTACTACTACGTTTCCGCCGGCCGGTGTGGCCGTGCGGTTAAAGGCGCTTCAGTCTGGAACCACGTGACCGCTACGGTCGCAGGTTCGAATACTGCCTCGGGCATGGATGTGTGTGATGTCCTTAGGTTAGTTAGGTTTAATTAGTTCTAAGTTCTAGGCGACTGATGACCTCCGAAGTTAAGTCGCATAGTGCTCAGAGCCATACTACGTTTCCTTCTCCTCCTTTTCCTACTATCGAATTCCAGTCACCCTTGACTATTAAATTTTTGCCTACTTTCACTATCTGAATAATTTCTTTTATCTCATCATACATTTATTCAGTCTCATCATCATCTGCAGAGCTAGTTGGCATATAAACTTGTACTAATGTGGTAGGCGTGGGCTTCGTGTCTATCTTGGCCAAAATAATGCGTTCACTATGCTGTTTGTAGTGTCTTACCCGCACTCCTATTTTCATTCATTATTAAACCTACCCCTGCATTACCCCCATTTGATTTTGTATTTATAGCCCTGCAGTCACCAGCCAGAAGTCTTGTTCCTCCTGCCACAGAACTTCACTAATTCTCACTATATCTAACTTTAGCCTATCCATTTCTCTTTTTAAATTTTCTAACCTGCCTACTCGATTAAGGGATCTGACATTCCACGCTCCGATCCGTAGGACGCCAGTTTTCTTTCTCCTGATAACGACGTCCACCTGAGTAGTCCCCGCCCGGACTTCCGAATGGGGGGACTATTTTACCTCCGGAATTTTTTACCTGAGAGGAAGCCATCATCACGTAACCATACAGTAAAGCTGCATGCCCTCGGGAAAAATTACGGCCATAGTTTCCCCTTGCTTACAGCCGTTCGCAGTACCAAAACAGCAAGGCCGTTTTGGTTAGTGTCACAGGGCCAGATCAGTCAATCAACTAGACTGTTGCCCTCCAACTACTGAAAAGGCAGCTGCCCCTCTTCAGGAACCACACGTTTGTCTGGCCTCTTAACAGAAACCCCTCCGTTGTGGTTGCACCTACGGTACGGCTATCTGTATCGCTGAGGCACGCAAGCCTTGCCACCAACGGCAAGGTCCATGGTTCATGTAGGGCGGGGGGGAGGGTGTAAAAGAGTAACAGTGTAAAAGACGTTTAAAAAATAATAAAAATATCATAAAATTTGAAATGGAAGGAAATCCAGAACAAAAGAATTATTAACTGTCTCCGCTCTAATAAAACAAAAAACTCTTTTACATCGTGCCCTTTTTTAGAAGAAAAAAGAAACACTGCCGATAGGGGGACTCGAATCGCTACTGGACGTAATTTAGATCTATTTAAAGCATAGCATTAGCCTTTACTTCAACTACATGACATGCCTACCTGGCAAGTGAGCATAACGACTCAGCACCACGGGTAAGGGGCGTCTATATCCTGAGGTTGCACTCTGTTCCATGCGTTTGTTGTCATAGATGTTTCGTAAATTTTGATTTTAGCTATATACCGTAATTATTTGACCATGCAGTGGCCTGATGATGATACTTTGTACCGAAACCGGTAGCCAGTAGGCAAAATAAAAGTAAACTGTAACTATATTCTAAGGCAAATATTTTTTTTCTCATTGTGTTGGTCGCTGTTCCATTTCCTTGAGCAATTCATAATGTAGTTTGCTTCTACGTTTACTGGAACATTTTTGCTTCTATTGTGGTATATTTTCACTCCTATTACTTCGCTATTAATTATGATTCGCTATTAATATTGCACAACCTGTATACGTAGGCTGCATCTATTGGAATGTTTTTAAATTCGTTGCTCCACTTTTAGTAACCCTGTTTACACTAAGTGATCAAAAGTATCCGGACACCTGGCTGAAAACGACTTACAAGTTCGTGGCGCCCTCCATCGCTAATGCTGGAATTTAATATGGTGTTAACCCACCCTTAGCCTTGGTGACAGCTTCCACTCTCGCGGGCATACGTTCAATAGAAGGTTTCTTGGGGAATGGCAGCCAATTCTTCAAGGAGTGCTGCACTGAGGAGAGGTATCGATGTCGCTCGGTGAGGCCTGGCACGAAGTCGGCGTTCCAAAACATCCCAAATGTGTTCTACAGGACTCAGGTCAGGACTCGGTGCAGGCCAGTCTATTACAGGGATGTTATTGTCGTGTAACCACTCCGTCACAGGCCGTGCATTATGAACAGGTACTCGATCGTGTTGATAGATGCAATCGCCATTCCCGAATTGCTCTTCAACAGCGGGAATTAAGAGGATCCTTCAAACATCCATTTAGGCCTGTGCTGTGATAGTGCCACGTAAAACAATAAGGGGTGCAAGTCTCCTTCATGAAAACGCGACCACACCATAATACCACCACCTCAAAAAATGGCTCTGAGCACTATGGGACTCAACTGCTGTGGTCATAAGTCCCCTAGAACTACTTAAACTTAACTAACCTAATGACAGCACACAACACCCAGCCATCACGAGGCAGAGAAAATCCCTGACCCCGCCGGGAATCGAACCCGGGAACCCGGGCGTGGGAAGCGAGAACGCTACCGCACGACCACGAGATGCGGGCTCCCGCCACCTCAGTATTTTACTGTTGGCACTACACACGCTGGCAGATGACGTTCGCCGGGTATTCGCCATACCCACACCCTGCCATCGGATCACCACATTGTGTACCGTGACTCTTCACTCCACACAATGTTTTTCCACTGTTCAATCGTTCAATGTTTACGCTTCTTACACCAAGCGAGGCGTTGTTTGGCTTTTACCGGTGTGATGTGTGGCTTATGAGCAGCCGCTCGCACAAGTTTTCTCACCTCCCACCTAACTGTCATAGTACTTGCAGTGGATCCTGATGCAGTCTGGAATTCCTGTGTGGTGGTCTGGATAGGTGTCTGCCTGTTATACACTACGATCCCCTTCAACTGTCGGCGGTCTTTGTCAGTCAACAGATGAGGTCGGCCTGCACGATTTGTGCTGTACGTGTCCCTTCACGTTTACGCTTCACTATCATATCGGAAACCGTGGACCTAGCGATGTTCAGGAGTGTGGAAACCTCGCGTACAGACGTATGACACAAGTGACACGCGATCACCTGACCACGTTCGAAGTCCGTGGGTTCCGCGGAGCGCATCATTCTGCTCTCTCACGATGTCTTATGACTGCTGAGGACGCTGATATGGAGTACATGGCAGTAGGTGGCAGCACAATGCACCTAATATGAAAAATATATGTTTTGGGGGTGTCCGGATACTTTTGATCACATAATGTGTGAGTTTCAGAAGAACATTTGTGTCTGGGACTAGCGAGTCAAAAGGTTCTTTGGATTACAAACAGATATGCTGCAACAAAAATTATTATTTTTGGTGTGTGTGTGTGTGTGTGTGTGTGTGTGTATGTGTGTGTGTTGGTACGTGCGTGCGTCCTTGCTACTTGCAGCTCTTATCATTGTCTGTATAGTTCATTCAGACTGCGATTATTTTCGTGTCGTGAAGATATTCGCTTCTTATCTACAGTAGGAGCGATTTTGCCTGCCTGTATGTTGTACAGCAAGTACAACGAATTTTACTGACTGCCCGAAAACCTTGATAGTCTTCATCTGAATATTAACAATGTTTTATACAATGCTGTGAAATATTCAAAAGGTTACATATATTCTTTTTGTCTCTAAGATCAGAATTTGGTCCGATCGACGTTGAAATCTGATAATTTACAACGCTAGTTTTCTAGAAAATGAAATCTATGTTACCATGTTTCTATTTGACAACTGGTAATGTAGCTGTTTAGCAGTTGCTTGGGATCGCAAAAATGCACAGTAATTAACAGGATTCAGTTCTGTAAGACAGATTACACGGAAATAAACTAAAAATGCGATGTCAAGTTTAGAAGTTTTGGTGTACTTACATTCCAGGGCCCAGGTATAAAGCTCATCAATGAAATCAGCTGGTAACTCCTGATTTTCATCCCTCATTTCATGTACCCTGCGAAAAGAAGAAATGAACAGTCGCAGAAATGACATGAACTGCAGCAAACGAAAATGTGCACGTTGTTTCCGGTGATTATATCAAAAGAAGAAACATTATAATTTAATTATATAAAAACTGAATGCAGTTTAGAAATCCTAAATATCACCTTCTGAGTGTCTCCACAGCACTTATTAAAAGGAATGTGTTCACGGAAACGCTGTAATACAATCACGCTTAAAGAAACCGTCACCGTCGACGATATTTTAATTCATTCTGTCATGGGGTAGTCCACGGCGCATAATAAAAGGCTATGCTAAGAGAAAGACGAGGTTAGGCAAAAAATAATGCAGATGATGGCCAAGCCTGCAGGTTGCGCCGTCGTATTTGACCACGAACGGCACATTTGCAATGTCCTTAATACGTTGCAAGTGTCGGTCACGGCCAGAGTTGTGTTCTGTGTAATTGGAAGTGCATTACGATTGAGTTACGTGAATTCGAACGTGGGAAAATTGTTGGTGCTCATATGGTAGGTGCTTCATTAACCAAAGTAGCCGAAGTGTTTGGTGTTTCACGAGGCACCATATCAAAGATGCATATCGCATACACGGAAAGCGGGAAAATCTCAACCACTAAGTAACGACCCGGTCGAAACTGAGTGTTGAGTAATAGTGACAGACGGTCATTAAAGAGAATTTTGACGAAAAATAAGATGTCGACAGCTGCCAAAGTGGCTACAAAGCTGAATGTTACACTCTCGAACCCTATCAACATCTGAAGAACACGAAGAGCTTCACAGGCAGGGAACTGCAGGGCGAGCTGGAACACATCAGTGATGCAAATACTCGTAACAGAAAAACGTGGTGCCGAAGCCATAAAAGCTGCAGTATGGAACAATGGAAGAGAGTAAGTTGGTCAGGTGAGTCTTGTTTCACTCTCTTTCCAACTTCTGGCCGAGTTTAAATCTCAAGAGTCAAACATGCAGGGACTGGGTGATGATTTGCGTAGCCATATAGTGATATTCCATGGGCTCACTGTTACTCTGCCAAAGATTATGTGATCATTTTAGCTGTTCAGGTCCATGCCATGGTAGAATGTTTGTTCCCGCAATGGCACTGCTACTACCCAAGACGACAGAACTGCTGTTAATACAGCTTGCATAGTCCAGCACTGCCTTTGTGGGCACGAGGATTAATTGTCGCATCTCCCCTAGCCTCGACAGTCACCAGATCTTTATGTTACTGAGCGGCTGTGTTCTACTTTAGAGAGAAGAGAGTGCGGTCGCTATCCACCTCCATCATTTCTATCTCAACTTGCCACTATGTGGCAGGAAGAACGGTATCACATCTCTCTTGAAAAACATACGGTACCCGAGTTTTCTTCGTTCCAAGATGACTGGAAGCTGTTTCGACTGTTGACGGGTTCCCTCACCGTGTTAGGCATGGTAATATGTTGTGTTTTTGGTGTTTTCATAATTTTGTCTAACTCTTATATATTTCTGACATCATTTCTTCGTATTTGAAGACCACTTTCCCATTATAAGTCTGCCCCGATAGCTGCGTGGTCACCGCGGCCGCCTATCACGCCAAGAGGCCCGGGTTCGATTCCCGGCTCGGTCGGAGATTTTCTCCTCTCAGGGACTGGGTGTTGTGTTGTACTCATTATCATTTCATCATCACCAGTGGAAGGCAACGGTAAAATACCACTGGATTCACTTCCCTAGACGCTCATGCAGTGGACCTCTCTGACGAGACTTCCCCCATAACAAGACCTGCCATAAGGCAGAACACAAAGATTTTTCCATTATAAAGCCTTGATTAATTTTCGGTTTATAGACCTAACAGCAGGACAGTAAGTCTCTTAAATGCTAGAAGAAAATGGATGTTTATCATGTAAACACAACAACAAAAATTGAGTGGATTTATCTAGTTCATGTTGCAAAAGTGATTTTAAAAAGTAAAGGATGAACAAGAAAACACTTTTTTAGTTTAAGTTTGGAAGGTAAGAGACGAGATACTGGCAGAAGTAAAGCTTTGAGGACCGGGCGTGAGTCGTGCTTTGGTAGCTCAGATGGTAGAGCACTTGCCCGCCAAAGGCAAAGGTCCCGAGTTCGAGTTTCGGTCGGGCAGACAGTTTTAATCTGCTAGGAAGTTTCACTTTTGTAGTACTTACAAAAATCTACAAAATCTTACTGAAGTTGAGAAAACCCTAAATGCGGATGGATATGGACGCATTTTACAGCATTGCGTACCAAGTGCAGTAGAGGAACAGTTAGGAGATGGTGATTCTTCGTATCTACATGGTAATGCATCCTGTAAAAAAGCAGCAACTGTGAGGCAATGGGTTATAGATAATAATATTTCTGAAGTGGACTGGGCTGCCCTGACTCCCGACCTAAACCCAATGTACCACCTTTAAAATTAGAAAGAACATCGACATCGCTCTAGACCCCAGCATCCAACATGACTACCTTCTCTGGTTTCGGCTGTTGAAGAAGAATCGGCTCTCATTTTTCCTATCTTTATTGTATTCGGTTGGTGTGTAAGTATGTAGCCTTTTCCCATAAGTTTAATAAACACAACAGATACACACAACAGAGACTTTAGCCATCAGTAATATAATCACTATTTACAGCAGTCTGCCAACGCTAGGGTAACTTTCCGATTCCGCGACTGTAGAAATCACGCGGTTTTGAGGCGAAGAACTCGTCGAGCCATGTTCGGAGCGCATTTTCATCTGGAAGGAAGTTCCTTGAAGGCTGTTCGATACAGATCGGAGAAGGTAAAAATCAGAGGCCGTAAGATCAAGTGAGTAAAGCGAGTGCGGTATGACTTCCCAACCCAACTACTGTACAGGTACAGTGCTTTTTGTCAGTTTAGCAGAATGCGGGAGGGTGTTATCGTTGAATAGCATCGCTTCACGCAGTCTTCCTGATCGTTGTTCTTAGACTGCGACTGCAAGACGTCTCAGATATTGACGATAAATGTGAGCAGTGGTGGTTACACTTTGGGGAAGCAATTCGTAGTGCACCACACTGCCGCTGTACCACTAGATGCATAACACTAACATTTATGAACGCGCGCAGGTCTTTGTACCGACAGTTGCTGCTTTGTTTGGGCTCAACCATTCCGTTCTTTTCCTTGTTGTTGTTGTGGCCTTCAGTCCGAAGACTGGTTTGATGCAGCTCTCCATGCTACTCAGTCCTGAGCGAGCCTCTTAATCTTCGAGTAACTACTGCAACCTACAGCTTTCTGAATCTGCTATATTCATCTCTTGGTCTTCCTCTACGATTCTCCCCCCCCCCCCCCCCCCCCAAAATAATAAGTTGGTGAGCCCTTGATGTCTCATAATGTGTCCTACCAGGCAATCCCTTCTTTTGGTCAAATTGTGCCACAGAACTCTTGTCTCCCCAGTTCTATTCAGTACTTCCTCATTAGTTACATGATGGATCCATCTAATCTTCAGCATTCTTCTGTAGCACCACATTTCGAAAGCTTCTATTCTCTTTAATCTAAATTGTTTATCGTTCATGTTTCAATTCCATGCATGGCTACACGCCACACAAATACCTTCAGAAAAGACTTCCTATCACTTAAATCCATTTTCGCTGTTAACGGATTTCTCTTCTTCAGAAATGGTTTTCTTGCCATTGCCAGTCTATATTTTATATCCTCTCTACTTCAGCCATCATCAGTTATTTTGCTGCCCAAATAGCAAACATCCTCTATTACTTAACGTGTCTCGCTCCCTAACGTAATTCCTTTAGCATCACCGCACTCCATTATCCTGTTTTTGCTTTTGATTATGTTCGTCTTACATCCTCTTTTCATAGGACTGTCCATTCCTTTCAACTGCTCTTCCAAGTCCTATCTGTGACAGAATTGAAATATCACCATCAAACCTCAAAGTTTTTATTTTTTCTCAATGAATTTTAGTTCCTACTCCATATTTTTCTTTAGTTTCCGTTACTGCTCGTTCAATGTACAGATTGAATAACATCGGGGGTAGGCTACAACCCTGTCTCATTCCCTTCTCAACCACTGCTTCCCTTTCATGCTATTGGACTCTTACAACTGCCGACTGGTTTCTGTATAAGTTGTAAAGAGCCTTACTCTCCCTGTATTTTACCCCCGCTACCTGCAGTATTTCAAAGACAGTATTCCAGTCAACATTGTCAAAAGCTTTCTCTAAGTCTACAAATGCTATAAGCGTACGTTTGCTTTTCCTTAATCTATCTTCTAAGATAAGTGTTCCTGTGTTTCTCCGGAAACCGAACTGATCTTCCGCGAGGTCTGCTTCTACCAGCTTTTTCATTCTTCTGTAAGGAATTCGTTTTACTGTCTTGCAACCAAACTGATAGTTCAGTAAATTTCTCACTTGTCAGCAACTGCTTTCTTTTCGAATTGGAATTACCACATTTTTCTTTAAGTCTGAGAACATTTCGCCTCTCATACATCTTGCACATCAGATAAAGGAGTTGCCTCATTACTGGCTCTCCCAAGGCTATCAGCAGTTCTGATGGAACGTCGACTACCCGCGGGGCCTTGTTTCGGCTAAGATCTTTTACAGCTTTGTCAAATTCTTCTCGCATTACCGTATCTCCCATTTCATCTTCATCTATGTCCACTTCCCTTTCTATAATACTGCTTTCAAGTTCATCTCCCTTGTACAGACCCTCTAATATATTCTTTCCACCTTTCAGCTTAGAACTGGTTTACCACCTGAGCTCATACAACTGATTCTCTTTTCCCCAAGGGCCTCTTTAATTTTCCTGTATTCAGCATCTATCTTTATCCTAGTGAAATGTGCTTCTACATCCTTGCATTTGTCCTCTAGCCATTCCTGCTTAACAATTTTGCACTTCCTGTCAATCCCATTTATTAGACGTTTCTGTTCCCTTTCGCCTGCTTCATTTACTGCATTTTTTTGTTTTCTCCTTTCGTGAGTTGAATTCAGTATCTCTTGTTTTATCCAAGGCTCCCTCTAAGCCTTGTTTATTTAGCGCTTTGATCCTCTGCTGCCTTCATTCTTTCATCTTCTACTGTAGTCGTTTCCCCTGCTTTACCAACCATTACCTGACGGTTCCTCTGAAATTCTCAGGAACCTCTGGTTCTTTCAACTTATCCAAGTCCCATGTCCTTAATTTCCTAGATTTTTGGAATTTCTTCAGTTTTAATCTACAGTTCATAACAAATAAAGTTTGGTCAGAGTCCACATCTGCCCCTGGAAATGTCTTACTACTTAAAATCTGGTTCCTAAATCTATGTTTACTCATTATACAATCAATCTGAACCTTCCAGTGTCGCCAGATCTCTTCCACGTATACAACCTTCTTTCATGATTCTTAAAGCAAGTGTTAGTGATGATTAAATTATGCTCTGTTCAAAACCCTACCAGGTGGCTTGCACTTTCATTCCCTTCCTCCGTTCATATTCACCTACTATTATTTCTTCCCTTCCTTTTCCTACTACCGAATTCCAGTCCCCCATCACAATTAAGTTTTCGTCTCCTTTACTACATGAATAATTTCTTCTCGTTATGTTAGCGTAAAGGCACCACTTCTCGTCACCAGTAACAATGAATGATCGGTGCTGTTCACGAGCCAATTGATGACGTGCAAGCAGAGATGCATGTATAGCCAACTGCTGATTTATGTGATTTTGGCTTAGAGCATGCAGTAGTCAGACTCGCGGTTTTTGAATTTTCCCTGCTGCACAAATATCGCACGATAGTGGAATGATCGTAGTTCGTCACATTTGCCAGTTCTCGAGCACGCTGAAGTGGAAAATTGTGTATCAATGCGTTTAAACGATTTTTATCAAACCCCAAAGATCTTCTTGAACGTGGTGAATCAGTAATGTCAAAGCGATCCTTTTTAAAACGAGAAAACCATTCTCTTGCCGTGCTCGGTCCAATGGCATCATCCCCCATACGGGGCGCAAATGTTTCTGGCTGCCTCCGCTGCTGTCACCGTCTATTGAATTCAGACTGAAGAATATGTCGGAAACGTTACGATTTCTCCACTTGGAATTCCATTTTCTAGCGTCCACAGCTCCACTCACTTTCTCCAAACGACAAAATGACAATATGTAAACTCAAATAGCAACAGTAAACCACAAATAAAAAATGACATTTGACAAATAAACCCATAGCAACCCGAACACCGACATGCAAAACAAAAACGCTACGAACTTATGCACAAACCTAATACAACGTGTCAGTACAGAACAGGTTTCAGAACAGAGAGTTTCATTATCAAAGACGTATCGTTCTGTTTAATGTAGCTAAGGAAAATATTATAGTACTGTTACTTAGATCACAGACCGTTTATGTGTAGTGTCATGCCGTCTGTAAGCTCATGTCTACAGCTTACAGGGTAATCTATACATTATTCGTATACTGTAGACCCTGTACGGTTGATGCAGAGCTAACACTGCGTTATTGTCATCACCTCTGTGGATGTCATAAAGCTAAAAGCTAGTTGTACACCCGTAAAATCTCTGCCTAACGAGATTTTTGGATGGTGCCGTTAACATAGTGAAATTCATTCTGTAGCTAGAGATATTTAGCCTTTATCCATTCCACAGGAACTACAATATACGAAAGAAGTGTATATTATCCTATAAACTGCAGTCTTGCACAAGTCAATGAGAAACCGTCTTTAACCTATGAAAAAGACAATAACATTTTATTGGGGCTACAGGACATATGACAGTAACCGTTTGATAATGTATACGTATTATAAATTAAAGCCTCCCCCCCCCCCCCCCCTGGTTTTTCGATCAGTACTTCAAGGCTTTTTTGTGGTAAGTTCCAATGGGACCAAACTGCTAAGGTCATCGGTCCCAAGGCTTACACACTAATTAATATAACTTACGCTAAGGACAACACGCACACCCATGGCCGAGGGAGGACTCGACCCTCCGACGGGGGGAGCCGCACGAACCGTTGCAAGGCGCCCGAGACCGAGCGGCTACCCCGCAAATTTCAGGAACTATTGCAAGGATTTTTATATGATCTTTACTTATAGATACATTGATTCATGAGGAAGGTTTGTGTATATAATTTATCGCTGCTACGCCAGACAAGTAGTTCTGTCTTCGATGCTTACAGTTTGTGGTAGCCGTGAGAAGTCGGGGAGGGTTGCTGTAGGCCTGCATTTTCCAACACCGCTTATGCTCTAACAGATGATACCGTAAAGTTAACTATTTAGAAAATAGTTTTTCCCATATAGACTAGTTTATACAACAGCAGACCGAAGCCACTGCATGATCATAATGAAGAAACTGAAGTAGATAAAATCAGGATATTGTTAACGACTAATTTTAACCCATTTTCCCACATCTGCGCCTTCGGGTGTCCTTCAGAACTGTAAGTGTCCCAGAGTCGTCGACAACGATAACAATGTCACGTTGAATTGAAGCACCTTTCAAGAAATGTAAACTGGTTGCGATTGGAGAAAGTGAAACAAATGTAGAGCATAAAATAATGACAGCAGGAGGTCCCACTACAGCAACTAATGCCCTCCCATCGAATCATCAGAAGGAATTTTCGGATCAGAATACGACACTTCTCTTGTGGACCCTCGGCCCCGTCTTCATCGTTTTTCATGACAGCCATATACATTTCAATGGAAGAAACTGCTTATCGCTCTTTGAACGAGTGTCGTTCAGTAAGTAATGCAACACATTTCTTTTTTCGGCCAGTTGCGTGTGAACAAAAGGAGAATTTCTTGTGGTACATCATGAAGTAGTCCCCCTTCAGCCCCTACAGTTTCATGAAGTTCCGTTAGGTGGTGGCGCCATATGAATGCATTCAAAATGGCGTCTGTATCGGTGATACGTTCCAAGCAGACGGCTGTCACTGAGCTTCTTTGGCGGAAAACCAGTGCACCACAGATATTCATAGGCGCTTGCAGCATGTCTGCGGACATCTGGCAATGAACAAAAGCACGATGAGTCGTTGGGCGAGGCGTCTGTCACTGTCACAAGAAGCTTGTGCAAACCTGTCCGATCTGCCACGTGCTGCCCGGCCGGAAACAGCTGTGACTCCTTCATTGTTGGATCGTGCAGACACTCTCATTCGAGGTGAACGGAATTCACAGTCAAACGCCTCGCTGCGCGACTGGGCGTCGCTCGCTGTTGGTAGTGCCAACACACTCGTCGGTCAGTTGTGATACTGTGTTTCTGGCCGCCTAACAGAAGACCATAAAGAGCAACGAAGGACCATCTGTGAGGGATTGCTTGCGCGTTACGAGGCTGATAGTGACAATTTTTTGTAGAACATCGTCACAGACGATGAAACAGGGGACAATCACTTCGAACCGGAAACAAAACGGCAATTCACGGAGTGGCACCATATCACCTCTCCTCCGCAAAAAAACCTTCAAAGCTGCAACCTGAGCCGGTAAAGTCATGCCGACTGTCTTCTGGAGCACTGAAGGGCTTATTCTGTTCGACGTCCTCTCTCATTGAGCAACGATCAACTCTGAAGTATATTGCGTTACCCTCAGGAAACTGAAGAAAGGGCTTTTGCGAGTTCATTGTCACAAAATTGCTAACGAACTTCCCCTTTTCCGCGACACAAGGCCTAGAGGAGCTCACAAGACTTTATAGGACTGTTCTTCTTCATCATCCACCCTACAGCCCGGATCTCGCACCTTCCGACTTCCGTCTGTTTGGCCCAATGAAGGACGCACTCTACAGGCAGCTGTACGTGCGTGATTGGGAGGTGACGGGTGCAGCATACCAGTCCCAGGCCCCAGTAAGTTGGCGTAAGGCTGTCGCACTGAACGGAAATTATGTTGAAAAATAGGGTTTGTCAGCGAAAAAAGGTGGGGAATAATATGGTGTTTTGGAGTCCTGAATAAAACAGACCTGCTTTCAGAGAAAAACATGTCGCATTACTTACTAAATGCCACTCATATCTTTACATTTATCTGGGAAAAGAATTATTGATTACAGATAACGAAAGTACAAGGAATAGTAACGGCGGGGAACAATGGTCGCAAATATAAGATGCATAGCTATATTTATAATGCTAGTAATAGCTTTAATTGTTTTACTGTCGTCATAGCAATGTGGTGTTAATACTGTGGCTGGAATAACATGCTGTCAAAATCGCAGTGCTATCACCAGCTGCTGGTGTCTAGAATATGTCGAAGCGGGGAATGACTTACTCAGATGCTGGCGGGTCCAACACCATTGGCAATACTTCCTTCAGACCTATAGTTACTGAATGAAGGGTGAACGTCAAGCACAGCGTGAAACTCAGGAGGTTCTACACAAGTTCAGTTGGCTTGAGATAAGGGGCACCTATTTTCATGTTTCGATCGCATTCAGCAAGCCGTTTGCAGACATTTTTAACTATGTCTAGAGACGCATCACCTTGCGGAATACACGATCCTACACAAGGAATACAGCCACCACGTACGTGATTTCTGAAGATGGATTTATAAAACAAACAGGTGAGTATTATTTTCTGCATGAATTAATGACGATGTGGCGGACCACGTAAACGTAGCGCTGCCACACCGACCGGTGCCCTTCCTGCAGTAATCGCAGAATGTTCGTTCTCCGACGTTTCTCGCCGGAAAAGCCGACGTCCGCTTGAGAGGTTCCATGTCCTCTTTTGCATGTCGCCACTCATTTTCAACAGTTTTATTAATGTTCTGTGTCATTGCACGGTGGTAACAGATCGAATAAGGTTGTTGTAATGAATTTGTACTGAGAGCTCAAAAATACTTTTCACTTGAATTCCTATTCCTGTTGGGTTACTTCCCTGTGTGGCCTGTGCGAGGCGAGCGAACATCGGAGGACGCGGTACACTGCATTTCCGGTTGGGGGCTGCACTCGCCCGAATTCTGAGGGGTTCGTACAATGGGGTTAAGCGCCTGGCAGAACGACTGACGTCGGTCGAGTTTCGCCTGTTGTATGCAGGGCGAAACGACCTGCGAGACGTCTGAGTGTCGCCGCAGTTTGTGTGTTTACCGTTCCGGCGCGTCCGACTGACTGCATTGTCCTCTTGATTCTGAAAATACTTGTGGACTGCGCCCTGCTGGGTGCGACTGTCTGACGTCAGATGGCTGCTGGTCTACGCACGTTGTTTTCGTAGCCGGTTAAACGGCAAGTTCAGTGCCCTCAGCTGAATAGCAGAGGCATGACTGGTCAACTTAAACTGAGGCTAGCTGACGTCATAAAGCCCTGATCGAAATTGGAGGGAACGGTCGCTATTGGCGCGAATGATGTTCTGAGACAGTGTGGGGGAATTTTGAAATCAGAACTGAATGCTGATTCGCGGTTTTCGAGGATGGTAGGGAGTTGAGCAATGTTGGCGTTGCGTTGCGTTGCGCGGGCGCAGTAGAATTCGGGATCTGATCTTCGTCGGAGTCGGACTGTTATGCGACTTAGTCGCACTTTTTCGGCAGAACTTAGAATTCTGGACAACCTTCGAGGCAAGGGGTTGAAACAGAGTTGCTGCACACTAGAAGTCGGCGCCTATACCATCAGAAAGCTGCCTCGCGACGACCTGCTACAAATTTCAGGATTGGTAAAGTATTTTGCGGCTCCGGCATTGTAGGACCTATCAATTTTATACTGAAGTCGTCAGCAGCACGCGCGCTCGCTTTGCCACAAGTCCACCTTGCTTGTTTCTCCATGTGATCCCATGTGAGCTCTCACTACTAATCGCGATACTGCAATATAGTCGAGAGAGTAATATTTGATTGGTTAGGACCTCCAGTCATTACCGTCAAGCTATTGCATCACAGAGAGTAGGAGCCCTTGTTCTCGAATCAACTCTTATTCGCATAATAGTTCAGAATACCCTATCCTTTAACATACTGTATGCATCGATAATCATGTGCCTTTATGTTCTGATGTATAATAAATATCATTGTAATATTTAAGCCGCATATCATTTGTAGATATATGCAGAATCCCATTTGCTGTTGTTTATTATGATAAAGTTCTCTTTCTTTCCCTCTGAGTAGATTACGATTTTTATTAAATTATTATGAATGTGCACTTCTTATTTTACCATTAGCAGGGTCCTCCATCATCTCCCTTCGTGACCGTTGTGTGCATAGTTAATTAGGTGGTAGGTAAGGAGGGGTCGAGTGCATGTCTCGTTCTCATGCAAAATTCGTCAGAATTAAAGAGGTACAAACTCTTCTCCACCCGAGCACCTCACACATTACGTCCTGGGAAGCAGGAATCGGTTATTCTTTTCAACCAGCATCAATCCAGCTTCCTTAATGCAGGCCCACCGTCGTAAGAATTGGAGAAACTGTTATGCATTTATTTCGAAACCGCGTATGCACTGGCGTAGGATGAACGTGTGTCGCAGATATGAGTCTGCCTGACGTTTTATTTATTGGAGCTATGAGATGTTCCACTGCAAAATGTCGACATTGACCCTCGTACTCGACATTCAACTTGGAAATCAGCTGCATGTGAGCTGCACAGCTCCCCAAAAAATTTATTCACAGGAATGCCATGATATGCTTTCCCAACAAAAGTGCTTAAACAGGCGGCCCGGGTGGCAGAGCTGTTCTAGGCGCTACAGTCTGGAACCGCGCGATCGCTACAGTCGCAGGTTCGAATCCTGCCTCGGGCATGGATGCGTGTGATGTCCTTAGGTTAGTTACGTTTAAGTAGTTCTAAGTTCTAGGGGACTGATGACCTCAGAAGTTAAGTCGCATAGTGCTCAGAGCCATTTTTTGCTTATACATTTCAGTAATTCGCAGGTCCACAAGTACTGCTTTACCTTGACACGAAGTAAAAAAAAAAAAAAAAATAAATAAATAAATAAAACAGGAACTCTGCTACTAGGCCTTGAATAATGCATCTATGTCTACATGATAACTCTGCAATTCACAATTAAGTGCCAGGCAGAGGGTTCATCGAACCACCTTTAAGCTACTTTCCTAATGTTCCACTCTCGAAAGCGCGCGGGAAAAACGAACACTTAAATCTTTAGGTGCGGAATCTGATTTCTCTTGTTTTATTGCGATGATCATTTCTCCTTTTGTAGGTGAACGCCAACAAAATATGTTCATCCTCTAAAGACAAAGATCGTGACTGAAATTTCATGACAAGGTCCTGTTGCAACGATAAACATCTAAGTTTTAATGATTGCCACCCGAAGTAGAAATCGTTCCCGCGGCACACTCTTCCCTATTTCGCAAGAATCCAAAACGAGCTGTCCTTCTTTGCACTTTTTCGACGTCTTCCGTCAATCGTAACTGACACGGATCCCATACCACGCAGCGATACTCCAGAAGAGAGCGAACAAGCGTAGTGTAAGCAGTCTC
The DNA here is from genome assembly GCF_021461395.2 of Schistocerca americana. Classification (NCBI taxonomy): domain Eukaryota; kingdom Metazoa; phylum Arthropoda; class Insecta; order Orthoptera; family Acrididae; genus Schistocerca; species Schistocerca americana. The sequence goes on from NC_060119.1 coordinate 853,895,045, forward strand.
TTTAGTAGATCTGTTGCATTTTCTAAGTGTTCTGCTACTAAACAGCAATCTTCGGTTTGATTTCACCACACCATTACCTATGTGATCGTTCCAATGTAAGTTTTTCGTAATTGTAATCCCTGAGTATTTAGTTGCGTTCACATCCTTTAGATTAGAGCGATTTATGGTGTAACTGAAATTTAGCGGATTCCTTTTAGTGCTCTTGTTCATGATTTCCCACTTTTCATTACTTCGAATCTATTGCCACTTTTTGCAGCATACAGATACCTTGTCTAAATCATTTTGCAATTCGTTTTGATCATATGATGATTCTACATGACGGTAAACGACAGCATCATCTGCAATGTAAGAGGGCTGTCTCCTAAATCATTTATGTAGATCAGGGACAGCAGAAGGTCTACAACACTTCCTTGGGGAACGCCAGATATTAGTTCTGTTTTACTCGATGACTCTCCGTCAATTATTACGAATTGTGATCTTTCTGACAGTAAATCACGAATCCAATCGCACAACTGAGGCGATATTTTCATAGGCACGCAGTTTGGTTTGAATTCGGTTGTGAGGATAATTGTCCAAAGCCTTCTGGCAATCTAAAAATATGGGATCAATTTAAGGCCCTTGTCAATAGCACTCATTACTTCGTGAGAATAAAGATCTAGTTGCATTTCACAAGAACGGTGTTTTCTGAATCCGTGTTGGCTATTTGTCAATAAATCATTTTCTTCGAGGTGGTTCATAATGTTCGCGTAAAGTATAGGCTATGTTCCATAATCCTATTGCAAATCGACATTTCTGATATGGGTCTGTTCAGCGGATTACACGATGCTCACTGTTATAGAATCCCTATATTAATGACATATTAAATAATGTAATATGTTAAACGCATCAAGGTGAAGAACATTACGTGTAAAATATGATAGGTGTTACGATACAAATGCGGTAAATATTGTTTATATGAGAATAATTGGAAGAGAATTTTAGTTATCAAGGTAAAGAATAAACAGTGTGACGGTCTGTGAATAGTTCTTTGAGTAATAAACTCTTACGTCTTATTGGTAAACGATTAACAAGACCGGACAGCAGAGTACTATTTCTGTGGATATAAAGCAGACGATTATTCCAGAATGAGATTTTCACTCTGCAGCGGAGTGTGCCCTGATATGAAACTTCCTGGCAGATTCAAACTGTGTGCCCGCCCGAGACTCGAACTCGGGACCTTTGCCTTTCGCAGGCAAGTGCTCTACCGTCTGAGCTACCGAAGCACGACTCATGCCCGGTCCTCACAGCATTACTTCTGCCAGTATCTCGTCTCCTACCTTCCAAACTTTACAGAAGCTCTCCTGCGAACCTTGCAGAACTAGCACTCTTGAAAGAAAGGCTACTGCGGAGACATGGCTTAGCCACAGCCTGGGGGATGTTTCCAGAATGAGAGTTTCACTCTGCAGCGGAGTGTGCGCTGATATGAAACTTCCTGGCAGATTCAAACTGCGTGCCCGACCGAGACTCGAACTCGGGACCTTTGCCTTTCGCGGGCAAGTGCTCTACCGTCTGAGCTACCGAAGCACGACTCACGCCTGGTCCTCACAGCTTTACTTCTGCCAGTATCTCGTCTCCTACCTTCCAAACTTTACAGAAGCTCTCCTGCGAACCTTGCAGAACTAGCATTCCTGAAAGAAAGGATACTGCGGAGACATGGCTTAGCCATCCTTTCTTTCAGGAGTGCTAGTTCTGCAAGGTTCGCAGGAGAGCTTCTGTAAAGTTTGGAACGTAGAAGGCGAGATACTGGCAGAAGTAAAGCTGTGAGGACCGGCCGTGAGTTGTGCTTCGGTAGCTCAGACGGTAGAGCACTTGCCCGCGAAAGGCAAAGGTCCCGAGTTCGAGTCTCGGTCGGGCACACAGTTTTAATCTGCCAGGAAGTTTCAGACGATTATTATTCACGCTTTTGTACATAGACGGTTGTGAGAAATGAGAATATTATATGTATTAAGCATTACTTTTGTAGTTGTCTGCTTAATAATAGGACCATTCATGTAGAATATATAAGTATTTTCAGATTTTACTTAAGATCGCTGCTTCGAGAAATAACATTGCTGGCGCGCAACAATACGCCGCCATTACGCTGCAGATTTAAATTTCTTTAAATTGTGAGACAGGCGCGCAGTTACACATAAACTAAATTATATATTCCGATTTTCAGCATATTATTGAATGAGAGTAATATAACTTAAAGTCAGCTTTCAGTTTTTAATGAGCATTTTTGCAACGTAACGATAGAAATCACTGGTGTTCAAAATTTAAGCAACAAACAGAAATTTTGCTAGGTTGCGTTTATTTTGCAACAAAACAATCTAAACTGGTGACGATAAAGTAAAAACAATGTAAAGAACACAGAACATAAACAAGTGCCCTATGCGTAACGATAGAGAAAAATGTTCTTCGTTTTTTCCAACTTAACGGATTTGCACACACATTCCGACTACTGGTTAATGCGCTCAGCATGGGGTGTTACCATGTCTGGCTGCAGTACAGGCCTGGCAACTACGGGGCATGCTGTGAGTCATGTCATCAGTCTCATGCTGAGGCAATAACGCCCATTCTTCATGCAGAGCTCCTCGCAAGCCCTGGAGGGTGGTTGGTGGATGCTGGCGTGGTGCAGCCCGTCTGCCTAGCGTACTCCAGACATGTTCTATGAGATTCAAGAGGCAGCAGACCAAGCCATGCCTGCAGTATATTTCGTTTTCAAGACAACTGCAACCACCCGTGTGGGCTCACACCACCTAGCAACAACCGAACATGAGGTTTCAAGATCTCGTCGCGATACCCGGCAGCAGTTAAACCTTGCCGATCTGAGGCGTCTTGTCACGGAGGAGGTTCGAGTCCTCCCTCGGGTATGGGTGTGTGTGTCGTCCTTAGCATAAGTTAGTTTAAGTTAGATAAAATAGTTTGTAAGCTTAGGGACCGAGGACCTTAGCAATTTGGTTCCATAAGACCTTACCACAAATTTTCAAATTTCCACACCATGATATCGGTCTCTTTCCACAATGTGTCCCACGTTCCCTCCAGATGCGAATGCGTCGAGAATCACTCTGCAGATCAAATCGAGACTGAGCTGCGGAAAGAACATTCGACCGTCCAGGTGGCATGTTGACGAATTCACTGTAGGCGCAGAGGTACACAGACAGAAGGTCTCCGACAATAAAGGCTGTTCTGCAGAAGCCTTCTGAGCACCGCTTGTTTCGATTCAACACGTCCACTGGGCGCTGCGAGCTCAGATGCCAGCTGTCGTGCAGTACTAAGGCAGTACTGTCGTGTCCTTACGGCCAGGTAACGGTCCTCTGCTTTTGATATCACACGTGGTCGGCCCTGCCCCGGTCTTTGGGATACAGTTTCGGTCTCTGTAAGTTGTCGCCACATCCGACGAACAACAGAACGATTCACATCAAGCCTTTGGGTCACATCAGTTTCCGACTGTCCTGCTTCCATTCGTCTTATTGCTGTCAACCGCAGAGAGTCTGGTATGATTCTTGTTTTTGCCATCTGTGACTGTATACACAGCGATTATGGATGTGGGACTACCTGACAAACACCGGCCCGCTTGATAGGTGCCCTGACGTAATTGTTGACGTGGTTGTCCATTGACCGGAATGCCATCTTCCGTGCAGAACATGACTGTGCGGACATTTTGTATGATTACACCGTGAATTAGACGATAGCATCCAAGAAAAGGTCCCAGAATTAGTATTGCTTACTGAAGGTTATAATGCGCAGATAGTATTGGGAACAGAATGCTGGTTGAAGCCAGACGTCAATGAAAACAAAATCCTAAGTTCAGACAGGAATGTTTATCGTAAGGATGGCTTAGTCGCCAGTGGTGACGGGGTGTTTATTGCAGTAAAAGATTTGATAAAATCTAGTGAGGTTATCACGGATTCCGAATGTGCATTAAGCTGGGTGTAATTGAGTATCAGAGAACGGTCAAAAATAGTGATCGGATGCTTCTATAGACCACATGGGTCAGGATCTGTAGTTGTACAGCGCTTCAGACACAACTTGCAGAATATCATTACCAATTTTCTTGATCATGCCGTTGTAATAGGGGATGACTTCAACTTGCCAGGTATAGATTGGGAGTGTTATGCCATCAAAACTGGTGCCAAAGACAGGGAACCGTGTGGCATTGTTCTGGATGTCTTGTCCGAAAATTACCTTGAGCCGATAGTTAGAGAACCAGCTCGTGAGAGTAAAGTCTTAGATCTCCGGACAACAAACAGACCTGAACTTATCGAATCAGTTAACGTAGAGGAAGGTATCAGTGATCATAAGGCTGTGACAGCATCTAAGACGGCAGGTCCTACAAGGAATGTTAAGAAAGGTAGGAAGATATATTTGCTCAGCAAGGGTGGCAGGATACAAATTTCAGAATACCTCAGCAGGCAGCATCAAATATTCGGTGATGAGGACGAAGATGTGGAGAACAAATGGAAAAAATTCAAAGGCATTGTTCAATATGCCCTAGACAATTATGTTCCGATTAATGTTTTAAAGGACGGGAAAGACCCACCATGGTTTAATAGCCATGTTAGAAAAGCGCTACGTAAACAAAGAGCACTTCATCTCAGATTCAGGAGAAGTACAAACCTAGCTGACAAACAAAAGCTGAACGAAGCGGAAAAGGGCATAAGGAGAGCAATGAGAGAAGCGTTCAATGATTTTAAAAGTAAGACGTTGTCAACCGACCTGAGTAAAAACCTAAGAGATTTTGGTCGTATGTAAAATCTGTAAGTGGGTCAAAATCTGCTATTCATTCTCTCAGCGACCACACCGGCACCGAAACGGAAGATAACAGAGAGAAGGCCGAAATACTGAATTCGGTCTTCAGAAGTTGTTTCACCGCGAAAGATCGTAACACTGTCGCTCCTTTCAATCGTCGTGCGAACGTCGAAATGGCAGATATTGAGATAACCGATCACGGAACTGAAAAGCAGTTGCGATCACTTAGTGGAAAGGCTTCAGGACCAGATGAGATATATATGTCATTGTATAAAGATTATGCGAAAGAACTTGCTCTCCTTCTAGCAGCAATTTATCGTAGATCGCGTGAGCTACGAAAGGTACCTAACGACTGGAAAGAAGCGCAGGTCATTCCCATTTTTAAGAAAGGTCATAAGACAGATCCACGCAATTATAGACCTATATCGTTGACGTCAATCTGTTGTAGAATTATGGAACATGTTTTTTATGCTCAAGAATTATGGCGTTCTTGGAAAATGAACATCTCGTCTATAAAAATCAACATGGATTCTGCAAACAGAGATTCTGCGAAACTCAGTTCGCCCTTTCCTCCATGAAATCCACAGCGCAGTGGACAACGGCGCTCAGGTTGATGCCGGGTTCCTTGATTTCAGTAAAGCATTTGACACCGTCCGGCATTGCCGTTTAATGAAAAAAAAAAACGAGCTTACGGTGCATCGGAGCAGACTTGCGATTGGATTCAAGACTTTCTTGCAGATAGAACTCAACACGGCGCTCTTAGCGGAACTAAATCGACAGATGTAAAGGTAATATCCGGAGTACCACAGGGAAGTGTGATAGGACCGTTGCTGTTTACAATACATATAAATGATCTAGTAGGAAGTGCAGGATGCTCTTTAAGACTATTCGGAGATGATGCAGTTGATTATACCAAAGTAGCAAAGCGAGAAGATAGTAAGAATTTACAGACGACGTGCAGAGAATTTATGAATGGTGCAGGCTCTGGCAGTTGACCGTGAACGTAAATAAATATAACATATTGCGCATACATAGGAAAAGAAATCCCCTACTGTAGAGCTACACTATTGATGACGAACAGCTGGAGACAGCGTCTGCGGTGAAATATCTAGACGTAACTATCCAGAGCGACCTTAAGTGGAATGACCATATAAACCAGATAGTGGGAAAAGCAGGCACCAGACTGAGATTCATCGGAAGAATCTTAAGGAAATGTAACTCATCCACGAAAGAAGTGGCTTATTAGGCTCTTGTTCGCCGGATTCTTGAGTATTGTTCATCTATCTGGGATCCCTATCAGGTAGGACTGATAAAGGAGATAGAGAAGATCCAACGAAGAGCGGCGCGTTTCGTCACGGGATCGTTTAGCTGGCGAGAGAGCGTTACGGAGACGCTAAACAAACTCCACTGGCAGACGTTACAAGAGAGGCGCTGTGCATCACGGAGAGATTTACTATTGAAGTTTCGGGCAACAGTTTTCAGAAGGAGCCAGACAACATATTACTTCCCCCCACATATATCTCGCGTATTGACCACGAGGGGAAAATTCGAGAAATTAGACCCAATACAGAGGCTTACCGACAATAATTCTTCCCGCGCACAATTTGCGAGTGGGGCAGGGTTGAAGGGATCAGATAGTGGTACCGAAAGTACCCTCCGCCACACACCATCAGGTGGCTTGCGGAGTTTGGATGTATTATGTAGATGTAGATGTAGACACGGGGAAATAGCGATTTGTTGCTTTAATTTTAGACCGCCCATTTGAGGCCCTATAACATTACAAGTAAGGTAGGAAAAATTTAAATAAGATATTATGAGCTCAAGTAACAGAAAGAGCATTTAAATTTTTTATCATTTTTCGCAATTGACTATACTTCTGTCTCTCTCTGTCATGTACGTGCGTGTACGTTAACACATAAAGATTTATTTCAAAAAATGAAAAGAGATAAATATTTAATAGTAGGTGGCGGGAGGGGCAGTATACTGGTTACAGCGTCGGCTTCTACTTATGGCGTTATTTGGATGCAGTGTGGAGGGACATGTAGTCGGTATTCGATTCTCCCAGGCGTAGTCAGGTTTCGTAATTTTGGAGCCACTATTACTCATTTAAGCATCTCCACTGTTGATCTAAGGAGATGAGTTCACACATCGGTGAAAAATGCCTGGCAGTACCAGGTACTCGTAGTAAAGTACCCAGGCCACTTAGTTTAAGAGCGGAATTGCTTGACCCAGGCGCCGTTCGGATTTTCCTTCTGCAAGTGGATTTATATCGACGAACGTGGGTGCAGGGAAGTGGGAGTGGGCCTACCTGTGCAAGAAGTCGTCAGCCACTTGCTGCAGCGCGGGCACGTAACGTCTGGCGGCTCCAGCCTCCAGCAGCGGCTGCTGCACCTGCGCCCGGAAGCGCTCCCACGGCTCTCCGTGCCTGCAACACACCACCACCAGTTAACACCAACGCCGGTCGTGGAAATCTACATACTTAACGCCTTTAGCATTCAGCCTCATGTTCAAAATGATACGCTTTTGTCTCAAATGTGAGCATTCTCGTTCATCATCCCATTTCTACCTTTAAAAGCAGTTCTCTGGCCATCGACTCTTACCAGAGAAACAGCTAAACACCACTAGTCTATGGTTTGGCTGAAGCTACGACTAATTTTCTCGCCTCACTTTCAGCTATAACCAGATCTGAAGATTCAATCATTCGTCAGGGCAGATTCAAACGAACGTAAAATCGTTGTCCCAATTAAGAACCAAATTGGGTAATTAGTCGGAAGAAGTTTCATCTTCACAGGATGCCTAATATTTTTAGTTTAGGGAATTAAAATCTTTTAATTTTTGTTTTCATCTCGTACTGTCAACAATTTATATGGTTTTTACTTCGTTTGTGGGATTAGATCCCGCTTCATGAAGCAGGCAAAAAGAAATAAGAACGTCTCAAAAATGAGATCGACAGGAAGTGCAAAATGGCTAAGCAGGGATGGCTAGAGGACAAATGAAAGGATGTAGAGGCTTATCTCACTAGGGGTAAGACAGATAATGCCCACAGGAAAATTAAAGAGACCTTTGGAGAAAAGAGAAGCACTTGTATGAATATCAAGAGCTCCGATGGACAACCAGTCCTAAGCAAAGAAGGGAAAGCAGAAAGGTGGAAGGAGTATGTAGAGGGTTTATACAAGGGCGATGTACTTGAGGACAATATTATGGAAATGGAAGATGATGTAGATGAAGATGAAATGGGAGATATGATACTGCGTGAAGAATTTGACAGAGCACTGAAATACCTGAGTCGAAACAAGGCCCCCGGAGTAGACAACATTCCATTAGAACTACTGACAGCCTTGGGAGAGCCAGTCCTGACAAAACTCTACCATCTAGTGAGCAAGGTGTATGAGACAGGCGAAATACCCTCAGACTTCAAGAAGAATATAATAATTCCAATCCCAAAGAAAGCAAGTGTTGACAGATGTGAAAATTACCGAACTATCAGTTTAATAAGTCACAGCTGCAAAATATTAACGCGAATTCTTTACTGACGAATGGAAAAGCTGGTAGAAGCCGACCTCGGGGAAGGTCAACTCGGATTCCGTAGAAATGTTGGAACACGTGAGGCAATACTGACCCTACAACTTATCTTTGAAAATAGGAAAGGCAAACCCACGTTTCTAGCATTTGTAGACTTAAAGAAAGCTTTTGACAATGTTGACTGCAATACTCTCTTTCAAATTTTGAAGGTGGCAGGGGTAAAATACAGGGAGCGAAAGGCTATTTACAATTTGTACAGCAACCAGATGACAGTTATAAGAGTCGAGGGACATGAAAGGAAAGCAGTGATTGGGAAGGGAGTGAGACAGGGTTGTAGCCTCTCCCCGATGTTATTCAATCTGTATATTGAGCAAGCAGTAAAGGAAACAAAAGAAAAATTCGGCGTAGGTATTAAAATACATGGAGAAGAAATAAAAACTCTTAGGTTTGCCGATGACATTGTAATTCTGTCAGAGACAGCAGAGGACTTGGAAGAGCAGTTGAACGGAATAGACAGTGTCTTGAAAGAAGGATATAAGATGAACATCAACAAAAGCAAAACGAGGATAATGGAATGTAGTCAAATTTAACCAGGTGGTACTGATGGAATTAAATTAGGAAATGAGACAATTAAAGTAGTAAAGGAGTTTTGCTATTTTGGGAGCACAATAACTGATGATGGTCGAAGTAGAGAAGATATAAAATGTAGACTGTCAATGGCAAGCAAAGCGTTTCTGAAGAAGAGAAATTTGTTAACGTCGAGTATAGATTTAAGTGTCAGGAAGTCGTTTCTGAAAGTACACTCCTGGAAATTGAAATAAGAACGCCGTGAATTCATTGTCCCAGGAAGGGGAAACTTTATTGACACATTCCTGGGGTCAGATACATCACATGATCACACTGACAGAACCACAGGCACATAGACACAGGCAACAGAGCACGCACAATGTCGGCACTAGTACAGTGTATATCCACCTTTCGCAGCAATGCAGGCTGCTATTCTCCCATGGAGACGATCGTAGAGATGCTGGATGTAGTCCTGTGGAACGGCTTGCCATGCCATTTCCACCTGGCGCCTCAGTTGGACCAGCGTTCGTGCTGGACGTGCAGACCGCGTGAGACGACGCTTCATCCAGTCCCAAACATGCTCAATGGGGGACAGATCCGGAGATCTTGCTGGCCAGGGTAGTTGACTTACACCTTCTAGAGCACGTTGGGTGGCACGGGATACATGCGGACGTGCATTGTCCTGTTGGAACAGCAAGTTCCCTTGCCGGTCTAGGAATGGTAGAACGATGGGTTCGATGACGGTTTGGATGTATCGTGCACTATTCAGTGTCCCCTCGACGATCACCAGTGGTGTACGGCCAGTGTAGGAGATCGCTCCGCACACCATGATGCCGGGTGTTGGCCCTGTGCGCCTCGGTCGTATGCAGTCCTGATTGTGGCGCTCACCTGCACGGCGCCAAACACACATACGACCATCATTGGCACCAAGGCAGAAGCGACTCTCATCGCTGAAGACGACACGTCTCCATTCGTCCCTCCATTCACGCCTGTCGCGACACCACTGGAGGCGGGCTGCACGATGTTGGGGCGTGAGCGGAAGACGGCCTAACGGTGTACGGGACCGTAGCCCAGCTTCATGGAGACGGTTGCGAATGGTCCTCGCCGATACCCCAGGAGCAACAGTGTCCCTAATTTGCTGGGAAGTGGCGGTGCGGTCCCCTACGGCACTGCGTAGGATCCTACGGTCTTGGCGTGCATCCGTGCGTCGCTGCGGTCCGGTCCCAGGTCGACGGGCACGTGCACCTTCCGCCGACCACTGGCGACAACATCGATGTACTGTGGAGACCTCACGCCCCACGTGTTGAGCAATTCGGCGGTACGTCCACCCGGCCTCCCGCATGCCCACTATATGCCCTCGCTCAAAGTCTGTCAACTGCACATACGGTTCACGTCCACGCTGTCGCGGCATGCTACCAGTGTTAAAGACTGCGATGGAGCTCCGTATGCCACGGCAAACTGGCTGACAATGACGGCGGCGGTGCACAAATGCTGCGCAGCTAGCGCCATTCGACGGCCAACACCGCGGTTCCTGGTGTGTCCGCTGTGCCGTGCGTGTGATCATTGCTTGTACAGCCCTCTCGCAGTGTCCGGAGCAAGTATGGTGGGTCTGACACACCGGTGTCAATGTGTTCTTTTTTCCATTTCCAGAAGTGTATTTGTATGTAGTGTAGCCATGTATGGAAGTGAAACATGGACGATAAATAGTTTGGACAAGAAGAGAATAGAAGCTTTCGAAATGTGGTGCTACAGAGGAATGGTGAAGATTAGATGGGTAGATCACATAACTAATGAGGAGGTACTGAATAGAATTGGGGAGAAGAGGAGTTTGTGGCACAACTTGACTAGAAGGAGGGATCAGTTGTTAGGACATGTTCTGAGACATCAAGGGATCACCAATTCAGTACTGGAGGGCAGCGTGGAGGGTAAAAATCGTAGAGGGAGAGCAAGAGATGAATACAGTAAGCAGATTCAGAAGGATGTAGGCTGCAGTAGGTACTGGGAGATGAAGAGGCTTGCGCAGGATAGAGTATCATGGAGAGCTGCATCAAAACAGTCTCAGGACTGAAGACCACAACAACAACAACAACAACAATGGGATTAGATCAACAGAAACTTATGTGGAAGAATCTTTCAATTTTTTGGTGGATAAAGATATTGAAGTTAATGACGAAATGTGTTCTAATCAGTTTTCAAAGTTTAAAAAGAAAAAATACACAGCGACATCTGATGGTCAATCTGAACGAAGCCAGAAGAAATGGTACAAGTACATTGAGTCGTGCAGTAGTGAAGAACAATTTACTGAAGTAACTAAAATAGCGCAGTTCTCCTTGGCAGTGCCAGTCCAAAGCGCTTGTTTTGAGAGTTTGTTCTCCTTAAAACACACGCAGCGGGCAAGGGAGAACATAGTTTGACAACTGAATCTGTGTAAGAGATTTCAATGGTAAAATTTAATTTGTATCAAGTTTTATTTGTGTGAACAAATAGAACTTTTAAACAAGATTCACTCCACTGAAAAATTCACGCATGACATTGGTTCTAAAGTGAAAAAAGTATACGTGATATGTATAATATCTTTTAGTGTTTCTTTTCATATGACATATAGCCATTTGAGAACATAAAATTCAACTAATAATTTTCCATTCGGCTCTCCTAATGGAATTAGTCCAGCTCTCAAAATGAAATTTTCACTCTGCAGCTGAGTGTGCGCTGTTATGAAACTTCCAGGCAGATTAAAACTGTGTGCCAAACCGAGACTCGAACTCGGGTCCTTTGACTTTCACAGGAGAGCTACCCTGAAATTTATAAGGTAGGAGACAAGGTACTGGCAGAAGTAAAGCTGTGAGAATGGGCCGTGAGTCGTGCTTGGTTAGCTCAGCTGGTAGAGCACTTGCCCGTGAAAGGTAAAGGTCCCGAGTTCGAGTCTCGGTCCGGCATACAGTTTTAATCTGCCAGGAAGTTTCAGTCCAGATCTCGATAGAAACTTCACAGACACTATTTTACGGCAATCGTAATTTCTTATTTAAAACAAAACAAAAAAAAGCATCCCAGCCTAGTAACGATCATGTGGACCATGCGAAAGATAATAGGTATGGCAATCACACTTTTTTATTTAAAACAAAAGAAATGCATTCTAGTACCGCTATACATAATATGACGTCATCAGTGTTTAGCTTATCCTACCCTCTTGACGAGATCAGGACTAGAACTGTCCTAAAAGCGTGTTGATAAATCCCTTTGAGGGTTTACTCGTTTTGGTGTTTCACAATATGGTAACGGTATTTTTAGGAAATAGACGTATCTGCAGGCTTCCTTGTGGAGCCGTGCCGTGCGCAGTGTGTCGGTCGGCTGACGCAATGGTATATTGCTGTACTCACACTCCGATGAGCCCCGGTGTCTCTCCGAAGAAGTGTTTGCGCATGCGCGCCTTGTAGTGCTGTATGGAGGGCATGGCGGGCCGATGGGGGCAGGCGTCCTCCCTGCGCAGCACTTGCGCCACCAGCCGCGCGTCGAACAGGAAGACCAGGTCTGGGTGGCCCACCAGCCCCGAGAAGCGCGCCAGCCGCCCGTGCCGGCCCAGCGATACCATCACCTCGTCCAGCCGCTCCACCGCGTACTGGCCTGCACAGGCACACCCACACGTCAGGCAGCGTGTCCCCAACCACGACGCACCTCGTTAGAGGTGAGTTTTCTGGTCAGGAACATAATCACACCGGACAAAAAAATACTCACCCTCCGGAGACCTAGTACCAACAGTGTCTGGATAATGGCCTCAGTTCAAGAGACTCCAGATTTTCCTACTTATGTGCCATACACACTGATCAGTCAGCAAGAACGTTATAACTGCCTACCTAATAGCCGGTATGTACAGCTTTGTCACAGATAAAAGTGGCAACGCGTCTTGGAATCTACATCTACATACATACTCCGCAATCCACCATACGGTGTGTGGCGGAGGGTACCTCGTACCACAACTAGCATCTTCTCTCCCTGTTCCACTCTCAAACAGAACGAGGGAAAAATGACTGCCTATATGCCTCTGTACGAGCCCTAATCTCTCTTATCTTATCTTTGTGGTCTTTACGCTAAATTTAAGTTGGCGGCAGTAAAATTGTACTGCAGTCAGCCTCAAATGCTGGTTCTGTAAATTTCCTCAGTAGCGATTCAGGAAAGGAACGCCTCCTTTCCTCTAGAGACTCCCATCCGAGTTCCTGAAGCATTTCCGGAACACTCGCGTGATGATCAAACCGACCAGTAACAAATCTAGCAGCCCGCCTCTGAATTGCTTCTATGTCCTCCCTCAATCCGGCCTGATAGGGATTCCAAACGCTCGAGCAGTACTCAAGAATAGGTCGTATTAGTGTTTTATAAGCGGTCTCCTTTACAGATGAACCACATCTCCCAAAAATTCTACCAATGAACCGAAGACGACTATCCGCCTTCCCTACAACTGCCATTACATGCTTGTCCCACTTCATATCGCTCTGCAATGTTACACCCAAATATTTAATCGACGTGGCTGTGTCAAGCGCTACACTACTAATGGAGTATTCAAACATTACGGGATTCTTTTTCCTATTAATCTGCATTAATTTACATTTATCTATATTTAGAGTTAGCTGCCATTCTTTACACCAATCATGAAAGCAATGAGGCTTTGGTAGGTCATTGGAGGAAGCTGGCACCACATCTGCACACGCAAGTCACCTAATTCCCGTAAATTCGGAGAGGGAGCAATGAGCTCTGATGCCACATTCAATCACACCCCAACTGTGTTTGATCGAGTTAAGATCTGGCGAGTCAAGGACCCATCACATCAACTGGAACTCGCCACTGTGTTCCTCGAACCATTCCATCATACTCCCGGTATTGTGGCATGGCGCATTACCTTGTTGAAAAATGCCACTGCCATCAGGGAACATGATTGTCATGAAGGGGTGGACTTGGTGTGCAACCAGTGTACGATGCTCCCTGGCCGTCATGGTGCCTTGCACGAGCTCCACTGGTCCCACGGATGCCCACATGAATGTTCCCCAAAGCATAATGGAGCCGTCACCCACTTCTCTCTATCCTGCAGTACAAGTGTTAAAGAACTATTACCCTGGAGGATGACGGATTCGTGCCCTCCCATCGATATGATGAAGAAGATGTTAGGATTCATCAGACCATGTAACGCTCGGCTGCCGCGTCAGTGTCCAGTGCTGATGGTCGTGTGCATATTTCAGTTGTAGTAGCTGATATTGTGGTGTTAACATTGACACATGCATGGGTTGTTGGTTGCAGAGGCCCACCATTAGGAGTGTTCGGAACACTGTGTTCAGACATACTTGTGCTCTGCCCAGCATTAAAGTCTGATGTTAGTTTTGCACAGTTCGCCATCTGCCCTGCCTTACCGTTCTGCCCAGGCTTCAACGTCCAACATCTGTGATGACGGGTGAGCACCCAACCCCACGACGTCTGGATGTGATTTCACCTTTTTTTCGCCAAGTGTTGAAGACACTCACCACAGCACTCCTCGAACACCTGACAAGTCGTGTAGCTTTCGAAATGCTCGTGCCAAACCTCTGGACCATCACAACCTGCCCCCAGTCAAACTCAGATAAATCGTGCGCCGTCTCCATTCTCCACTCGGCCAGCACGCTCACTGGTACTACATGCACCGTGCATGCAACTGACTAGCAGTCACTCCAGTCCAGGTGACGCTGCTATCGCCTGGGTGGTTTTATATCGATAGTAGGTCGGTGGTCATAATGTTCTGGCTGATCAGAGTACAGCAGAAGCTGTTCGTTGGTCGCTAGATTCCACAGAGCTACGAAACTTCAGGGATATTGATTGCAGTGCTTCACCCACTGGTCCAAATAGTCCCAGACACATTCTTACAGTATTAAGATCGGATAATCGTTGTCCAGTCGATATACTATAGGGTGCCTGGGTGCTCACTGAACAGTTGTTGCTGTCTTGAGCGATGGGAGTGTCCACTGTGTCGTGATTATGACGACATAGTTGAGATACAGCCCTGCTTAGAAGGTGGCGTCAAGGCAGCTAACAGTATCCTCGTTGCGAACGAGAGAGCGCTAGAACCATCAAAGATGCCACAGCTAGCACCACGGGTATCCTCTACAGATCTGTGGCTCTGCGCTCGCATCATAATCGTCGACTCGTTCTCTCTTACTGAAGTATGCGGAAGGCTAGTCGTGATTATGTTAACATAGAATATGAGCACACGAATTGGTGTTGTAAAGTAGCGCTGACATGGTGAAATAACCGATTGTCGGGATCAGGTGGCCTTTAATGAATCTATGTTTTCTGAGACTGTGCAGAATGTAACACTAAAATTAACTGATACAAAGTACAAATTGGCATATGTGTTCCATTACAGGAGGAGTGATATCTGGAGTAAGTTTCACGCTATAATCCACCCTTCAGACGAAAACATACAAATTTCGTCCAGTGCAAACAAGATAATTGTATTCTTGTTTATTGCAGCTCCACCATGATAAAACATACGAACTGTGTCGAAAGAAAGCTGGTTGTAGAGCAATGTGATTGTTATATCCTTGCGACAAAAAGCGTGCTGTTTCTGTGTTCAGTTGGTAAAGGCATCTTGCGTTTATGGGCTAACAATGAGCTGTGTAGCTTATCGTTCATTTCTTCAGTTTACTTTAATAATTAATCACCATTTAGAGCTTGCACTTCATCCTCATGTCATGTTTTCTGGTACTGTCACTATACAGCCAATAACACATCAAAAGTTCGCATGTGTCGACGTAATTTTTAGATATTCTCTGAATAGATGTTAAATATTAAAACGAAATTACAGCAGTTCTAATGTTATAATGTGTGTGAAATCTTATGGGACTTAATTGCTAAGGTCATCAGTCCCTAAGCTTACACACTACTTAACCTAAATTATCCTACGGACAAACACACACACGCACATGCCCAAGGGAGGACTCGAAGCTCCACCGGGAACAGCCGCACAGTCCATGACTACAGCGCCCAAGACCGCCCGGCTAATTACAGCAGTCTTCGAAAAAGTTTCATCTATATAAATGGATGCATAAACATAACAAAATTCACTGATATGTAACTTTCTACTGTCATTTAAGCAGCTCCGACGTTTTGTGACATTCAAATTGCACTTTAGAATGGCTATAAAGCCTAAATCATGATTGTGTGAAATTACTGAATAAGTAATTTACAGTTTAATGGTGGAAATTTCTTTCAAAAAGTCGCTTATACTTTTGAAATAAGCATTGTAAACAACCAGCTGAAACAATACCTGTTTCCCGTTCACGAAACTATCATCACTGGAGGGAAAGCTGGACACTGACGATTTCCACATATGCCGGCCGAAGTGGCCGTGCGGTTAAAGGCGCTGCTGTCTGGAACCGCAAGACCGCTACGGTCGCAGGTTCGAATCCTGCCTCGGGCATGGATGTTTGTGATGTCCTTAGGTTAGTTAGGTTTAAGTAGTTCTAAGTTCTAGGGGACTAATGACCTCAGCAGTTGAGTCCCATAGTGCTCAGAGCCATTTTTCCACATACATATTAGTACAATGGTGCCTCAGTATACACTTAGCTGACAAAAGTCATGGGATAGCGATACGCGATAGCTGCAGTACGTCGTACACAAGGGATGAAAGGGCAGTGCATTTGTACTCAGGTGTCTATGGCCGCACGACGGGAACTAACGGACTCTGAACACGGAATAGTAGCAGGAGCTAGAAGCATGGGAGATTCAATTTCGAAAATCGTTAGGGAATTCAATATTTCGAGATCCTCAGTGTCAAGAATATGTCGAAAATACCAGATTTCTGGCACTATCTCTCACCAAGGAGAAGGCAATGGCCTCCGTTAGGACAGTGCGGTGAAATTGGGCGTTAATTGGCTATGACAGCAGACGGCCGAAGAGAGTGCCTTTTCTAACAGCACGACATCGTCTGCAGCGCCTCTCCTGGGCTCGTGACCATATCGATTGGACCGCAGACGAATGGAAAACCGTGGGCTGGTCAGATGAGTCTCGATTGCAGTTGGTTGGAGCTGATGGTAGGGTTCGAGTGTGGTGCAGACCCCACGAAGCCATGGACCCAAGTTGTCAACAGGGCGCTGTGCTAAATGGTGGTGGCCCCGTAATGATGTGGGCTGTGTTTATATGTAACGGACTGAGTCTTCTGGTCCAACTGAACCGACTGATGGTTATTTTCGGCTAGTGGGAGACCATTTTCAGTCATTCATGACCTTGATGTTCCCAAACAACGATGGAATTCTTATGGATGACAATGCACCATGTCACCGGGTCACAATTATTCGTAATTCGTTTGAAGACCATTCTGGATAAATCGAGAAAATGATTTGGCCCCCCGAATCGCCTGACATGAATCTCATCGAACATTTATCGGACATAATCGAGAGATCAGTTCATGCACAAAATGCTGCAGCGGTAACACTTTCGAAGTTACAAATGCCCATAAAAGTAGCATAGATCAATACTTCTGCAAGGACCCCCTCTCCCCCAACGACTTGCTGAACCGATGCCACGTCCGGTGGCTGCACTACGCAGGGCAAAACGAGGTCCGACACTTTATTAGGAAGTATCCCACGACTTTTGACACCTCAGCGTATTCTGAGGAATGTGGAAATTTGAGATCGGAAAGTAAAGAACATTGATTTTTTTTAGTAGCGACGATACCACGATCGTAAAAGAAATGAGATTCTGAATGAAGGAGATATCCGGTTTAGGGTCTCCTGGATTCAAAAAAGGGTTTTTCCACAAAATGTGTGGCAGAATATACGAGTATCTATCGACCTTAGTGCGTTAAATTATATTTTCTTCAGGTTATTTAGCCGGTCGTATGAGTTTACAACAAAGACACAGCTGTTTCGCTTGTAAAATTATGTAATTGCAATAGAACAGTCCTGGATTCGGTGCTCTTTTCAAAACTATTTTACGTTTTTTAATTATTTAATGCAAAGAGAAGAGTATTCGCGTCACATGAAAATGCCCCGAGAGATTTTTCTTTTGCCTATTCTGAAACTTCCTTCTGCAGTGTATTTTCTTGTATTGTCAACATGTCTGAAATAGTGTAATTTGAATCATTGCTGGTATTATGGTTTCACTTAAAACTTCCATTACTAGACATCTGACCCAACGCGAGTGTTCGTGAGTTACCGTGCGTGGTCCGACATGAGAGAGTTTTCTACCACAACATATAGGCTGCAGAAGATCGTATAAAATAGTTATCAATCTGTACATAAGTAAATGGAATTACTTACGAATGTTTCTTTGTAATTCATTTTTTCTTCTCGTAGTGTCAAGGATGGTTTTTAGGGATTTCGTTTTCTTGATATAAAATGTGTCGTTAAAAGCTCATATTGTACAAACTGTAGTTGACAGTTACACTGAGATTTCTTGCAAAAGTTTCAGTCATAAGGGACATAGTTCCAAAAGAAGAGCCTCTTGTTTCGAGATTTTTAAGATTTTTACAGTTTGTGTTCTGTATGAATTTTCCAGATTTGTTCATTTTGGTGGTAAGATTTTTCTTAATTTTATGTGTTTCGTTAGCGTCATCTGATTAGAATTTTTTTAAACTCAAACTAATCAAGAATTATCTTAGGTCCACTCTGTCAGTTTTGTCAATCGGAAATAGTATAGCCAAAAGTATTGATTTGCATGACGCAACTTTAAGATTTGCAGCAGAAAAAGTTCAGAGGAAGCGGTTCTCAGCTAAGTGTTAAAATCACAAAGAAGATCTTTGGTTATCTGTAAAGCTTCTTAATAACCAACTAAACTGTGTTATGTATAAATATGCGTTTTAGGCCGATCTTTACATACTGTTTGTCGTGACAACTATCGTGTATCGTAATCGCAGTAATTAAATTCGAAAGCCCGCGTCAGCTAGTACCAAAGTAAACCAACAGATTGCGACCACATACGAGGATGGCTCGGTACCAGCGCCTGAAACATTCAGTGTGAGCTTGGCCGTACTACGAAATGGATGTAAGCAGAGTGGAACAGCGATCATACGTGAAAATTGCCTTTCTCGCTGTTAGAAATGCTACTCAGTGTCATGCGGAACTATGAGCAGTTGTGGGAAACAAGAGTATCACCTGTGGAAGACATACTCATTCTGGCATATGACAGCCACGAGTTTGTGGAGTGTCACCCTATTAGGGACAGCCACGCTGTCAATGTCCAATACTAGCACAACTTTCTGCTGAACCATCTTACATGTACACTTCAGCAAAAACGTTCGCCACTGCTGGATAATGCAGTCATACTCCACAATAACACTACAGCCCTCGCCACAGGCGTCATCAACAACTGTGTACAGTGGTGGGGGTAGGAAATTCTCCACCACCTACCCCAATCACCGAATATCAATCCGTGCGATTTGAACTCAAAGCACAACGGTAGAAGCCATTGCGTGGGGACGCTTCATAAACAGGGCGGATATCGTCACGAGATTTCAGCGACATGTGGCACACATTGATGGCAATGACAATGGCATTCAGCGCCTTCCCGGTGGCTGGCAACGCTGTGTGATGCACTTGGGGAGTATTCTCAAGGGCGTTAGTTGATTTTGATTCATTTTTGTTCGATTTGTACTCAGGCACAACAAATTTACACAGAGTCCAATGTGTGTGTTTTATTGCAACCTTTGTCTTGACGTCCTGTACTGGAATCCTGTGTGTGTTCCACACATTGGTTCAATGCACATTGTGGAATTCCCATGTTGTCACAACATTGCAGGATATACTGCAGTTGCCACGACTTACAAGATGCGTCAATAAAGTATTGAGACAGATTTTCTTTGCAAGATGTGGCAACCCTGCAGGCTTGCATAGGCACAATATCTTTGACCTTGGCCTATAAGCTGCTTCTAGTCCAAGCGGCACATTGATGCAACTGCCCAGTCGTGAGTTGTGCTGTAATAAGTTAACAAATGTTTGTGTCTCTCATCACGGAAATGGAACCGCATAATATTGCGCAACGGTATTCCATTTCTTTTTGCGTTAAATTGGGTGAAAACGCGACAACTTACAGTAAACTTCAGAAAGCTTTTGGAGAGGAGGTTATGTCAAGAGCTCGTGTTTTTCGTTGGCATAAAATGTTTAGTGAAGGCAGAACAAATGTTGAAGATGAAGACCGCAGTGGACGACCATTAACCTCACAGACGAATGGCAACTTGGCCAGGGTGATTGAACTCGTACGATCTGATCGAAGATTATCCGTGAAAATGATTGCAGAAGAACTGAACATCAATCGAGAAACGGTTCGTCTAATAATAACCAAAGATCTTGGTATGAGAAAGATTTGTGCAAAAATGGTCCCCAAAAATCTCACTCCACAACAGCGAGAAACACGGAAAAATGTGGCAGCCGAGATGTTAGAGCAAACGCAAATCAATCCATAATTGTGATGAAAGTTGGTTTTTCCAGTACGATCCAGTGACAAAACGCCAAAGTTCGCAATGCTGCTCAGAGGGATCACCCAGACCAAAAAAAGCTAGCGTGTCAAAGTCAAAAGTGAAATGCATGCTTGTGTGCTTCTTTGATTCCAAGGGAATTGTTCATAAAGAGTGGGTGCCTCCTGGACAAACAGTTAACCAATGTTACTACAAAGAAAGTTTAGAAAGACTTCGTAAAAGAATTCTTCGTGTGTGTGCCAAAATTGCTGATAATTGGATTCTGCATCACGATAATGCGCCATCCAAAACTGCTCTGTCAGTGTAGCAATTTTTAACCTCAAAACAAATTTCAGTACTACCACAGCCACCATATTCGCCAGAAATCGCTCTGTGAGACTTTTTTCTGTGTCCAAGAGTCAAAACGACGGTCAAGGGACACCATTTTCAAACAACACAAGATGTCCGAAAAGCTGTGACGAGGGTTTTGTAGAATATTACTGAAGATGAGTTCCAGAAATGTTACTATCAATGGCAGAATCGCTGGAAAAAGTGTGTGCAATCAGAAAGGAACTGCTTTGAACGAGACAACACTAAACTTGAGTAAAACGGTAAGCAATCTTTTTTTTCTTCACATCAGTCTCATTACTTTGTCGCACCTCGTATGCAAGAAACCTCGTATTTACTTGTTTCGATTCTTAAAAAGGTTTAAAAAATTGTTAACATTATACTTTGCTAACTCAAGCACTTGTGTCTAAAAGTTGCTCCACCCAAAAAAATTATTTGATGTTTGTGTGGGATTAGTGGGGGTAAGGGGGGAGGTGACAAGTTAAAACTCTGCACCGGGTGCCAAGCTACCGAGCCTCGTCCCGTGATAGGACGACTCAGGACTGGAGTGGGTGGGCTGCCTGCAGCTGCCGCGGCTTACCGACGAGCGGCAGGAAGCGCCAGGCGTTTCCGACGAGCGGCAGCGCGCGCGGGCCCGGGATCTGCGCGAAGGGCCGCGCGCCGCCGCCCAGCTGCGCGCTCGCCGCCCCCGCCGCCCCCACCACCGCCTGCGCCGACGCTCTGGAGCTCATGCCGACCCGCCGAGACGCTCGCAGGCACAACCCGGCTCTGCCGACGAGTACAGCCGCCTCGCTAGGCTGCGTCCTTCCTCCACTCACGTGGCACTTATCCTGTGAAGAAACGGTGAACAGTGTCCTTAAAAGTACCACTGACTGGTTTTCTGCGAATGGTCTCACCCTCAAATTTAAAAAGACGTAACGTATTCAGTTCTGTATATCTACCGGTAATATGCCAATGGTAACACATGAGAATGAAATAATAAATACGGTAGAATTATCAAGATTCTGAGGTATCCTTACTGATGTCAACATAAACTGGAAAAAGCGCTTTTTGGAACTCCTAAAACAACTTCATTCAGCCACATTTGCACTTAGAATCATTGCAAATCTTGGGGAGAGACAAACCCAGTAAATTACATATTTTGCATATGTCAGTAATGTCATAATGGGATAATGTTCTAAAGTAACTCACATTTTAGAAAGAAAGTCTTCATTGCTCGAATATATGCTGTAAGAATAATATGTGGCGCTCATCCGCGATCATCTTGTAGACATATGTTTAAGTAGTTGGTCATTCTGACTATTGATTCACAGTATATTTATTCCCTCGTGAAGTTTGTTGTGAATAATCCACTACAGTTCAAAGGAACAATGATGTACATAATTACAATATCAGAAGGAAAAATGACATTCATTGGTCTACGTTGAGATTGTCTTTAGCACCAGAAGGGGTGCACAAAGCTGCATCAAAACTTTTTGATCACTTATGCAATGATTTAAAATCACTGACAGGCAGGAAAGCAAAATTCGAAAACAAACTGAAAAAGTTTCATCTTGACAACTCCTTCTATTCCGTAGAAGAATTTCTATCATTGTAAAACATGGTCTGTAGGAATTACTGCCTGCCGTATGTAAGTAGGCTGTTTAGGTTTTTACGTTGGTAACGCGACGTAGCGCTCTGTATGAAAATCACTGGCTACGCTGTGTGCAGTCTGTGGCTGGTTGGCATTGTTGAAATATTCTGTATTGTAGTGTTGGGCAGCTGGATGTGAACAGCGCGTAGTGTTGCGCAGCTGGAGGTGAACCGCCAGCAGTGGTGGATGTGGGGAGTGAGATGGTGTTTTGAGAGTGGATGATCTCGATGTGTGTCCATCAGAGAGAGTAAATTTGTAAGACTGGATGTCATGAACTGATATATATATATATATATATATATATATATATATATATATATATAAAATGACTTTTGAACACTATTAAGGTAAATACATTGTTTGTTCTCTATCAAAATCATTCATTTGTTAACTGTGCCTATCAGTAGTTAGTGCCTTCAGTAGTTAGAATCTTTTATTTAGCTGGCAGCATTGGGGCTCGCTGTATTACAGTAGTTCGAGTAATGAAGATTTTTGTGAGGTAGCCTAAGTGATTCATTAAAGGTATAGGTTATTGTTAGTCAGGGCCATTCTTTTGTAGGGTTTATTGAAAGTCAGATTGCGTTGCGCTAAAAATTTTGTGTGTCAGTTTAGTGATGATCAGAATAAGTAAAGAGAGAAATGTCTGAGTACGTTCAGTTTTGCTCAGCTGTTTGAAAATCAAATAACGTAAGGGGTTTACCAGCACAGTAATTCATTAATTTTTCTAAGAGGACGTTTCATATGTCGACCCTCAGGATAGGATACCTCACTGGAATCTTCTGATTTTGTCTTGTAGTTTGTGTAATTAGTGTAGCTATTGTTTATTGCTAGAGGGTAATTGTAACGAGAATTTCCTTTGTAGTTGTAGTTTTTCATTGTTGTACAGTAGAACAGTCGTGGCATGCATGTAGATTTGCACCAAGTATTTCGCAGCTGCGCTTTCAATTAACGAGATATTATTTTCAGTGCTATGCTAATGTGTTTTCTTGTTTTTGCTCTTCAAATTGCGCTTTTCTTGTTACCGTGTGAAATACGTGATAATTATGGCGTGTGGAAAACGTAATACTAGGCTCCAAAGTAAACTGAGAAATGACAGTGAAGACGAAAGCAGTATGTTAGCGCTACCGTGTAATGAATTAACTAATGCTCAACATAGTAATTTGGTAATTGTGCATAGGGGAATGGATCAGGCAATAAATAATCGTGTAGACAGTGAAACAGCTAGTGAAGGGGGTAGTATTGTCGATCGGTCGGTCGGCAACAGCTCGCCACAGGGATCCGAAACGACAGGACACAATTTTGCAAATACTGTAGATTCAGGTTTTGCATCATTACCCGTTTCTCAATTAAGTCAAGACACATTTTCTGCTTTTCAAAATGCTAATATTGGCTTTTCAAATGCACTGCCGAATAGCACTGAGGAACATGTTTCAGACACCAGTGCATTGTTATTACAATTAATGCAACGAATGGGACAAAAGCTTCAAAAGTTAGACACAACAATGGAACAAAATCAGAGACAAACACAGCAACAGTTAGACACGATGGAACAAAATCAGAGACAAACACAGCAACAGCTTCAAAAGTTAGACTCAATGTAACAAACAGGTGAAGGTTTAACTGCTGAGTTGCTTACCATCGAATCTAAATGTCAAAAAGTCTGTAATGACGTAAAAACATAAATTTGTGAGCATTTTCAATCTATTTTTTCGCGTCATGAAAATGCATTACAGAATCACGAAGCAGCCATAAAAGAACTGCAAACTATTGTTCATGAAAACCTCGAGACCTTGCGGGCTCAAATTGACGCAGTTGCATCTACCGATTCGGTTACGCAACTTGCAAAAACTCAGGAAAACTTAAAGGACACAGTACATACTCTGAAAATTGGTTCAGAAAGACACATGGAGGAAATTAGTTCATTATCAGAGAAAGTAATCGAGCTTTCAGATCAGCTAAATAATTTATCTACAAAGGTATACGATGATCTGAATGACACAAGACCGGTAGCCTTCACTGACACAGAAGAGTATGAACAAATTAGAAAATTCAAACAAAATAAAAATCAAATCAATACACAGTACAAAATAGAAATCCGGGAAGTACAAGATCAGTTGGCACAGATAATACAAGAATTACATATTTCAGAGGGCACTCGCGCTCCAATACGGGAAGAGGAACATAGAAATACGGAACAGCCACAAAATAATAACACAAGGCATTTTGGAATTTATGAAAGAAATCGGCAAGGTGCACAGAATTTTGAAATGGAACCGCCAACACGACGTAACAATGACTGATATGCGACTCGCCGACACGATGACTTTGACTATAAGCTGTTCATTACTACACGTTAATTCAAAACATTTAAGAATTCTGGCAACAACAATCATTCACAAGCGTGGCTTCATCAATTCTCTCATTGTTTTCCTCCCAACTGGTCATTGGAGCAGAGCACAGATTAGAATTTATGTGTGGCTACTTAGAGAATGAACTAGCTGTAAGAATGCGATCGATCATTCACGATTGTCACAGTGAAGGAGAATTTTATCATGCCTTCCTCTCAGCATATTGGTTTCAAGCTGCACAAGACCGAGTAAAACATAGCATCATAATGATGAAACATTTCAAACAATCTGAATTTTTCAGTCTTGTGAAATATTTTGAAGACATGTTGTACAAGAATCAGTACCTGTCAAACCCATACAGCCCCTCAGAACTCATCCGCATTTGCTTAATCAAAATGCCTGATCATTTACGGCATATTATTTTGGCAGGACGTTGCAAAGACGACATTGAAGCTTTTCAGGGACTCTTACAACAATTGGAAATTGACATTGACAATCGCGGGACGCGAAGACAGGAACGCAACAATTAAAGGTCACATCCCTCACAATTCCGCGATGAAAGAAATAATAACTGGACACAACAAGGCTATTCTTGCAACGCAAATCGTGAACGAGACAGTTTCGAAAACTATTTTCATTCTTTTATTTATTTACTTATGTTATAATTCCTGTAACACTGATGTATCTGTTTATTTCTATTCTTTTGTAAAGCCTGTACTACTACAAATGTTATCTGTGTTGTTATATTCTTTAATGATGTATTTTGTACCTTTGTAATTGTATTCTTATGTTGTAAATTTATAATTGTATAGACACCAGTTCTTCAAAATAAGTTGCATTTCACAGCACACATTTTTGTTTGTCATAGTACACCCAGAATACGCGAGAAAAAAAAGGGGACTGTTAGCACTTGCACGTGTGTTGATAATTCAGCAAGGAACTGGTTAACAGCATTGCTGGTTCTAAGGACAATTCTAAAAACTTTGTGAGTGCACAAGTGGTGGTTTATGAACATGCTATATTGTCCACAAGACTCTTCGATGGTGATTGTGCACCTGCACAGTCGCAACAGATGGCTGCCGGCCATCTCTACGAGGACTGCAGTGAGTCTGCACCTTTGATGACCCACCAATGCCATTATTTCTACAAGGCCTGCAGTGGGTCTGCACCTCTGGTGGCCCACAAGTACCATAATCTCTACCAGGCCTAAGGTGGGTCTGCTCTGTGATGACCAACCTACCAATATTCTTCAACTTCGACTGACTCTGCTGCGGGTTTGCTCTGTTGTGGCCCATTACCTGTCTGCATGTCAAGAGTTAGCACTATCTTTCTGTTGGAAGGACAACACTACTTCTTCAAGACTGCATGGAAATCCGCTACTTCCGTGTGCATTTTCTTTTACTGCTCAGAATTTTGTGCATAAAATTGTAATTAATACTGTGATGAATGATCAGGACTGTCTTTATGGACTGCGAGAAAATCTTTGCTTTTGACTAACAGTGTATCAATAAGTGTTGCATTTGGTATCTTTGTTACTGTAATTATGAAACATTTTTTTCAAATTTGTATTGGCCACTGCCCAAAACAATTTGTAAAAATTTTGTGGGGAGCATGGGGGATATGTAAGTAGGCTGTTTAGGTTTTTATGTTGGTAACGCGACGTAGCGCTCTGTATGAAAATCACTGGCTATGCTGTGTGCAGTCTGTGGCTGGTTGGCATTGTTGAAATATTCTGTATTATAGTGTTGGCCAGTTGGATGTGAACAGCGCGTAGTGTTGCGCAGCTGGAGGTGAACCGCCAGCAGTGGTGGACGTGGGGAGTGAGATGGTGGAGTTATGAAAGCGGATGATCTGGATGTGTGTCCATCAGAGAGAGTAAATTTGTAAGACTGGATGTCATGAACTGATATATATATATATCAGTAGTTAGAATCTTTTATTTAGCTGGCAGCATTGGGGCTCGCTGTATTACAGTAGTTCGAGTAATGAAGATTTTTGTGAGGTAGCCTAAGTGATTCATTAAAGGTATAGGTTATTGTTAGTCAGGGCCATTCTTTTGTAGGGGTTATTGAAAGTCAGATTGCGTTGCGCTAAAAATATTGTGTGTCAGTTTGAAACACGTATGTAACGCAGCAGCGATGGCGAGGCATTGTAGCATCTGTGACCAGAGAGTATGCGCTTGACCGCGCGAGTGTTGCGAGCGGTTCTGTCAGTCAGTCTGTCGTTGCGAGTCTGCAGCTCTGTCTAGTTGAGAGCAGTACTCAGTCTGTAGTCGTCATGCAGAGCGGTCGGTCAGTAGTAGCAGCCCAGTGCGGTTGTATGATGTAGGCGGTCGGCAACACTGGTCAAGATGAGGAATAAGGTATACTGTTAATTAATATAATCATTAGATAATGAAAAATTTTATTTATTGTAATTATTCTCCAACAAGTCTCCCAATAATAATTTTTTTATTTCAAAAGCATTTTCTCAAAAATTTAATTTTTTATTGAACTCAAGATTTCGTTGCACTTCCCATTTCATCGCACTTCTTTTGAAGAAAAATTCCACTAAAATCACAAAAAAAAGAGAATATTATTATTTGGAATGCAGTTCCTCCAAGCGGTGCGCAACAACAAGAGCAGATATGTGACATCCATTTATTCTGAGGTAAGACTTTAATTCTGATTGTTTTACACAGGGCCAAAGACCGATATTTCGGTTTTATTGAATTTTCTTGTCACTGAATGGACTTTAATTTTTTTGAAGGATTTATATTTGAGTCAGATTGCGAATTTCACATTTTTGTTGCCATTGTCAGTACATTTCATTGTGGGCAGGTTACGCATAGAGCCATGTCCATCAGCATTTCTAATTAGTATCGTCCTTTTTTCTTTAAAAATTTTGTGGGGAGGTTACACTTGGCGACCCTGCCAGGATCGAATTTCGTTGAGAGTCTTTTGAGCAACAGTCAGACATCTGCTCTTGTTTGCTTAGATATAATTAGGATTTAGCGCAACGCTTTTAATAATATTGTGACTTTCTCTCTACAGGTCAACGGCAATTTGTTGCTTTGTTGTATTTGTGTGTTGCTTTTGCATTGTGCTTATTTATTTTTCTGAAAAATTGTGACTATTGTAAAAATGCCGCGAAAGACTGTGAATAGTGTATCGCGAGGTATTTTGAATGAAATTACCGACTCAAACAGCGTGACCGATAGTAATTATGACACGCAGTGTGATGATGACAATCCTGCGTTCACTAACAATCAGTGCAATACAACCATTAATGATGACTTTCACCTTAATGATGAACAAACGAACTCAATTGTCTCGTCTGTTAACTTGACGACAATTGATGACGCAGAACGCTCTATTGTAATGAGCGCTGCAGAGCTTAAATAAACACACCCGATTTGGAAAACCCAAGTAACAAACAGACAAATTTGTCTAATGAATATGAACAGATCACACAAAGTAGGGCGGATTTATTTAATTCCGGAACAATGACTGATAGTG
This sequence comes from Schistocerca americana, assembly GCF_021461395.2. Lineage (NCBI taxonomy): Eukaryota > Metazoa > Arthropoda > Insecta > Orthoptera > Acrididae > Schistocerca > Schistocerca americana. The sequence goes on from NC_060119.1 coordinate 853,923,137, forward strand.
TACATCCGACTGACAAACCTTTTTGTCAATCGCAGAATAACCAAATGGTTACGGAAAATGAGACAATTCCAGATCCAGTATTCATTAGCACAGAGAACAGAAATGCTAATTTTCTATCGGATCCAATTATGGCATTTTTGCTACACAATTTTAAACGACTTAGTGAACAGAACGAACAATTGAATAAAAAAATAGACAGCACTTCAAAACGGTCGGATGAAAAACTTGACAATAATGACGAAAATCTCAAACAACTTAGTGAACAGGTAAGACAACAGAATAAAAAATTAGACGACAATTCCAGACAGCTCAGTGAACAAATTAGAGCCGTTGCCGCGCAGTGTCATGACACTAAGGAACAGTTGCGCGTGGAAATTGAGGCTTGTTCACAAAAAAATAGCGAAGAAATAAAGTCTGTTGCGCAAGAATTAAGGGAAATGCAAACAGCCGCGACAGATACACTCAGAGACGAAATTAGCGGAGTCGCCAAACAGTGCTCTGAAAAAGCTACACAATTACGGGACGAGTTTAGAGCAATGACGGTAGAACTTTCGCGCACTATGGACGCAAAGATAGACGCGAAATTCGAACAGCAGAACACTCAGATTAACGAGCGCTTTAGTCAGCACATACAGAACAGTAATACGCGTTTCCGCAGATTTATTCAAGATCAAAACAAAGTAAAACGACAAGTCATGGAAACAATCACTGCACAGAGACAAGAGGACAAACGTAAAATATTCGCGAAAGCGAAGACGTATGTAGACAATAATATTACTACAGTGTCCGACAAAATTAATACCATAGAACAATTGAACGCGGAATTACAGGATGAAATTTCTGACCTTAAATCAAAAACAGATACACACACAGTAAATATTCAAACAGTGACAGATAGATTCGAACAATTAGATCTAACACAGGATTGTGATGTTATCAAAGGTGATGTTAAAAAACTGAGCGAAACTACGCGCAAGTTGCAAAAACAGATTAATGCGTCTGATTCTAAAACCGATGATCAGGTTAAAATACTGACTGAAAAATGTGATGAATTGGCCAGTCGTATTGATGTTATCGAAAATACTAATGACAATAAATCAGACGATACTGCACCGGTTTCATTTATCCAAACGCCTGAATTTCAAAATTTACAGCAGACAATTAATGAGATCGATTCATCTAACAACACGTTACGTAGGAAGTTGTCAAATCTACAACAAGAGGTAACAGAGATGAAAAACATGTCAGTTAATAACATACCACAACAGACGCCACGTTACGAACATTTGTCAGAGTCACGCAGCGCGTATCATGTGAGCAATTTACAGCAACTACGCGACTTAAAATCCGAAAAGCCACGCGACTTAAAATCTGAAAAACTACGTAACTTGAAGTACGAAACGACACAGACGAACAGACTTTCACACAAACCTGAACGTGTTATAAAACTGAGTGACGAGAACGTAGATTTCGAGCAATTTGCATTTGTAAGAAAATGTAAGGAATTTAATAATGACAGCGTACAGGTACACGCTTTCCACTGTATACGACAATTTATCTTTGTACATTCACCGCTATTACCTGTAATGCAAAAGCTAGCTTTGAACCAGATGCGACAATTTATTTTCGTATTTACAACAGCGTTGCGTGTAATGAGGAAACTTGAATTAACATGGTTACAACAATTTGGTTTTGGAATTTTACCGGCATTGCCTGTAACGCAAAAACTAAAAATTATTTGCAGTGCGTAATTGACCTCAGGGGATTCATTACGCTTTAATGAATATGTGCCGTAGCGAGCATAGGGCCCCGAGCTGTAGTAGTGCTGTTTCATCTTTAGTTTTCTGCACTGCTGCCTTCTCTTCTACTATCCTTTATATCTATCAAAACTGCTCTTTAACTATTGCTCTACCTAGAATTAAGAATAAGTAATGAAAACCGGATATGACAAATATTTTACCGAATGTGACAATTTTCAGTAGGCACTCCCGTAATGACAACTACCGCCGTAACTTTAATTACAGATAAAATCGTAATCATCAGTATGTGTAACATTTTGAGCAATCGGAACCATATTTTTGTAACAATAGATGTTTTTCACCACAATAGCATGAAAGTCAGCCGCTTAGAATACCTAACCAACAATGCAGTCTACAAGGTCAACCAAACTTTAATGTTTCGCCGCGTGCACGTAAAGTCTCAGCTACAACAAATAGTAACGCACGGCAGCAAAGAAATAACTACGTACAGATAACACACTATTTCAACTCGTATCGCAATGCGCCGTATAGAAATTACTATCATGACAGACGTAAAAAAAATAACGAGCACAATTTTCAGCGTACATTTAATAACAGTCGATCTTATGAGCAGCAACAACATCAGCAACAACATATTATCATGAATGAAACAGACAATAGGTGTCATCCATAGCGTAACACGTCAGTGAGAAATAACAAAGCAGTTCATATAGTGGATATGCCACAATATTCTCCCGTAAATAACAGCACGTACAATAGATTTTAACCAGATACAGCACAGATTGCATACTACAGTAACGCAAACATTACTTTTGACACGCAGAATTTTGTTCACGAAAATGTTATTAATTTTGACGCCATCCGACACAAGTTTGCATTAAGGACAGAATTACGACGTATGTAGACGATATTCTTATTGCAGAAGCTAACTGGTCCGAACACAATCTGATTCTTGAACAACTGTTACAAACTTTCCATGCACAAGGACTTACAGTTAATCTTAGTAAATCGCACTTTGGCAAAACTTCTATAAAATTTCTTGGACACGTGATTTCAGCAGAAGGCATTGCGCCTGATCCAGAAAAACTTCAGGCTCTACGTGACATTAGTGTTCCTACGACGAAGAAACAATTACGCAGTTTTTTGGGCTTAATTAACTTTTTTCGTAAATTTATTCATCATTCTGCTTTAGACACACCCAGATTATGTCAATTAACAGGTAAAAACAGTATTTGGTCTTGGGATAAGCAAGCACACTCTGAATTCATGAACCTGAAACATGCTCTGTTGAATGCTCCACTGTTATCGCACCCCGATCTTACTAGAAATTTTTCCATTGCTACCGACAGTTCCAACACCGCTTTAGGCGTACATATTTTCCAGGAAATAGAAGAAGATGGTTCAACAGTTATTAAAAACATCGCATTTGCAAGCCGCATTTTGTCACCTGCTGAGCGAAATTATTCTGTTACAGAACTTGAAACATTATATGTTGTATGGGCTTTTACGAGATTTAGGCATTTTCTTTATGGCAGACATACCACTGTTTACACAGACCACAGAGCAATACAATTTTTGCTTTCAGCTAAATTTACTCACGACAGATTAAGCAGATGGAAACTTTATTTGCAAGAATTTAATTTTACGATTGTTCACATTCCCGGCACACAAAATGTTATAGCAGACGCACTATCGCGTTCTCTCGGCAACAATCAGCAAGACGTAGCAACCAACTTCTGCAAAACAAATTTCAGTGTCATGTACATTCAGCAAGTTGCATTTGAAAACTTTATTTCATCGTCATTACAGGACATAGCAAAGGAGCAAAATAAAGATAATGTGTGGAAAGAAATTAAACACCTTTGGCAAGATAAGAGTAATGTTACGATTAGGAACCATTACACTGTACGCAATGACATTTTGTTTCGCCGCTCTCATCCTGACAGCAACAATTGGTTATTATGCATACCTGACGAACTGGTCAACAAATTAATTTGGTACACTCATTTAAGCTACGCACATTACGGAGCACGAAAATGTTTTCTTATACTGAGACAGAACTGTTATTTTACTAACATGGAAAAACGTATACGACGAGTTTTAGCGTCTTGTAAAATTTGCCAGAAAGCTAAATCAGACACCACTTCACATATTCCTCCTTTATATCCCATTATACCTGTTAAATTAAGACACATGGCCGCAGTAGACATTTTTGGTCCGATTCCGAGAACTAACAGAGGTTTTTGCTACATCTTTGTCGCTGTTGAGCTCACTTCAAAATTTGTTTCTTTCACTCCATTACGCAAAGCTACTGCTAAAACTGTTTCAAATGCATTTATAAAACATTTTCTATCTCATGTAGGGCATGTAATGAAAGTAATTTCTGACAATGGATCTCAATTTCGTAGTAGCGTATGGACACGCATGTTACGAGCCAGAAACATTTCTCCGATCTATATATCCAAGTACCACGCTTCTTCGAACCCTTGTGAAAGATTAATGAAAGAAATTGGTAAGCTGTGCCGAATATACTGCCACAAAAGACATATTGATTGGGATACACACATACTCTCATTCCAAGATGTAATTAATTCCATTCCAAATGAATCCACTATGCTATCTCCGACTGTTATACTGAAAAACGTTGAACCACCGAACAAAATTAAAGAATTAATAGAATTTCCCAAAAGTCGTCGCCTACGACACCACGAAATAATTGACATTGCGCTGAAGAACATCAAACGTGCCGCAGAGCGCCGGAGAAGACAGCAAAAACAGGTTTGTACACGCCGCGACTTTCACGTTGGACAGAAGATACTAGTACGTACACACTATTTATCCAGTAAATTAAAAGGTAAGTGCAGTAAATTTGAACTTCTATACGCAGGTCCATATCGGATTCGCAGCATCCCTCACCCCAATGTTGTACACGTCGAAACTTTGAGAACCAGAAAATCGAAAGGCAATCACCATATCTCAAACATTAAACCGTTTATTGAGTGAAACCACTGTATGATTCAACACACTATGATGTCATTTACTAATGCAATTAATTCACCGGACTAATTACTGATGATTATCGTATTTTTTCTTGGCAAGTGCCCGGCAAGGTAAGGTTAGCAGGTCGCTTTTCTTGTTGTTACACACCAGACCGTGCACATTTTCCATTTTTTTTGTGTGTATGATTGTACTCCAGTTTTGTTTGTATGCACTATGAAATAGTTAAGATATAACACACACCAGTCGACTCTGACATTTTTTGCCTTATGACATCTCAACATCGTGACTGTTTCACATTTTTTTTTTTGCTGCTGCATTGTATTATTCTGTGTATATTTTTGCATTTGAACACTGTCAATGTTTTTGACATATTACGTTTTCTGTCATGTTATGCTGTATGGCTAATTATGTCACCATAAACCAGTCATTATTTAGTGGGTATATGATTTAAATGCAAGACATTAATCTCTGTCATCAATTTCAGAAAGAAATGGTGCGTGTAAGAAATAAATTCAACAGAAATGGGAATTTCACCTACGGAATAAACGAAAGAAGATGCAATAACTTTATGAGGAAGAGTAAATGGATCAGGATTAACAAGCATTAACAAGAATATACTATACTCATCGTAGAATAGCAGTCTTAACTAATTATTTCTTTCAGAATACAAGGTGATTGATGCAGGCTGTCAGACTGAACTACACATCTTAGTTTTAGTGATGAAATATGCTAGAGATAAAGAATAGTTGTATAATGAGTAATGAAGTGATTTTTTGCAGATGATATTTAGTGCTGATGAATAATGATGAAGAATATGCTGATATGAATAATGAAGTTTTTCTTTACAGGTGATGATGATAATGGTGTTATGATGAGATGTATAATGAAGTTTTCTTTACAGATGAGGATAATGTTGAAGTTATGTATTTATGTTATGTAGTTATTTAAGTATTTGTTGCAGTTTGCTTTGACAGCAGGTGTTACATTGCATAGTAGGATGACTGAAAGTTTTGGAAAGGACAGCTATGGAACACATTTTTATACACATTTCACTGCCTGTTAATTCGAAGTTCACTACTTTTCAGCATAGTGTGCGTTTCTTCTTTCAGGTCAATAATCCGTTTTTGTATTTTTTCCAGGAGAAGCTTTTCATGATACTTACTAAACCTGTTAGTTATTATACCTGTTCTAGTACTTGCATTTTTATATTTTTTACCCATTTGTGTTTATCATTTATAAATGTGATCACATGTACTGCCTTGTTACATAATCTTGCTACAGCTGACTCATGACGAATGACGTTACCTATCCTCATTTGCAGCAATAGGTCAAAAGCAAAAAGTATTATGCCTCAGCAATTAATTATCGATCCCAACGCAATGCATTGCTAACAAAAAACATGTATTACCAGTCGCACATAATGTCACTAGTTTATGATAATTCTGAATAATACTGATCAACTCTGAATAGCATGTCACTTGATTAATGACCTCTTAATGAGACTATATTCAAAATAATGCTTTGTCACTAGCTAATAACTGCCACTTTTTGTTGTAATGATACTACTTATAATGCTTGTGATTACTAATGATTTGACTGTAATTAACTGATTTTAATAATGCCTTTGTAATGATCTGAATACTACTGAATGAGGAACACTGTTTATTGTAATGAGTACTTGTAATGCCCATGATTATTAATGCTATGACTGTAATTAACTGATTTTTAATAATGACTTCGTAATAATCTGAATAATACTGAATGATGATTTTATTCAATACTTGCTGGCCACTGAGTGCCAATAATTAATGTCACTCCACGAATTGTTATTAATTATGCCATTGATTAGCTCTTGTTTCCAATGTTGATACTTTGTAATTTGAAATGAATGTGACTGTTTAATAATGCCTTGTAATTAGGAGAAGGCTAATAATTCTTACTATATTGGAATTTCAAATGATTAATTAACGATGCCATACTTTGTTGTTGGAAATGAATGTGACTGTTTAATAATGCTTTGTAATTAGAAGAAGGCTAGTGATTCTTAATAGATTGGAATGACACATAATTAATTAACTATGGTACTGTTTAATAATGCTTTGTAATTAATTAAGGCTAATAATTCTTACTATATTGAAATGACAAATGATCAATTAATTAATGGTAATTAGACAAATGATTAATTAACGACAAATGATTAATTAACTGTAATTAGACAAATGATTAATTAACTATAATTAGACAAATGATTAATTAACTGTAATAAGACAAATGATTAATTAACGACAAATGATTAATTAACTGTAATTAGGAAAAGGCTAATGATTATTGGAATGACAAATGATTAATTAACTGTAATTAGGAGAAGGTTAATGATTCTTAATTATACTCTGTAACTGAAAAGAATGCGATTATTTCATAATGCTTTGTAACCAGGAAAAGAAGGCTACTGATTCTATGTACAACAATTAATGAACATTTTTCTGTAATACTACATACTTCGTACAGAAATGTTCAATAACTGGGCTATGAATGCCACAAACTACTAATTAAGTCTGTAATTGTCAATATTATGTGACTTGATGTCCTTCACCTCATAAGCTGACTACCCTGAATTATTGCAATGTCCATTTGTCCTGTCTATCCCAGTGATCATGGAGCACTATATTTGGTTTTGCACTAATTCTACGTTGGTGTGCCTTGTAAGAGTGTGGTGTTGACACGACATGCTGTCCACCACCATGAGCGATGAAGACATTATTATGGTCCCACTGTTTGGTGTACCTAATGTACTGCCAAAATGAAAACATGGAACATTACTACGACAGTTCAGTGTCTTGGCTACACTGATAAATTCTGATGGGAAAAGAACTTCAAGTTGTGTCACTTGGTGTTGTACTTCTGTGGAAAGATATGGACTTTCAGAGCAGCTGTGTGCAATCTAAAGTGCTACAACCATGATGCAATCCTTCCCTTTCCTATCCTGATTCTTGTCACATAAAGAAAAAATTTTTTGGTAACATCATTTATGTTCATAGGTTATACATTTTTCGATTCGCTGAACTCCAGTGTGAATACACTTATTTTGCCAGTCTGTTTATTTGTTCTGCATATGCTAAAGAATTTTTTCAGTGCCTGTGCACTTTGTTATCTGTCAAATAATTTGTATATACTTTTCTGATTTGCTACTATGTTTTGTACTCACATTTTGTCTTTGTCTGATATATTTTGTACTTAGTGCGTGTGCACAACATTTACTTTATGTACTACATCTAATTATTCTTGCCAGTCTGTTTATTTGTTCTGCATATGCTAAAGAATTTTTTCAGTGCCTGTGCACTTTATTATCTGTCAAATAATTTGTATATACATGTTTTTCTGATTTGCTACTATGTTTTGTACTCACATTTTGTCTTTGTCTGATATATTTTGTACTTAGTGCGTGTGCACAACATTTAAATATTCTGTAAGTTGTAGAATTTTGTTAATTAAAGAAAAATTTTGCCGCGCTTGGCAAGTCCAAATGACTCACCATCGCTGCCAAATTTTTGCCCCCCCAGTGGAGGGTTATGAAACACGTATGTAACGCAGCAGCGATGGCGAGGCATTGTAGCATCTGTGACCAGAGAGTATGCGCTTGACCGCGCGAGTGTTGCGAGCGGTTCTCAGTCAGTCAGTCTGTCGTTGCGAGTCTGCAGCTCTGTCTAGTTGAGAGCAGTACTCAGTCTGTAGTCGTCATGCAGAGCGGTCGGTCAGTAGTAGCAGCCCAGTGCGGTTGTATGATGTAGGCGGTCGGCAACACTGGTCAAGATGAGGAATAAGGTATACTGTTAATTAATATAATCATTAGATAATGAAAAATTTTATTTATTGTAATTATTCTCCAACAAGTCTCCCAATGATAATTTTTTTATTTCAAAAGCATTTTCTCAAAAATTTAATTTTTTATTGAACTCAAGATTTCGTTGCACTTCCCATTTCATCCCACTTCTTTTGAAGAAAAATTCCACTAAAATCACAAAAAAAAGAGAATATTATTATTTGGAATGCAGTTCCTCCAAGCGGTGCGCAACAACAAGAGCAGATATGTGACATCCATTTATTCTGAGGTAAGACTTTAATTCTGATTGTTTTACACAGGGCCAAAGACCGATATTTCGGTTTTATTGAATTTTCTTGTCACTGAATGGACTTTAATTTTTTTGAAGGATTTATATTTGAGTCAGATTGCGAATTTCACATTTTTGTTGCCATTGTCAGTACATTTCATTGTGGGCAGGTTACGCATAGAGCCATGTCCATCAGCATTTCTAATTAGTATCGTCCTTTTTTCTTTAAAAATTTTGTGGGGAGGTTACAAGTTTAGTGATGATCAGAATAAGTAAAGAGAGAAATGTCTGAGTATGTTCAGTTTTGCTCAGCTGTTTGAAAATCAAATAAGGTAAGGGGTTTACCAGCACAGTAATTCATTAATTTTTCTAAGAGGACGTTTCACATACAGATGCATGGCGGAGGTGTCCAGTGACCAAACGAATGGACATTTCTGGCTTATGTTTGTCACGAGCAGCAGGTACAAAGAAATATTCCTGCTGGCCAAGTAGTCGGCTCTTGTCCACAACCGCATGGGACAAGTCCCAGTGGTGGCCGTCACAGCATCCTCTGGGTTGTTGAATAGTGAACTAATACTCAGCATGTGTTTGGCAACCCTCGTGGTCGTGTGTGTTGTGATTATTCTCTGAATTTTTCTTGGATATTTGAGAAGATTCAATATGATAGATGTTTGCACTGGGTGGTTATTCCCTTGATGTAAATGGATCGGTTGATTGCTTGGTGACAGCCCCTCTGACCTCTGAGCATTTGGTACAGTGAGTGTGTGTATGCCAGGTGTTGGACATGCAGCTACCAGCATGGCTGGAGCTGGTGCAGCTCTCTCCCAGATGGCACGTGCACAGCTACCCACCTATTGGCAGCCAGTGTGCGGATCAAGATTGTGAGTGTGTGTATGTTCAGAAGGAATTAACTAGCAATACACGACCTCTGGCCTAGGGTGCTGTGTGTGGACATTGGAACATAAGCACTTGCGATGTATGGGTCTTTCAGTGATCTCTGACGTCTAACCGTGGCGACTACAACTATGGAATGGAATGTGGTTTAAGTGTGTGATATTTACTGCTTCTGAATACAGTCCAGTGGACTCTGTTTTACATTGGAAAGGTGGAAGTTGTATTCGTTGTTGTTACTGTACTGTCATGTGGTAGACCCTTCCTCTTCCTCTCATCTTTGTCCTGGTGTAGCCGTGAGACCATTTTAGGGATCACACAGTGCTTTAAAAACCCAATTGCAACATCAAATACCCGAATAATCAATTTATTTTTGCATGTAGTGGTGTTGCATGAACACACAACAGTCCAGCCCCTCCGCAGATTGTTTAAGGACAATAGCATGCAACTGTTTTGAAACTTGTAATTTTCAGCTACCTCCAGCATATGGACTTCCTACCAAATGAGCTAACTGTGCCAGTGTCCACCAATAGGAGGCAAGGGAAATAAAGTATCGAAGAGGGAAGAGTAGGGTTTGGAAACCAAGCAGTTGCAGAATCAAATCCCACCAAATATTCCAGCCCTTTTATCCACCTATAGAAAGGCAGGGAAAACCATCCCACACAGAGAGTATCAAGTTAATTAATTAGTCACTCAAGCTGATAGAGTGAGGGAATATTTCCAAGATGTCCACAGCCTTACATTTTCTGAAAGGCTGGAAATTTGCCAGATATCTGCTGCTTTGTTCAGGACAAAGGAGGGGTTAGCATGGCACTTGACAGACGCTACCTACTCCTTGTCGAATGTCTTAGTTCCATCTGCTACAGGTTTCTATAGCAGTAGAAGTGTGAGAACGAAGGGATATACCGACTACCAGCGCTTTGTCTGCATTAGCTATGAGGGAGGGGGGAAGGGAGGGGGATGGAATCGAAGACAGTTTGGGACGGCATTTTTGTCTATGTGTTTTTTGCAGACATTGGTTCACATAAACAGGAAGTGACCACTTGAGACAGAGAGAGAGAGAGAGGGGGGGGGGGATATATAGATTCAGGAAGTGAGTCTGGTATAAAATTTCAAAGTCATGCTGCTTCCTGATGCTTTATTTTCGGAGGATTAGCGGTGTCCAGCAGTTGCAGTGGTCCCTGGCCAGTGGCATGCATGGTGTTATGTGATCGGCCTGGCAGTCTGATATGATTGCTCCACCAGATATGTTTAGCGCTATCTGTGACAGCGTAATTACTTGTGGTGAGTGTATCACGACAGTATTCCTTACATGATCAGAACAAAAAAGCATCTCACTTGTTTAATATTCCATAATGCCTAGCAACCACAAAGTTTTTAAATAAACATTATTCCACACACTGCAGTCAATTTCCTGACAAATTATTTAAATAAATGAACTATATCCTGTACTCTGCTTTGTATCCCATAAATTACGTAAATAAACGGTAGTCCACACATTGACTAACCTAACACAAATTGTTTAACATAGAACAGGATAGGTTTGGGATACGATCAGGATAGATCTCTTAGGTGGATCCACTGCAGTGTAATTATGTAATTAGGACATGTAGTTACTGAATGTGAGCCTTTCCCACCAATCGAAAGAGAGATCCCTCCCCTGCAAATTGAATTTTATAAATAAACAATATATCCTCTGTTGTGTAATTGACTTTGATTTCAATTTCGTATTGTGAGATCCTTCCTTTCCAGCAGAGGTTGAGTCTTTCTCCCACCAGGTTCGATATGGGGAGGGGAGAGGTGGAGTGGGGTAGGGAAGGGGTGGAGTGGTGTAGGGGATTTCTCAGAGGGTGAGGGAATAATTAATTTATCAATTTAATTAATTTGTCAAGGAATTTGATATGAAAAGTGTGCTTGTATCGGCGAATGAGAGGTTTGGGGATTTTACAGAGGGCTGAGGGAGGGCAAGGTTGAGGGGAGAAGGTTGAAGATTTCTCAGAAGAATGGATTATCCCCAGGTTGAAGATTTCTCAGAAGAATGGATTATCCCTATGGGGTCATAAATCAACCCATAGGGGGTCAGAAATCAATTAGCATAACAATAGCTTAAGGGGAGTAGGAGGGAGCTATAAATCAATCAAGGTTGTCCTGAAGTAGGCAAACTACAATGTAGTGATTAAATGCTGAACCTAAACTGCACTTAGTAAAATTGCAGTCAAGTATTAAATAGTTTATATTTTTATCATATTTTAAGGTTGTATATTATCACTGTGCAACAATGAAAATGTGAATCGAATGAAAATAGCCATTTCCTATCAATTCCAATGCGCTGATCGTGAATATCACAAAGACAATTTAAAATTAGCTTTAGTTTCCATTTATACTCTTTTATTATGGTGAGATAATTATATATGGATTTTTATGTTAAGTTTAAAATCAAATATTATAATGGTTTGTCAAAGTCATAATAACTAGTAGCAATGGATTGTATTATTGTCCCTGGTCTTACTTGTATGCAAATTTTTGGATATGAACATTTTGATACCAATTTTAGTGATCTTCTTGTCTCCCTCAACTCCAGTGACTTTATTAGTGCATGTAATAATTATTGCACATTTGTTTCCAGATTAACTACCAGTTGTTCAAGTTGACTGCTACTGAAGTGAACAAAAATGCCATGAGTTTGTGTTAACAGTGCTGACACATTTTGCTATGAGTGTGGGGAAGTGACATTTGCTTCACAAAAGCAGTAAATAACTCATTTGATAAAAAAAGCTTACAGTCGTTATTTTGGGTGAAAAATAGGTTATCAGGATAGACCCTGGGCTCCACATGTGACTGCAACACTTTTTCCAGTAACCTCAGGAATTGGATGTATGGGAAAGGAAGTTCAACGCTCTTTGCAGTGCCCATGATCTGCCATGAGCCAATTAACCATGTCAGTGACTGCTACATTTGTATGGTTTCTCCTATCAAGCAGGGAATATCTAAGAAGAAGAAGTGGACAGTGATCTATCCTAACATTCCATCTGCCATACGTCTAGTTTTTACATGGGGAAGGATTGCCAATACCGTAACTATCGACAGAGCACGAGATTACTCCTGATGGGGATTCTGAATGTCCTGAACGACGTACATCACAAGATCCAGAGTCTCTTCGAAATATATCATCCACTGATGGTCCACAAAAATTGTCTCAAAATGAGTTAAGTGATCTCATTAGAGATTTGGAGCTCTGTAAAGCTAAGGTTGAGATTTTAGCATCAAGATTGCAGCAGCACAATTTTCTGGAAAGCAATGTAAATGTTTCATTCTACCGCAAAAGAGAGCTAAAATTCACTCCTTTTTTAACATTCAAGATAGTCAAGATAGTGTTGTGCTTAAAAGCGGTGCTTTTACATATTCGTAATGAACTTCCTTCTATTCCTGTTAGGCATAGTGTGCATATGAAAAAGTCATACCAAAACTTGAAAATTGTACTAGAAACCATCAAGTATAATGACTCTCAATGGCAGATTTGTGTTGACTTGAAAGTGGTTGCACTGCTATTAGGTATGCAGTTAGGGTATACTAAATGTTGCTGCTCTCTCTGTGAAGGGGTAACAGAGCTCGTGCATCTCATTACAGTAAACATGAATAGCCCACCAGAAAATCTCTTCAACCAGGTATAAAGAACATTAAGAGTGAACCTCTAGTAGATGCTAAAAAGAATCTGCTCCCACCTTTGCACATCAAATTGGGTCTCATGAAAAGCTTTGTTAAGGGACTGAACAAAGATGGTGACACATTTAAGTTCTTAAGGCAAAAATTCCCTTACTTAAGTAATGCCACAGTAAAGGACGCCATCTTTGTAGGCCCACAGATTCGAGGGCTTTTTAGAGACCATACTTTTGATGGTATCATACAAGGTGATGACAAGCACACATGGGAATGTTTTTAAGACAGTATGTTTACAGTTCTTTGGGACCAAACGAGAAATAAATTACAAGGTGATTGTAGATAACATGTTGTCATCTTATGAAAAACTTGGTTGCAACATGTCATTGACAATGCATTTCTTACATAGTCATTTTGACTTCTTCCCCAAAGATTCAGGTGCAGTAAGTGATGAACATGGGGAGCGATTTCATCAATATATTGCCAGATTTGAAAAGTATGCCAGAAAGTGGAGCTCTATTATTTTAGCAGATTACTGCTGGATTGTCATAAGGGATGTTCCAAAGTATTTGTATAAATGTCAAGCCAAACGAAAACGGTCATCTTCGGAATTTATCTCTGAACAAAACATGTATTTGTATATACTGTACATATGGATATTTAACATTTGTAATCCTTTATATACATTTGTGACCAGTTCATTTGTATATTTCCTTTTCTGCTTTACATAGTTATGGTACAAAGTAGACTTGCAAAGTATTTTCATTCATGTAATATTATCTTCATTTTTTTCTTAATATTATACATTTGTGCTTTGAGAATGGCACTGAAATTTATCAATGAATAACAGATAATATAATTCAAGTAATTATTCACTTAAAATTTGTTGTGCTGAATCTTGGAACATGAATGCATATTTAGTTAGTGAGGTATTTATGCAAAAATGTAGATTACATTATTTAAAAAACTAGAGCTAAATATTTATGAAGATGATGATTTTGTATCAGTTTGTATTGGAATAAAAATAACTGACTGAAAATCATGCAATTCACACACTTTCACTTCAAATTTATTGTTTAGTGTTATTTGAGATATACTCATTTTTAAAAATTCTGTAATTAAATTTTTAAATTTTTTAAGCTCTCTATAGTATCACTTTTCTCCATTCCTGGTATTTCTGTTTCATGTTTTATTAATAACGATTGATGTTTCAAGTATTACCCATAAACCTTGTGACCAGACTACAGATTTTTACTGCAGTCTGTTAACCTAGTAATCACCTCTCAATGAGTCAGTAGTAGTAGCGTATCGACAACTGCAAATAGCAATTGTAAATTTGTTGTGCTGAATCTTGGTACATGAATGCATATTTAGTTAATGAGGTATTTATGCAAAAATGTAGATTACATTTCCACTTCGATGCCTGAAATAGTGCTAGTGATGTGGGTCAAAAACGCCTCCAAATCATGAACGTCATATTGTTTGTACTGGTAGATGTGGCTAAAATGTTTCACAAAGCCAGCCACAATACCAGCCTGGTTGGTGGCCCGTTGCCCCCCACGAGTGACAAGCTCCAAGACCAAATGTTGCCTGTGGTGCTTCCTTTCAATCACAATCTGGTGCATTGAGGAGTCTCCCTGCCAAGCCATATCTTGACAGTGAGACCTGAGGACCACTGCCTGCAATCTGCGATGGGTCAGCGCAATTATGTGAGCCTTTATTCTGTTGTGATTCAACTTAATAACTGGAGAGGGTGGTTGCATATCAAGGTCACGAAGCATAGTGAAGCAGAAGTCTGTTGTATGGCAGTTCCGTGCAGACACTTCCCTACCACACTGCATCAAGACTCGCCGCATCGCAGGCTTGGTGCAGTACAGCCACCGAGCCATCATTGTCATATATACTGGACACCGGCGTTCGCACACTGTCCAAACCTCCGCTACACGCTGCCAGCAGACAGAATTGGTAAGGTGTGTGGTGTTTAATTTATATGGCACACGACTGCACCACACCACCTTCTGTGTGAGGAGGATGGTGCCGACGTATGCACAGTGGTTCAAAAAATGTTCAGATGTGTGTGAAATCTTATGGGGCTTAACTGCTAAGGTCATCAGTCCCTAAGCTTACATGCTACTTAACCTAAATTATCCTAAGCACAAACACACACACCCATGCCCGAGGGAGGACTCGAACCTCCGCCGGGACCAGCCGCACAGTCCATGACTGCAGCGCCCCTGACCGCTCGGCTAATCCCGCGCTGCTATGCACAGTTGTCTGAGAACGCCAAGGGGCAACGCTAAGCATCGATAAGACCCTGGAAGACGTAAATCGAGTTAACCCGCAGAGTGACCTGTCTGATATGTATAGTCTTGTGCATCACCATGGCGAATCTCCCACGTGTCACGCAGGGAAAGGTCTCGGACGACAAATCGCTTTCCCTGGCAGGAGTTGAAGTGTTGTTGTTGGCCGTTACAATTTAAAACACAACTGAAGTCACCGCCAAGCAAAGTTCATAGCGGCCAAGAAAGGGCGGAATGGTCTTCTATGGCCAGAGCCGGACAGGGCATACGTATATACACTACTGGCCATTAAAATTGCTACACCAAGAAGAAATGCAGATGATAAACGGGTATTCATTCGACAAATATATTGTACTAGAACTGACATGTGATTACATTTTCACGCAATTTGGGTGCATAGATCCTGAGAAATCAGTACCCAGAACAACCACCTCTGGTCGTAATAACGGCCTTGATGCGCCTGGACATTGTATCAAACAGAGCTTGGATGGCGTGTACAGGTACAGCTGCTCATGCAGCTTCAACACAATACCACAGTTCATCAAGGGTAGTGACTGGCGTATTGTGACGAGCCAGTTGCTCGGCCACCATTGACCAGACGTTTTCAATTGGTGAGAGATCTGGGAATGTGCTGGCCAGGGCAGCAGTCGAACATTTCCTGTATCCAGAAAGGCCCGTACAGGAGCTGCAACATGCGGTCGTGCATTATCCTGCTGAAATGTAGGGTTTCGCAGGGATCGAATGAAGGGTAGAGCCATGGGTCGTAACACATCTGAAATGTAACGTCCACTGTTCAAAGTGCCGTCAATGCGAACAAGAGGTGACCGAGACATTTAACCAATGGCACCCCATACCATCACGCTGGGTGATACGCCTGTGTGGCGGTGACGAATACACGCTTCGAATGTGCGTTCACCGCGATGTCGCCAAACACGGATGCGACCATCATGGTGCTGTTAACAGAACCTGGATTCATGGGAAAAAAATGGCATTTTGCCATTCGTGCTCCCAGGTTCGTCGTTGAGTACACCATTGCAGGCGCTCCTGTCTGTGATGCAGCGTCAAGGGTAACCGCAGCCATGGTCTCCGAGCTGATATTCCATGCTGCTGCAAACGTCGTCGAAATGTTCGTGCAGATGGTTGTTGTCTTGCAAACGTCCCCACCTGTTGACACAGGGATCGAGACGTGGCTGCACGATCCTTTACAGCGATGTGGATAAGATCCCTGTCATCTCAACATCTAGTGATACGAGGCCGTTGGGATCCAGCACGGCGTTCCGTATTATCTTCCTGAACCCAAGGATTCCATATTCTGCTAACAGTCATTGGATCTCGACCAACGCGAGCAGCAATGTCGCGATACGATAAACCGCAGTCGCGATAGGCTATAATCCGAACTTCATCATAGTCGGAAACGTGATGGTACGCATTTCTCCTACTTACACGAGGCATTACAACAACGTTTCACCAGGCAACGCCGGTCAACTGCTGTTTGTGTATGAGAAATCGGTTGGAGACTTTCCTCATGTCAGCACGTTGTAGGTGTCGCCACCGGCGCCAACCTTGTGTGAATGCTCTGAAAAGCTAATCATTTGCATATCACGGCTTCTTCTTCCTGTCGGTTAAATTTCGCGTCTGTAGCACGTCATCTTCGTGGTGTAGCAATTTTAGTGGCCAGTAGTGTATAATGGGAGTGCCCATAATGGCAAACGCCATATCACTCGCAAATGGCAGGTACATGACGTCTTCAACTGATACGCCCTCACGAACGCCACTCTGCGTCCAAGGTCGTCACCAGGAGAGGCGTAAGAGGAGTAATCGGCCACATCCGGCAGGGCGGCGAAATGCATCTCCTGGAGCAGCGTGACGTCAATGTCGGAAGGCCAAATCATTTCCCGCAGAAGGTGAAGGTACTATGTTGTTACGATTGAAGCTGTGGCCCGCCATGTGGAGGAATCTCGCCGGTAGCCAACAGAAGGGTCAGCCGACAGCGCCGCTCGCAGGGTGTCCCTGGAATCCACAGCTGCTAGCGCAGGCACGCGCGCGGGGTCCGATGCTTCCTCGACGAGGTCGCTCCATGCCGATGTCGTCGGCGCCTCAGATTTGTCCATACTATCCATCGCAAGCACTGCCTATGGTGGCAGGCTTCGCTCTTGTCACTGCTTGACCGTCTCAAAGTAACATCGCAGTCCTCATCGTCTTCAGATGTCACCAAGGTGTCATCAGGGCTATCGGTCACTGAATCACAGATGGAATGTGAGGCGTCCCGGTCAGAGGTCGTGCAACACCGCTGCTTGAACTTCTTTGGTGATCGCTGCTTGCTTCATTATCGGAAGACAGGAGAGATTCCCGACGTTCCGGCACAAAAGCCGTCGTAGGAACGATGAGTGTTGAGGGAGCGCCCGACACGGCGTCAGCAGGCGTCGATGTTGTAGGAGTTGGGTGGGACGCAGGCGCCTCCGTTTCTTCGGTCGCAGCATATGGGTGTATACTTGGCGGCATTGGCTCTGTTGCCCGCCGTCGCCAACCAGTAGGCGGCGAAGTGAGGGCCGTCGCATAGATGACAGGCAGTACTGTTCGTGGTGTCTCTCTAGGCGTCTCAGCGGGCGGCTGGCTGGTAGTGATGCGTCGTTGTAGGTACTTCGAGCGTAGATGACCCTCTTTGCGACACCCAGAGCAGGTCTTGGGCTGACCGTCGTATGTAACGTTCGCGCGACACCCATTGCAGTTTCCGTAGGACAGCACGTGACATCGAAGGTTTATCGTGATCTGATTCACCTCGATTAAAGTGAGGTACGCACTGAACTGCACCCAGCATTCTACGATGTGATCGTAAAGAAGGAAGGCCGCTATGATCTCTTCCCTCGGCGGCTCGAAAAGCAGCTGAAACACGCGTATGGTATGCCATACTCTCAAGCTCACATGTGCCACCGTTTCCTCGCCGACGTTTCCGTCAACGTGACAAAACCGTAAACCATGTTGAGCAGGTTTGAAGATCCTGCCACCGGCCGCATTTTCAACGACCTTCAGCCGGCCGGGGTGTCCGAGCGGTTCTAGGCGCTACAGTTTGGAACCACGCGACCACTACGGCCGCAGGTTGGAATCCTGCCTCGGGGATGGATATGTGTGACGTCCTTAGGTTAGTTAGGTTTAAGTAGTTCTACGTTCTAAGGGACTGATGACCTCAGCAGTTAAGTCCCATAGTGCTCAGAGCCATTTTTTTTTCAACGACCTTCAAATGTACGACACTGCCGAGAATGGAAAGGTATATTCCCAGTATGTCCGATGGTGGTATCTGAACCTCACCTCGGAAAAAGAGTTCTATTTCCAGCGCTTTGGATCGTGTATATTAACTGTTATAGGAGAATGGAAGTGTTCTTTCCTGAAGCGGTTGGCCACCATCCTGCTCACAAGCAAGCGGAATGTAAGTCCGCAAAGTATACAAGGTAGGCTGTGCGCTTTGCAGATGGAAAAACAGCGTGCGTCCGCGCTGCTCGGCTTCTAAAGCCAAACTGCTGAGCTAATGGGGCAGCGCTGGCACAGTGCAGAGTTCATGTTACGTGTTCTTGGCCGCGCTGCACGCAGCTACACCCTTGCCAGAGCCTTGTTTGTAAGCTGCATTTTCTATTAAACCTATTGGCGGAACCAAGTTTTGCTTTTATATATATATATATATATATATATATATATATATATATATATATATATATATATATATATATATATATATATATATAGTTCCCTGCTCGCTTCTGTCTTCATATTCGGCTTAATCTTAGGAACTACCGTGTGGATTTTGATCCGCTTTTCACTAATAGGAAGGTTAATTCTAGGGAAGAGGGGTCTGAGCGCTAAGGGACTTAACATTTGAAGTCATCAGTCCTCTAGAACTTAGAACTACTTAAACCTAACCTAAGGACATCACACGCAGCCATGCCCGAAGCAGGATTCGGATCTGCGACCGTAGCGGTCGGATTCTAGGAAAGCTTTATGTACACAAGTTATAAATATTTCGTGGAAAAAGCGCTGAACTATGATGATTTAAAATCCTCTACTAATAAAGCGGCATAGTTGTGGCAATTCCAGACAGCAACGAAACATGAGAAGAACGCGAGTCGGGCCTGGTGGTCTAGTGTGAAGCGTGTGACTGAAAACCCCAAAGTCACGGGATCGAATTCCGGTCAGTACACTGATTTTTTACTTTTTTTAACCTAATATTCACCTCTCAGTGTTGCAGACATTCTCCAGAAGCTAACCGTGGTTCGGCTTCCATGCTAAACTATAGGTCTCATTTTTTCATAGTAGAACCTAAGCCGGGCCTGATAGTCTTATCAACCGGCCGCTGTGGTCGAGCGGTTGTAGGCGCTTCAGTCCGGAACCGTGCTGCTACGGTCGCAGCATCCTGCCTCGGGCATGGTGTTTGTGATGTCCTTAGGTTAGTTTTCTTTTTTTTTTTGGTCTAGCAGTAAAGCGCTTGTTTGGTAACCGGTCGGACCCCGGGCTTTTATCACAGTTTTTCATTCTAGCAGTCACTTCTCAATGATGTGAAGATTCGCCAGAGACGAAACGAAAAAGAAGAAAAAAAACAAAACGCGAAGAATGTCACCCATGGCTGACCGTTCAAATGACAGCCCTCTTTGTCCACATCATTGTCTGATCCTAACTAAAACACTTTCGTAACATTATTAAAGCAAAATAGATACTTGGACCTACTGTTTAAGAAGGAAATGGACAGAGTGGAATAGGAAAAGGGGATTAATGTGACGTGGCCAATTCGATGGAAGTGTTTCAGTTGACAATCGCTGAACATCATGTCATTGTCGTCATTTTTACGTGTTTTTTTGTTTATTTGTGTACTCTGTGACTTACAAATAGTTCATAATAGCTTAGTGTTTGGTCTAACGGTTTTATCCCTGCGTGTATACTTGTATTTGGGACTTATGAGTAATATACGAAATTGCAACCACAATAACTAAAAAATAAAATAATTTTTAATAGCCATAAGCGGACACGAACATATTTAATATACGAGGGTTGGAACTTAAATAGTGGCAACTACGTATTTACAGCTCGTACAAAATAGATACTTTCTTCAAAGTTTTACTGACCTTCAAAGTAGTCATCAGTATTGTGTGTAACCCGTTGCCAGCGGTGTAGAAGTCGTGGGACAGTGCCAGTTGTGTTGACAGAGCGGCGCGGTCTATTGCCTGACGAATCTGTAGCAGATCTGAAGCGAATTCCGTGAAGTGTTTCCTTCGGTTTAGAATTCGAGTTGACCTCACGAGGGCTTAAGTCGGATGAGCGCAGTAGGTGGTACAGCACTTAGCAGCCCTATCAGTGAAACAAATCAGTAACAACTTGCACTGTAGGTGCTGGAGCAATGATGGTCAGGTCCTGCAGAAAGTGTCATCACTTCTGTCTATAACCTGGTCGTAGGTTGTGTTCCAAAAATGAACAGCATAGCGAAAGAAGTGATGACACTTTCTGCAGGATCTGAAAATTATTTTACAGGACAATGTGTGAATGCAAGCTGTTACTGATTTGTTTGACTGATGGGGCTGCTAAGAGCATCCTACGACTTCCACATCGCTGGCAACGGGTTATACACAATGCTGGTGACTTCTGCGAAGGTCAGTAAAACTTTGAAACAAGTATCTATCTTGTACGAGTAGTTGCCACTATTAAAGTTCCAACCCTCGTATGTTAAATCTATTTATTCGCTTACACAATATACTTTCGACAATATTTTCAAACCTGCTACCAAATTTCCTAAATCTATTTATTCGCTTACACAATATACTTTCGACAATATTTTCAAACCTGCTACCAAATTTCAAATGGTTCAAATGGCTCTGAGCACTATGGGACTTAACATCTGTGGTCATCAATCCCCTAGAACTTAGAACTACTTAAACCTAACTAACCTAAGGACATCACACACATCCATGCCCGAGACAGGATTCGAACCTGCGACCGTAGCAGTCCCGCGGTTCCGGACTGAGCGCCTAGAACCGCTAGACCACCGCGGCCGGCTACCAAATTTCACTGAAGCCTTAATTTGTTAGTCTTTTTTACCCTTAGTATAGTCATACATCATTTTCGACTGATGTATTTGAGTTTTAGGGCATATATGACATGGAAGCATGTTCCTAAATCGTAATATGAAGTATAATAATGAAACAGTGCAGTCTGAGGGATTAGGTCAGTCAGACACCGTAACAGGCATGCCGCTAGCAAATTTGCTCATCAGTTCGTATAGATTTACCAGACTTACCGTCCCACCTTCGTACATTCGTTACTTTCATATGAATGTCAATGCGTCGCGTTAGTGCTACAACTGTCAAAAATTCTAGATTTCCTCGTTTTAGCGCGCGAGCGCACACACACGCACATACACACATTGAGAAATACAAGTGAGATTCGCATAGTCAACTCCCGAACAGCTGGAAAGAGGTACATTTACTGCACGTTACGTACGTCGGAGATGGGAGCTTATCGTATGTTACCTGTACTCGCCGCGACGCTCTAGACGGTGCCGTTCCATACAATGCCAACAGGCTCAGTGCGCAGCAGATACAAACAGGAAGAACGCAAAGGAATAAGTGACAAGAGAGAGTCCACCGCTGTTGTCTCATTTGAACGGAGAGATTGTTTGCTGTTACGCTTTGCCTTATTGGCACTTCCCTTTTCTTTTTTAGCGTGAGAGCTCCCAATAGTTGCGAAGCCAGTCAACGGCTGCTTTCCGTCACACTCAGCGGCGCAGTTCCGCCATTCGCTTTCGCAATGTGTGCGTTTCTATTCGATCGACACACCGGTACGAAATTCCTGCCGCGAACGTCTGCCACTTCTATTACTTACATAACTGGCAAAGCTCTCGACGGAAATAAGTGTGCCTTGCATGTACTGTGTCCTGGCTACAAGTAAATGTAAATAAAGGGTTACAAAGGGAGTCTCTGATGCGTTAAGCGGAGATGCTGAAGTGAGCTCCATTGTACCCGAATACACTTTTACGTTTTTCCTCCGCAGAACTGACGTGTATCGGCCGTTACTGATTTCACTGCGACGAAACTGATAGCATTTTTCTTGCCTGACCCAATCTGCTGCGCTCCTTTCTGCACTATGAAACATGACACAGTCTTGAAATAAGTAATTTGAAATTTCTTGGCAGATGGAAACTGTGTACCTGACCGGGAAGCGACCCTGGGAACTTTGCCTATAGTGGACACGCGTACTGCAGAGTTTTAATCTGCCAATAAGTTTGAAAGCAGCGCATACACTGCTGCAGAGTGGGAAAATTAATCCGAAAAGAAGACATTTTCTTTCATGAAGCTGTTTTTTATTTTTTTTCCTCAAAACATGTGGCCATTTGTGTCGTATATTTTGAAACTCGCAAACCTACTCATTAAAACCCATAGGGTAATTTCTGTTGACCTAGAATTATGAAGTTTGGAACAATAGAGGTTTTACAGTACAAGTAAAGCTCTCGACGGAAATAAGTGTGCCTTGCATGTACTGTGTCCTGGCTACAAGTAAATGTAAATAAAGGGTTACAAAGGGAGTCTCTGATGCGTTAAGCGGAGATGCTGAAGTGAGCTCCATTGTACCCGAATACACTTTTACGTTTTTCCTCCGCAGAACTGACGTGTATCGGCCGTTACTGATTTCACTGCGACGAAACTGATAGCATTTTTCTTGCCTGACCCAATCTGCTGCGCTCCTTTCTGCACTATGAAACATGACACAGTCTTGAAATAAGTAATTTGAAATTTCTTGGCAGATGGAAACTGTGTACCTGACCGGGAAGCGACCCTGGGAACTTTGCCTATAGTGGACACGCGTACTGCAGAGTTTTAATCTGCCAATAAGTTTGAAAGCAGCGCATACACTGCTGCAGAGTGGGAAAATTAATCCGAAAAGAAGACATTTTCTTTCATGAAGCTGTTTTTTATTTTTTTTCCTCAAAACATGTGGCCATTTGTGTCGTATATTTTGAAACTCGCAAACCTACTCATTAAAACCCATAGGGTAATTTCTGTTGACCTAGAATTATGAAGTTTGGAACAATAGAGGTTTTACAGTACAAGTAAAAAAAAAATAAGGAAACTGTTAATCTGTAATTGTAGCAGACGGAAAAAATATTTCTATATCTACATCTGCATGGATACTCTGCAAATCACATTTAAGTCCCTGGCAGAGGGTTCATCGAACCACCTTCACAATTATCTATTATTCCAATCTCGTATAACGCGCGGAAAGAATGAACACCTATATCTTTCTCTACGAGCTCTGATTTCCCTTATTTTATCTTGGTGATCCTTCCTCCCTATGTAAGTCGGTGTCAACAAAATATTTTCACATTCGGAGGAGAAAGTTGGTGATTGGAATTTCGTGAGAAGATTCCGTCGCAACTAAAAACGCCTTTCTTTTAATGATGTCCATCCCAAATCCTGTATCATTTCTGTGACACTCTCTCCCACATTTCGCGATAATACAAAACGTGCTACCTTTCTTTGAACTTTTTCGATGTACTCCGTCAGTCCTATCTGGTAAGGATCCCACACCGAGCAGCAGTATTCTAAAAGATGACGGACAAGTGTAGTGTAAGCAGTCTCCTTAGCAGGTCAGTTACACTTTCTAAGTGTCTTGCCAATAAAACGCAGTCTTTGGTTAGCCTCCCCACAACATTTTCTCTGTGTTCCTTCCAATGAAACCCTCCAAATATCGATTTTTCGGAGTAAAATAAAAAAAATGAATAATGGGAAAAAGTTTTATTATCAGTTAAACACATATAATATTTGTTATAACAACAAGTTTTTTTTATTTTTATAGTCAATAAGTAAGAATATAAAGTACTTTGGAAAAAATAGGAACTTGATTACAAAAAAATACCTTAATAGAAATATTCTCTATAAAATTATTGAACACATAGTAAAAATCAATAGATTCAGTCATCAACTAGGAACTTGAGTGCTTTAGAAATTCTAAAGATAGGAACTAAATGAGAAACATCTCTTACTAATTGTAGAAAATAATTATAGTGTCAGCAGTTTCGAAATATAAAGTTCTCAATAATAAATGGCTTTGTACACATAATGTAACAGGAACAAATAATAAATGTATAATATTTTCCTGGAAACGATCACATACAGCCCTGAAAATACATATTTGGCTCAATTTATCACATCTCAGTTTCTTTACAGCCAGGGCATATAATAACTTTATGCTCCCCACATATAGAACGATTACACTTACCACAAAACGCATTCCCCTTCCTATCTTATGATCTGTCACAAAAATCACGTCTTCTTTTCTTTAGTGGCTGTGCTTGGGTAGGCTTGTCTAATTCGATTGGTTCGTTTTCTAAAAGTTTTCAGTAGACGCACGAAGCTCACGGGGAAGCTGTGTGTTATTCAACCTCTTTTCCATAAGAGGTTTTGTCAAAGATAGCGCAAGATTTTTGAGAAATGATATTCTCGCATCATTTGAAAAGCTGTTCATTTGGTATTGTTTTTGTAATTGATAAAACTTTTTATAGCAGCGATGTCTAAAATAGCATGAAAGTACCGCATGGGCCATTTTCTCTATTTTCTTTTTGTGGTCCTGCTGTGGCAAAGTGTATCTAATACAACGACCCCTCCTTTAGTTAGATTGTAGAACTCCACAATTTCAGGCTTATTTGATTTTTCATTTATCTCTCCAGAGAAGTGCATAGACGACATCAGTAAAACTTTTTTCTTTTTCTTTGGGGTAAATGACACCAAAGTTTTGTCGTCCTGGTACATAATTGTTGAAGAGCCTATTGGAGCGGAAAGCAGCATTGATGGTGGTATTTGCGGTTTGTTCCTCCTGAATGTACCTACAAATGTGAGTTT
Organism: Schistocerca americana; assembly: GCF_021461395.2. Classification (NCBI taxonomy): domain Eukaryota; kingdom Metazoa; phylum Arthropoda; class Insecta; order Orthoptera; family Acrididae; genus Schistocerca; species Schistocerca americana. The sequence goes on from NC_060119.1 coordinate 853,948,726, forward strand.
GTTTTGGAGGAGGGCGTCAGTTTTCTGCATCGATATTGTCGCCATCCTCTGACTCAGCCTCCTGTCGGAGGAACTCGTTGCATATCTCCTCAGGAGTTCTAAGGAGTTGATGCGCCATTTTAGTAAGATACTAGAAGAGAAAACAAAACTTAGATCTAAAATAAACATCAATATGGAATTGAATCCTCCCCACAAAAAAAACTAATAAGTGTGACGTAAACAGTAAGGTGGGGTCGGATCCAACCGGAGCGCGGGTAATGTAGGTTTCGGATAGAGAGGGTAGCTGCAGGTCACTCACCAGACTGACGTGGCCTCCTCGGCGTTCTCGGGCCGACTGTCTGGTAGGGTAGCTGGAACCACAGCGCTCTCAGAAAAGGGAGTGGGGAGTTATAAACAAAACAGACTCGCTGGGGTCGGATCCAACCCCAACCTTACCCCTAGAGGGTTAAGTTGTTCGTAATTGTAATACCTAGGTATTTAGTTGAATTTAGGGCTTTTAGATTAGACTCATTAACGTGTAACCGAAGTTTAACGAGTTCCTTTTAGCACTCATGTGGATGACCTCACACTTTTCGTTATTTAAGGTCAACTGCCACTTTTCACGCCATTCCGATATTTCTTCTAAATCGTTTTGCAGTTTGTTTTGATCTTCTGATGACTTTATTAGTCGATAAACGACAGCGTCATCTGCAAACAACCGAAGACGGCTGCTCAGATTGTCTCCCAAATCGTTTATATAGATAAGGAACAGCAAAGGACCTATAAGGCTACCTTGCGGAGCGCCAGAAATCACTTCTGTTTTACTCGACGACTTTCCGTCAATTACTACGAACTTTGGCCTCTCTGACAGGAAATCACAAATCCAGTCACATATCTGAGACGATATTGCATAAGCACGCAATTTCACTCCAAGCCGCTTGTGTGGTACAGTGTCAAAAGCCTTCCGCAAATCCAAAAATATGGAATCGATCTGAAATCCCTTGTCAATAGCACTCAGCACTTCACGTGAATAAAGAGCTAGTTGTGTTTCACAAGAACGATGTTTTCTAAACCCATGTTGACTGTATATCAAAAAATGGTTCAAATGGCTCTGAGCACTATGGGACTAAACTTCTGAGGTCATCAGTCCCCTAGAACTTAGAACTAATTAAAACTAACTAACCTAAGGACATCACACACATCCATGCCCGAGGCAGGATTCGAACCTGCAACCGTAGCGGTCGCGCGGTTCCAGACTGGAGAGCCTAGAACCGCTCGGCCACAACGGCCGGCCAATTGTGTATCAATAGACCGTTTTCTTCGAGGTGATTCATTATGTTCGAACACAATATATGTTCTAAAATGCTGCTGCATATCGACGTTAACGATATGGGCCTGTAATTTAGCGGATTGGTCCTACTACCTTTCTTGAATATTAAAGTGACCTGTGCAACATTCTAGTCTTTGGGTACGGATCTTTCGTCGAGCGAACGGTTGTATATGATTGTTAGGTATGGAGCTAATGCATCAGCATACTCCAAAAGGACTCTAAATGGTTTACAGTCTGGACCAGAAGACTTGCTTTTGCCGGCCAGAGTGGCCGAGCGGTTCTATGCGCTACAATCTGGAACCGCGCGACCGCTACGATCGCAGGTTCGAATCCTGCCTCGGGCATGATGTGTGTGATGTCCTTAGGTTAGTTAGGTTTAAGTAGTTCTAAGTTCTAGGGGACTGATGACCTCAGATGTTAAGTCCCATAGTGCTCAGAGCCGTTTGAACCACAAATAAGTTGAATGATGAGAACATGTGACGAAGACATGAAGCTTGCTCAAGATTACTCGATGCGTTTGTGACGCACCCACAGCTGGGCAAAGTCTTCTTCTGAGATGAATGTGCAATTTATCGAGCTTGTTGGAATACGGATATTTTTCTGGAGCAAAGAAAACCCGTATGACTGTGAAGAGTTAGAGAATAATCGCCCTCGTGTTATTATATAGACTGGAATGTCCAGCAGACACCTCAAAGGACCGTGTTTCTTTGACGGTGCTATGAATCAACATTCTTACTTGCAAATGTTGCGTGAATGGTTTATGCCAGAGCTCCAGGGACTGAACATTTTTCATGACAGTTGGGTTCATCAAGATGGATCGATAGCCTGCTACGCTCTGTGTTCGAGAATTCTTGGATGACGTGTTACCGCAGAGGTGGATAGGGAGAGTATTAGTGCATTTGCCAGTGCCGATCAAGTGGCCTCCGAGGAGTCCAGAACTGACATCATGCGACAGTTCCCTGCTGGGAATAACTAAGCAGCGCCGGCCGGGGTGGCCGAGCGGTTCTAGGCGCTACAGTCTGGAACCGCACGACCGCTACGGTCGCAGGTTCGAATCCTGCCTCGGGCATGAGTGTGTGTGATGTCCTTAGGTTAGTTAGGTTTAAGTAGTTCTAAGTTCTAGGGGACTGATGACCTGAGCAGTTAAGTCCCATTTAATTAAGCAGTATGTTGCGATATAATGACACCAGAGAATTGACGAATAGAGGCAAGCTCTTATGGAGGCATTCGAGGAAATCGCACTGTCTATCCTTCGGAAAATTGCACACGTGACCTGGCGGGTTACCATTTTGTGCTTGACAATGGTGATATCCATACTGATATTCTGCATCACTAAATAAGGTGGAACTTAAAGTATCAACGTTTGTTAGACATCTGATGTCACACGTTCGAAATAAATAAACAAATAGATACACGTCATGACCAAAAAAGAGGGAGTAACAGGACTTTCGAACCAGACTGTAAGTGCACAACCAACATGCGCGTTTAGTCACTGTACCAACTTACATAATACATTGAAATATGTCAGAGTATCTCTTGAAAAAAATGAAATGTCGTGTGACGAGGGCCTCCCGTCGGGTAGACCGTTCGCCTGGTGCAAGTCTTTCGATTTGACGCCACTTCGGCGATTTGCGCGTCGATGGGGATGAAATGAAAAGGAAGCACACATGTTGTGCTGCATTTATCATGACGTGCTAGAAGCATTTACCATCAACTTGATTATTTCTAATAAAAGACAGAGTGATGCTGGAAAATACTTCTTTCAAGGAATTTATAGCTGCTATGGGCTCAAAAAAGACTGTTGAAGACTCAAAGCAGCAACCAAATTAGTGGAGAATGCTTCCAGAGGGCGAGCTGAAGATTTCTTGGCTTGGCAATGACAGGACTGTTTTTTGAGTAAAACCACACTCATTCTCTGAGGCAGTCCCGTTTTACGACAGTGTGGTTTGACCTACACCTCCATCCATGAAGAACCATTCTGGGAAGTCCACAGATTATCCTTCAAAGGGTGCCACAATTTCCTAACTGGACCAAAAGGGTTTCCCAGCCACAAACCACGTTTGTGTGTGGAAATAGGTGAAAGCCGAAGGGTGCCAAATTAGTGAATAGAGGGTATGTTTAAGAATATTTACTTAAAGTCCATTAAATTTTCAGCTGGCTAGGTGGCTTTGTGCACAGGCTTATCGACCTCTGCTTTTTTTTTCATGTATTTTTGCTCTCCAGAGGACTTGCTCAGAATCTGGCATCTGCCATTCTTTGAAAGACACTCTTTGAGAATAGTCCCTTTTACATACTAGAAAAAACAGGCCGCAAGCTTGCAGGCCTTTTTTCGCGTAGGGCTACAGGCCTTCACCGACTGCTTTGATTTTGTTCAGTTTCTAGTATGAACTGACCTGCCGAAGTGGTGCAGTGGTTAAGCACCATGGACTCGCATTCAGTTCGTTAGTAGTCTGTTACAAAGAAACAAATAAACACACTCACACGTTTCCAAAACAGCCTTGGAGAAGGGCAGAATCCACGAATGAAGATCTGAGCAAAAAATGAAAAGAAAAAAGACATATTTTAAAAGTCAAAGAATTGTGGCTAGAAACACGGCATATAAAGACACTCAGTTTGCAAAGAAGATTCCTTACAAATCATTCGTGCGATCCATCCTAGAATATTGCTCAAGTGTGTGTGACCCTTACCTGATAGGACTAACAGGGCATATTGAACGTATACTGACAAGGGCAGCACGAATAGTCACAGGTTTGTTTTATCCATGCAAGAGTGTCACAGAGATACTGAAGAAACTGAAACGGCAGATTCTTGAAAATATATGTAAACTATCCAGAGAAAGCCTGCTTACATCGTTTCAAGGACAGGTTTTAAAATATGCCGCTAGGAATATAATACGACCACCTATACAGTACAATAGTATAGCTATGTGTTTTTATACTCCATATATTTTTAAAGATGTGTAATCTATGTCTGTCCGAATATTTGTTAGACTATCACGTAAAATATGAAGCAAATCAGTCAGGAACATTTGGAGCTTTTTGCTAATTACATTTTCCCTTTAAGCAGTATACATGTATTAAAATGTATATACTCCATAAAGGGAAAATGTAGTATGCAGTATATATTTATATACCATATGTATTAAACTCCCCCATGAACCATGGACCTTGCCGTTGGTGGGGACGCTCAGTGACATAACCATAAATGACGGGTATCTGTTGAGAGACCAGACAAACGTATGGTTTCTGAAGAGGAACAACAGCCTTTTCAGTAGTTGCAGCGGAAAATGTTTGGATGACTGACTGAACTGGGTTCGCAACGTCAACCAAAACAGCACTGCTGTGCTGGTACTGCGGACTCTGAAGGCAAGTGGGAAGTACAGCTGCAATTTCTGCTGAGGGCATGCAGCTTTACTGTGTGGTTAAATGATGATGTCGTCCTCTTGGGTAAAATATTCCAGAGGTAAAATAGTCCCCCATTTGAATCCCTAGGCGAGGGCTGCTCAGATCGAAGTCGTTATCGGAAGAAACAAAATTGGCGTTCTACGGATCGGAGCGTAGAATGTTAGATTCCTTAATCAGGCAGGTAGGTTAGAAAATTTAAACATGGGCATACAAAAACTGCCAGAGTCTACAAAAATGCATCGACATAAATGGTGATTATTTCGAAAAATAGCTAAATGTTCAAGCTGTAAATTGATGTAAACTATTGTAGAAATAAACAGGTCTATGTACTTATAAAAAAATAGGAGACCCTACTTTTGTGGATTATCTTCGTTATTAGGCGAATAGAATGATTTATATTAGATACATCTTTTTGTAATATAGTGACAGGTCATTAATTTATTTGAGTCTTACATCGTTTTTTCATATACACATTGGTTTTTCAAGAATTGTCACAAACGATTTTCATGGTGGAATAAGTGACGCCATCTCGGGCCTCTGTTCCCGAGCAGGGAACACTAGGAAGAAACAGACCTGATGCGGCCCAGGACAGCACTTGCACATGCAAACACACCGTGACAACAGCCACACTCCTCTGTGCCACTAGGCCGGCTCCTAGCACTCCACTAGAAAAATGCTGGCACGCCTTCCGAAGAATATATTGCTTCCCCCCACTTATACCTCCCGAGGAGATCACGGAGGTAAAATTAGAGAGGTCCGAGCGCGCACGGAGGCTTTCCGGCAGTCGTTCTTCCCGCGAACCATACGCGACTGGAACAGGAAAGGGAGGTAATGACAGTGGCACATAAAGTGCACTCCGCCACACACCGTTGGGTGGCTTGCGGAGTATAAATGTAGATGTAGAAACAAGCATGTTGGCCCTTGTACGTCTGCTCACATCGGCTGCACAGCTTCGACTTCCCATTAGTGATGGGGAGCTCATGAATGAGTCGTTCAAATGAACGCTTCACTCCAGTGAAGTGTGAACTAACCACTCAGTTTCAATGAACTGGTACTTCAAACTCTTCACAGATAGCACACTCCACACTTTTTTCTAGTTCACTCACTCTCTTCCGTTCTCCCTCTCCCGATACATCGGCGCTACGTCACTCATCCTCCCTTCACTTCAGTCCTCCCTCTACTGCCTGTCGACGAATCGCGCGGTTTTTGTGGGGAAGGGGAGGTCAGGGGCGAGGGGGATGCAGCGTCAGCTGTTTCCTGCAGTGCTGACATCATTACCCGTGACTATTTGTGCAGTTAAACTTTGCGTCTACGGGTAGCCTACCGTTGGCAGCGCTTGCAGACAAATGAATATTAAAGATACAAACGAAGAGGCTGGCTGTGTGAACACGCACAGCCAACATGAAAATAAAAGGTTTGTTAACAACATTGAAAGAGGGATTTTACCTGAAATCGTACCTATGACTACAGGTGACAGTTTATGTTTTGAATCTGGAGGGTTATTATTCTCAACAAAAATAAAATCTACAGGAAAACTTCTGAATAATTAGTTAACGTAGGTATATAGACTTTGTGACAGTGCTAAACATACTCATTCTATTTTGGATTAAATCTTAAAAGGAACATAAAATTGGACTGCATTTCATTGGTAGCCCTAGTTTTCAGTCCATGAATACAACAAATAATGTTTCATTTGGCATATAAAAACTTTTTTGGGCGCTTCATGAGAAAATGTCGAGCAAGATCAAATGTAATACCTTCTTTATATGTGACAGGCTTCTCTGTTTATCTTTCCTTTGTCCCCTTCGACCATGCTATATTTAAGTTAACTCAGACGCTGTAAGAGCGTAAAACGTTGCGTGCACGTTACTGCATAGTTCGGCCATCTGTTGGTAAAATTATGAAGTATTACGAAGCTTTATTGTAAGAGCGAGGCGAATCGAGCGTAGCCGCGGCTGAGTGGCGAACTGGGCAACTTCGCAAGGCTTCCGTACTTCATGAATGAACTACTTCATTTGAACGCTTCACGGCAAAGAGTGAAATGAATGAAGTAGTTCATGGGAATGAACGAGTTCGACCCATCTCTACTTCCCATCCCCTTATTGCAATCTGTTTCTCCTGCCCAGAGTGCGCCAACCAAAGACCCTCTCGTGAACGAAGACTGTGTACAGCTCGCTGGGAGCGAGGTATCGACCACGCCTCACTGCTCAATTTCCTCAACGACTACAGCTTGTGTTCCTGATTCAGCCATTGTGTAACTTGCATCCAAATAAATACAACAACAAAAACCGGGAGAAAACAACAAATGCAAATGCATATAACAAAAATATAGTCTATTGTAACACCGAATACCATTTCCAATCGTTATATTTAATCATCAGCCATATGGACTCACTACATTGCCTCACGTAATGGCCATACCTACTGCATGTATCACACATCACTGGGTCTGATCCTACACAGCGCGCACTGTGGTCTCATAAATGAATTGTGCACACCTTCCTTGACAAATTAGGTGGCAGCCCCCTTAAGAAGGTATCTGATGCCCTGTGTCCTCCCTCCCACAGAATGACACTACTTATCTCGTCATTATCTGTCAACTGGTCGGTATTTGCATTGAATCTCTGTATTCTGTCAGCAAAGTTTTCGACAAACTCATCCTGCCTTTGTGATACATCACTCAGTCGCCAACGATATAATCTACAGCTATTCTGATTTTTTAAACGTTGAACTAGGTCATCTTTGAGTTCTTCGAATGTCAACACATTTCTCACGTCGTCATGGTATATAACATTCTTCTTTGCTTTTCCCTTTAAGCAGAACTCGGTCATTTGTAACATTTGTCCATCAGACCAGAACTACAGCATCTGAAACCGTTTCCAGACTGTCTACAAATGCCAGCACATCGTCTCCTGCCTTACTGGAAAGTGGATTAACTACACTGAAGAACCATAGAAACTGGTATACCTGCCTATTATCGTGTAGGACCTCCGCGAGCACACAGAAGTGCCGCAACACGACGTGGCGTGGACTCGACTCATATCTGAAGTAGTGTTGGAGGTAACTGACACCATGAATCCTGCAGGGCTATCCATAAACCTGTCAGAGTACGAGGGGTTGGAGCTCTCTTTTGAACAGCACATTGCAAGGCATCCCAGGTATGCTCAATAATGTTCATGTCTGGGGAGTTTGGTGGCCAACGGAAGTGTTTAAACTCAGAAGAGTGTTCCTGGAGCCACTCTGTAGAAATTTTGGACTTGTGGGGTGTTGCATTATCCTGCTGGAATTGCCCAAGTCCGTCAGAATGAAAGGATGTAGGCGATTTTACAGGATTATTACGTACGTGTTACGTGTCAGAGTCGTATCTAGACGTATCATTGGTCACATATCATTCCAACTGCACACTCCCCACACCACTACAGAGCCTCCACCAGCATGAACAGTCCCCTACTGACATACAGGGTCCATGGATTCATGAGGTTGTCTCCATACCCATACACATTCATCCGCTCGATGCAATTTGAAACGAGACTCATCCGACCAGGCACCATGTTTCCAGATATCAACTGTCCAATGTCGGTGGGGACGAGCCCAGGCAAGGAGTAAAGCTTTGTGTCGTGCAGTCATCACGGATACATGAGTGGACCTTCGGCTCCAAAAGCCCATATCGATGATATTTCGTTGAATGGCTCGCATGCTGACATTTGTTGATGGCCTTTCATTGAAATCTGTAGCAGTTTACGGAAGGGTTGCACTTCTGTCACGTTGAACGATTCTCTTCAGTCGTCGATAGTCCCATTCTTACAGGATCTTTTTCCGGCTGCAGCGATATCAGAGATTTGCTGTTTTACCGGATTCCTGATATTTACTGTACATTCGTGAAATGGTCATACAAGGAAAATCCGCATTTCATCGATACCTCGGAGATGCTCTGTCCCATCGCTCGTGCGCCGACTAAACACCGCGTTCAGACTCACTTAAATCTTGATAACTTGCCATTGTAGCAGCAGTAACCAATGTAACTAATGCGCTAGACACCGACCACAGCGCCGTATTCTGCCTGTTTTCATATCTCTGTATTTGAATTCGAATGCTTATACCAGTTTCTTTGGCACTTCAGTGAATTCAGATATAGCTGAATATAAGATGAATCTGGACGAGGCGCCCTATCCTCCATTACAGCATTCAGCTTTTTGTACAGTTGCGAATAATATGCTTTTTAACTGTAGTAAGTACTGAATAGGTTTCTTTGTGGTGTTGCACCATGGCCACTCTTGGCTTGGCCATGGAGACCCATGACGAAGCTAGCAGATACCGTCACTGAAGGCTAACACAAGAGGTGTTAGGGAGTGAAGCAAACAGGAGCCAGATAGGCATTCTTTCACAAGAAACTCCATACCGACCATGCTGACATCACAGGCTTCACTGCCCATGCCATGCAGGAGGTGAAGTTATTATGCATTCAAGCCCCAACGCCACAGCCACAACTGTAACAACGCTTTTGCAGTGGGAACACGGAAGCCAGGCGATGGCGAAGTTGACCTGATAGCCACACGGCCAAATCTCGCACCACGACTCTATTGTGCCCCATGTGGAGGAAAGTCATGACCTTTGAAAATATTGTTGGGTCAGGCTCAAATAAGTATTGCCCATTTTGGCCATTCAGTATCAGTAATCACCTGCAGCAACGTACCAGCAGTACTGTAAGCTTGTCATCATCCTGAAACTGTTCTAGCTGCCACTACTAGATGTCGCTTCCTCTAGCTGCTGCAAGCTGCTTCTAGGCCTGGTACTGCAGGAAATCGAACTGGTTTCTTCCATTCAGGGAAGCCACCTACTGACTGACTGCTGATGGCACTGGGACACCTGTACGAGTGTCCAGTGTTCTCACCTGGGCCTGACCAGCTGCCATGTCACTGCTTGTCTTGCATAGTCACACTCTGCTGCTGTTGGCTTACCTTGCACAGACATGCATTGCTTCTGCAGGTCACTGCCACTGCTGCCGAGGCTGGGGTCATTGGTTCAGCTATGCATACTCGCTGCACTGAGCAATGGCCCTCACTGTTCATGTGACTGGCTTCAACGGATGTCGCTATAGCAGCCTGCTTCTAGCCCAGACGCCTGATATCTTCACCTGCTGTAGTTCTGACACGATGTCTCCGCTTCGCTGCCACCTACGAACACAGTGATCCATCTGCCAAGCCTGCAAAGGCTGCTGGCTGACATGTGACACTGGCAGCTGAGAGCAACAACATAACCACTGTGTCTGATGAAATAACTAAATGGAGCAGTCTTTCTCTCATCCCACTGTCCAATATGTGCGGCTGAAAAAAATCACCCTATCACCATAACTCATAGTGGGGGATCTGAATAAGCACCATCCTGACACTCCACTAAAACTGGTGACAGAAATGATTTCTGCTGAGTACAATCAGAAGAGGTCAATTGGATTTGGGAGACATAAACAGCTGCAATGTACATCGTCGTCACCGCAGTAGGGTGAGTGCAGAGACTTTTTTTTCTCCCTCGTATGTTGTGTTGGCAAGTACGATGTCATTGGAATTTCGATACAAACTTACAATCAGTTTCAAGGAATACTAGCGGGACTATGTAGGCATGCGTCCAGTAAGATGTAATTTATTAGATCATAGTGCGCCCTTTACAGAATCGACCCCAATGATATGTGGTACATGCTGTAGATATGGCCATTGTGCGAGGAAGAGTAGTGAGTCCAAATGGCTGACTATTAGATGTAGGGATCAGAAGCAGTGTTCACTGTTGCTATTGGCTATACTTTTGTTGTTCACATTTGTATTTGCTGTTTTCTCCTTCCCTTTTTGGTTCTATTTTCTTTTATAGACGCTACACAATAGCTGAGTCATGAAACCAGACTGTTATCACTCAGGAAGCAGCTATTAGAACAAGTAGCTCAATTAAAAGCAAAAGGTATTGAACTATGTAAACAGCTGAAAGCGGTAAGGGAGAATAGGGCCCTGTCCTGTTGACTGTTTCCATATTAGATTCCACTAGCACTGGACTAAATCCTTTTTCCAGCAAGGCAGGAAATGATGTGGTGGCATTTGTAGACAATACGTAAATGGCTGTAAGGCTGGGACACTGGACAGATGAGCAGTTGTTGCAGATGACCAAGTTGTACATAACAGGAGAATCAAAAACGTATGTTAGGTTACCATGAGGGACTGACTAACGCACTGACATTTGAGGAACTCGAGAATGGGTACAAGACTGGAAGAAATAAACTGAGCTATGAAAATCAGCGACAGGTGGAACATATACTCCAATAATGTGAAATACGGTCAGTGTGGATGTTTGGGGCACATATGGAGGGAATGTCATGAGGCACACTGTAATAACTGTGGAAAATTGGGACACCAGGACTGAGATTGCAGGAGTAACGGATGTCATGGTAAAATTATTTGTTCTTACTCCATCACCACTAATTATATGTTCCACGTAATTCACTCCTTCCAACGTAAAAAAGAATTTTTCTGTTCTAGCGGTCAGATGTGCTGAACACAACCTTTCAAAAACTTTTTTCAACCATTGCACGTGTTCTTACACATCTTTTATAAACACAATAGTATCATAAAGATATACTATAGACTGTTTTGGCTTTAACCTTCTCAAAATTCCATGCAACAACTGTTGAAATGCGGTTGGAGCATTTTTTCAAAACAAACACTATATGCTGATACTGGTGGTGAACCCAAGGAACTGCAAATGCAGTTTATTTTTGGTCCTCTGGTACTACCTCTAATTAATGACACCCACTCCTTACATCCATTGTGGAAAATATTTACATCATCCCAAATTATCAAGGGTTTCCATAATATTTCGTATTGGATATGTATCTCTAACTGTATGTGCACTGAAATACTTGTAATTGCAACAAAATCAATATTTGCATGTGTGAATGCTTCTCAGCCACTACTATGATGTGTGCACCCCACAGACCAGTAGTTTCCTCAGTGATGCCAGACGTAATTGTTGAATAATGAAGTCTTCCATTACCAGCTTTAGGTGCTGGGTACCCTATCTAGCTTATGATACACAGATACTTGGTTTCCATTTGGAACCCAGTGCAGTATAGCTGGGGTTTCTGGTAACGGCTCCCATGGATTAAATAGATCTTAAAATCCGGATAGTAATTTTTCCATTTCTTCTCTTTCTGTTCCTTCTAAATGTTCCAGTTTTGCTTTTGCTGCAATTAAACTGGCGGTTTGCTCATAGGTATAGTCTGAATTTATCCTGTACTGCTTATCCTCATCTATGAAAACCTTAGATAACCTTAAGTACTCAGTAGCAATATCCACAATGAAAGGCACAAACCTCTATTTCCAGCAACCATACAGCACTCCTGCATACAAGAACCTTGGTATAGCCAGTTCATCACTGTTCTGCAATGGTTCTACCACACACAATATGTTTAGAGGAAGTTTTCTCCATTCACACAAAGTAGCTACTCTATGCTTCCCCTCAGCCCCTCCTCTTTCTTTATGGGGTGCCGACTTCACTGTTGGTAATGGACAAGTCTACCTCCAAGAGGACGAATCTGCCCAATATGTACAATGGCTGTGCGAGTTGGTAGTTGTAGTTTAACACTGATGAACGAAGTCAATTTCAGCAACCTGACATGGACCTGACAAACTCTTTCGGTTTACCCTTAGGGGTACGCAGGCTCATTAGCATCATGCACCGATTTACATGAAACTTTGGCAATATAGCATTCGTTGTCCTGTTCCATCTAGTATTGCTCCAAAACTGAGTGACATCTAACTCTGTATCTAGGGTAACAAATGTAATCCTCAAACTCCTATGACAGTCGAAGTGACCTCCCAATGTACTCGCCAAGATGTAATGAGAAGGAGAAAAGAGACAACTCTCTACGCTAACAGTACTGTGGTGATGACGGTCAACATTGTAGCTGTTGGAGTAGACCAAAATCTAGTTGGCCTCTTTCGACAATAACATGAGGAAAACACGTCTGTCACCAGTTGTAGCAGGCCACCAGAATGGCATTTAATTCACGTGCCCTGCCACAGGTTATGGTGATGGGGTAAACTGTTCAGCTGGTATGTCAGTAGAGTGAGACACATACAGCTTTTTTTAGTTACTCCGTTAGATACAGTGATTGTATTGTCACTGTCAGTGAACAAAGTCAGACATCGACCCTGGAGTGTAGGGAAGGTATTGAACTTCGCAAGTTGCCTTTGTGGCTGTGCTCACAGTGTTAGTAGGAAGTAGCGAGATGGAGACATGACGTCAGCACTTCGGCAGGTGTGGAAGCGTCAAGTTCAGCTCAAGAGCTAGAAGCAGGTTGCTATTGTAGGGTCCATTGAAGTTGATCACATTGGCAGTGAGGGGGCATGTCTCAATACAGTGAGCATGTGGAGTTGAACAACATTCCTCATCATGAGCAGCAGCAACGGTAACCTGCAGAAGCAGAATGCGCCCACACAGTGCAAGCCAACAGCAGTAGAGAATGGCAACACAAGACAAGCGGCAGCTCAGTAGCTGGTCAGGCCCAGGTGCAAAACCTAAATTCCCAGTTAGGTGTCCCAAAGTCGGCAGTGATCAGCCAGCAAGTGGCCCCTCAGCTGGAAGGCACCAGTTCAACTCACTACAGCATTAGGCTCAGGTGCAGCCTGTAGCAAGTAGTGGAGGTGGCGTCTATTAGCGGCAGCTGGATGATCCAATTCAATTGGGGACAATGAATGGTGTGGAGTATTTATGGTAAGTAAGCCTATGTGGCAAGTGATGCTGCATGGCTAAAATGGACAGTATTTGAGGGCCTTGTCCCAACACTGTTTGGAAAAGACAGCAATTTCCATCCTATAGGCCACAACTTTTTGTCATGTGGCAAAAAGGTCAACATCGTCATCTGCCTTCCGATTTTCCACTGCGTCAGTGGAGTTACAGTTCTGGTTGTGGCGTCAATGGCATGAACATGTAGTAACTTCACATACCGTGCAGCCTGGGCAATGACTCTTTCGGTGTCAGCATAGTCCACATACAGTTTCCTGTGAAGAATGCCTAGCCAGCTTCTGTCTCCTTTACTCTGAGGCCTCTTGCATCTGCCTGCTGTGACGTATCTGTTAACCCTGTCGTAAGGCCAAGAAAGGCAGTGATCCACACACATGTGCCCCTTCAACAACATATGGTGCCACACCATCATCTTCATCAGAGCTCTGAGATGGTATGAGTTGGCTTACCCAGACATTGTGGCATACAATGTAAAGAGGCTGTAAGCTGGCGTTTTTTCACCTGAAAAAATACTGTAAGTGCACATACACACACACACACGCACACACACACACACACACACAAACATATTTGTGTATATATATATATATATATATATATATATATATATATATATATAAAGTGTGTGTGTGTGTGTGTTTATATATATATATATATATATATATATATAAAACACACATCAAAAAAAGTTTTGTATCACCCCTGATCCCAGAACTCTTGAAGATAGATGTTGACTGTGGATATTGTATCACATACATAGTCCCTTTGAATGTTCAGAGATGTCACTAAACCCACCCAAAGACGCAAAACAACCATGCATGAGAGCGTCTATTAGATGGAGGGCCTCCGACAGCCCATAAGTTCCAATCATTCCACCAGGAAGGAGGTACACAGCTCATGTTGTCTGTAGTTCAGCCATGCCTAGACGGTCAATACAGCGGTTCGATGGCGTCTGCATTGCTACTTTGTGCCAGGAAGAGCTCTCAACGAGGGAACTGTCCAGGCATCTCAGAGTGAACCAAAGTGACGTTTCTCGGACGTGGGGGAGATACAGAGAGACAAGAACTGTCGATGATATATCTCGCTCAGGCTTCCCAAGGGCTGTTACTGCAGTGGATGACCACTACCAATGTATTACGACTCAGAGGAATACTGACAGCAACGTCACCATGTTGAATAATGCTTTTCGTACAGCCACAGGGCGTTGTGTTATGACTCAAACTGTGCGCAATATGATGCATGATGCACAACTTCTCTCCCGACGTCCATGGCGAGGTCAATCTTTGCAATCACAGCACCATGTAACGGGGTACAGATGGGCCCAACAACATGCCAAATGGTGCACTCAGGATTAGAATCATGTTCTCTTCATCGATGAGTGTCGCATATGCCTTCAACCAGACAACTGTCGCAGACGTGTTTGGAGGCAACCCGGTCAGGCTGAACGCCTTAGACGCACTGTCCAGCGAGTGCAGCAAGGTGGAGGTTTCCCACTCTTTTGGGGTGGCATGATATGGGGCCGATGTACACCGCTGGTGGTCATGGAAGGCGCCATAGCAGCAGTATGATACGTGAATGACATCCTCCGACCAATAATGCAACCATATCGGAAGGACATTGGCAGGGCATTCGTCTTCATGCACGACAATTCGCGCCCCCATCGTCCACATCTTGTGAATGACTTCCTTCAGGAAACGACATCGCTCGACTAGAGTAGCCAGCAAGTTCTCCAGACATGGACCCCATCGAACATGCCTAGAATAGATTGAAAAGGTCTATTTATGGACGACGTGACCCACCAACCACTCTGAGGGATCTACAACGAATCGCCATTGAAGAGAGGGAGGATCTGGACCAACAGTGCCTTGATGAACTTGTGGATAGTATACCATGACGAATACAGGCATGCATCAATACAAGAGGACTTGCACTGGGTATCAGAGGTACAGCTGTGTACAGTAGCCTGGACCATCACCTCTGAAGGTCTCGTTGTATGGTGATACAACATGCATCGTGTGGTTTTCATGAGCAATAAAAAGGGCAGAAATGATATTTATGTTGATCTCTATTCCAGTTTTCTGTACAGGTTCAAGAACTCTCGGAACCGAGGTGATGCAAAACTTTCTTTGACGTCTGTATATACAGGGTGGTCCATTAATCGTGACCGGGCCAAATATCTCACGAAGTAAGCGTCAAACGAAAAAACTAAAAACGACGAAACTTGTCTAGCTTGAAAGGGGAAACCAGATGGCCTATGGCTGACCCGCTAGGTGGCGCTACCATAGGTCAAACTGATATCAACCGCGTTTTTTTTAAATAGGAACCCCCATTTTTATCACATATTCGTGTACTACATAAACAAATATGAATGTTTTAGTTGGACCAATTTTTTCGCTTTGTGATAGATGGCGCTGTGATAGTCAAAAACATATGGCTCACAATTTCAGACGAACAGTTGGTAACAGGTAGGTTTATTAAATTGAAATACAGAATGTAAGTACGTTTGAACATTTTATTTTGGTTGTTCCAATGTGATACATGTACCTTTGTGAACTTATCATTTCTGAGAACGCATGCTGTTACAGCGTGATTACCTGCAAGTACCACATTAATTCAATCAATGCTCAAAACGATGTCCGTCAACCTCGATGCATTTGGCAATACGTGTAACGACATACCTCTGAACATCGAGTAGTTCACCTTCCGTAATGTTCGCACATGCATTGACAAAGCGCTGACGCATGTTGCCAGGCGTTGTCGGTGGATCACGATAGCAAATATCCTTCAACTTTCCCCACAGAAAGAAATCCGGGGACGTCAGATCCGGTGAACGTGCGGGCCATGGTATGGTGCTTGGCGACCAATCCACCTGTCATGAAATATGCTATTCAATACCGCTTCAACCGCACGCGAGCAATGTGCCGGACATCCATCATGTTGGAAGTACATAGCCATTCTGTCATGCAGTGAAACATCTTGTAGTAACATCGGTAGAACATTACGTAGGAAATCAGCATACATTGCACCATTTAGATTGACATCGATAAAATGGGGGCCAATTATCCTTCCTCCCATAATGCCACACCATACATTAATCCGCCAAGGTCGCTGATGTTCCACTTGTTGCAGCCATCGTGGATTTTCCGTTGCCCAATAGTGCATATTATGCCGGTTTACGTTACCGCTGTTGGTGAATGACACTTCTTCGCTAAATAGAACGCGTGCAAAAAATCTCTCACCGTCCTGTAGTTTCTCTTGTGCCCATTGGCAGAACTGTACACCACGTTCAAAGTCGTTGCCATTCAATTCCTGGTGCATAGAAATATGGTGCGGGTGCAATCGATTTTGATGTAGCATTCTCAACACCGACGTTTTTGAGATTCCCGATTCTAGCGCAATTTGTCTGCCACTGCTGTGCGGATTAGCCGCGACAGCAGCTAAATCACCTACTTGGGCATCATCATTTGTTGCAGGTCGCGGTTGACGTTTCACATGTGGCTGAACACTGCCTGTTTCCTTAAATAACGTAACTATCCGGCGAACGGTCCGGACACTTGAATGATGTCGTCCAGGATACCGAGCAGCATACATAGCACACGCCTTTTGGGCATTTTGATCACAATAGCCATACATCAACACAATATCGACCTTTTTCGCAATTAGTAAACGGTCCATTTTAACACGGGTAATGTATCACGAAGCAAATACCGTCCGCACTGGCGGAATGTTAAGTGATTACCACGTACTTCTACATTTGTGACTATTACAGCGTCATCTATCACAAAGCGAAAAAGTGGTCCAACTAAAACATTCATATTTCTTTATGTACTACACGAATATGTAATAAAAAATGGGGGTTCCTAGTTTAAAAAAACGCAGTTGATAACCGTTTGACCTATGGCAGCGCCATCTAGCAGGCCAACCATAAGCCATCTGGTTTTCCCCTTCAAGCTAGACTAGTTTCGTCTTTTTAGTTTTTTCGTTTGATGCTTATTTCGTGAGATATTTGGCCCAGTCACTATCAATGGACCACCCTGTATAATCTATCTATATATTTATGTATGTATATGATACATGCGCTGAGATGATGTGGCCAACGTGTCACTATACCTATTCATGTCTGGCCACCAGCCCTCTGACAACGCTGATACTGAGAATTGTCTATGGTACCAGGATCATATAACAATTCTAGAAAAAAGTACTCAGTGTATGTATACAGCCATACACTCACTCATTTAAGAAATAACTGGTATTTGTGCATAAGACCTCCTTCTCAAATACCAAGCCATCACTCATCTTCCTAAGTGGCTATCTGTTGCATTAAAAATGCAACTGTAGTGTCATCCACCAGGTGGGATATCATGCTACTGCTACCCTTGAGATGCAATTTTTTCTATCGGTGCTGCTACTACTGCTGTCGGAACTGTTATGATGCCAATGATACTGATGTTACGAACAAAGTGAAATAATACAGGGGATTATGTGGAGAAGTGGTGGGTGTGAAAATTGGCCAGTCACAAGCCAGCTTCAACCTGCCACGCATGTGGGACTCTATAGTTTTGGGGGTGGCTGTGCATTGCAACTCAGGACACGAGCTATAGAAGTGCATGTGTGAAACAGTAAAACAAGAGGCTATTTTAAAAAGTCATTTATTTGTCATCCAACTTAGTAGCAGTTTATATTATCTAACGCAAACATCTCCATCTTCTTCTTCTTCTTCTTCTTCTTCTTCTCATTCATACTACAGAGCATTGAGCAGAGATATCTGTGTGTAGTTGTTGGGAGTCTGTGAAGCATCAACGACACCAGTAAAACATTTTTAGAGTTCAGGTACTTATTCAAAATGTTTACATGTCCCTGTTCTCCATGCAGCAGCCTCGGCTGTTGCTAATTCATCTGCATGTCGGATTCTAGCTGACAACTGTTGACTCAGCTCAGCGTAAGCATGCCAAGGAGGTGATGTCAGCGACCCTGCAGCGCGGCAGCTGCCGGCGAGTGGGGCAGCGGCTGCCCAGCGCACGAAGTGGTTCTTACACTGGCTGCAGAGTGTATTTGGTCCAACTCCAGATTCTATGATAAACCTTGATGACCCGTTTGTGACACCTGGTGTCAGAAGTCATGTGGTCAGTTGATCTCCCTACTCCAGGTAAGTTTCAGCAGCCGAAGGCACCTCAGTATTGAACAGGAGTGTGGGCCTAAGAGGCCCTGTTCCTGGCTCCCACTTTCAAGTCAGCTATTGGCAGCACTCTGTGATGTGGTGTTGTTGGAAGACAGTCAGTTTCTCCAACAGTAGATGGTAGGCAGTGAGCAGCATGGAGTTCACCCAGTAAAGACTATCATCTTGAGTATCTCTCTGGCTAGTTCATAGATTGTGCTGCAGCATCTGGGACATACATTCACTACACTACTGTAATCATGGTATTGAGTGCTATTACTGTGAATGCCATCAATCCCAATTATCAACTTATGTCAAGAGATGGAGAGCTGGAGAAGTTAAGGAAAGAGGAACGGTAGTATGAGGCTACGACACGAAGTTCAGTTCTTAATGACTGAGTGCGTTCCTTGTTCTGCTACATTCACTTAACATGCCGTTAACTGGTGTTTTGGTCCCTCGTTATTTACTCTTGTGAAACAGATCAATTTCTTGCAACATGCCTTATGAGCTAAAGAATATGCTTGACTCACATCCTTTGGTTTTCCATCCTCTTTTGTGCTAAATACTCATTTCTTACTCAACAGAAAGTGTTGCTGATCTGACCCACTTACAACATATGGGTCGCTTCCTGCTTCTGTCTGTATCTCTGCCATGACTTGAATTTGACTGGAGCAACATGAATGAGTTTTAAGAATTTCGTTTTAAATTTGTTCCTCATACTATTCTGAGCCATAACAATTCTAAGGAGGTGTTGCAGACTTTCATGTGATTCTAGATTTGTAACTGCAGGTTTGTAAATATCATGTTTCTATAACGATTTGTTATTATTAAAATCTCAGAGTAATGTCACCAAATCTTCGAAAGTCGTTCCAGCTTCATCCAAGTGTACTCTGTGATAATTATGAGTTAACCATATCCCAACTTTACTTCTATTGATGCATCTCACATCTCTGAAAAATTTTCTCGAAGCTACAGTTGTGGCGACTGTTCTGGTAACGCATCCAGCAATTATGAAGGCGGTGAAGATAACATCTTTAAATACAAACTCTCCATATTCGTTGAGGAAGGCTTGAGCATTGATTATGAGGTCTGCAGTTGGAGGTGCCATGGAGAAATGATTTAGATACGACACTGCACCTGTTAGTTTTTAGGAGTCTCTTCACAATTCTGGTGATCAGAAAGCAGTTAATGATGCGATCATGCAGCAGCATTTGGTGAAAAGTTTCCACAGGTTTCAAATTCAACATGTATGTCATGTCTTAAAACTCTCATTCTATTTTGAGCAATTTATAATCACACCTGGAACAAACTACTTTAGTTCTTTTGGGTTGAACAAACACACCCCATTCTCTTCACTTTCATAGTATGCAGGACAAAACCTTGCATACATATTGAAAACCAGGCTGTAGGAAGTATCAGACCAATCTTGCTGTAAACTATCCTCTGGGTACAACTCTAAATTAAGGTATACTTCAGTATGTATTAAATTTTAAATCATCTATTTCACATGCATCGAGCTTCATATTTGAGTTCCTATTCCTTTGAAATGCAAGTATGGTAATTTGGTGTGTTTCTAATTGAACTGATGTTTTAATAACCCATGGCTGTCAAGATGTGCTTGGGAGCAGAGAATATTCAAACAACTCCCATGATTTGATATTTAAAGGCAACTGAATGCCAAAACAAAGTATTTTTAACAGTTATAAGCATTCCTTATTGCTTACAGAGATATGGGTCCTTTTCCAAATTATTTTATTAAGTACATTCTTATTCTCTTCAGGACTGACATCTCCCTGGATATACATATAATGGTCTGTTCCACTTTGTACTGAATTACGTTCTTGCTTTACATAACGTATGACCCATTTTATGTCCTTGAAATGCCTCATCAGCATCTTGAGAGGTATGCATGCACTACATCGTTGTATTTCTGTGTTGATATTCGTCATGATAAAGATCAATATAGTTGCTGATTTCTTTCTTTATGAATTTTTCAGCTATAGAGAAAATCGTGTACCATACTAGCATAGGAAATGTTACATTTACAGCACCTGTGAACTATCAGAAGCTTGACTAGCTCTAAAAATAAAAGCAAGGTAGAGCTGTTGAGACAAAACCCTGTAATGGCATGGGAAAGAAATAAAATGTTGATGTTGGTCTGAAAATTAAAACTGATGGCTATTGTGAGACCTTGACTTTTCCCAGCGAACTGAATGTTCAAATAACTTACGGGTTTGCTGCTGGGTGACGTCGTCGAACTCCGCCAATATTTCGACAGGAGCACACCCTGCCATTCTCAAGGCACAAATGCAAGGAAGAAGAAATGTACAAGCTAATTTAATACCTAGGTTCACAGAGGAGAAACAAGGAAGACACTGGTTTAGCTCTTGTTCGTGGGAATTATTTCCTTCATTTAATGATGGCGTCTAATGTTTCTGAATTTTCTTGGGATTGTGTGGACGGTGCCACTTGGTCGCAGTCTGACTGGGAATTTCAATCTGTAACTGCTCGTCATTCGGCGAAGTTTGAACGTTTCCTTGGCTCAGTGTCTAATTCTAATTCTCGACGTTCTGTGATCAATCTCATGGAGAAAACGTTTGACGACGCAGCTTTGTCTGTGCTGGAGAAAGGTTTGAACTTCGCACCGACGCCTAAGAGTTTGCCAGTCGCTGATTTTATTAGTTCTATCGAACAGGCTGTTTATAAACTACCTTCCGAGGCTGCGGAAGAGGTTAGGAGGGATGCTTGTCGTGTGTTGACTGGGGCCTGTCCACCCAAGTGTGATATTACAGCAGCTGAGGCGGCTGCTTTACGTTCACTTAGAAATGATCCTGATATTGTTATTTTACCTGCGGACAAGGGAAACGCCACCGTTTTGTTGAACAAGCACGATTACATTCAAAAGATGCAATGTCTGCTTTCTGATTCGGCGTATCGCAAAATCGGTGCTGACCCTACTAAGAGTGTTGAGAGAAAGACAAATAACCTCTTGAAGAGAAGTTCTTTGTCACAGGAGACTGTTAAGACTCTTCATTCTTACTGTGCTGTACCACCTAGATTATATGGCCTCCCTAAGGTCCATAAAGAGGCTGTCCTGTTGAGGCCTATTGTTTCTAATATTGGTGCTCCGACATATCGTGTAGCTAAACATCTTGCTAGTTTGGAGGAGGAGGAGGAGATTAGTGTTTTACGTCCCGTCGACAACGAGGTCATTAGAGACGGAGCGCAAGCTCGGGTGAGGGAAGGATGGGGAAGGAAATCGGCCGTGCCCTTTCAAAGGAACCATCCCGGCATTTGCCTGAAGCGATTTAGGGAAATCACGGAAAACCTAAATCAGGATGGCCGGAGGCGGGATTGAACCGTCGTCCTCCCGAATGCGAGTCCAGTGTGCTAACCACTGCGCCACCTCGCTCGGAGCTAGTTTGTTAAGCCCACTAGTAGGTAGGTGTGAACACCACATTAAGAACTCTGCAGATTTCTTACGTCGATTGCAGGGATTGCGTTTGAATGACTCTGATATTTTAGTTACTTTTGGTGTGGTTTCTCTTTTCACTCGCATTCTCTGATTCGTTGCAGCTAATTGAGGTTAAGTTTGGTGTCGAGTTAACAAATTTGTTTCGACATGTGCTGACTTCCACTTTCTTTTTATTCAATGGTCAGTACTACGAACAGACTGATGGAGTTGCAATGGGAAACCCATTGTCACTTATTGTGGCCAATTTGTTTATGGAGGACATTGAGGAACGTGCATTTTTCAGGTATGTAGACGATACTTTTGTTGTTTGGCCTCATGATAGTGAGAATTTAAACCGGTTTTTGGAACATCTGAATTCAATCCACTCGAATATTCAGTTCACTATGGAGGTGGAAAAGAGTGGATGCCTTCCCTTCCTTGATGTGTTGGTCGAAAGGAAGACTGATGGTACGTTGGGACATTCTGTTAAAAGGAAGCCTACCCACACTGACTTGTATCTGTGAGCTGATAGTTGTCACCATCCAGCTCAGCGTGAAGAAGTACTTCGCACCTTGGTTCACAGGGCCCACGTTATCTCAGACCCTGGAAGTTTGGCAGCTGAGTAATCACATTTCGAAGTCACCTTTCGTCAGAAGGGTTATAGTGAGAGGCAGATCAAACGTGCGTTGCGCCATCAGCCTTCTGTGCAACGGGTGAGTGACGATAGCAACGAAGTGGCACCTAAGTCTACAGCCTTTTTGCCTTTTTGCCTTACGCCAACAGGATTGGCCGTATTTTGCGGAAATATGATGTGAAATGTGTTTTTCGACCACTTTATAAAATTAAGGCCCTGTTGGCGTCCGTAAAAGATGATCATGGTTTGCGTAAGGCTGGGGTCTATCGTATTCCTTGCAGTTGTGGCATATCATATATTGGTCAGACAATCAGGACTGTGGAAGACCGGTGTATTGAACATAAGCGTCACACACGCTTACAACAGCCGAGCAAATCCGCTATTGCAGAACATTGCCTTGACAGCGGTCATCCTATGGAATACAACAACACGGAGATTCCAGCTTGCACGTCCAGCTATTGGGATATTGTTATTAAGGAAGCTGTTGAAATCAGACTATCAAGCAACCTTATTAACAGAGATGGTGGATTTTGTTTAAATGCTGCTTGGAATCCGGCTCTGTCTCTTATCAAAAAGCAGAGGGACAGAATTAGTGCTACCTCACCTGTTGATTAATAGTAACTATCAATATTTCTGATGTTGGTTATCTTTGTTTGTGTTGACACTTGTTCTGTGTGTGGTGTCTACCTTGTTTCTCCTCTGTGAACCGAGGTATTAAATTTGCTTGCACATTTCTTCTTCCTTGCATTAGTGCCTTGAGAATGGCAGGGTGTGCTCCTGTCGAAATATCGGCGGTGTTCGACATCACCCGGCAGCAAACCCGTAAGTTATTTGAATACTGATGACTATTGTTGACATAACTGGGGATGACAAATTCAGCTTCCATTTCCGATGCACATTAGTAATTGTAATGATGGAATAATATTGCTTCTGATGCTATTAAGCAGTAAGACAATTAATTGCTAGGCATGATCAGGTTCAAATTATGTTAAATCATGACCCACAACTACAGTATTTCAGTTTTCACTAATAAACGTTCATTGTTTTTAAAATTTTCTGTGGTTAAAAGTGACTTGAGCCCCAATATAGTGGCAGGTAAGATCGTTATATAAAATTTAATGAATTGAAAAACTGCTATGAAACATTAACCCATTACCTATCAACTTATTTTTTTAGGAAATGACAATGTTTCCCAATATTTATATAATAGCAGTGATGTTCAATATGGTAACATAAATAAATCCTGAACAGAATTGCCTGATTTTTATTCAAACATTTAGATTTGGTATTTCTGTCGACTGTCCATTTTCATAAGTAAATTATTACAGCTTTATTATTTGCAAATGTAAATTACATGTACAAAACAAAATTGCGTATACTAAATATGTTATTCGTTGTTGTTATATTTTTGTGTTACCAATATGTTTCAGTTTTAGAAGAAAAAGCTTTGTTACGGTACATTCAAAATTTACTTTACATACAGTTATCATTGTAAAAACCAATAGTTTTCATTTCTAACCACGGGCGCTAATGACCATAGCAGTTTTGCGCCCTAAAACCAAAACAAAAAAAAATTTATTTCTAACCACCTTTTTTGTTTCTACATTGTTCTGTCTAACTTGTGTGCTGAAGTTCAAAGCAGTTGTGACAAAGCCTAACGTTACATTTCTTACAAAATATCAGTGGTCTGCCTTTGCAACCAGCAAATTGGCAACACCTTTGGGGATCATTTGTTGACATAATGTAGTCCTTTCCATTATATGATACATCATGGAATGGTCTTCTTGGTGTTGATAAGGGACATCTCGTTCTGCAATTGGCAGCAATTTTCAGATACTGGGCGGCAAGGAATCGCCTTCAAACTAATAAATCTAGAAATCTTTGCTCCATGTAGTATGCGGTATATGCTCCATCTGGTCCAAACACCCATATCAATTATTCTTGTAAAGAAAGACCAATACCATTTCTTGCTGCATAAGGAAGTGGCCAATAAGCCATTCATAATGGTCTACTTCTCTCATATTTATATTTTATTTCTTTACAAGCTGCGGCTGTTGAACGTTAGTTTCCTACTTAGTTATTCTAGTCCACTTACTTGTAGAAAGGAGTGGCTCCACAGTACCAAACTGGTCCTAATACAGACGCATTTATTATCATTTCATTTGACAAACAAGATTTTACCACTTCTCTCAAAGTCATAAGTGCCACAAGGAAATTTTTCCAATTGCTTTGTTTCTTGAAGAAAGCAGTTTTCAGTTCTCTTTTCTCACAATATGCCTGTTTTACAGATGCAGCAAAACATCTCGACTAGCGAAATATTTAGTGATGTAAATACGAGCATCATCCTGAGGATGTCCAAAACACTCAAGCATATTTAACACTACTCTAGATCCAGTACCAAGTTCAGTACTTTTATTTGTTACTTCCTCATCACAGTACAAACCAAAATTGAAGCGGTAATTATTAAAAGTGCACAATGCCCATTGTTTTAGGCTTTCCTCAAATGAACTGTTTTTGTGTCTGATGGTCATAATATTTCACAAACATTTCATCGACATTTAAGCTGCTGGAAGGACTCGTTCATATTTCTAATAACTTGCCTAACCTTGAACCCTCTACCACTTTTGTTGTCTTGAGCTTCGTCTTTATCATTGAAGTAAATAAGAGATTTTCTATCTTATTTAATATTTTATCTTGTTTATTTATCTATTTCGTGACATAGCTTTCTCGACGATTTTCAGTACTAAGCCATCATATTCAGACCAATAATGGGTTTCTAATGGAAGTCTGTGGAACCCTGAAACAAGCAGTAATTCTAGGCATACTCTCAGTTCTTCCATATTGAAAGAGATATTGTATATGTTTTTAGAACAACTTACAGATCACACTGATTTTCTCAGGATATTATCTAATGGATTATCGAAATTCAAGATATTTTCTACAACTTCAAATGGTGTGAGACGCTTAACTTTGTTTTTCCTTTCTTATAGAGCTTCACCTGATGAAATATCGTTTCTAGGAGTTTCAGTATACAGGGTGGTCCATACTGGGCCAAATTTCGCACGAAATAAGCATCAAACAAAAAAACTACAAAGAACGAAACACTTCTAGCATGAAGGGGGAAACCAGATGGCGCTATGGTTGGTCCACTAGATGGCGCTGCCATAGGTCAAACGGATATCAACTGCGTTTTCTTTAAATAGGAACCCCCATTTTTTATTACATATTCGTGTAGTGCGTAAAGAAATATGAATGTTTTAGTTGGACCACTTATCTCGCTTTGTGATAGATGGCGCTGTAATAGTCACAAACACATAAGTAAGTGGTATCCCCTTACATCCCGCCAGTGCAGACGGTATATGCTTCGTGATTCATTACCCGCGTTAAACTGAACCATTTACCAATTGCGGAAACGGCCGATATCGTGTTGATGTATGGCTGTTGTGATCAAAATGCCCACCAGGCGTGTGCTATGTAGGCTGCTCGGTATCCTGGACGACATCATCCAAATGTCCGGACCGTTTGCCGGATAGTTACGTTATTTAAGGAAACAGGAAGTGTTCAGCCACATGTGAAACGTAAACCACGACCTGCAACAAATGATGATGCCCAAGTAGGTGTACAGTTCTGCCACTGGGCACAAGAGAAATTACGGGATGATGAGAGATTTTTTGCACACGTTCTATTTAGCGGCGAAGCGCCATTCACCAACAGCGGTAACGTAAACCGGCATAATATGCACTATTGGGCAACGGAAAATCCACGATGGCTGCGACAAGTGGAACATCAGCAACCTTGGCGGCTTAATGTATGGTGCTGCATTATGAGAAGAAGGATATTTGGCCCCCATTTTATCGATGGTAATCTAAATGGTGCAATGTATGCTGATTTCCTATGTAATGTTCTACCGATGTCACTACAAGATGTTTCCCTGCATGACAGAATGGCGATGTACTTCCAACATGATGGATGTCTGGCACATTGATCGCGTGCGGTTGAAGCGGTATTGAATAGCACGGATTGGTTGTCGAAGCACCATACCATGGCCCACACGTTCACCAGATCTGACGTTCCCGGATTTCTTTCTGTGGGGAAAGTTGAAGGATATTTGCTATCGTGATACATCGACAACGCCTGGCAACATGCGTCAGCGCTTCGTCAATGCATATGCGAACATTACGGAAGGCGAACTACTCGCAGTTCAGAGGTATGTCGTTACACGTATTGCCAAATGCATCGAGTTTGACGGACATCATTTTGAGCATTTTTTGCATCAAGGTGGTATTTACAGGTAATCACGCTGTAACAACATGCGTTCTCAGAAATGATAAGTTCACAAAGGTACATGTATCACATTGGAACAACCGAAATAAAATGTTCAAACGTACCTACGTTCTGTATTTTAATTGGAAAAAGCTACCTGTTACCAAGTGTTTGTCTAAAATTGAAAGACATATGTTTGTGACTATTACAGCGCCATCTATTACAAAGGGAAGAAAGTGGCCCGACTAAAACAGTCATATTTCTTTACGTAGTACACGAATATGTGATAAAAAATGGGGGTTCCTATTTTAAAAAACGGAGTTGATATCTGTTTGACCTATGGCAGCGCCATCTAGCGGGCCAACCATAGGCCATCTGGTTTCCCCTTCCAAGCTAGACAAGTTTCGCCGTTTTTAGTTTTTTCGTTTGACGCTTATTTCGTGAGATATTTGGCCCGGTCACAATCAATGGATCACCCTGGATACAGGGTGACATTAATAAAACCAACAAACTAGGGGGACAGATTCCTGACTGAAAATGAAACACGTATCTGGAAAAGTATTGTTGCCACGGTAGAGGGTGCTGACGAATGAAAGTTCCTCTGACCAAGTGACATGTGTACCTTGTGTGTTGCAGGCTGTGTGACTGACACAGCCTACGGTAAGCAGCAGAATGGTCCGGTATTCATGTCAGGAACAACCGGAGATGTTGTTTTTGTAAAGCCAAGCAGATGGAAACGGTCGAGAGGCAGCATGGCTATACCAAAACAAGTATGCTCACAGACACCAGCCACGTCACACAACATTTCAATCCCTTTTTGGGCGTTTGAATGATCATAGATCTTTCCAGATCCACAAACGTGTAGGGTTTCGGCAGATTGTGCTTACACCAGGTTTGGACGATTGGGTTCTGCCTCTCTATCGTTTCCATCTGCTTGGCCATACATAAACACACGGGTGTCAGCAGATAATGCTGTTCCCTCTCAGTCATCTAGAAACAGATTGTTTGTCTTTACACTTGCTAAACAACAGTATTGGTTATTAATGGCAAATAATTTATTTACAGTATAATTGTATAAACCTTTTCCTGCAGAACCGGAGTCAAAAAGTACTAAGAAGTGTTTGATAAACATAGAGAGGATATAAAAAGTAACATGCTACATTTGTGGCTATTGTGGTCTCATTTTAAAATACGAGAAAAATCCCATTGTTGGTATGTTCACTAATAAAAAATTACAACAATCACTGCCAACAATGTAAATTTAGAACATAATCAATGGAATTCAATATAAATTATCCCATTAATAGTAATAAAACTAAAAACAGTATAAACTAGATCACTGGGAGATAATGGCTTAACTATATTCACTGCTAATCATTAAAGGGGAACAAATCAAAGACTAACTCACACCTGATTAGAATCAAACTGACATACAATGCTCAATTCCAAGTGCTGGTGCTAATTTGTAGCAAAAATCACTAGCGTTCCTTTCAGGTAACACTGAGACAAAGTGCAACTTAAATGTTCAGAAACAGAGACCAAAACGCACTTCACATGAGAATCACAAGTCCTCACAGTCACCTGCCAGAAAATAATCAGGCACTTGATTAGGTCCTGAGTTTTCTATTCCATCTACTGCACTAGCCGTAAGACTTTCCTCTTCCTAAAGTGTGCACAGCTGGAATCACTGCTCAGCCTGACCGAGATATTGCTTCAGTGAGCTCACACAGAACACTCCCTGATCAGCGCAGGTCCAGCTGTAACCAGGTTGTAGTGAACTCTCCTCACATGATAATAGCCATCGCCCTTATACAGTCCAACCCCTCCGCAAAATTTCCGTATTTCTCACTTAATGAGGTTTGCAGTTTCACCAGACTCACTTATATCTTTCTATACAGAGTATTTACGAACGATTTGACTGCGCCATTAGCTGCACACTGAAATCCTAATCTAAAATGATATATTAAGCTGTATGTGTAACAGTATGTACAAAAATTAAATCTGAAATTGAAACTTTGTTACAATTCTCCAAAAGGGTTCTTTCACTTTGTGCCATTAAATATTATTACAATCATTAATTTGGCATCACTTCCTTTACAGCTTTTTTTCCATCCCACTACTCAGAATTTACCTATATTTAATAGTTTGTTACTTATGGATGATAATATGCAAAGTCATAAACAAATAAAAACGTACAATGAAAATAATAAATCTTAAGAACTAATTATTATAAACTGTGTGTACGAACTCCTCCAATGCATACTGCCTTGCTGTCTGCATAGTTGTTTTGCGGTAGATTTCACATCAATTGTCAATTAATGTCCAATTAAAGTGTGTCTCACTGCTGAATTAATATGTCATAACCTGTGCGAATGTACCAGACAAAACACCTCACCAAGAGCTGCAAATTGATTGTCTGATCTTCATTGTATATTAATTAGTAAAAAATCATTATACTGGTGCTGATTGACACTCACAAGCAGACTTCTCAATTCTGTACCTTTGTACATGAAATGACTACAAATAGATCTGCACACTGGAAGAATCGTAGTGCTTATCTCTTTCATGTGAGGTATCGTCCTTCGTTCCAATGAGTTGCTGAAACAACAGTTTCATTTTACTGTGATACAAACTGAAATCGGTATTACAGAACTTGTCAACTTACAGTTAAATAAAACTAAGCTAAATTTTTAAACACCTTATTGATGCAAGTATAAGAATTTGAGACAAATAAGCAAATATAAATCAAAGTTTTGGATACTGATCCTGTGGCATGACAAAAATGCTGCATCTCTTTCTGTTCTGAATAGCTTGAATGGATCATTTTGTAAACTGCACACTTACTCTTGAAGATCGCTCCTAACACTTTCAAGCCAAATTTTCAGTGGATTATTAAAGAAAATGACATTCAGCTTGAGAGACTTGTAATCTTTAAAACTACTCTGAAACTCGTTGGAGACTTCATCAATAATGCAAGTAAATCTTGAAAAGTTTGCTTCCATGTATTCTTTTTTCATTTGACAGCAACTTCGTAAATAACACAAATGTTTGCTAATAAGTTGCAATTTAGACAAGGTAAGCCTACACCAGAATCCATTAATATTCATAAACATTCAGAAGTAGCATGTTCCTTTCCTTACAAATGTAAATTAAAGTCATTTAAATTAGTTGTAAAATCTCTTAGAAATTGTAATTCTGATAAAGCAAGTGATCTTTCGGCTTATTTTCAAATTCTGTAGTATCTGAATGTACATTTTTATTCAAAAAATTGAAACTTTGTTTTTTTAAGTGCAAAAAAAGAGCTAAGCATTTTTCTGCACGCAAACAACGTATTTTGGAATGAACGATTATGTCACTGTATTCTGGGTAAACTTTTCTCCTCATTATATTTGTGATTTTCGTAACAGATTTCATTGCAGATAGAATTCTTATACTTTTCCAATATAGTGCTTCCTAATGAATAATAGAATCAAAAGTTAAGCAATTTATTCAATTTTTTACTTAATTGACCAACGAAACTATTTTTGCTAGCAGTAGTGAGTATAACTGGGGCACAATTTGTGCAAACTGCAGAACAACTTTTCTGAAACACCAGTTGTGCCAACGTATTGTCTTATTGCACTAATGGAGCACTTCATGGAGCATAGAGAAATGTCATACAAGATCACTTTCTTTCTTTTGAATTAAGGATTTTTAAACATGGGGTTTTTCACCGAAATTGTATTCAAATAAGTAGTTAATCTCCCACTCTTCGCTCTAAACTCAGATTCTTATATTTCACCTTTTTGACATTGTGTGTTACTGTAATAGGAAATAACTACAGTGATAGAATCAAAACCAGAATAATAGCCGTAGTAATAACCAAAATGATGCCCACAACGAAAGCACAATGTTAAGGAGAGTAAATCTGAACACAACACCAAAAGCAACTAGACTAACGAAACAGCGATGCCTCTTCGAAGTTGGACAGCCAGTGAACGTGCAAGAGCCTATGCTTTGAGGAAACAGTTGAAGAGAGGCCGCCCCACTTGACTGCTGATAAACAAGTGAACCACAGACTGTAGTGTGGCCATGAAGTCACCTAGCATGTAGAGTTGGAGAAGGAAGTGATTGCTGAAGGGGAATGGTTTGTGATCCAAGTTCTGCCACGCCTGTAGCAAGATCTTCAGCTAAGAGTTGTGAGACCATATTAACTCCTGTATAAGTAACAGGTGATTCACACTACTGTCATGCAACAACCCATTATGTAACGTCAACTACAGGGTGTATTCTGTAGTCACATCACGTCACAGCAATTCGTTTAGACCAGTAATGAGTGATAAAAGTAAGACTGTCAGTTACAGTACTGAACAGTGAAAGTGAGGTTATCTGTGTAACAAAAAACCAGAGTATAGTATCAGAACTGAGGAACTAACAAAGTTAAAGTTTATTAATGGCCAAAGCAAACTTCATAACGGATATTCTTGATCAATTTTATATGACAAGTTGCTGAGAAGTAATACAACATTTCAAAACAACGACATTTTTTTACTAGCGAAAATATATACATACAGTCCTGTCAAGCAATATTTATAGGGAGCTACACAGAGCCTGTATATCTTACACATTACTTCTTTTGTATATAGACAATAACATCGTAAACATCTACATCTTTTTCCTCAATAGAGCTGAGTTTTTCAGTTATGAAAGGTTATCTAATGAAAATTGTTTCATCAATTTATGTTCTTATCATACATAATGTATGCATGAGCTCTGTTCTGTTATTGTAAAGACTAAACCATTTTTCACTTTCAGATGTGTGGCCTCACCTTTGGAAGAAACCTATGCATAACCCCAAGTGTACGAGAAAATGAAGTTAACTGAATCAGGCCTGATCATGATGTCAGCACACCTTTAAGACCAGTGCTGTAATCAATATATACGATTAAGCGATTGACTCTATAAAAGATTGTGGTCCAGCAGTGAATCTTAAGGTGGGGAATACACATTTTATCACTGAAAAATTTTAAATATGGTCACGGAAGCAACATCTACTCGAATCAAATTCATGCTATGAATGAGCTCTTTAGTTTATTGCAAAAAGGCATGAGAATGGATAAGCATCTAAATAAGTCATGAAATCACAAGAGTTACAAGTCTACAAAATTAACTATGCGAAGTAGGTAAGTTAACTGTCAGTTGGCAAACTTACACAGTGATGTGAATTTGTGAAATTTAGCTGGACCTGCCTACAGATCAGTTGCAGTGGATGTTTGTTTCATCAGAGAAACGAAGAAGCCCATGCAAATGAGAATGTGCTGATAAACATGAGAAAGGGAATCCCAACATCATTATGAACTTAAAGCTCACGATTGTCCTAACATGCCGAAGCTTACAGTTATGCTCACAATTATAGGCGCTGTGATATGAGTCAATTGGTGATACTGTGTCTGGCTGCCATCAAATAAGTCGCTAGAACTGCTCTACCAAAGACTTCAACATTGGACCCACTCTCTTAATGGAGTCTGCTGTTCCAGTTGATAGTGAAGCTTGCAGAGTACCAATGCATTTAGTGCCAAGATCAGAGACGAAGTCCAAATCTCTAATCCACACAAAATTGACTTCACCATTATTCCTGCCATGAATCTTGGCAATTAACCTTGTTAAAGGTATATCAGTCCGCCAATGGAGAAATTTTTTCCTAGTAACAAAATCTCTGTCAAGCAGATGTGAAACGTTAAAAAGCAGTAATCTCGCTTTTGTGCTACGTCCAGTTGCCATCACATCAATTTCATCACTCAGTGCCCTCGCAACCAGTAGCTAGCCTTGCAACACAGGCCATGAGAAAAGCTAGGAAACAGTGCTCGAGGCAATTCATCAACTCTCCGGTTTCTTCTGAACCTGCAACAAGTCAGAGGTGTTTTGCCATGTTTTCTGGACAGCCAGGAGATGTTTATCATTTGAATGCATTTTTTTGTAGCATGGTCTTAACGCTTACTTCCTGCTGGTAGATTTCCATCGTCCACAACAAAAGCTTTCAGCTCCCTCATTCTAAGTGGATATGTGCAATAAGCTGCTCAAAACGCCAGGTGCCAGTATGACTCTAGCTGAAGTGACTTTCCCCAAGAAAACACAGGGGCAGCTTCTACCCATGCATCCCCTGCCAACGCCGAATTCCCCTTTCACCAGAGGTGGGTGGTTCTGCCATGTCACACTTGTGATTTTCCGTCGTGTATCGTCAGTGCTTCTCAGTTGTGATGTTAATCCAGAAAAGAACTGAAATAGCCAGCACTGGGCTAAGTTAAAGAATGTAAAAAATGGAAATGTAATCAGCTCATACAACCGCTGTAATCTCAATAATCCACGTACACTTTTATATTATCAGACCCTGTCTGACTCAGCTTGTGTACTATCGAATTATTTTGTAAAATACCAATGCAAATATACCAGCCAAATGGCTTGCCACTTTTCATCACATCCTGTTTGCACAAAACTTTTGTGCAGGAGGGGCTCCACAGAAGAAAGGTAGTGGGGCATAAATGAGCAAAATTTTGAGTGAGCAGTTCCCAGTAACATAGACGAGTTTAATTAGATTACTCTCATTGACAACAGCTGAAAATAAGGTAACAAACAAAAGGTATCTTCGTCAACCAGAACAAGGAAATAAAGGCCCAAAAAAAAAAAAAAAAAAAAACACACACATTCATCTACAGGGAAACCACCTGACACATTCATCCTTTAAGCTCGCCATGTTGCTGAAAGTCATAACTTGGTGCTATGGCAGATTGAGGCTCATCTACAACTTTACAAACTAATCATCAAATGCCCAGCTGCTATAATCATTCACCCATTCACCAAGGCTGGAGTTGAAATTATGTTACAATATTGTTCTGTTACTCCACCCTTTTTCAAACTTTGGTTCCCTGATTAGTCTCTATGTGACATGACAAATCAGCAATGGACTAAAAGTCGATTCATACCAGTTATATACAATATTGATCACTACTGCAGAGTAAACGTTTATTAAGGAGTACGTGTTTCACATTATAGATCAAGAGTGACCGGAAACAAAGGTTAGTGATTATTACATTCTTATATCATGAGAGGAAGCACTAGATAACGATTGACTGAAACAGGGGGAAGGAATACAGTATATGACGGATGAGTAGCTTTGAGAGATGAGATAGTGAGAGCAGCAGAGGATCAAGAAAGGTAAAAAGACAACATCCAGTAGGAATCATGAGTGAACTGATGAAACACGCAAATATAAAAATGCAGCAAATAAAGAAACGAAAGGGAATATAAAGGTCTAAAAAATAAGACTGCGAAAACACGCAAAATGGGTGCACAAGAATGACTAGAGGACAAATGTAAGCGTTTAGAAGCAAACTGCACTAGGGGAAAGATAGCCTACAGAGAAATTAAAGAGGCCTTTGGAGAGAAGAGAAGCAGATGTATGAATATCAAGAATTCAGATGGGAAACCAGTACTAAAGCAAAGAAGGCAGAGCTAAATGATGGAAGGAGTACACAGGGCGAATTATCTATAACTTGGACTGGGAATATTGCAGAAAACGCTAAGTGCTATTGATATGATACTGTTATGTTTGCTTACAGTCTGCTTGCGTGTTCCTTGAGTGTACTACGACTCATTAGTCAGTTAGAATATGACATTCAAGTAGTAGCTCGTGAGTGGACGATGGGATTTACCAGTGCACAAAAAAGCCGACATATTCATGATGGTTCAAATGGCTCTAAGAACTATGGGACTTAACATCTGAGATCATCAGTCCCCTAGACTCGGAACTACTTAAACCTAACTAACCTAAGGACATCACACACATCCATACCTGAGGCAGGTTTCGAACCTGCGACTGTAGCAGCAGCGCGGTTCCAGAGTGAAGTGAGTAGAACCGCTCGGCCACTGCGGCCGACTGTTCATGATGTATGGAGAATGTAGGAAGAACGCAGTTCGTTCTTGTACGGTGTATGCTGCAAGATCCCAATAGACATCAACTGCCTCCACAATTATTCATCAACTTCTTCAACCATTTACGTGAAAGTGGCAGTGTAACACCTAGACAACGTAACTAAAGGAAACAAGCGACTGTTGCAGCTGACACCACACGTTAGCTCCTGCACAATCACAAGAAAAAGTGGCATGAGTCAGGTAAATGTCCTACGCATTTGCCATCGACGTAGGTTCCATCCCAGTCACATATCCGTCCATTAAGAGCTGCATGGAAACAATTATGAGAATCGTAACAAAAGAAAAAAGTGACTGTTGCAGTTGGACTGTTGCAGTTGACACACACGTTAGCTCCTGCACAATCACAAGAGAAAGTGGCATGAGTAAGGCAAACGTCCTACGCATTTGCCACCGACATAGGTTCCATCCCAGTCACATATCTCTCCATCAACAGCTGCATGGAAACAATTATGAGAATCGTTTTAATTTCTGTACATGGGCATTAAGACAGGATACTCCATATGTACTATGTATCTTGTTTAGTAATGAAACCACATTAACCAGTCATTGTCACCGAAACATGCACTATTGTTCTGATGGCAATCTTTGTTGCCTTCGTAGGTTGAACGTCAGCGTCCATGGAGTGTAAACATATGATGTGGGATAGTGAACCATCAGCTCATAGGCCTGTTTTTCATAGACAGAACACTGAATGCATATTGCAGCCTCCTAACAGTCCATCTTCATTGGTAGTAGAGGACATTCTGCTGCAGGCTAGGAGGAACTTTTGCTACCAACATAATGGGTGTGCAGCCCATAGTGCACGAAGTACTAAAGCATGTCTTGATAAACTGTATTCCAGTCATTGGTCTGGATGAAGGGGACGTGTACCTTTGTCGGCCCCTGCCCTGGATTTCCTGGATTTGGCGCCTGTAGACTTTTTTCTGTGGGGGAAGCTGAAAGATGCTGTCTGTGAGGACATACCGACTACACCCAATGATATGTAACGACGCATTACTCAAGCCTGCACAGACATCCAGCTGAAATGCTAGCACACGTGCAGTAGTCGTTCCATACCAGACTAAGAAAGCGTATATTGCCACTGCCATGGTCATTTTAAACACAACCTGTGATGATCAATTGCCGTGTTACTGGTGAGAATCCACATAACTAGTGAATGCCCTCGTGTTGTTCTTTAGTAAATGCTACTACAGGTGTTGTATCCAGGAGTCAGTGTAGCAACTTTTTCAGTCTGGAAGCGCACTGCTGCTACGGTTGTAGGTTTGAATCCTGACTCGGGCATGGATGTGTGTGATGTCCTTTGGTTAGTTAGGTTTAAGTGGTTCTAAGTCTAGGGGACTGATGACCTAAGATGTTAAGTCCCATAGTGCTTAGAGCCATTTGAACCATCTTGTAGGAACTTTTCAAAATACCATATCTCGTAAACGACTCATACTAGAATCCTGCAACAAACTCTAATGACATTCTAATTTACCTTACATTTCATTTGTTAATGTCAACAGGCATTGATCCATTTTAAAAAGTGTATGTTTGCACAAAAACACACTTTGATAGTGTTATCACCGTCTGTTTATTGGCTAACAATACAAGCCTCTGATTGCCAGTCCATTCTGTGAAAACCGCGCATCAATAGCAATATCCATTTCCACAACACTTGCGGTGCAAATTTTAGGTGATTTATCCTGTGTAGATGGTCTCTACAAGGGAAATGAACTTGAAGGCAATATTATAGAGAGAGACGGGGTAGTAAAGAAAGATGACATGGGAGATATAACACTGGGAAAAGAATTTGACTGAGTACTGAAAGACCTACGTCGAAACAAGGCCTTTGGAACAGACGACATTCCACCAGAACTACTGTTAGCTTTGGGTAGCCAACCATGACAAAACTATTCCACCTCGTTTGCAAGATGCATGAGACAGACGAAATACCCTCAGACTTCAAGAAAACTGCAGTAATTCCAATTCCAAAGAAAGCAGGTGCTGTCAGATATGAGTGTAACCGAAATATCAGTTTAATAAATCATTGTTGCAAAACACTAGCTCGAATTTTTACACAAGAATGGAGAAACTGGTAGAAGCTGACCTCAGGGGAAGACAAGTTTGGATTCCTGAGAATTGTAGGAACATGCGAGGTAATACTGACCCTACAACTTCTCTTAGAAGATAGGTTAACGAAACGTAAACCTATGTTTATAGCATTCGTAGACACAGAACTGGTTTTTGACAATGTTGACTGGAATACTCCATTGGCACCCATAGAATAGTTTCTAGGGGGGCTAGACCTGTGGGTACTGAGTATTTTTTATGTTTTTGAAGCCAAATGATGACTTGTAAGAAACCATAAAGAAGTTCCAGTTGCCAGCCGAAGTGGTCGTGCGGTTCTAGGCGCTCCAGTCTGGAACTGCAGGACCGCTACAGTCGCAGGTTCGAATCCTGCCTCGGGCATGGATGTGTGTGATGTCCTTAGGTTAGTTAGGTTTAAGTAGTTCTAAGTCCTAGGGGACTAATGACCTCAGAAGTTGAGTCCCATAGTGCTCAGAGCCAAGTTCCAGTTCCAACCCTGTTAAATCTGATAATATCGACTTTCTTGAAATAAAAACAAGTGACTATATTATATTTTTTTCCTTTCTCTGTGAGCTCAGAGGGGGGAGGGGGGGCAGGGACCGCCCATCCTTCCTTGAGTCCTGGGTGTGGGCAGAGACTTGGAACAGTCTTTTTGAATATCTGGAGGTATAAGAGTAAAATAAAGGAAGAAAAAGGCTATTTACAACTTGTACAGAAACGAATGGGCAGTTGTAGTAGTCGAAGGGTTCGAATGAAAAGGAAGGCAGTGGCTGAGAAGGAGTGAGAGAGATTTGTAGCCTATCGATAATGTTATTCGAATTGTAAATTGACCAGGTAGTAAAGGACACCAAAGAAAAAACAGGAGTGCTAATTAAAGTCCAGAGAGAAGAGATAAAAACCTTAAGATGTGCGAATGACAATGTGATTCTGTCAGAGATAGCAAAGGATTTGGAAGAGCATTTGAATGGAATGGACTGCATCTTGAAAGGAGGATATATGATGAACACCGACAAGAGGAAAAGAACGATAATGAAATGTAGTCGAATGAAATCAGATGTTGCCGAGGAAATTACATTATGAAAAAAGATGCTGAGAGTAGTATATGGTTCTGCTATTAGGGTGGCAGGAAAGGGAGGTAATGACAGTGGCACGTAAAGTGCCCTCCGCCATACACCGTTGGGTGGCTTGCGAAGCATAAATGTAGATGTAGATGTAGATGTGGCAAAAACTGATGGTGGTTGAAGTAGCAAGGATATAAAATGTGTACTGGAAATAGCAAGAAAAATGCTTCTGAAGAAGAGAAATTTGTTAACACTGAATACAGATGTATGTGTTAGGAAGTATCCAAGTTCCATGTGATTGTGATGTATGTTTTCAACATTCTCATACGACAAACAACACGCCAGCACCTAAATATCACTAAAAAGTATGTGAAAACATGGTATGTGCTTCTACTTTGCTGCAACATTCATAAAGTAAAAGATAAACAGGCACTGAACACGGAATGTTATTCTTAAGTAATAATCATATGACAGACATGCGATATATTGATAGCGCCAAGTGTGATAATTAGTGTAAGCATAAAGAAAAAGAGCCATGTCCTAATTTGAGGTTCATAATTTATAGTAAAAAATAATATGTACATGTGGCATCATAACGGAAAGTGTTGAGTACCTGGCGTTATTCACTGCTACAGTAAAAATAATTAAGTATATATATCGTCTGAAAAAGAAGATAATAGACATAAATGAATAATAATATTGATTTATAACCTGATCTGTGACAGGTTTCTACACTATCACACGAGAAATGTGGAGTGATCACATTGACACACAAAAGTGGTGGGGATGCGCTATCACAACAACTATTCTGGAGAGATGTGAGGTTAATCTTGGTGGGTGTGAGTGTGGCTTCAGTTCATACAGTGGGTGTGGTGCATGTGACAGATTCATCTCTGGCTGGAGACGTCAGGTAGACCGTCGTCTCCCAGGCCAGGAACCATTAGGAACAGGGTGAGACTGAGTCTATCAATATGGTGGCACTAAGTGTCTAAATGATCACAGGACTACAGCTTCTCCTCTGTATAGTCTCGAACTCAACATGCACTTTTGCTGAAGGAAGAATCTGTTTGTAGTCCTTCTCGAAGCTCGACCTATTACTAATATATTTTGGTCAGTCTGAGATTGTCAACTCGACTTTACAATGACAGTGATGTGGTAATGGGTCTATCGAGTCCAGAACAGATTTCAGTTGTGGAGTAGCGTGAACAGGTAGGTCCTTGCTGTCCATGGGTTTAGCCGGCCAGAGTGGCCGAGCGGTTCTAGGCGCTACAGTCTGGAAGCGTACGACCGCTACGGTCGCAGGTTCGAATCCTGCCTCGGGCATGGTTGTGATGTCCTTAGGTTAGTTAGGTTTAAGTAGTTCTAAGTTCTAGGGGACTGATGACCTCAGAAGTTAAGTCCCATAGTGCTCAGAGCCATTTTTTTTGTCCATGGCTTTAGACTGAAGTGGGTGTGTTGATCAATGCTGTTTACCTTGGTTAATAGGCTCTGGGTGTTCTCCCCAGCGGATTGTGGTAATCTAACAGCTGCCTTGTAATGCAGTTCTGCAAAGTGGTACAGACTGGTTGTGCAACATATCTTCCACAAGGAAAAAAGGTATGTCTATCGATCACTTTAATGTAGTCTCTCTGTACCAGAAGAGCTATAGGGAAATGTTCATATCCTGTTGTACAGAGAGACAATAGTACAAGTAATGTCAAATTGCCAGAGTAAACATCAACAGCTGCAGTGTCCTGAGTTACAGAATGCTCTGTGTTTTGATGGGAGCCACTTCTCTGTTCTGCAGGAGCTCAGACTCTCCTGGGATCATCCTCCAGCGAAGCCTCTGTCCCAGTGTTCCACCTTTCATTCTCCAGCTGACAGTGAAAGTAAATGAGCCACAGTGACTCGTTGCTAGCTGTTGTTCCATCAGCCCTTCCAGCTGGGCTGGGTGTCAGCTGCTATGTCACCTGCGGCCGGCTCTCCCCGCTCCCTGTCTGAGATGCTAACACGTCCATCCTTTCACACACATAACTGCAAAATTTGCGAAACTAGATCTTGGAACTTACCCTACACCCCGCCTGGCCAGCCGTGCAGTCTAGTGTGCTGCTGCTTTCTGAAACTGGAAATGGTCAGTCTGGAAAGACTAGATCTCTCCGTAAATGAGGGACTGTGGTCCCTACTAGGTAGATGTTTTTTACTGAACAATGCTTCCCTAGTTAAAATCTTCTTTTTTTCAGACAAGATAGTTTGAGTCGCTGACTGGCTCCTCTCAGGATATGCAGAACGGAGGCTTGCTCTTCCAGCCTGTAGGTCAAATTGATTTGGCCAGAACGGCGAACAGGTGCACTCCACACTAAAATCAGCAGGAATTTCAGGGCTCTGATAGAGAAGTTTCCCACATTCTAATAATCAGGGTACCAGTTGGCATAGTTTGCAAATTTTTGTGAAGGCGTAAGAACATTACAGCTGCTGCAGCGCGCCCTTCCTCGCTCACAGGATTCCATTTTCTGCCGCCACCTGAATCAAGGTGAAAGGGTAAAGTATTGCTGCACCAGTGTAGGGTCGTCAAACGATATTAACAGTTCCCTGTTCTCTAGTGAGCCACAGTTTGAGATCCTCCATTCTCTATCCTCAGTACTTCTTATTTCTGAAGTTGACCCAGAGAGTAACTGAAATAGCCAGCACCAGGGTGAATTAAAGGATGTTAAGAAAGGAAATGAAATCAGCATGTAAAACCACTGTGACCTCATCAATCCATCTAAACTTTTATATTAACAGACCCTGTCTAGCTCAATTTGTGTGTGATCGATTTATTTTACCAAAAATGAATGAAAAGAAACGAGCCAAAGGACTTGCCACTTTTCAATTCAATGAAAAGAATATACAAGTCGTCATGGGACATTTGCAATTTGTCTTGAAAACAACGAAAACTGATAAAATAAAGATTAAGAAGACATGAGAGCATGAAATACAACTGGTGCAAGGGGAGTAAGTACCGAGAAAATAGGTTAATTTAGCAGATGACATTGAAGTTCCACCACCAACTACACCATCAAAACTTTCTTCTCATGGTACCTTGATGTGATGTGATGGGACATGACATAATGTTGATGGCCTGTGTGAATTCCACCATTTGAACCTCATTGTGGAATGTTTTGATATCATCTGACATGGTGTGATGGCAAGTGTGAATTGGCTTTAATTTCACTTGTTGGCCTCTTGAAAGTCATGTAAGTAGCTTTTCCAACTTCAGCATGTGGAAAAGCTTGTTTGAATGAAAGGGTAATGGTTGGGGCGAAGGGGAGGACTATGTACAACAATTCATACTTGTGGAAATCTGGATTAAGGCTTTTATCTCAACATTTCTACTTTGGCAAAGTTCTGATAGGTGATGAGTACTTCAAATACAACGTTTTATTTACTTTATTTATCAACCAAACTTTTGACTGCTATACAAAACAATTATCGTTCAGTTATTACACCATTGAGAACACTATTTTATTTACATGGGGCTTCAATCAAGTCAAGAGTTGCTTTAAATCTCTGAAGGTGTAAATAGATTTTATATTTCCATGTTATCATAATATTTACACTCAATGACTAATCCAAATATTATCATTGTACTGAAATTAAAAATGTTTACAATATCAACTGTGCTGCAGTAACATGCACCTAAGCAAGTCCACACTCTCAGTTACAATACTTTTGGAATATGTTGCGTCACTTCAGGCGATTTTGTGTTACTTTATTATAAATAAGTGGTTAGAAGAAATTGCTTATGGCTAGTATGATATTCCTAAATCTGACTAAATCTGAAACTTTTTTTTAAAAAAAGGAAATGCTACAGAACTGTTGAGATAAAAGCTTTACATTCTAATCCACCTCATGCTTGTAGAATGCAGTAAGCCTAGACCCTCTGCAGATATAATAAAGAAGTTTCCAGTTGCAGGTATCTCAGTGTTACTTGTATCTGAAGGAGGTCTGCACATGTTCAATATTTATTTACAACACTGGTTTGTTAAATATTCAGTATATTGAAGTAACATCACATTATCAATAATACTGACAAAAATTGTCAGCTGACAACATCGTTTTACAAGGTTAAGACGTCGAATGCCCAAGAGAAAGTGTGTGCTGCAATTATATTAGCTAGAGATTGCAAGGAAGAGAAAATAATGAAAAAGAGGAAATGGATCCGACAATGGTTGAAAAAAATTAGCAGCTCATCACATGTTAATTTAATGACTGAAATTAGAATCACAGACCTGAAAGATTTCGTGACATACATTGTGATGAGTCGTGCATCATTGACAAGTTGTTAATGTTGGTATCAAATAATACAGAGATTCAAAACACGTTAATGAGAGAGGCAGTCCCAACTGATTAGAGATTGGAAGTTACTTTGAGATTCCTGGCTACAGCAGGCTGTTCAAGTGATCTAAGTTTATATCTGTAATATCAGCAAACACAATTAGCTATATTCTACAGAAGCCTGTGAAGCAATTATATCTAACTAACAAGGATATGTTCAGACAATTAATGTTTGTGGCAATTTTGTGAAACTGAAATTCATTTCGACCTCTTACTTTTCATTGCAGATGTAAAACGCATTTTTCGAAGCTGAAGCGTTTTTCCAAACTGCTATGTAGTTCACCAACCTGTATTATGTTTTCAAATTAATAATTTCAGCAGTGTGGTTCTAGGATGCTCTGTTGACATCCAAAAATGTTATTTACAAAGATTGTCCTTGTATAGGCCTGTTAAAACTGTTTTGTGTCAAAAGACTACTAAAACCTGAACCTGTAGTATAATAAACACAACTGTGAATTGAAAACATAAATAGTGCACAATAACGCTATGTGGCTGGTTTATGAAGCTCCATAAACATTTGAATGGAGAGTATTGTTAAACCATCCATACTTGATCTTAAATGTTCAGTATGTATTGGAAATACTGAGAATACTTATACAGACATCACCCTGCTTGTAAATCCTTTTAGTATTGGCAATAAGTCAATATGTGCTGCCAGACAGTCAGTGTATCGACGATTTGACAATATTATTGAATGCATGAGGACCCCTTAAGACGAACAGCCATGTCATCTTATATACAGATAAATCACCTGATTTGTTTCATGAATAACACATTTGATGTTGACAAGATTTGTAAATTATTGATGTAAAAGTAACGAATGCAGCTTGGAAATACAACCTAATGAATATCATCTTCAATATGACTGCCGTTTTGGTTTACAGCTTCTTCAAGTCACAGACGTACATTGGGGACGACTCTCCAACACAAATCTTCTGGAATGGCGTGGCATAACTCCACAATGATGGCCCTAAGTTGCACTGCATTTTCGGGTTTTCTGCGGTACACATACTCTTTAAGGAACCCCCAAACAAAGAAGTCACATGGGTTAATGTCTGGGCTATGGAGTGGCCACATTTCTCCTCCAGCGTAACGTTCTGGAAATCTGTTTGACAATACCCTGAGGCCAAGTCTTTCGTGCAGTAAATAAAGCACAATGTTGGCAGTATGGGGATGTGATCCATCCTGCATGAACTATTGTGTCTGCAATAGAAGACATGAATCCATGAGTTGAGGAAAGAACTGGTTTCGCAGCATGTGTTCACTGGTTACTGTAGCATCGAAGAAGAACGGACTGATGATTCCATGGCTTGACATCGTGATCCACCCCCCCCCCCTCTCCTAGGTGTCTTTCGTGTGCATTATTCGCGGAGGTTCACGTTCCGTTTGTTCACAACTCCGTTCACATAAAAATAAGGTTCGTCAGAAAACCACGTTTGGTGTAGCACTGCCTCTTGGTCTTGCTCGATTGCCCATCTGGCAAACTGCAGTCTCCGCTCCTTACCTCTCGCAGTAAGCTTATGCGCCACAGTCATCTTTTGTGGATACAAGCGAAGGTCGGATTGAATCACTGTTTGTACAGGTTGGCGTGAAATTCCCAACTCGGCACTGGCTCTTCTTGTTGATTTATCGGACTATGACTCAAAGCCACTCGAACCGCTTCAATGTTTTGCGGCAAATGTACAGTAGTTCATGTGGCCGCTGACACTCCAAAACAGATCCAGTACCTTCAAATTTTTGATGTAATCTGCGTAGTGTCTGTGGGCTGGGAGCCCACCGTGCGCCGAAAAGAGCACGAATCCTTTTCTGTGTCAATGTAACACTGTTCGTTGTCGCGAACAGTAACACAAACTTTGTCTTTTGTGCGACAGTCAACTGTCCTTTGGCCGCCATCGCGGAAAACTGAAATGGCGGGCTCACAACAAAAGCGATGAACTCGCAACGACATCTGGCGTAATTTCCATGAAGTGCACGAAGTTGAGCGCACAATTTGAAAACTTTTGCCCCAGTTATATACATGTAGGATCAAAATTCCAACGAGTGACTTTTTGTGCCTCA
This sequence comes from Schistocerca americana, assembly GCF_021461395.2. NCBI lineage: Eukaryota > Metazoa > Arthropoda > Insecta > Orthoptera > Acrididae > Schistocerca > Schistocerca americana. Next base: position 853,993,236 of record NC_060119.1, read on the forward strand.
CCCTGTATATGCACCTGACTAGCTCAGAAAAAATACATTAAGTTATTTTGCTCATTCGAATACGTATTGAAGAACACTTTGTCCTTTTTCAATAATGCTTTTATTAACGTGTTCAATATTCTCAAATTATTTCTACGAGAAATCTATTTGCATAAACAGTATTTAAGGGTGTGTTTTTTTCTGTTAACGTTTTTACGAATTTACACCTACACGTCTTATTTCAATTGACACTCTATTGAATACGCTGCCAATAGAAAATACGTTTATACTGGCCACCGAGGGAAATAGTGAAAGGATTCATGTACGACTTGTGGTTGCCTATGGAAGGGCGGCTTTATGCTGCTCTTACTAATAGTAGATGACTGAAAATTCCAGACATGAGTGTTGTGTTAATCTTTACTTTAGAAAGTTATTAACTTAATTTAACCATTTGTTTATGCGCATAGTGGCTGCAAAAGATATCAAACAAGTGCTGAATAACTTGGAAAGAAGTTTCATTTTAGAGTATATTAATGTGCTCCTTATAAAATACTATTGTATTTTAATTAGTTTCAAACATCAACTTTATAAAAATTATGTGCCCCCTATGTTTTGCCATCTTTGACGGAAGAACTTTGCCTTCAAACTAGTCAAAGATATCTTTGAACAGCGATTGGGCCGAAAGCTTTGTGATCGGCAAGCCGATCCTGTTGGTAGATATACTTTGTAATTTGTGTTTTGCAACAAAAGTACATGATCTTTATAGCCTCTGCCTCTTCTTTCTCGCTATTAGTATACTAAAGTGTTGTATAGGAGATACTTTCTTTTTGGGGAAGGATACTGTTTTGTAGATAAATTTAGTGTAATGAAATAGCGCACTGTACCTCACGTTTCGGTTATTTTGTGTAAATTGTGTGTTTGTTGGGGTTGTTAAAACAGTAGCAGTTTATGTATTCAAAACAAAAAGAAAATCGTCGTAAGTGCTAAAGAGTTGAGTGACTTTGTAATGATTTTTTTTTTTTAATTCCCTTTAGGTTCGGTAGCCCTCTTGTCATTTACCTCGTATCTTTGTTCGTTTTGCTTCAATTCACCTGGTAACTAAGTTGCGTGCTCTGATTTTGAGACATCAGTTCTTCGTTATCAGAGTAAGCCCGTGAGAAAATCGAAGGAGTAGGTGTATTAATAAAATTTCTCCAAAATGGCGGATAATGTGTAATCCTTGTGGTATTGAACTGTTGCTGATAGATGTTTGCACCCCTGGATTCTGCTTTGTTTTATTTACTTTTCGGGTTTTTGTTTCTTTTTAGCATCTTTATAACTTGTACTGCAGTAAAGATTGGTAATACTTATACCAAGTCTCATTCTTTAAAATCATACATTTCCTTTCAGACTGATGTCAGGGGCAGGATCTAGTGGAACAGGGCGGGGCCGTGGCACAGCCTCATTGACTGACAATAAGACTGATAATAAAGATACTAAGCCAAATCCAAAGATGTCGAAAGCGCTTAGTACTTCAGCAAAAAGGTAAGTGATGTAAGGATGTTTCTGTGGGATAGAGGGACTGGAGGTAACAGCAAGAGTGCCTGTAATTTATGTGACCCAAGAACTTTTATTTCGTTTAGGTTCTCTTGTTAGGCTGTGGGATGTGTGTTCTAGCTTAAGGAAACTCGTTAGTATGAAGTGTAACTTAAACCACAGATTTATATTGCTGGGCCATTGTGATTATATGCCAAGTTCTCTTTGCATAGTTTCGAAGCCTGAGTCTTCCCCAGTGTTTTGCAGAATAGTACTGTGTATTTCATGTGCATTCTCGTTCTGTGGGCAAAGCAAGGAATGATTAAAACTAACCGTTAAGTATAAAGGTTTTAAGATGTTATCTTGCCATTTTGAAACAATGAAGAAAAGTCATCTTAATTTTCGTCGAAGCTGCTAATTATATATTGGCCGGTTAGTTTTGAACTTTGCCAATTTTCACAAGCCATGTATTTTATATTTAGGATATGTTTGTTGTTAACAGTTCTATTTATGTCATCACATTTACAAGTATCTCAGAGCCTCATTACCAGAATGATGTGGTCTGTGTGACAGCAATATGTTATGTACGTTGGAGATTTGTCCTAGTTGGATTACAATGTGCCTGGCTTCTTTTTTTTTTTTTTTTTTTTTTTTTTTTTTTCTCTCCAGGTGTTACTGTAACTTTTTACAGATGTTGATGCAAAGAGTGTTATAACATTCTTTGTATCAACAAGTGTCAAGGTTATAAAATGTAAAAAATATAAGTGAGTGCGGTACTCTGTGTAATGCAGTAAGAAAAAATTTCTCCATTGTACATGAAATATCAGGTGGATTGTATCATGCTGAATAATAAAGATCTGAAACACATTTGTGATGATATAAACAGAACTGTTTGCAACAAACATATCGTAAATAAAACGTGGCTTGAGAAAATGGGCCAAGCCCAAAACTACTTGCAGCCAAAAAATAATTGACAGCTTTGGTGACAACATTTAAAAATTTATTTTCTTCAAAACCAGTAAGTTGTTTAGAATGAGAGTTGCAGTGGCAAGATATTTGGGAAGTAATTACAGATCTCATATGAGTAGGCCGTAAAGATTTTACTGGTGGCCAAGAGACAAAAGAGAACCAAGTATAGTTCAGTATTTGAGATTATTTAAAAGTAGGCTAAGTATCATTTACCAAGTAATCAGTATTACTAATCCCACAGATATTTCTGTTTTTCATATTGAGCAGTGTTGCAGCCAAACATTTAAGAGAAGATGCATAATCTAATTTCCTATTGCTGTTCATATTCTGGACTTTCCCAATCAGGCACTGCAGCATAGTTCAATATTTGAGAAGAGCCTTACTGAATAGTTTGTCAGAATAGATTCAGTGATGATGATAATATGACGAGGATAGATGGCTACTCAGTGAATAGAGGACGCAATCAGTGGCAGACAGGCACGTTGTGATCAGATCACTAGATACTACCAGCTATTGAATGGAGTCCTTCATGAGACTAGGGGAAAAAAGACACATGCACATGCCCACTGTTGTCTCTAGTTGCTAAGCCACAACAATAGTGTGTTTTAAGTGGTTTCTAATTCTTGTTCACTGTTTCAGGATTCAGAAAGAATTAGCGGAAATCACACTGGATCCACCACCGAACTGCAGGTATTAACATGCACCTAAGAAGCCAAGTTTCGTGTTGTTTTGCTTGCTTTACAAAACTTTATTTTTCCAGTGCTGGTCCAAAAGGTGATAATTTGTATGAATGGGTGTCAACCATATTGGGGCCACCAGGATCAGTCTACGAAGGGGGCGTATTTTTTCTGGATATTCATTTTTCTCCAGAATACCCATTCAAACCTCCAAAGGTTTGTAGAACATGTTTAATAATCCTATGCCTATCAAAACTCAAATGAATTGGTACATAGTTGATCTTGTGTTAAGATTGTTGAAGTTAAAATTTCATCAGTGTGGCAAGGTTCAACTGCCATAAAGGAGACAGAAATTCTAAAGTTTGAAGTCTAGTTGGAATTATTATGCTTTGTGCCAGAGCAAAAGTCATTAATGGGATAGTACAACGAAATGTTGCTTGTGGTGACACTTTAATATAGACAGGCTGAAAAGTGACAGTTTAGTTGTTAGTTGGCAGTCAGTGTGATTGCAAAATAAAGGTCATGTTAATAGGTTAATCTGCAGCATTGATAAAAGTTGATGATAATGGATTTGTTACTTAGCAGTTAGGTATATTAACAATCCCTACATGAAAATGGAGCTATAGTGCAGTTGTGATAGATATTTGGGGCGGAGTGTTCTCCATGGATTGTGTTTAGTGGGATACTTTTCCACACATGACCGTAGCCTCAGGTGTACATGGGGTTTTGAGAAGATAGATGAGTACCTTGAAACAATGAAGTGTTTGTCTCCTGTTAAAATAAAGATTAATCATGGTTTGATTTCCGTCAGATATAAATAAGCTTAAGTGGAAGGCACACAACATAAAATTGCATATAGGTTGCAGAGGTTTGGAATGTTAGATATTAGATACATATTGGTTATTAGTAAGCAACAGAGGATAGTGTTTTGGAGGGTGCTGATACTCTCTTTGAATGACATAATGTACAGGGTGCAATCAGAAAGTAGTAGAGCTGATTTTATTACACATATTGGCGCACCTCCTGTAAAACCGTTTGAAGTAGGACCCTTGGGCTTCAGCACTCTTTGAGTGTAATGTGTGTGCCAATCTGCAAACACCTTCTGGAGGTCACTGGCCAGAACGCTGTTGAGAGTCTTCGTTACAGCCACCTTGACATTGTCGATGAAGTCTAAATGTTGTCCTGTTTCAGGTGAGGGAAGAGTAAGAAGTTAGCAGAGTCATATTTCATCTGTCGGCAGGGTGGGGCAATACGGCAACACTGTACTGAGCCAGCTGCTACTGCATCAACTGTGCGATGTGGCATGGCACATTGTTGTGGTGGAGCTTCCAGGAATAGGTGATGCCTGTTCACATGCAGCTGACTCATTTTCACAGCCTCTTGAGCACTTCCATGTAAAACTGCGCATTCACCAATTGCGCAGTGGGTACAAACCCCTTTTAGAAGATGCCTCAATACAAGGAGACATGTTCGTGCAGTGTTCCAAACTTTTTTCGTCTCCAGGTAATACTGGAAATACCTGGTTTTGTCTCTGGTAACCACATTGTTGAGAATATGTGGGTTTTCTTGAACACACTTCAGAATTTTCATTGAAGTTAGCACACGATTCACATTTTGTTCACCAGTCAAGAACCTTGACACAAATTTTCGTCATCTCCGTATCGTGTAAGGATAGTTTAAATATTTCTGTAAGAAAGTCTTAATGCTTAGTAATCATATGAATTGATAATCACTGATCAGATTCCAAAAGTTGAGTGTGCTCACCCTCCACTGCCCCACATGTGGCTGTGGTGAGTCTTGTTCTGTTCACGGATGTCCCCACCCCAGCCTCCACCATCAACCCTCCCCAAAATACTGGCTTGCTGTGCTTCATCCTGACCAAAACCTAGACTTGTGTATTACTCACCAATTGTGGAAGAAGCTATTCTCGTGTAACATACTACATAACATAATTAGTATCAAATGGAGATCTCACAGAAATCAGTGAAGCTGTCTTAGTAGTAATATACATCCATTAGAAGGTAAATGCTGTATGTAACTTGAATTTACCACATCAGAAGTGATAAAACATTTGTAAAAAGAGTGAAATATTGCTGTAAATGGGACCAGTGGCATATTTCTGTGTCTTGTGCAGCAGTGTTGTCAGCTCTTGCCATTAGGTATTATAGGAATAAAGTGGAGTGTGTCATCAGTTGCTGCTTAACTGCAGATGCAAGAGCAGAGCGTGCAGGAACGTGCATGGATGTAAGGCACTAAGAAAACTCAAATTCTTGTGTGAATTTACCACAATATCGGAAATGCTAACACGTTCCTAAAAAGAGTCAAATATTGCTGTAAATGAGGATTTAAATTTTAATTCCTTGTTGTGTGACTTGCGGCTATGTAAAGTGTGGTAGTATCTGCTACCATATAGACACTATTGTAATGCTTGAGTGACTCAAAGGGAAAAAAGTAAAATGTTTTTAAAACACATAATAATTGCTAGTTTCAGAACTGTGCATTTATCTCCAGAACTAACGGCACCTCCTAATTCCTTATATATTTGAGAAGGACCAATGAAATACTTATAACAGTGTAGTTTATTAATGTAATTCTTACTAATTTCACACATAATAATGTATGCCGTGCTATTAGAACACAGCCTAACCACAACGTTGTAATTCTTGACACATTAAGAAAAGTGGAAATATTTGTCACAACAAAGGTTATTAAATAATAAGTGAACAGCTCACTGGCAGAAAATGAAAATGTTTAGAGAGATGCTTATGTAAGCACAGTCAACTAGTTTTTAATATGTTTGGAATATTTGTCACAGTGAGTTTCATTAATGTAATTCTCTTCATGCAGTAAGCAGTATAAGTTCCATTATTCAACACAGTGTCATAATTCACAACATGGGGGGGAGGGGGGGAGAGACAGTGAACTATTCATGAATAGTAATATTGTAAATGTAATTGTTGTGTCACGGCAACCAAGTCTTTTAGTTTTCACATTTGTTGGCTTTGCCAAGTCACAACCATACTGTCACATCCCAGCCTAACCTAGACCTCAGGGTAAGCTACAGATCAGTCTGTTACGAAAACAGGTTTGTTTATAGATGCAGTGTCTTTGCCAACTGGAAAGCAGTCTTCACCACTGGAATTAACAAACATTTTGTAGTAACTGACATAATCATGAAAAATAGTTATTTGTTGCAACCAATATTATTAATAGAACTGCTGTTTGTATAGTTAGAAATAAGTTACCACTGAAAAGAAAGAAAAGATGAAACTACAACAGATTTTATTCTCTTCAAGTATACACCAATCCAACAGCCCACAAAAATATAAAAACAGGTCTGACTCATTTCTTTCCTCCACATATTCGCAGAGGTCACTATTGAAAAATGTCTTCCACTGCTTTGTGCCATGTAGGGACCATTTAATGGCACTCCGTGTGCCCTATGTGATATTTGTATGGGACCTGTCTCTGTATCCTTGAAATTCAATTTGTGATTTACAGTAAGGTGCTGGAAACGTTTGGTTTTTAGACATGTGTATTGGAGAAATGGTCTGATGATACTATTATCCTGGGCAAAATATTCCCTTTAAGAATTTTCAGTGTAACAGGTTTTGGAAACCTAGACACAATGCAAAAAATATAAATAAGTTGCATTTGCCTCTTTGGGTACCACCAAAAACATCTCTTCATGTTTGTTCTCCCTCCCTGACTACCACTTGCCAAACTGAGATCTATTCATCTCAACAGTCTGCCCTTCGCCACGAAGTTTCTTGTTCTGTCTTGTGCGAACTTCCACTAGAACTTCTGTGCAAAATTATCCCCAATTGACAATAGTTTGCTTGGCTGAATCAAGTTCTTCGTATATAAACTTTTGTTTACACTCGTAAACCCATAAATATGTGTTCTGCAGAAAGATACTAATTTTCATATCTTTCAGAAAACCAGATATTAATTCAGATAGAACACTTAAAAATTGGAGGCTTTTTCTGTGCTTTCAAATTATTTCATTTCGCACAAACTTTCAACTCTTAAAGAGTCATTTCACTCCCACATTTGATACATTTTCGTGTCTTGACAATTAATCCACAAGACATGCACCAACAGATGACATCACATTGCAGGTCCAAGTTAGTTAAATCATTCCACTTTATAGAATTCATTGCAGTAATAATAAAAAATTTCTCACGAATGCTCACCGAAAACCAACGAACAGGACAGTGACTTCAATTTTACCACTAGAAGTACATTGCCTCTTTTCTCACTCATTGGTTATGTGAAAGCATAATCCCGTTGGTTATGGGAAAACTGATGTGTTGTTAATCCTTGAGAATGCTGCTGACACTGATCTAGACTTCAGCCATTCAGTTGTATATGACCAATCTGTGAAAATTGTCTTTATACATACAAAGATGACTTACCAAACAAAAGTGCTGGCAGGTCGATAGACACACAAACAAACACAAACATACACACAAAATTCAAGCTTTCGCAACAAACGGTTGCTTCATCAGGAAAGAGGGAAGGAGAGGGAAAGACGAAAGGATGTGGGTTTTAAGGAAGAGGATAAGGAGTCATTCCAATCCCGGGAGCGGAAAGATTTATCTTGGGGGGAAAAAGGGACAGGTAGGTATACACTCGCATATGCGAGCGCGCGCACACACACACACACACACACACACACACACACACACACACACACACACACACAAAAGCAGACACATATCTAAAGGCAAAGAGTTTGGGTAGAGATGTCAGTCGAGGCGGAAGTACAGAGGCAAAGATGTTATTAAATGACAGGTGAAGTATGTGTGGCGGCAACTTGAAATTAGCAGAGGTTGAGGCCTGGTGGGTAATGGGAAGAGAGGATATATTGAAGGGCAAGTTCCCATCTCTAGAGTTCTGTTAGGTTGGTGTTAGTGGGAAGTATCCAGATAACCCGGACGGTGTAACACTGTGCCAAGATGTGCTGGCCGTGCACCAAGGCATGTTTAGCCACAGGGTGATCCTCATTACCAACAAACACTGTCTGCCTGTCTTCGTTCATGCGAATGGACAGTTTGTTGCTGGTCATTCCCACACAGAAACCTTCACAGTGTAGGCAGGTCATTTGGTAAATCACGTGGGTGCTGGCACATGTGGCTCTGCCTTTGATTGTGTACACCTTCCGGGTTACAGGACTGGAGTAGGTGGTGGTGGGAGGGTGCATGGGACAGGTTTTACACCGAGGGCGGTTACAAGGGTAGAAGCCAGAGGGTAGGGAAGGTGGTTTGGGGATTTCATGGGGATGAACCAAGAGGTTACGAAGGTTAGGTGGACGGCGGAAAGACACTCTTGGTGGATTGGGGAGGATTTCGTGAAGGATGGATCTCATTTCGGGGCAGGATTTGAGGAAGTCGTATCCCTGCTGGAGAGCCACATTCAGAATATGATACAGTCCCGGAAAGTATCGTGTCACAAGTGGGGCACTTTTGGGATTCTTCTGTGGGAGGTTCTGGGTTTGGGGGGATGAGGAAGTGGCTCTGGTTATTTGCTTCTGTACCAGGTCGGGAGGGTAGTTGCAGGATGCGAAAGCTGTTGTCAGGTTGTTGGTGTAATGGTTCAGGGATTCAGGACTGGAGCAGATTCGTTTGTCACGAAGACCTAGGCTGTAGGGAAGGGACCGTTTGATATGGAATGGGTGGCAGCTGTCATAATGGAGGTACTGTTGCTTGTTGGTGGGTTTGATGTGGACGGATGTGTGAAGCTGGCCATTGGACAGATGGAGGTCAACGTTGAGGAAAGTGGCATGGGATTTGGAGTAGGACCTCACCTGTCATTCAATAACATCTTTGCCTCTGTTCGTTCCGCCTCGACTGACGTCTCTACCCAAACTCTTTGCCTTTACATATGTCTGCTTGTGTCTGTTATGTGCGGATGGATATGTGTGAACGCGCGAGTGTATACATGTCCCTTTTTCCCCCCAAGGTAATTCTTTCCGCTCCCGGGATTGGAATGACTCCTTATCCTCTCCCTTAAAACCCACATCCTTTCGTCTTTCCCTCTCCTTCCCTCTTTCCTGATGAAGCAACCGTGGGTTGCGAAAGCTTGAAATTTGTGTGTGTGCTTGTGTTTGTTGTTGTTTCTATCAACGTACCAACACTTTCGTTTGGCAAGTTACAGAATCTTTGTTTTTAGATATATCTTTCCCACGTGGAATGTTTCCCTCTATCGTATAAGCAGCTGTGAGCTCTTTAATGGAAGGTTTTGCTATTACTAGTCCGTTAGAAAGTGAATATCTAACACTCAAAGTTAATTTGCTTCACTTTCTAACTGACTAGTAATAGCAAAACCTTCCATGAAAGAGCTCACAGCTGCTTCAATATTGGAACAGTTTATGCTTGAGAGTTTCTTAACCCTATGGCAGTCATTCACCTCAGGGCACTTTGATGCCATCCAACCAAGTGAATGCAATGCAGTTCAGCATGTTTCTGCTGTTGTATTGTTAGCATCAAATTGCTTCTTACTGCATTTTGATTTTCTATTTGAAATAACATCAATAAACAGTGTGAACACACACTAGTTTAAGAAGTGTCATTTTTTCATCTAAAGATTTAGTTTCAGATATGCAGTTACATATTGAATTCTCATTTTTCAGTCTTCCAAAAGTTGTATGTGACATATTGTTCACTGTGAATTTAATGGGCCGGACATCTGAAGCAGCTTGAAACATTTGTGTCATTTGTGATGGAAGTGCTATCGTACAAATAAAGTCAAAAAAAAGATTTTCTTGTTTCAGTGAAGATCCTCCTGGTATGTGATCTTCTACAATGTGGATGTCTCGAAAATTGATGGGACGAACTGCAACGTTCAGAAGTTAGGTGTAGTAGTACGTACAGCCACGCTCTAATTCAGAGGAACAAAAATAAAGGGGGTAACTATTACTGACTTTTTGCCTAAACATCAGCAGTTTCCTCATTGAGCATTCCTCTGCAGCATTGTTACTGGTGGCAAGTTATAGTGCCCACATGTTAAACTTCTTAAAAAGAAAATGACAGCTGATTTCCTAGAAGAGATGTCCTCAAGAAAAGGGCAGTGTGAATATACAATATTCTGTATTTTGTGGCACAAAAACATTGTGTTCTACAAAGTCCTGTTTGGTGTCTTTTCCATTGCAACTGGCCTTTTTGCCAACAACTGAGACACCTTTTGGTTGTAGAATGAAAAATCGACCAACAAAACTGCATCAGGCGTTGCCATTACACCATAACTTTGCTGATTTCACAAGGAAAACTATCAAGGAGTTCATATTTGGAAAGATCCCTCATTTGCTTATACATTTGATCTTCCATCCTCAAATGTTTATCTTTCTCTCTCCCATTGAACATCCATCAAGAAAATACATTTGCAGACGAAAGTGCACTTCAAACCTGGCTTGACATCTTAACTTCGAATGCATATGTTTCTACAGGAATGGAATCAGTAGACTACTTGGGATGTTGTCAGTCTTAGATGAAGTTAAAGAACATACTGTTCGTGATTAATTTGTCTCTTATGTTTACTGTTATTTTCAATACACTAATTTCACCATTAAAATACACACTGTACTAATACAAGTGAATGCAAAGTCACTGTGATTACCTTGAGATGAAAGTGTAATTAAACAAAATGTTAATTATGTACTAACACAAGTGTGCCCCAAAATTGGCATGGATTAGTAAGTTATTAATCGTTTTGCACTATGAAACGGTCTGTGTTTGTGTTCTGTGCCATACTCAAGTAGTGTGGAGATTCAGCAATGGGAGTAGACCCTCAGATAAGCCTAGTTAAGAAGTGATTCAGTACCACCACTTAATAAATAAAATTGTACGTTCACAAAAACCAAAAATGTCAGTAGAAGTAGAAAAAGACGTTATTATCAAGTTTGCAGTATCATAAGTTTCTCATCCTGGGTTACTGGAAGTAGCAAGAGGTCTTAAGATTTATGTATTGTTTTTCAATCTTATCTGATGGAAGCTCTGCCACTGAATAGCTGGAAATGAAACCAAACACAGAATTTACTTCAGAGAGTGACCTCATTACCCTAGAGTTAGCCCAATTTTTGGCTAGAACATCATAATGCAAAAGAAGAATTTAACTGCAATATCTGCCTGGGTTGGTTTCCTTGGTCTCAAAATCATAAATTGATAACTCGCTCTCATGCCTTTAGTGAAAATTGCTCAGATTATTCAAAGAAAATGACAAGCAAAAATCAAGTGAGTTAAGCAGGATGTTTCTGCATCATCAAGGAAGTAACTCTATGGTCGTGCAGTTAAAGAACATATTTGTTGTTGTAGCCAAGTTATTTTACCAGCAAGAAGAATTAATTTCAACAGCTGATATTTTCCTTGAGCAGACATGGAAGTCACTACAGCTTCAATATGAAATACACTGCCATCGAGGGCCTGAATACCAAGAGTAAATGTCAGTTATTTTTATTCATGTTTCTGTAACTAGGTTTGGAGACCACAGTGTAGATACTAAGATGCACAGAGTGTTGGCTAAACATAATAAATCAATAACTGTAACAAGTATTTTTCTTTTTGTGTCTGCAGTTAACTGAAAACTGAAAAGCTAATATGCCAGACACAAATCTGAGTTTGAAGAGTCTCCAGTTGTTATACTGTAAACATTATGATAGGCGACATTTCTTTTGATCGCTTAAACTGGGAGAAGTTTCTCTTAGGAATGTGGTCATTGATACTATTCCAAAAACAGAGGAAAGCATGTGAAAAGACAACACAGTCTTGATTGCAGATTGCAATCATCCACGAAGACACTACATGAACTACGAATAACAGAAAGTTCCAAATCAAGAATTATCAAAAAAGCTGGCACAAAAGGTCATCGAGAAAATGAATCCAGTGAATGTGTGCTGTGTATGCTTCATTCCAACTTCTACTAACATGAAAGGAGAAGTAGCTGTCATCAGAATGTTGAACAAGGAACACAAAATGCCAGCATTGATGTGTGGGAGGAGTCAAACAGATCTGTCATTCAGGCTGTAAATACCGAAAGGACGACGACTATTATCTGTTCCCATGAAATTTCATGTGAAGTGCTTGATGTCTGCAACTTTGTGTCACGATATTCTGGCACAGATTCTTCTGCCCGTGTTCCAGTGAATACTGGCAAAAGTACATTGAGTCCCACTTGTATGGAGTACCCAGTTGGCTTTGTGCAGACTTTCACCGCTACCAAATCACTCTTTTTTTCTTTTTTGTAGAACACATTGAAGATAAGTTTGGTGAAGTTCACTCTTGTAGCAAGATGTGGTTCCGTACTGATTAAAACATCATCTGTCAGTCAGCCGGCTTCCCTTTTTGCTTGTCAGTGAACATTACTCCTCGCCAGTCCTTAAATATGATCCAGGGCATTATTTTCGGCAGTGATTTTCTCCTTAAATCTAATGAGGGACTCTGGACTAATCTGGCATGGTGCGGCATTCATTTCGTCCAGCGAGTCCAGAGAGCTCCTAAGGACAATCATGTTGATACTGGCACTTTCATCCTGGTTTTTGAAGGTTGGAGGGAGTCCTAGTTTACTGTTGTGACATGAAGCCCTATATCGCATCTCTCAAGTGCTGTTCCTGGCTTCTCTGTCTTGGTCATGTTTTCACACTGAGGCGACTCCTCCTTGTGGCGACTGTTAACTCTCCCATGTGGGGAGTCCTTCCACCCCACTGCCCAAGTGTGTGCAATGTACTGGCTCACATTTTCCTCACTCACTAGATTAAAAGGAAGATTAAGGAATTTAAGTCTCTCGACCGTCTATACTCTCTGTGGCCTGACAGAAATTTGACTGTCTTCATCCCGTATCTTCAACACCTACCTTTGCATTTGTGGTGTCCTTTCCTCCTCCACCTCCCCATGCCTCCTTACCTCTGCCCTGTCTCCATTCTCTTTTCCTCCTCCCTGGCAGTTCTGGTTCCCTCCCTTCATGGAGCTGCTACTTGCCCTTCTGCTGGCCCCCTTCTCTAAATTCCATCAGGGATGGGGCTCCCTCCAGGAGCCCCCATCCCCTGTGCCTTCAGAACACGAAGCCTTTTATTTAGTCAGATGTATGACCGATGCTCTGTGGGCTTCAAGGCTACTCATCCTATTTTGGATCCAAATACTACTGCGACTTTCTCTCTTCGTGACCACATCTACTCTCCTCCGCCAAAGGAGAAGGAGAAGATTCATAAGTCTCGGAATGAGGCCCCCCTGACATCCCAGGGAGTGTCAACCCCTCCCTTACAATCAGGGTCTGATCTTACATTCATGGATGTCACTTCGTCCTTATTGGTGATGCACACTGCTCAGAACAACAGTCAGTTCTGGCCCATACATCATCTATCTGGGCTCTTGTACTACTCTCCTTCAATGGAACTGGAATAGCTACCATCATCACCTTCCTGAAGTGGAGTCTCTTCTCTTTTTGTACTCTGCAGCTTGTGTTGTATTGCAGGAATCTCATTTTGTGGCTACTCATCCATTGTGGTTTTCGAGCCTCCTGTAGGAGTCATGTTGGCCCATTGCGAGTGTCTGGTAGTGCCTGTACGTTGAACCACGTGGACATTATTAGTTCCTGGCTTCTTCTTCAAACCACACTGGAAGTGGTGGCTGTTAGGAACCATTTACACTCTGGTGTGACAATACGCAATCTTTATCTTCTCCCCAGACCGACCTCCTACACTTTGTGCTCTTTTGCCCTCCTTTGACAGTTCCCACCTCCCTTCCTGCTCCAAGGGGATTTAACACACACACAACCCTCAGTGGAATGGCCCTGCAACAACTGATAAGGGCAGGATTGTTGAGGACCTGTTATTAAGGCTTGATCTCTACTTCTTCAACTGTGGAGCTCCCACATACTTTATTGTGCCACATGGCACTACCTTGGCCATTGATGTTTCCATCTATAGCCCTGGATTCCTCCTCTCTGTTAGTGGGGAGTTCATGACAATTAGTATTACGCGATCATTTTCCAGTTGTCTTTTCTTCAGCATCACTTGCCTGTATGCCCTTCCAGGTGGGCATTGCTTTCATGCCCAAGCTCGTTATCTAATTAAATGCCAGAAGTGGATTTGTTGGGGATGATACGCTGCTATATAGGTGTGGACAAAGATGGGGCACATTTTGGGTGCCGTTGTCATGCAGGTGTCCCGACAGTTTCCTTGAATGGTGTTATTGCCACCAGCCTGGACTCTTTATCACCTAGCATTTTGCCCAGATCTCTGTGTCAGTCCACTGTCCACCTGCATTCCATCTTCTGAAACACCATCTGGATGAATTCCTTTATCTACTGTTTCCTGTCGCCTGGGGTCTTATAACGCCCCTTTATTAAGTAAGAATTCGCCAGTGCTCTTGATCTCTGCCCCAATACAGCTCCTGGACCAGACTGGGTGCACAACCAAATGCTTAAACATTTACTGGTGGCTACGCAACATCATACACTTGCCTTTTCAGCCGTCTCTGGAGTGAGGGGGAATTTCTTTCTGTGGCAAGAAGGTGTCATTATGCCAGTTTGGAAATCGGGTAAACCCCTGCTTGAGATGGACAGCTATCATCTGATCATTTTAACCAATGCCCCCTCTGTCACTTGAATATATGGTTAGTCGAAGGCCGTATTGGATCCTTGAATCCCAGAAACTTTTGATTTTGACCCAGTGTGGTTTATGCTGAGCCTGTTCTACTGCAGGTAATTTAGTCCACGTGGAGTTTGCTGTCGGAATGACTTTTGCGTGGTGTTGTCAACACCTTGTTGCTGTCTTCTTCGATCTGCATAAAGGTTATGGGGCCTCCATGGCCTGCTTCCAATTTTTATCCGGGACTTTTTTTCATCTCGCATTTTTCAGACACAGATTGGCACTTCCCATAGCACTTCCCATCTGCAGGAGAATAGGGTTCTGCAGGGTTCTGTTTTGAGTGTTCCCTCTCTTTTTAGTTACTGTCAGTGGTCTGGTGGCGGTTGTGGGACCTATGGTGTCCCTCTCTTTGTATGCTGATGACTTTTTCATTTATTGTTGGTCAACCACGATGAGCGTTGCTGAAAGCAGACTGCAGGGAGTAATACAGAGAGTGCAGTCTTGGGCTGTTACACATAGCTTCCAATTTCCAGCTGCCAAACTTTGTGGTAGGCATTTCTGTCATTGCCGTACAGTGCTTCCCCATCGGGATCTGTACCTTGACGACCAGGCCTCCAATGTGGTGGACTCTCATTATTTTTTTGGGACTGGTCTTTGATGCCTGATTGACACGGGTTCCCCGTCTTAGTCAGCTTGTAACTGAACCCGCCTATTCCATGTGTGACCAATTCATCTTTGTATTTTAAATGTCTGAATTGCATGTTATCAAACCAATTTTGAACATTACATAGCAGGGAAAGGAATGGTTTTTAACTATGAATGTGACAAAATTTAGCTGTATGGATCACTAATATTGCATAATATGCAAGTAATAATGTACAGAATAATTTCTGCATTGTTCTGCAGAGCTGGCGGCACTACGGAAAGTGAATCCATTTAATGCTCAGGTTTACAGCCCCCTGTGCATGTGCCGCTACCTGCTGGGACTGACTGACAATAAAAAGAATCTTCATCTTTCCCATGCTGACCATACGTTGCATCTCAGAAAAATACAGCTTTTAGTTCATTCAGTAGAACATTTTTCTTAAAAACTGCACAATATTGCACTATCATTATTAACTTTAACAACAATCTAACACAAATTTTGACATGTGTTACCTAACAGAATACTATTATTTGCAAGGCACCTATTAATGCTTTAAACTTCTCTCCAAAGTGAGGTTTGGATAATGGGGTTAGATTTTTCAGGATTTGTGCACCACACAAGTTACTATACACACAACATTTTATATGGCCTACCTGTATTTGGTTTTATCTGCATCCCTGTAGCAAACAGCTTGTAGCTATGTAGTCTTAACCGTGCGACAGGTACACTGAAAGAAAGCCATATCTATGAAGACTGTTGTGGTTGCCAGCTTTGAAGGAGCAATTTCAATACTTTATTTCAGTTTATGTTCTTTTAATGTGCCAGAAGTAAATTTACTTTAATGATTTGTGGCAACAATTTTACTTGGAAACATGATGGAGGCAGACTGAGATATTCTTATGTGGCTTAATGGCTGCCAGCTTTACTTTGAATAATTAGATAAGTTAGTTTTTTGATAAAGAAAATTTAAAATTAAGAAAGCTCATTAAATTGAACTATACAATGATTTATCAAAGTCACCGCAGTTCTTGTCTCTTTGATTTGAAAGTAAACAGTTATTATTGGAAGTTACTTTTGTATGAAACTGTAAGAACATTATAACATCAATCACTACAATATTTTGACAGTACAGAGTGACACAAAGTTTACCCTTATTGAAATGGACTGGGAACTTCTGATTGGTATAAGACTTTGAAACAGTGATTCTAACATATACCTTTAACAAAACTATATTAGAACTTTAGCAAACCTTGAGGTTGACTGTAACATTATGATACACTGTTACAGACTGTTAATACGAAAATGTCTTGCCTCGTTCATTGAAGTTGTGTCGATATTGAAGTTAGTGGTTGCTGTGTGCAAATTTGGGTGGGGTCTTCATGTCTCTAGTGGTGGTATTAATTTATAACTTATACCGACTTGCGGTAACCATGTTAACTTGCTGTATCATCGGCTTCATATTCCATAATATAAAACCAGTTGGATTTTCTTGCTTTTCGACACAAAATAAACTGGAGATGCACTTTTACTACAAATTGTTATTGCTTAAGGATCACATCACCAAACATGGCATGCCCGATTGTACACTGTTAAAGCTCGGCTGCTTTGGTTTTCCGTTCTTTCCTCCCTTGTGGTGCTCACACCAGGGTCGTCCAAAAGACTGCCGGTCAAAAACCCATAGCTGATTCCCCACCTTTATATTTCATTTTGTTTAAATTAATTACGTGTTCTAATACCCTTAGAATGTTACAGTCAGTACATTTATAACTTACATTTATTTCTGTGTTTTATTTTTTATAAAATTATTAATTTTTCGCAAAAATTCCAGTGAATGTTTATCACAGACATTACACTTGTGCTTATTGACATAATTATAGAGGTTTCCGTAACACTACTCTGTTGATTTTCTTTCGATACTGTTCAAATAAATAAAAAAATTTTGACATTGCAATTTGATTTTAATTGCATCATCATAGACTGAAGCAGATATATCAGCCGCACCTTGATAGTCTTTGATGTCTCAGCAGTACCAATTGGCGTGTGGACTGCTCTTCTCTGCTAAGGCCATGCGAAGCACTGGTCCAGTCCTGTCTAGGTTATGGAAGGCTTGCATATGGCTCAGCGTCACCTTCAATGTCACAGATTCTGGACCCATACACTGTTGCGGGATACAACTTCCAACAATGGCCTCTCTGAGTAGCACCACGATCAGCCTCCTAGCGGAGATAGGATTTCTACCATTGTGGGTTCTGTGCCAACAACAGCGTAATTGCTTATGCGTTCCACATCTGCTGCTCCCCAGAGCCGCCGAACTACCATCTTCTCTTTCCAGGTACAGAGATCTCCCCCCCCCCCCCCCCCCCCCCCCCCCCACACACACACACACACACACACACACAGCAGCCCAGGTTGGGGCTTACGATTGCCATCTGCAACCGCTCCTTTTCTTCATATCTCCATTACCTCTTCTCTGGCTTGCTCTCGCAAACCTCTGTGGTGCATCCCCCGTCCACAGCTCTGTCTTGACCTACAAGTCTGTAAGACTTGGCTGCGTGTGAGGCATTCCACCACCAACTGTGCTCCATTCTTAGTGTGTTTCAGGGTTCAGATATAGTATATACAGTTGCTGGTTCACTGGCATTGCTTATATTCGTGCAGGATGTAATGAACTCCACTCCTTGGTGGATGGCTGGAGTGTTTTCACTGTGTTGTTGGTACCCATCTATTGTGCTGTTGAGTGTATCTGTTCCTTCACTGGTGAGTCCTTCCTTATGTGGAAGGACTCCTTGAGTGGTTTTCAAACTCTAGACCAGTGTTACCTTCGTCATCCCATGATTCTGACTATCCAGGATTTCCTTTCTGGTCTTAAATAGTGTGAATAGTCAGTGGTCTCTGTCTGGACCGCGAGTCGTAGTGGTGTCCCAAGGAATGAACTCTGGCAAATTGGCTTATGGCAAGCTGCCTCGTAAGATCGATATTCCAGTACCAGACTTTCAGTTAGTATTATGCCGCCAAGTTCTAAGAATTTTGAATATGGAATGGCATATTCTAACTTCGCCAAAGAAACTATGGATGATAATGGAGACCAAGTTTTCTTTCTATTTCTGTGTGTCTGTTGATGACCTAACACTTCTGCTTTTCGGTAAGTGGCTTCTTTGCTCCTAAATTACTTACATAGATGTGTGTCTGCATTTCTTCCACCTATGCTCAAAACATTTCAGTGTGAGGCTGCACAGTGGCTGAGCTGGTTTTGATTTCCAGCTGAGCTCAAACATTCGCCTGTAGAAAGCCACTCGTTTACTTGTATTGAGTTAATGAATTTTATGTAACTTGGACACTGTAAGGATCAAGTCAAGAAACTGTTGTGCACTAATGTGTTACGACAAGTGTGTTCTCAGTAATCCACACAATTTCATTTATTTTCTATTGATGTGTAGGAGGAGCAAAAAGATGAACAAAGAAAATGGAAACAAACTGGTAATTGAAGCAGTGATACTTCAAAATTTAAATTCGAATGATGTAGAAAGAAATTCATGAGAGAGCATGCAGAAATTGGAAGTTAAAAATAAGATCCCACAAATAGAGAGTGCAAAGTATTTTTTATAAGCCAAGTGCTGGCCGGGGTGGCCGAGCGGTTCTAGGCGCTACAGTCCGGAATCGCGACCGCTACGGTCACAGGTTCAAATCCTGCCTTGGGCATGGATGTGTGTGATGCCCTTAGGTTAGTTAGGTTTAAGTTCTAGGGGACTGATGACCTTGGAAGTTAAGTCCCATAGTGCTCAGTCATTTGAACCATTAGAAGCCAAGTCCCACCTCTGGAATTCTGTATAACTTAAATGTCATGCCTCTAAAGCACTGCTACATGTCAGCCTTTGAGCTGTTTCATTCTCATACATGCCTGATATACTTAAGGAATCCATTCTGTGACTGAAACTGCTTTGAGGTGTAACCTTTTGGGCTGTAGTTCTAAACTCAAACAAAATGATCCAGAGTGAAAGTTTCACTCTTCAGTGGTGTGTTTGCCTGTAAGGAGGCTTCATTAAGAATTCAAATTGTGAGCCACACTGGAACTTTCACTGCGCATGTTGCATTTTGTCAGCTCTTAAGGATTGTTTGTTTTGTTCAGCATGCTCATCTTATTGGAACCAAAATCATGCGGGATTACGCCGACTATAGCAAGTGTCCATGTAATACAGAACATACCAAAAAAAAAAGAAAATATGCATCATTTATTTTCCAAGGAGCAATCATTTTGGTTGCATCCTCTAACACAGTTGATTACAAGGAACAATATATATTAATTAATAGGTACTCTGTAATGCCATAAAATTCCTTTTCCCTTGTGTAGTCTAAGAGTTTAGACAAAAGGCATCCACAGCTGTTGTCAGCGTTATTTAGTAGCAGCCTTTGTTGTATCAAAAAGGAAAAAAGAGAAGAAAAAGCTTATTGTAACTCCAGGCATACAATGGTATATATATATAATAGAGGGAAACATTCCACGTAGGAAATATATATCAAAAAACAAAGATGATGTGACTTACCAAATGAAAGTGCTGGCAGGTCGACAGACACACATACATACACGCAAAATTCAAGCTTTCGCAACAAACTGTTGCCTCATCAGGAAAGAGGGAAGGAGAGGGAAAGACGAAAGGATGTGGGTTTTAAGGGAGAGGGTAAGGAGTTATTCCAATCCCGGGAGCGGAAAGACTTACCTTAGGGGCGAAAAAAGGACGGGTATACACTCGCGCACACACACACATATCCATCCACACATATACAGACACAAGCAGACGTATTTAAAGACAAAACTCTTTGTCTTTAAATACGTCTGCTTGTGTCTGTATATGTGTGGATGGATATGTGTGTGTGCGAGTGTATACCCGTCCTTTTTTCCTTTTTTCGCCCCTAAGGTAAGTCTTTCCGCTCCCGGGATTGGAATGACTCCTTACCCTCTCCCTTAAAACCCACATCCTTTTGTCTTTCCCTCTCCTTCCCTCTTTCCTGATGAGGCAACAGTTTGTTGCGAAAGCTTGAATTTTGCGTGTATGTTTGTGTTTGTTTGTGTGTCTGTCGACCTGCCAGCACTTTCATTTGGTAAGTCACATCATCTTTGTTTTTTGATATATATTTCCTACGTGGAATGTTTCCCTCTATTATAACCATATCATTAATTTGAACCCAACAATTACGTTTGTTATTGTCGCTGTTGCATCTCGAAATCTTTCCTGTCGTCTTATTTTCTCTTTATTTTCACTTTCTGCTTTTACCAGTAGTCTCACTTTCTATTCACCTTCCCTTTTTACCGTAATACAATTTTATCCCGCCTATATATACTCTATAATACGTAACCCACTTGCAAACCATAACCAAAAATTTTTATTTTGCGCTTTCAACAATACCGCTGCTATAAAATCCACCGTTTCTAGTTCAATAACAGCTGCCTTCACGTATTAAACAACCATTTCGGCTAGTTCTAATAACTTTTACTTTATTTCCACTTCCGTTTTTCGTACATCACTGATCATTTTTAGCCGCTCTCCACAGGTTTTAACGTCATTATTTACAATTGTTAGCCCCATTTTCGTAATCTTTCACCACAACACCACGCCTTTTAATACATTTACAAGTTTTTTCGAAATTTTCCCGAATTTCTCCGTCCTTCAACGTGTTTTAGCGGCAACACAACCACCTAACCTTCATGCACATCGCTGTCTACCAACCCAAGTTCACCACAGGATCAACTTAACCAACACTTTTTCGCATTTTTTCATACCAGATCTCCAGTTATTTTCTAGTTCACCCTTATCTCTCCCCATATATTTTTATCTTTCATTTTCATTTCAACCTCATGTTACACTTTCCACCTTCTAATACCATGTCACCCTCACAACACCTACACAACGGCCCAAACTCTTTGTCTTTAAATATGTCTGCTTGTGTCTGTATATGTGTGGATGGATATGTGTGTGTGTGTGTGCGAGTGTATACCCGTCCTCTTTTCCTTTTTTCGCCCCTAAGGTAAGTCTTTCCGCTCCCGGGATTGGAATGACTCCTTACCCTCTCCCTTAAAATCCACATCCTTTCGTCTTTCCCTCTCCTTCCCTCTTTCCTGATGAAGCAACAGTTTGTTGCGAAAGCTTGAATTTTGTGTGTATGTTTGTGTTTCTTTGTGTGTCTATCGACGTGCCAGCGCTTTCGTTTGGTAAGTCACATCATCTTTGTTTTTAGGTATACTTTTCCCATGTGGAATGTTTCCCTCTATTAATCTGTAGCTGCTATTAAATAACATTTGCACATGGTTATGCAAGCTTGATTTGTGATTGCGTGCTCAGCTGCAGAATGAATGGTTCATTTTGCAAACTACTCGCATGTTGTGACTAAGCAAGTTTGCCACTATATCCCTTCTCTCAAGGTGATATTCAAAATAAAGGAGAGAGGTAGTGACAAAATTGAAGATGGGAAGATGCACCAAGAGTCTTATTTGTATAACTGTCAGTCAGATAATTGTCTGCAAAACCAGATTAGAGTTCTGGTTGGTCACACAGCTTTAATTTGCGAGGAAGTTTCAAGTCACTGCCACTTCACTTATGTTCGTAACCACTTAAACAGTTTCCTTTTAGTCTTGTTGGAGGAATAATCAGTAGTTTGTATCGTGGCCCACTAGACTTGGTTTGCAGATAATGTTCCTCTGCAGTTGCATACTCTTTTTACAGTATATTTTGTAACCTTAAACAGAAATATTTGAAGACCATTAAAGTTTTTATTTCAACAATTTTATCTCATTACAACAATTTGGTTTCGCATTTGGTGGAGTACCTTACTGTAAGTTATCTTTTTTTATATTGCCTTGCTTATAAAGTCATTAGTACTAGATGTGGTTTGCACACAGCTCTATGTGTTGGAAGGTTGATTGTGATTGACAGTGAGGCTTAGAAGCATGACCTGGTTACAAAAAAGATAGTTTTTTTTGTTTGATGAGCTCTTACAGCTTTGTGTACAAAGAGTGCACTGAGTTACTTTTTGTGACTGAGTGTGCCCAACAGTTGTAGTGTTTCTTTCATTAAAGAGTGTGAATTGGAACAGATTACCTTATGTTATTAATGTAATTGCACTTCTGTTTTTAATTTTAAGAGAATATTACTCATTTTTGTAGGAACTTCAACAAATTGCTACACTCTTTGAAAGATTTTTTCTCCCTCTTTTTCAGGTGACATTTCGCACTCGTATTTATCACTGTAATATTAATAGCCAGGGTGTTATCTGCTTAGATATATTGAAGGACAACTGGTCACCTGCTCTTACAATATCAAAAGTATTACTATCCATTTGTTCACTGCTTACTGACTGCAACCCAGGTAAGTTTAAAAGCGAATTTTAATTCCTTATATTTTGAAATGCAGTATGTCCTCTCTGTGATAACTAGTTTAAGCTTTTAGACTACCGTCATGTTTCCTTTGTTTAATACATTTGTAGACAATTTTGAAATTGAATACGTACCTGAGAATGAGAATGTCCATGTAATACGCTAGAATAGTCATTTTTAAGACAGGTATGAAATTTACAAAGTAAAACCTACAGATTACATTTATATTGTAAAGTACATCAGGCAGTATATAAATGACTGTTCTCGTCTCATTTTGAAGTATCTTAAATATTGAGTACAATGTGATTCAGTAATATGGAATTGGTAGCAGAGATCATCTTTATGAAGGATGCCAGTTAAAAGTTTTATGGATAGTGGCCCAAAAGACACTTTAGGATACAGAAAGGTATAGATAATGGTGTGAACACCATTATGTAGTTCCTTATGTGTACCTCTACAGTTTAATTCTTTAATTCCTTCAGAGTTAGTGCAGTAGGGTGGATGGGGTACATGCATCATGTGCGCAGACACAGGAGGAGCTGGTCGGAGTTAACGAACAGCTGAAGATGTTGCTGATAGTGCTCAGTCTTCTGAAGGCTGCTGTCTTGGGGTGTAGCAGTGGCAGAGAAACTGATACATTACATAGGACACCTCAGACATCACTTCTTTTGCCCAACTGTCCGGTCTCACCCATTCCCCCTGTGAGTTGACAAATGGCACTCCTTCACCAGAGTCTGTGCAGGTATATGATCAGATGGGTTAGCTATTTATTGGTAGCTTCAATGTCAGGCATGTTATGGAATCACTTAGGAAAATAGCTTCCAGAACTGAGAAAAGCCAAACATGTGCTTTGTATGTCTGCTCATGTGTGTGTGTGGAGGGGGGGGGGGCACATCTGAAATGTTCAGGCAGCCCTGCCAGCAGCTATACAGTGTGCGAGTTGGAGGTTCTGTTTGCACCAATGATGTCTTTTGGTTGGGGGTCCGAGACCGACCTCAGTTTGTATGGGGGAGGGTGAGTGGTGAAGACTGCTGGCCTTGTTTGTGGGGTCCAAGTAGAGCTTAGAATTTGCAGTGTCAGTCCCAGTATTGATCAGGGTTTTTGGTTTGGAACTGGTGAAAGGTCTGAGCTAGAGACTCCATTGATTCTGTGACTATCTTGGTTACAGATGTCTGTACCTGTGTTGTACGTGGGGAGCTTTATGAATCACCTAGATAAAGTCATGCGTGCATTATAGAGGAAGGCAGCAATTTGGGTAGCAGATTACTGAGAGTGCAAATCCCCCCGCCCCCCCCCCCCCCCCCTTACATTAATACTTGTTCCCTGGATCATGGAAACGACATTTCATAATGCTGTGGAAAGTGTTAGTTTAACATAAATTTTCTTTACGTAATATAATTTTTTTTTTTTTTTTTCAATTACTACCTCATATCTCAAAATTCATCCATTGAGTAGGAGGAATTGCCATTCAGAAATTCATTTAATTTAATTTTATTTAAGTGTCAAACTTTTAATGCTACGCGGTAGATGACCAGAGATTTTTGTGGCATCAGAAGTCACCCCTTTCTGTGCCAAGTCGGATTTAACCCTTCCAGGAAGCTGTTGCACTCAAATTATGCACGTGACTGAGAGCCAGATGAAACATGAAGTAGAAAGACTTTTAAATATCTAATGAGGTGTATGGAATGTACATCAAAAAGATATGTTAATTTCATAAGAGGGGAAGTGTTCTTTACAGTCAATAAAAATATTGCAGCTTCTGAGGTCGAAATTGCAAAGTTATATAGAAACAAATAAGTGGCCTAGGTGACTCAATTTAATCGTCAGTTGCTTTCATCAGCCATCTGTTGAAGTCGTAATAATTGTAGAATGATTCAAAGAAATTCTACACACAGTAGCATGGAAGTACCCTGATCAAGCAGTATTAGTTGCAGGCAATAGCATAGCTATTGTGTGTAGACTGGGATATCAATGGATTTGTTGCAGGTGGTATGGGCAGTAAGTCTTGCAAAGTAGTTCTGAACACAGTTTTCCAAAATCTCTTGAGCATCTAGTGCAACAACCCACATCCAATGAGAGAATTTTTGACCTTCTAGCCTGATTTTATTGACATTGTCATTATAGAGGCTGAGCTTAGTAATCATGATTTCAAGCTTAGTATTATGATTTCATCATAGGGACAATGACTACTTTTATTTTTTTATTTATTTACACGTCTACTAGTTCTGTAGGACCAAATTGAGGAGCAAATCTTGCAGGCCGTGGAAAGTATCAGTACATGAAATTACAACATAAAAGAAAATAACAGATAAAAGAAAATGTTTATGAACCCAAAAAAAAGTAAACACAATCAACAATATAACATAGGGATCAGCTTACAAGTAACGTCTCAACAGAGTAGGAGGAGTGACTCACGAGCAAACTCTTTAGTTTCAATTTGAAAGTGCGTGGTTTACTGCTAAAATTTTTGAATTCTTGTGGTAGCTTATTGAAAATGGACGCAGCAATATACTGCACGCCTTTCTGTACAAGAGTTAAGGAAGTGCAGTACAAATGCAGATTAGATTTAAGCCTAGTATTAACTGAGTGAAACTGCTAATTCTTGGGGATAAGTTGATATTGTTAACAAGGAATAAGTTGATATTGTTAACAAGAAACAACAGTAAAGAATATATATATTGAGAGTTCAGTGTCAAAATACCCAGACTAGTGAACAGGAGTTGAAAAGAGGTTCGCAGACTTACGCCACTTTATTGCACTAGCTGCCTGTTTCAGAGCCAAAAATATCCTTGGAGAATGGGAAGAATTATCCCAAAATAGAATACCATATGACATAAGCAAATGAAAATAAGCAAAGTAAACTAATTTTCGTGTTGAACGATCACTTTATTTCAGATACTGTTTGAATAGTAAAAGCGGCACCATTAAGTTTTGGAACAGGATCCTGAACATGGGGTTTCCACAACAGTTTACTATCTATCCGAACACCTAGAAATTTGAACTGTTCAGTTTCACTAAACATATGCTAATTCTGTGGAGTTAAAATGTCGGTTTTTGTTGAATTGTGTGTTAGAAACTAAAAACTGAATCACTGTGATTTAGTGTTAGTTTATTTACTACAAGCCTTCAACTTAGATCATGAACTGCACTATTTGAAACAGGGCCAGTGTTGCACATAACATCCTTTACTACCAAGCTAGTGTCCTCAGAAAACAGAAATATTTTAAAATTACCTGTAGTACTAGAAGGCATTTCATTTATATAAATAAGGAACAGGAGTGGTCCCAACACAGATCCCTGGTGCACCTCCCCCCCCCCCCCCCCCCCCACCCCTCCCCACTTTGATTGTGCCTTGTGCCCCACTCAGACCCCACATCACAGCCATTCTCAACACTGAGCAGTGACCTTTTGCTGTCGTTTGTTAAAGTAAGAGGTGAATCAATTGTGAGCTACTCACCATATTCTGTAATGGTCCAACTTCGGGAGCAATATTTTTATGATCAACTAAATCAAACACCTTGGTTAAATCAAAAAATATGCCTGGTATTTGAAACCTTCTGTTTAATCCATCCAGAACTTCAGGGAGAAAACAGACTGTAGCATTTTCAGTTGTTAAACCTCTTCTAAAGCCAAACTGTACATTTGATAGCAAATTATGTGATACAAAAGGATCAATTATCCGTACTTACACAGCCTTTTCAGTAACTTTAGCAAAACTGATGGCATAGAAATAGGTCTAAAATTGCCTACTTTATCCCTTTGTCTTTTTTCATAAAGCAGCTTTACTACTGAATACTTTTAATTATTCAGGAAACTGACCATTATTAAAGAAAAAAATTGCAAAGATGGCTAAGTACAAGGCTAAAATGTGCAGCACAGTACTTTACTATTCAGGTAGGCACTCCATCATATCCATGAGAGTCCTTAGTCTTCAGTGCTTTAATTATTGACTCAATATCCCCCTTGTCAGCATCACAGAGGAGTATTTCAGATATCAATCTCGGAAAGGCATTTTTCGAGAGAGTTATGATTCCCTGTAGAAACAAAGTTTTTATTTAATTCACCAGCAGTGCTCAAAAAATGGTTGTTAAATACTGTACGTGTATCTGACTTTATATTGTTGACCTTGTGCTGCTGACAGACACTTCCTTCACAACTGACCATATTGTTTTAATTTTATCCTGTGCATTTCCTATTCTATTTGTGTACCACACACTCTTTGTTTAACTAATAACATGTTTAAGCACCTTACAATACTATTTGTAATAGCACCTTACAATACTGTTTGTAACGGGCTACTGTAGGTTGACTGTGACTACTTCTAACATTTTTGACATAATTCCCACTTTGTTCTACGTGATATTCTTATCCCACTAGTCAGCCACCCAGGCTGCATTTTACTCCTAGTACCCTATTTAGGATGTTCTAATGGAAAGCAACTCTCAAAGAGTTGAAATATGTTAAGAAAAGCTTTATATTTGTCATCTGTGTTATCGGAAGTATAAACATCCTGCCACTCTTGTTCCTTAACGAGATTTAAAAAACTCTATTGCTGTTGGTTTAGCTTTCCTGCATAATTTGTAATTATATGTAACATTTGTTTGAGTACGAAGCATTTTGGTGTTAAAATTTGTGCATCATAGTCTGAAAGGCCAATCACCCTTCTACTAACAGAATGCCCATCTAGTAATGAAGAATGAATAAAAATATTGTCTATGGCTGTGCAACTGTTCCCCTGCACCCTAGTTGGAAAAAATACAGTCTGCATCAGATCTTATGAGTTTAGGAGATCTACCAACATCCTTTTTCTTGCACAATTATGTACAAAATTAATGTTGAAGTCACAACATTTAACTAATTTTTGGTACTTCATATAAAGTGAACCAAGAACCCTCTCTAGCTTGAGCAGAAATGCTCTGAAGTCAGAGTTAGGGAACTTATAAACAACAACAATAGAAGTTTTGTTTCACTAAATTCAAATGCCCCTGCACAACATTCAAATATTTGTTCAGTGCAGTGCTGTGATACGTCTATGGACTCAAATGGAATACTGTTTTTTACTTACTGGCCACTCCTCCACTCCGCAAGGAACTCCTTGAAAAACAGCCTGCTAATCTGTATCCTGGTATGATGTCAGTCAACATCTACAGACAGTTCACTAACTTTATCTCTAATATCTCTTATATTTTGATGAAATAATGCTAATTCCTTTTAAATTTAATAAAGCAATTGAGAAAGATAAGAGGGTTTTGAAGCTGGAAAGAGCCTGTAAACAGTTGTTAGCATTATACAGTGAACGGCCGTAATTTAGTCCCAATGTGATGAACATAGAGGAATTGGGGACAAAGTTTAAAATGATAGCAAATCACACTTTGGAGAAATACTTGCCAAGTGCATGAATTAAAAATGGAAAAGGCCCAGCATGGTTTAATGACAAAATTCCGAAAATGCTTAGGAAACTGTTTTATTGTTACTTCAAAATAGACTGCGGAAATGTCAGCAGCCAAAGTTATAGGAATTCCTCTGTCTATAAAAAGTTGATCCACGAAGCAAATAAATACCACCATTGTACCTAAGGAAAATATCTTGCCGAGAACATAAGATAATTCTGGTACCACATAAAATCACTTAGCAAGTTGAAGGCTTCAGTCCAGTCACTCATCCTCCTGTCAGGTGTCAGTAGAAGACAGCAAATGGAAAGCAGAGGTTTTAAATCTTGCATTTAATGATGATTCATGTAGGAGTATTGTAAAGGCATACCTTTGTTTTACCATTGTGCAGAAAACCAATACAGTATAACCCCACTTTTGTGTTCCCAGAATTAACGTTTTCCCACCGTTTATGACATTTTTTATCGGTCCCGTCAAATTTCCTGTGCCCACAATGTTAATTTGCACCTGATTTTGCATTAACGTATTTATAATTTTCCCCCGATTTATGCATTATGAAAAAATGTTTGTGGAGAAAGTATGATGCTGTCATAATGTTGATCGTCCAGTAGTGTTTACAAATATTAAGTGGTTAAGTTTCTTGACATCAGGCCACTCACTCAGTGGATTTGAACGGGTAAATGAGTAAAAGTTGTAACAATTCGTGCCGTATCTCCCACCGCTGCCAAGCTCTATGTGGCTTGGTGGCTGATAGGAGTAACAAGGTTCGTTCGAATGAAGATATCATGATAAATCACCACCATTTCCAAACTGTCTCTAATGCACAAATGCAGTTTTGTGATCATTGTGATCATCGTGACACCTACGTCAAACCATATTTAGCGTGTTACAGCGTATGGCCACATGGAGCGCTAGTTGACAGCATCATTCACTTTGTGTTGCTCAAATGTTTCGCGTGTAAACACAGTGCCAGTTACGTATTGTATTCAAGCGAGCAAAACGTGTTTCGAGACTTAATTCTCATTGTCAAGTTCAGTACTTATGTATATATTTTTTGTGATGTTACAGAAAAAAATAATATGAGTGATTGTGTGTGTGTGTGTGTGTGTGTGTGTGTGTGTGTGTAGTGGGGGGGTCTACATAACTGATGAGGCACAGTACCCGATAACCTCAAAAAGACGAGCACAGTGCAAGAGATCCATAATAACACACATTCAAACACGATACAAAATACTTATTTACTTATTTGCACTTGACAATGAGAAAAAATTATCGAAACACATCATTAAGCATGACAAAATACGTAACTAGTGCAGTGTTTCATTATTTAAGTAATGAATGACGTTTGAAATTAAGTCAAACGTTTTCACTTTCGAGACAGTTATCAATTCCAGTTACATCAGTGGTTTTTATTAGATAATAAAGAAGTCCTTGACAAGTGATTTGATGCCTGTACATAAAGTGCAAGGGGATATGTTATACACAACTTTTATAGCTTAAAACCTTACTTCTTGAATTTTACACCATTTTTTTCTGAAGTCCTTGAAAAGTGTAAAAGTGGGGTTTCACTGTAAGTTCAAAGGTCCGAGTGGAATCCCAGTTCGGTTTTACAGAGACTACACTTTGACATCGGTCCCTTACATACTGAGCTTTCATTTATCACGAATATCTCATCCAACATAGCCTCGAGTGATTAGTAAAATGCATTGGTGACTCCCATATATAAGAAGACAGGAAGAATGGGCCACAAAATTACGGACCAATATCCTTAACATTGGTTTGATGCAGAATTTTGAAGCATATTCTAAGATCAAATATAATAGATTTCCTGGCGAGAGAAAAGCTTCTGTCCAAAATCAGTATGGATTTAGAAAGCACTGCTCGTGTGAAACTGTTTGCCTTTTTGTTGCATGATATTTTGTGAACTGTGGATGATACAAAATAGGCAGGTTCCTTGTTCCTAGATTATCAAGAAATGTTTGGCACTGTGAAGATCTGAGCACATGGAATAGGTTCCCAGGTGCGTGAGTGGCTTGAAGACTTTGTAAGGAATACAGCCCAGTATGTTATCCTGAATGGCGAGTGTTCATCAAACATAAAGGTATCATCAGGAGTGTGATAGGACCACTCTTGTTCTCCATATAAATTACCGATCTAACGAAAAGGCTGAGAAGCAGTCTGCAGGTGATGACGCTATAGTGTGCGGAAGTACGAGGTGCATTCAAGTTCTAAGGCCTCCAATTTTTTTTTTCTAATTAACTACTCACCCGAAATCGATGAAACTGGCATTACTTCTCGACGTAATTGCCCTGCAGACGTACACATTTTTCACAACGCTGACGCCATGATTCCATGGCAGCGTCGAAGGCTTCTTTAGGAGTCTGTTTCGACCACTGGAAAATCGTTGAGGCAATAGCAGCACGGCTGGTAAATGTGCGGCCACGGAGAGTGTCTTTTTTGTTGGAAAAAGCCAAAAGTCACTAGGAGCCAGGTCAGGTGAGTAGGGAGCATGAGGAATCACTTCAAAGTTGTTATCACGAAGAAACTGTTGCGTAACGTTAGCTCGATGTGCGTGTGCGTTGTCTTGGTGAAACAGCACACGCGCAGACCTTCCCGGACGTTTTTGTTGCAGTGCAGGAAGGAATTTGTTCTTCAAAACATTTTCGTAGGATGCACCTGTTACCATAGTGCCCTTTGGAACACAGTGGGTAAGGATTACGCCCTCACTGTCCCAGAGCATGGACACCATCATTTTTTCAGCACTGGCGGTTACCCGAAATTTTTTTGGTGGCGGTGAATCTGTGTGCTTCCATTGAGCTGACTGGCGCTTTGTTTCTGGATTGAAAAATGGCATCCACGTCTCATCCACTGTCACAACCGACGAAAAGAAAGTCCCATTTATGCTGTCGTTGCGCGTCAACATTGCTTGGCAACATGCCACACGGGCAGCCATGTGGTCGTCCGTCAGCATTCGTGGCACCCACCTGGATGACACTTTTCGCATTTTTAGGTCATCATGCAGGATTGTGTGCACAGAACCCACAGAAATGTCAACTCTGGAGGTGATCTGTTCAACAGTCATTCGGCGATCCCCTAAACAATTCTCTCCACTTTCTCGATCATGTCGTCAGACCGGCTTGTGCGAGCCCGAGGTTGTTTCGGTTTGTTGTCACACGATGTTCTGCCTTCATTAAACTGTCGCACCCACGAACGCACTTTTAACACATCCATAACTCCATCACCACATGTCTCCTTCAACTGTCGATGAATTTCAATTGGTTTCACACCACGCAAATTCAGAAAACGAATGATTGCACGCTGTTCAAGTAAGGAAAACGTCGCCATTTTAAGTATTAAAACCGTTCTCATTCTCGCCGCTGGCGGTAAAATTCCATCTGCCGTACGGTGCTGCCATCTCTGGGACGTATTGACAATGAACACGGCCTCATTTTAAAACAATGCGCATGTTTCTATCTCTTTGCAGTCCGGAGAAAAAAAATCGGAGGCCTTAGAACTTGAATGCACCTCGTATAATCGTTGACTGACTGGGAAGATACAGGATGACGTAGATGGAATTTATATTTGCTTTGATTAATGCCAGGTTGTTCTAAATATAGAAAATGTAAGTTAATGCACGTGAGGAGAAAAAACAATCCTGTGCTGTTTGAATACAGCATTGCTTCACACAGTCATATAATTAACTATCTAGATGTAACATTGGAAAACAGTATGAAATGGAATGAGTAGTAGCAAAAGTTAGTGGTCATCTCCAGTTCATTGGGAGAATTTTAGGAAAGTTTAACTGTGGTGACAGGAGACCACTTTTAGATCACCAGTGCGACTCATTCATGAGTACTTCTCAAGTGCTTGGGATCCCCTCCAGGTCAGATTAAAAGAAGACATCAAAGCAGTTCAGAGGCATGCTGTTAGAGTTGTCCCCAGTATTTTTGATCAATCCACAAATGCTATAGAGAGGCTTCCTGGACAGATGGGGGAATCCTTGATGGGAAGACAGTGTTCTTTTCACAAAACACTATTGAGAAAATTTAGAGAACAGTTATTTTCAGCTGACTGCAGGAACATTCTACATGGCATCACCAAACTGGTCACTTACATGCCAGTCATGATGTTTATTATTATTGCCAAGCTAAAAGTTTTATTTTGGTACTTCAAAATTGCATTTGATTCTGAAAACCAGTTGGAATTAAAAATGCTCAGATGCAGTAACAATTCACAGTATAATTCATGATCACCTTTCAGCACATCAGGCAGTGTTTTTATGCGTACGGTATGAATCAAAGCTCATCCGTCAACAAGAAATATTTTTCATTGTCAAGGACCACACTTTATTAATAATTATAGTACAAAGCAATATCTCCAGTTACAGTTAAATTTTCAGCAAGTACACCAAGTCCTTTCATCCATACATGTATTTTTTCATCATTAGAAACTTTTCTACAAGAGCGTGGATACAATGTAAATGGCATATTACTATAAACATAACTAGGTCTACATTGAGTCTTCACGTCAATTGCACAATGCCAGGTCTTCTAGGCGATGACATCTCTGTCGACAAAAGATTCAAGTCCAGGAAGGGATGTGTTTTCACAACAAACTATGGCTAGAGAAATGTTGTTGTTGTGGTCTTCAGTCCTGAAACTAGTTTGATGCAGCTCTCCATGCTACTCTATCCTGTGCAAGCTTCTTCATCTCCCAGTACCTATTGCAGCCTACATCCTTCTGAATCTGCTTAGTGTATTCATCTCTTGGTCTCCCTCTTCGATTTTTACCCTCCACGCTGCCCTCCAATACTAAATTGGTGATCCCTCGATGAAATACTCGAAAGAAATCATGTAGTTGTATGAAGATTGCATTTAATTGATGATTTTTTGTACCGTGAGTATATTTGCTTTGAATGTTTGCCTAACAAGTACCATTCATCTAGCTGTTCAAAGGAAATTGAGGACATTAACAGAGTGGCCGAAAGAACAATTGTAAAGTGACCAGCATTAAAATTTTTAATTCTTTAATAACTGCAGTCACTGGAGAAATTTATGTGCCATTCTTTATTCCTTATTGATTTACTCGCTGTATTAACCTCTCTGTTTCTACCACTTTGAAAACAATCAAAACAAAAATATATATTTAAAAAAAATGCATACTGGATTTGGTAATCGCACACAGGTTTTGTGCTCCACAGCCAGATGCCTTGGTCGCTATGCCAGCAGTGCTTTTCTTAAACAGCTTTTACGTTATGGGTATGTGAGTGAGTGTCTTGAAAGTTACTTCCCCCGATTTCTAGAAAAATATGCAATTGCAGACACCACATACAATGAAGAAAAATGCTCAATTTTCTATTGCCTGTTGATCCTGTAAGTCTCAGGACGTACACGCAGACCAGCCCCCATGAACCATGGACCTTGCTGTTGGTGGGATGGCTAGCATGCATTAGTGATACAGATAGCCATATTGTAGGTGCAACTACTCTGGAGCAGTATCTCTTGAGAGGCTACATAAATGATGTATGATTTCTGAAGAGGGGCAGCAGGCTTTTCAGTAGTTACAGGACCAACAGTATGGATGAGTGACAGATCTGGCCTTGTAACACCAACCAAAACAGCCTTGTGCTGGTATTGTGAAAGGCTGAACGCAAGGGGAAACTACAGCCATAATTTTATAAATATTGTGGAGATGAAATAATCCCCTATTTGGATCTCTGAGTGGGGACTACTCAGGAGGATGTCACCATCAGGAGAAACGCATTTTACAGAACAGAGCATGAGATGTTAGCTCCCTTAATCTGGCAGGTAGGTTAGAAACTTTAAAAAGAGGAATGGATAGGTTGAATTTAGATATGGTGGGAATTAGTAAAGTTTGGGGGCGGCAGAAACAGGACTTCTGGTCAGGTGAACACAGGGTTATAAATACAAAATCAAATAGTGGTAATGCGGGAGTAGGTTTAATAGTAAATAAGAAAATAAGAATGAGTTTAAGCTACTACAAATAGCATAGTGAATGCATTATTGCAGCCAAGATAGACACAAAGCCCACACCCGCCGCAGTAGTAAAAGTTTGTATGCCAGCTAGTTTTGCAGATGATGAAAGAGACTGAAGAAATGTATGATGAGGTAAAAGAAATTATTCAGACAATTTAACATTTTGATGGGGGACAGAAATTCAATGGCAGTAAAAAGAAACAATGGAAAAATTGTAAGTTAATGTGGATTGGGTGAAAGGAAAGAAAGAGGAAGCTATGTGGTAGAATTTTTCATAGAACATAATTTAATCATCACTAACACTTGATTTAAGAATCATGAAAGGAGATTGCATAAGTGGAAGAGTCGTGGAGATACAGGAAGGTTTGAGATTGATTATATAATGGCGAGACAGAGATTTTGGAACCAGATTTTAAACTGTAAGACATCTCCAGGGCCAGATGTGGATTTTGACCACAATTTATTTATTATGAACTGTAGATTAAAACTGAAGATATTGGAGAATGATTGGAAATCAAGGAGATGGGACCAGGATAAGTTGAAAGAACCTGAGGTGTTGCAAGTTTCAGTGGGTGCATTGAGCACCAACTGACTACAACAGGGGAAAGGATTACAGTAGAAGATGAATAGATAACTTTGAGAGATGAAATAGTGAAGGCAGCTGAGGATCAAGCAGGTAAAAAGACGGGCAAGTGGAAATACTTGGATGACGCTGGAGATGTTGAATTTAATTGATAAAAGGAGAAAACATAAAACAGTAGAATATGAAGCAGGAAAAAGAGAATATAAATGTGTAAAAAATGAGATTGACAGGGAGTGCAAAATTGCTAAACAGGAATGGCTAGATGACAAATTTAAGGATAGATACTGCCAACAGGAAAATTAAAGACCTTTGGAGAAAATAGAAACAGCTGTATGAATATCAAGCGCTCAGGTGGAAAACGCAGCCCTAAGTAAAGAAGGGAAAGCAGAAAGGTGGGAGGCGTATGTAGAGGGTCTGTAGAAGGGAGATGAACTTGCATCCAATATTATAAAAATGGAAGAGGAGATGGGAGACATGATACTGTGAGAATAATTTGGCAGAACATTGAAAGACCTAAGTCAAAACAAGGTAACATTCCATCAGACATACTTAAAGCCTGTTCCATCTGATATGCAAGATATGAGTGAGGTGAAATGCCTCAGACCGTAGGAAGAAAGTAATAATTCCAATTCCAAAGGGAGCAGTTGCTGACAGTTTAAGATATGACCGAATTATCAGTTTAATAAATCATGGTTACAAAATACTAACTCAAGTTCTTTACAGAAGAATCAAAAAAGTTATAGAAGCCAACCTCGGGGAAGATCAATTTTGGATTCTAGAGAAATGTTGGCACACACTAGTCAATTAGTGACCCTACACCGTAGCTTAAAAGATAAGGAAAGGTAAACCTACATTTATAGCATATGTAGACTTTGAGAAAGCTTGTTAACTGCAATACATTCTTGAAAATTCTGAAGGATGCTGGTAAAATACAGGGAGTGAAAGGTTATTTACTGCTTGTATGGAAACCAAATGTGAGTTATAATGAGTCAAAGGGTTTGGAAAGAAAGCACCTATTGAGAAGGCAGTGAGACAGGGTTGTAACCTGATCCAAGTGTTACTCCATCTGTACATTGAGCAAGGAGTAAAAGAAAGCAAAGAAAAATTTGGAGAAGGGATTAAACTTCAGGGAGAAAAATAAAAACTTTTAAGGCTTGTCAGTGACATTGTAATTCTGTCAGACAGCAAAGGACTTAGAAAAGTGGTTGAGTGGAGTGGTCTTGAAAGGTGGATATAAGATGAACATCAGCAAAAGCAAAACAATTATAAAGGAATGGCATCTAATTAAGTCAGGTGATGGTGAGGGAATTAGGTTAGGGAATTAGGTTAGGGAATGAGATACTTGAAGTATTAGCTGAGGTTTGCTGTTTGGACAGAAAATAACTGTTAGCCGAAGTAGAGAAGATATAAAATGTGGACTGGCAATGGTAAGAAAAACATTTCTGAAGCATAAAAATTTACTGACGTCGAATATAAGCCCGCATGGTTGGCTGTGCGGTCTAACGCGTGGCTTTCTGGGCGGGAAGGAGCGCCTGGTCCCTGACATGAATCCGCCCGGCGGATTTGTGTCGAGGTCCAGTGAACCGGCCAGTCTGTGGATAGTTTTTAGGTGGTTTTCCATCTGCCTCGGCGAATGCTGGCTGGTTCCCCTTATTCCGCCTCAGTTACACTATGTCGGCGATTGCTGCCCAAACAAGTTCTCCACGTACACATACATCACCATTACTCTACCACGCAAACATAGGGGTTACACTCGTCTGGTGTGAGACGTTCCCTGGGGGGGGGGGGGGGGGGGGGGATTCCACCAGGGGCCGAACCGCACAATAACCCTGGGTTCGGTGTGGGGCGGCGAAGGGGTGAAGTGGACTGCGGTAGTCGTCATGGGGTTGTGGACCACTGCGGCGGGGACGGAGCCTCTCTGTCGTTTCTAGGTCCCCGGTTAAAATACAATACAGTACAATGTCGAATATAAATTTAAGTGTTAGGGAGTCCTTTTCTAAAGGTATTTGTCTGTAGTGATGAAGATGAGATGGGTAGATCACATAACTAATGAGAAGGTAGTGAATAGAATTGGGGAGAAAAGAAGACTAGAAGAAGGAATCGGCAGGTAAGACACATTCTGAGACATCGAGAGATCACCATTGGAGGGAAATGTGGGGGTTAAAAATTGTAGAGGGAGACAAGAGATGAATAAAATAAGTTCATTCAGAAGGATGTAGGTTGCAGTAGTTATTCAGAGATGAAGAGGCTTGCACGAGATAGATTAGCATGGAGAGCTGCACCATACTAGTCATCAGACTGAAGACCGCAACAATAATGTGAACAGAAGACCGCAACAACAATGTGAACAAAACAAAAAAAATGCAGTTTTTTCCTAGTTAAAAATAATTTTTTTTTCACTTTAAGTGACAATATACTTTTCCTTGGAGATGCAAAGCTTGTGAATCCTTTGATTGGTAAATGTTGTATACACTGGCTTAGAACTTCCCAGCATTTCAGGGAATGAAGCAAAACAAAAAAAATGTTTTGGTATTACGAAAGTGTAAATACGGGTTTCATCAAATACAGCATGGTACTTTCGAAGCACTGAAATCTAGATTGCTATGCATTTTTGGCAGCCAGTCATAGCTTCTCATGCGATCTCGCTAGGCAATGACCACAGATATTCAGAGCATAGGACATGTGATGTAGTCAGCCAATAGCAACATCACTATTAAGTAGTGTCGACACACAAACAGGAAAAGTTAATAGTTTAAATTAAAATACATACAGTGAAAAGTAAGCTTTCACATATAGTATTGGTTGTAAAAATAACAACAGTTGCTGTAGAATATTACTTTCGATACATCTCTGTCTAACACATTGTTTAGCTACTTCATCAGACACAAAGCAATTTCTTGGCTACCACGTTTGGCAATGGTTTCATCCCAAATGAAGCACATTTTTCGTTTTGGATTAGCTTGATTACATCTTGTCTCATATAGTGTGAGATTACAAGTCCAGAGCTGCTCTTGTAAAAAGATACTCTATTCACTGGAAACGGCGTAGCTAGGCACTTTTGCAAATCGAAGGAAATGACGGCTAGCTTTTTATCCTTCAAAGACAACTTCTTGTCTATATCCTTTTGTTTATACACAGCTTTGGCAAAGTCAAGGTGTTCATTTTTCAACCTTTCAGCATTTATTCACTCTTCTTCTTGGTCGGTAGATTTAATAATCATATCAAATTTATCACATTTTGTGCAAGTATCATTTTTGGGCTTTTTAAATTGATAGTTGAAATTTTTCACACACATCTGCCTGTAGAAAGACCTACTCTGAGGTATGATGATGATCTCTGTACAAAAGTCCACATATAGTTTGTACATTTTAGAAATTGACAGATCGGGTGAGAGGTACTTTCTTGCTGTATCTGAAAGAGAGTAATGAGATTCAATGGCAGGAAACATAAGTATATGATCGAGAATAATCTTCCGTGCCTCTTGAGACAAGCTGGTTCCCATGCTTTCCCCACAGATCTTCAGCACACATACCTGAGTTAGATTTCCTTTTTTTCTCCGTTACAACTCAGATTTTTTTAAAGTGACGTCAAGTGTATTTAAAAATATTTTTTGAGAAACTGCAGTATGCTCACCAGATTTAGGGAGTGAATAGAGGCGAGTGAATTTTCGCCTACTCTCCAGTTCTCTACCATCTCGTAATGTTTGGCGAGCTTTACCTTTTTCACAAACCAATCCTGCTATGAATTGGTTTTTTGCTTCCTTACTTAATGAGCAAATATAGTTTGTCTTTCAATTTCACTGAATTTTTCGAAACGCTTCAGCCTACACGTACAGGTTGCTTTAAGAGCTTTGGCCTTAACCGTTTTTCCTGTAGCATTTCTTCTTTTCTTCCTTATTTCTCTTGCCCACGAATTTGGGTTCCTCGTCCTTTTTCTGGTAATATATCCTTCAGCCTTCTTTCTTCCATGTTTTTTCGTTGTAGATGCATTTTGTTCCTGAAATAAATTGTCCTGTTCGTTCTCATCATTATTCAATTCACTCAAAGCATTTATTCCATTTGTTGTGTTCATGACATTCAGTTCATTCGCTTCATTCTGTCCATTCGCTTCATTCTGTCCATTCACTTTACTGCCTGTATCGCTTGAATTACCTTCCGAGGGAAAATACTCATCAGAGGAAAAGTCATTTACATCGCCACAATCAGGCGGTTAGCTGGTGACATTAATCTCATTACTAAGTTGTAAAAATTCTTCGTCAGTGCACGACAGTGCCTGTTGCTGGGGCTCCCGAGATGGACCTGAAGAGAATGCGTATGCTAATAATTTGTTTAAAACACAAATGTACTAATAATTGCTAATTTTATACTGATTATTACAGTGTAAAGCAAACAAAACTAATGCTTAAGAGTCAAGTGTAATAAAGTAAAGGAATAATACAAGTTTTCATTACCTTGGCTTGGAGTTTCTCTCAAACCCATTTGTAGCAGCTTTTTCCCGCTTGTTGCCATCTCGTAACCTTTGTAACAATGGTCTAACTGGCATTTAAATGAACACTACAAAGCAATCTCGACAAGCGATTTAGATACAGTGTCACACACAATTACACGACGATGTCAACACAAGGTTATACAACAATGTCAATACATGTTGTTTGACGGGGGCCAATGTCACAAACACACATGGGTTAAAGGGGCCAATGTGCACTTTGGCCCTTTTATTTATACAAAAATATATTTCAAATTGGCTTAAGTATATATTGGCCTTTCTTCCCATTAATGCTATTCTGACATTCTGTGTGGACATATGCCCGAAATGAATCTGTGTATCTCTGTTAATAAAGGAGCTGGACATTGGCCTTTTTTACACCAAAACAATGACC
This sequence comes from Schistocerca americana, assembly GCF_021461395.2. NCBI lineage: Eukaryota > Metazoa > Arthropoda > Insecta > Orthoptera > Acrididae > Schistocerca > Schistocerca americana. The sequence goes on from NC_060119.1 coordinate 854,032,817, forward strand.
TTACGGACAGTGTCATAGAGCCAATAACTGAAAAACATTGATTTTGGGCATTGGTCCTTTTAGCACCAAGCCACAGAATTAAGGCTTCTCAAACCACCATTCACAATATTTTCATACAACCTGTTAGAAATTTAAACAGTTGTAACATCACGCTCATCAAAAGCAGTTTTTTGTTACAAAATATTACATCGTCTTCACCCTAAAGTCTTTGACACATTTGGTGTCAGGAGACGCTTGTGCGTGCACTGTGTTTTGTTTTTGTAAATGGCACATTTTCTTTGCAAGCAAAGCTTTGTTTTGGCGTTATTCTCTTACTATATTTCATTGCTGCAGTGTTATTCTGCAATAGCAGGTTAATGTTAAATTCTGTATTAGGATATCAGTTCTTACCAGCCAAAATTACAGAAATTTGACTGAGAACTAAAATGATGAAACATTGCTGGAATTCTAAAAAAATTTCTTGAGTTTTTCCTGGATTTCTCGGTTCTCCTTGGACATATACACCCTGTATTTTGAGATGATTGTGCAGCATGAGCTTAAGGGCTGGTTTTGTAGGGAAGGGCAAATAACTTAGAGCATTTCATTTTAGGTTGTACACAAGTGACTTGCTAAATATGTGCCGAGTTGTTTGGCTGTGTCTGAGGCACTCTATCTGTAAGGAAATGTTCTCTCTGCTACTCACTCACAATTTTTAACAAATAAGCTTTCTCCTTTTGGAGAAGCCATGATTTAGTTTACAGATAGTGGTGTGATGTAAGTGTTCAATAAAGTGCCACAACAAAATAATTCCCTTTATGATTACTACCCATTACTATTGTGAGGAAGCAAAAAAATCTATGAAAATGGTAGAAAATTCTTGGTCTGCTTGTTACCCTAGTAGTATTAGTTGACTGGACTCTGTGCCCTACCATGCCTGTGAAGAAAGTGGAGTTTTGCTGCATAACAATATTGGTCTGGCACTAGGAGTCTGTGAGAATCCACATCTCTTCAGGTTAACTCTATCCCTACTTGAGAAAACGAAATAAACCCAAATGAAATTTTAGAAAATGGTCCCTTATTGTAATTGCACAAATTTTTAAGATTTTTAGAAAATCTTGTTCCTTTCGATGATTAAAACAATCCCCAGTACATTGAATACATACACACACACACACACACACACACACACACACACACACAAATAAATTGTATCATTGTTAGTTTGAAAAAATTTGACAAACTGGATTTTTTGACATCCATGTGGGCTTGCTCAATTTTGGATGTACTCTTACCAGCACAATGTTGTTAACTTTGTAATTCTTAGAGAGTGTTGTTTGGTTGTGTATTTTCTTCGTAAATTCTGCTTTGCCTTCAGTGTTTCTCTCTATTACTTGAACCCTGTTTTCCCATAGCATGTCCAGTATACATTTTCTGAAAATGACATCTGGTTCCTCTTCTACCAAAATTTCACTTGATGTAAGCAGAGTATACATGTAAGGCATGAGATATAAAAATTGTTCAGTGGGTGCTATTCATTGCCTGTGGGTTTATATGGCTTTAATGATTCCTGCATCTGGCAAACAATCGACGAGAGTTTCCCAGAAAGTAATGAATCACATTTTTTTTCTTCAACAATTCTTTATTGAACATAATGGGAATTACACACATGGCAGAATGGTGTTTTATCTACACACCCTATTTTTCCATGTAATCTCCATCCCGTTCTGTGGCCTTCCTCCAGTGCGAAACAAGGGCGTGTATGTCCCTTCAGTACCAGTCCTTGTCCTGGTGGCAGACCCAGCGCTTCAGTGTGTGAATCGCCTTCTCATTATCCTCAAAGTGTCTTCCATGAATGGCGTCTTCCAATGGCCCAAACAAGTGGAAGTCCGAGAGGGCTAGGTCAGGGCTATAGGGTGGGTGGGGTAACACAGTCCAACCCATTTTTGCGTTGTGTTCAGCAGTCCTCAGACTTGCGTGGACTGAGCATTATCGTGTTGCAGCAAAACATCTCCTGGGTTGCTTTGGCACCAAAGTCGCAGGAAGCGCATCTTGAGTTTTGTTGATTTGTTGATATATGCTTCTGAATTAATGGTACCGCCTCTTGGCTTCACATCAATGAGAATGACACCTTCACAGTGTAAGGACACGGTGATCCATGACATTACTGGTGGAAGCAGTTGCTTTGACTTTTTTCTTCTGTGGGGACAGAGAATTCCATCGACTGTCGTTTTCTTTTGGGCTCAAAATTGTGGACCCAGGTTTCATCACCTGACACAATCCGGGACAAGGCGGCCTCCCTCTCTGCTTCAAAACATTGCAGCAAATCAAGACAAATGGTTTTTTTCTGTTCGATTTGTGGTCCACCGTTAGACACTGCGGGACCCATCTTGCACATACTTCTGAAAATCCTAGAGTGTGGATAATTGCAACTACATTTCCTTTGCTGGTTGGCAGATGCAGTGCCAACTGGCGAGTCATAATGTGTCTGTCCGGGCAAATGACATCATCAGCTCGCTGCAACATGCCAGGTGTGACAGCCATGCATGGTCTCCCCGACTGCTGGTCTCTGCCGAAGTGCCTTCTGATGACCTTACCCTCCATGCACAGCAACTGTCTGTACTTCTGTTGACAGCACATGCTCCATAGACTTTGCACAAGCGTTGAGAATATTCCCCACAGTTTCTTTCTCTGCAGTGAGAAATTGTGGCTACATTGCTTGTAACATATACCACCTACAGTCACCGTTCTGAAACTGTCCTGCAGGGACGCTATCTGTCAGAAGTGACAGAAAATTGGCGTGCTCACTGTGGAGACTTCATATAATACATATGTAATGTTTCACATTCGTAGAATTATTTTTGGTTGAGAAAAATAATGCAGTGCATTACTTTCTGGGCAATCCTCATATATCTTCTTTCCATCTTAACTGATATTGTATCAATTGTATTTTGCATATTCAGTTCTGCTCAGGTGTCATCATATCTCTTTTTGTTCATCAAAGTATATCCAGCCAAGTACCTGAAGAAATTCATTTCATATGCTTCTATTCTCTTTTCATCTCTCTTGTTAAGAGTCCAGTTTTCGCATCCATAGAGCAGTGCTGGTGTAGCCACAACCTTACTGAACTTCAGTAGTGTATCGCTGTTGGCTTTCCTTCCCAGTTAAATTGGTCTAACTTATTTTGTATTCCATTGTTCACCCTGTGTGTAATAGGCATCCTAAATATTATCTTGCTCTATGATACGCCTGTCAATTTCAATCTTAATTCGCATTGGCGGGTGTCCTAAAAAAGCTATTGCTTTTGTCTTTGCAATGGAGACATTCAGATTGTATTGCCTGACTATTTTACTTAAATTAAAGACAGCTTCTTGTAAGACTAACAGTTACTTGGTCATCAGGGAAAAGTACACTAACATCCCTATCATTTATTTTAAAATTTTTCATTGTCTGTACCCAAATTTTTGTTACCTTGCCAATATACATATTAAAAAAAGTGAGTGATAGGGGGCACCCTTGTCAACCCCATTGTTTATTTCAGCCATAACATGTCTGTTACCTGCTACCTTTATTTGTGTTTTGTTTTTCATAAATAAACCCTGTACAGCTCTATAAATCCTGTACAGCTCTTATGAGATGAAATCCCTCTGTTTCTTAAAATTTCCCATGATTTGTTTTGAGATACTTTATCAAATGCCATTTGTAGTCAATGAAGGCAAGAAAAAGTGGAAAATGGAATTTTTCTATTAGTTACATCATGGTGAAAATACAGTCCCAGCATGATCTGCCTGTTTGAAAACCGTGTTGGGCATCAGATAATACAGTTTCAGTTATTGGATAGTAGGTTTTTTTTTTTTTTTTTTTTTTTTTTTCAATTGTAACATAGTTTATAACATGATTTCAGAAGGCTAATACCTCTGTAGTTCTGACATTCATATCTGTTACCTTTCTTATGAATTGGGCATATCTGGGCTATATTCCATTCTTCAGGTATACAACCACTTTGCCAGCACATATTAATGAAATCAAATATTCATTATTTTTGCCATATTTGTTTCATATTTGATGAGCCCTGTATTGATTTTGTCACACCCTGAAGTCTTCCTCTTCATGCTAGGTGTTAATGCACCCTGTATTTCCTCCAACGTTATTAGGTCTATGTTCCTGTCTGGTTCCGACAGAACTAAGTGTTTATCGTGCACATCTGTCCAGTGTGTTTTGTAGTGTTGCAACCAATTAGTTCGATATTGTGTTTATTTGCAGATTGTCTTTATCTTCTTTGTTTAAATGTTGAATTATTTTCTATACTTTGTGTTGTCTTCCTCTTACATTATGTTCAGTATGTGTTATATTTTCCCAATTAAGGATTTCAATTTTCCTGACTTTCCTTTTGACTAGAGCTGATTTACTTTTATAATATAGTCTCAGGTCATGATTGTCTTGGGAATTAAACATTTTTAAGTAGGCGTGTTTTGTACCTTCCATTACATTAGGTATTCCATCATCCCAGTATTGTGGACCCCTTTTGAAAAAAAACTTTTCTTTCTTCTACCAAGTGCTTCTTTTATGTTATTACATTCCTGGTTGATGTTATCTGCTTTTATAATTAAACTTGTGTATTCTTCAATCCTTCTCTGATTTAGTAACCAGATACTCTCTTCTTGAAGTAAATGTATCCTAAATGCTGTATCGGCATTATTTTGTTTCTGTTTGGAAGATATCTTCTAAGTAGTTTTATTTTTTGAGACTGGCAAGAAATGATCTGAAGAGACATCTGGCTCTCTGAAGACCCTTGTGCCTTGCACTAGAGACCAAGCCTCCTTATTTACAATTATGTAGTCTGTGATTGTGGCAGAATTTCCAGCTAACAGTTACATTTGTTGATCACTTCATGCCTGAAGAATATGTTTGTTATGCTTAGCTCATTATTTAATGAGAACGCCTTCAGTCTGTATCCATTATTATTTGTTTTGTTTTTTCTTCACAATCAGTAACATTTGCCATGGGGGTTTTACCTACCGTTGCATTTAAATCCCCCACTATTATCAGACAATGATCTTTGTTTGTACAGAGGGTTCTTTGCAGGATGTAGTAGAAGTTTCCAGAGTCAGCATCCCATCCCTCTTCCAGGCATATACTCCAATTACTGACAGACAACCTCTTGATATCTTTATTCTGACCGCAATTATCATTTCATTAATGTCAGTGTAACAGGGTTTGCTCATCCTATTTATTTGTGCAGTTACTTGCTCTATGTGATGTTTTGCCGTGTGGTATCACAGGCTGTAACTGTCTGCCCTTACCTTTACTGGTGAGCATTTCCCTACAATCACGAGATGATAGTACTCTAATGCCATTCAAAAGTTTTTGGGTACGCATCATATTAAAATAATCTTTTTGTAAGCTTTTCTACCATTATAAGGGTAGTAGATTTTCTCAGGGGAAACTATTTTGAAGACAGTTCAAGTGCGGCCAGTATATGCTTTCTTCTGCCAGTTTACTTCTGCAGTGGGGCTGAAAATCCATTGCGACCACTGAGCAAAGTAGCACATTGGTAAGACACTGGACTCTCATTTCAGACCGTGACAGTTAAAATCCCTGTTCGGCCATTCAGATTCAGGTTTTCTGTGATTTGCTTAATGCAGGTGTTCGGATGATTTCCATGAAAAGCACACAATTAATTTCCTTCATAGTCTGAGCTTGTGCTCCATCTCTCTAGTGACCTTTCATTAGCAGGATGTTAAACCATCATTACTTTTCATTTGATGAAGTCGTGGGATGCACTATGTATTCAGCACAGTTGAAGGTATTTTAACATTAATTCATGGATGTAGCTTATGTGACCTACTTCTCTTATGCAATTGTAAATGTTGTACCATCTGATCCTTTCAAGTTGTTCTTGCAAACTTGTTACTATCTGAGCTTTGCAAGTTGTTGCTGTACACCCCATCAGGCATAAGAAAGAATGAATCTGGGATTATGTTCAGTTTTCTATGAATGCATGCAGTTTTAAAGATCCTTAGAAAGTTAGCAGAACCATTAACTACTGTGTGTCAACTCTGTATCAGAAATGATAGTGGCCCATTATAATGTGCATCACTCTTTCTGCTAAATAACATTTTAATTTTGTAAAACTGGGTAGCACTAGTATTCCCTCCTTTCCTATGATGACTTAACATTCTTCCCATTGGACCAAGCACCTACTAAGAAATGTTGTTTCAACGTACTACTTCATTTCTGTTTTAATCTACTTGATGCAATTGGGCCAGTCGATTCATATCTGTACTGTCACATCTTTTGCTAGGTATGCGTGTGCTAACATGTTTGTTTTAATTGCAAGGACTTTCTTTGATTCTTTTGAGTCATTTGACATTCCACTGTTTACTGATGTATAACTTTTCTTTAGCAATGAATGTAGCATGCAGTTATTCAGTACTTGTTCCTCCATGAGCTAAAACACTTTATTTGTGCCACTTTTTGCTGAAAAAATTTAAATGCCAAAATTTTCATTTTTGTCAGAATAATTTGATGTTTCAATGAATTTTTAGTTAATTGTATGCTTTTCTTGTAATTCTGCTGCTCACCGTTTGCACTTAATTTCATCCCTAATATTAAACATTTTTAAAATGTAATTTGGTTATCTTTTTTTCCAGCTGACCCTCTTGTTGGCAGCATAGCAACACAGTATTTGCAGAACAGAGAAGAACATGATCGTATTGCAAGGCTTTGGACCAAACGTTACGCAACGTGATGTGTCAAAAAAAAAAAATATTGCTCTTCCAATGACTTTTTGTAAAGACATAGTGATAAATGACAAACAGCCCTTATTCAGTGCAGCATTTGTTTCATTGGCAAAAATATAATTGTGTGTATGCCACAGTGTATGGGTGTTTTTCTCATTGTTTGGAACTCCTGTGAAAATGAGATGTTTTGAACATAGATAATCATTTATTCATAATGTAGTATCGAAACAAAGATAGGGAAAAGGATATTAAATGTAATGTGCGGCTTCAGAATAGATAGCTTTCTGTGGATTGTTTCCTGTTAAATGTGTTGTGGAAGTAATATTCAGATGGGTAACCTGGTGAAATTTCAAACCTGTACCTCATTACAGTAATTTACTTTTTTATGTGGTTAGCTCCCATCTGAGATAATTCAGTATGAAACATTGAGTGCAACTCTTTCTGTGCAGATCTGGCTGTTATTGTTGACTTTTCTATTGGGAGTGTCTGTTGTGCTCACTTGGAGGACAGCAGTTAATATTAAAAACAAATAACAAAGGTGTAAACTTGCCTGTGCATACAGCTGGTGTGCGTGTTGAAGTCAACGATGAAATAAATTTTGTTTGTAATCTTCATTACTTTCTTTGTTGGTAATTGAATTACTACATATTATGGTACTGATTCTGAAATCAGATGGTTTGTTATAATTTGAAAAATGTGTATTTGTAAATTCAGTTTTTCAAGTGTAAGTGGGTTGGTTTTGTCATATTTCCTTTTTTTAAAAAAATCTGACAAGAGTATGGAAACATTCTCAAATTTTCTATTTAGTGTTGTGTGATTAATCTGTGAAAGTCTCCCAACTTAGAACAATGCTGGTGGTGGCAACCACTCGTCAGTGTAAATTAAAGTCCACTGCACCTAATGTATTACTGAAGAGCAAATGATGTCACAGTTCCACATGTAAAGAGCATTTCAAATGAATGGATTTTTTTATCCTGTTCGCTGTCAACAGTTAATTATAATTTTGTATACCAGGGTTTTGTTGTGTTCATTGTTCAGTAAACAGCTTAAATGTGTTAGTATTTGTATTAAAATCGTGTACTTCATAAGAAAAATTGGTCATAGTGTGTGTGAATCTCATATTCAGGAACTTACTGTACAGTATATCTCTGACAGGCAGTGAATTGTAATGCCATGGTATGAGTGAGGCAAATCACTTATTTTTGGTTTCATGGAAGTGAGTGGTGTAATGATTTTTAAGAAACACTGCACTATGAATAGTTCCTAATCTCTTGAATGATATATTCTTGACAGCACCATAAATGAGCTGGTTCAGTAGTGCACCTGCAATATAAACAAGAAATAATTTGCTCAGACTTATTTTAATATTTTTTATCAGTGGAGTGCTTGAACAATAATAAGATATACCATACAATTTCTTCTTTTAGCATACTTTTCTCAAACTGTTTCTGGTAATTCTCATCTCTGGTGCTAAACAAAATTTTTTTGACTGCTGATATATTGTTTCAATAAGCGTTCCATGGAAAAAAACTGCTGTGTGAAAGGACACTACACTGCATGAAATGTTTTCTACATTATTATATGTTCAGAATTTTTGTACAACACACCTACCTGTCAGTGTGCATGATTGCAACCAGATATTGAAAATGTTTTTGGTGTGTACAGTAAACTTGAAAACAAAGTAAGGTAGTTGAAATTTGTGTACAATAATTTAAATTGATAATAAAGTGGTATTCTTATGTCAGTTATGTGGTTGGCAGTATGTTCATGAATTTTGTTATTGGTTTTGGATTCTGTCATAATTCAGAATTGTTGTTACCTGTTGGGGACCACCTAACATCTATAGTCTGCTTTGCAAACCCTTCAAAAATGCATAAAAGTAGTGTTTCATATCTTTTTTTAAATGTATCGTCTTACCTTAATGTAAGGATCTGATTCATTTTCCCTACACAGCCAGCTAATGAATTTAACAATTAAGGGAGAATGATGTAAAAGTCAATTAAATTTTGTAATTATCAGAAATTGTATAAAAGTTCTGCACAATTTCTTTCATTCTCCTTCTGATGAGGCTGGATCCAACAATAAAAAAATGCTGTAAAATTTTCCTGGTGATTTCTTCTGAGACACCTGTGGTTTACCAAAATGGTACTTGTGAGGTAGCTCACCACAGCTCAAGACTGCATTCATACTGCACACCAGGATGGGATGTACTGGACTTGGCTTGCTTAGCAGGCACACGTTGCCGACCAAGATGTTCACTCCGTTGCTGGGCTGTGACAGCAGAAACTCACTTCTCTGAGTTTCACATTGTAAAAATCTGGCAGTATATGAGAGTACCCCACATATTTATGAACTTTTTTCATGAAAAGCTGTCCTTTCCTTGTTAAAAAAGATGCTTGTTTTCTATTTTGGTATGGTTTTTCAGTTCTGTAACATTTCTCAATTTTGAAGGAAGTGTACAGTTAAAAAATCAGATTTGGTACAAATTATAGTGTAGTGTCTTCACTTGTTAATAAACCATTAACACTTTCATTCTCACAGTCGTCGTGAAATGACACTATTTGTCAAGCAGATGCACTTGAGTTACAAACCTTAGGTTGAAAAAGTCTTGATAGTGTCAAGCTCACATTTGGATATATTTTAGAACCTTATTATTGCGAGTGAAATATTGCTAAAAGTACAGATGGAATTTTCAAATGGCAATGACACTGACATGTCTCTTTTCACAAGAGTTGCTGAGTTGTCAATACCACAACTGCAAGCTGATGGAGTCTGCACACATTTGGTGTACTGACGAATACTGTAGGATACAAAAAAGAATTACTAGTAATAAGTGTAATCCTACAGGCTCACATGCGATTTTAATCATCCACGTTCAAAAAACTCTACATATGGGGTTTCCCCTCAGCAATGACTGATCACACTGGGCAATCATCTGTTATGGTTTTATAATTACGCTATAAAGGGCAAGAAATTACGTTGTCCACTTCCTACAATTACTAGAATGTACATTACATATTTGCAACTAAAAGAGAGGAATCAATCTGAGACTTTGCTGTGGATGGACTATATAGTTGAGTTGCTTTCTAGGTGGCATTGCAAAACGCAGATGCCAAAAAATAGAATTACTTTTGTAAATGCTTTTACAGCTAGGTTGACTAATATGCAACATATTCCTTCTTGAAATTTTCACTTTCGTGTTATACAGAGAGTGTAGTATCAGAAGTTGTAATTATTTTTATCAACCCTATCTTCGCTTTCAAAGAACTGTGGACAGCTCTTAGGAATAGGTTTGTTTTAGGAAATTTATATGAGGAAACAAAGAGCAAGTAGAACTGCAATATGATGGACTTTTCCCTCAATTGCTTGATTTCCCTTTGCCGAATTTGTCTAGATTTTCTGTTTCATGTTTTCTATTGCAACAGAAAGAAGGAAGCAAGATTAGAATTTAACATCCAGAGACATAGAGGTCATTAGGTACTTTAAACAAAAAGAACGGGCAGTTTCAGGTCACCCTAAAACACTGGAGGATAGATAAATAAGTTCCTACAGATCAGTGGAGGTGTGCATTGCTTTTTCTTTACCGTGCCGAGCTGAGCTGCATCAGCAGAGGAATCCCTTCTCTTCGAACAGATGACATACAAAGTCGTAGATAACACAGGTGCAGCCTGTGTTATTGGTATCATTGTGATAGTGCAGTGAACCTTTAACTTTTAAGTACAGAAGAAACACGAGGCTGATCTCATCCCTTAAATAGTGACAGGCATTTAGGCATTCTTTTTCTTCACGTAGAAAAGTAAAACATTCCTGAAAAATTTTACTTGTGTTGCAGGGTGAATCAATAAATTTCACTGTGTGCTGCAGAACATGCAAGACAAAATTTCAAAACAAATAATTTTTTCAGAAGAATGTATTAGCAGAAGAGGTCTGCCCGTGGCAGCTGAGTGGTCAGCATGACAGAATGTCGATCCTAAGGGCTCAGGTTCAATTCCCGGCTGGGTCGGAGATTTTCTCTGGGTGTTGTGTTGTCCTAATCATTATCACTTCATCCCCATCAACGCGCAAGTCGCCGAAGTGGCATCAAATCAAAAGACTTGCACCAGGCGAACGATCTACCCAACGGGAGGCCCTAGTCACATGACATTTACATTTTTTTAACAGCAGAAGAAAAATTGTAACGATAGAGGTAAGATAAACACACAGTTTTTAGTAGAATTTTGTACAGAATTCACTGTCTCCAGTTCAGTATAGGTACACCCTTGTATTTTACAATGTTTTTATTAGGTCGCTTTCTTGCCTGTATGCTTGGTACAAGTTTTGCAATTGATTTTGAACTAACTTCCCAATGAGCTAGAGATTTGAAATTTTCAACATGGTTCAGAACTGCATGACAATGCAGTATCAACTCACTTTCTTGTCTGGTGTGTGGTGGAGGGTACTTGTGTACCACTACTATATCCCCTTTTCCAGTTAAGATTGTTTCATGTTTTTCAGTTAAAAGCTGTTTAAACGCAGTTGAGATTGATACTGGGTTGGACTGTGAAATAGTCTGAATAAAGCTGTCAATGAGACAAGGACTGACCATTGTATTAGGATGTTTTTATAGACCACCAGCATACGCAACCAACACCGCAGAACGTTTCAGTGAAAGTTTTGAGTACCTAGGAAATACATATCTAAATTATCCTTTAGTTATAGATGGAGATTTTAATCTGGCATCCATTAACTGGGAAAATAGCACATTTATCACAGGGGACAGAAGCAAAGACTCGTGTGAAGTTATTCTAGGAGCACTCTCAACATACAACCTTGAGAAATTGGTTAGAAAACCCACTCGAGATGGGATCATATTAGATATCTTGGTGACAAATAGACCTGATCTTTTTGAGAAAGTTTATCAAGAAGAAGGTATTAGCAACCATAATGTTATGGCTTCTATGCCAGTGGAAGTTGCAAAAAGCCAAAGAAACAGTGTAGAGTTTTCTTGTTTGAGAAAGCAAATAAAAGTGTTGTTAATGAATACCTTCGTAGTCAGTTCCAAGCATTCACCATGGGGCACAAAGATATTGAGCATTTTGGTTGGAATTTAAAGGTATTGTCCACCTCGTGCTAGAGAAATGTGTGTGTAGCAAAAATATAGGGGAAGGGAAGAATCTACCTTGGTTCAACAAACATATTAGGAAGTTGCTGAGAAAACAGAGAATTTTGCACAGTCGTTTTAAATGTAGTCACTGCACTGCTGAGAAACAGAAATTATGCAAAATGAAAGCAGCTGCCAAAGGTCAATGAGAGATTCTTTTAATGAATTTGAAAGCAATATTTTATCTGCAGATTCTAAAAATAACCCCAAAAAATTTTGGTCGTACGTAAAATCTATGAATGCTACAAATATTTCAGTACCTTCTCTTGCTGACAGTGTGGGTAATATAACGGATGACGATAAACAGAAGGCCGAAATTCTAAACCAAGCTTTCAAAAACTCATTTATGGTAGAGGCCTGCTGCACCATTCCCCCTTTCAATTATTGAACAAATGCAAGGATGGTTGACAGTGTTTAGCGTATCTGGGATTGTAAAACAGTTAATATCCTTACATGCCAGGAAGGCATCTAGCCCCGATGGTACCCCTGTGATATTTTATGTTGACTGGTACAAATGTAGAACCATTCTTATGCGTCATCTACCAGAGATCATTGGAACAGGGGAAAGTTCCACAGGACTGGAAGAAGGCCTGTGTCACAGTAACCTATAAAAAGGGTAGAAAATCGGATGCACATAATTGCCGGCCAATTTCACTGGCATTGATTTGTTGTAGAATCATGGAACATATTTTGTGTTCAGACATAATGACCTTTCCAGACTCTGAGAGGCTCATTTGCAGAAAACAGCACGATTTTAGGAAGCAGCGGTCGTGTGAGACACAGGTGGCCCTCTTGTGCATGGTATACAACAGGATCTAGATGTCAGCTCCCAGGTTGATGCCATAATCCTCTACATTCAAAAGGCATTCGACTCAGTTCCACACTATTGCTCGTACCAAAAGGTGTGCGCTTATGGTCTATCCAATGACATATGCGGTTGGGATAGAAAGTTTTCTAACAGACAGAGCGTGAATGGGGAGACTCCAATGGAAACAAGTGTAACGTCAATTGTGCCCCAGGGCAACATAATAGGTCTGTTGCTTTTTACGATTTACATAAACGATCTGGTTCATGGTATTGACAGCAGCATTAGACTGTTTGCTGACGATGCTGTTGTCTAGAGGAAAGTAGTATCACATGAAAGTTGTGAACAAATCACCGAGGATTTGCAGGAAATAAATGTGTGGTGTAATGACTGGCAGATCTCTCAGTATTAGTAAGTGTAACCTACTGCATATAACAAGGCAAAAATCCCCATTAATGTATGAGTACAAAATAAATGCCCAGTCTTTGGAAGCAGTAACATCCGTCAAGTATCTGCGTGTGACTATTCGAAATGATCTCAAATGGAATGATCAGATACACAAGTAACGCGTAAGGCAAACTATAGATTGTGATTTATTGGTAGAATCCTGAAGCGATGCAGTCTTTCAACTAAGAAAATTGCTTACAATTCTTTAGCTTGTCCAGTCTTAGAGTATTGTTTGTCTGTATGGGACCCTTACCAGTTGAGCCTGATTCAAGAGATTGAGAAGGTCCAAAGAAGAGTGGCAAGATTCGTGACTGGTACATTTAGCCATTGCAAGAGCGCTACAAGTCTCATAGCAAGTTTGAAGTGGGACACACTTGCAGATAGACGACGTGCTAAACGGAAGGGGCTGCTCACTAAATTCCAAAATCTGACCTTCCGAGGATGTAGAGGATATAATATTACTGCCAAGTTTCAGATCACCCAATCGCCACCATTCAAAGATAAGGGAAATTAGAGCTCATACTGATTTGTTCAGACAGTCGTCTTTTCCTCGTGCGATCTGCGGGTGGAAGAGGTGGGGGGGGGGATATGACATTGGCACAAACAGTGCCCTTGCCACAAATCACTTGGTGGCTAGCGGAGTGTATATGTAGATAAGAAATTATAGCTGGCAAGCCTCTGTGTGAGCTCTATTCTGATTTTTATTTTCATGGTCTTGTCATAAGATATACGTAGGAGGATGCAATACCAGTATATTGGTTGACTCGAAAGGAGGAACTGAAGTTAACCTGAAATTTACAGGTTTTTTGTAATCTCATGAAAATGTTTAAAATCTACGAAAAGATTTCATGCGAGATAAAAACAAAAAATATTTAAAACTTTTCTAGTACAACACATTTTAAAGCAGACTCAAAAGTATAAAATATTTCCTTGTAGCTCCATACAGATTCCTAATCTCACATGTATAGTCCTGAAAATACGTGCTTATGAATTTGTGACATTACCGGTAATATTTCATGCAGTAGATAATAATGAGCATAGAGAGTAGCTTTCGTCAAGGAAAATCGCACAACAGTTCACATCATTGAATTGCAATAAAATTGTTAGTGACTTGGGTGAACTATTCATGAATAAATTACCTATTGCATGTGCTCCACATGTTTCATTTTAATTTGTGGCGTGAAGAGAAATTATTTTTAGTCTGTTTTAAAAATGTGTTATACTAAAAAGTTATTAAATAAGTTTTACAAATGTTTGCCTCTGAATGGGTAGAGGGTTTATTAGACTCTAGACACGTATCAGCAAGCAATTAGTATAATCTTAGGACTGTCGTGCTTGGCCTTCATCAGTGGTATTTTGTCCTTTCTGGGTTGCAAAAGTTTTCCTGTAACTTTTTTGATGATAATGCACTAAACGGCAACGGGAATCGATGGTGGTCTCTCAGAATGTTCGTTTTGTGACAGACAGACCGATAGCAAAAATTCTCTAGATAATGCCATCTGGCTCAATGATTCTGTTTCCACAGTCAAGGAACTGTGTGCATAGCTCTGGAATTAAGATATCTTTAAAATTCACGTGATTAAACCAAGGCCAAGTGGAACTACATTTTGATAGACTTTTCCCTGAGCCATTTGACATTTTGCCAAGTTTTCTTTTTAGTTGTTCTCTGTACCTATCCAAGGTTTTTCTGTTTGGATTTCACCACTTTAATTTGAAGAATATGAAAAGGATGTAAGGAAACAGGGCTCTTTAGTTTCCTATTATTAGATGTATGAAAATACATGGATTTGATAAATATAGATGAAGTATGTAATTGTGCATGTATCATTACAAAACTTGTAATTTTTCCTCACTAAATAGAGGAACATTTTTTACAAAACAAGTAACTTGTGCAGTCAAACTTCCGGTGAAAACAATGGGAGATGTGATAAATTTACTTCAGAAGCAGAGTATAGCTTGCTGTCTCGTACTGGCTGCCAGCAAACGCTGCAAATACTAAACTTACTGAATATTGCTGGCATGGCTCTTGCTGCCCTGTCATGACCCATCAGCCAGTGGGAACACCACAACACTAAACAATGTGTCTGATAGCCTGGTGCTTCACTGCCTAGCCCGGAATGTAATGGCCAAGCATGCAGTGTGAAAACAGTGGAAACATACATTTCCCCCACCGAAGGAATCCAAAGCTGTTTGTGAGGTCATGATAACCTCCTTCAACTGCAGGTGCCCTCTGCTTGTAAAGTTACTCAAGCGTGGAATCACAATGTGCAGTGTTATGAAGACACTTTGCAAAAACTGTGATGCACCACAAAATCAAAACGTCCTGGAATGCAGTTGAGCGGAATCACCCTGCTGCACAATAATACCTGCCCCCACACAACCAACCGAATGAAAGCTACACTTCAAGAGTTTGATTGGGAAACATTGCAACATCCTCCATACAGGCCGGATCTTTCACCTTGTGATTTTCACATCTTTGGCAACCTGAAGAAAGACTTACATGGCCATCTGTTTCAGTCGAACAGGGAAGTACAACAGTGGGTGCGGTTGTGGATCCATCAGTGGCCAATTGCAGTCTACAGGAATTTACTGTCTCATCGCCCAGTAGGATAGATGTTGTAACACAGTATGCCATAATCAAAACCCACTTGTATCACTGCAAATTTTATTTTATTATTTAATAGAAGCATTCATGGTGCCGTTGTGGCGGGTGTTCAGTTTTCATTTGACTGCCCCTTACATATTAATTAATGATGAAGTCAATTATAATTTATATTAAAAACAAATTATGTGATTTGATAATGGAATGTGCTATATTCATGGTTCCAGGTTCCTCAAACGCATGAATTTTATTTTATAAGAGCAACTTGTACAACACCTACTACTGTTTTTGTGGCAGATGAAGGTTTCAACCAAAACAGTACATTTCAAATCATATTCCTGAAAAACAGGAATTATTTTCTGCATCATAATTTCTGTAATGACAACATGTATTATGAACAGATAGTTGTAACGTAACTGTTTTTACATGGGGAAGGCAGTGACATTTTGCAGGGGCGAGAATTTTCAACATCAAAAAAGAGATTATTGGATTTAAACAAAAAAAAAATTGTTATTCCTGTGTTCCATAGACATCAAGAAATGTGTGATCATGGGGGTGTATCTTATTGATCACATTGGCCTCCATCACTCAAAAAATTACTTTGAGACAAATGCAAATGTTTACTGCTAGAACAGTTTCCAAAACATTACACTTTAGTAATTAGTTCTGCAGTGACACACATAGTTCAGCGGATTTCTTGTACATATCTTTGTTCAGTGTAACTCTTAGTAATCTGCTTCCTACTGCCGCTGAAGTAGTCATTGCCTCTGTCCATTTCATCTGCTAACTGGATCAAGTTACGTGAATTCCATGAAATAATCCAGGTACCATGTTGTTTTATAGTGGGTTATTTATGACAAGCTGCACCATTTCTTGTCAATGGGAGCCTACTCCACATAATGGGCTACATAGTCACAATACTGTATTACAACAATTAGATTATTGCACAGACGTGCAACACAGTGGTTGCGTCTTAAAACTGTCTCCAACTGACCATCCTTGAGCCTTGTTCTCCTTCTATTTGTGTGTTTTTTAACAATCAGGTCAACAAAACTAAAGTGTAAATTTATTAAATTAACAATTAAAAGTTTAACTTTTTTATGAGTAACTATCCACAAAACCTTGCTATTTTATGCTGACAGTGGCGTATACAATAAAAAAGACTTTTACATAGGACATACATCATATTATACAAAATACTGAAACATAACATTGCTAGCCTAAATTTTCTTAATTATGGCTTCATTTGTAAATGCAAAATATTGCGAACATATATTGGACAAGCACGACCTACTAGTAAACAAACGGCATAATAAATTTTATGAGATTTAATGTATTATGAGAAATCGCTTATTAGTTACCATTGGATTTACGGAACTTTCAAAACAGGGATGTAAAACAAAAGGGTTGCTTTATTTCATAGTACAAGTCAATGTGTCAATAAATGGTTTGTGTTACAATCATAGAAATGATATCTAAATAACTGTAGTTTGTGGATATTGTCATAAGAAACAGCTGGTTTCATGTTCTGTGAAATTACTCACTGTATGTAGTAAATGTTGATCTTATCAAAGTCACCTTTATAAACATGGAGCTACTTACTAATTAATTTTCACACATTTCTTGGGCAGTTACAAGATAGAATGCAAACCAGTCCATTCAAAAGTGCGAATGTATTTGAAATTTGACAAATGTGAATAAACTCATTGAAAATTATTGTTTCCTATGATTTAGGTTTTTGTTGTGAAAACGAAACTTTGTATGGAGCATTATGTCAGTCTTTGACTACTTTGATTTTTTCAGCTTCTTACTTTAACTACAATATCATAATAGTTCGAAATGCAAATGTTGACTCGAGTCTGCACACTTATTATTATGGGTAGTATTACAACAAAACCCTCCACTTGTAATTTGATTGATTAATGTTTTAAGGTGTTCCAATGTAGGAGACAATAATAGTTCGAAATGCAAATGTTGACTCGAGTCTGCACACTTATTATTATGGGTATTATTACAACAAAACCCTCCACTTGTAATTTGATTGATTAATGTTTTAAGGTGTTCCAATGTAGGAGACATCAAAACTGAAGTGATTCAGACCAGAAGTGTGCCTTTAAATTCTTTATTTCATCAAATACATAAATCTGACATTTATTTTAAATTTTGTGAAAGCAGTCCATGAATACTGAGCATCCAGTAAAACTGTGACTCCTGTTTCTACAGGTATTAGAACAATGAAATAAAATTAATACAAGTAAATTGGAAACATTGTCAAAAATATAACACTGTGTATAAAATATGATATGGCCAATGAGAAGATAAATGTGGAAATCTACTAAATGCTTGTCCATACTAAATATTAATCAAGATATGTACATTACAGTCTTATGAAGTAGCAGTGCATGTAAGAATTACATCCATTCAGGCTTCACAATTACATTTAGATTCAAAATATGAGATTCCAAAAGCACTATCTTAAAGATAAGCAAAACTTAAGAGTACCATTAAACAAATATGCACACAAATAACAATAATCACTAAAACATACTTAAAAGGACCATTCACTTCACAGAGCCTGGTATCTTTTTTTAATTGACTCTGGCAAGGAGCATGCTAGAATTATGCCAAAAAAGGTGAATCGGATTACCTTCCAATAGCAAGGACACAATCTAAACATCTACAAGGTACACACAGAAACTTGCTGTTTTACTTATCAAATGTGCCAGTTTCTTTCAGATTATACTCACTGTGACCTCTTTTTATTAAGTGACTATTCCATTGAGTGATGTAACTCATATCTTACATGACTACATACATAAGTGACACAGTTCAAGAGAAAAATCACAACAGTACGTGGAAGAAGTAACCCTCATAAAATTCAATCATTTGATTGTATCACCAACTTCTCCTCCTGAAATTAAGAAAAACATACGTTCCCTAAACAGTAAAAGCTCATCTGGTTTCAATGGTGTTTCCAACAGAGTACCACAGATTTGTTCCCATATAATAAGCCCAAACTTACTGGAAATATGTAATTCATCATTAACTCAAGGCATTTTTCCAGGGAGACTGAAATATGCCGTTGCCAAACCCCTCTTTAACAAAAGTGATAAAGAGAGGTGTCAATAACTACCGCCCTGTTTCACTGTCAGATCATCTTCCAAAATCTTTGAGGTGATGTATTCTAGAATAGTACCTCTGCTTGGCAACAATAATACACTGAACAAATAAGAGTTGTTCTACTGGGTGCCATTAACATCTTCACTCACCAAATTTTCCATCATTAAATATTCTCGCAAATACACTGAAGTTTTATGGGACTGATGGCACAGCCAACCAATGGATTAGGTCATATCTAGAGTGCAAGAAGAGTGCAGAAACGTTTACTTGGTAATTCAACCAATGAAGTCTGGGGGCATAATTCTGACTAGGGAGAAGTCACATATGAGGTTCCCCATGGCTCATCTTAAGTTCACCATTTGTTCCTCATCCACTATTGTTCCTCATATATGCGAGGAATCTTCCATCTAATATACAACAAGCAGAATTAGATCTTTTTGTGGATAACACTAGTATAGCAATCACTCCAAGAATACATGCAGAAACAGAAGAAATGGTAAACGATGTTCTTAAAACTATAATTGACTGGGTTCTTAAAACTATCATTGACTGTTTATCTGCAAATGGTCTCGCCCTCAATTTTAAAAAGACGCGACATACGCAGTTCTGCACATCTAGGGGTACAACACCAATGATACAGGGGATAGGCAAAATAATGTGAAAACCTGTACTTGGGAATGGTTTATTAATAAGGGCCTGGATCCCATTTCCCAGTAATACAGCAGCAATTCTTCTTGGAATACTGGCATATAATGATCGTATAGTCTCCCCACTCTTCGATCAGAACCTCTTCTAACTCCTGTAATGACAAGGGGGCAGAAATCTGCTTTGGAGTCTGCGCTCCAATACTGCTGAAAAGGATTCGATAATGAAGTCCAGGGACTGTGCTAGTCAAAGAAGGCACTGCAGTTCAGTTGCATGCTCCTCATACTATGATTTTACTATCCTGACTGTGTGAATGGGTGCATTATCATCCTGAAATATGGTGTCATTGTTGGGTAACAACATTCGAGTTGTGGGGTGCACCTGATCACCTAAAATGTCCACATAATCAGGCTGTAACACAGCCTTTGAGAGCAATGATGGGACCAACAGAATACCATAATATGACTGCTCACACTATCACACTTCCACCTCCATGCTTAAACATTGGAATCAAGCAATCAGGATTGTAGGTTTCTTTTGGCATTCTCCAAATGTAAACCCAACCCGATGTTGGAAATAACGAAATCGTTGCCTCATCAGACCGTATGACGTATTTCCATTGATCAGCCGTCCATAAGTTATGCTCCTGACACCATGTTTTAAGCTTCTTTGCATTGGTTGTCATCACTAATGGTTTCAGTACAGCAGTTCATCCATGAATATTCACTTTATGGATTTCTCAGCAGACAGTGTCAGTAGATACAGAGTCTCGAAGATGGCTATTGACCTCTGCAGCCACTTTAGCTGTAACAGAACAGCTGATACAGCAGTAGTGTTGTGTTCTGTTTCCACACGCTCCTTTCAAAATTGTCATGGTACTATTTTCAATATGACATCAGCTTGGATTATTCGTACGGACATTTGTGTTGTTATTCAGGTTATGGTATTAGGTAAGAACCAACCCAAGAATCAAACAAGAAGAAGAGTACACACAAATGTTGGATTTGGAAGTGGAATTAACATACAAATAATACAGAAGCATCAAACAAAGTAATGGATGTAGCACTCATAAATGAAGACAGACACATGAAACACTTTTGGATAATGAAAGCTAATTTCGAGTACCTGCACAGGTGTGATTCAAGCTCTATTAAAAAATCTGATATTCTGATTAAAGATGCAGTCCCAGCTCGAATAAAACTAGAACTGTCACTTTAATATTTTACATATGGTGACTACGTCTTTCCAATATTTAGGCCTATACCACGTTCTCAAAACTACAATTTCAAAGTTTTTATGTGATATGTTGGATGCCCTTTATGACACCCTAAAAACTAATGTAAATGCTATTATTTTCACTCTTGTCCACCACATAAGTTGAATATTACAAAATATTAAATTTATTCTGAAACTAATATTGGAGCTACACTCCGTGAAACACTAAGAGACACTGTAATATAGTTAATTCCTTTATTAACAGGTACACTCAGTATGAAAAACTACTGCCAACAGAAACCTTGTTACTTCCTTTCTCAAATCCCCCTAGGCAATTGGTTAAAGATCACTGAAGTTTCCAGTACTAGATTCTTACTATCTGAATGTACCGCCAGGATTGCATTTATTTTCACTGTTTTTAGAATAAAATGAGCTGCTGTAAAACCACAAACCATCCTTCACTTAATGAAATAATACTTGTGTAGTCACAAACAAGTTTGTTTCGGAGAGATTCTTAATATTACATACCACTGAAAGTACACATTTTTATAACACACCTGTATAAATATGAAAAAAAACAAATATGGCACATTAGTTTCAAATATGACAGTCCCTTGTAACTTATCAGTGGTGGGAGGAGGAAAGTGGTGCCTAAAGCATCTTTAACTTTTGTGGCTTAGCTAGAAATGAGTAACCTGAGTGGCTCCACTGGAATCTGGGCATTTCCACGTGCAACTTTGGTGCCACCATTCAAGTGATGGCCAAGTGGCATCATTTTTGTTGCATGTGAAACCCCAGCTTTAGGATTCACGTGTGGACCAATGTTATCTGGGTGGGCTGTAGAAATGGCCGTGTGACTTCCATGGAGCACTGGTACATGCTACTCTCCACATTGCTAGGTCCCACAGTGAGCAGAATGTGGTCTTGGTGTGAGGATATAAGAAGATAATTATTTTATTTTCTGGTGATATGGAAAATGTGCTTTTGGTTAAGGTGATTAACAATTACTTCTATGGTAGAAAGTTGTACGTTATCTCAATGCCGTAAAATGCTCTAACAGTTTGGAATAAACACTGTGCAGGTATTCTCTAGTTGGTGGGAAGGTAAGCATACCACGCAGAAGGCATGGAAACTCTAGCAGAGCAATGCCAGTGTGAATGTGCAGTTTGTTGGCTTCCTATTGACAGCTCTGCTGCTTGCAGTTTCCAAGAGACAAGAATTGGGGGGGGGGGGTACCTACACCTGAAATATGCTTCACAACTAAAATGAAATTATACATTCAATACTAACTGTATAACAGCAACGAGTGGTTCCCCAGCATGCAAATGCTGTATGTCATGTCCCATTCGTAAATGAAAAATCCCTTTGGAAAAGTGTTGGTTTCTGTGGCAGGGCTAATATTTACAAAGCTATTAGAAAACACCACCAGTCTCAAAACCATTTGCTCTCCGTAATCAATTGAAAACAAAATTATGTTTATGCAGATGAGAATTTATTGCGTGTTGGATAATCATAAAACAGCTTTTAATTTACAAGATAATCTCATGTGAAAGAGCAGGAACATAATGAAACACTTATGTGATATGTTACTTGTCAGTGAAAGAGATAACATGCAGAGCACGTGATGAGTCACATGGGTCTATGAATAAAGGAAATTATGCCCAACTTTTACAGCTTCTCACAGAATCTGATGAAAAGCTGAATCATCATTTAGAACACTCTTCGGTGTTTACAGGAGTGTCAAATCTAATACAGAATGACTTGCTCTGTTTCAAACATGCTCATGAATAAAATTAGAATGGAGATAAGTGAAACAAATTTTGTCTCATTTATTCTGGATGAATTATAATGTAAGTGAATGGATAAAAAATCTACTCAGCACTTGGTGGGAGAACACACGTGTAAAAGGTATTAAAGTTTGCAAGCCTTCAGAGCCAGTGGCTTCCTCTTGAAGAGAATGGAAGAGTGGTGAATGAAAAGGACTGGTGAGGTTTAGGGACAGGGGTAGAGTTTGGAGAAGTCACCCAGAACCCCAGGTCAGGGGAAACTTACCAGATAGGATGACAAGCTCACTTTAAACTTTTCTCTGCATTTGTTTGGCTTTCTGGCCAGTACATCCTGCTGCATCACACATTAAATGAATGATTGCAAGAAACGCTTTATCATCAACCACCCATTGGTTTGTTATTCCAAAATACTAGATTAAGACCATCTACTGTCTAATTCTGATCTAGAAGGTTTGGGATACATTACGATAAATCATTATCTACTCACTAAATGCAACTTATGTATTAAGATTCTTGTGGCATTCAAATAATGTCTTATCACTATTGGAATACTAAATTTTTTAACTGGTACAATGGCAAAATTGTTGCAAATTATATGGGAAACAGTTTAACATGTGAGATACCTGAATGAAAGCAATTCCTACTCCAACGCCACAAACAATTACAGCATGCTGACTGATGAACTTTTCAAGCAAGTCCACGCAACCTTTCTGATATACTGATTCTTTACATGGCTCATTAACATCATGGCCATCACAGCATGAGGTAGGTATCTTCAAACTTGCATTAGCCCAGTCATCAGGTCCATTGACACCACAACAATGGAACTGAAAGTATGAAAATTTAAGTTTTTATTTTTCTACTCTTTGTAACAGTAATCTTGAAACATTTCAACTGTACTTGAAAAGGTGCAAGGGCTTATACAAAAACTGCAGTTTTGTAAGTGTGGATTGTACAGTTTTGTAAGCTAAGGAACTCTGCAGATTACAAGCAAGAGATAAAAATAAAATGCTTGGAGAAGGTGAAGTGTTATAGAAAGACCACCTGAGGCGCTCTAACAAACTGCAACTATCACCTACTCGTACCCCATTGTATGGAGCGATAAAGAGACTGCTCTTCAATGCTCTGCAGACTCAATAACAACTACTCTGCCAGGGTCACTGCAACGCCAAGCGTAAATACCCCCCAGTAACGTGCACTTGCTGCATCACATCCCGGAGGCCACACACTTATTTCTCCTCGAGAGGATTCCCTACGTTATTTGACAGTGTGTAAGTTGCTCTTTGCACCTCCTGATTTACGTTCTGCTTCTGTGTATAATGCACAGTGGCTGCTGGAGTCCAGCAAGCATAATGCAGGTAGTGCAAGACTAATATTTGCCAGTACTCTGTACGTGTCCGTTGTCTCTGGCACAGCCTGCCTCGCTGGCGTTACTGATTGCTCAACACCATCATGTCATAAGATACAACTCCAGTGCTTGGCTTTAATTCACACAAAATGCTCTGAAGCTCGTGACACCTCACCTTCAATATATTCCTAGAAAGTTCTCCTTTTACCTTTACTTCTGGGGTAGAGTGCCTACTCAGTCATTTATTGCATTATTATATACATGACAATATTTTTACATAACCGTATTAGAAGTTTGTCGTAATATGACATATTTGATCTTCTATACATAAATCTTCTGTTTTATCATAACATATTTCATTGATTCCTGTAAGAGTTCTTTATAAAATAGTTCAAAAAATTGCTTGTCATTACATACATTGTACAAATTGTGCTGTACTCTTCATACACATTTTACTCTTTAATTTCGTATAAAAATTCAACAATTTGTAAAATTACTTATGCTACATACATCTTACATCTATGATGTTTCGTGGCCTTAATGCTTCGTTTACAGCCATCTTATCCCCTATACCTTCTCAGCAAAGGACTTATCTAATTCATAATTTTCTCATTTATGTGAAATAGGTTTTTAGCCTTGCACTGGTAATCTTGGGAGTATAATTTACAGGCACCAGTTCCTGTTCGTAAATGGCAGTCTATTCACCACCGCATTTTCACCTGGAGGGGTGACAACATACAGCTGATCTTTCACTGTATCTGTTAATCGTCGTATTCCTAATGCACACCTGGACACAGCAGCCATCACTAAAGTTCTCTGTACTAACCTAAAACAGACCCTACAACATCTATAATATCTGCATATACAACATTTTACTGTCATTGTTACTATGCCTGAGTGCATGTATCCCCAAACTGAGTAATTGATAAGTGGTCGGCTTCTAAACGTAGTTACCTGCTGGTACTCAGTCCCATACTGGAGTTCATCCAATTTATGGTCAGCACTTTCAGATCGTGCAGCCGCATCACTACATGTTCAACAGGTAAATTAAAATTAACCTGGGATATATTTGTCTTATTCCTATGTAGAATGCAACAGTCTCAATATAAATTTAAATTACGTACAATGCCATCGTTTTGCGTGACAATTCTAACAGTATATACTGACTGGTTAAGTATCTGGGCTCCATACCATCTAAATTTGTCTAAAAACTTAAATTTACTTGTATGTCTAAGTGCTATGTCACATAGTTTTTCCTCATTACATATTATCGTTAAGCCCCTATCTTTTGGAACGACAAGAGACCACTCATTACTTCGTATTTGTGTACACACGCTCTCATTCAGTGTAATTACTTTCGGTACGAAATCACGTGGAATTTCTCTGATTGATTATAACATTCTCGCCTGGCAGGTTTCGTGGTTCTAGGTCAATAACAACATGAAATTTTTCTCACACACCCTCTGTTTCGCAGGTATTCTTTTGCAATCTAATTGGTCATTACATAGTTCAGCGTACTGTCTTCTAGCAATATCCATAATTAATATTTCCTTTCGTAGAGTAATCTAAATTAACAAATCTTAAAATGTATTTCTATGGGTAAGGGCCATCCTTTATACATATTATAGGACCCACTATCGACAAACGGAATATTGAGGATATAACTCAAGATATTGCCCGCTATAAACACATCTGAATCAAAGCTTTACTTCTGCCAGTACCTCGCCTCCTACCTTCCAAACTTTACAGAAGCTCTCCTGCGAACCTTGCAGAACTATCACTCCTGAAAGAAAGGATATTGCGGAGACATGGCTTAGCCACCGGCTGGGGGATATTTCCAGAATGAGAATTTCACTCTGCAACGGAGTGTGTGCTGATATGAAACTTCTTGGCAGATTGAAACTGTGTGCCGCGAAAGGCAAGTTCGAGTTCGAGTCTCGGTCCGGCACACAGTTTTAATCTGCCAGGAAGTTTCATATCAACGCACACTCCCCCGCAGAGCGAAATTATCATTCTGGAAACATCTGAATCAATTAATTCCAACAACTGATACCTGCTGTCTTCCATCAGCGCAGTATGAAATCTTTTGTCTTCTATGCCATTCTCAATCAGCTCTAGGTAATTTATAATTCGGACCGGACTGATTATTTGAGGTTCAAGCATTCCCTTCTTAGCGTTAACAATGGCCGTGATAAACGAATCCAATCCTCTTTCTAATGTGTTAAACATAGCAGTAGGCTCGGTCAGTTGTTCATTAACTGTGATTAGTATGGTGGCCACTATAATTCTCCAATATATACTATTTTAGAATTCTGCTACACGCTGCCCTCACTTCTATTTCTCGTTTGATTCTATCGATCTCACCATATCAGTTATATCGGTACGGTCGTTTTCACAATTATTACTTGTTCCTTGTTTAATTTTAACAGTGTGTATTGTTGCTTTTCCAACACATGTATTTTGGCTTTGAAAGCTGAGGCATCCTCCTCGTTTAGCGACCCGAACAGCACGTTACTGGCCGCACTTGCAAAATTCAGTATACCTCGCTCGATTCTGCCCTCACGTCTGACTAATTGACAAATTATTTCCTGGGATCCTAAGCGTCACTGCAGCCCCTTCCTCACTCCGCTTTACCCAAACTAATGGCGTTTTGTTCAAACTTATCTTTTAGTTCCTTAAAATCAATGTAGCTAACTGCACTGAACTGCCAAAGAAACTGGTGCACCTGCCTAACATCGTGTAGGGCCGCCGCTAGCACGCAGATGTGCTATAACACGAAGTGGCATGGACTCGACTAACTTCTGAAGTAGTGCTGGAGGGAACTGACACCATGAATCCTGCAGGGCTGTCCATAAATCCATAAGAGTACGAAGGGATGGAGATCTCTTCTGAACAGATCGTTGCAAGCCACTCCTGACATGTTCAAGCGGAAGTGTTTAAACTCAGAAGAGTGTTCATGGAGCTACTCTGTAGCAATTCTGGACGTGGGGGTTGTCGCATTGTCTTGCTGGAATTTCGCTAGTCCTTCAGAATGCACAGTAGACAAGAATGGATGCAGATGATTAGACAGAATGCTTTCGTACGTGTCACATGTCAGAGTCGTATCTGGACGTATCAGGGTTCCCGTGTCACTCCAACTGCACACGCCCCACACCATTAAAGAGCCTCCACCAGATTGAACTGTCCCCTGCTGACATGCAGGGTCCATGGATTCATGCCGTTGTCTCCATTCCCATACACATCCATCCGATCGATACAATTTGAACTGAGGCTCGTCCGACCACGTAACATGTTTCCAGTCATCAACAGTCCGGACCCGGGCGAGGTGTAAAGCTTTGTGTCGTGCAGTCATCAAGGGTACATGAGTGGAACTTCGGCTCCGATAGCCCATATCCATGATGTTTCGTTGAATGGTTCGCACGCTGACGCTTGTTAATGGCCCAGCACTGAAATCTGCAGCAATTTGCGGAAGGGTTTCCCTTCTGTCACGTTGAACGATTCTCTTCAGTCGTCGTTGGTCCCGTTCTTGCAGGATCTTTTTCCGACTGCAACGATGTCGGAGATTTGATGTTTTACCGAATTCCTGATATACACGGTACACTCACGAACCGGGCGTATGGGAAAATCCCCACTTCATCGCTACCTCGGAGATGTTGCGTCCCATTGCACGTGAGCCGACTAAACACCACGTTCAAAGTCACTTAAATCTTGATAACCTGCATTGTAGCAGCAGTAATCGATCTAACAACTGCGTCACATACTTGTTGCTGACCACAGCGCCGTATTGTGCCCGTTTACATATCACTGTCTTTGAATATGCATGACTATACCAGTTTCTTTGGCGCTTCATTGCATATGCCATGTGATACTATATGTATTAATTTGTCCCATATCGTCAGAATACAGTCCAGGTGATGAACTGTTGCATCCCATGGGGTCTCTACAGTGCACGTAGCTACTGTAGCCATACCCTCACCATCATCATGACGATACACATTGTCGTTAGCATCTTTTCTGCAGTTAAAAAGAACTTCTTAGGGCGATTCACATACACCCTCACGTAATGCCTCCCTTTTGTACTTAGCACTACTTTAGGGCTGTTTACCTCTGTTACTGAGTATGGACGTGGACCTCCCCATAGGCTGTATAATTTATGCGATCTTCCTCTGCGTACACTTTCATCATACAACAGCACTCCATCTCTGGGTCTGAAATATACTGGGTGTTGGTTTCTATCATATTGCTCTTTGTATTTCTCCTTGCACCTCACATTTTTGTCTCCTGCAAACTGCTGCATGTACTACATTTACTGTTTCAGTTCTAAAACGTAATCATCGTAGTTGCACATTATATCTGCTGGATCCTTTTGAAATATCGCTGGTACATTACACTGTCGCCCGAAGAATAGTCCGTACGGCGTGTGACCGGTTGTGATGCGTGGTGTGATATTGCATACAAATACGGCATATGGAATCCAGTTGTCCCAGTCAGTTTGTGTTCTATTCACATAATGTCTCAAGATTTCCGTTAGCGTACGGTGAATTGGCTCCAATGCACCGTTCGTTTGTGGTGACAGGCTGCACTTCGTATTTTGTCCATTTTTAACAATTGGTAAACATGCCTCATAGTCTCTCCAATAAAACTGCTACCCAGACACCCAGCAGTAGGGGGGAAACACTAAATTTTAGAATTATCTTCCCTACTAGAACACGAGCTACAGTGTCAGCGTCCTGTCGTTCTGTCAGTTCTACTACTACAAAATTTCGTCAACACATCTTGGAATGTTAACAAGTACCTGTTTCCATCATTCATGATATTTACGTATCCGACAATGTCGACGTTTACAACGTTGAAAAACGTATTATCAGCTCAAAAAGGCATTCGTGTCTTTACTTGGGTGATTTTATCTTTCTGGCAACTCTCGCAGCGTCATGTATAGTCTTCAATGTCGGCTTTCATACCTTCCCAAGTCTAATACTTTCGAATTCTTTCGTAATTACGAACTACCCCTTAATGGCTACCTATGGGTAAGTTTTTGAGATTCTTTCAGAATACTTCTTTTTGCCTTGGCTATCTCTTGCATCCATCGTCAGCGCACATATCTCTCAGGTTTCTTTAACCAACTCTTCCGTTTCATTTATCTGCCATACCTTTCGTATTCTGGACAAAGCATCCCCTACTTGATTTCTTTTGCCCTCTTTATACAAAATTTCGTAGTCATACTTTAATTTCACACGAAATTTCATTAATCCTGACGAGGGATGGCAAACACTACTGATCCACGTCAGTGGTTTATGATGTGGAAATATCGTAAATTTTCTGCTAAATACATAGGGTCTAAAATTTCACTGCCCAGAATATGGAAGCATTTATCGGTCTGTTGTGCTGTTCGCACTTACTTAAAGTCATCTAAATATGGGCTGTTGGTAAATCATTGCCCAACTTACATTGACTGAGCACGGATTCTATGGCCATCTGGCTGGTGTCAGTCGTTATGATAATTCTTTACAGAAGGTCAGGTATTGCAGTACTGGTGGCATTATTAGCTTTTCCTTTAGCTGTAGAAATGCTTCTTCTTGTGTTGCACCTCTATAATCTGACTTCAGTACGTCTCACAATCGTTTTGTTACTTTTCTGCTATTACTGATCAAGGGCTTGTAATATCTGACTAGTCCGTCGTGCCCTTGGGTTGCAAATAGTTCCCTACTGCAGCAGTTTCACCGGGGTCACGCTTCAACCCTGCATCAGTCCGTATGTGACCTAGCCTTCACCTTTTTCTGCAAAACTTCGCGTTTGTCGACTTGCAATTTTAACTCCCATTTTTTCAATCTTTTGAATACTTCTTGTAGCTTGCTATTGTCGTCTTCCAGAGATAATGCAAGAACTACAACACAGTCAAGAGCAGTGAACACTTTTCTGTCCGGAGTGCAGTTAAAATAGAAGTCATCAATTTCTGAAGAGTGCTAGGCGCCCTTTTCAGCCCCATTGGCATGGAATGGTAAGCTAAATGCCGTCTTATCCGTGGCCCTTCATCTAGTAGCACTTGGTACTATCCTTTAGCAAGATCAATGGTCCAAAAATATTTTGCGTTGTCCAACCCTCTTAAAATTTCGTCGAGTCTTGATAATGGCTATACTTCATTTTTAAAAAATGTCGTTTAA
Source organism: Schistocerca americana (assembly GCF_021461395.2). Lineage (NCBI taxonomy): Eukaryota > Metazoa > Arthropoda > Insecta > Orthoptera > Acrididae > Schistocerca > Schistocerca americana. The sequence continues at coordinate 854,062,806 of NC_060119.1, forward strand.
ACTCCGATAATCTGTTAATTTTTGTCATATGTGATTTCCGCTCGCATTGACATTTCTCGGAATCCCAATGAGTGGAAAATTCTAGATACTTTCACTGGGCACTATTACAAATGTTCAAATGTGTGTGAAATCTTATGGCACTTAACTGCTACTGTCATCAGTCCCTAAGTTTACACACTACTTAACCTAAATTATCCTAAGGACAAACACACACACACATGCCCGAGGGAGGACTCGAACTTCCACCGGGACCAGCCGCACAGTCCATGAGCACTATTACATCTTCCTTCAATATTTTGTCTGTTTCTTTGTGAAAGTCCTCTTTTTGCACGTGCAGCATGCGGTATGGTCACTTGCTGATTATAGTTCAGTCAGCCTCGGGCAGCAATGTTATTTGGTGTTTTACTGCATTTGTACAACTTAACTAAGGGACTGAGAGCGTTTAGGTCGTGCAAGTGCTTGCTGAAGCAAAGTGAGTGACTGCCAAAGTTAAATAGCTGTGCTCTTTTTAAAAAAAATTCATAACAGCGGGCCTATTTCGTCTAAAAAAATCGTCCTCTTATTTCATTGTACAATTATGTGAGAAATAGGTTTTCAGACTCTTACAAAACTATATTTTCGTAAGTTAACGGTGCGAGCGTTTTGGGTAGGTGATTTATCTCGTAACAGATCAGCGTTTGTGGTTTACAGTTCAGCCAAATAATATATCATCCCTGAATTTCATTGGATAGCAACGCAAATAAACGTGCGTTTTTGAGAATTTTCGAAAAGTATCATTGTCCCTTGCATTATATATAAACATTTGTAGCAAATCGGCGTTTGTGATTGAGTTACTGTAGCAGATTTTCTAAATAACTTACTTTGTTCCATCTAGTTTTCCATTAAAGAGGAGCAGACCTATATACTGTAGTATCCACATTGTCGCAAACTAACTCTGTTTTCGAACTTGTTAACAATTATTATTAACTGAAAACGTTTTAGGAAAATAGTAACTTTTACTACAGGTTTTCGTGTGGCCTTAACAGAAATCTCGTTTTTGTGTATCTGCTCAGTTCTTATAGCGAATTAGGAACTTTTTAGCTCAGCAGGTTAAAAGATAATCAACGGGCTTACATTACACCAGCCAGAATGCAGCCCCACTGTGAATGCTGTTCTGAAACGCGTTATGAGTTCGTTGACGTTAGTAAGCAACTGGAAATCGCCCTGACTACTGTCAAACGACCGACAGCTGCTGCGAATCAGTGTGTGGGAAGAGCTCCCGAGAGTCGTGCACCTGTAATACCTATGCCAGAAGTACATCAAGTACTACCCTCTCCTGTGGATTTGCCTTCTCTGCAGAAAGTGCAGGATCTGTCATTACCCGTCCACTTCACTGCGACTGCAGTGGTAGATCTAGGCCTCCTGTTCAAATGGCTCTGAGCACTATGGGACTTAACAGCTGTGGTCATCAGTCCCCTAGAACTTAGAACTAATTAAACCTAACTAACCTAAGGACATCACACACATCCATGCCCGAGGCAGGATTCGAACCTGCGACCGTAGTAGGCCTCCTGTACAGGGGGGACAGGGACCAGAGAGGACTCGGCGTGTTGCACCGATCCCCCTAACCGTCAAGTGTAAGGTGCTGTCTTTCACTGAAACTGAAACCGAGTAAGTGGGGCTCACTTCACCTGTTTTGGGGAAACCTGTTTTGTCCGGTGTCCGGATGAGGCAAACACAAAAGGGTCGAGGTCTATTAATCGTCGGCAGTTCAAACATACGGCGAATCATGGTAGCCCTTAGGGAAATGGCAGCAAAGTACAGGAAAGGACACCAGGTCCATTCAGTGTATATGCCTGGGTGCCTCATTCAGCATGCTGAAGAGGCTATTCCGGCAGCCATTGAGGGAATAGGGTGCAGCAAACTGTAGCTCACATTGGAACAAATAATGCATGTAGCTTGGGCGCTGAGGTCATTCTTGGATCATTCCAGCGACTGGCAGAGAAGGTTGAGAAGATCAGCCTCGTGCGGGGAGTTTCAACGGAGCTCACAATTTCCAGCATTGTCGTCAAAACTGATCGCGGCCCTTTGGTTCCGAGTCGAGTGGAACGACTGAAACAGAGACTTCAAAGGTTCTGTGACAAACTAGACGGGGCCGGCCGAAGTGGCCGTGCGGTTAAAGGCGCTGCAGTCTGGAACCGCAAGACCGCTACGGTCGCAGGTTCGAATCCTGCCTCGGGCATGGATGTTTGTGATGTCCTTAGGTTAGTTAGGTTTAACTAGTTCTAAGTTCTAGGGGACTAATGACCTCAGAAGTTGAGTCCCATAGTGCTCAGAGCCATTTGAACAAACTAGACTGCGACTTCCTGGACTTGCGCTATTAAGTTGAGAACTGTGGGGTTGCCCTGAATAGGTCAGAGGCTTCTACTCAGGTATCTGACTGTGTGTGGTGTGCACACAAGGGTTCTTTAGATTAGGCAACCCTCCATCCAAACCACATAACAACAGCTGTAGCAAACCCAGAAGTATCAGTGTAAGTTCGAAAGTAATGCCTCTCACAGGTGAGAGTATTAAAATCCTAGTGGTAAACTGCCGAAGCATTCGTTACAAAGTGCCAGCGTTTGAGGCGCTCATGAAAAGCAATCAAGCTGACTACTAGGTACAGAAAGCTGGTTGAAACCTGAAACTGATAGCAGTCAGAATTTGGGGGAAATTTAATTGTATATCGAAAGGATAGGCAAATGGAAATGGAGATAGTGTGTTCGTCGCAGCAGACAACCAACTTAAATCTACTGAAGTGGAAATTGAAGCTGCATGTGAGATTGTTTGGGCAAGACTCAGTATCAAGGGTGGGCATAAAATGATAATTGGATCCTTCTATCGCGCACCAGACTCGTCTCCTGGTTTAACCGAAAACTTTAGAGCAAACCTCAGTACACTTGCACGCAAGTTCTTCAGTCACACTGTAATCATCTATGGAGACTTTAATCATCCAACAGTTAATTGGGAAAATTAGTTTTGTTAGTGGTGGGCGTGATAAGACATCCTGTGAAACTTTACTAAATGCCTTCTCTGGAAACCAGCTAAACAGATAGTTACGAACCCCTCTCATGATGGAAATATATGTGAATTAGTAGCAACTAACAGACCTGACCTCTTTGCGGATGTCCACATCAGAATTGGTATCAGTAACCATGGCAAGGTTATGACAGCATTCATTACCAAAGTAAAAGAGGCATCTGAAACAAGCAGAAAGATATACGTGTTCAGTAAACTAGATAAAAAAATCAGTAAAGTCTTATCTCAATGAGGAACTTGGAACTTTCTGTACAGGGCAGGAGCATGTAGAGGAACTCTGGCTCAAGTTAAAAAGAATATTTGACCATGCACTGGATAGATTTGTACCCAGTAGAACAGTTCATAATGGGAGGGAAACTGTAACACTTCTAAAGAAACAGAGATTACTGCATAATAGGTGTAAAACAAAGCGTAGGGCTATAAGTAGAGAGGTGCTGAATGAAGTGCGTTTGGACGTCAAGAGAGCAATGCGTGATGGCTTCAATGACTACTGTAGCAGAATACTGTCAAGTGGTGTTTCACAGAACCAAAAGAAATTCTGAGAGCATGTAAAATGCTGTTAGTGGCACCAAAGCTAGTGACCAGTCTCTAGCGAACGGGACAGGAACTGAAATTGAGGGTAGCAAAGCAAAAGCTTTTCTTTACAAAGGAGAACCCAGGAGAATTGCCCCAGTTTAATCCTCGTACCGCTGAAAAGATGAATGAAATAAGTATTAGTGTCAGTGTTGTTGAGAAACAGCAGAAATCGTTAGAACAAACCTCCAGACCCCGATGGAATCCCCGACAGATTCTATACTGAATTTGCGTCTGAATTAGCCCCTCTTCTAACTGTAATTTATCGTAGATCCCTTGAACAAAAAACCGTGCCCCGTTCTTGGAAAAAGACACAGCCCTCATCCCCCCACAAGAAGGGTAGTAGAAATGATCCACAAGACTACTGTCCAATATCCTTGACGTAGATTTGTTGTAGAATCATAGAACACATTCTGCGCTCAAACATAATGCGGTATCTTGAACAGAATGACCTCTACAATGTTAGCCTGCATGGATTTCGAAAACATCGATCATGTGAAACCCAACTCGCACTTTTCTCTCATGACATACTGAAAGCTTTGGATCAAGGCAGTCAGGTATATGCACTATTTCTTGATTTCCGAAAAACTTTGACTCAATACAGCATCTACGGTTATTGTCAAAAATACAATTATATGGGGTCTCAAGTAAAATTTGTGTCTGGACTGAGGACTTTTTGGTAGGGAGGGCACAGCATGTCATCTTGGATGGAGAGTCATTGTCAGATGTAGAAGTAACTGGGGGTGTGCCCCAGGCAAGTGTGTTGGGACCCTTGCTGTTCATGTTGTATATTAATGACCTTGCAGACAATATTAATAGTAAAATCAGGCTTTTTGCAGATGACGTAGTTATCTGTAATGAAGTACTATCTGAGAGAAGTTGTATAAATATAAGATTTCAACGTGGTGCAGAGACTGGCAACTTGCCCTAAATCTTCAGAAATGTAAAATATTGCACTTCACAAAACGAAAAGACGTAGTACCCTGTGACTATAATATCAATGAGTCACTGTCGGAATCGATCAACTCACACAAATACATGAATGTAACACTTTGAAGGGATATGAAAGGGAATGATCACATAGACTCAGTAGTGGGTAATGCACGTTTATCGGCAGAATACTGGGGAAGTGCATTCAGTCAACAAAGGAGATTGCTTCAGATCAATCGTGCGACCGGTTCTAAAATATTGCTCAATTGTGTGGGACCCGTACCAGATAGAACTAACGGGATATTGAAAGTATAAAGAGAAGGGCAGCACGATTGGTCTCAGGTTTGTTTAATCCGTGGGAGAGTGTCACAACGAACTGAACTTGCAGACCCTTGAAAATAGATGTAAACTACCCCGAGAAAGTCTATTAACAACGTTTCAAGAACTGGCTTTCAATTATTGTTCTAGGGATATACTGGAATCCCCTATGTTTCGCTCACATAGGGATCGTGAGGATAGGATTAGAGTAATTACTGCACGCACAGAGGCATTCAAACAATCATTCTTCCTGCGCTCCATACGTCAATGGAACAGGAAGAAACCCTAATAACTGATACAATGGTACGTACCCTCTGCCATACACCTCACGGTGGTTTACAGAGTGTAGATGTAGATATACTCGTAAATTGTGTGTATTACTATCTAAACATGAGATATTTTTTTCTAATGGTTGGTTATTCCGTGTATAGTTGTACATACGGTTGAAGACTATAGGGCATCGACATTATTTTTATAATATAATAAAGTTGCTTATACTCCTTGAACCTTAAAACTTTTTACAGTAAAACAAGTAAAAGTATCTCTTGAAGAATGTACTTGCTGGGCCAACACTCATGCTGCACCATTGCGTTGTGCATTTTCAGCCTTCCTTGTCCCCTTCTTTAACCAAGTCCTCTTCTCCACCCACTGTTCTTACACCCATGGTAACCGTTGTCTGGGAACGGGATATATATTGTTACATTAGGGGGATGTAGTTCTTCCTCGAAGTTTTTTCCAGTTCTCAAATTTTGTATCTTACTCATCTTGATGCAGAAGAGGTATTGATGGGCTACCGATATTGTGCCTCGTAAAATCTACTTCAACATCACATTTTAGCGAATACTTGAACTGCAAGTTAGAGGATTTTCTTTTCTGATTCGGATTCTGACAATATTCCTCCATCATATTTTTTGTTCTTGTGCGTCTTTAGCAACTTTGTCCTTTACTATGGAAGCCATGTCTTTAACTGAATGGAACTTTTCTGTGTTCGTTTCACTACAGAAAACTTTAGGCTCGCCTTCTTCACTGTTTCCATCCTGTCTTGGGGAGAAAGTATGTTTCAAGTGTTTCTTTGCATTAATCACATTCATTGTTCAAGGAACTTGTCATCTATTATGTCAGTGTGCTGACTTTGCTTCAAGATATACATCCATTACTTTAGAACAGGGCCTATTGAAGCAAGCGTTAAATATCACTATGAGTTATCTTAAAAGCATACACATTACTTTTAAAAAACGCGTATTTGAAGCTTCATTAAAGATAGCAACAATTCTTTCTTCATCCGTCATTTCACTTGTAATAGTTTTATTCTAAATGCAATACAGGCATTGGTTAAGAGAGTAAACTTCATCATCACAGAGTGCAGAACCACGCAGGAAATCACTGGCACTTCTTTTGCTTTAGCTTAACAAATGTGCACATAGATCACTTTCTTGTGAATTGTCACTTGTACCATTTCCCTTCTCAGCTTCTCAATTGATCATTGTCTAAATGGAACACATCATTTCAAGCATTTACTATCGCCTGTAATTCAGACCTTTCCTCACTGTGAGGTTAGCCTCCTTAGTCTCCACTTACTTATAACTTTGTCACTTCTGACTGACTGGGCTGTCACGTCCTCCTTTTCCATCGGTGGCACCTCTTCTGCTTTTAGCATTAATGATTGAATATTGACTGTGTTCCCCCCTGTGTTCAATGCCCTTATGATACATTTTCCGTTTTCCACTTCACGTACGTATATATACTCCTGGCCGTACTTCTTGTCTGAGTATGATCGCTTTCGTTACCCGCCTAATTGCTACTTTCATCCGGCAATTTTTCCTTCTCATGGCCATGTATCTATTACGACATCTTCGTGCTTATAACTCTCGTTTTGCGTACCTTCTCGTGGCGTCAGCCACATCCAGTTATCTTTTTTTTCCGCAGCTCCAACCGTCTCTGTCCTGGTTCCTATTGTGGCAGTTTTTAACTTCTTCGGCTCCATGGCTCTGACTGTGTTTGACTTTACTTCAGTCGGTTTTGTGATGAAGGCTACTTTATATTTTACTACTTGGTGCGTCAAAATTTTGTTCTCCATCAAACAAGTCCCTACCATGTTCATACCTCTCTCTCGCGTGCTTATGGCTTCTACAGTCTTTTTGGCTCTGTGGTACCCACCGCACTCCCCTTCTACTTCTTCACATGTCCATCTTGTATTGAAGATTAGATTAATACTTGTTCCATAGATCATGAATATGACACTTCGTAATGATGTGGAACGTGTCAGGTTAATAAAAGAGGTCTGTACAAGATATTACATTACACAAAATATTGCATGACACTAATGTTTAAGTTGGTTTTTTTTCCTCCCTTAATTTATATCTAAAAATTCAGCCAATGAGTAGAAGGAGTTGTCATCTAGAAATTCTTTTAATTTTTTTAAAATGTTGGTTGACTATGTCAGGCTTTTGATGCTGTTTGGTAGGTGACCAAAGACTTTTGTGGCAGCATAATTTACCCCTTTCTGTGCCAAAGTCAGATTTAACCCTGCATAGTGAAGATCATCCTTTCTCCTGGTGTTATAGCTATGCACACTGCTATTACTTTTGAACTGGGTTGGATTATTAACAACAAATTTCATAAGTGAATATATATACTGTGAGGTTACTGTGAGGATCCCTAGATTCTTAAATAGATGTCTGCAGGATGACCGTGGGTGGGCTCCAGCAATTATTCTGATTACACGTTTTTGAGCGATGAATACTTTTCTACTCAACGATGAATTACCCCAGAATATGATGCCATATGAAAGCAGTGAATGACAGTAGGCATAGTAAGCTAATTTACTGAGATTCTTATCACCAAAATTTGCAATAACCCTAATAGCACACGTAGCTGAACTCAGACGTTTCAGCAGACCATCAATATGTTGCCTCCAGTTTAACCTCTCATCAGTGGACACACCTAAAAATTTTGAAAATTCTACCTTAGCTACAGACTTCTGTTAAAAGTCTATATTTATTACTGGAGTTGTGCCATTTGCTGTACGGAACTGTATATACTGTGTTTTATCAAAATTTAAAGAGAGTCCGTTTGCTGAGAACCACTTAATAATTTTGTGAAAAACATCATTTACAATTACATCACTTAGTTCTTGGTTTTTGGATGTTATTACTATACTTGTATCATCAGCAAAAAGAACTAACTTTGCATCTTCATCAATGTGGAATTTTACAGCACTAAGCGTTTCCAATTTCCAAACTAATACCAGGCAGCGCTTTCTCCATCTCTGCCCAGAGAACAATCCGTTTCCCATTGACACATATCTTTTGCTTTGTATGGTCCACTATGACTCTTGTGTTTTTGCAAAAATCTCGAGCGATCAATCTGGCAGATGAAATACCTACACCATTACCCGCTACTTGAAACAAATGCATCACTCAGAATTTTTCTCTTGTACCCATTTATAATACCACTGTGCCTTCAGTGTTAGCCACAACATTGTCAGTACCCTGTACCTTAATACGCTGTTATAAATCAATCTGAAATTCACGCAAACTACGCTCACTGACCAAACTCACCTGTGCACCACCGTTGATCACAGCTTGATCGGACTCCACTTACAAGGGATGGTCCAATCCGACATCTCAAAAACCCACCCTGAAATTTTTCTCGCAGGATAAATACATCGAAAGCAATGCACTGCCAACAATTTTGATTGCCAAGATGCACTGCAAGTACTTTTAAAAGATTGTTGAAGTAACTGATTTTTACCTCACGAGGAACCGCTTATAAGAGCGGTTTGTACAGCCCTTTCTGCCTAGTACGCGAATCGGTGAATAAGCAGGCTCAACCGTGACAAAAGAATGCAGCAAATTGTAGCGCGAAGTCCAAAGTGCACAAATGGGAATTTTAAGTATTTAAACAATATCAAAAATGACTCAAATAATTAATTTTTTTAAACCTTGCAGTTCATATCGACAGCTAAGCTGTTGTAGATGTAATCGTTACACAGGTGACTCGAAAATCAAGGCAGTGTATGGCGTCATATTACAGATCACTTCCATCAATCGAGACTTCAATTTGTTGACATGAAATGTTTTATAACAATTCCAGTAGTATAGTTCCTACGATAATTTTTGAACAATGTACATTTTGCTAACAATGAAACAGTTCTTTGTTTGTTCCCTGTACTCGTCGCAAAAATGCGAAATGTCTATTAGATGACAAAAAACATTTTCCTTACATCAGGCACACATGATAAAAGAAAAAATTAATGCATTTAGGCACTTCACTGTAATTATTAATTTTGCTTAGGCAGGATTGGGATGGAGTATGAAATGGTTGTAGCCATTTCACATATAGTCCTGCTTACCAGTCATACTTTGTCAAATTCGTATAGTGATGCAAACTAACAGTGCACAAATTAATGACATTTAACAATAGTATTAGAAATTATATTTCTCCAACAATTTCCTAAAAAAATGGTTTACCCGTGGAAACATTTCTTTATCGAGAGACTGAATCACACTATTAGTTCCAAGTAGAATCTGAATTATATTAAGTCTTTTCATTGCCCACCTAAAGACAGAGGTGGCGTTATGTTCGGGCCAAGAGTACAACAAAAGCAATGAATTAATTTCTGTAAGCGTATAGAAGACGCTTCGGCACTAACATTGAAAATTATTCCCTCCAATTTTTCCTGATTTTTTGCTACGTTGATTACTAGATATTTGCAACTAAATAGACCTTTTTTTAGTTTTTGATCCTTAGGTTCCTTGAAGTTCATAATTACAGATAAAGCTGTGGGAACATCAATCCACTGATACTTATCACTGGCACTGTGTATACGAATGTGTCATGCCGTTCATCGACTGCACAAGTGACTCTGTCTTTTTTTTTTTTTTATTAAAATTATAAATGGCGGTTTGCATTAGATCTTACATGAACCTGACTGATTGCCTTTATGTGAAGCATTTTAAGGGTTAACAAGAACCTTTGTCTTAATGATAGCTACTAATTTCTCCTATTAATGACATCTCTACACATTTCCTTTAAGTAAACTTAGTAATTTTGCGTCTTCATTTTCTGTATAATTTCCTGAATGTGTGTAACTAGAGGCAGAGTCTCGTAGATCTTCTTCAGTAATGGTACACTGACTCTCAGGAGTGGTTCTAAATCTTTTGAACAGTTTTTCTCTCACAATTTTACGAGTTTCATTTTGGCACATATTTCGTACTTCGTGTAAATCTTTCTTCCATTTATACAATTCGTGTTCAGACTTTATGAAACGAAACTGTCTTTGTACACTGCTTAACTTTAAACGCTTTCTCTCCCCTCATTTAACCAAAAAATTTACAGCCGTTTCTTTCTCACTGAAACATACGTTTCCTTTGGGCTTGGAAGGTACTGCATTTTTCTTCTGGACTTTAATTAGCACACCATTCATCGCTTGAACAACGGTTCACAGAATCATCAGAGTTATTTCCTGTTTCTTCTACTGTTTCCACAATTTCTAAAAAAAAATGTTGACATTATTCGAATGAATTTTCAAGAAATAACCTAATAAGTAACACATATGTAGGTCTTCAAAAGAACTGCGTAATTTCGATTGCATACCACGCTCTTCGTGTTTGATCTTTGCAAGGTACAAAACACTACTGCATTTCACATTACAAACTCTGGAACCTGCAGATAGATGCTATTAGCAAGCATATATGAAGAAAACACAAAGAAAATTAATTCAGTATCATCTCCATTGTTAACACTTAGCGAAACCACAATGAGAACTGCTAATTATTGTGGATATTAAACGAGTTGAGAATACTAGTGCATGGTAACTATGAGCAATTGTGACAGAGAAACTATCAACGGAAACTGAAATACAAACTACGATTGCATTGTGCTATGTTATGTTTTTACCAAGGCGCCAACACACTGTTTCTTTCGGTGTATTCATCCCATATAAAAAATTTCAGGGTAGGTTTAATCATGTCGAGTTGGGCGATTCTGTTGTTAACTTCGCTACAATTTACTCTTATGTACAGAATTTATCGTTTAAATACAGGGTGTACATAGAGTCCGGGAACACTTTCAATTATTCACTGCACAAGAACTAAACATTGTACAAATGTCATACATGCGAACCGTGAGTGACCCGGCAGACGTCAATACGGTAATCTAATTCTTGCAATACCTGTCCCAGCATAGCAAAGTCGACCGTGGCAGTCGCTTCCGGCATTCTCTCCCGGAGCTCTGCTACATCACGTGGCAGAGGCGGTACATACACCAGATCTTTAATGTGTCCCCACAGAAAAAAGGCATAAAGAATGAGGTCTGGTGATCGCGGAGGCTATTTCATGAAATAGCTGTCCCCATCTATAGCACGGCCTATCCATCGATGCGGCAGTTCCGTTTTCAGTTACCCACGACCTTCATGTTGAAAATGGGGTGGAGCCCCATCCTGCTGAAAGGTGAACGAAGAGTCCGATTGCATTTGAGGCATCAGCCGTTGCTGCAACATGTCCAAGTAGGAATATCCACCGACAGTGCTCTCGGCGAATAAGAATACCCCATACAGTTTTTGGCGTGACAAGACACAAAAAACATTTATTTTTGGGGAATCACGTTCAAATTCACTGCATTCGTGTGGATGCTTTGTACACCAGATTCGCCAAATATGCCGTTCACTTTCCCATTAGTGTAAAAAGTGGCTTTGTCGCTAAAAATTAAGCGATCAACAATGCCTTCAATTGTTGCAACTGCGAACAGAACTTGTCGTCATTGAACCTCTGCACTAGCTCCAATTTCATTAGACACCCCTTTCCGCAGGACTTTCCACACTGTCATTGGAGTCATTTCGAGTTCAAGGGATGCACTACGCAGCGATTTCTTTGGATTCCTTATGAATGTCTCCTACGCGCTCCACATTCACTTCACTCACACTGGGACGTCCGTTTTTCTTTGCCGGGCACATGCAACCCATCATAACGAATTTGTTGTGCTAGTGGTAAATGGCCTTCCTTGTTGGTGGCTTCTTACCGTACTAGGTTTTAAACATCCGTTGAACAGCTGTAGCACACTTGTTTTTGTCGAACTCCAACACACAGAAAGCTCGCTCTGCACCTGAACTGGCCGTGTTTGCGACTAGCGCTGACTATCGGCAGATTACCAAACTACGCTGTGGCAGTATACATGAAAAACAAAAACAAAAAACAAAAAAAAACTTTCAGGATGTCTCTTCAAAATGGCTATGTACGATATTTGTAGAATATTTGTTTCTTGTGCAATAAATAATTGAAAGTGTTCCCAGACTTTATGTACACCCTGTATAAGACGGCCGCTATAGCTTGATGTTTAAAATTATGTAATTCGTTCAAACGAATGGTAAACGAGCTCAAATCAGAAAGAAAGCCAAATAAGACTTATTAAAATAAAGAACTTGCTGTATCTTGAGGATAAATGTTCTGTGTCAAAGAATAATTATTGAGAGACAATACATTACATTCTAGAAGGTTGCACATGAAAGGCATATTATTACATGAAGTCTTAGCAACTGTATGTTGCATTATTTGAGTTTCTTCCATGAGCACTAGTGAATCTGCTACACCAAAAGTCACTTCTGAATAATAATAAAAATTATTGATCACAGGGTTGACAAATGTGTCAACGGTAATGTATCGCAGCTGCACCAGGAATACTGTTGCAAATGAAAGAAAATTTAGCTTGGTCCGTTTCTCAAGCAATGCTGAGAAGAAAACTTTATTTCTTTAAAATCTAGACTACAAGGTCAAAAAAGAAGAGGTGCAACGTCGTGGCTATAAAAAGACGTTGAAAGAATTTTCCTCACTCGCGAAAGTAAAATCACTGCCCAAGAGTTTGGAAAGAAAATATAAGAAACTTTACACACTTTTAATGAAACACGCGGATTCTAGAATTGAGTCAGGGATCAACTTTCCGAGGGCAATTACATCGTTACATCACTTTCTATACTGATAATTAGAGACCGGATTATATGCATTTGCATGTGGCATATGCATTTGCATTTTTGGCTCCTTTTCACCGGTTATTGCGTATTTTAACTAAACACTAGTGACGATGCATATTTTCGCTCTCTATGTTTACAATATTTTAAGAATTTTGACGGGCGGTCACTAGCTCGATCTAGTTTTGACGTCTCACAGACTGACCGCGACTTAGAACTGCTTGCAATCGCTAATTGAGAGGCCACTGCTTAGCGAAATCATTACAGAAGAGGAACAGGAAACAAGCACACATAGAGTCAAATGCTACTGCACCCGCGCCTCCGGGTAATCCCTCCGCTGTCATACTGTACGCGTCGGCAACAATTAAATTAAACTACGCAAGCTTTTAGTCGCACGTCCATCGTTTCAGTTTAGCTTTCTATTTACTTGTACACGCTTGAACGTGTTTACGGCGTGCAGCGTCTACGTGTTTATGACGTTTAGCATGTAATGTGTTGTGCTCCATGCCGCCCGAAAAAAAAAAAAAAAAAACAAAAACGTCGTTTCGTGGATAGCTGACGATCCTCGAACATTTACACATGATGGCATTGTTTTATATCGCCGAGTTGGTGAGAAAGTCGTTTCGTGCAAAAAAAAAAGTTTCAAATAGACCAGCATGTCAAAACAAGTATTCATATAGCAGGAATGCAGAAGAAGGACCACGACAACAACTTCTGACAACAGCAAATTGCAGTAGCAGGGATTTGTCCAAAGGCAACCAAAAAAGACGGTTTAACGTGGATCTATGTGAGGAAATTCATTGCAAGCAATATTCCTCTTCACAAACCTGCAAACCCTACCCTCAAAGGCTTCCTGCGCAAATTATAAATGGCGGTTTGCATGTAGATCTTACATGAAACTGACTGATTGCTTAAATCAAAATATACCGGATGAATCAACATTGCATAAAAATTACATACCAGCAATTTACCTAATTGTTCTGGATGAAATACGCAGTGAATTCAAGGACAGCATTATCTGGATTTCAGTTAACAGAATTACAGACACCTGTGGCTGTTACATTGCAATAATTTAAAAGAAGAGCCTTCTTCTTCCTATTCAGCAGCCTGCAAAGAACTTGAAAAAAGTAAATCATTCTACGATCGGCAGATTTGTGAATGGGGGTATCAAAAAAACTATTTCCAGTATCTTTTGCAGATGAAAGGGTGTTTGTGTTTATTTCAGATGTTACTCCCTATGTGATCAAAGCAGGAAAAGCCCTCCGAGTATTTTATCCCAATTTGATTGATGTGACGTGCTTTGCTCATGGAGTGCATCGCCTTGGTGAAGAAGTACATTCCAGTTTTGTGAATGTAAATAAACTGATTTCATCCACAAAGAAAGTGTTTCTAAAGGCTGCTGCTCGCATCAAGACCTACAAAGAAAAACTACAAAATGTGCCTTTTACGTCCCGAACCAGTGATAAGTCATTGGGGTACGGGTGTCGAAGCTTGAAACACGTATGTAACGCAGCAGCGATGGCGAGGCATTGTAGCATCTGTGACCAGAGAGTATGCGCTTGACCGCGCGAGTGTTGCGAGCGGTTCTCAGTCAGTAGTAGTCTTTGCGAGTTAGTTGTCGCTATGCAGAGTAGCAGTCAGTCAGTCGTTGCGAGTCTGTCAGTCAGTCGGTGCGAGTCTGTAGCTCTGTCTAGTTGAGAGCAGTACTCAGTCTGTAGTCGTCATGCAGAGCGGTCGGTCAGTAGTAGCAGCCCAGTGCGGTTGTGTGATGTAGGCGGTCGGCAACAATGGTCAAGTTGAGGAATAAGGTATACTGTTAATTAATATAATCATTAGATAATGAAAAATTTTATTTATTGTAATTATTCTCCAACAAGTCTCCCAATAATAATTTTTTATTTCAAAAGCATTTTCTCAAAAGTTTAATTTTTTTGAACTAAAGATCTCGTTGCACTTCCCATTTCATTCCACTTCTTTTTGAAGAAAAATTTCACTAGAATTACAAAAAAAAAGGAGAATATTATTATTTGCAATGTAGTTCCTCCAAGTGGTGCGCAACAACAAGAGCAGATATGTGACATCCATTTATTCTGAGGTAAGACTTTAATTCTGATTGTTTTTACATAGGGCCAAAAACCGATATTTCGGTTTAATTGAATTTTCTTGTCACTGAATGGACTTTAATTTTTTGAAGGATTTATAATTGAGTCAGATTGCGAATTTCACATTTGTTGCCATTGTCAGTACATTTGACTGTGGGCAGGTTACGCATAGAGCCATGTCCATCAGCATTTCTAATTAGTATCGTTATTTTCTTTTAAAATTTTTGTGGGGAGGTTACACTTGGCCCCCATTTCTATTAAGTATTGCTATATATATTTTCTTTAAAAAAATTGCGGTGGGGAGGTTACACTTGGCGACACCCAGTCCAGGATCGTATTTCGTTGAGAGTCTTTTGAGCGACAGTCAGATATCTGCTCTTATTTGCTTAGATAATTAGGATTTGGCGCAACGCTTTTAATAATATTGTGACTTTCTTTCTACAGGTCAACGGCAATTTGCTGCTTTGTTGTATTTGTGTGTTGCTTTTGCATTGTGCTTATTTGTTTTGTGAAAAATTTTGACTATTGTAAAAATGCCGCGAAAGACTGTGAATAGTGTATCGCGAAGTATTGTGAATGAAATTACCGACTTAAACAACGTGACCGATAGTAATTGTGATACGCAACGTAATGATGACAATCCTGCGTTCACTAACAATCAGTGCATTCCAACCACTAATGATGACTTTCACCTTAATGATGAACAAACGAACTCAATTGTCTCGTCTGTTAACTTGACGACAATTGATGACGCAGAATGCTCTATGGTAATGAGCGCTGTAGAGCTTAACACACCCGATTTGGAAAATTCAAGTAATGTACAGTCAAATCTGTCTAATGAAAATGAACAGATCACACAAAGTAGGACAGATGTATTTAATTCCGAAACAATGACTGATAGTATACATTTGACTGACAAACCTTTTTGTAAATTTCAGAATGACCAAATGGTTACAGAAAGTGAAACAATTCCAGATCCACTATTGAACAGTACAGATAATAGAAATGGTAATTTTGGCTCGGATCCAATTATGGCAATACTGATACAACTTAGGGAAGATAATAAACAACAGAGTGAAAATTTCAAACAACTTAGGGAAGATAACAGACAGCTTAGTGAACAAATTAGAGACGTTGCCGCGCAGTGCCATGACACTAAGGAACAATTGCGCGTGGAAATTGAGGCTTGTTCTCAAAAAAATAGCGAAGAAATTAAGTCTGTTGCGCAAGAATTAAGAGAAATGCAAACAGCCGCAACAGAAACACTCAGAGACGAAATTAGCAGAGTCGCTAAACAATGCTCTGAAAAAGCTGCACAATTACGGGACGAGTTTAAAGCAATGACGGTAGAACTTTCGCGCACTATGGACGCAAAGATAGACGCGAAATTCGAACAGCAGAACACTCAGATTAACGAGCGCTTTAGTCAGCACATACAGAACAGTGATACGCGTTTCCGCAGATTTATTCAAGATCAAAACAAAGTAAAACGACAAGTCATGGAAACAATCACTGCACAGAGACAAGAGGACAAACGTAAAATATTCGCGAAAGCGAAGACGTATGTAGACAATAATATTACTACAGTGTCCGACAAAATTAATACCATAGAACAATTGAACGCGGAATTACGGGATGAAATTTCTGATCTTAAAGCAAAAACGGATACACACACAGTAAATATTCAAACAGTGACAGATAGATTCGAACAACTAGATCTAACACAGGATTGCGATGTCATCAAAGCTGATGTTAAAAAACTGAGCGAAACTACGCGCAAGTTGCAAAAACAGATTAATGCGTCTGATTCTAAAACCGATGATCAGGTTAAAATACTGACTGAAAAATGTGATGAATTGGCCAGTCGTATTGATGTTATCGAAAATACTAATGACAATAAATCAGACGATACTGCACCGGTTTCTTTTATCCAAACACCTGAATTTCAAAATTTACAGCTGACAATTAATGAAATCGATTCATCTAACAACACGTTACGTCGGAAGTTATCAAATTTACAACAAGAAGTAACAGAGATGAAAAACATGTCAGTTAATAACATACCACAACAGACGCCACTTTATGAACATGTGTCAGAGTCACGCAGCGTGTATAATGTGAGCAATTTACAGCAACTACGCGACTTAAAATCCGAAAAGCCACGCGACTTAAAATCTGAAAAGCTACGCAACTTGAAATCCGAAATGACACAGACGAACAGATTCACACACAAACCTGAACGTGTTATCAAACTGAGTGACGAGAACGTAGATTTCGAGCAATTTGCATTTGTAAGCAAATGTAAAGAATTTAATAATGACAGAACACAGATACACGATTTGCACTGTATACGACAATTTATCTTTGTACATTCACCGCTATTATCGGTAATGGAGAAACTAGCTTTGAACCAGATGCGACAATTTATTTTTGTATTTACAACAGCATTGCCTGTAATGAAGAAATTTGAATTAGCACGAATACAACAATTTGCCTTTGAAATTTTACCGCTATTGCCTGTAACACAAAAGCTAAAATTTATTTGCAGTGCGTAAATGACCTCAGGGGATTCATTACGCTTTAATGAATATGTGCCGTAGCGAGCATAGGGCCCCGAGCTGTAGTAGTGCTGTTTCATCTTTAGTTTTCTGCACTGCTGCCTTCTCTTCTACTATCCTTTATATCTATCCAAACTGCTCTTTAACTATTGCTCTTTGTAGTATTAAGAAACATGTAATGAATATCCGATGTGACAAACTTTTACCGAATGTGACAATTTTCAGTAGGCACTCCCGTAATGACAACTACCGCCGTAATTTTAATTACAGATAAAATCGTAATCATCAGTATGTGTAAAAGTAAAATTAACAGCAAACGCATTTTTTGGTAACAATAGATGTTTTTCACCACAATAGCATGAAAGTCAACCGCTTAGCATACGTAACCAACAATGCAGTCTACAAGGTCAACCAAACTTTAATGTTTCGCCGCGTGCATGTATAGTCTCAGCGCCAACAAATAGTAACGCATGGCAGCAAAGAAATAACTACGTACAGACAACACTCTATTTCAACTCGCATCGCTATGCGCCGTATAGAAATTACTATCATGACAGACGTAAAAATGATGAGCACAATTTTCAGCGTACATTTAATAACAGTCGATCTTTTCAGCAGCAAGAACATTAGCAACAACACATTATCATGAATGATCCAGACAATAGGTGTCATCCATAGCGTAACACGTCAGTATGAAATAACAGAACAGTTCATACAGTGGATATGCCACAACATTCTCCCGTAAATAATAACACGTACGATAGAATTTAACCAGATACAGCACAGATTGCATACTACAGTAACGCAAACATTACTTTTGACACGCAGAATTTTGCTGACGAGAATGTTATTTGAAAAATGCTCTGTTGAATGCACCACTTTTGTCGCACCCAGATCTTACTAGAAATTTTTCCATTGCCACCGACAGTTCCAACACCGCTTTAGGCGTACACATTTTCCAGGAAATAGAAGAAGATGGTTCAATTGTAATCAAAAACATCGCATTTGCAAGCCGCATTCTGTCACCTGCTGAGCGAAATTACTCTGTTACAGAATTGGAAACATTATGCGTTGTCTGGGCTTTTACGAGATTTCGGCACTTTCTTTATGGCAGACATACCACCGTTTACACAGACCATAGAGCTATACAATTTTTTGCTTTCAGCTAAATTTACTCACGACAGATTAAGTAGATGGAAACTATATTTACAAGAAGTTAATTTTACGATTGTTCATATTCCCGGCACACAAAATGTTATAGCAGACGCACTATCGCGTTCTCTCGGCAACAATCAGCAAGACATCGCAACCAACTTCTGCAAAGCAAATTTCAGCGTCATGTACATTCAACAAGTTGCATTTGAAAATTTCATTTCGTCGTCATTACGAGACATAGTATTCTTTTTTTTTTTTTCTCTTTCACATGCTTTGGTCAGCTGCACGAGCTAATGCTTCTGTCCGTCAGCTGTGTTGTCTTCTGCTGTCACTACCAATTTACGACACTCACAAAACACAAACAAATGTTTTTCAGCAAATGATTAATTTTGACACGTGCAAACTATTACGGATAGTAACAAAGTAGAATCGGAACACAAAAGAACATGTCCGACCTCACTACCATGTTTTTGCTACATCTTTGTCGCTGTTGAACTCACTTCAAAATTTGTTACTTTCACTCCATTACGCAAAGCTACTGCTAAAACTGTTTCAAATGCATTTGTAAAACATTTTCTATTTCATGTAGGGCATGTAATGAAAGTAATTTCTGATAATGGATCTCAATTTCGTAGTAGTGTATGGACACGCATGTTACGAGCTAGAAACATTTCTCCGATCTATATATCCAAGTACCACGCTTCTTCGAACCCTTGTGAAAGATTAATGAAGGAAATTGGTAAGCTGTGCAGAATATACTGCCACAAAAGACATATTGATTGGGATACACACATACTCTCATTCCAAGATGTAATTAATTCCATTCCAAATGAATCCACTATGCTATCTCCGACTGTTATACTGAAAAACGTTGAACCACCGAACAAAATTAAAGAATTAATAGAATTCCCCAAAAATCGTCGCCTACGACACCACGAAATAATTGACATTGCGCTGAACAACATCAAACGTGCCGCAGAGCGCCGGAGAAGACAGCAAAAACAGGTTTGTACACGCCGCGACTTTCACGTTGGACAGAAGATATTAGTACGTACACACTATTTATCCAGCAAATTAAAAGGTAAGTGCAGTAAATTTGAACTTCTATACGCAGGTCCGTATCGGATTCGCAGCATCCCTCACCCCAATGTTGTACACGTCGAAACTTTGAGAACCAGAAAATCGAAAGGCAATCACCATATCTCAAACATTAAACCGTTTATTGAGTGAAACCACTGTATGATTCAACACACTATGATGCCATTTACTAATGCAATTAATTCACCTGACTAATTATTGATGATTATCGTATTTTTTTTTCTTGGCAAGTGCCCGGCAAGGTAAGGTTAGCAGGTCGCTTTTCTTGTCGTTACACATCAGACCGTGCATATTTTTCCAGATGAATTTACACATTTACGACTATTTCTGCAATTATATTTATGTGACTACTTATTGATGATTATCGTATTTTTTTCTTGGCAAGTGCCCGGCAAGGTAAGGTTAGCAGGTCGCTTTTCTTGTCGTCACACATCAGACCATGCATATTTTTCCAGATGAATTTACACATTTACGACTATTTCTGCAATTATATTTATGTGACTACTTATTGATGATTATCGTATTTTTTTTTCTTGGCAAGTGCCCGGCAAGGTCAGGTTAGCAGGTCGCTTTTCTTGTCGTTACACATCAGACCGTGCACATTTTCCATTTTTTTGTGTATATGACTGTACTCCAGTTTTGTTTGTATGCACTATGAAATAGTTAAGATATAACACACACCAGTCGACTTTGACATTTTTTTTTTTGCCTTATGACATCTCAACATCGTGACTGTTTCACATTTTTTTTGCTACTGCATTGTATTATTCTGTGTACATTTTTTGCATCCGAACACTGTCAATGTCTTGGACATATTACGTTTTCTGTCATGTTATGCTGTATGGTTAATTGTGTCACCATAAACCAGTCATTATTTAGTGGGTATAGGATTTAAATGCAAGACATTAATCTTTGTTCATCAATTTCAGAAAGGAATGATGATTCTAAGAAATATATTTAACATAAATGGGAATTTCACCTACGGAATAAACGAAAGGAGATGCAATAACTTTATGAGGAAGAGTAAAGGGATCAGGATTAACAAGCATTAACAAGACTATACTATACTCATCACAGAATAGCAGTCTTAACTAATTTTTTCTTTCAGAATACAAGGTGATTGATGCAGGCTGTCAGAGAGAACTACACATCTTATTTTTAGTGATGAAATATGCTAGAGATAAGGAATAGTTAGGTAATGAGTAATGAAGTGATTTTGCAGATGATAGTGAATACTGATGAATAATGATGAAGGAAATGGTATTATGAATAATGAAGTTTTTCTTTACAGGTGATGATAATGGTGAAGTTATGATGATATGGATAATGAAGTTTTTTTCTTTATGCCACGTAGTTATTTAAGTATTTGTTGCGGTTTGCTTTGACAGCAGGTGTTACATTGCATAGTAGGATGACGGAAAGTTTTGGAAAGGACAGCTATGGAACACATTTTATACACATTTCACTACTTGTTAATTCGAAGTTCACTACTTTTCAGCATAGTGTGCGTTTCTTCTTTCAGGTCAATAATCCGTTTTTGTATTTTTTCCAGGAGAAGTTTTTCATGACACTTACTAAACCTGTTACTTATTATACCTGTTCTAGTACTTGCATTTTTATATTTTTTACCCATTTGTGTTTATCATTTATAAATGTGATCACATGTACTGCCTTGTTACATAATCTTGCTACAGCTGACTCATGACGAATGACGTTACCTATCCTCATTTGCAGCAATAGGTCAAAAGCAAAAAGTATTATGCCTCAGCAATTAATTATCGATCCCAACGCAATGCATTGCTACCAAAAAAATGTATTACCAGTCCCACATAATGTCACTAGTTTATGATAATTCTGAATAATACTGATCAACTCTGAATAGCATGTCACTCGAGTAATGACCTCTTAATGAGACTATATTCAAAATAATGCTTTGTCACTAGCTAATAACTGCCACTGTTTATTGTAATGCCTGTGATTACTAATGATTTGACTGTAATTAACTGATTTTTAATAATGACTTTGTAATGATCTGAATAATACTGAATGATGAACTATGTTTTATTCTATTCAATACTTGATGGCCACTGAGTGCCAATAATTAATGTCAATCAACGAAATTGTTATTAATTATGCCATTAATTAACTCTTGTTTTCAATGTTGATACTTTGTTGTTGGAAATGAATGTGACTGTTTCATAATGCTTTGTAATTAGGAAAAGACTAATGATTCTTAATAGATTGGAATGACAAATGATTAATTAACTGTAATTAGGAGAAGGTTAATGATTCTTAATTATACTCTGTAACTGAAAAGAATGCGATTATTTCATAATATTTTGTAACCAGGAAAAGAAGGCTACTGATTCTACGTAAAACAATTAATGAACATTTTTCTGTAATACTACATACTTGGTACAGAAATGTTCAATAACTGGGCTATGAATGCCACGAACTATCAATGAAGACTGTAATTGTCAATATTATGTGACTTGATGTCCTTCACCTCATAAGCTGACTACCCTGAATTACTGCAATGTCCATTTGTCCTGTTTATCCCAGTGATCATGGAGCACTATATTTGGTTTTGCACTAATTCTACGTTGGTGTGCCTTGTAAGAGTGTGGTGTTGACACGACATGCTGTCCACCACCATGAGCGATGAAGACATTATTATGGTCCCACTGTTTGGTGTACCTAATGTACTGCCAAAATGAAAACATGGAACATTACTACGACAGTTCAGTGTCTTGGCTACACTGATAAATTCTGATGGGAAAAGAACTTCAAGTTGTGTCACTTGGTGTTGTACTACTGTGGAAAGATATGGACTTTCAGAGCAGCTGTGTGCAATCTAAAGTGCTACAACCATGATGCAATCCTTCCCTTTCCTATCCTGATTCTTGTCACATAAAGAAAAAAATTTTTTTTTGGTAACATCATTTATGTTCATAGGTTATACATTTTTCGATTCGCTAAACTCCAGTGTGAGTACACTTATGTCACTGGTCGACATGATGTTTGCCATTATGTTTATTTGTTGTGAAAATACTGAAGACATTTTTCAGTGCATGTGCACTTTGGACATGAATTTTTTTTGCCATTATGTTTATTTGTTGTGAAAATGCTAAAGACATTTTTCAGTGCATGTACACTTGTCAACATAATATTTTTTGCCAGTCTGTTTATTTGTTCTGAATATGCTAAAGAATTTTTTCAGTGCCTGTGCACTTTGTTATCTGTCAAATAATTTGTATATACTTTTCTGATTTGCTACTATGTTTTGTACTCACATTTTGTCTTTGTCTGATATATTTTGTACTTAGTGCGTGTGCACAACATTTACTTTATGTACTACATCTAATTATTCTTGCCAGTCTGTTTATTTGTTCTGCATATGCTAAAGAATTTTTTCAGTGCCTGTGCACTTTGTTATCTGTCAAATAATTTGTATATACTTTTCTGATTTGCTACTATGTTTTGTACTCACATTTTGTCTTTGTCTGATATATTTTGTACTTAGTGCGTGTGCACAACATTTACTTTATGTACTACATCTAATTATTCTTGCCAGTCTGTTTATTTGTTCTGCATATGCTAAAGAATTTTTTCAGTGCCTGTGCACTTTATCTGTCAAAAAGTTTGTATATACTTTTCTGATTTGCTACTATGTTTTGTACTCACATTTTGTCTTTGTCTGATATATTTTGTACTTAGTGCGTGTGCACAACATTTACTTTATGTACTACATCTAATTATTCTTGCCAGTCTGTTTATTTGTTCTGCATATGCTAAAGAATTTTTTCAGTGCCTGTGCACTTTATCTGTCAAAAAGTTTGTATATACTTTTTTCTGATTTGCTACTATGTTTAGTATTCACATTTTGTCCTTGTCTGATATATTTTGTACTTAGTGCGTGTGCACAACATTTAAATATTCTGTAAGTTGTAGGATTTTGTTAATTAAAGAAAAATTTTGCCGCGCTTGGCAAGTCCAAATGACTCACCATCGCTGCCAAATTTTTGCCCCCCGAGTGGAGGGTTATGAAACACGTATGTAACGCAGCAGCGATGGCGAGGCATTGTAGCATCTGTGACCAGAGAGTATGCGCTTGACCGCGCGAGTGTTGCGAGCGGTTCTCAGTCAGTAGTAGTCTTTGCGAGTTAGTTGTCGCTATGCAGAGTAGCAGTCAGTCAGTCGTTGCGAGTCTGTCAGTCAGTCGGTGCGAGTCTGTAGCTCTGTCTAGTTGAGAGCAGTACTCAGTCTGTAGTCGTCATGCAGAGCGGTCGGTCAGTAGTAGCAGCCCAGTGCGGTTGTGTGATGTAGGCGGTCGGCAACAATGGTCAAGTTGAGGAATAAGGTATACTGTTAATTAATATAATCATTAGATAATGAAAAATTTTATTTATTGTAATTATTCTCCAACAAGTCTCCCAATAATAATTTTTTATTTCAAAAGCATTTTCTCAAAAGTTTAATTTTTTTGAACTAAAGATCTCGTTGCACTTCCCATTTCATTCCACTTCTTTTTGAAGAAAAATTTCACTAGAATTACAAAAAAAAGGAGAATATTATTATTTGCAATGTAGTTCCTCCAAGTGGTGCGCAACAACAAGAGCAGATATGTGACATCCATTTATTCTGAGGTAAGACTTTAATTCTGATTGTTTTTACATAGGGCCAAAAACCGATATTTCGGTTTAATTGAATTTTCTTGTCACTGAATGGACTTTAATTTTTTGAAGGATTTATAATTGAGTCAGATTGCGAATTTCACATTTGTTGCCATTGTCAGTACATTTGATTGTGGGCAGGTTACGCATAGAGCCATGTCCATCAGCATTTCTAATTAGTATCGTTATTTTCTTTTAAAATTTTTGTGGGGAGGTTACACTTGGCCCCCATTTCTATTAAGTATTGCTATATTATTTTCTTTCTTTTAAAAATTGCGGTGGGGAGGTTACAAGCTATGTTCGTTTTACAATGAACATTTCGAGGCCATTAGAGAGGTGGAAACAGCTTGGATAGTGCTGAGGCTTTGACAGTTTGCCAGTGCAAGGAAGCTTTTAATGATTGCTGTATTAAAGACACTGCTGTGATTATCACTCATTTTTCCCATGTATCTGCAAGTATTAAAAAGCTTGAAACTCAAGGTTTGGCGTTGAATGAATCTACTCACTTAATGAATAAGATTGTTCTAGTGAACTCCTCATTACCGGAGGTATTCCCAACAAAACTTTAAAAAAAGTCTGAAATCATTTTAAACAATAACCCAACCTTTGAACCCTTGTGCCAAATTGATAGTTTTATTAATGGGATGGGTCAACATTTACAAGAAACAATAAGTGCCAACATATCACCCAAATTCAAATATTGCCCAGTTACCTCAGTTGAAGCAGGACAGTCCTCTTCTGTTTACAGAATTGTTTTGAGTGATCGAAGACACAATCTTACTACCGAACATTTGGAAAAGTACTTGGTCACTTATGTTTACAATAGTAGAAAAATCTAAAATAAATTGTAAATGATGCTTTGGTCTAATAGCATTAATTAAAAGTTAATGCTGTTCAAAAAAATTCATGATTGTAAGTTCTTTTTAAAATAAAATATTATGGAGTTTCTGAGCGTGCCTCCCCTGCGTGCGATATGTCTCGACGTTGGTCCTGTACATACTCGCATCACATCCACTTGTTAACGACAACAATAGCAAAGAAGGAACAATCCCTCAAACATGGTATGTGTTCCCACTTTGCAATTTTTTTGAAAATAATCCCAGAAGGCCCCATTCCAAACCTCTGCTAGAAAGTATTCAGAAAAAGATATCAGCATTCTAAATGTACCTATTTTTCACGTGCCCAGCGCTCTTCCTCGTCATTGATATGCGCAGGTTAGACCTTGAGCTATAATGCACGCAGTAAAAAATGGCTCTGAGCGCTATGGGACTCAACTTCTGAGGTCATCAGTCCCCTGGAACTTAGAACTACTTAAACCTAACTAACCTAAGGACATCACGCACATCCATGCCCGAGGCAGGATTCGAACCTGCGACCGTAGCGGTCCCGCGGTTCCAGACTGTAGCGCCTAGAACCGCTCGGTCACCCAGCCGGCTGCACGCAGTAACTACCTTATTTTTTATTATTTGATCTTGCATATTGCGACACTTTTCATGCATTTTAAGCATCTTTCATACCTATTTGCATGCATATTTTAAGATTTTTATAATGCATGTAATCCGGTCTCTACTAGTAATACAGTATACTGGCGCCTGTGCGTTCCACAACCTGCAGCATATTCTAATTTTTTACCTTTCGAGAATCACGCGAGAGTTTTGACCGCATAAGGATAGAAGTATTAACACTGTAAATATAATTTTCCGGGATGAATTAAATGTACATATAGTAATGCTGAAAATTTTTCATTTCACGAGTGTCCGTGAATATCGGGAATCCGATAAAACATCAAATCTCCGACATCGCTGCGGCCGGAAAAAGATCCTACAAGAACGGGGCCAACGACGACTGAAGAGAATCGTTCAACGTGACAGAAGTGCAATCCTTCCGTAAATTGTTGCAGATTTCAATGCTGGGCCATCAACAAGTGTCAGCGTGCGAACCATTCAACGAAACATCATCCGTACGGGTTTTCGGAGCTGAAGGCCCACTTGCGTACCCTTCATGACTGCACGACACAAAGCTTTACGCCTCGCCTGGGCCCGTCAGCACCGACACTGGACTGTTGATAACTGGAAATATGTTGCCTGGTCCGACGAATCGCGTTTCACATTGCATCGAGTGGATGGACGTGTACGAGTATGGAGATAATCTCATGAATCCATGAACCCTGCATATAAGAAGGGGCTGTTCAAGCTGGTGGAGGCTCTGTAATGGTGTGGGGCGTGTGCAGTTGGAGTGTTATGAGACCCCAGATACGTCTCGATACGACTCTGACAGGTGACACGTAGGTAAGCATTCTGTCTGGTCACCTGCATCCGTTCATGTCCATTTTGCATTCACACGGACTTGGGCAATTCCAGCAGGAAAATGCGACACCCCACACGTCCAGAATTGCTACAGAGTGGCTCCAGGAATACTCTTCTGAGTTTTTAACACTTCCGCTTGCTACCAAACTCCCCAGACATGAACATTATTGAGCATATCTGGGATGCCTTGCAACGTGCTGTTCAGAAGAGATCTCCACTCCTTGTACTCTGAAGGATTTATGGACAACCCTCCAGCACTACCTCAGACATTAGTCGAGTCCATGCCGATCATGTTGCGGCACTTCTGCATGCTTGCAGGGGTCCTACACCTTATTAGGCAGGTGTACCAGTTTCTTTGGCTCTTTAGTGAACATGTCGTAAAAAGAACTGGACTTTTGAAAAGAAGTATAAACAACTAAAGAATATAACAAGACATTTACAGGCAACAACGTTTACGAACGTACTCGTCTTTAAAATACACGAGTAAAAATTAAGGTAATAATATCAAATTAATAATATTAGGCTTATTTGCATCCACTCTGTACAACTCTTTCGGAAGTCTATTCTTAGTACTTCTACGAAAATAGTTTTTCTTTCTTTCGTAGCAATAATTTTGCTTATTAGGATAGTGTATTACACGTAGCGACGGTTGACGTAGCTGTTCGTATAGTTGCTACATTCCAGGTGGAGATAGAGGCCGTTCTACCAGTAGAATAATTGTATCCACAGTAATAAGTGATATCTCATAGTTTGACAAAAAACCGTAGACGAGCAGAAGAAAACCGATCGATCACTAGTTAGAAGAACCTACGCTTTTTTTTAAAAAAAAGACAGAACACGATAGCTTAGCAATGGTGGTATCTGTGGTGTAAACTTGCTTGTCAGACACAACAGATATGGTGACTTACCGAATCAACTACAAAAGATATCGGAGAACATAGTATTTCTCAAACTAGAACAGAAACGCATCAGTAATGTACAAAAATTAAACAATCGTGCTGAAGTTGGAATATTTGACAGTTTAACTACACTTGGAGAAAAAGTGCTAGAGCAACTCCACACTCACCTTGCGGAAGTGGAAAGGATAGCAACCGAAGAAGAGTGTAATATTGTTAACAAACTCGATAGCGATTTGAAGACTGCTGTTCAACAAACAGGTAATGAAGTAGGCGTAGTAGGCTTGAATTCAAGTGAACCGTTTGTCGTTAATTAAAAAAATGGTAAAACAGTAAATAAGTGAAACATCAATTCTCCGCCTAGTAATGCACGTAAAGTAAACCAAGGAGAGTATGGGGCATTTGGGCAGTTATCGGTACCTTATGCTCAGCAAGGAAACTATCCACATATGACATTGGTAACTATACCACATACTGAAGATAACACATCTGGCCTGTCGACGATTTGACAGGCGAAAGCCTATTGAAACATAGTCAGTTCCAGGTATTTTCTGTGGGAACAAAGAGGGTACACCCAGTTGAATTATTAGATCTTTTCGAGATACTCTACCACATAGTTGGAATTAACAGCAAAAGATTCTTTACGTAGTAGGATATACACAAGGAGATGCTTTGCTATGGGTTTTGAACATACCTGAGCGTTGTGAAACCTATGATCAATTTGATCAGGATTTTCTTGCTAATTTTTGGTCACCTTGAGTGCAAGAACGATTCAGACGAGAAGTTTTTGACCCAGAATCATGTTTTAATAACAGACAAGGTGGACCAAGAAAATATTTTCAAGAATAACTAAGTAAGATTCTTTATTGGAGTAACCTTATGTCACACGTATATATTCTTAAAATGTTAGATCGTAGGCTACCTGCACGCATTAAGGAGAAGTCTGTCACTATACCAGAAAATGATTTAGAGTATTTTCTATCCGTAATTGATGCCACTGGCCTAATTTATGAGGAGGAACATATGCAAAGAACAAACACTAATTCTTCACATAATTTTCATAATAGTACTATAGCAGGTCAAAGCAATAATATCAACTACCAACAGCGGTGCCAACATTCAGTTACACTAGATAACAGACCCGATGGCCATACGTTTAAAGCAAATGGAAAGACACAGAAAAGTAGGTGGACTAGACATAATCCTGAATACCCCAACGTGCAAGATAATGGTAATAAACAGAATAGATACAATTGGTATGGTGCACCCTCCAAAGGGAATATAAACAGTTTCAATGATTATCATGGAAACTCAAATGGTCACACGATCCCTGTCTCAATTAATAACGTTAGACAAGGCAAAACAACTTTTCACGATAAGCAAAACAATAACTGGTGTTCTCTTGAGCATGCAGCTCAAATATTTGAGGCTATTAATACTGATGGAGTATTCTGATTCCACAACCGGAAAACGCTAGCCCTCCAGATCTTGGATTTAGAAAAGGGCGTTCAGCAAGTCTTAAATTTTTGAGGTATGATGAGGTAAATGACTTGAGAGAGGAGTTAGGTTCCCACAAAACAAGAGGATGAGGAGGAAGTGGTACGAGCAATAATTTATGCAGATGTAGGAAATATACCAGTACATTTAATTCTGGATATACACTCCTGGAAATGGAAAAAAGAACACATTGACACCGGTGTGTCAGACCCACCATACTTGCTCCGGACACTGCGAGAGGGCTGTACAAGCAATGATCACACGCACGGCACAGCGGACACACCAGGAACCGCGGTGTTGGCCGTCGAATGGCGCTAGCTGCGCAGCATTTGTGCACCGCCGCCGTCAGTGTCAGCCAGTTTGCCGTGGCATACGGAGCTCCATCGCAGTCTTTAACACTGGTAGCATGCCGCGACAGCGTGGACGTGAACCGTATGTGCAGTTGACGGACTTTGAGCGAGGCCGTATAGTGGACATGCGGGAGGCCGGGTGGATGTACCGCCGAATTGCTCAACACGTGGGGCGTGAGGTCTCCACAGTACATCGATGTTGTCGCCAGTGGTCGGCGTAAGGTGCACGTGCCCGTCGACCTGGGACCGGACCGCAGCGACGCACGGATGCACGCCAAGACCGTAGGATCCTATGCAGTGCCGTAGGGGACCGCACCGCCACTTCCCAGCAAATTAGGGACACTGTTGCTCCTGGGGTATCGGCGAGGACCATTCGCAACCGTCTCCATGAAGCTGGGCTACGGTCCCGCACACCGTTAGGCCGTCTTCCGCTCACGCCCCAACATCGTGCAGCCCGCCTCCAGTGGTGTCGCGACAGGCGTGAATGGAGGGACGAATGGAGACGTGTCGTCTTCAGCGATGAGAGTCGCTT
The DNA here is from genome assembly GCF_021461395.2 of Schistocerca americana. NCBI lineage: Eukaryota > Metazoa > Arthropoda > Insecta > Orthoptera > Acrididae > Schistocerca > Schistocerca americana. The sequence goes on from NC_060119.1 coordinate 854,092,814, forward strand.
CTGCCTTGGTGCCAATGATGGTCGTATGCGTGTTTGGCGCCGTGCAGGTGAGCGCCACAATCAGGACTGCATACGACCGAGGCACACAGGGCCAACACCCGGCATCATGGTGTGGGGAGCGATCTCCTACACTGGTCGTACACCACTGGTGATCGTCGAGGGGACACTGAATAGTGCACGGTACATCCAAACCGTCATCGAACCCATCGTTCTACCATTCCTAGACCGGCAAGGGAACGTGCTGTTCCAACAGGACAATGCACGTCCGCATGTATCCCGTGCCACCCAACGTGCTCTAGAAGGTGTAAATCAACTACCCTGGCCAGCAAGATCTCCGGATCTGTCCCCCATTGAGCATGTTTGGGACTGGATGAAGCGTCGTCTCACGTGGTCTGCACGTCCAGCACGAACGCTGGTCCAACTGAGGCGGCAGGTGGAAATGGGATGGCAAGCCGTTCCACAGGACTACATCCAGCATCTCTACGATCGTCTCCATGGGAGAATAGCAGCCTGCATTGCTGCGAAAGGTGGATATACACTGTACTAGTGCCGACATTGTGCATGCTCTGTTACCTGTGTCTATGTGCCTGTGGTTCTGTCAGTGTGATCATGTGATGTATCTGACCCCAGGAATGTGTCAATAAAGTTTCCCCTTCCTGGGACAATGAATTCACGGTGTTCTTATTTCAATTTCCAGGAGTGTATGTGCGTCAGCAAATATCTTTTCCAAGAGTTTGTTAGCTGCGACAGAACTGCAAAATATTAACAGCCATAGGAAACAAAACATGAAGTGTCAAGCTGCAAGCTTGCATTCCTATTATTTAGATAATATTACAATCAAATACAATTTTCTTATGGCTGAGAAATTAATAGTGAAATATATTCTAGAAATGGAGTTTGTCAAACAGTTTAAGGTAAACTTCGATGAAGGTACTGGTAAATGCTGCTTGCAGGTTGATAGAGAGATTCTATCAATTAATTTGGTTACAAAAAAGGAAAATCATGCTCAGAATAGCAATAAAGTAAATTTTCATCTTATCTATCCTGGAATACTTTTAATAAATGAGCAATATAGCAAGGAGGTGTTGGATACCCCAGTACTGTACGAGGTTATCAATGGAAAGCTTGGCGATTCTGGTTATTCAGCTGAGACACAAAGGAAGCATTTAATGTAAATAATCCACTCAGTATGAGCAGGTGTTTTGTAAAAAAAAAAAAAAAAAAAAAAAAAAAAAAAAAAAAAAAAAAAACAGGTATTATAAAAGATTACATTTACAGATTGGACAGGTATCCGTATCAAACTTTCTGGCATAATTCTTACCCAACCCTTGAGTGAAGAAAGAGCCAGCGAATAAGGAAATAGAAAGATTGTTAAGTTGGCGAGTAACAGGACCTTCAAAGCCTCCTCCATATTGCAGCCCACTGTTGGTTGTCAATAAGGCAAGCAATAGCATTTGATTGCTACTTGATGCACGATACATTAATTAAATCATTGTTCATGTAAGGACCGAACCTGAAAATATCGACAAACAACCCTTGAAATGTAATGGTATTAAGTATTTAACTTCACTGGATCTGTGCTCTTCATACTGGCACATGTCATTGGATCTGGAAAGTAGGAAATACATCGTATTTGTTTCTTCTAGCCATAGTTACCATTTTTGTGGACTACTTTTCAGACTCGATGTTAGTGCAGGTGTTTTTATAGCAGCAGTGGACACTATATTGGGACCAGTGCTGTGTAAGAGAATCACCACATATGTCGATGATATATTGATTGCAATGAGTTCATGGACGGAACATTTAGATTTGTTAGAGGAGGTACTTGAAAAATTTCTAGAATATGGTGTTACAGCTGATTTGCAAAAGCCCAAATATGGAAGAGAAAAAACCAAATTTTTGAGTCTCATTATCTCTCTAAAAAACTAAACTTCTCCTGAACAGGCTAAGAAGGCTCAACGGTACTGACCTGCTGCCGTCTCATCCTCAACCCACAGGCGCCGCTGGATGCAGATATTGAGGGCATGTGCTCAGCACACCACTCTACTGGCTGTTTGTCAGTTTACAAGATCGGAGCCGTTACTTCTCAATCAAGCAGTTCTTCAGTTCGCTTCACAAGGGCTCAGTGTACCCCACTTGCCAACAGTGTTTGACAGACCAGATAGTTACCCATCTAAGTGCTAGCCCAGCCTGACGCACTTAGCTTCGGCGATCTGATGGGAACTGGTGTTACCACTGCGGCAAGGCCGTTGACTCATATTACCTCTCCCACAGATATTTTACCTGACCCTGGAAAGACTGGAGCTATCAAACACTTTTCTACACCACAGTAGAGAAAACAAACGCATTTCTAGGAATAACTTCATTCCTTGCGAAGTTTGTATCTAAACAACTGATAAATAGTGATCCCCACCTGAACTTGTCAAGAAAAATAATACATGGTTAAGGAGACTTGCAGGCCATAAAGGAAACTTTCGTAAATCCAAATATCGTACATCATCCAGACATGACATAAGATTTTTGTTTAAGCACAGATGCATCGTCCAGGGTCTTGATGTTTGTCTCTTTCAAATTAGAAAAATAGATGGAAAGAGAACAATTTGTGTAATCAGTTCTGTCAGCCAAACAAGCAACTTGTGAGGAAGATCATACTGAACTCAAAAGTGTTAGCCATGGTATGGCCTTTTGGAAGTTAGACTACTATTTCTGGGAAAAACACACGAAAGCTTGTTGTGACCACAAAGCTTTACCTTTCCATTTCACTACAAGTTTTTACGCAATCTAATTACTCAATGGTCGTTACTCTTACAAAAAAACAGTTTTGAAATAATATATATAAAAAGGGGGACAAAACATTATAGCTGACGCACTTTCTAGACTCCCACAAGGATCAAATGAATTTACAGAACTAAATGAACAGATCTCAGATTTCAGAATCTCATTAATACAAGCCGAAAATTATAAACTCTATTACTTAAAACTGTGTCAAGAAATGGGAAAGAAAAGATTTCGTTGGAGGAAAGTAAGAGAGAAAGTGTTACTCTCCGAATCTGTGCTGCAGATGGTGAAACAATCGATTCCGTCTCTGCTGAATGAATTATATCACAGCATTACAACTAAACCACTAGAATTAGTGTCACTTGACACAGCTGGACCATGTTCTAGAGAGAGGGAAGGTGTCAAATATCGGATTGCTCTATATGAAGTTTTCACAAAATACAGCGGTCACTCAATAAGAAAAGAGACAACTTTGTCTGGGGAAAAAACTGTCAGTAGGGCAAATTTGGTATTTATATGGTTTTCAGTTGGCATCACTGGGATGAGTCCTGAGCAGCTGAACTATCAACATTGTTTTGTTTATAACCTCAAAAATACATTTCAACAGGGCGAGTCCGCTTTAACGTCCACATGAGTTGAACAACGCTCTGTAATTCATTTTCTACTTGGTGAAGGCGAGAAACCAGTGAATATATACTGTATAATACATAATGTTTATGGTGAGGGTTATATGAATCGTGTAATTTTTTACAAATGGGTAGAGCAGTCCAAAAATGGTCGCGACTCAGTGACTGACGAACACCGTTCTGGCCGACCAGTTGCAGTTTCAACTCCCTCACTTGAAAGTCGAATTGATGACATTATTCTTCCCGACTGCCGTGTGACTGTCGAAATGATAGTTGACAAGGTTCAAGTTAGTAATGGTACAACTCATAACATTATCTGTAACAAGCTGAAGTACAGCAAAACATGTGCAATATGAGTCCCGAAGGAGTTGACGCGGCTACACGAGGAATCAAGGTTGAGAGTGTGGACAGAGCTAAAGGAACATTATGAAAGAGAATGTGACCTATTCCTCAATAAAATTTTAACTTGTGATGAAACTTGGGTTCACTATTATGAGCCAGAATTAAGAAGACAAAACATGGAGTGGAAGCACACCAACTCAGTTGTCAAAAAAAATTCAAAATCCAAGCATCGGCAGGAAAAGTCATGTTAACGGTGCTCTGGGATGCTGAAGGTCCAGCGTTTTGTGATTATCTTGAAGAGCAGCGTACAATCAACAACCAATACTACTCGGATTTGCCCTTGAAAAATGTGAACCTAGCCATGAGAGAGACGTCGTGGATCGCAGAGGAGAGGTGTGATTCTCCAGCTAGACAATGCACGTCCTCACATTTCCCAAGTAACCCGTGAAACCATCGGCAAAATGGGCTGGGAAATACCGCCTCATCCCCCTTACAGTCCTGATGTAGCACCTAGTGATTTCAATTTGTTTGGTGCACTGAGGAGGCATTACATGGGAAGAGGTTTCAGGACAACGAGGACATGAAAAAGTTAGTGGAAAACTGGTTCATACATCAAGATAAAGAGTTCTTTGCAGCCGGAATAAAAAAGCTTGTAGCTCGTTGGAATAAGAGCATAAGTGTTAAAGGGAATCATGTTGAAAAGTAGAAAAGTGTTGTTTTGTAAGAATGAATGCTTTTTTCTCCAGACCAATTTGTCTCTTTAATCAATTAATGAGCCTCGTATGTGTGTATGTATGTACGATACGAGAACCATTGTAACTAATACAGTTATTAGAAAGATAGTAGAGGAGTTTTTCCTAGAACAGGTTAACCTAAGGCCGTATTAATTGACAATGCGTCATATTTTATAACTCCTAAATGGAAAACTTTTCTTAAAGATTCAAAAATAAAACACACTTTATGTAACTCGATTTCACCCAGGAGCAAGTCCATTCAAACATGTATTTAAAGAGTTTAATCGCTTTATTAGAACTTATATACCAAACAAGCAAACGAAATGAATAGGGTACATTGCTCCCTCCCAACACGCAGTTAATAATTTATCACATCCATTCACAGGTTTTACACCTCCCGAACCACGTTTAGGGAAAATGACCTCGGAAACTGGTCACAACCTTTGTCGTGTATACCAGTACACGAACCTTCACTTAAAGAGAAAATAAGACAAACTGCAATTATTTTGAGTGAACAAGCACAAAAAAGAATGGCCAAGTAAGAGAAGAAATTGGCTGCACTAGCGTCTTCCAGTTAAGAGATCAGATGTTGTTACAAACGCATCCAAAATCTACTAGAGTTAAAAATATAAACACGAAGTGGAAGATGTTGCATTCAGGACCTGTGCTGATAATGGAAATTCCATATCGCATGATGCTGTTTGTTAACATCCCAAATCTGGAAAGATAAACAGACTGCATGCGCACAAAAATATGAAGAAGTTTGTTCAGTGAACGTGTGAACATATGAGGCTTGAGATAAAAGGGAGAAGAGTGTAAATTTGGAAATATTTAGTAATAAGTTTAAATTATGAGCATTGTCCTGAAAGAAGGCACGTGGATGAAAATCTATTTTGCATCATTACTAGGAGATATATTTGAAAATTATGCATGTAGTACATAACTTCACTATGACCTTACATTATCTGGGGGTGAGTGCTAAATAGAATACATATGCATAGAGCACGCTATTATGTTAGCACATGAAAAGAGTCAGAAATATTTTATGAGTGCCAATCGATGCACATAAATTGTGTGGTATATTTTAGGAAATGACACAGTGGATACCGTTCAGTAAAATAGCAGAATATGTGCGATATATACGTTAAGCTATAAGATAGGTACAAGTATATATAAATACATACGACTATGTACAACAATGATCTACGAATACATTCAGCTATGTATACTGCAACGACCTACAAACTAATTACATCTAGGTATATGCAACATGTATCCTATCTCCTAGTTAAGAATGACTAAGGCAACTACTACAGCTACAACTATAATCTACTATACTATACTATGTCAGAAAACCTAATGAAAAGACAATCTATTGTAATACTATGCTCTACGTTAAAGGAGAAGGCACTGCGTGGAGAAGAAACTGTATAGATTATTAAATGTATCAGAGAACAACCTTACACTCAAAAGACAACAGGCAAGAAGTATAAACTTAATTAAAAAACTAGTAATCCGAAAAGGTGCAAATACGAACACGTTATTTTGTTCGCAGAGATTCTTTTGACTGGAAGCCTTTATATGATTGATTATGAACGTATGAACAGCTGGCTGACCTGTAGGAAACCAGGCTCTAACTAGTTAATTAAGTATATTTTTCGATAAAGATGATGCAAATGATGCTGTGCACGTTCCACTTTTTCTGAAGGGAATTTATTATTAAGGCAGAGATACCGTTAGTAAGCCCTGCTTAGTTGTAAGTATTTTGCGTGAAAGTGTTTTATGAATGATTAATGAACCCTAGTATATCGGAATATTCTCTCTCAAAGGGAAAACAAATATGACTGCTAATAAAGGCAGAAAGAATATTCTACCCTTGAAGGAATACAAAACATCGTGACAGTACATTAATCTCACACAATGTTACGACAAGACGTTATAAGATGAAGCGTGTATGCATAGTTGCCTTAGTTTTTCTCAGCTACATTTGCGGAAAACACTGAATATATCAACAGTTACATGAATCAGTACTGTTTTGGACATTAAACTACACGAATCGGTACATAAAAGAGAAATAATTAATTGTTGGAGGAAAATACATTTGCATACCAGAACTCGTCACCAACGAATTAATAACGATATTGCTGCTGGACAAACATTTATTAAAAGCTAATTACCGACGTGCACCTGTGAAAGATGCAAGAAAATACTTATGTCAAACATTATTTCGTAACACAAGTTAACTGATATGCACATTACAGCAAAATGTACTTACAGGGTTGCCACTTGTTTCCCCAAGTGAAATTCCCTTATATTTCCCTGATTTCCAGACAAGTTTTAGAATTTTTCTCTGACAAATTTTGAGATCTCAAGGGTGAATAAAGATTCAAGTTGACAAACATATATAGAGACTTCTGTATTTCTAAACGCGTGAGCAAAAATTTTAAGTACTAACATCAACATCTTTTGTAATGAACTGTTTTTAGACTGAGAAAGCAAGCCCAATGGTATATGTGTTTCACTAAGACCACTGATGTTATTTTATTCCAATAAAACCAAACACATTTGGTGACAAAAATATGCATTTACTTGGAGTCGCAAGACGGATTTAAAATACCTTCACTGATTTCAGAAATAACCTCAGAAAAAAATAGGCGTCTTGGAAGAAACATATAAGGCGGGGAAGAGTTCCGTAAACCAACGCTATAAGTGAGCGCCAACAAGATTTTGGTTCTACTATGTTAGTTATTGTCAGTTATTACCCACTGGGTTAAGTCTATAATTCTATAAGTATTGGGTGTCCGCCTGCTTAGCTGAGTGTAGAACTGACAGAATTTACGTATCGTAAAATTTTGCAGACGAAGTTTGAAAACAGAAACTGTTGCCGTTAGTTTTCACGATCACAGTGCATTGTTAACCTGCGTGAATTTAACACCACAGCCTACCCGAAGAGTAAGAAGCCAGTGAAATCTAAATATATAGCTATTATCAGAAGAAGACTTAGAAGATTCCCTAACCAGAGATTGGGAAATTCTCCGTTCACTGGACAACATTCCAAGTGTGCTAGAATGGTGGACCCTACGGGCAAAATTGAAGCTAAGGAAAGTCTTAATATCTTTTAGTATAGATAAGGCGAGAGTAAGGAAACAGACTGCAGAATTCTACTATAGTGTGCTAAGGCACCTCTATGATCAGACAGATCCAATTCCTACAAGATTAAAAGAGATCAAGCAAATAAAATCAAAGTTTGAGTGCAAGAAACTGGACGGACTGACGATAAAATCCAAAGCAAAGTCAGTCATTGAAGATGATAATGTCGCATTGTATTATCTTGTCAGACAAGCCAACAATAGAACAACAGTCTTCACGGATGAGTTTCAAAGCGATGATGGTACCTAATCACCACCCAGATGGGAATAATTAAAGAAATATCAGCGTACTAAGAACGCATGTATGGATCAGGGGAAACAGATGAAGAAGAATATGTTGAGCTCTTTGGTGCATATCTTCCACGAATATCGCAAGATGATGATGAAAACATTTCTTAGGACATCACGAAGGGCGATGTATTTGAAATTGTGCGGAGCTCCCGCGCTAGGAAATCTCCAGGGTCTGACGGACTGCCCATTGAATTCTATAAACGCTATTAGACCCTAATAGGAGAAAAGTTCACCGAATTGTCAATGAAGTCTTATGGGGAAAGCCAGTGCCTGCAAACAATGAAAAATTGTGTCGATCCTAAAGGAGAGAGGCTGCAAAAAGTAAATAACCTACGGCTGATTTCGCTTTTAAATTCGGATTACAAAATTATAGCTCGAGTAATCAATAAGCGGTTTATACCATGCACCGCTGGCATCATGCGCCAACAACAGACTTGTGCTTTTAGAAGGAGACATTACAAACCGCGGCTTTGTAACGTGATGTCATTGAGCTAACACAGACAAGTAACATAATGTGGACTGCTTTCCGTAGACTTCTATAACGCATTTGATCAAATTAATCACAAATACCTGACAGAGACAAGGCATCTAATACACTTCCTGCCAAAAACCATCGACATCATCACGAACATGGCAATGGGTGTTACAGCACAAATCTCCATTAACTGTCAACTGACAAAACAAATTGAAATAAAAATGGCCGTTACCCAAGGAAGCCCCTCATGTATGCTTCTGTATGTTTTATCGCTGGAACCTTTCCTGAGATAGCTACAGCACAGACTAACAGGCATTACCGTTCAAGGAACATAGCATGGTTGGTGCTTGAGCGGACGATGCAGGCGTAATCACCAGAGACCAAGCAGATGTGATACAACTAGAGATGGTACTTGCAAGATATTGTTCTGCATCAGATGCGAGGGTAAATGAAAAAAAAGTAAATTTCCAACTGTGAAGGGGCTTGCTAACTTGCGCATTCAGTAGGCGAACCATGTCAGTGAATATAAGGCTCTTGAAACAGCACTGATAACTTCCCATTTAAAAATGATAGCAACAAATTGGCGGGATGTGGCAAGAAAAATCAAGGAAGCTTTGACTGAAAACTGTCAACTTAGCATAGACCAGTTCAAGAGAATACAGTTCATCAACAGGTATATTTTAACCAAGGTCCACTACATAGCACAGGTTCTCCGCATCCCACCATTGGTGGCGAATACGATCATGTCCACGCTAGCAAAGTTTTTATCGAAAGGGGAATTGTTTCGAGTGTCGGTGAAGACAGTAGTGTTGGATCCAAGCAATGGAGGGATGGGACTAACCCCGACATCAAGTCTAAAGCGATGGCGTTGTATATAAAACGAACATGGAGCATAATGTGTAACAATCCAGGAAGTGTTTCAGCAAAACTGTACGACATTGTCAGCCCACAAAGCGTACAGCTGCCGATCAATAAACAAAAAATAAGTTTAAACTAAAACCTATTAGGCAGTTTTATCTTGAATGAATACAGCAAAGGTGCTTTTAGCAGAAAGAAGGAAACGCGAAAGAAAAAATAACGTAAAAACTAAATATGCTGGAATAGCATGGAATGTAGTCTGGAAAAGCATCAGTAGTGGTGTTCTTTAGTCTGACGTGAGAACAGCGTGGTAGAAGGTAGTCAATAACATTATCAGCACTAACGGGCGCCTCTTTGCCATCGGTTTAAGTGAAACTATTTGCAGTAAATGCAACCTCGTTGATACTGTACCTCATCGGTACACGTGTGGAGATAGGATCATCAACTGTAAGAGGACCATGGAAAAAATTTCTCAGATAACAAGAACTTCAGCAAACAATGTAACGACTACCATTTTATTCAGACAGAAGAAACTTACTACTCTCAAGCAAGAAATAACACAGTGATTTGGTTAATGGGCAGATATAAAAGTTACATTTTTAACAACATCGGGAGTGATGAACATATTGAATACAAGACGTATATGGAAAATGAATTCGAGAAAACAGTTAAGTATCGCAACGACAATAAGAAATATGGTAACATGCTCCAAATTTCAGAATGAAATTTTCACTCTTCAGCTGCGTGTGCGCTGATATGAACTCCAGAGTTCGAGTCTCGGTCCGGCACACAGTTTTAATCTGCCAGCAAGTTTCATGCTCCAAATTGTCTTCAACAGAATGGGTATAGGTTAGGGACACGTGGATTCCTCGTGGAGAGGCGATGGGTTGGGCCACGAAGCACAGAGAGGCCCTCTACTTCTGCGGCGCGTTCCCGACCCTAACCTCCCCTACAAGCCACGCATGAAAAATAAATCAGTAGTACAGCAGATACAAGAATATGAAGGCAAACATTTGGTGTCTGGTATAAAGGAAGATATTGAGCTTCTTAATGGTACGGTTAGAAGACTAAAACTGACATAAATGACAAGGCAGCGAAGGACTTTGCGACGTTGCCGTTCGAGACTGTTCTTCTGTCCACGTAATTTACACTGGAGGAGACTTAAGAACATCTATCGAGTGTTTGCTGAATAAGTTGGGTCTGGGAAGTGATGAAGAGGAACCTCAGGCCGCAAAAGTAGAAAATGTGCATGCTGAACTGCCACCAGTTGTAGGTGGCAGTGAAGATGCTACATGTGTGCTACTGCTCATTCTATGAATGTTGTAATTTATGACTGCAATTAGCTGTCACCTTTATTAGTCATTTTTGTTACTGTTTTTGTGGAATAAAAAAATAAAAAAAAGTGGTAACGTGTTTGCCAAACAGGTAGTGGGCCCGGGTTCGATTCCCAGCCGGGTTGGAGATTTCCTCTGCTCGTGGACTGGGTGTTGTGTTGTCCTTATCATTTCATTTTACAGCTGTCTTTCGAGAGATATATGCGTACATAGTGTACAAACTGCCAGCGGCTGGCACAATTTTCTTCCTCTTATTGTCCGTACTTTCTAATGTATGAAGTACTTCCAAAGTGCCAAAATGTACTAGAATAAATCAAATGTCTATAAAACGCTGCACTGCACAATGTACTTGCGGTGAGACAGTCGCAATTCCTGTAATCCATCGCCCACGGCCTCTGACCTGCAGAGAAGCACTGCAATCCTAGGTCCATGGATAAATGACGAAAATCCGCCTCATTAGGGCACATGCAAACAGACCCGGCCTGCGGGCAGATCGGTGAGACTATATCCGACGGGCAGGGCCCACACGGTAGTGGGAAACGAGGAACTTCAGATCGGCAGTTCTGATCCGCTAGAGATACCCACTCATGCGGCCAGCTATTCAGTTTCACAGACACCATGTTGATGAATCTAGACCAAGGTGCTCAATCCATGCAACAGAAAACTTGCGCAAATACTCTGAGAACCAATACTAACGAGGATAGGTAACAAAACGAAAGCTGAAATTTTAGATTTAGCATTTGAGAAATCTTTCACGCAGGAGGATCGTACAAACATACCGCCGTTCGAGTCTCGTACAGATTCCCGTATGGAGGGCATAGTGATAGACATCCCTGGGGTTGTGAAGCAGCTGAATGAGTTGAAAAGAAATAAATTGCCAGGTCCTGATGGGATTCCAATTCGGTTTTACAGAGAGTGCTCTACTGCATTGGCTCCTTACTTAGCTTGCATTTATCGCGAATCTCTTGCCCAACGTAAAGTCCTGAGCGACTGCAAAAAGCGCAAGTGACGCCTGTATATAAGAAGGGTAGAAGGACGGATCCTCAAAATTACAGACCAATATCCTTACCATCGGTTTGTTGCAGGATTCTCGAACATATTCTCAGTTCGAATATAATGAATTTCCTTGAGACAGAGAAGTTGCTGTCCATGCATCAGCACGGCTATAGAAAGTATCGCTCCTGCGAAACGCAACTCGCCCTTTTTTCACATGATATCTTGCGAACCATGGATGAAGCGTATCAGACAGATGCCATATTCCTTGACTTTGGAAAGCGTTTGACTCGGTGCCCCACTGCAGACTCCTAACTAAGGTACGAGCATATGGGATTGGTTCCCAACTATGTGAGTGGCTCCAAGGCTTCTTAAGTAATAGAACCCCATTACCACACCAGACAGATCAACATATGAGTGGACTTAGGCCTTAGACTCGCTTAGCTATTTTACGTATGACCAGAATTTTCTCGGGATCTCGGCTAGATCCCAGTACGTTGTCCTCGATGGTGAGTGTTCATCGGAGGTGAGGGTATCATCTGGAGTGCCCCAGGGAAGTGCGGTAGGTCGGCGGTTGTTTTCTATCTACGTAAATGATCTTTTGGATAGGGTGGATAGCAATGTGCGGCTGTTTGCTGATGATGATGCTGTGGTGTACGGGAAGGTGTCGTCGTTGAGTAACTGTAGGAGGATACAAGATGACTTGGACAGGATTTGTGATTGGTGTAAAGAATGGCAGCTAACTCTAAATATAGATAAATGTAAATTAATGCAAATGAATAGGGAAAAGAATCCTGTAATGTCTGAATACTCCATTAGTAGTGTAGCGCTTGACACAGTCACGTCGATTAAATATTTGGGCGTAATATTGCAGAGCGATATGAAGTGGGACAAGCATGTAATGCCAGTTGTGGGGAAGGCGGATAGTCGTCTTCGGTTCATTGGTAGAATTTTGGGAAGATGTGGTTCATCTGTAAAGGAGACCGTTTATAAAACACTAATACGACCTATTTTGGGTACTGCTCGAGCGTTTGAGATCCCTAGCAGGTCGCATTGAGGGAGGACATAGAAGCAATTCAGAGGCAGGCTGCTGGGTTTGTTACTGGTAGGTTTGATCATCACGCGAGTATTACGGAAATGCTTCAGGAACTCTGGTGGGAGTCTCTAGATGAAAGGAGGCGTTCTTTTCGTGAATCGCTACTGAGGAAATTTAGAGAACCAGCATTTGTGGCTGACTGCAGTACAATTTTACTGCCACCAACTTATATTTCGCGAAAAGACCACAAAGATAAGATAAGAGAGATTAGGAATCGTACAGAGGCATATAGGCAGTCATTTTTCCCTCGTTCTGTTTGGGAGTGGGACAGGGAGAGGAGATGCTAGTTGTGGTACGAGGTACCCTCCGCCACGCTTCGTACGGTGGATTGCGGAGTATGTATGTAGATGTAGAACTCACAGTGAAGTGATCGCTGAGCCCCACGCAATCACACTGTCACAACTACGTTTTCGGGCATAGTCTTTGTCAGACAATGTGAGCACACGCACTTTCACATACTCACTCAGACCCAACTCAAACAAATATGACCGCCGTCTCCGGCTGCTGCGTCAACAGTCTCTGAGAATCAGATCCAAACAAACCACTCCTCACGCTTTCCTGACTCTCGTTGGCAGCTGCTAGGCTAGCGGCAAGAAGTGGTGGCAGCAATGACATCAAGCTGAGGGAAATGGTAGGAAGGGGAGAAGCAGTAACAATGATGGAGTAGGGAAGCAGTGCACATATTCAGCTGCACCATTTCATCTCCTGAGACAGAAATGAGGTTTTTCAGTCTTTTTTTTCAAACTTCCCTGATATTTCCCTGACACATCTGAAATTCCCAATTTCCAGAACTTGTGGCAACCCTGACTTACGACGAATAAATCCTTAAATCATCACATGGGCGCAGTGAGACTCTCTAGCACCTGCACGTGTGAAGTGTTGACAATAAGGTAAACCCTGGTTGATGATATGAGTAACTTCATGTAGAATTAGTTTTATTCACCTTTGTGAATACTAAGTCTTTCTTATCAATATATAGTCTCTTACATTGAAGTTCGTAGAAGTTGCATGCTCCCTAGTTACATATAATGGATGTAAATGGGTCTGTTAATTTTTCTGATTGGTACAGAATCTTGAGATAATGCGCAGATGTGACCAAAGGGATGGGGAAACCTGTCCTTGCCTATAAGGTGAAGTGTAGAATTATACAAGGGTCATTCACTAATTAAAGGGACAATTTGGTCTGGAGAAAAAAGCGTTTATTATCACAAAACAATACTTTTTCTACTTTTCAACAGAATCTCCTTAAACATTTATGCACTTGTTCCAACGGGCAACAAGCTTTTTTTCCGGCTGTAAAGAAATCTTTATCTTAATGTTTGAACCAATTTTCCACAAACTTTTTCACGTCCTCATTGTCCTGGAACCTCTTTCCACGTAATGCCCCCTTCAGTGCACCAAAGAAATGGAAATCATATGTGCTAAATCAGGACTGTAAGGGGGATGTGGCAGCCCACTTTGTCGATGGTTTCACGAGTTAGTTGAGCAATATGAGGACGTGCGTTGTCTTTCTGGAGAATCACAACTCTCCTCTGAGATCCACGACGTCTCTCTCTCATGGCTGGCTTCACCTTGTTTAAAAGCAAATCCGAGTAATATTTACTGTTCATTGCACGGTACTCTTCGAGATAATCACAAAAAACTGGACCTTCAGCATCCCAAAACACCGTCAACATGACTTTTCCTGTGGATGCTTGAGTTTTGAAATTTTTTCTTGACAGGTGAGTTGGTGTGCTTTCACTCCATGCTTTGTGTTTTTGATTCTGCCTCATAATAGTGAATCCAAGCTCCACCACAAGTAATAAATTTTATTGAGGAAGTGCCCACCCTCTCTTTCATAATGTTCGTTTAGCTCTGTGCACACTCTCAACCTTGTTTCCTTGTGTAGCTGCGTCAACTCCTTTGGGACCTATCTTGCACATGTTTTGCAGTACTTCAGCTCGTTACAGCTAATGTTTTGAACTGTACCAGTACTAACTTGAACCTTATCAACTATCATTTCCACAGTCACACGGCGGTCGGCACGAATAATGTCATCAATTCTACTTTCAAGTGAGGGAGTTGAAACTGCAACTGGTCGGCCAGAACGGTGTTCGTCAGTCACTGAGTAGCGACCATATTTGAACTGCTCTACTCACTTGTAAAAATTTGCACGATTCATACAAACTTCACCATAATCTTCAGACATTCTACAGTATATATTCACTAGTTTCTCGCTTTCAGCAAATAAAAACGAGTAACACAACGTTGTCCAGCTAATGTGGACGTTTCAAGCGGACTCGCCACCTTGAAATGTATTTTTGAGGTTATAAACAAATTAATGTTGATATTTCAGCTGATCAGGGCTCATCCCACTGATGCCAACTTAAAACCATATAAATACCAAACTTTCCCTGCTAACAGTTTTTTCCTCAGACCAATTTGTCTCTTTAATTATTGAATGACTCTCGTTGTACTGTTCTTACGTGACTGTTCGTAAGTATAAATCTACACGTAATTGCATTGAAAATATTATTTTGGTTGTAATTACTGTACTATATATGATACATTGTGGTGTGCTCGTGGGAAATTAATGTTCCAGAATCACGAAAAGTGCAAGTGATCGAAAGCTGTAAGCAAATGTTACGTGAAAAGACAATGTATAAATGTTGTAGTGCTATGTCAAGTGAAAAATGAGGGTTATTAAAAAATCAACAACGAACGAATACACATTCTAAGAAACTTGCTGAACACAGAAGACAATCATTAAAAAGGAAGAGGATGGTCTGGTTACTTACCAGACAGAGTTCTGCAGCTGGTATGCTGGGCGTTGGGTACTCTTCTTCGACTCTGCAGCCCCACGTAAGCTATTGTACGCCTCAAGACGGAATATTTCCACCCGCTGCCGACAAGGCACAAACTCGTATAAAATGTTCACTGTTAGTGACTGTTCTCATCGCTGGCTGCCGAGGTGACCGACATTGAGATCAGAGAGACCACACGCAACAATGAGTGTTGGGAAAGTAGCGCGGAGAACAATAATCCAGAAAGCGCTTGCAAAATGAAGAAACTTCTAGGAGATAAATATTGTATTAAACATACTGTGTAAACGTATGATGTGAGTGTTTAAACTTGGAAACGGACGAAAATGTGAATAGACAGTAACATATGTTCGTACTTAGCGTTCCTAATACCTGTATTTTTCTATATTTTTCTTCAGTTACTTATACGAAATTTTTGAACATACGCGTATTCTAAAAGGAATTGTCACTAATAAAGGATTCGTCCCCAGATCAAATGATAAAAAAATTTAGATACAAATAATTTTTAAAATATCCAAAAAAACCGTAAACGTAACAGTTCAAAATCTCAATGAAGTGTATGTATATAACAGACATATTGCTGTCTTCCGTAATCCGGAAGAACGCTAGTACAGTAACGTCCCGTTAATACGAACTAATTCGGACCGGACCGTATTCGGATTACCAATTAGCTCGGATTAGCTGGAATTACGGTGACGAGTTTCTAGAATAAAGTATACCAAGCAGATAGGTAGGTACACCATGGTAAAGAATGGGAACAAGTGTGGGAACAATGGCTCACTCTCATTCCCTGCCCTTATTGTTGTGCATTGTTGAGACCTTTGTAGTGTCTGCGGTCAGTGCACTGCCAGTTGGCTCGCAAAGCGCTTTGTTATGTTAGTTATCGATCGCTGGCAGGCGTAACAGTTGTACTGTATTCGTTCAGGTGTAGTGGTGTACGTATTTTCATCATGAGTAAACAGAAACATGCAACGTTAACTCTCAAAGAAAAACTTAACGCTTTGAAGCGGATAGACAATGGTGAAAATGTATCTAAACTGGCAACGGAACTGGGTGTTGGTAAAGCAACCATTTGTGATTCGAAGAAGAACCGAATGAAGCTGGAACAGTCCTGTGCAACGTCTTCTGGAAAAACACTCGAAATTCGGCAGACTTTGAAACAGTCCCAGTTTACGCAGGCAAGAGAAAGGGGAACTCTTTGAGTAGAGCACTGGTTCAGGAGAAGGCTGTTTACCTGAACAAGTTAATGAATGGTGATGAGTCTTTTAGCGCGATTACGGGCTGGTTGGACAGATTCAAAAAAGTCATGGAATACTTGGGTGAGTTTCAAAAAATGATGAGGGAGGGGAAAGTATTCTTCCCAGATGAGAATAGCCTTAATTTTAGGGCATTGCCAACAAAAAGCCTGGCATCAAAAGCAAAGACCAAGCTCCTGGTCTTAGAATATCGTGTGACTTTAATAGCGTGCTGCTGGTAATCACAAACTGACTTTAATGTTGATCGGCAAATCTGCTAGGCTCAGAGGTTTTAAAAACTGCAACATGAAGTCCCTGCCCGTATATTATCGCAAGCAGAAAAAAGCATGGGTGGATGGTAAGCTGTTCAAAGAATGGTTTCACAGGCAGTTTGTTCCCTCTGTTCGACGGTTTTCTAAGGAAAATCATTTATCTCCCCGTGCAGTCCTTTTGATTGATAACGCGCCATCTCATCCCAGCACTGAGGAATTACGTGATGGAGAAATTGTGGCGAAGTTTTTGCCGCCGAATGTTACACCACTTCTACAGCCGATGGACCAGGGCGTACTGAAAACATTAAAACTGATTTACAGGAAACAGTTACTACGAATGCTGATAAAAGATGATAGCATTCCTTTATTGGACAAAATAAAAAGGACCAATGTGAAGGATGTTGATTGGGCCGCAGGGGCATGGCAGAATATTTCAGAAAATACTCTGAGAAAATCGTGGAGAAAATTGTGGACATCTCTTGAATTTCAGGACAACCTAGTTGAAAATGAAGAATATCTACTACAAATGATACAGACAATCCCTGGATGTGAAGAAGCTGGTGAAGATGTAAAAGAGTGGATGACAGCGGATGGGGCATGTGTGGAGAACCTTACTGACGCTGATTTAGTTGCTGCTGTGACTCAAGACCAGGAAGAAGTGGACTGCTGTGACGGAAGTGACAATGAGCCTGAAAGCGACAAAATGGTTCAAATGGCTCTAAGCACTATGGGACTTAACATCTGAGGTCATCAGTCCCCTAGAACTTAGAACTACTTAAACCTAACTAACCTAAGGACATCACACACATCCATGCCCGAGGAACATCGAACCTGCGACCGTAGCGGTCGCGCGGTTCCAGACTTAAGCGCCTAGAACCGCTCGGCCACACTGGCCGGCTGTAAGCGACAAAGGACAGTTGGTGCCACACAGTGATGCAGCGGAATAGAGATGGGCAAACTGAAACAAGTAACTGTTTCGAAACAAATGAAACAGTACAATGTAATGTTCCGATACGCTGTTTCGAAACGGTGAAACAGTTTGTGTTTTGTAATCTAATAAACCTACACATTTTATCATCTTGAATGTCTACTGTATAAGTATGTCCATATAAACACAAATGAGGTGCGAGAGCGCTAATCATGTTACAGAAAGTATGAAACTATCACTTAGGCGTCTTGGCAGTTTCGTATTTCCTGCAGCAAATGCGCTGCTTTCATGTCGTGTGACTTTCATACTTTTCAATTGGCTGAGGACAGCCATAGCTGAAGACAGGACAACCACCACGAACGGAACTGGAGGTGGGAGCAAACTGCAGAAACAACGGATATTCTACTGGGACTCCCACATTTCGTTAGTATGGGTAATATACCCATCCTGCTAATTTCCATCTACACAAAGGGATCATTGCGGATAATAGGCACAGTGACTATGGACTCACAAATAATGCCAAATAATTCGAATAAATAACAAAATATAACAGTAAAAAATTTTGTCTTTCAAGGTGTTTCGAACCGTTACTATAAATTCACCATGCTTCTCAGACCTTCCCGTTCACCATTACACTATCAGTGATATGTCACACAGACTGCTTGCAATTATACCTACATCACATTTATGTATATGTCTAATAACTGTCACTTTACGCAATTTTTTATTCAAAATGTCGTAGTCTTACTTGCGTTTCTTAATATGATTACTGTACATGAACAGAGAAGAGTATGTTATAAAAAAAGTGTAAATTAACTGAATGATTTCACATATTTATTGTTTTGAATGTGACTAGTATTCGTTGTTTTATTGTTTGGTTAGTGTTTATAAATCAGATGTTACGCCATTTCGGAATAGGACAGTCACCTAGAAACGAGGCTTTATTTTCGGATATCTTAAGCTTCATGCTATTGCTTGTCAAAAAGATTTCGACACTCTTGAAAGAGTTTCATGAAGTGGTATGTTGTGTTTCAGTACCTGTGCCGAGCCCGAATCTCGTCCGACACAGAGTGGAATGAAACATCACTGTTTCGATACAATTAGTCCGTTCCAAGCACAGGTGGACTGAAACAGCCTTATTTTGAAACAACGATACAGTTTCTGTGTCTAGCTCGAGATCGAATCTGGTCCGGTTATCCGAGACAGGGGCGGAATGAAACACCACTGTTTCGAAACAGTGAACCACAGCCATTCCGAAACACTGAAACAGTTCCACGTATCGATACACTGTATCGAAACATAGAAACAGTGGCCAAGTCTACAGCAGAAGCCCTCGACCTCGCGCTACGTTATTTGGTGTAACAGCCCACTGCTACACCTGCTGATTTAATGTTTATGAGACGATGGCACAGCTGTGCGTCACATAACAGACTGTTTTCATTACGCCAAAAAACAATGACTGAGTTTTTGTCATCTGAAAAGTAGGGATAAAATGTCCGCTGTATTTTAGTAAGTTTGACAACTTTCCTTTCATTGTTATGCGTTGTTTAAACCTTATGTTTTCTTGCCAATTTTTGTAATACATGTTTACTGTATACTGTGTAAATTAAAACAGTAGTTTACCGCACAGTGTTCCATACTTAGACTAACATTTTTCCTGTCTGGATTAACCGAAAGTTCGGATTACAGAGGTTCGGATTAGCAGGACTCCGCTGCATTTCTTACGGCAGACATGGGGCAGATATAACACTTCATTTACGCGTACGACGCCTGCTATGTGCTGATGTTTAAAATTATGAGATTCGATCTAACGAATGCTAAAAGATCCCAAATGAGAGAGAAAATCAAATAAAAATATTCTAACTTTTATAAAATATGGAATTTGCTATGCATTCAGAATAAAATGGTTCAAATGGCTCTGAGCACTATGGGACTTAACAACTATGGTCATCAGTCCCCTAGAACTTAGAACTACCTAAACCTAACTAACCTAAGGACATCACACAACACCCAGCCATCACGAGGCAGAGAAAATCCCTGACCCCGCCGGGAATCGAACCCGGGAACCCGGGCGTGGGAAGCGAGAACGCTACCGCACGACCACGAGATGCGGGCACAGAATAAACCTTCCCTGTCAAAGAAAAATTATTGAGAGACAATACATTACATTGTAGACTGTTGCCCATTAAAGACGTGTTGTTACATGAAGTCTTATAAACTCTACATTGCATTATTTGAGTTTTACCGTGAGCTCTAGTGAAGATGCTAAACCAAAAGTCATTTCTGAATAATGAACAAAGTTATTTTATCACGAAGGTGATAAATGCGTCGACTGCAGCATATCGCAGCTGTGCTAATAGCAGGAATACAGCTGCAAATGAAAGAAAATTAAGTTTGGTCCATTTCGTGAAGCAATGCAATGAGAAGAAAAGTCCATTACTTTAAAATCTAGGCGATGCGGTCAAGAAAAAAGAGCTATAAAAAGGCATAGGAAGAAATTTCCTCCCGCGCTAAAGTAAAATCACTCGCAAGAACTTGGTAAGAAAATACAAGAAACTTAACACACCTTTAAAGAAATATGCGGATTCCAAAACTGACTCGGCGTTTAACTGTAATGATTTATGCAATTACAAAAATCATTTCAATGGACCCGTGAGTCAGTTTTGGAGTCCCTGTACTTCATTAAAGGTGTGTAAAGTTTCTCATATTTTCTTACCATACTCTTGCGCAGTGATCTTACTTTCGCGAATGAGGAAAATTCTTCCGACGATAGTCACGGTGTTGTTCATCTCCTTTCTTGACCTTGTAGTCTCGATTGTAAAGAAATGAATTTTTCTTCTCAGCGTTGCTTTATGAAAAGGACAAAACTTCATTTGATGCCTCTACGATAAAATAACTTTTATTTATTATTCAGAAAAGACTTTTGGTGTAGCGTCTTCACTAATGATCACGGAAAAAACTGAAATAGTGCAATGTAGAGTTCGTAAGACTTCATGTTAACAACAAGTCTTTAATGTGCAACCGTCTACAATATAATGTATTGTCTCTCAGTAATTATTCTTTTACCTGGAACGTTTATGACAGCAAATTTTATAATTTATAAAAGTAAAAGTTAAAATATTTTTATTTGATTTTATTTCTGATTTGGGATCTTTTAGCATTCGTTAAAACGAATTCCATAATTTTAAACATCAGTCTACGGCAGGCGTCGTACACTTAAACGATACGTTATGATGTGCTCACTCTTGCCCGTCTAGCTACTGTGTGAATGATACCGCGTGCGACGCTGTGTGGCTGCTTCGTTGCGCCTGAATTTAGTTTCCCCTCGGCTGTTGTTTTCTTAAAGCTAACCAGGGGCTCTCCCGATACTTTCGGACATTGCTTCTCGTTTGACTACCCATTTATTTGTTAATTCATTCGTCCATTGACAATTTGGTACAATAATATCGGACATGTCAGAAACATGCTGAAGTAATGCTTACATATAAAATATTAACCAAATAGGGTAGGATACGGTAAGGATGGAACAGGGAATCGGCCATGGTCTAATCAAAGAAAACACCCCAGCATTCGCCTTAGCACCAAGGGGAAACTATGGAAAACCCAAGTCAGGATGGCCAGACGGGGAATAAAAGTAAATGTGAGTCCAGTACATTAAAACCGGAATCATAAAATACACCGTCCACATTGTGAGAGCTACATGCATAATAAGCAAATAAATGAAAAAGAAATTTTGAAAATAAAAATACTACCGAAAAAATGAAAATACATCAATGAATTACGCAACACTGCACTGCAGAAAGTACAAAATACAGAGAAAATCGACCAATGATGTTGGTAAAACCTGAAACTTTGATTCAAAACACCCCTCAAAAAATAAAACACTGGAGCACATTATATAGCGTTGCTAAAAGGTATAAACCACGAGCACACGAAAACCTGCCGACAACGTAACCATCACAAAAAGGTTAGCACCAGATCCTTGCACAGCAGAGTGTCGTACTACATCTGAAACACAGGAATTGAAGGCCAACGGCAGAAACATTCTTTTCGAAGACAAAGACAGCACCGATGGTACATCAGTTAACAGAATCAAAAGAACGCAACAATGGATGAGAGCCTAGTAATCCTATAAGCTAGCATATGCATTTATGATGCAGAATAAGAAATGGTTTTAACTCTGGTCTGAAAGCCTTTTCCATTTTCAAGCTCTTTAAGTACGTTGGTAGCGCATTATAGAGAATGGCACCAAAGTGAAGCACATGTCTTTGGGATGTTCTAACATGTTCTATATGGAGGAACCCACAGTTGCTTGTATCATAATTGTGGTAATCGGAGTTGATTAGCAGGTCACCAAGTCTAGCTCTTATCATCAATACGTAATTGTATATGTACAAGGAGGGAATGGAATAGTAAGCATACACAGGTTTTCAAATAGGGAGCATACACAGGTTCTTAAATAGGGGCTTGCATGAGTCCTAGCCGAGCTGTGTAACAAGACTGGAATAGCTCTTCCCTGTAATGTAAAAATTTCATTTAATCGCCTATTAATTTTACCCCATAAAACTATTCCATAAACTAAAAGAGACTGGAGGTAAACAAATACAGCCATTCTAGCATAATCTGGGGAGAAAACTTCAGGAATAATTCGCAGAGCAAAACATGCAGAACAAAGTTTCTGGGAAAAGTTAGTTACATGGTCTTTCCAATTTAAGTCTTGGTCAACATACATTTAAAAGTTTTGAGCATCGTACCCTTCTAGACATTGCGAGGGTCAGTGAAGCGAAATGGAAAGAAGACAATGATTTCTGTTAAGACAGATGTAGGGTAATATCAACAGCAGCAGAAAATTGTGTAACGGGAGTAGGATTCATCATGAATAGGGAGGTAGGGCAGAGAGCGAGTTACTGCGAACAGTCCAGTGACAAGAGTTGTTCTTATCAGAATTGACAGCGAACCGACGCCGACAACGATAGCTTTATTTTCGCCAGACCGCGTCCCCTCACCTCCTAAACTTCACAGAAGTTCTCCTGCGAAACTTACGAGACTTGCACTTTTGGAGGAAAGGATATTGCAAAGACATGAATTACGCACAGCCCGGGGAAGTTTCTAGTATGAAATTTACTCAGATGAAAACTGTAGGCCATACCGAAACTCGAACTCAGTTGGTAGAGCACTTGCGCACAAAAGGCCAGGGTCCCGAGTTCGAGCCTCAGTCCGACACACAGTTTTAATCTGCCAAGGAGTTTCAACTACCGACAGATTTTGTAAGTTAAGGAACTCAGCATGTTACATTCAGGGGACGGACATAAACTCTTGGACAAGGTGAAATGTTATAGAAAGAACATCTGAGGCACCCTGCTGAACTGCGTCTATCATCTACTTCTACCTGATCGTACGGAGCGAAACAGAGGCTGCACTCCAATACTCTGAACACTGAAGATCTCAACAACAATTATTCTCCCGCGGCCGCTGCAACACCCAGTGTAAAACTTATAGTGCCGTGCACTTCTTGCATCGCATTCCAGAGTTCAAACACTTATTTCTTCTCGAGAATGTCCCACTGCACTCTCCCGTCACCTGCAAGTTGTCCTTTGACCCCAAATTGTAGTTGGACCTTGTGCTTTCCGGTTTGTTTTTGTGTGTACATGAGCGGTGGCCGCTAGTGTCCAGCAAGCATCACGCGGGTAGCATAAGACTAATATTTGCCAGTACTCTGAACACATCCGCTGTCTCTAATGCCGCCTGCCAAGCCGCACAGTGAGCCAGCTCGTATCAAAACCTGGGTATAACAGAAAAATGGATGTAATATAGACTTATATGAATCTATATGAATGTACAAAACTGTGTTCTTTTCTTGATTCTCTGGTCGCTGATTAGGAATCCGATGCCGGAATTACAAAATTCAAAATGGTGCATCCAATTTGGCGGTTCGAAAATTAGAAATGAAGCTGATTCCAATAAAACTTCCGATATAAAGTATTTTGGGTCACTGATAACGAACTGGAAGTCTAAATTACCATATTGAGACGTTTTGTGCGGTATTTTACATTTTTCAATCGAAAAAATAGTCAACATTCGTCGCTTGCGCCATTATTGCGTGCAGGAGGATTGCTATCGGGTTGTCCAGTGGGAGATGGTTCGAAAAGCAGGTCTTTTACATCGGGTGACTTCTGTTTGTCTTCTGTCATCTGGACTCTCGCGATGAATAGTTTCGAAAATGCCGGAAGCCGATGGAATACGACATGCATCGTTCTCTCACGGGAATATGTGCGAGTAAAATATTCCCAGTAACGCTAGGTACCCTTATTCGGAGCTTCCTACGCATCTTATACAAATGAAAGACGTTAGCTGCCAGTGGGCATTGTTTTGAATCAATAGGGTGAGTTGAAAATTTGTGTCACACCAAGACTAGAACCCATGCCTCCTGCATACTAGGCGGATAAGCTAACCACTACGCCGTCTGGACACAGTGGTTACAGCAACTGCATCGGGCTTTCCTGCAGAATACGAAGATCATTCAATAACTAAAGAGACAATCTGCTCTTGAGAAAAAAGTGTTCATTTTTACAAAACAATACTTTTTCTGCTTTTCAACATAATCCCCACGATCAGTTACGCACTTGTTCCAATGAGAATGACGGAGTAAGGAAGCAATGCACATACTCAGCTGCACCAGTTCGTCTACTGAGACAGAAATGAGGTTTTTCCAGCATTTTTTTCAAACTTCCCTGATATTTCCCTGACACATCTGAAATTCCCCAATTTCCAGAACTTGTGGCAACCCTGGCTTAATGACGAATAAATCATTAAATCATCACATGGGTGCAGTAAGACTCTCTAGAACCTGCACGAGTGAAGTGTTGACAATCAGGTAGACCCTGATTGATGATATGACTAACTTCATGTAGAATTAGTTTTATTCTTCTTTGTGAATAGTAAGTATTTCTTATCAATATATAGTAACTTATATTGAACTTCGTAGAAGTTGTATGCTCCCTAGTTACATACAATGGATGTAAATGGGTCTGTTAATTTTTCTGATTGGTACAGAGATGATGCGCAGATGTGACCAACGAGGTGGGGAAACCTGTCCTTGCCTATAAGGTGAAGTGTAGAATTATACGAGGGTCATTCAATAATTAAAGAGACAAACTGGTCTGAAGAAAAAAAACGTTTATTTTCACAAAACAATATTTTTTCTACTTTTCAGCAGAATCTCATTGAACATTTATGCACTTGTTCCGACGGGCAACAAGCTTTTTTATTCCGGCTGCAAAAAAACTCTTCATCTTGATGTTTGAACCAATTTTCCACAAACTTTTTCACGTGCTAGTTGTCCTGGAACCTCTTCCTACGTAATACCTCCTTCAGTGCACCAAACAAATGGAAATCACTAGATGCTAAATCAGGACTGTAAGGGGGCTGAGGCAGTACTTTCCAGCAAACTTTGTCGATGGTTTCACGGGTTAATTGAGCAATATGAGGACGTGCGTTGTCTTGCTGGAGAATCACACCCCTCCTCTGAGATCCACGACGTCTCTCTCTCTCTCTCATGGCTGGCTTCACCTTGTTTAAATCAAATCCGAGTTGTACTGGCTGTTCATTGTGCGCTGCTCTTCGAGATAATCACAAAAAAATGGACCTCCAGCATCCCAAAACACCGTCAACATGACTGTTCCTGCGGATGCATGGGTTTTGAATGTTTTCCTCACAGGTGAGTTGGTGTGCTTCCACTCCATGCTTTGTCTTTTTGGTTCTGGCTCGCAATAGTGAAACCAAGTTTTATTGAGAAAGTGCTCACCCTCTCTTTCATAACGTTCCTTTAGCTCTGTGCACTCTCAACCTTGTTTCTTGGTGTAGCCGCCTCAACTCCTCTGGGATCCATCTTGCACATGTTTTGCGGTACTTCAGTTTGTTACAGGTAATGTTATGAACTTCACCAGTACTAACTTGAACCTTATCAACTATCATTTCCACAGTCGCACGGCGGTCGGCACGAGTAATGTCATCAATTCGACTTTCAAGTGAGGGAGTTGAAGCTGCAACTGACCGGCCAGAACGGTGTTCGTCAGTCACTGAGTAGCGACCATTTGTGAACTGCTCTACTCATTTGTAAAAATTTGCACGAGTCATACAACTTTTACCACAAACTTTAGACATTTTGTAGTATATATTCACTAGTTTCTCGCTTTCAGCAAGTAAAAAACGAATTAACAGAATGTTGTTCAACTAATGTGGACATTTCAATTGGACTCGCCATCTTGAATTGTATTTTTGAGGTTATAAACAAAATAATGTTGATACATCAGCTGATCAGGTCTCATCCCAGTGATGCCAACTTAAAGCCATGAAAGTACCAAACTTGCCCTACTAATACTTTTTTCCCCAGACCAAGCTTTCTCCTTAATTATTGAATGACCCCTTATTATGAGTCCAGTGAAGTTGGCACCCAACTTTCGAAAAAGCATACATTGTTTCAAAGTTCTTGATAGATATGTTTTAGTTCTAGAGTTCTCTGTAGAAAGTCTTAATAGTTGTGTAGTATTTCGCGAAAAAAAATATTCAGGTTAATTTTAATTTTGCAAAAAAAATTATTCTCAAATATTTGCGAAAAAGATTATGGCCACAATTCAGAATAACTCCCCAAAAATTGCTAAAAAACTCTAATGACATTTTTTGTGGAGGTAATAGTTTATGGGATAACTGCAATACGCCTCGATAGCTGAGTGGTCTCTCCGGCACGGTGCTCTGCGTGTTCGGTCAGAGGGATAGCGCCCTCTGTAATAAGAAAACTGAGTGAATGGATCAACGATGAACTTGAGCAAGCATCATGGGACGTCCGACCCGAACAAATACAACGACCAATAACGAACAAAATGAGATTTTTTAAGAAGAAGAGTGGTCAGCGCGGCCGATCGCTCTGCAAAGAGGCTCGGGTTAGATTCCCGGCTGTGTTGGAGATTTTCTCCGCGCAGTGACTGGATGTTATTTTGTCTTCATCATTATCATTTCATCCTCATCGACGCACAAGTCGCCGAAGTGGCGTCAACTCAAAAGACCTGCACCAGGCGACCGGTCTACCCGACGGGAGGCCATAGCCACACACATTTCATGTCATATAACTGCAAAGACAAGGGTCCCATTTTTGCTGTGTAGCACTGACGCACAGTAGAAAAATGGCCATCCACTAAAAAAGAGCAAATACGTGCATGCAAACACATTCAAACCCGTTAACTGTATATTAAGGTCGTGGGAGAACCATTTACGAAAGTGGGGCCGAGCAGAGGGATTTTGTAGGATTTCGGATAACATATCTGAAAAATGCGTTGTCGTCCGAGTCACTGTCTACTGTCACGCCACGTGCCATGTCAACTTGAGGCTGGGATGGCACCCCAGCACTGGGCAACTGTACACCAGTGCAATGTACACAAGATGTCGTGAGCTGAAGTCAGAACACGCACCTATTTTTTTCTGCTCTGTCCAGGTTTTGAAGCTAGTTGGCCCAATGTTCGCCGGTGTTACAGATTACACATCCCCGGCCTGTCATAAGCCACAGCTCCAGTGCTTTTGGCTTAAATTCTCACAAAATACCCTTAAGCTTTTTTGCCTATACATGACACGTCACGAAACTTCCTGGCAGATTAAAACTGTGTGCCCGACCGAGACTCGAACTCGGGACCTTTGCCTTTCGCGGGCAAGTGCTCTACCAACTGAGCTACCGAAGCACGACTCACGCCCGGTACTCACAGCTTTACTTCTGCCAGTACCTCGTCTCCTACCTTCCAAACTTTACAGAAGATCTTCTGCGCAGAAGTTGTTTGATACATAGTTCTAATGAATCTCATTTCTGTTGCCTGAATAATGCTGATGTCTTTGTTTAGTAGGATAATATTTCTAAACCATATGTAAGGATTGGTACAAAATGGGTGTTGTACATGGTCGCTTGTGCTTTTCGTGGCTTTTTATCGTCCAAGAGAAGATTTCTGATTTGGCTGTAAAAATTGGATGCTTTCAGTGTTCTGCTGAGTACTTCCTGTTCAATGGTGTCTTTCGAGAGATTTTAAGTCCTATAGTTCTCAGAGCCATTTGAACCATTTTTGTCTTTCGAGATCACGCATCCTAGGTACTTGAAAAGGGAAACAGATTCTACTTTGACTCCTTCTAGAAATATACACTGAAGCGCCAGAGAAACTGGTATAGGAAATACAGAGACATTGAAACGACCCCTTAGAATAATTATACATGACTGTGTTTAAACTGACACACAATATTTTTAGCGCAACGCAATCTGACTTTCAAAAACCTCTACAATAGAATGGCCATGACTAACATTAACCTATACCTTTCACAAATCACTTACCTCACAAAAATCTTCGTTACTCGAACTACTGCAATACAGCGAGCTCCACTACTGCCAGCTAAATAAAAGATTCAAACTACTGAAGGCACTAACTACTAATAGACATAGTTAGCAAATGAAAGATTTTGATAGAGAACAAACAATGTATTTACCTCAATAGTGTTCAAAAGTCATAATGTATATAGCAGTTCATGACATCCAGTCTTACAAATTTCAAAACTCCGCCATCTCTCCCCCCACATCCACCACTGCTGGCGGCTCACCTCCAACCGCGCAACGCTACGCGCTGTTCACATCCAGCTGCCCAACACTACAATGGCAGACAACAATGCAAACTAGCCACAGACTGCACACAGCACAGCCAGTGATTTTCATACAGAGCGCTACGTAACGTTGCCAATAAGAAAACATAAACAGCCTACTTACATAGCCCCCATGCTCCCCACAAAAAATTTTACAAATTGTTTTGGGCACTGGCCAATACGTATTTGTTAAAATTTTTCACAATTACAATAACAAAGAAATCAAATGCACACACTTATTGATACAATGTTGGTCAAAAGCTTTTCCCACCGTTTATAAAGACAGTCCTGATCGTTCATCACAGTAAAATTGCCGTTCCTTTTCTCAAAGTCTGAGCAGTAAAAGACAATGCACACGGAAGTAGTGGATTTCCATGCAGTCTTGAAGAAGTAGTGTTGTCCTTCCAACGGAAAGACAGTGCTGACTCTTGACATGCTGACAGGTAATGGGCCACAACAGTTCAAACCCACAGCAGAGTCATTCGACGTTTTGAAGAATATTGTTAGGTAGGTCATCACAGAGCAGACCCACTGTAGTCCTGGTAGAGATTACGGTATTGGTGGGCCACCAGAGATGCAGACCCACTGCAGTCCTTGTAGAAACAATGGTACTGGTGAGTCAGCAAACGTGTAGACCCACTGTAGTCCTTGTAGAAATAATGGTATTGGTGGGTCATCAGAGATGCAGACCCACTGTTGTCCTTGTAGAGATGGCCAGCAGCCATCTGCTGCGACTGTGCAGGTGCACAATGACCATCGAAGAGTCTTGCGGACAATATAGCAAGTCCATAACCACCACTTGTGCACTCACAAAATTTTTTTTTGAAATGTCCTTCGATCAGCAATGCTGTTATTCAGTCCCTTGCTCAATTATTAACACACGTGCAAACACTGTCAGTCCCTACTTCTCACATATTGTCCATATACTATGACCAACAGAAACGTGTCCTTGTCATCTTCCTTGTTTGGACTTGTAGCAGCTGCCGAGAAATCGACGAGTTCTCTACATAGATCCACCGTCGTAGTTCAGCTCTCTCTCCCGAACTCGACAGTGTACTTGAAACGGATTATTTTTTTAAGGGGGTGTGTTGTTGTTGTGGTGGCGAACCCTTATGGCGGATGTTTGTTCTTACGATTTCGTTTGCAGTAATGGTTTGGTTGAGCAGGATCGAGTCTTTGGTGCTTACTGGTTGTTCATATGTTTTTTGTTTTGCGCTGTTAGTTTTCGTTTGCAGTTGTTGGTTTTTTAGAATGAATATTGTGTATTTGTCATATGTTTGTATGGTGTGACGCTTTGGAATTGTGTATGTATATTTTGCTGTTTGCAGCACAGTTTGTGTGTGTGTGTGTGTGTGTGTGTGTGTGTGTGTGTGTGTGTGTGTGGGTGCGTGTGGTTCATAGTATGTTTTTTGGCTAGCCTTCACTAAATGGGAGTTGTCTGTGGTTCGTAATTAAGGTTTTACGATCTTTTTCATTTATTGTGACATTTTAGATTCTTTATCGAATGGAAATCTCGTGGAAATTGTGGGGAAGCAAGCACTTATCGCCGGCCGCGGTGGTCTAGCGGTTCTAGGCGCTCAGTCCGGAACCGCGCGACTGCTACGGTCGCAGGTTCGAATCCTGCCTCGGGCATGGATGTGTGTGATGTCCTTAGGTTAGTTAGGTTTAAGTAGTTCTAAGTTCTAGGG
The DNA here is from genome assembly GCF_021461395.2 of Schistocerca americana. Lineage (NCBI taxonomy): Eukaryota > Metazoa > Arthropoda > Insecta > Orthoptera > Acrididae > Schistocerca > Schistocerca americana. Next base: position 854,123,079 of record NC_060119.1, read on the forward strand.
AACTGATGACCACAGATGTTAAGTCCCATAGTGCTCAGAGCCATTTGAACCATTTGAACCAAGCACTTATCAGTATGTCTAATGTATTTTTCTCCCTCGCTCCGCCAAGGTCTACACGGCAGCGCCTAATGCTTGCCGTGCACAGAGGGAACAAAGAGATTGCCCAGTAATCTTATGTGAAATTAAATGTTGAAATATTGTTACCAGATTTCTCCAGATTATGTAACATTAAGCCAGTGTCGAAGGTTTCGAGTCCAAGCATGATCTGATAATTCTGCAAAAATCCAGTTTTTATCAACTTAGAAAGTTCTTTTGGAATTGGTTTCAGTTGGTTATAAAAACATTCTGTATAGGTTTTCATGAAGCTACCTTCTTTACTTCCTGAATTATTAAGTGAGAACCAATTTTTATGTCAAAAACTGTAAAAAAAAGCTAGTTAGATTAACTGACCTTAGTAGAGAAGATACAAAGCTAAAATGACAGTACTGTATTTGATATGAGTAAGAACGAAAAAATTAAAATCGAGAGCTGCATCAAACCAGTCTCAGGAATGAAGACCACAACAACAATAACAATAATGAAACTGTACCCACTTTAACTGTGATATCGTAAATCGACAAAGGTACAGAAATTAAAAAGAGAAGTTCAGAGGCCACTATCTACCCTCAATTCCGTTGGAAAAATTCTGTAGGTTAAATTTTAAAAGTTATCCAGCTGATATTTTTATACAATACAAGCAGAGTATAGACTTTGAGAAAAAATGGGATCATTGCAGATATTCAGATAACAACGACTTAAATAGTTTTCCAGTCAAAAGGGATGCTGAACAGCACTGCTGCCGACACTGGAAGCAATTTCAGAGCGAGTGCTTCCTTCGTCGTCCGCACCGAGATTACACAAAGGCCGACGCGTCTGCATCAGGGAGGGTAGAGCGAGTTATGGATGGTGATGCGAGGAGCGATATGTCGGCGGCCGCGGTTTTGGTCGCGCACGCAGACGACACGATCCGTAACTCAGCGAGTGTGGAGGGCGGGAACTTGCTCCCAAACACGCGCTTTAGACGTAGGGGGGAGGCCACTGACGCAACCTGGCCGTTTTCCGAAGGTACCTGCCCCCTACATCGTCAGTGCCAGCGAAAGCTGCGTCGCGGACGAGACACCTGCCTCGCACGCGAATGGCTCGGTTCCAGAGGCTTCTGCGACCACAGCTGTAGTTAGTGAAAGTCTGGCGTTTCTGAAGGGGTTAATCCAGGCCGGAAACCAGACAGAGACGGAGGTGGACGCGACCGCGAGGGGCAACCTGACGCGGTAGCATCCTCGAGGAAGCGTTCTGCGGCGTCTTTGGAGGAAATCTCCGCTAAGAAGCCTGCAGCCTCAAAAAGCATGGTGCCTAAGCTAAGGTGCCCACGTAGGCCGCCAAGGATGACCTCCCCACCGACGACAGTTTCCAAGTACCGAAAAGGAAGCACGGGCAGCTGCGCTCACACGGGCACAGCGTTACCGACTGCAAACAAGTACCCGTATTTATTCGAATCTAAGCCGCACTCGAATCTAAGCCGCACCTGAAAAATGAGACTCGAAATAGAGGAAAAAAAATTTTCCCGAATCTAAGCCGCACCTGAAATTTGAGACTCGAAATCAAGAGGAGAGAAAAGTCTTAGGCCGCACCCCCAAATCGAAAGAAAGGTCGAATGAATGACGATACAGCTACAGTACGTTCGAGTTAAGCTTTACCAGGTAGCAGTTGCTATGCGTCAGACGCTCCGTCCGTATTTATACGGGTACCCTTCCTTTTTCACGTGCTTCGTCTGGTTTGAATTGATTGCTTATTTTTCTTTGATCTGATAAGTGCCGTTCTCTTTGTTATAGGTGTTTACGTCACTCTAAGCTGAAAATGCATTACTGTACTGTGTCATGCATTGTTTGTCGCACTCTGATAATGAGTGCTTACGGCCTGTCCCCGCCCGCGGCATGGCTTGATTTTGTGAGCGCTACCGCCGCTTACAATACAAAAAAAAAGAGAGAAATCGTCTCATTAGCGAAACAATGGCGAGAGACTGCTATTTGTTGTTACTTACACTGCTGCTTTCTTTGATAATGATCAAGAAGAACCAAATAATAGACTGCGTATGACAGAAGACGCTCTGAACGAGAGCTTAGCGAAAATTTTTCTCTGTTTGAAAATCTTTGCAGACGCCTCTTTAGTACACTACATTCTGCACAGACTGTATCTCTATTAGGCATAAGAATAATACGAATATAAACATGACATGATATGTATATTCTTCCGCGTTTGCTGTTGTCTCACTCTAGTTTCGTAGTTTATTAGGCAGACAGGATTTAAATGAGATAGCAGCAAACATGAAAGAATACATTGCAAAATGTTTATATTCGTATTATTCTTATGGTGAAGAGAATACTGCATGTGATTCACAATTCATAAAAGTTCCTATTAGCAACCATCTCTTCTCACAGGTAGGAAAATATTCAGAACGTAGAGTTGGCCATATTGACAAACTTCCCAAACAGTCTTGCCAGTCGGATTTCCGTAGTACGTTGAAATGCTGCTACATTCGAAGATGAACAATACGGAATTTGTATTTACTTCGTTAGATAACGTATGAAAATGCAGTGTTCGAAACTCGGGGCGGAGGAGAAAGCTCGTCTTCCACCTTTTTTTTTTAAATTTATTTACTGACGCAGAGGTTTTGGCGGCAGTATTTATCTTTGTGCCTGCAAAGCATGCCTGTGCAGCGCTACATATATTCGACGACGGAAGTTAGTTGTGGCGGCACCTACCAACATTTTTCAGAACTTCCGCTTACTTTGCAGTCGATTCTAAGCTGCAGGCGGTTTTTTGGATTACAAAAACCGGAAAAAAGTGCGGCTTAGATTCGAGTAAGTACGGGTATGTCACTGACTGATGGCAACAATGCACAACCAAGTAGACCAAATACGGCCGCACTTCCTCCCATTGTTATGCAATGGTCGAGCTATTTTAAGAGTTTTCAACAGTTCTTAAATAGTGCGGTCCAGTCGCGGTTAGAACAACGGGCCGCGACACTTTTAAGATCACTGTGAAGTCTCGAGAGGATCACGATGCGATTATGGATGTGGGTAAAGCCCATGGTCTGCCATACTGCACCCACTCGTCTGAGCCATTCAAGCTGCTCGAGGGAGTGTTCCGGAAACTACCCTTCCAAATGGACCCAGACCATCTTGAAGAGGAGCTGGAAGAACTACGTTCCGTCGTCAGAGAGGTCTCCCGCATGAAAATGCCGTACACAAATGAACAGACCTCACTGTTTACAGTTATCTTGACCGACAACATAGAAAATACAGAAATATTCCAGCTGAAAAACATCGCGAACATCGCTGGAATACAGGTTGGAAAGTTTCGCAACAAGGGGCAGAGCGCACAATGTTTTCACTGCCAAGGCCTAAATCATGTAGCTAGGTTCTGCACTACGCCGCCCAAATGCGTAAAATGCGCTGGGCCGCACGAAAGTCGTGAGCTCAAAACAAAGCCAGAGGAAACACCCCAGGTGTAACACTGCAGGTGTAACACTTTCCGAAAAGCATACGCAAAGCAGCGCGCCAATAAAACTCCGGCCAGACAAGTTACTGCTGGCCTTAGTTTAAGTAATGAGGAGAAAGGATACCTTAAGCCCCCCCCCCCCCCCCCACGCCCCGCTGTCTTAGGCTGTACCGGCACAGCCTCGTATGGAAAAGCGGACAAATGGTCATTGCTCGCCCATCGACATAAATCACAGGCTGAAATGAATGCAGCGGACTCTTGAAGTCGTTACGTTATTCGATCGTCGTGTCATACGGAATGTGTTACGCTTTATACAGTATTTGCCGTGAGATTCTGTCCTCAGCACTGTCCTCTTAAGCCTTGGACGGCGTTAATGACGACTGACATGACATGATTGTTTTTTTTTTTTCGATCGAATGTGATATGGCGTATAGATTATGAAACTGTAAAAGTGACCTTAATTGGACTAATAATGTAGCTGGAAAGCCTGTGTTTCGTTTTCGATGTTCTGTTTCATGTGCCGCCAACTATATTATAGAAAACCGCGTGGCAAGTGTTTGAGGCTATTCTCTTCTTTTAAGGCGAGCAATTGACTTTTCGTAATTGGGAACAAAGAGAGGAAGTTGTCTCTGTATTGTCTCGAGTGCTGAGTATTATAGGACAAGCTTGAATGATTTTCAAAACAAATTCTTTTGCGTGTGAACTTTTGTCAGAATATACTGCTGAGTTAGACAGTAGACTTCCATATTTTGTCATTGTCGTTCCTGACCCTTGTGCACTATTCTTAGAAAGAACATTTTATTTCGGTTTTGTTGAGCTGAATTTTGGATCAGTGGACTGAAGGCTATGAACAGTAGGTTCTCTTCCTCGTTCTAGGTATTAGTCCAAATAGTTCTCAAGCCCTTGGGAAACGCTGTGCTATCCAAAAATCTCATAAGACTACCAAACATTAAAAACGTTCAGAAACGGAAGAGAACAAACATTTTTCTTTTTACGTGCCGCCCCACAATTTAAATGGCATCTTCCAACAATGTTATGATCTGTGGATCCTGTTGCTGTGACTCGGTGAGTTCATTATAATCCATACTGACAGTCGCTTCATTAATGAATGAGAGAATATCAGCCACAATGTTGCCAGCACCTTTGAGAGGTCGTACGTCTTTCGTAAATTGACCGATAAAATGAAGGTGGGAGAAGTGGTGAGAGTTACAATCCTTGCCTGGATTAAGGCTGGAGTATATTAATGGGAATGGTTCGTAAAAATTGTGAGTTTGCCTTTCATGTCTTCTCGAAAATTTTTGACCTCTTCGTAATAGAGTCATCAGTTACCCGTTGGGGGCTGGACATTTGTTCTTTTTTCTCTTACAAAAACCACAATGGTTGTTGCTGATCGCCGCTGTTTGCTGCAAAACTCCATCAATAGGGCTTCCCTGGTGTCTGTAGTAACATACAAAGGTGCCAGAGACACTGGATGTGCCTTGGTAACTGCTCAGTGTAAACAATCTTTCATTTGATGGAACGCATGTTGCATGTGGTTGGTCCATGTGCAGTACCTGTTTGTATCTTGTATCCTTTCCAATCAAAGTATCAGAGATTGTGCTTGTATTGCCACTGTCTATGGTAATAAGCAATGGTGGAAATTGACCATGCCGAAGAAACATCACAATTCATGGAAATTTGTTGGCCTAGACATCTGCCAGGTGAGGCCCATGCGTTGCTGTGTTGGTCTGATACCAGTTCCTGTCACAGAATCACCTAGGGACGTACTTCCTGATTGCAGAGTTGACATTTTTCCTTGCTGATATCTATATCGTTCCGGAGATTCAGAGAATTGGCAGAGGGGACTTTCGCGATGTTGGAAAGATGACGATAATACGAGGATGTCATCCTAATAAGAAAAAGGAAATCTACAGATAACTCCGCCAATAAAATGTTACCAAATCTGTGTGGATTATTCAATCTGAGGGGCATATAAAGAAACTCATATAGTCCAAACAGCATAATTACTGCAGCTGTTGTTATTTCTCCAGGACCCATTGGAATTTGTAAATATATGTCTTCTGGCAGTCCAATATGCAGAATATAGAGGCACCAGCTAAGGCGTGTGCAAAATCTTGATTCCACAGTATCAGGTATCGATGTCTGACACCTCTCTTTCCCTGAGGGACATTTAAGACAAACGAAACACCAGCTACACTTGGTGAGAGATCTGTGTACTGACGTCACCGTTACTGACATGGGATATTTAAGACAAATGGAACACCGCCTACACTGGGCCAGAGATCTGTGCACTGACGTCAGCGTTACTGACATGGGACATTTAAGATAAACGGAACACTGGATACACTGGGCATGGAGATCTGTGCACCAACATGGGCGTTACTGACCAGGGACATTTAAGACAAACGGAACACAGGATACACTGGGGCCAGGGATCTGTGCACTGACATCTGCCTGCCTGACCTGGGATATTTAAGACAAACAGGACATTTGCTACACTGGAGACAGAGATCTGTCACTGAAATCGGCGTTACTGAGCTAGGACATTGAAGACAAACGGAACACTGGCGACACTGGGGCCAGAGATTTGTGCATGGACATCAGCGTTACTGACCTGGGACTCTTAAGACAAACGGACCATTGGCTACACTAGGGCTGGAGATCTGTGCAGTGAAATCAGCATTACTGAGCTGGAACATTTAAAAGAAACAGAACATTGGCCATACTGGGGGCGGAGATCGGTGCAGTGACATCAGCGTTACTGGGCAGGAACATTTAAGACAAATGGAACATTGGCTACACTGGGGCCAGAGATCTGTGCATGGACATCAGCGTTACTGAACAGGACTTTTAAGATAAATGGAACGTGTGCTACCCTACGGTCGGAGATCTGTGGAGGGACATCAGCATTACTGAGCTGGAACATTTAAGACAAACGGAACATTGGCTACACTGGGGCCAGAGATCTGTGCATGGACATCAGCGTTACTGAACAGGACTTTTAAGATAAATGGAACATGTGCTACCCTGGGGTCGGAGATCTGTGCAGGGACATCAGCATTACTGAGCTGGAACATTTAAGACAAACGGAACATTGGCTACACTGGGGCCAGTGATCTGTGCATGGACATCAGCGTTACTGAACAGGACTTTTAAGATAAATGGAACATGTGCTACCCTGGGGTCGGAGATCTGTGCAGGGACATCAGCATTACTGAGCTGGAACATTTAAGACAAACGGAACATTGGCTACACTGGGGCCGGTGATCTGTGCACTGACATCGGCGTTACTGAACTGGGACATTTAAGACAAATGGGACACTGTCTACACTGGGGCCGGAGATATGTACACTGACATTGGCGTTACTGAGGTGGGACATTTAAAACAAACAGAACACTGCCTACACTGGGAGCAGACATCTGTGCACGGACATCAGCGTTACTTACCTGGGACTTTTAAGATAAACGGAACATTGGCTACACTGGAGTCGGAGATCTGTGCAAGGACATCAGCGTTACTGAGCTGGGACATTTAAGACAAACGGAAACCTGGCTACACTGGGGCCAGAGATGTGTGCGCTGACATCGGCGTTATCGAGCTGACACTTTTAATACAAGCAGAACACTGGCTACACTGGGATTGGAGATCTGTGCACTGGCATTTTCGTAACTGACCTGCATTAACATGTAAGATTCGTGTGCATATTGTTGGGAGAAACTGTGCACCTGTGGCTGTAACCGATGACGCTAGGATATCGATATGTTTCTGTATGGGAGGTATTGCATCATAGCGTGCATAGCTCAGTGTCGATATCATCTAGATTTAATAATTTTTTTTCAATATTTCATCCAGGTATATTACCTGCTTATCGTCTTGGAGTGTCCAGCAGAATTTTCAACCGATCCCTGAAGAGTTCCCACGTCCTTCAGAACTGTCTGAATGCGTGGAATCGGAACGTTAGGTTGCTTTACTAGATACTTTTTGTCTTCACACAATTTGCTTGTAGCTATTCACTTTATAGATATTCCAATTCTTTTCTTTTGTTAGTTAATTTTGGTTGTAAGTACTTGTTCTTCTCGTATAATTTCGCTTTTTCCTTCCTCGTGTCTTCATAACATTCAGTAACGGCTAATTTACGTCAACAGTCGTGAAATGCCAGGTGAAAGGATCTCGGAGTCCGAGGTCCACTGTGCAGGTGATTATGCTATGTAGGAGGGGCGGCCGCGCGGGATTAGCCGAGCGGTCTAGGGCTGCAGTCATGGACTGTTCGGCTGGTCCCGGCGGAGGTTCGAGTCCTTCCTCGGGCATGGGTGCGTGCGTTTGTCCTTAGGATAATTTAGGTTAAGTAGTGTGTAAGCTTAGGGACTGATGATCTTAGTAGTTAAGTCCCATAAGATTTCACACGTATTTGAACATTTTTTAGGAGGGGCGTTTAGTAAGTAATGCAACACATTTTTTTTTTTTTTTTTGCCGAAAGCATGTTGGTTTTATTCAGGATTCCAGTGCACTATATTATTCCCCACTCTTTTGGCTACAATACCCTATTTTTCAACATAATTTCCGTTCAATGAGACGGTCTTACGCCGCCTTACTGGGAGGGCCTATATGCCCGCATGGTACCACTCTACAGGTCGACGTCGGAGCAAAATCTGGCTGCATCAGTAACGTCCTCATCATTCACGTAATGCTTCCCGCGGAGTGCATTCATCATTGAGCCAAACAGATGGAAGTCGGAAGGCGCGAGATCCGGGCTGTAGGGTGGCCGAAGTGGAACGGTCCAATTAAGTTTTGTGAGCTCCTCATGGGTACACAGACTTGTGCGAGGCCTTGTTGTCATGGAGAAGGAGAAGTTCGTTAGCATTTTTGTGGCGATGAACACATTGAAATCGTTTCTTCAGTATCCTGAGTATACCGCAATACACATCAGAGTTGATATTGCACCACGAGGGAGGATGTCAAACAGAATAACCCCTTCAGAGACCCAATAGACTGTCGTCATGGCTTTACCAGCTTTCGGAGGTGAGGTAGTGTGGCGCCACTCCATGGATTTCCGTTTTGTTTCCGGTTCGAAGTGATGCACCCATGTTTCATAGCTTGTGACGACGTTCGACAAAAAATTGACTCTATCAGCCTCGTACACTGCAAGCAATTTCGCACAGATAATCCTTTGTTGGTCTTGATGGTCTTTCATTACACAACTGGCCATTAAAATTGCTACACCAAGAAGAAATGCAGATGATAAACGGGTATTCGTTGGACAAATATATTAAACTAGAACTGACATGTGATTACATTTTCACGCAATTTGGGTGCATAGATACTGAGAAATCAGTACCCAGAACAACCACCTCTGGCCGTAATAACGGCCTTGATACACCTGGGCATTGAGTCAAACAGAGATTGGTTGGCGTGTACATGTACAGCTGCCCATGCAGTTTCAACACGATACCACAGTTTGTCAAGAGTAGTGACTGGCGTATTGTGACGAGCCAGTTGCTCGGCCACCATTGACCACACGTTTTCAATTGGTGAGAGATCTGGAGAATGTGCTGGCCAGGGCAGCAGTCGAACATTTTCTGTATCCAGAAAGGCCCGTACAGGAGCTGCAACATGCGGTCGTGCATTATCCTGCTGAAATGTAGGGTTTCGCAGGGATCGAATGAAGGGTAGAGCCACGGGTCGTAACACATCCGAAATGTAACGTCCACTGTTCAAAGTGCCGTCAATGCGAACAAGAGGTGGCCGAGACGTGTAACCAATGGCACCCGATACCATCACGCCGGATGATACGCCAGTATGGCGATGACGAATACACGCTTCCAATGTGCGTTCACCGCGATGTCGCCAAACACGGATGCGACCATCATGATGCTGTAAACAGAACCTGCATTCATCCGAAAAAATACGTTTTCCCATTCGTGCATCCATGCTGCAGCGTCAAGGGTAACCGCAGCCATGGTCTCCGAGCTGATAGCCCATACTGCTGCAAACGTCGTCGAACTGTTCGTGTAGATGGTTGTTGCCTTGCAAACGTCCCCATCTGTTGACTCAGGGATCGAGACGTGGCTGCACGATCCGTTACAGCCATGCGGATAAGATGCCTGTCATCTCGACTGCTAGTGATACGAGACCGTTGGGATCCAGCACGGCGTTACGTATTACCCTCCTGAACCCACCGATTCCATATTCTGGTAACAGTCATTGGATCTCGACCAACGCGAGTAGCAATGTCGCGATACGATGAACCGCAGTCACGATAGGCTACAATCCGACCTTTATCAAAGTCGGAAACGTGATGGTACGCATTGCTCCTCCTTACACGAGGGATTACAACAATATTTCACCAGGCAACGCCGGTCAACTGCTGTTTGTGTATGAGGAATCGGTTAGAAACTTTCCTCGCGTCAGCACGTTGTAGGTGTCGCCACCGGCGCCAACCTTGTGTGAGTGCTCTGAAAAGCTAATCATTTGCATATCACAGCATCTGCTTCCTGTCGTTTAAATTTCGCGTCTGTAGCTTGTCATCTTCGTAGTGTAGCAATTTTAATGGCCAGTAGTGTAAGTAGTGAGGAATCCAGCAAGCACACACCTTTGATACCACAGCCGGTGGACAAATTTGTCAGTACTACCAATAGAGACATGCACTTCAGCAGCAAGGTGCTTGATTGTGATCCGTCGATCAGCTCAAATGAGTGTGTCTACACGTTCCAACACTGCACAAGTCACAGCTGTGTGCGGCCAGCCGGCAGGCGGGGGATCGAACAGGTTTGCGCGACCTTGTTGCGATGATAACCAACGCCTCGTGCAAAGACTCACCGTGCTTTTGTTCACTGCTAGGTCCCCGTAGACACACTGCAAGTGCCTATCACCGATGCTCTGGTTATCCGCCAAAAGAAACTAAGCGATAGCTCTCTGCTTGGAACGCACCTCTGCTACGGCCATTTTGAAGACTGCATACAGTGACTGTTAGAACATCATGAAATTATTGGAGCTGAAGCGAGAATATTCCACGAACTCCCACAACAAATTCCGCATTTTATCACCCTAAATTGGCTGAGAAAAAAAGTGTTGCATTACTTATCGAACGCCCCTCGTATCTGCTTGTCAGTGTGCTCCCTCCCGCTGTTGGATAAGCAGCTGCCAGCAGCAAGTCGTATACTCTTAGCTCACTTATTTGTTACATAGTTTAATTCTTAATTTCTTTACGTGTTTTTGGGTATTTGCATTGTTTAATTCATAAATTTAGGGCGTATTATAGTATTTGAGAATTGTAGCATCGCGTTTTAGTACCTGAATAGTGTAAAATCGCGTTGTCTCCTTCCGCCACCGAGCAGTGTGTCAGCAGTGCGCAAGAAGAAGCATTATTGCATTTACTAGGCAATCTTGTATTTTAATAACCGTTTAAATTTTATGTCGAATTGTTTGTGCTCTCTGTAGATTAGTTCAGACGTTCTTTGCACAACAGTTTTTAGCATGGATAGAGACAGCAACTGCTGTGTTCGGATGCGGGCTGAGTTGGCATCCCTTCGCTCCCAGCTTCAGGCAGTGTTGGCTTTGGTCACACAGCTTGAGGCTGTTGCCAATGGGCATCACTGTGGGGATCCGGATGGGGGTTTGTCGGGGACGGCCATCTCGTCCCACACATCCCCCGATCGGACTACGGCTGTGGTTGCCCGGGATACTGCCCACATTGAGGCTGGCCCCTCACCCGTGGTAGAGCGGGAGGTCGTCTCGAGGTGTGGCAGGGGGCGAAAGACATTCCGGAGGGCTGAACGGAAGGCCTCTCCAGTTTGTCTGACGAACCGGTTTCAGGCTCTGTCTCCAGCTGATACTGATCTTCGGCTGGACATGGCTGCTTGTCCTGTTCCAGAGATTGCCCCTCAGTCTGCAAAATCCGGGCGGCCGCAGAGGATGGGCTTACTGGTAGTTGGGAGCTCCAACGTCAGGCGCGTAATGGGGCCCCTTAGGGATATGGCAGCAAGAGAAGGGAAGAAAACCAACGTGCACTCCGTGTGCATACCGGGGGGAGTCATTCCAGATGTGGGAAGGGTCCTTTCGGAGGTCCATGGAGGGTACAGGGTGAACCCATCTACAGGTGGTCGCTCATGTCGGCACCAATGATGTGTGTCGCTATGGATCGGAGGAAATCCTCTCTGGCTTCCGGCGGCTATCTGATTTGGTGAAGACTGCCAATCTCGCTAGCGGGATTAAAGCAGAGCTCACCATCTGCAGCATCGTCGACAGGACTGACTGCGGACCTTTGATACAGAGCCGAGTGGAGGGTCTGAATCAGAGGCTTAGACGGTTCTGCGACTGTGTGGGCTGCAGATTCCTCGACTTGCGCCATAGGGTGGTGGGGTTTCGGGTTCTGCTGGATAGGTCAGGAGTCCACTACTCGCAGCAGGCGGCTACACGGGTAGCAAGGGTTGTGTGGCGTGGACTGGGCGGTTTTTTAGGTTAGATGACCTCAAAGGGTGCGGGGCAAAGTCAGGACATGCGGGGACCAAGCAGCAATCGGTATTGTAATTGTAAACTGTCGAAGCTGCGTTGGTAAAGTACCGGAACTTCAAGCGCTGATAGAAATCATCGAATCTGAAATCGTTATAGGTACAGAAGGCTGGCTGAAGCCAGAGATAAATTCTGCCGAAATTTTTACAAAGGCACAGACGGTGTTTAGAAAGTATAGATTGCATGCAACCGGTGGTGGCGTGTTTGTCGCTGTTGGCAGTAGTTTATCTTGTAGTGAGGTAGAAGTGGATAGTTCCTGTGAATTATTATGGGTGGAGGTTACACTCAAACCCAGAATCTACTCTGCAGGAATCAACATGGATTCCGGAAACAGCGATCGTGTGAGACCCAACTCGCTTTGTTTGTTCATGAGACCCAGAAAATATTAGATACAGGCTCCCAGGTAGATGCTATTTTCCTTGACTTCCGGATGGCGTTCGAAGAGCGGCGCGTTTCGTCACAGGGTTGTTTGGTAAGCGTGATAGCGTTACGGAGATGTTTAATAAACTCAAGTGGCAGACTCTGCAAGAGAGGCGCTCTGCATCGCGGTGTAGCTTGCTCGCCAGGTTTCGAGAGGGTGCGTTTCTGGATGAGGTATCGAATATATTGCTTCCCCCTACTTATACCTCCCGAGGAGATCACGAATGTAAAATTAGAGAGATTCGAACGCGTACGGAGGCTTTCCGGCAGCCGTTCTTCCCGCGAACCATACGCGGCTGGAACAGAAATGGGAGGTAATGACAGTGGCACGTAAAGTGCCCTCCGCCACACACCGTTGGGTGGCTTGCGGAGTATAAATGTAGATGTAGATTCGCAGCTCGCAGATGAAGGATGGAACCCGAAATCTCTACTTGAATACTTGAGACGCTGTTTTGGGAAGAGTGCTCACGTGAGAACCGTTGTCGATAAGGATATAGTGGTTCAAGATTTTGTCTAGGAAGAACAACCTGCAGCTATTTCCAGTAGGATGAGCTATGCTTCTTTGGCCAAGCCGTCTGTGGTGATGCTTTTTATATGTGCCGCGAACCGCAGCTCCTGAGGTTTGCATGGCGCACGTTATTTTTGTGACCTCGCTTCCAAAACTGTATGAAATCAACACCGAGGTGTCTGTTCTGGGTCTTGGACAGGATGCCTGTGTCGTCGAGTGCCTTCCGTGCGCAGCTGGTGTCTGGAACCCCCGTTAGGTGCTGCAGCAAGGGACTGCTGCCAGCTTTTGCTGTTCCTGCTGCCACAGCAGTGCTGCCGATGGTGCGGAGTGCAAAAATTCTAACTACAATTTGTAATCTGCCTTCCTGCATATCGTGTTCATACGAAACCGTTGCAGCTTGTATGTGAGGGGGAAACTCGCTTAACAAACCAGCACAAAGCATGTGGTCCTGTGTGTATGTCGGATCGATTAATTCATATAATGTCTCCAAGTGGTTTGCTTTCCAATTCTTTTTGTGAACATCACAAATTGTATTTGTTGTTCCGGTGTTTGGTTAAGCGTTGGAGTTGGAGGAATGTAGCTTTTTCTGTATGAAATTTTTACTGGTTAGTTTTACATTGGTAAAGTAATTGTCTCGATTTGATACGACAACTACAAAAAAAAAAAAAAAAAAAAAAAGAAAGAAACGCAACGTCTTGACCACTTGGTGAGTACACAATGACTAACGTAATGTTATATTGCCGGAAGTATTAGTTTGCACTGCGACAAACTTGCATAATTTGCTTGAGTGTAATTTACACGTTGTTGTTGCTGTTGTTGTTGTTGTTGTGGTCTTCAGTCCTGAGACTGGTTTCATGCAGTTCTCCATGCTACTCTATCCTGCGCAAGCTTCTTCATCTCTGAGTAACTACTGCAACCTACATCCTTCTGAATGTACTTAGTGTATTCATCTTTTGGTCTCCCTCTACGATTTTTATCCTCCACGCTGCCCTCCAATACTAAACTGATGATCCCTTGATGCCTCAGAACATGTCCTACCAACCGATCCCTTCTTCTTGTCAAGCTGTGCCACAAACTCCTCTTCTCCCCAATTCTATTCAATACCTCCTCATTAGTTATGTGATCTACCAATCTAATCTTCAGCATTCTTCTGTAGCACCACATTTCGAAAGCTTCTATTTTCTTCTTGTCCAAACTATTTATCGTCCATGTTTCACTTACATATATGGCTACACTACATACAAATACTTTCAGAAACGACTTCCTGACACTTAAAACTATACTCGATATTAACAAATTTCTCTTCTTCAGATACGCTTTCCTTGCCATTGCCGATCTACATTTTATATCCTCTCTACTTTGACCATCATCAGTTATTTTGCTCCCCAAATAGCAAAATTCCTTTACTTTTAAGTGTCTCATTCCCTAATCTAATTCCCTCAGCATCACCCAAGTTAACTCGACTACATTCCATTATCATAGTTTTGCTTTTGTTGATGTTCATCTTATATCCTCCTTTCAAGACACTGTCCATTCCGTTCAACTGCTCTTTTCTTTTGTTTCCTTTACTACTTGCTCAATATACAACCCTGTCTCACTCCCTTCCCAACCACTGCTTCCCTTTCGTGCCCCTCGACTCTTACAACTGCCATCTGGTTTCTGTACAAATTGTAAATAGCCTTTCGCTCCCTGTATTTTACCCCTGCCACTTTAGAATTTGAAAGAGAGTATTCCAGTCAACATTGTCAAAAGCTTTCTCTAAGTCTACAAATGCTAGGAACGTAGGTTTGCCTTTCCTTAATCTTTCTTCTAAGATACGTCGTGGTGTCAATATTGCCTCAAGTGTTCCAATATTTCTACGAAATCCAAACTGATCTTCCCCGAGGTCGGCTTCTACCAGTTTTTCCATTCGTCTGTAAAGAATTCGTGTTAGTATTTTGCAGCTGTGACTTATTAAACTGACAGTTTGGTAACTTTCACATCTGTCAACAACTGCTTTCTTTGGGATTGGAATTATTATATTCTTCATTAAGTCTGAGGGTATTTTGCCTGTCTCATACATCTTGCTCACCAGGTGGTAGAGTTTTGTCAGGACTGGCTCTCCCAAGGCCGTCAGTAGTTCTAATGGAATGTTGTCTACTCCTGGAGCCTTGTTTCGACTCAGATCTACATCTACATCCATACTCCGCAAGCCACCTGATGGTGTGTGGCGGAGGGTACCTTGAGTACCTCTATCGGTTCTCCCTTCTATTCCAGTCTCGTATTGTTCGTGGAAAGAAGGATTGTCGGTATGTCTCTGTGTGGGCTCTAATCTCTCTGATTTTATCCTCATGGTCTCTTCGCGAGATATACGTAGGAGGGAGCAATATACTGCTTGACTCTTGGTGAAGGTATGTTCTCGAAACTTTGACAAAAGCCCGTACCGAGCTACTGAGCGTCTCTCCTGCAGTCTTCCACTGGAGTTTATCGATCATCTCCGTAACGCTTTCTCGATTACTAAATGATCCTGTAACGAAGCGCGCTGCTCTCCGTTGGATCTTCTCTATATCTTCTATCAACCCTATCTGGTACGGATCCCACACTGCTGAGCAGTATTCAAGCAGTGGGCGAAAAAGCGTACTGTAACCTACTTCCTTTGTTTTCGGATTGCATTTCCTTAGGATTCTTCCAATGAATCTCAGTCTGGCATTTGCTTTACCGACGATCAACATTATATGATCATTCCATTTTAAATCACTCCTAATGCGTACTCCCAGATAATTTATGGTATTAACTGCTTCCAGTTTCTGACCTGCTATTTTGTAGCTAAATGATAAAGGATCTATCTTTCTGTGTATTCGCAGCACATTACACTTGTCTACATTGAGATTCAATTGCCATTCCCTGCACCATGCGTCAATTCGCTGCAGATCCTCCTGCATTTCAGTACAATTTTCCATTGTTACAACCTCTCGATACACCACAGCATCATCCGAAAAAAGCCTCAGTGAACTTCCGATGTCATCCACAAGGTCATTTATGTATATTGTGAATAGCAACGGTCCTATGACACTCCCCTGCGGCACACCTGAAATCACTCTTACTTCGGAAGACTTCTCTCCATTGAGAATGACATGCTGCGTCCTGTTATCTAGGAACTCCTCAATCCAATCACACAATTGGTCTGATAGTCCATATGCTCTTACTTTGTTCATTAAACGACTGTGGGGAACTGTATCGAACGCCTTGCGGAAGTCAAGAAACACGGCATCTACCTGTGAACCCGTGTCTATGGCCCTCTGAGTCTCGTGGGCGATTAGCGCGAGCTGGGTTTCACATGACCGTCTTTTTCGAAACCCATGCTGATTCCTACAGAGTAGATTTCTTGTCTCCAGAAAATTCATTATACTCGAACACAATACGTGTTCCAAAATTCTACAACTGATCGACGTTAGAGATATAGGTCTACAGTTCTGCACATCTGTTCGACGTCCCTTCTTGAAAACGGGGATGACCTGTGCCCTTTTCCAATCCTTTGGAACGCTACGCTCTTCTAGAGACCTACGGTACACCGCTGCAAGAAGGGGGGCAAGTTCCTTCGCGTACTCTGTGTAAAATTGAACTGGTATCCCATCAGGTCCAGAGGCCTTTCCTCTTTTGAGCGATTTTAGTTGTTTCTCTATCCCTCTGTCGTCTATTTCGATATCTACCATTTTGTCATCTGTGCGACAATCTAGAGAAGGAACTACAGTGCAATCTTCCTCTGTGAAACAACTTTGGAAAAAGACATTTAGTATTTCGGGCTTTAGTCTGTCATCCTCTGTTTCAGTACCATTTTGGTCACAGAGTGTCTGGACATTTTGTTTTGACCCACCTTCCGCTTTGACATAAGACCAAAATTTCTTAGGATTTTCTGCCAAGTCAGTACATAGAACTTTACTTTCGAATTCATTGAACGCCTCTCGCATAGCCCTCCTCACACTACATTTCGCTTCGTGTAATTTTTGTTTGTCTGCAAGGCTTTGGCTATGTTTATGTTTGCTGTGAAGTTCCCTTTGCTTCCGCAGCAGTTTTCTAACTCGGTTGTTGTACCACGGTGGCTCTTTTCCATCTCTTACGATCTTGCTTGGCATATACTCATCTAACGCATTATGTACGACGGTTTTGAACTTCGTTCACTGATCCTCAACACTATCTGTACTTGAAACAAAACATTTGTGTTGAGCCAACAGGTACTCTGAAATCTGCTTTTTGTCACTTTTTCTAAACAGAAAAATCTTCCTACCCTTTTTAATATTCCTATTTACGGCTGAACTCATCGATGCCGTAACCGCTTTATGATCGCTGATTCCCTGTTCTGCGTTAACTTTTTCAAATAGTTCGGGTCTGTTTGTCACCAGAAGGTCTAATATGTTATCGCCACGAGTCGGTTCTCTGTTTAACTGCTCAAGGTAGTTTTCAGATAAAGCACTTAAAAAAATTTCACTGGATTGTTTGTCCCTGCCACCCGTTATGAACGTCTGAGTCTCCCAGTCTATATCCGGCAAATTAAAATCTCCACCCAGAACTATAACATGGTGGGGAAATCTACTCGAAATATTTTCCAAATTATCCTTCAGGTGCTCAGCCACAACAGCTGCTGAGCCAGGGGGCCTATAGAGACATCCAATTACCATGTCTGAGCCTGCTTTAACCGTAACCTTCACCCAAATCATTTCACATTTCGGATCTCCGTCAATTTCCTTCGATACTATTGCACTTCTTATCGCTATAAACACGCCTCCCCCTTCACTGTCCAGCCTGTCTCTGCGGTATACATTCCAATCTGAGTTTAGGATTTCATTACTGTTTACGTCTGGTTTCAGCCAACTTTCTGTTCCTAGTACTATATGGGCGTTGTGACCGTTTATTAATGAGAGCAGTTCTGGGACCTTTCTGCAGACGCTCCTGCAGTTTACTATTAGCACATTAATATTGTTATTCCCTGTTGCATTTTGCCTACTCCTACCTTGCCGCGTCTCAGGAGGCGTCTTGTCGGGCCTAGGGAGGGAAGTGTCTAACCTAAAAAAACCCCATGTGCATTCCACACGTACTCCGCTACTCTTGTAGCCGCTTCCGGTGTGTAGTGCACGACTGACCTATTCAGGGGGACCCTACATTTCTCCACCCGATAGCGGAGGTCGAGAAATTTGCACCCCAGATCTCCGCAGAATCGTCTGAGCCTCTGGTTTAAGCCTTCCACTCGGCTCCAAACCAGAGGACCGCGATCGGTTCTGGGAACGATACTACAAATAGTTAGCTCTGATTTCACCCCGCGAGCGAGGCTTTCCGCCTTCACCAATTCCGCCAACCGCCTGTACGAACTGAGGATGACCTCTGAACCCAGACGGCAGGAGTCACTGGTGCCGACATGAGCAACAATTTGCAGTCGGGTGCACCCAGTGCTCTCTATCGCCGCCGGTAGGGCCTCCTCCACATCTCGGATGAGACCCCCCGGCAAGCAGACAGAGTGAACACTGGCCTTCTTCCCCGACCTTCCCGCTATTTCCCTAAGGGGCTCCATCACCCGCCTAACGTTGGAGCTCCCAATAACTAATAAACCCCTCCCCCCGTGTGCCTGCTCGGACCTTGCTGAAGGAGCAGCCACATGTCCACTCACAGGCAGAGCGGGCGACGCCACACGGCCAGCCTCCACATTGACCCTCCGCCTCGTGCGCCGCGAACGCCGCTGAACCCTCCACTCCCCTTGGGGAGAGGGTGGCCCAACCGCGCCCAGTACACGCGAAGATGTCTCGACAGCAGGGACAGTGGGTGAAGCATAAAACACCTGGGGTGTACCTTGCGACACACCAGACTCCCCACTGCCGCTACACTCCGAGGCAGCAGCCTGAAGACGGCTGACCGCGGCCATCAACACGTTCAGCTGTTCGCGAACAGTGGCCAGCTCCTCCTGCGTCCGTACACAGCAGTCACACATCCTATCCATCCTAAGGAATTAATTTACTGAAGAGATCTTTCAGTGCTCTGTCAAACTCTTCACGCAGTATCATATCCCCCATTTCATCTTCATCTACATCCTCTTCCATTTCCATAATGTTGTCCTCAAGAACATCGCTCTTGTATAGTCCCTCTATATACTCCTTCCACTTTTCTGCTTTCACTTCTTTGCTTAGAACTGGGTTTCCATCTGAGTTCGTGATATTCATACAAGTGGTTCTCTTTTCTCCAGAGGTCTCTTTAATTTCCCTGTAGGCAGGAGGTAAGCCTCTACATCCTTACATTTGTCCTCTATCCATCCCTGCTTAGCCATTTTCCACTTCCTGTCGATCTCTTTTTTGAGACGTTTGTATTCCTTTTTGCCTGCTTCATTTACTGCATTTTTATATTTTCTCCTTTCATCAATTAAATTCAATATTTCTTCTGTTACCCAAGGATCTCTACTAGCCCTCGATTTTTTACCTACTTGATCCTCTGCTGCCTTCACTATTTCATCCCTCAAAGCTACCCATTCTTCTTCTACTGTATTTCTTTCCCCCATTTCTGTCAGTTGTTCCCTTATGCTCTCCCTGAAACTCTGTACAACCTCTGGTTTAGTCAGCTTATCCAGGTCCCATCTCCTTAAATTCCCACCTTTTTGCAGTTTCTTCAGTTTTAATCTACAGTTCATAACCAATGGATTGTGGTCAGAGTCCACATCTGCCCCTGGAAATGGCTTACAAATTAAAACCTGGTTCCTAAATCTCTGTCTTACCATTATGTAATCTATCTGATATCTTCTAGTATCTCCAGGATTCTTCCATGCATACAACCTTCTTTTATGATTCTTGAAGCAAGTGTTAGCTATGATTAAGTTATGCTCTGTGCAAAATTCTACCAGGCGGCTTCCTCTATCATTTCTTAGCCCCAATCCATATTCATCTATTATGTTTCTTTCTCTCCCTTTTCCTACTATCGAATTCCAGTCACCCACGACTATTAAATTTTCGTTTCCTTTCACTACCTGAATAATTTCTTTTATCTCATCATACATTTCATCAATTTCTTATCTGCAGAGCTAGTTGGAATACAAACTTGTACTACTGTAGTACGCGTGGGAGAAACACCTTCCAGTACCCCATGCCAATCATTAATGTCTGCAAAGCGCAGTCGCAAGAGCCCTTAGAGTACCGGTATGCAACAACTGAAATCCAGGGAAGTTTATTTTATGCTTCCAAGGAACAAAATGTGTGAAATACGGAGACTAGATGCGCTGTTGTTGCTTAAGGTGACTGAGTACTGTTTACAAAAATGGTTCAAATGGCTCTGAGCACTATGGGACTCAACTGCTGTGGTCATAAGTCTACTGTTTACAGCTCGTAGAAAGTATTCCGAGGTTGTAGTGCCGCTTGCAAATGCTGCTAACGAATGTAACTTCCGCAGATTGGCGCTGCAGTAGCGATTTCTCAAAGAAGCATTTACTATTTCAGTTCTGCGGTAGTACATTTAGTAGCGATGACTCATAATAGTAATCCCGATCCATAGACACCCGTTCATCACCTACTCATTGAAAATTGTATTAGCACAGAATTATTTCAATTTAATATTCATTGTTAGACACAATAGAATATCATGATATCCATTGTTACGATAACATGGAAGTCTCTGCAATGTGACTTTACGATACTTAATACATTCACGCTCCATTTCAGGTACAAGAACATAAGCGAGCTACATGAATTTTCAGCAGAGAATTACCACGTGTAAACTCTCCCCCCCCCCCCCCCCCCCCCACTCTGTTTTCCTCACAGTCGAGAACACTGTGACATCATGTCAACAATAATTTACACATTTAGCTTTCCTGCAGTGTGGTAAACAAGTTTGCGATTATCAATTTTTCATGTGCCCAGCATGCTCTCGGAAACGGAGATTTTAACGTATAAATGGTAGTGCTAGATCACCAAGCAGTGCTATGACGTTACTGTAAGTGATTAACCACGAACAGTACGTACAATTCTTTATGTAGTGTTGCTGTTTTCTCCCCTAGTTCTGCGAGACACATTGTTGGGCATAAGATTCATTTGCTTCGTGACAATCACGTATTGTTTTCCACTTTTGACTCCCTTAGTGATCTAATAGTTATTGTAATTATTATAATAGGTTTAATATCATTTCAGTTTCGTACCAGCACATACAGTTTAGGACCACATTTGATCATGACAACCTCTTATAATAGTTACAATACGTTGTGACGTCCGTGTGTTATTTCTACCAAAACAGCTGATCAGTTGTGGAACAGGGTTGGTGGAAGAGAAAGAGAATCTCCACTTGTCTTTCCCTACCGCACGGTAGCAAACAGTACTCCTTCCTTCCACAAAGCAGAGGCTTAGAGCACTTAAAATTACTTTTGCACTTGACACTTGGTAGCGGGAGTGATTGTCAAGGGCAAAGTAGTTTTATTAGTACCATAGTTTGATATAGAGGGTTGAGGGCATCAAAATAATTCTCACAGTAATAATAACAATCTCGTGTGGCTCAAGACCGTCGTGCAAACGCTTTTAATTGGGCGCCTCGTCGGCATCTTGCGTGTGCCATTCTCACAGGAAGAAAATGAAAATACGCAAGAAATTAGGCAGACCACTTGCTAGAATAATTGAAGAGAAAATTCGACACCTGAGTCTGAGTCATGACATCACCATTTACATCTACATGGGTATTCTGCAAATCACATTTAAGTCCTGGCAGAAGGTTCATCGAAACACCTTCACAATATTCTATTATTCCAATCTCGTATAGCGCGCGGAAAAAACGTACACATTTATCTTTCCGTGCTGGCTCTGATTTCTCTTATGTCATTATGGTGATCGTTTTTACCTATGGAGGTCGGCTTCAGCAAAATATTTTCGCATTCGAAAGAGAAAGTTGGTGATTGAAATTTCGTGAGAAGATTCCGCCGCAACGAGAAACGCCTTTGTTTCAATGATGTCCACCCCAAATCCTGTATCATTTCGGTGACACTCTCTTATTTCGCGATAATACAAGACGTGCTGCCCTTCTTTACTCCTTTTTCAATGTACTCCGTCAGTCCTATCTGGTAAGGATCCCACAGCGCGCAGCAGTATTCTAAAGGAGGACGGACAAGAGTAGTGTAGGCAGTCTAGTAGATCCGTTACATTTTCTAAGTGTCCTGCCAATAAAACGCAGTCTTCGGTTAGCCTTCCCCACAACATTTTGTATGTGTTACTTCCAATTTACGTTTTTCGTAACTGTAATTCCTAGGTATTTAGTTGAATTTGCGGGCTTTAGATCTGACTGATTTATCGTATAACCGAAGTATAACGGATTCCTTTTAGCACTCGTGTGGATGACCTCACACTTTTCTTTATTTAGGGTCAACTGACAATTTTCTCACGGTACAGATATCTTTTCTAAACCGTTTTGCAATTTGTCGAATTGTTTATATAGGTAAGGAACAGCAAAGGGTCTATAACACTACCTTGGAGAACGCCAGAAGTCACTTCTGTTTTACTCGATGACTTTCCGTCAGTTACTACCAACTGTGACCTATCTGACAGGAAATCGCGAATCCAGGCACACAACTGAGACGATATTCCATAAGCACGCAATTTCACTACAAGCCGCTTTTGTGGTACAGTGTCAAAAACCTTCCGGAAATCTAGAAATACGGAATCAATTCGAAATCCCTTGTTAATAGCCCTCAACACTTCGTGTGTGGGTAAAGGGCTAGTTGTGTTTCACAGGAACGATGTTTTCTAAATCCGTGTTGACTGTGTGTCAATAGACCGTTTTCTTCGAGGTAATTCAGAATGTACGAACACAATATATGTCCCAAAATCATGCTGCATATCGAGGTTAATGATGTGGGCCTGTAATATAGTGGATTACTCCTACGGCCTTTTTTGAATTTTGGTGTGACGTGTGCAACTTTCCAGTCTTTGGTTACGGATCTTTCGTCGAGCGAATGGTTGTATATGATTGTTAAGTATGCAGCTATTGTGTCAGCACACTCTGAAAGGAACATAACTGGTATACAATCTGGACCGATAGAATTGATTTTGTTAAGTTGCTTCTCTATTTCGAGGATATCTACTTCTACGTTACTCATGTTGGCAGCTGTACTGGATTCGAATTCTGAAATATTTACTTGGTCTTCTTTGGTGTAGGAATCTCAGAAGGCAGTGTATTATAACTCTGCTTTGGTAGCACTGTCTTCGCGCACAGAAGGCATTTATTGTGTCTTGCCGCTAACGTACTTCACTTACGACCAGAGTGTCTTTGGATTTGCTGCCAGGTTTCGTTGTGGAAACTATTATAAGCATCTCGCATTGAAGTCCCCGCTAAATTTGGAGCTTCTGTAAAAGATCGCTAATCTTGGAGATTTTGCGTCCGTTTATATTTGGAATGTTTCATTTCGTTGTTTATGCAAACAGTGTTCTGACCTGTTTTGTGTTCCAAGGGGGATCAGCTCCTTCGTTTGTTAATTTATTTAGTATAAATCTCTCAATTGCTGCCGATACTATTTCTTTGAATTCAAGCCACATTTGATCCACACTTACATTGTTAATTTGGAAGGAGTGGAGATTGTCTCTCAGGAAGGCGTCAAGTGAATTTTCATCTGCTTCTTTGAATACGTATATTTTTCGTTTATCTTTGGAGGATTTGGGGTTACAATATTCAATCTCGCTACGACATCCCTGTGTTCACTGATCCCTGTATCCGTTTTGATGCTTGTTATTAGCTCGGGATTATTTGTTGCTAAGAGGTCAAGCGTGTTTTCACAACCGTTTACTATTCGCGTCGGCTTATGAACTAACTGCTCGAAATAATTTTCAGAGAATTCGGTTAGCACTTTTCGGATGATGTTTTATGCGAAAACATGTGTTTTGGCCAACATATCGAGGGTAAATTGAAGTCACATAACTGTATGAGTCGAGTACGTGTTTGAAATTAAACTCAAATTTTTTCTGAACCTTTCAGCAATTGTATCATCTGAATTGAGTGGTCGATAAAAGGATCCAATTATTATTTTATTCCGGTTGCCAAGAGTGATCTCTGCCCTCACTAACTCACAGGAACTATTTACTTCAATTTCGCGACGAGATAAACTACTTATAACAACAACAAACACGCCACCGCCAACAGTGTTTAGCCTATCCTATCGGGACAGCGTTAGGTTCTCCGCAAAACTTTGAGCAGAAGTTACCTCCGGCCTTACCCAGCTTTCAGGGCTATAACGATTTGAGCATCAGTGCTTTCTATTAGCGCTTGGAGCTGCGGTACTTTCCCAACACAGCTACGACAGTTTACAACTACGACAGTTTACCGATGGTTCCTGTATCTACGTTCTTTTTGTGGTTGGCCCTCATCCTTTGTGACTGAAGCCCTTTTTGTCTTTTCCTGAGAGCCTCCTGCGTTTAGTGGACTCCAGATCTATTCAGGCTAAGTCTATAACACTGTTTCAGGCACATGATAAAACCTTGAAATTTAATGATTTTCAGCTCTAATTACAGAAATTTAACAGGATAAGTGGGAACATGGAGTAAAAGTCTTTCAAGGTAAGAGCTTTCGAGCCACATTTTTAACACAGGAAAGTACTCTATTATCTGGAGGGATGAAAACAAATGTCAGTTAAATATAAATAAAACTTATTGAGTTACTTTTATTCAGTCATTGTCTTTTGCTATATCTTTGTATTTAACGTTATCTCCCCCCCCCCCCCACGCCTGCTTTTTAATCCTTTCTCCGGCAGCCATTAACGATACTACAGCATCAGTGCTCAGGTGATTTTGGTCTTCTGTTTTCGTGTTTTTAAGATCACTGAATTTTCTTTTGGCAGATGCATTTGAATGTGGCAGCACAAGGAATAAGCAGATGGCGATTTTTAAATTTGGAAACATACATTGTAGGCGCCGATTTTTCAACTGATCGCTTTACTCCAGTAACTTTCGACATCATCACATGCATCAAGTTCATGTTGAGCACAATCAAACATAGAGTGAGCTTGCCACTCGTCATCCAGTTTTTGTATTTCCACACACCCTTTCGAGCACAGGAAATCGCTTCACTACATGTTTCAGTGACCTATTTTTGAATAGTTGGACTTCTGTGAGCTCTACAATAGACATTATAGAAGAAAGAGGATCTCTGAAATCAAATCTCTTAGCAGTGCACGATGTTAACTTAATATAAAAATCTTGGTATGCTTTATAGAAATCTGTAATTGATTAACGGAATACATTTTCATCTTTTTTCAAATTTTCCATACTCTCTGTAGCCTTCACATCAATATATATGTTCTCCAAACCCTCGAAACCTTCTGTATTTCTAGATTCAGCGTTTAAAACAACACCAAACGATTTGACATAGCCAATTTTCAGGTTGTTGGCAGACAGTGTTTTTCAAAAATTTTTGTAGTTCCGGCATCAATCTTTGAAGAAGTGATGTTTCTGATTGAAACGTGATATTGACATCCGTTAGCAGTGAAATTAAGTACATGAGACATAAATTCCAAATATACTATAGTAAAAGGGTTGTTCATTGCAGCCAGCATTTGTTCGGTGGTTTTTGAAGGATCAGAAAAGATAGATTCAGTCAGTTAGGCTTTTCATGGAACGTACTGCTCTAATACACGATCTACACAAGCCTTCAACCAGAACTATCGCGTTGAGCCGGTGCGAGAGTTTTGTTTATACCAACGTGAAAAAAAAAAAAAAACCTCTTGAAACTCCTTAAATTTATGCCACCGGTGTAAACTTTTACTGAAGTGAGCTCCAATGGAGCGCAAAAAAATATTCAGGATTTCGTGGTGATTTGAGGCAAATCTTAAATGAAGATAGGTGTATCATACGACAGGAGCATTTTATATGACCGCGGTATGAGGCAAATCTTTGTTGAGAAAAGCAAAAACTGAGCGATGTTGACCGACAATCACGTTTGTAGTGTCTGAAGTACATTCAACCATGTTTTCAAAAGGGGTATGTATTTCTTTTGGAGCATCTGTTTTAAACAATCATATAGTCCAGATGCAGCTCCTGGTGACACTTCAGTCATAACCAGAAATAAATGCTCTACTTTATTAATCTCGTGATTGTATACAAAAGCTGTAAAACAGCAGCTCCTTAGAGCTCTGGTCCGTCCTTTCATCCATTATTAATGAAAAGAAGTTTCCTTTTATTCGCAATTTCTCATTAATGTCTTCTAGAAAAGGGACTTCATAAAACATTCTTTAAGATGGCTGTAGCTTTGGTTCTTCATAAATTAGTTATTTTAGCGATAGTTGGCTCTGAAAAAATGTCTTCACATAGTGGGCCCTACGAATCCATGAATGATGTTGGTATATTGTTTTCAGCTAAAGGCACCGCTAGTTTTAGTTCAACTCTTCCCACATTTTTTTCTAAATCCGTCGCTGGTAAATAAGATGACAGCTTTGGAGTACCCTTTGTTCCTAATGTTATTTTTTCTTCTGGCGATCTGAATTCAAGTGACGAATTAAGTCACTTTTGTGTGCCATAATCTACACGGAGTAGAAGGCTGCTTTCATTTCTGTCTTTCATATTGAATCTTTCTGTAGCCAACTTGAGAAGTCCAGTTCTTTGAGCTACAAACCGTTAAATTTATTCAGGCGTTTTACCTGTTTCGTTTGTGGGTAATTTGAGTCACTTGTCGTCGAGCTAGCTGAAGCAGGATAGTGAGTGGAAGTAGCATCTGCTTCCGCCCTAGAGGTTGGAGCCACCAACACTTTCTCTTCGCGTTTATTTTTGCATTCAAACTAAAAAAGAAGAAGATAATAAATGTAATGCAAGCCGCCACTGGCAACGTAACCATTAACGTACCATTAGAATTTTTAAAGTATTAAATTGACAAAAGCTTTAACTTCTTCGATATTTGTGGGGGACAGTCGTGTCTGTGGTTGGGGGATGTATAAGTTGTTCAGTTTTTAGTGATCCATGACGTGACGGCTGTGGTTGTGGAAGCGTGAGCAAAGCCGCTGCATAAATGAGGAACGCCGCAGGCTGAATAATTTTCGCCCACTTCCTCACTGCTGACAAAACATACATAGCTTTCGTGTCGATCAAAATGGTATGTGTAATAATAATAAGTCATGCGTGGAAGGAAACACGTTTTTGCTTTTGTGCGCATGACGTCGCTATAGTTGGAGTCTTGAACGATGGCAGTCGAGGTTAGGCTTGTTCTGCCCATCTACGTCACGTATTCTCCGGCAATCAATGAGCGCTCCCAGTAGTGTTCTCAGCGCTGTGCTGTGAATGTTGTAACTAACGCGACCATTAAAAGTGAGCGTAGGGGGTTATTTTCTGAATTTTTATTCCATTTGTTGCGAGTTGTCACTGCTGATGGTGGTGGTAAGCGACAAATTCTGTATAAGCAAGCAAAATTTGAGTATACACGCTTTCTAACGGCAGGTGTTATGGTCGAAATTGACGAGTCGCATTTTGGCAAAAGAAATTACAACAGGGATGGCGGAACATCCGGTGGGATTATGGATTTGGGGGCTGTAGTTTCGGGTCAAGAGTGTGATGATGTAGTGTTTAAAGTAGTACCCAATCGAAGGAAGGAAGTTTTGGTCAGCTTAATTGAAGATCACGTTGCAGAGGGTTCCACTGTAATTTCAGATAGTTTTTCCTCATATAGGGGTTTAGGGGAAAGGGGTTATCAGCATCTCGTAGTTAATCACAATAGTGAGTTCAGATCATCATCCACAGGGCTTGCACAAATACCATAGAGGGTTATAGGTCAGCTGTGAAATCTCTTGAAGGGAAGGGGAAACGCCGGATTTCCACGATTCAAAGTCATTTGGACGAATATTCATGGAGGTGTAGTATTCCCCAAACATATTGCCTGTTAAAACATCTTGTTAAACGTGTTGGACAAATGTACCATCTGAAATATTGTAGCTAATTTCACATTAGGGTGAGGGGGGTGGGGGGGGGGGGTGAATATATGTGTGTGTGTGTGTGTTTTCGTGATGTTTTGTTTGTTGTGTATGTGGGTATGCAATTTTTGTTGATATCTTTCTAGGCGAGCTTCAATTATTTTAGGAAGTTAGCGTGTGGTAAGTTTAGTTTTCCATTTGTTTCTATTACTGCATTTGACTAATTTATTGTTGTGTTACACCATTGCGTGTGTTTTCGTGTACTCCAGTACGTAATAGAAATTTCGCAGCTGTCATTCTTCTTTCGTTTCCCAGCACTAGTATCACGTTTCAACAGTAACAATATCAAAACAATGGATATGAAGGAAAGAATAGCGTCAGGGTCAAGATGTCTGTACTCACTAAGCAATCCACTAAAAAGTTAAGCTTCGTCAATCACCACAAAGATAGAGATAACACTGTCATCTGCCCCGTAGTACTGTACGATTCAGAAGGCTGGTCAAGAATGAAAGAGATAAACTGAATGTTTTCGAAAGAAAAGTAATGACAAAAATCTGGGGACCTGTGTTGGAGAATGGTGTATGGAGAATTCGAAAGAACAATGAAATTTATCAATTAATGAAGCAACCCACTATAATCCAGAAATTAAAAAGTAGGAGACTGCAATGGGCTGGAATGGAAAACAACAGACTCACCAAGAAAGCAATTGAAGGAACTCTCCAGGCAACAAGACCATTGCGCCGACCCCGTACAAGGTGGAAAGATGACACAGAGGACATCGCAGCCTTAGGAATTTGCACAGGGTGGAGAGAGGCTGCGAGAGATAGAAGGCGGTGGAAGCAGATCATTGATGCAGCGCGTGGTCTACAGGACCTGTGATTGCTGAGAAGAGAGAGAGAGAGAGAGAGAGAGAGAGAGAGAATCAGTACCATTTTTTCGAATCTGTTCTAGCAATATTACAGGCGAACGCCCGACACAACTGAAATTTGTATCTCATCCTTCAATTGACCGTTAAACTGACACATGTAACATTGATGAGATTTAGCTATATGTGTCAAATGGAGAGCGGGATACAAATGTTGTGTATAGCTATATAGCTCAACTAAAGAATGGGATAATATGGTCACTGCTGTGATCAAAACTATAACTTTCAGTCGATACTATTACATCGAAAACGAAAAAAAACTGTACCCCATAGTGAAGTACGGTATACAAATTATATTTGTGTCGTCTTATTGCCTCTTCGCGTAGATCAACTTAGGTGCAGGTTGCAAATGTTACGAACGTCCATTTCCACGTTTTCGTTAGGAGTGTACATATATGTAGGTCAACGGAAATATGGGATACAAGTATTATGTATATAGCTCCTCCTGCCATCAGTGGTACTACTATCTACGTAAGAACAGACTATTAGTGAAAGCGGAGGCGAAAGAAACAATACATGTAAAATTTGTATCCCGTGCTTCAGTTTACCTATATAGTTCAACTGAACAGCAGGATATTAATGCTAACGAAAACGAAGAAATCGATGTACGCTAAACTCGTGTCCTGTACTGCAGTTAACCAATACAGTTCGAATGAGGTTCGAGATACAACCCATATTAATGTGACGTGAGGTATTCTATGCCATCAATATTTCTATCCATTTTTCCCCTTCATTTTCCACAGAAATAATACGATATAAACACGCAATATCCTTAAGGTGAAAGTACTACTTGCTTTGATATACGAAGGGCTCGGAGAGATATAGTCATAAGCCACAATTTTCACGAAATTGAGTTTTTCATGTTGCGGCATTCTTAACAATGTCTTCTTCCAATGTGTTGAAAAAGTTCCGTGTTATTGCAACAGATGGCAGGCTATGACGGAGCGCAGTTCTATGCTGTGCCATCTGGTGGTAGTTCCAGAAGATACATAGTCACAAGCAACGGCAAAATGGGAGGTGGGTGAGGAACGTCTGAAGCGTCTTCGGGTCTTAAACACGTATTTGACGCAGAAGAGCTTTACCCTTGGGATCCCGACAGTGATGAATCTTGGCATCCATCGACCAGCAGTTCCAGCTCAGATGATGTTTCGGTAAGTATATAAAACGATTTATTACTGGTGATTAATTTCCTGTGGCTTGTGACTTTCCTTCTCTCAACATTTCCAATGCATTTGACAGCCATCCTGTGTGTTAATGATGAAACTTGATGGGCACATTTATATTACTGCTTAATGGTGCAAAAATGTAGTTTCAAAGGCAAAAGATGTGTAAAAAATATTTTCTCATTAATGTGATTTTAGCGAAATTTAATGTTTTGTGTGGCTTATGACTATATCTCACGCAAATTCTTAGACTATTTTGCTCTTCATATTATAGCTTGAAATAAGTAGAATAAATGAAGAATCACCCGAAAAACCAAAGCCTTCACAGAAAAGAAAGCGAAATATTGATCAGTGGAAGAAAAATAAAGCAAAACGTCGACGAAATGCTGGTCAGCAGTATAAATCTTTGAAAACCCACAAGACTGTTCAGGCTGCTACTGTAGGAAGTCCCTGTACTTGTTTAAATAAATGCTTCACAAAACTGCTTGGAGAGGAAGAAAACATTTTTCATTCATTTTGGGACATAGGAAACTTTAATGCCCAGAATACTTAGCTGATGAGCTGTATGAAAATGGAACCGAAAAAGCGGAGGTTTGTTCACTATTTAAATACAAATGGTTTAATATTTTGTATATTTATTTCATTATGTTATATTTGTCATAATTTCTTTCAAAGCTATCCAAAAAAGACTTCCAAGAAAAT
Source organism: Schistocerca americana (assembly GCF_021461395.2). Classification (NCBI taxonomy): domain Eukaryota; kingdom Metazoa; phylum Arthropoda; class Insecta; order Orthoptera; family Acrididae; genus Schistocerca; species Schistocerca americana. The sequence goes on from NC_060119.1 coordinate 854,153,709, forward strand.
ATCATCCAGGGATGTTACATTTTCTTATAATGTGAGGGTATGCGGAATAGAAGTCATGATCTGTAAGGAAGCTTTCCTAAGGGTTCATGGCTTACAGATACATGCACGAAGAGTGAGGAATTTGCAACATCAAATGAAGCAGGGATTCGCAGTGCCAAAAGAAGATGGAAGAGGTATGTATGTTACTCTGTGCTGTAAGTTGGGGATGTACTCAAACTGAGTACTATACAAATATTTCTATTAGGAAGAGGATATAAGCTCATCTTTTTTTTCTTTCAGGAAAACATGGAAACTACCCACATAAATTTCAAGACGAAGCTGTACAAAGTGTTAGAGAATTTCTCAACGCCATACCGAAATATAACAGTTATTACAGTGGGCAACAGAACCCCAATAAAGTGTATTTGGATTGTGATCTCACAATTGCTTCCTTATTTCGAGATAAATGCTGAGAATACTGCAAGGAAAAGCAGGTTCCTGCAGTATCTGAAAGTAAAATCAGAGAAATTTTTGTGTCTGAATTTAACATAGGCTTCAAACTACCAAAAAGTGACACCTGTTCAAAATGTGATGGATTTCTAATTGCAATAAATAACCCAGAATTATGTGCAAAAGAAGTCACAGAAAAGAAACAATAATATGAACTGCATCTCAAAAAGGCTGACAGAGGACAAAATATGATTGCGCCTTTAACTGCTCTGGCTAAAGAAAATTCGAAAGAGCATCATGTGGTAGCAATGGACATGCAGCAAACGTTCCCCACACCTAAACTAACAATTGGTCCAGTATTTTACAAGAGGAAAATATGGACATACAACTATGGTATCCACGACTATTAATTAAATAAGGGTTATATGTTTCTGTGGAGCGGGAAAAATGGCGGACGGGGTTCAGATGAGGTTGGGAGCTGCTTATTAAAGTACTTGGAGGTAACTAATCCTCAGACAAAACATCTCCACATAATCACAGACAGCTGCAAGGGTCAGGCAAAGAATTGGACTATTATTGCTTTGGAAAGGTCCATTGTTGCTACCAAAATATTTGATTCTGTCCAGCATTACTTCCCTGTGGTAGGTCACACCATGCTACCTTGTGATCGTGATTTTGGTGGCACTGAATGGTATGCAAGAAACGGACGTCCAATAGTGTACACTCCAGATGAATGGGGAGAAGTAATAAAATCTGCGAGCCCAAAACATTTCATTGTAACTAAAATAGAAAGAGAAGACTTCAGAAGTTTGGAAAGCCTGAAGACATTGATCTCAAAACGTACAGAATCCATGTCTGGAGATCCCCACCATTTCAGTGAAGCTACTCAATTTAAGTTTGAGTCTGAAGATCCCTTCAAGCTAAGTGTAAAGCACTCTTATTCAGACATAGGAGCTTTCATGTCAGTGGATATTCGTGTCAAAAACAAAGGAAGGCTAGTTGAACCAAATCTATATCAGCTGCCAATAAAGTACAGAAAGCGACTACCAATTAACCAGAAAAAATTGATGATGTACTGTCTCTAATGCCATGCATACCTGCAGCAAATCAAGATTTATTTCGATCATGTACTGGAAATAACGTGTACAATGATGAGGTAGAGGAACTTCCTTGATGTAACTGTATCAATGAAAAAGTAATTTATACATCTCAGATACCCGATATGTGCAAAAATTATACATTCTGCTTGCTGTGTAGGAGTAGTTAAAATAAATCCTTACAAATTCATGCTTTATGTTTTAAACAGTTGTTTGGGAGATGTATTCATAAGCCACTGTTGACTACATCTTAATTAGGATCATTCTAAAATTAATATTTTATAGCATGCAGAGAGTTGACTATTTAGCAACATGCTTCGCAAGTATTAAGCAAGTGTTTGCAGTACAAATAAGGTTTCTATTTTGTATTAAACATTTTCAGACCTCCATCGAATTTTAAACTTGCTGTATCTCAAAATTAGTTTGATGTGGCTTATGACTATATCTCTCCAACCCCTTCATATGTCAACTATATTTTTCATCTCTCGTATTCCTTTGTTTCTTAACAGTCTTGTCAGCTATTTCATCTGTATAATAAATGCTCTCTGGCCAGTTCTGACGTCTTTGGTCAAAGCCGACGGGTTGTATCCCATGCTTCACCAGACCCGAGCACAGTGACTTCCAGTGCCCCTGCTGGACAAAACGAGCCACGGGCTCCTCATTCAGGATGCGGGAAAAGCATTCAGGCAGAGTGTTGGCGCCCAATTTAAGTGTGTGGATTTTGATTCTCCATCTGTGTTGACTTGGATTTGTTCGCCTGCAACCGACAATGCCTTATTACTGCCAGCGCTGGTTCCCATACCTTGCTGCGTTGAAATACCCTGTCTCTATTGATAAGGTCGTTGCTTATACGAATTTCGACTGCTTCTTTAATGACGGCATTCCAGTACATGGACGCATACGAAGTGGTCTTTGTGTCTCTGTAGCTCATGCTGTGTCCTGTGTCAGGACAGTGTTCAGCCACAGCAGACTTTTCTGGCTGACCCAATCTGGTATGACGTCTGTGTTCAGCACATCTTTCTTTATCAGTGTGACACATCTGCGCAATGTATGATTTCCATATTGACAAGGGATTTTGTAGATCTCTGGTCTCCTTAGACCTAGATCCTCTGTTATAGAACCCAGCATTGTTTGCATCCATGCTGGAAGGCAGAAGACACATTTTATTTTATGTTTTTTGAGCAGCCTACCAATCTTAAAGGACACGCCACCAACATATGGTAGAAAAACCATCCTCGTGGAGTTCTCTGTTTCTTCTGGCTGTTCTTGAGATTTAATGCATGCAGGTTTAAATGCATCACGAATCTATTTATCAGAGAACCTGATTTGTACAAACACGGAGCAAAGATGGCAAAGGTCTACTGATAAGCTGCCTGCATCTGAAATAATTCTAGCCCTATGAACGAGAGTCCGCAACATGCCATTGTGTTGAGATGGGTGATGGCAGCTCGTAGATATAGGTCAGTGTGAGTCGGTGTTCGAAACACATTGTGACCCAAGAAACCATCTTTTCTGCGGACCAAGACATCAAGAAACAGGAGGTCTCCATTTTTCTCCACTTCCATGGTAACGCAAATGCTTAGATGGAGGGAGTTAAGGAGTTCCAGAAATGAAGGAAGGGTGCTCCGTGTAGCCAAACTACAAAAGTGTCGTCCACATATCTCCAGAAACATTTAGGTTTCTACACCGTTGACTTAAGTGCTTTTTCCTCGAAGTCTTCCATAAAAAAGTTGGCTACTATGGGAGACAAAGGGCTACCCATAGCAATACCGCCAGTATGCTCAAAATATTGTTCGTTAAATAAAATGTAAGTCGAGGTAAGCACATGTTTGAATATATGTAAGATGTCCTCCTCCAACTTACTTCCTATAAGTTGTAATGAATCCACCAAAGATACTCATGTGAACAAAGAGACCACATCGAAACTCAGTAGTATATTGGCTGGTTCGAGACGCAAAGTCTTCAGTCGTTGTATAAAATCTTCTGAGTTTCGAATGTGATTTTCACATTTTCCTACCAGTAGGCTTAGAAGAGCAGCCAGATGTTTTGCCAGATAATATGTTGGGGCTCTTATATTGCTCAGATCAGACGAAGAGGAACCCCTTCCTTATGGATCTTAGGCAGTCCATTAAGTCGTGGTGGAACTGGTGCTTGTACTCTTAAGCTCCTTTTAAGATGTTCAAGAAACTGGCTGGATTTGAGGAGCGCTGATGTCTTCCATTGTACTGCGTCAGTTGTATCCTTCTGTAGAAGGCGATATACTGAGTTCTGCAGTAAATACCGTCATCTTGTCGAAATAAGACGTTGCAGGCAAAAGAACAGTAGCGTTTCCCTTGACTGTAGGTAAAATCACTATTTATGTGTCTTCTCTTAATGAATGGAGAGCTTTCATTTCTTCAACGTTGATGTTCTGCTCCGTTGCAGGCTATGGCCCTGCAAATCTCTTACCTTATTTCTTCAGCAGTCTCATTCGGAAGTTCCAAGACACCTCGCTCAACGGCACTGATAGGCAAGATCTTTGGTGTGGGCGCAAAATTGAGTCCCTTTTCCAACACCGATATCGCAGCGTCACTCAATCGTTTATCTGTGAAATTAAAAACAGCACACCTGCATGGTTTACGTTCTTGCGATGTCTGGCGTGTAAGGCGATGGAACTTCAAAGTCTGACTCGCCACGGCCCGCAGCCGCGTCCAGTCCAGCCCCAAAGCGAACACGCAGATGACGAGCAGTTGTCTCGTCGGAATAATGTGCAGCTTCCACAACAATATGCGACGTGCCCCCCGTGAACCAATGAAGCAATTACTGCGTCGGGAAAATCTTAAACAACACTTTACATACAGGGTGGTCGGAAATTCCCGTTACAAATTTCTGGGACTTGTAGAGGGGAGTGAGTAGACAATATTTTGAATAGGAACCAATGTCCAGAAGAGTCATCCGACGAAGCCACAGAGCGTTGAAATTACAGACGGCGGCTCCTTTTAGTGTATGTATGTACAGGATGATTCTGTGGTGTCTTGCTGCTTCATTAAGTCCCTCGTTGCACAGTATTAGCGCTCAGTCGCCAGTTTCCACGTAGATGGTGATCCTGCTGAAGTGGAGTGTTTAGGGATGCCAGTTGTTAATTGTCAACGGCGTTTGTACTATACTTGTTTTAATAAAGAAACTGCTTTGTCACACACGCCACAGAATCAGAATTTGCAATATGGCGGCTCTGGGCTACGCCGTTATATTCGACCCTTTGCAATACATTAACACAGTGTTCTGACTTTACATAATGGTAGACACCGCCCACGACACGTGGCGTTCTGATAACTAATAACTTCACTTTCTATCTTGTTTAGCAGCTGGAATATGCACTCACGACCGTTCCCATAGAGCCGCCCTGGTTACTCGGCTGTGCGTTTTGAGTGGCTCCTCGCAACTGACTCACTCTGTCTTCCCTCAGCCAATAAGGACACTTCTCTCGTTTCCTACATATATATATACATCCAAACTTTCAGCCAATGGGCGTTCAGATCGCTGTTGTTAGGCGGATCTGACGTCACGTTTGCGGACATTGTGACGGAAGTTTGTCTCGAAACACTGTCTCAGATTCTAAGATCCTACTCCTGAATAGTCGGATCTTGTCCCTACTAAGGTTGCACAACATTGCCTCCTATGATTTCATCACTAATGCTCCTTGCTGACGCTTAATTGTCATATGTACATGTAGCCTGGCTGCTACTGAGGATTCCCGATCGCATAAATATGCATAATACTTGGATTAAACATGTCGAGGGAATGTACATATGCATTACAAGACGTTTGATTTTGAACCTTAAATGTCCTGACAATGCTCACAACTGTGATGCATGTAACGCGAGTGATGTGAAATACATACAGTGTCATTCGTAATACACTCCTGGAAATGGAAAAAATAACACATTGACACCGGTGTGTCAGGCCCAACATACTTGCTCCGGACACTGCGAGAGGGCTGTACAAGCAATGATCACACGCACGGCACAGCGGACACACCAGGAACCGCGGTGTTGGCCGTCGAATGGCGCTAGCTGCGCAGCATTTGTGCACCGCCGCCGTCAGTGTCAGCCAGTTTGCCGTGGCATACGGAGCTCCATCGCAGTCTTTAACACTGGTAGCATGCCGCGACAGCGTGGGCGTGAACCGTATGTGCAGTTGACGGACTTTGAGCGAGGGCGTATAGTGGGCATGCGGGAGGCCGGGTGGACGTACCGCCGAATTGCTCAACACGTGGGGCGTGAGGTCTCCACAGTACATCGATGTTGTCGCCAGTGGTCGGCGGAAGGTGCACGTGCCCGTCGACCTGGGACCGGACCGCAGCGACGCACGGATGCACGCCAAGACCGTAGGATCCTACGCAGTGCCGTAGGGGACCGCACCGCCACTTCCCAGCAAATTAGGGACACTGTTGCTCCTGGGGTATCGGCGAGGACCATTCGCAACCGTCTCCATGAAGCTGGGCTACGGTCCCGCACACCGTTAGGCCGTCTTTCGCACGCGCCCCAACATCGTGCAGCCCGCCTCCAGTGGTGTCGCGACAGGCGTGAATGGAGGGACGAATGGAGACGTGTCGTCTTCAGCGATGAGAGTCGCTTCTGCCTTGGTGCCAATGATGGTCGTATGCGTGTTTGGCGCCGTGCAGGTGAGCGCCACGATCAGGACTGCATACGACCGAGGCACACAGGGCCAACACCCGGCATCATGGTGTGGGGAGCGATCTCCTACACTGGCCGTACACCACTGGTGATCGTCGAGGGGACACTGAATAGTGCACGGTACATCCAAACCGTCATCGAACCCATCGTTCTACCATTCCTAGACCGGCAAGGGAACTTGCTGTTCCAACAGGACAATGCACGTCCGCATGTATCCCGTGCCACCCAACGTGCTCTAGAACGTGTAAGTCAACTACCCTGGCCAGCAAGATCTCCGGATCTGTCCCCCATTGAGCATGTTTGGGACTGGATCAAGCGTCGTCTCACGCGGTCTGCACGTCCAGCACGAACGCTGGTCCAACTGAGGCGCCAGGTTGAAATGGCATGGCAAGCCGTTCCACAGGACTACATTCAGCATCTCTACGATCGTCTCCATGGGAGAATAGCAGCCTGCATTGCTGCGAAAGGTGGATATACACTGTACTAGTGCCGACATTGTGCATGCTCTGTTGCCTGTGTGTATGTGCCTGTGGTTCTGTCAGTGTGATCATGTGATGTATCTGACCCCAGGAATGTGTCAATAAAGTTTCCCCTTCCTGGGACAATGAATTCACGGTGTTCTTATTTCAATTTCCAGGAGTGTATATCGTGTAGATTAATGTAAGTGTATAGACTCACGAAGTACTGGTAAATGCAAGAACTGTTCAAGTAATTTCGATTACGAATTAGTTACTTTAAATATGAGAGGGAAGTCCTTAATATGTATGTTTGTTCAAAATATTAATGCTTGCTACACTCCGTATGCAAGCGTGACGTGATTCGGTTCGCTTCTGTTATCAACACTTTTCTGTGATCAAAAATGTGTGCAAGTAAGCTGCACCTGGCATCCCGCGTGACTATGAAGTTGGCGAGTGATGTAGTACTGTTTTCAGCTGGACTGGATAATAAATTCACACAGACGTCGCTTTCATTAGGATAGGTTTGCTCACTCAGTTTTTATTTGAACAAATGGGCAATAATTTTATTGATTACGAGTCACATTACATCTACATCTACATTTATACTCCCCAAGCCACCCAACGGTGTGTGGCAGAGGGCACTTTACGTGCCACTGTCATTACCTCCCTTTCCTGTTCCAGTCGCGTATGGTTCGCGGGAAGAACGACTATCTGAAAGCCTCCGTGCGCGCTCTAATCTGTCTAATTTTTCCTTCGTGATCTCCTCGGGAGGTATAAGTAGGGGGAAGCAATATATTCGATACCTCATCCAGAAACGCACCCTCTCGAAACCTGACGAGCAAGCTACACCGCGATGCAGAGCGCCTCTCTTGCAGAGTCTGCCACTTGAGTTTGTTAAACATCTCCGTAACGCTATCACGGTTACCAAATAGCCCTGTGACGAAACGCGCCGCTCTTCTTTGGATCTTCTCTATCTCCTCCGTCAACCTGACCTGGTACGGATCCCACACTGATGAGCAATACTCAAGTATAGGTCGAACGAGTGTTTTGTAAGCCACCTCCTTTGTTGATGGACTACATTTTCTAAGGACTCTCCCAATGAATCTCAATCTGGTACCCGCCTTACCAACAATTAATTTTGTATGATCATTCCACTTCAAATCGTTCCGCACGCATACTCCCAGATATTTTACAGAAGTAACTGCTACCAGTGTTTGTTCCGCTATCATATAATCATACAATAAAGGATCCTTCTTTCTGTGTATTCGCAATACATTACATTTGTCTATGTTAAGGGTCAGTATTATGCCCTTCTATCTTATCTCCTGAAAGCATGTGTCACTACAGTTTAAATTCTGGCACATGTTTTTCCTTCCACAATACTCTTTGTGTAAATGCCCTTTTCAAAACTGTTCTTCCTTGTTTAAGAGTAGCATACAGGATGCAACTAGATTTTTAATGCCTTACCTTTATGCATCAATCGCTCAACAAGCCACCGAATGCCTCACAAACGCCGTTACTTCAGTGACGTGTAAATCTGCCAGTGTAACACTTTGCATTCGATTCGAACCACGTTTTACAAAGCAGGTTTTTATTGATGTCCATTATTCTAACATTTTGCTCTACACTCTCGAATCGAACCACTAATCGGTCCAATAAATACCTTCACACCTTCATCCACACACTACTGCCCTTCAACTGTCTCCATCTCACAGTTACCCTGTTTTTACATTGATATTAATTTACCTTGGAATGGTATTTAAATTGCAAATCATATACATGTATGACTTTTACACACATGTATGAAATTTTCATATTTCAGCAAGATAAATAATGTTAATTAACAGAGTATATAAATAAACACGTAATGAAAATTTTTGTCTCATCCTGTAGTTTAATGTGGTACAATATGATAACATTCAGGTACATATAGCGTTTCCAGGTGTGAAAGTCATATTACCTGTTAAAACAACTAATTTCCAGGACCAGTCGAAGACCGAATCGTAGGCTCTTCCACTTGCAGCGAGACACAAGACGAAACACAACTGTGCAATTAATTATGTACAAAATAACAGAGACATAGACATCTGGTAAAAGCCTTTTATGAATAGTATGAACGGAGAAAAGATTCCTGTAAATGCACTGTCAGAATATGTTCTCTTGCCTTCAGTTTACACAACAGTGACTACAATAATCTACCATAAACGGGAAGTTCTTGGATTATTTTCGTTTTTGATGCATGCCAGATATCATAAAACGTCGTTATTTAAATTTTGGAGTTCGTGTTAATGTCTAATAATACGATTTGGTAGAATAAGTAGGGCAAGAACTTATCTCTTATTCTCATGCAGATTCAATTTTAGGGGGTAGTTTCTTCATCTCAGTGAAGTAACATACGTAAACAGAGTCTGCAACAGTGGTTTAATATCATCCGCAGTTAATTTTGTCGTATCAGTTGGATTAAATCTTTATAAAAGAGAACTGGCATTGGTACGGTCTAAAATGTAGACAGTCCTTTGAGAAGAAGACTCATGGACAATTCAAGGAGGATTCTGCTGCCGGAGCCTGTTCATTGTTTCTCTTTGCCAGATTTCTCTCAGCCGATGAACACAGCTCTTCTCCTGGGCTGACGACGTCTGGTCTCCACAGCGCTAGCATCCTTCTCTTGAATACAGGGAGCGTCGTATCATTACAAATGAAAAAGACGAACAGCAGTGGTCCCTGTGCCATTGAAGCTATGTGTACGTAGTAAACAAACTGCGCTACGCCCTGTGCCTGGTGGAAACCAATTCTAATAAGTATACATATCCCACTTAACATCACAGTCTTAACTGAAAGGTAAAGAAGTTGTTTCTTTGAGCCCAATTTATTTTTACTAAAAATTTCGAGTTGCCGCATGGATTTCTTAGTACGAAGGTACATGAACCCAACCAGTCCAAGAAGAACCAAATTGGAAGCTATGGATAACGAAATTCCCGCGAGTATTATAATCCGACTGTGGAAAATGTAATCTTTGTTCATTGTTTCCAGAGTACTACTGGCTGCACACACAAGACTCCAGGGTATTAGTGCATACAACACCTGACGGCAGAACACTTTTCTTGCTTCAGCCGGTAGCAGGTCGTTAGGAAGCCTGAGATGACGGATGCACGCGTACATTTGGTAGCAGAACGCGTTTAGCCAGATACAGCTAAGAAGTGTGAGGGCACTGTCGATTAGTATGGTCGTAGGTAAGTCGGGGACACCTACCATACGATACATGACCTCAGAACACAAGATCTGAATTACACCCGTGACCTGAAATAACAGGAATATCATTCCAGGCAAATTACGCAAGTGGGGAAGGTACATGTATATTCCAGCTGTCAAAAAACGGAAAAAAATATTGACTGCTATGAACGAATTTTCTAAAGGTTGTAAACTTTCGATTTTAAAGTCCTTGTATTTCAAAGTGGCATTGTTTAAACTGTCTTTGAAGTTCAGCGTTCTCTCTGTTGGCTTTAAATACCCTTTGGGGCGATCAAACCACTTTGAATTGGACACTGGTGAGTACGATCCATCTGGGAAAAGCACGACGCGACATAGATCGAAAGGCTTACGGAAAGAAAAATCGCGACACTTGAGCAACACAATAGCTCTGGAAACGGAGCAGATGGCATCTGTAGCGTTCGATTCCAGGCACGACTGGTCGTGGAGATTATCGAAATAGCAGCGAGCATCTTGCACAGACTGCATGATACTAAATGGGACGTCGTGGCATATGCCGAATGAGTTGACTGCCATCCAGGCCAAGAGGCAGAGGTTGACGTTTGTCCTCTGCGTGTATGCCAGGTAGCTGGTCACGGGTATGTGAGGCGATCGCCGCATCATGTCGGTCCACAGCTGCACACGGCACTGCTCGCGCCGCTTAATGGTTTCCGGTGGCAGGTCTTCCAGTGGACACGTGGGGTGGTCCAGGACGTCCGCCAACAGCTGCATGCAGTCAGTGTCCACAGAGAGCGTGGCGTTGCTTCTGTCCTCCAGCTGCCACTCCTCATCTGAAAAACAATCATGGAAGTAGCTGCTGCCCATAGACGTAAGGCAACTGAACTCTCAAGTCGCCTCGGAACGTTACGACTGGGCGTTGTGTAACCAGTTATCGATGATCAACGGTCACAATAGGTCACAACCAACAAACATTCAAGGGTAACTATCCAAAATGATGCAAAGCGGAATGTCAACATAACTTTTAGTATTCAGAAAGACAAATATGAAAAATACATTGAATGAATATTACTCAAAAATATTTTAATTACAGTGTGTCCAGGAAGACACCCTATCCCTCTTGATTGTACAATTGAAGAACTAAATAGTTTTACTGATATCCGTGCTTGAGATTGACAGAAAGCATTATTGCCAGTATTGTATTGTTTTGTTTCAGTATTGCATTGTTTGAGATATGACTTCATGCCGACAGAGTTACACTGTGACGCAGCGATTAGTGGCGTGCGTATTGGCGATCATCGGAAGACAAATAACGGCATTGGATATAGTCCAACATAGCCCTAGTAAATGTCGTCGATAAATCGAATGAAAAATGTCGATGTTTCGATACATATGTAGTAAAAATTTAATTTTTAATTCAGGTTAATTATCATTGCATCTATTATTTAATACCATGAGAAGTGGGTTTCATGAGTTGATAAAAAATCAACGAAAACCAGTTTTCGTTACACATTAGTTTACATATAATCAGAGAAATATTGGGAAAAAAATAAAGTTATACTACAGGATAAGAAAAAAGGGGCAGAAAGAAATTACTCGAAGTACAGACAACGTAAATGAAAAAAATTATTAGTTGCAAAAATTATTTTCTTAGGAACGTAAAAATTTATTTATTAGAATGATCTGCTTTTAACCTACTTCCCTGAGCAGAAATCACTTCAACAGCTTTTGAAAACAGTCTTTGTGCTGGAACTGAAGTCCTTAGAACTGATAACTAATTCCTAGCTATCTGACACAGACTGGAACTAGGTTGAGACATTTCCCTTCAGATTGCAAATGAATTATCTCCCAACTGTCCAGTTGGTGTTATTCATAAGCACACTGATAATTGTGGACGAGTGTCTAGAGATAGTCTCCTTTTTTAGCTTCCACATTTCCAATATTTCAGGCAGCATTTCTTTCGAGTGAGAGGAGTAAAAAAAAATACACAATTGATAACAGTCAAAATTTCTTTTATTAACTTCAAAGTAGAAAACTGTACCTGTTTTATGCCGTAAATAATTCAGTTTTAAAAAGAAGGTAGGGTGGAGTTTTCTATATTGTGATTTAGATGATGATAAAAATATTATCCGAATAGATCGCCAGAAAATATCGATGATATCGATATACCACCATTTGGGCCGATGCTTTTTAATGGATTACCTGACGTAAAGAGATGCACCCTGCCATGCTTTGTTGCCACAACTTCTGCTACGCTCAAGAGCGTTATGCAAACGTGCTACAGATTCATGTTCCTCGCCACGTTCTTCTGTCCGTATGTGATGTCTAATCTCGGAAACTACTGTGAAGATTTGCCTCAACGTTAAAAGGCTTATGAAAAATTGCACAAAGTTGTTGAGGAAAGCCGCGTAGGATTGGCCGAGCGGTCTCAGGCGCTGCAGTCATGGACTGTGCGACTGGTCCCGGCGGAGGTTCGAGTCCTCCCTCGGGCATGGGTGCGTGTGTGTTTGTCCTTAGGATAATTTAGGTTAAGTAGTGTGTAAGCTTAGGGACTGATGACCTTAGCAGCTAAGTCCTATAATATTTCACACACACTTGAACACTTGTTGAGGAAGTCTTTCGAAGTATAACTGCAAGGACGCTTCGCAAAACGTCAAGGGGACATGGAGAAAAATAGATCTCTGTGTATGGCACGATTACCACTGGGCACAAACTTTTTATATCTTAGTACTCCAGTATACACTGATGAGCCAAATATTATGACTACCTGCTTAGCCGGCCTCGGTGGCCGAGCGGTTCTAGGCACTGCAGTCCGGAACCGCGCGACTGCTACGGTCGCAGATTCGAATTCTGCCTCGGGCATGGATGTGTGTGATGTCCTTAGGTTAGTTAGGTTTAAGTAGTTCTAGGTTTTGGGGACTGATGACGTCAGCTGTTAAGTCCCATAGTGCTTCGAGCCATTTGAACCATTTTTGAACTACCTGCTTAATAACACATTTGTGCGTCATTGCAACGAAATACATCACAGATACTGCGTATTATGGCTCCGACAGTTTGTTGAATGGTTTGTGGAGGTGTGTGCCATTAGATGTCTACGTACAGGTCATGTAATTCGCTTAAATAACGGGCCTCTGATTTGTGTACGCGGTGATGGCACCCGATAGCGATCCAGATGGGTTCCATAGGATTTAAATCACGCGAACTTGGTCGCGTGACTTCGCTAAAATGCTTCTCAGACCACTGTAGCACGGTTGTGGCTCCGAGACATGGACAATTATACTGCTGGAAGATGGGATCGTGTCAGGGAAGACATCAAGCATGAATGGATGCAAGTGGTTCGCAGCTGCCAGCGTGCCTTCAGTTAGTGATGAGGATGATGTTTGGTTTGTAGGGCGCTCAACTGCGCGGTCATCAGCGCCCGTACAAAGTCCAAATTTCTACACAGTCCATTTTTTATTCACAATCCAATCCAGTCACTGTCACAAATGGTGATGACGAAATAATGAGGACAACACAAACACCCAGTCCCCGGGCAGAGAAATTCTCCAACCCGTCCGGGTGTCTTTGATTAGTACCACAGGTCCTATGCAAGGGCAGCATAATACTGCTCCCACCCGCTTGCGTCCCTGGCGCGTTGCACGTTTTGAGTCGCCATTCACCTCGATGACGGCGTTTGTGGAGATGACCAGCGACCTAGCATAGCAAAAATGTGATTCACCCGAAGAGCCGACACACACATCGACGGTCGAATTCCGATGGTCCTGTGCCCACTGCAGTCGGAATTGGCGATGTTTCTAGATCAACATGTGAACATATAGGGGTGGCCTGCTGCGGAGTTGCATGTTCAACAATGCAAGATGCATGGTGTGCTGCGAATATTTGTGTGTACACCAGCATTGTGCTCTTTAGGCAGAAATGCTGCAGATAATCGTCTATCCTACTTTAGAGCGCAGAGTAGCCTCCGAATCCCACGTTCTGGTCCTCGTGGTAGTTTAGTTTCACAGTCCTTCTACCTCTTTACGTAGATGCTCACGACAGTAGCATTAAACATTGAACCAGCTTTGCCGTTTCCGAGATAGTCGTTCACTGGCTCTGTCTAATAATAATCTGCCCTTTGCCAAAGTCGCTTATATCAATCATCATCATCGTTTTCCAATTCCAGTTACCCAGGTGTTGTGTACAACCGCTCACCATCTCCTGTCTTCTTACATCGTCTGTTCCAGGACAACTTCCCAATTGTGTCCTTTCTTCTCCGCATCTGATCTTACAGTCTCTATTCAAAGTTTTCTTGGTTTTTCACCATGGTCTTAATCCTACAAGATATAGGTTGAAATAGTTTTTGGTAGGTCTTTCGCTGTTCGTTCTCATCATGCGCCCATACCACTGGAGCCTGTGTTTTTTTTATGACACTGGTAACAGGACTTTGATACCAGCTGATCTCAATAGATTTCCCGATTTGCAGCCCATATCTACGCTAGGTTTTCCCCCCTCCGTGTCTGCTCCGTTTACATACTTGTGTTACCGCATCACGTACCCGCAACGCCACAAGGCGATGTCCAACGTCGCGGTGAGCAGTGGTCATTATGTTTTGGTTCATCAATGGACAACATACTGTTTTAACCGAAGAGTGCGCGGACTTCCCGACACACTTACGAAGTAGAACGCAATCTGAATTCTTGTCTTTCCGATACTTCAGTTTTGTTCGTCAGCCTAGTGACCTCATGACGTAGAATTAAGACAAGTGATAGAGCAGACTGATCGCCAGTTTCTTTAGTTGTCACTAGAGTGCAAGGAAAAGCGTGACAATCTACGGTAGCGGCATCTTGTGTCACACTGAATGTTCTCTAAATAAAAGATAGTCACTGTTGCAGTATTTACCGATTAACAAAGCGTTTCGCGGTCTTAGAGCACCACCAGTTGTTGCTGTTGTGGTCTTCAGTCCTGAGACTGGTTTGATGCAGCTCTCCATGCTACTCTATCCTGTGCAACCTTCATTATCTCCCAGTACCTACTGCAACCTACGTCCTTCTGAATCTGTTTAGTGTATTCATCTCTTGGTCTCCCTCTACGGTTTTTACCCACCGCGCTGCCCTCCAATACTAAATTGGTGATCCCTTGATGCCTCAGAATATGGCCTACCAACCGATCCCTTCTTCTAGTCAAGTTGTGCCACAAACTCCTCTTCTCCCCAATTCTATTCAATACCTCCTCATTAGTTACGTGATATCCCCATCTAATCTTCAGCATCCTTCAGTAGCACCACATTTCTAAAGCTTCTATTCTCTTCTTGTCTAAACTATTTATCGTCCACGTTTCACTTCCATATTTGGCTGCACTCCATACAAATACTTTCAGAAAAGACTTCCTGACACCTAAATCTATACTCGATCTTAATAAATATCTCTACTTCAGAAACGTCTTCCTTGCCATTGCCAGTCTACATTTTATATCCTCTCTACTTCGACCATCATGAGTTATTTTACTCCCCAAATAGGAAAACTCATTTACTACTTTAAGCGTCTCATTTCCTAATCTAAAATCCTCAGCATCACTCGATTTAATTCGACCACGATCCATTATCCTCGTTTTGCTTTTGTTGATGTTCATCTTATACCCTCCTTTCAAGACACTGTCTATTCCGTTCAACTGTTCTTCCAGGTTCTTTACTGTCTCTGACAGAATTACAGTGTCATCGGCGAACCTCAAAGTTTTAATTTCTACTCCATGGATTTTAATTCCTACTCAAAATTTTTCTTTTGTTTCCTTTACTGCTTGCCCAATATACAGATTGAATAACATCAGGGCGAGGTTACAACCCTGTCTCACTCCCTTCCCAACCACTGCTTCTCTTTCATGCCCATTGACTCTTATAACTGCCATCTGCTTTCTGTACAAATTGTAAATAGCCTTTCGCTCCCTGTGTTTTACCCCTGCCATCTTCAGAATTTGAAAGAGAGTATTCCAGTCAACATTGTCAAAAGCTTTCTCGAAGTCTACAAATGCTAGAATCGTAGGTTTGCCTTTCCTTAATCTATTTTCTAAGATAAGTCGTAGGGTCAGTATTGCCTCACGTGTTCCAACATTTCTACGGAATCCGAACTGACATTTCCTGAGGTCGGCTTCTACCAGTTCTTCCATTGGTCTGTAAAGAATTCGGGTTAGCATCTTGCAGCTGTGGCTTATTAAACTGATAGTTCGGTAATTTTCACATCTGTCAACACCTGCTTTCTTTGGGATTGGAATTATAACTGCAAAATGTGACAAAGTAAATATTACATGAAAGTTTTCATTCAAGGTATTTAAAAGATTAAGTGGAAGAATAAACTAATGGTGCGAGGATGCAAACATACCTTAAAAAAACCGCGGATCCGCATTAATCACAACTAAAAACCATGGTGCCAGTCACCTTCGTCAATATTAAAACCACGGAAAGAACAACTGAAGCGGAAACGCAATCTTCAAACTGAAGATTAAAATCCTAAACCCGAGCGAGGTGGCGCGGTGGTTAGACACGAGACTCGCATTCGGGAGGACGACGGTTCAATCCCGCGTCCGGCCATCCTGATTTAGGTTTTCCGTGATTTCCCTAAATCGCTCCGGGCAAATGCCGGGATGGTTCCTTTCAAAGGGCACGGCCGACTTCCTTCCCCGTCCTTCCCTAATCCGATGAGACCGATGACCTCGCTGTCTGGTCTCCTTCCCCAAACAACCCAACCCAAAAATCCTAAAACGATGAAAAACCATGAAATACATGCCGAGCCGAGCACTCAGGATTAGAGAAGCAAATAAAATCAGCAAGCACCAGTAGCAAAGGGTTTAAATAAACCGACGTGTACAGGCATGTGTTTCACTAATAAATACTGAAGCCGATGAAATGTGTGCTGAGGCGTGGACGACGAGGAGTCAAGTGAAGTTCTGCAGTTCATCTGATGATGCAGCAAGAGCGCGAGACGCGATATTAATAAATACTGCAACAGAGACTGTCTTTTATTTGGAGCAGAGAACCACTTTTGCTGCAACAGGCCGGAGCAAAATGAAGCCCTTTGTGTATACTGAACGGCTTGTTCTTAATATCCGTGAGCGTAACTTCCAAGATTCGTGTAGGAATGTGTAAGTAATACTTCCTCTCACATACATCTCGTGAAATGGGGTAACGCAACAGAAGGACCAACTGGGAGATATATAGCTCGTATATGAAAGTCTCACGATATTTTTTTTCTTGGCGAATTAAGAAAATTGTTCCTATCCACTTTCTCCGTTTCTTAATACATCGGTTACAACCCCCTTGAAACTGTGCAAGTAGGGACGATTTGACTGCGCCAAGTGGCCAAGACTATTGACACCAGTAGCGATAATTAATTTTCGCACGGTTAAGACATAATATGCTCTTTCCTCCCCCAAATGGAGTGACTGTCTACCGAGCAAGAAGCTGTCAAACAGTTACAAAGACAGAAATGAAACGATTAGAGCTCCTTTCAAATGTGCTGCAAGTGAAAAGATGGAATGACCGAGTAAGGAATAAAGTACCATGGCGTCGCGGATTAGTGTCGAGATTCGGTGTGCCGACCAGTCTGTGGATTTTTAGGTGGTTTTCCACCTGCCTCGGCGAATGCGGGCTTGTTCCCCTTATTCAGCCTCAGTTACACAATGTAGGCGATTGCTGGGCAAACACTTTATCCACGTACGCATACATCATTATTCTACCACGCACACACTGGGGTGACACTCGTCTGATGTGAGACGTTCCCATGTGGTTCCATTGGGGACCGAACCGCACAATAACCCTGGGTTCGGTGAGGGCGGCGGAGGGGTGAGTGGACTGCTGTAGCCTGTTGTGGGGTTATGTACCACTGAGGCTACGGCGGGGACGAAGCCTCTCCCTCGTTTCTAGGTCCCCAGTTCCATACAATGCAAGGAATGAACAAGTCCTGTGATGAGAATAGACAAATGGTTAAAAATATATGACGACTCGAAGAAATATAATTGTTCAGCAAGTATTACAACAAGAGTAGTTGCTGAAAATAGTAGTTGAAGTGCTGCTAGGAGGATGAAATTCAAGGAGCAGGACTCCGAAATCCACCGACAAAATTTCTGAGGTTTTTCAGGGATATTTTCTGAGCATTTTGATGGAGCTGAGACTGGTCTCCTGTGGCTTCATTCTTCCGTTGAATTCAGTGAAGCAATACACTTGGTCACGTCAACCAGCTCTTCATCAGTAAACTATCCATATTGCTACGTATCATTGCTAACGTACGACTATCAACGCCGAAAGAACAAACCCGAGGCAGAAGCGAGCAGTACTGACTGCTGGGTTGAGGGCGAAGGATAAACTTGGCATTACTATTGTCAGCGTCAAATTCGGTACTACTTTTGTTTCTATACGAGACACACGGCGCATATCGTCGACATTTGCACTGTTGTGCTGATAAATGAAGTAAGAAATCAAAGTGCAGGAGACGGCAGATTCCCCGTGCTGAAATATTCACGAAATATCCCTGAACAACGCCCTAGATTTTGTCGCTGGAGTTCAAGTACAAACCGACCACGATATCATTTCACTTGGCCTCCCACGGCCATTTTCGGAAACATGCGTTGAAGTTAAACAAAACAAGTACAGTAGGTACTAAGGAAGGTGTTGTGTACATAGTTCCGCGTAGTCAGCGCGTACACAACTTTCCCACTAGAGCGCGCCCCGCTAAGCACAACAGCGCAGGCGCAGCGCTCGTCCGTCTCTGCACTACGAGATGGCGCTGTCTTAGAGACGGACCAAATTCTGCTTCCGCCGATCCGCGTATTAATATGTAACACAGGCAATGAGATTGCTGCTAACGTAGAACCTTTTCTCCTCACAGATCACACTCGCGCAGTGATACATGAACGCACAAGGTATTAAAACGAGTGTACAGACCTCTGATCAGTCAGTCTGCATTTATCTGCACCAGTCTGCATTAGTCTGTACGAGTCTGCGTTAGTCTGTAGTCAAGTTTCAGTCTGCACCTAATAAGCCATGAAGATAAGTGTTTAGACACTTTGTCAAGTATCAGAGATATGTGAGAATAAGATTAACGTACCAAGGCCAAAGGAACTTCAGATTGTCAATTGAAAATAGCATCCAGAACCAAGTTAAGTTATTTTTATGCTTGTTATTATTTTAATAAATGTGTGTGAAAATTAATCAAGTTCTGTTTAAAGTTGGTCACCGTCAATCTGCTACTCTAAGCGTGCAAGTGGCATTTCTATCGTCTGATCTAACGGCAGAAGTTAAACACGCCATGATAAGACCACGAGACATATTGCTGACACTTGCATAGAGCGACAAGTCAAATAATCTTATGGTGTGTGCACAGAAGGTCTTACAGTACACACACCACAGAAAGCGCATCGCACTGTGTGTGATTTCAAGACAGTTACATATTATCAAGTTCAGAAGTTTTGCTGAAATATCACTATAGAAACTCACGATACACAGACCAAAGCGTCCACACTCTTAGATGCAATAATATTGTGGTAGACTAATACACAGTCTATAGTGCAGATCACAGATTATTTGGGATTTATCTAGCGGTTAATGCTGTGATAGAGAGAGTAGCTGACAACCAACAGCAGTGGAGAACTGTACCAAACCAATCTGAGGCTTGCTGATCGGAACAACATACACAAACTGCTTCTGCACTCGCTTCTTTCACTCACTGTTCGTTCAACCAAAATAAAAGATGTCTGCAAATGACTACCTACCTCGTCTCTGCAGAGCACACATAAATTCCAGCGTGGAATTTCGTAGCTGTAATGGATTTCCTTGTCCACTAACACCAACGACTTAAGGAAAAACAGTCGAAGACGATTTAAGTGGACAAGTCATACAGTATGCCACTACCTGCTGCTTAAAAAATTCTAAAAGGAACAGTACAGGGAAAGGAAGAGCGAGGAAGACCAGCGACGGAATGGCAGTTACGAAATATAGCACAGTTGAACTTTCTTATAACAACATCAGTTACAACAACTCGGGTATACCGCTGTGATTTCTGTGGTACGGCCATATTACTCGTAAGGAACATACTTCTCATCCTTGATTAACAGGACGAATGTAAATGCGCGACCACAGGCAACAAAATGATTTTCCAAGAAATAATGTAATGTAGAAGAAAATCTGTTGTAACATGGCAAACTGGCATATTGTTCTCTCTGCCCTTCCGTCAACAATAGGTGAGGTATAGACTCCTCATCTCATTGTTAGCCCCAGCGCATTCATACTACAGTAGTGGCCAAATCACAGAACTCGTCAACAGTACACGTGATGTTTGTTTCCATAACAATTTGTTAAGAACTGCACGCATTTTCGAACAGCATGGTCAGTAAAAGAAACGTTTTAAGGATGGATGAAAAAGTGAAAGTCCTTCATGAAAAGGTTGACGTGTGTCATCAATTTGGCCTCGTAAATTCCACATTCCAAACGATTTGGAAGAATACGAATAAAATTTTACTGCGTTTGCACAAAATAGATCTAAAATTAGGCGGTTACGAAAAGCTGAACGGAGCTTACGTGATTTAAGCAACAGAGAGGCATCAATGTACCCATTAGTGGACCTCTCCTTATGGGAGATGAGGAATTTGTGCGCAGCAGTGACTGGATTGACAGATTCAAGCAACGTCACGACATTACTTTTGGCAGAGTGAGCGGTGAAGCCAGCAATGTGAATACTGAAACAATCCAACAGTGGCTCACTACCGTATTGCCTACAATTCGTGAAGGATATGCAGATTGTGACATTTTTAACCCTTTCGAACCTAACGGGACATATATGTCTCACAAGAAGTTCCAAGTAGACTGTTGGGATAAAGGCGTCCCAATTTAACTATGAATTTGCACATTACAGTCTTTTAAACTTCCCTCCTTGTGTCTGGACTGTTCGCAGCACTTGTGAAACTGTCATGGCGGTATAGCTGTGAATAAATCACATGGTCGTGATGATATTTGCATCGTTTCTTGAAGAAAATCATTGAAATAGAGCTAAGAAAACGTGAGTGTCATATATAAGTATTATCTACACACTTTTGTGTTGAATTGATGTATAATTCGCATGATTGTGAAAGTTTATCGTATGAAAAAAACAACAGAAATAGTGTTTTTGCGACTTAGGATATATATGTCCCAGTATTCTTTTTCTTGGGACATCATTGTCCCACCAGTTCTCAATATAAAGGAAACACACTAATAGTTTTTATATTCTTTATTATTTCAGAAACACTGACGTAGGACTGAATCAAGGATGGCTTCCGATATGGATAAACGTATCTTGCGGTGGCTTGGTGCTTCTAACACGAGTGATTCTGATGACGAGGAGGAGGAGATTAGTGTTGAACGTCCCGTCGACAACGAGGTCATTAGAGACGGAGCGCAAGCTCGGGTGAGGGAAGGATGGGGAAGGAAATCGGCCGTGTCCTTTCAAAGGAACCATCCCGGCATTTACCTGAAGCGATTTAGGGTAATCACGGAAAACCTAAATCACGATGGCCGGAGACGGGATTGAACCGTCGTCCTCCCGAAGTGATTCTGATGACAGTGACCAAGACAACAGTGAGGTTTCATACGTCGGAGGTTCAACTAACAATGTAATGTTGTGGTCAAAGGTAGATGCAATGTTCAGACCTCGAAAGACTATGCCAAACATGGTAATTCCAGTTGTATTAGCAAAATTGGATAGGAGTGCTTCAGAACTAGACGTCTTTGAGATAATATTTCCTCCCAGTCTTTTTATGTTTATCTCTCAGTGTACGAATCAGAGACTAAAAATGGTAAAGAAAACAACAGTTCAGAGAACAGACCCTGGAGAAATTAGGTTGGTTCTTGGTGTTATGCTTGTAATGTGTTACAAGAGAATGCCCTCATTTTCGGACTATTGGTCATTCAATACTTCAATGGGAAATGTTGCTATAAAAAGAGCAATTTCCAGAGACAGGTGCAAAGTGTTACTTTCTAAACTGTATTTAAATTTGCCTGAGTAACCAGACACAGCTGGTAAGCTGTACTACCTAGAGCCAATAGTCACTTGTCTGAAAAACACTTTTCAGAAAGCGAGGTCGGGAAGTACAGTACACAGCATTGACGAGTGTATGGTAAAGTTCAAAGGAAGGTCAGCCTTGAAACAATACCTTCCTATGAAGCCAGTGAAGCGTGGCATAAAGATATGGATGAGGAGTGATTCTGTAACAGGCGACACATATGACTTCAACATATATTGTGGAAAGGATGCAAATAATCTGGATGGCAAATTGGGTGAGCGTGTAGTTCTGCAGCTCTTAAAAACAATTAGAGACACTAATGTAATGTTGTCATTTGATAGATTTTTTACATCAATTCGTTTGATGGATACCTTGTCGTTTGCAGCTGTTGGTACGTGTGTGGGTAACAGGAAAAATGTGCCAAAATCAACAAAGAAACGTGCTCGGGGGGAATGTGAGTTTTTTTGCAGTTCGTCTGGTACGTTGTGGTGTGCTGTAAATGGCAGGATACCAAAGAAGTAACGTTGGTCAGTAACTGTCATTCTAATGATGTATATACAGTGAACAGAAAAGCAAAAGATGGTTCTAAATTGGTTGTAGAATGTCCAGTGGCACTGAAAACTTATAACGACTATATGAGTGGCGTGGACTTGGCTGATCAGATGAGCAGACTGTACGATTTAGACAGGAAATCCGATAAATGGTTGAAGAAAGTGTTCTACAAACTGTTGCTAACTAGTGTTGTAAATGCCTGGATTTTACAAAAGGAAATTCAACACAAGACAGTGCCACTAAAACATTTTCTAGTCAACCTAGCAGAGCCGATGATTGCCAAGGGATAAAAGACTGCCAAGGTAAAGCGGAAATCCTCAACTGGGCGCCCTTCTAAGAGAGCAAGAGTTATGCAGAATCTAGGGCTACACCTCCCTGAAGAAGGACCTACAAGAAGAAGGTGTGTTTTGTGTTCCAGCAACAACAAGGGAGCAAGAACAAAACCTATCTGCAAAATGTGCCAGCATCCATTATGCAAAAAGTGATTTGCAACATTTCATTTGTAATTATAACAAATCAGACATGTGTATTTCTTTGATAGTGAATGTGTTCTACAAATTGTTGCTAACCAGTGTAATAAAAACTGATTGTATACATCTCGTTTTCTATATATATTTTAGTAACCGCTATTGCTGTTGGGTACTGGTGGGACAACGTTTGCTCCACTGAGTAAACCTAGTGGGACACCCGTGTCCCACTCAATAAGACTACTGGAACAGCAGTGTCCCAGGGCCTAATTGCAGGAAGTGAGTTCAGAATTGACAAAAATGTATTCGTGATATGATCAAGACTAATAAAACACTATGTGGTCAAAAGAAGAAGTTTCTATATAAAATTTTAAAAAATCCGTCTTGAAAGGATTAATGCAGACGAGACTGGAATTTTCTTTAAACTGACGCCTGATAAAACTCTCAAATTCAAGGGTGAAAAACGTAGTGGTGGCAAGTCATCTAAAGAAAAATGTAACTGAGAGGCAAAATTGCTCGTGTTAGGTAAATCAAAAATTCCTAGGTGTTTCAGACACGTAAAAAAAATTGCCAGTGCACTACAATGCTGTAAAAAGTTCTGGATGACTTCCGTTCTCTTTGAAATTGAAATAAGGCGTTGGGATCACAAAAGGAAGATACTGATTCTTGTTAATAACTGTCCAGCACATCCTGCTCTCTCTATTCTGGAGAATATTAAGCTTGTTTTTCTTCCTGCAAATGCGACAAGCTTATTGTAGCCCATGGACCAAGGAGAAAGTAGGAGTTTGAAATGCCACTACCGTAAGCTCATACTACTGAAAATGGAACAATGTATTGAGCAAAAGCAGGATTATTCTATTACACTGATGGATGGGATCAGATACATTATCAAAGCTTTGAGCTGGATCACAGCCCAAAACATCAAGAACTGTTTCCGCCATGCACGAATCACAATTGAAGGCCTAAATGTCGCTGAAACTGAAAATACATTTGATGACATTGATGATCTGCCGCTATGTGCATTGCCGCCCGAAAGTAACTGTGATATTCTCAATTATTGCGACTGCGAAATGTGTGTAACAACAGATGATGACCTTGTTGCAACTGAAGCGTAAAGTGAAAACTAAATTGTAAATGAGGTGAAGAATCAGGGCCATAGCTACCATGAAGTTAGCGAGGGAGATGAAAAAAAAGAAGAAAGAAATAAAGTGCCTATCCCTACCGTGAGCGACGCTTTAGAAGCCATTCGAATTGTAAACATGTTCTATGCAGCTAGAGGAGAGAGCAGTGACATTGCAAATGAAATAATGAACGTAGAACGTAATTTAGAAAGTGTGTATTGGGCAAACAGACAGCAGAGTAAAATGACTGATTATTTCACTCTTAAATAAAGTTCACTCTTAAGTAAAGTTTACTCTTAAGTAATGAAGTTTAATGAGAACTCGACATACTGCTGTTTATACTGTATTCATGTAAGGTTAAAAGTGAACACTGTACGTAAAATTAAAAAAACAAGGCTAAATAAATTTGTGATTTTCCATTTGCCACAGCAGTAAACTGAAAATACGAATCTCGGTTACAACGACACTCGGTTATAGAAAGGTCCTTCGAATGTTGTTATAGCCACGTTCCACTCTACATGAAATATCAACTACTTGAGTAATTAACAGCAACAACATTTGCAGTTCCTATACTAACGGCTGCTCGCTGCAATGCAGCGCAAAATGTGTTTAGGAGTTTTCTAACTTTTTCTAATGCATCTGTTATGGTCTTCTAGCAGCTTTTTATATTTAAAGTTTTCATCGGAACAGAGTCACTATTTGTTGCCATGGGTAAATCACTGTGCTCTTGCACGAGCAATAGTTAGCTTATACAGGGTGTTACAATAAGGTACGGCCAAACTTTCAGGAAACATTTCTCACACACAAAGAAAGAATATGTGTTATGTGGACATGTGTCCGGAAACGCTTACTTTCCGTATTAGAGCTCATTTTATTACTTCTCTTCAAATCACAGTAATCATGGAATGGAAACACACAGCAACAGAACGTACCAGCGTGACTTCAAACACTTTGTTACAGGAAATGTTCAAAATGTCCTCCGTTAGCGAGGATACATGCATCCACCCTCCGTCGCATGGAATCCCTGATGCGCTGATGCAGCCCTGGAGAATGGCGTATTGTATCACAGCCGTCCACAATACGAGCACGAAGAGTCTCTACATTTGGTACCGAGGTTGCGTAGACAAGAGCTTTCAAATGACCCCATAAATGAAAGTCAAGAGGGTTGAGGTCAGGAGAGCGTGTAGGCCATGGAATTGGTCCGCCTCTACCAATCCATCGGTCACCGAATCTGTTGTTGAGAAGCGTACGAACACTTCGACTGAAATGTGCAGGAGCTCCATCGTGCATGAACCACATGTTGTGTCGTACTTGTAAAGGCACATGTTCTAGCAGCACAGGTAGAGTATCCCGTATGAAATCATGATAACGTGCTCCATTGAGCGTAGGTGGAAGAACATGGGGCCCAATCAAGACATCAACAACAATGCCTGACCAAACGTTCACAGAAAATCTGTGTTGATGACGTGATTGCACAATTGCTTGCGGATTCTCGTCAGCCCACACATGTTGATTGTGAAAATTTACAATTTGATCACGTTGGAATGAAGCCTCATCCGTAAAGAGAACATTTGCACTGAAATGAGGATTGACACATTGTTGGATGAACCATTCGCAGAAGTGTACCCGTGGAGGCCGATCAGCTGCTGATAGTGCCTGCACACGCTGTACATGGTACGGAAACAACTGGTTCTCCCGTAGCACTCTCCATACAGTGACGTGGTCAACGTTACCTTGTACAGCAGCAACTTCTCTGACGCTGACATTAGGGTTATCGTCAACTGCACGAAGAATTGCCTCTTCCATTGCAGGTGTCCTCGTCATTGTAGGTCTTGCCCAGTCGCGAGTCATAGGCTGGAATGTTCCGTGCTCCCTAAGACGCCGATCAATTACTTCAAACGTCTTCCTGTCAGGACACCTTCTTTCTGGAAATCTGTCTCGATACAAACGTACCGCGCCACGGCTATTGCCCCGTGCTAATCCATACATCAAATGGGCATCTGCCAACTCCGCATTTGTAAACATTGCACCTACTGCAAAACCACGGTCGTGATGAACACTACCTCTTGATGCTGCGTACTGATGTGCTTGATGCTGGTACTGTAGAGCAATGAGTCGCATGTCAACACAAGCACTGAAGTCAACATGACCTTCCTCCAATTGGGCCAACTGGCGGTGAATCGAGGAAGTACAGTAAATACTGACGAAAGTAAAATGAGCTCTAACGTGGAAATTAAGCGTTTCCGGACACATGTCCACATAACATCTTTTCTTTATTTGTGTGTGAGGAATGTTTCCTGAATGTTTGGCCGTAGCTTTTTGTAACGTCCTGTACACACTGATCAACCAGAACATTATGACCACCGACCTACTATCGATATAAACCCTTCCAGGCGATAGCAGCGTCACCTGGCGAGGAAGGGCTGCTAGCCAGCCGAAGTGGCCGTGCGGTTCTAGGCGCTGCAGTTCTGGAGCCGCGAGACCGCTACGGTCTCAGGTTCGAATCCTGCCTCGGGCATGGATGTGTGTGATGTCCTTAGGTTAGTTAGGTTTAACTAGTTCTAAGTTCTAGGGGACTAATGACCTCAGTAGTTGAGTCCCATAGTGCTCAGAGGCTTTTTTTTTTTTTTTTTTTTTTTTTCTTTTAAGGAGGGCTGCTAGTCAGATACATGCATGGTTCATGTAGCATCAGTGAGAGTGCTGTCTGTGTGTAGAATGGGGAAGGCGCGCGATCTGAGTTTGACGGAGGGGTGATTGTGATTGTTGTGATTGCCCGGAGGCTCGGCACGAGAATTTCGGAAACTGCACGACTTGTTGGGTGCTGTGCTTAGTGTCCTCAACACGTGGCGAAGCCAAGGTGAAACCACGGCCAGAAATCGTGGGGTCAGGCGGCCATTCCTCATTACAGATGTCGGATGTTGTAGGCTGACCAGGCTGGTAAAACAGGACAGGCAGCGAACTGTGTCTGAACACACAGTGGACCGAATACTCCTAACGATGGGCCTCTGTAGCCGATGATCCATGCTTGTGCCAATGTTAACACAACGTCATTAGCAAGTAGGACAGAAATGGGCACATGGCCATCTACACTGGACGTTAGCGCAGTGGCAGAACGTTGCAAGGTCTGATGAGTCTCGATACCTTCTTCATTATGCCGATGGGAGGGCGCGAATCCGTCGCCTTCCGGCATATGTCACGTGAAAGGAAAGTGTGAACATAAAGTCATACGCAACGAACCTTGGTAAGTCATTTTTGTTGTTGAACAGCAAATAAATACATCCAGAACGATAGCAAATTTGACAAAAATGGAACCCGCCAGATACCTGAGAGCGCTAACGTGCTGCCTCCTGGACTCGGGTAGGCGCGCCGGCCCCAGATCGAATCCGCCTGGCGGATTAACGACGACGGCCGGTGTGCCGGCCAGCCTGGATGTGGTTTTTAGGCGGTTTTCCACATCCTACTAGGTGAATACCGGGCTGGTCCCCACGTCCCGCATCAGTTACATGACTCGCAGACATTTGCAACACGTTCACACTATTTCACGCTTTACACTAGACGCAGAGAGCTGGGGTACACTACTTCCGAGCGCTACGGTCGCAGGTTCGAACCCTGCCTCGGGAATGGATGTGTGTGATGCCCTTAGGTTAGTTAGGTTTAATTAGTTCTAAGTTCTAGGGGACTGATGACCTCAGAAGTTAAGTCACATAGAACCATTTTTACACTACTTACGCCCCAGGGAGTATGGGGTGGCGGCAGGAAGGGCATCCGTCCACCCCTTCAAATTAACCATGCCAAGTCCATACTTAACCCTGCCGACCCTGCGCACAATGCGGGATCAAGGCAGTAGCAAAAGAAGAAGAACTTATTCAAAGGCTACTTCAAGAAGTATTCGTCCACTCATATTTTTTAAAATTTACAGTCTGAAAATATGTTTTCAGTTACAAGAATTAATATTTAGTGGGGTTTCCCTTTGCAGCTATTACCGCTTGTAGTCATCTGGGCATCGACTTGACTAAGTTTGCCGTCAGAGAGGCTGGAATTTTGTCCCATTCGTCTTGAAGTGCTTCTTTTAGATCTCTCTTGTTAGAAATGTGTCTTCTCCTGATGCTATCTGCCAGTACTTTCCAAAGGTGTTCAGTAGGATTAATGTCTGGGCTCTGAGGAGGGGTGTTAAGTTTCTTGGGGTACTGTACAGAAGCCACAGCCTTGTATTTAGAGCCATATGCTTCAGGTCGTTATCTTGTTGAAAAATTTGATTTCCTTGCAGACCTAATTTTTCGGCGCTAGGATTCAGATTGTCCTTTAAAATGTTGATACACAAATGGTGAGCCATTTTATCGTCTATGAAATGTAATTTTCCAACACCTGCAGCACTCACACAGCCTCACACCATCAGGGAGCCACCACTGTGTTTAACCGTTGGCACAAGATTGCATGGCAATATCTCCGCATTCTTCTTACGCCGCACCATTCGCCTGCCAACCGACCCGAATACGTTATATTTACTGTTATCAGAAAATATTACTGGAAGGAGAAATAGCCTTGGTCGTATTTTTTTGTTTTATTATCCGCAAAATCGATTTTCGGTCACTTAGTGACCATCCTCAATGCTGTAAACACATGTGACCGCTCTAAGCCTGTTAATACCAGTGCCTAACAATTTTAATTGTATATTACAGTACTGAGGATGGTCACTAAGTGACCGAAAATCGATTTTGCGGATAATAAAACAAAAAAATACGACCAAGGCTGTTTCTCCTTCCAATTACATCCATTATCTGGTCGTGGTGCACAGAACACTCCATGGAGTCGCCAATCAAGAAAATATTACTCTATTCCATAAGTCTTCCTTGTTGAATCTATGTTCCATTGCAAAATGAAGACGTTTCTTCTGATTTCGTTCACTGAAACAAAATTTCTTGCGCGCTACCCGGCCGTGATACCCATACGTTTTGAAGGTATTCCTGATTGTGTTGGCTCATACCTTCATTCCCCTATACTCTAACTCCCCAGCCAACTTAGGAGTGCTGATTTTAGGTTTCTTCTTCATTTTCCTCATGATAAGTCGCACGTCTGCATCAGTCAAAGTGTGAGGGCGTCCGGTACGTGGTTGGTTTCTTAAGGATTTTGTTGCGCAAAATCGATCTATTCTCGACTGAACCGTCGATTTAGGTCTACCGACTACTTTAGAGATCTCGTAAGAAGATTTGTACTCATTATGTAAGCGCAGAATAAGTGTCCTTTCGATCAGCACCGTCCCACTACCCTTACGGCCCGTGGCGCTACCTGCACTGTATCGGCGCCGTTCAGAACCACAACAGGCGATAGAGTGGGGCCGCGCACTTTTGACTCTATAGTGTGTGCCGTGGGCCAGCGTTATAGCTTAATCACTGCGCGCAGAATTTCGCCATGTTCAGATGGTGGACGAATACTTTATGAACTAGCTCATTCTATTTTGTTAACCTTGCTGTCGATTTGGATGTTAATTCTTTCCTTGCTTTGCAACAAAACTGACTTACCGAGGTGCTTCTTACATGACTGGTTCTTTAAATTTTATATACATATCTTTTCATGTTACGCAGACCTCGTTTTCTAAAAGATGCGCAGCTAGACGAATGCTTTTTGGACTCACTGTATACTGCGGGACGGAGACAAGCTAGTGGCGGCTCCATTATGCTCTGTGGAACATTCACGTGGGCATCCATGGTTCCAGTGGAGCTCGTGCAAGGCACCATGACGGCCAAGGACGGTTGTAGACCACGTACACCCCTCCAAGACAGTCACGTTTCCAGACGGCAGTAGCTTTTTTCAGCAAGATAATGCGCTACGTCACAAGGCCAGGTGCGCGATAGTGTGGTTCGGGGAACAAAGTGGCGAGTTGCATTGCAGTTCATGTGCTCCCCCCCCCCCCCCCCCCCCTCCGAGTTCGTCAGTTCTGAACCCAATCCTCCCCAGAATTCCAGAATTTACGGGAATCGGATGAGTTGTATGTGCAGACGTGGTGCCAACTCCCTCCGGCGATCTACCGAGGCCTCATTGCTTCCATAACATGACGTGTCGCCACTGTTATGTGTGTTAAAGGTGGACATATCGGCTATTGGGTAGGTGGTCATAATGTTCTGGCTAATCGGTGTAGAGTAGTGTTAGGGTCGCCTCCTTCGTTGACTGCAATGCAGAGGACCTGGGTTAGGTTCTCGGTATTGCCACGGATTTTTCTTTGGTGGGAGAAATGGCATGGGGTGCACTTAGCCTCATGGGGCCAACTGAGGAGCTGTTTGATGCAGTAGGAGCGGTTCCCTCATCACGAATCCTAATATCAACTACCGGGTGAGCTGTGTACTGACCACATGCCCCTCTGTACTGCATCTGATGGCGCGATTGGCCGACGATGACACGGTGGTCGGTCTGGGTCTATCGGCTCGTCTAGGTCCAGAGCGCTGAAGTTTGACTTTACAGAATGTTTGTCGGGAACAGCGCTGGTGTTGCGGTCGCAGGTTCGAATCCTGCCTCGGGCATGGATGTGGGTGGTGTCCTTAGGTTAGTTAGGTTTAAGTAGTTCTAAGTCTATGGGACTGATGATGGCTCAAATGGTTCTGAGCACTTTGGGACTTAACAAAAATGTCTCTGAGCACTATTGGACTTAACATCTTAGGTCATCAGTCCCCTAGAACTTAGAACTACTTAAACCTAACTAACCTAAGGACATCACACACATCCATGCCCGAGGCAGGATTCGAACCTGCGACCGCAGCAGTCCCGGGGTTCCGCACTACAGCGCCCAGAACCGCGAGACCACCGCGGCCGGCGGGACTTAACATCTGAGGTCATCAGTCCCCTAGAACTTAGAACTACTTAAACCTAACTAACCTAAGGACATCACACACATCCATGTCCGAGGCAGGATTCGAACCTGCTACTGTAGCGGTTCCAAACTGAAGCGATTAGAACCGCTCGGCCACACCGGCTGGCGGGACTGATGACCTCAGATGTTAAGTCCCATAGTGCTTCGAGCCATTTGAACCGTTTTGAACCTGTATCAGTTTCAGTCTTATAAACGAAATGAGGGGTCTAGTTTGCAGTTAAAATCTATTCACTGTACTGGAAACAGTAGGGGGGCGGCGCTTCTACGGAATGTACGACGTTTAAGCCCATGCAGTCAGTTGCGCGAGTTAAGGGTAGCGGTTACCGCTGAAACAACCAGTTCGTTTTGTCTCCAGTTTAATCTGATCGTTAAAACAACTCAAAAAGCCGGCTTCTGAGATATCCGATTTTAGGTTTTTATTGCTACTACTTACAGTAATATTATATCGCAAGTACTTTGTGCCTCCTCTCGTTTTTAATCTTTTAAAGCAAATGGAGCATTGTACTTCATTGCTACCGCACTTCACAAAAGAGAGATAAATGAATAAAAAATGCATCCGCAAACGAGATACGATATCGTTCTGTAATATTACTGATGCTCGAAGACGACAGCGAGACACTACCATATACACCAGGTGCGTGCGAGTGCTGCACATTCCACGAACATGTGTACCGTCTAATAGGTCACGCCGTACAGCAACAGATACAGTATTGTCTCTGCAGCAAGGGCGTACCCAGGATCTGATCTAGGGGGGGGGGGGGGGGGGGAGGCAGGTCATACTGGAGTTGTTACTAAAATAGTTCCGGTCGCTTTTCCTAGTTTTTATAATAATCCAATATTTCAAGGCAATGGAAATTTTACGAATAAATATTACCTGTTTTTCAAAAAATGAATTATTTAAAAACCGAAGAATTTGGCATTGCTGCTGTGATAAACTGATATGCCAGTTTTGTACCCGGTTATTAGTAAAAAATGAAAAGAAAACCAGTTATAAGCGAGACAAAACAAATACCGAAAAATACTGGTTATCCAGTATCGGTATCGGTTTCTCCCACCCTAAATCTGCTCCCCTGCCTGGCTGGATTCACTCTTCCGATGGTGAGCAGTTAGTTATATGAACTGAGTGCTCTTCGCAGCCTCCGTGGAGGGACACGCTAGGTTCACCTCTGTAACACTTCTCCGTGACGTCACTATGACATCTACCGGGGTCCACGAGAAATGCGGGACCTGAAACGAACTTGTGACGTCACATTAGTCGGCTAGTCCGCTCGGCTCCATGAATGGCCCACGGGAAATCAACATGTAACTGAAAAAGCATCCACCAAAGGTCTTAATTTTGTCATATACTGACGCGAGCTTGAATGCATTTAAACGCGCAGTCAAGAATTAATGAAATGGTCTGACGTAGCTCCTCGCTCCTCGCAGGAGACGGCTGCTGTCATTCTTCAGACTTGCAGTGTCACGTGCTGTGACGTACGCGCCACAGCCTGTCGGTCACGTGGGCCTCGAACGTGTGCAAGTGCAGTTCGACCGTTAAGGGATGACTATCGCCTTTCGTGGTCGACCTAGGATGGCTGGACGTGGGTTTGAACGGTGGAATACGTGTGCTAACCACCCCGATCGGTGTGTACGTAACGAAGTTTTGTCTAGTTACGGATAGAAAACTTTATGTGCTTTGCACACCAGAGTAATAAATCTTTTGTATGTCCATCCTTTTAGCAGGACGTCTCTAGGCCGACGGCGACAAAATAAAATAAAATCATAAGGACGGCTGTAGGTGTTTTTATTTTTTGTCAAGAAAGAAAAAAGAAGAAGAGAGTAATAAATGGAGTAGTACCATAACAGTCTACTGAAATCGTAAAATGATTATAAATATGGAGTATTGATGTGACTGTGATAGCCATTGTAGGTCATATCTTCAATTGGTACATTCAGTGCAAAGTGTTCTTGGCTTTTCTTCCTTTGAAAGTGAAAACCTGCTAACTTCATACTCGTTATTTACTTACCATAATTATGTATTACGAAAAGTAATTAACAATAATCTTCCCCAATGTTAAAAGCATGGTGGTTGTGTGAAGTATGTCCTCATTTGTGCGAAAAATTACAATTCACTGTGGCATCCTTTGCACTTCTTGAAGTAACAATGAGAAAAAACATCTACAGTGCATTCCCGTACCAGTACCAGAATACATTACGTCTGCATATTTAAATGTTCTCGTTTGGAAAAGAAGTGTCCTAAAATAACAAAAATGGTTCAAATGGCTCTGAGCACTATGGGACTCAACATCTTAGGTCATAAGTCCCCTAGAACTTAGAACTACTTAAACCTAACTAACCTAAGGACATCACACACACCCATGCCCGAGGCAGGATTCGAACCTGCGACCGTAGCAGTCCCGCGGTTCCGGACTGCAGCGCCAGAACCGCACGGCCACCGCGGCCGGCCTAAAATAACAAGCTCGTAAATTTTCTTTAATGCTTTATAGACGGCTGACACTATGTTTCGTACGTTTTAATTCTTTTTCAAATGTCTCAGTCTGTTCTATGATTTTTATTTTGAGTGATACTTTGTTTTACCAGATGATCAACTATTATGAACGTCTACTGGCATTTGCGAGTTTCATGCTTAATGTGTAAATTATTGATAATTATAACTCTCTCCTGCGAGATAGCGCTCTTATATGTACATAACATCAATTATTACAGAGCATGCTTTCCTCAAATTACTTAAGTCCCATAATCTTTTAAGAAAAGCGAAGGGGAAAAAAATTACATGTCGCAGGCGCGAACCATCGTAGTAGCTAGATTAGTTTTCATTAGCCAATACTCTACCACACCACTGTAGAATCTTGCAATTTTTGATGCGGTTTTAAATTCAAACACTGCGTGAAGACTCCAGCTTCTGTTATGTTTATATCATATTTAATTACGACAAAGCGTACCAACAGCGACGCGTTTTCGAGAGATCCTTAATATTTGAAGAAGCTTATGTTCATAGGTCATACGTAGCGTGTGCCTCCTCCCATTTCTCAGACCTATATAGTCCCAGACGGTCGAAACTGGGGATGTTCGCGTCATAGTGACGTCACGGAGAAGTGTTGCCGAGGTGAATCTAGCGTCTCTCTTTTGTCCACGTCGCAGTTTCACGACGGCTAACGGCGAGCGCGACCACAGCGCCTCTCTCGCCGGGAGCATTTACTATTCCGCACAGTCCAGTGTCGCGCGCCTGACTCGCTCGCTTGTGTGTGCCGAACCGATAATGACTTATTAAAACGATTCTTCACCGTAACTACTACTGTTAATACACATTCATACAGGGTTTTTTCAGTCTTATTACAGTTCAGAATATTAACATTTGTAAGGAAGATATTAACAGTTTGTCTACTGTAATTAAATGTTCACGAAAGTCGGATAAAGGTGATATCTGTTTAAATTTCCGACGCGCCAGTCGTGTAAGTGTGGCGCTAGTAGAGCCACTGTGAAGATGAAGATGCAAATCAGATTTGCTTTAAATACACTCTGTAATGGTCGTGAGCATTAGTTTTCTCAAGATTGAATGTGATGAGTTGATATTAGTCAAGAACGCCTTGAAGGCGGCGAAGATGCCATTATTAAAACTTCACTGAGTTTGTACCAGAGGTCGTGTGTAACAGGGCTACGAGAAGCCGGCTGTTCCTTCTGCGATATTGCAGAAAGACTTGGCAGAAATGAAGCCACTGTACACGGTTGCTGGCAGCGGAGTTCACGAGAATGTTCGCTCGCAAGAAGAATGGGATCT
The DNA here is from genome assembly GCF_021461395.2 of Schistocerca americana. Lineage (NCBI taxonomy): Eukaryota > Metazoa > Arthropoda > Insecta > Orthoptera > Acrididae > Schistocerca > Schistocerca americana. Next base: position 854,188,353 of record NC_060119.1, read on the forward strand.
TGACGGCCACGTGGCACTACCGGAAGGAAAGGCCATCGTAAGTCTCTATCACATCTTACTGTATCTAAACCAGCAGTTGGAACCACAGTGATACAACGAACTGTTAGAAATCAGTTACTTGGAGGACAGCTTGCCCTGTTAGCGCGCACTACACTGACCCCACATCGCCGCCATTTTCGACTTCAGTGGTGTCAAGTGAGAGCTCATTGGAGGGTAGGGTGGAGGTCTGTTGGGTTTTCTGATGAAAGCTGGTCCTGCCTCGGTGCCAGTAATGGCCGTATGTTGGTTACAAGGGGGCAGTTCAGCACCTGCAACCAACCTGTGTGCGTGCTAGACACACTGGACCTATACCTTGAGCTATGGCCTGGGGTGCGATTTCGTGTGGCAGCAGGATCACTCTCGTGGTTATCCCCTGCAAAATGGCTCTGAGCACTATGGGACTTAACATCTGAGGTCATCAGTCCCCTAGATCTTAGAACTACGTAAACCTAACTAACCCAAGGACATCACACAACATCCATGCCCGAGGCAGGATTCGAACCTGCGACCGTAGCGGTCGCGCGGTTCCAGACTGTAGCGCCTAGAATCGCTCGGCCACTCCGGCCAGCTATCCCACACATCCTGATTGCAAATTTGTACGTCAGTCTGGTCATTCGAATGCTAGGCTACCATTCATGAACAGCATTCCAAGGGGTATTTTCGAACAGGATTACATACCGCTGTTGTGATTCAACATGCTCTACAGAATGTTGACATGTTGTCTTGGCCGGCTCCATTACCAGATCTGTCTACAAGCGGGCACGAATGGTACATCATCGGACGACATCCCCAGTGTTATCCACAAACAGCATTAACCGTCCCTTTATTAACCGACCAAGTGCAACAAAATGACACCCGGCACCTGTACATCACAATGCACGTTGAACATTCTGGAGTTTACAGCAGTTATTAACGTACCGGTATGTCACATTTGCAATGGCTTCTCGCGCTTACGTTAACTTGTGATCGTCCAATGTCAATCACTAGACAAACGTATTCCCGAAATTTCATTACTCACCAGTAATTAATTTTTGGTGTTACGATTTTTTCCCGTCAGTGTACGTCTGTAACGGCTGTGTTACAGAAACCCACTGACATTTTTAAAACAAGCCTTATATTACGTGTAAAATAACTACGTAGCCAAAAGATCAGAGTGTTTAGACGAGATAAGCAGAAACACTTTTGTAACTGACACAAATGTCACAGGTGCAACCTGCACCGTTCCCCGTTACGGATCCATGAAGGTTTTGACGCCAGTCGTGTTCAAAGCCAGTGTTCAAATTGTTTTAAAAACCATGATGTTGATCTCCGATGGATTTCTTTTTATTGAGCGAGATGAAGCGTTTGGTGCACGAGACATCACTAGGCGCTTCAGAAGAGCTGTTTGCCCATTTGGCTGAGGCCGCAGCCGTTACTCGAGAATCACCACGTTGTTTAGAGTGTGTTATACAATAATTAGTACGCAGGTCCCAGTTGTGCATACACCGCCTCTGTATCATATATCACTAGAATCAAAACCTTCCTGGCGGCGACACAACCCAACGGCGACATTTTTGTAATATGTAAAAGTCTTTCTTCTACTCTCTTCTAGGCATTAAAATTGAATATACGTAGTTCTTTTACACCCTGTATAGTGCAGAACTCAATAATACACTGAAACACCAAAGAGACATATAGACATGGTATTCAAATACAGAGATTTGTAAACAGGCAGAATACGGTGCTGCGGTCGCCAGAGTCTATGTAAGAGAACAAGTGTCTGGCGCTGTTTTTAGATCGGTTACTGCTGCTACAATGACAGGTTATGAAGATTGAAGTGAGTTAGAACGTGGTGTTGTAGTCGGCGAACGAGCGATGGATCACAGTATCTCCGAGGTAGCGATGAAGTGGGGATTTTCCCGTACGACCATTTCACGAGTGTGCTTGGAATCCGGTAGAACATCAAATCTCCGATATCGCTGCGGCCGGAAAAGGATCCTGCAAGAACGGGATCAATGACGACTGAAGAGAATTGCCCAATGTCACAGAAGTGCAACCCTATCGCAAATTGTTGCAGATTTCAATGCTTGGTTATCAACAAGTGTCAGCGTGCGAACCATTCAACGAAACCATCATCGATATGGGCTTTCGGATGATGACTGCACGACACAGCTTTATGCCTCGCTTGGGCCCGTCAACACCGGTATTGGACTGTAGTTGACTGGAAACATGTTGCCTGGTCGGACGAGTCTCGTTTCAGATTGTATCGAGCAGATGGACGTGTATGGGTATGGAGACAACCTCAGGAATCCATGGACTCTGCATGTCAGCAGGGGACTGTTCAAGCTGGTGGAGGCTCTGTAATGGTGTGGCGCTTGTGCAGTTGGAGTGATACGGGACCCCTGATATGTCTAGATACGACTCTGACAGGTAACACGTACGTAAGCATCCTGTCTGATGAGCTGCATCCATTCATGTTCAGTGTGCACTCCGACGGACTTGGGCAATTCCAGCAGGACAAAGGGACACCCCACACGTCCAGAATTGCTACAGAGTGGCTCCAGCAACACTCTTCTGAGTTTAAACACTTCGACTGGCCACCAAGCTCCCCAGACATGAACATTATTGAGCATATCTGGGATGCCTTGCAACGTGTTGTTCAGAAGAGGTCCCCACCCCTTCGTACTCTTATGGATTTATGGACAGCCCTGCAGGATTCATCGTTCAAAATGGTTCAAATGGCTCTGAGCACTATGGGACTTAACTTCTGAGGTCATCAGTCCCCTAGAACTGAGAACTACTTAAACCTAGTTAACCTAAGGATATCACACACATCCATGTCCGAGGCAGGATTCGAACCTGCGACCGTAGCGGTCGCGCGGTTCCAGACTGTAGCGCCTAGAACCGCACGGCCACTCCGGCCGGCTAAACTTGAAGTGAATGAGTCATAATAATAAACTTACCTATAATTCTAATTTCGGCAGAAGATAAATACTGTAGACTGTTGAACCAGTAGGCACGATAGAAGGAGTACAATGCGTCGGCAAGAGCAAACATCTGTGATGCCTTTGGTTCTTGCTCCTTGCACAGCGCACTGAACTCGCCACGAAAGAAGAGGTACTGCTCGTGATAGTCTAGTAAACCTTCATTCAGTAGCGGCCGCCTGTAACATACAAGATTAAAAGTTAAAAAAGAAAACGAAAACAGTAAAATCAGCGTGCCAAATCACGTGCAGTGAACATAATGTAAAAATGTTAATAATTTTCACTCAGCAGCGAAGTGCGCACTGACTTGTAACTTCCTGGCAGATTAACACTGTTTTGGACCGGGAGTTGAACACAGAACTTTTGACTTTTTTAACAAAAGTTCCTTTATTGTAATGAATTACAATGTTTTACAACATTATGTAATTATTGATACAAAGTTTTGCCATTATCAAGACATGTCCCAAATTATTTACATAAAGGTGACAATAATAGTGTACAGTTTGTATCCACAAGAAAAACACACATATATACAGAAATAATACTGCAGAGAAATGGTGTAGAGGATTTGTTTCCTGAATGAATTTTCATTCTGTATCTGAGCGTGCACTGATTTGAAACTTTCGGGATCGAATCCTGGTACAGCCTTTTAAACTTCCAGGAAATTTCACATCAGTGCACACTCCATTACAGAGTGTAAATCAATTCAGAAAATTATCCTCTAGGTCAGTGTTCCGCAATAATCAGAAGCACCATAAAGGAGCAATAGGTGACAACATGCACCTTGAGTATAGTCTACGCTTAAACAGCCTCGAAAACAGAGATGTATTTCAAACTGCCCTACAGTTAGTAACACGACTTAATTACCCAGAAAGAAAGAAATTACTCTACTACGGAACAGACTGATCGCTTGGTCCTACGAACAGAAAACCTTCCAACTCACAAACCAGAGCTCTGTAGACTCCTGGCGGTGGTATGAACATGGAGAGGAGACGGTTTGGACCTAAACAGTATCTTCAAGGATTTAGTGAGAGCACACGAGCGGGTTTACTTCGAATTTAAAGAAACTGAACCCAGAAGTTATGCAGAGACAAGATATCCCCCACCCTCAAGATCGTACACCTGAATTGTATTAGGAGTAGAATAGTTAGCACACAAAAAAAGCGATTTGATGGACGAAGTACAGGCCGATGTCGCTTGTTTACGGTAACCCTACACGCGTGATGGTAAAATACTTGGTCTGCCAACACAATGTATGACAATTGTGGGGTAAAGAACGCCGAAGCAGCAATCGTGGTGGCAAACACACGAATTGCAGTAACAAAAATAACAACTATATACTGAACGCGTTGTAAGAGCGGAAATTACATTGAGAAGGGTATCATGGATAGTCGCGTCATTCTACGGACAGTACTCATATCTGATTGAATCCTTTGCAAACTCAATTAAGAAAATAGGAGGTTTCATAATGGGCAAAACATTACTCATCCTCGCAGTCGTTAACCCACGCTCAGCACTCTGGCATGCTGATTGGACAGATCCCAAAGGACGTGTAATAACGGACGTCATAAATCACTGCAGCCTTTTGGTGTTCAATAAGGTAGGGCAAGCACCAACATAGTGTGGCAATGCCGGAGGTATCAGTAACACAGACATTTTATTAGCAAACGGAACATCTGTAACACATATCACTGACTGGCAAAGTAATGACAGAGCGACACACAGCGATCACAATACAATCATTATACGCACTGTTACACACATAAACACAAACACATTCACTTAACAACAACCGCGATTGGTGCAGAACGGGGCAAACTGGCGGACAATAAAAGATACTATAGCAGAATTACCCTTGCACACCACCCGAGGAAGTATTGATTACAGAATTCACTTATTAACTTATCTACTACTTAAACCTCAGATCGCTGCAATCCCACAGGTCAATGACATAAGTAAACAAAATATACCGTGGTCGACATTATTAACAAAAATAAGGAAGTCCTCACGAGAGAAAATACGATGCTACCAACGAGCAAAGACAGCACAAAAAATACAAACCAGGCTGTAACAATATCTTGAAGCCAAACGACGAAACAAAGCAGAATTACAAAAAGCACTGCAGGACCGTTGGGACAATTTTATCAGCACTAATTTACAGAGTAACGTATGCGGAGAGCCCTTCAAAATATAAACTGAGACACTACAAACACCAACGGCAATGTCAACACTAAAGCGACAAGATGGAACAATGACGCAGGGCTAGAGATGCTCGGTAGGTTATCAGCTACATAAGTTACTACCAGACGATGACCCTTCACGCGACCATCACCACCATATAAACTTACGCAGACAAATGGACATCAACGACATAAGTGGAGGAATCACTACTCCTTTCGCACGTGAGGAGACTGCGCTGGTAATACAGAAACTTACAGGTAGAAAAGCTCCGGGCCCAGATGGAGTCGAATCGAAAACATTTAAAGCTAACCGGCCGCAGTGGCCGAGCGGTTCTAGGCTCTTCAGTTCGGAACCGCGCTGCTGCTACGGTCGCAGGTTCGAATCCTGCCTCAGGCATGGATGTGTGTGATGTCCTTAGGTTAGTTAGGTTTAAGTAGTTCTAAGTATAGGGCACTGATGACCTCAGATGTTAAGTCCCATAGTGCTTGGAACCATTTGAACACTTAAAGCTGCTGCACCACAAATCGTCCCCTACCTGACGAACTTACTTAATAACTCTTTACAGCAAAGGAAGACGGCTGATGCAGTGATTATCGAAAAATAGGAAGACAAGGACTCAACAGACCGCAAATCACACAGACCGACCTGCCTACTGAATGTACTAGGCAAGGTCCAGGACACGGACTACAGTCTCACAGACAGCTTCTGGATATCAGTCCAAATCAGTGTGTGTTCCGGCCACACAAGCCTATCGACGATGCAGTAAATATGACTTTACATGTAACTCGGAGCACACAGGACAAATGCAATTTGTATATGGTGGCAGTATTGATTGAAGTGTGTGGTGCCTTTGACAACCTTTGATGGCCTGCGCTATTCGCAAAGTTGAGCCAAATGCAAATCCTAATAGCTTTATACGAGGGCAGTTCAATAAGTAATGCAACACTTTTTTTTCTGAAACAGGGGTTGTTTTATTCAGCATTGAAATACACCAGGTTATTCCCCAATCTTTTAGCTGCACAACACTATTTTTCAATGTAATCTCCATTCAATGCTACGGCCTTACGCCACCTTGAAATGAGGGCCTGTATGCCTGCACGGTACCATTCCACTGGTCGATGTCGGAGCCAACGTCGTACTGCATCAATAACTTCTTCATCATCCGCGTAGTGCCTCCCACGGATTGCGTCCTTCATTGGGCCAAACATATGGAAATCCGACAGTGCGAGATCGGGGCTGTAGGGTGCATGAGGAAGAACAGTCCACTGAAGTTTTGTGAGCTCCTCTCGGGTGCGAAGACTTGTGTGAGGTCTTGCGTTGTCATGAAGAAGGAGAAGTTCGTTCAGATTTTTGTGCCTACGAAAACGCTGAAGTCGTTTCTTCAATTTCTGAAGAGTAGCACAGTACACTTCAGAGTTGATCGTTTGACCATGGGGAAGGACATCGAACAGAATAACCCCTTCAGCGTCCCAGAAGACTGTAACCATGACTTTACCGGCTGGGGGTACGGCTTTAAACTTTTTCTTGGTAGGGGAGTGGTTGTGGCGCCACTCCATTGATTGCCGTTTTGTTTCAGGTTCGAAGTGATGAACCCATGTTTCATCGCCTGTAACAATCTTTGACAAGAAATTGCCATCCTCAGCCACATGACGAGCAAGCAATTCCGCACAGATGGTTCTCCTTTGCTCTTTATGGTGTTCGGTTAGACAACGAGGGACCCAGCGGGAACAAACCTTTGAATATCCCAACTGGTGAACAATTGTGACAGCACTACCAACAGAGATGTCAAGTTGAGCACTGAGTTGTTTGATGGTGATCCGTCGATCATCTCGAACGAGTGTGTTCGCACGCTCTGCCATTGCAGGAGTCACAGCTGTGCATGGCCGGCCCGCACGCGGGAGATCAGACAGTCTTGCTTGACCTTGCGGCGATGATGACACACGCTTTGCCCAACGACTCACCGTGCTTTTGTCCACTCCCAGATCACCGTAGACATTCTGCAAGCGCCTATGAATATCTGAGATGCCCTGGTTTTCCGCCAAAAGAAACTCGATCACTGCCCATTGTTTGCAACGCACATCCGTTACAGACGCCATTTTAACAGCTCCGTACAGTGCTGCCACCTGTCGGAAGTCAATGAAACTATACGAGACGAAGCGGGAATGTTTGAAAATATTCCACAAGAAATTTCCGGTATTTTCAACCAAAATTGGCCGAGAAAAAAAATGTATTGCATTACTTATTGAACTGCCCTCGTATAACAGCTTCCTCGGTTACTACAGATGCAGAGTTGTAGAATGGCGAGCGGACCGCCGAAGAGTTGTCAAGAAAATTAGCAAAGGCTGCCCACAGGGCATATTCTGGGATGTTGCTGTTGAGCTGCTGATAGTGCAGACAGAGATGATAGAGTAACTTAGATAGTAGCGTACGCTGATGATTTGTTTGTAGTGGTATCGGGAAATTCAAGAACACACTTAGAACAAGAGATTACGCAGTTCCTCATAGACATTAATGAATAGTATAATAACAATAAACTTTCAACTGCAGCTAATAATACAATGCACTTACTACTGAAAGGCGAAATTAAAAGGAGGCCAGTATCGAGCTAAATAACACATCCTTGCAACGCAAAGAGTGACAAGATATCTAGGTTTACACGTTGACGATAAACTGAAGTTCGTTGAACATATCAGACTTACAACCGAAAAAGTAATGAAAATAGTGCATAAATTAACGAGACTATATACTTCAAAATACAGACTACCTATAAAGACGATACATACTAATCATATCGCACTACCCGAACCTATAGTATGGTTTGCAGCGAGGGCTTGGGTGCATCGACTGAGGCTTGCAACATATAAAATCATTGAGAGACGTGGCCAAAAAAATGTTCTGCTCAGGATGTCGGAGGCCTTTGGCACAGAATTGGCCGAGGCACTATGTGTGGTGATGGGAGGGTGCCCCGTTGACACCACCATCCGTTAAAGAGCAGCAGCGTACTGGTAGAAGAAAGGCACACGCGACAAGGTATTTGACATTATAGGAGAGGTCATCATGGAATTGTACCAACTAAACCGCTGGCGAAATGTTACCTGCTAGAGAGAATGGGATTCGAAAGAAAAGGTTCCCGGGTTCGATTCCCGGCGGGGTCAGGGATTTTCCCTGCCTTGTGATGACTGGGTGTAGTGTGATGTCCTTAGGTTAGGTTTAAGTAGTTCTAAGTTCTAGGGGACTGATGACCATAGATGTTAAGTCCCATAGTGCCTAGAGCCATTGATGTCCTTAGGTTAGTTAGGTTTAAGTAGTTCTAAGTTCTAGGGAACTGATGACAATAGATGTTAAGTCCCATAGTGCCTAGAGCCATTTGAACCATTTGAAAGAAAAGGGGCGTAAGCCGCGTCGCTTCTACACTTTTCCCCAAGCATCGACAAAACGAATGAGGCTAAAACATACGAGGGGCGTTTGAAAAGTCCGTGCAAACTCGAGAGATGGCACCACTGACGCGTATCGAGGTCATGTTTAGTTAGTACCATCTTTGGCAAGAATGCACGCCAAGTTTCAGCCATATTGGCCAATTTCTTTGTGGTTGGCATTCGTGTGAATCAAGGAAGTCGAGTGATTGTCAAAAAATGAACGAAAAAGAATTTCGTGTGGTGATTAAACATTACTTTATGAAAGCCAAAACGCCTGAGTAGACTAAAGGGAAGCTTGATAAACATTACGGCGATTCTGCACCTTCGATTAGAACAGTTTATAAGTGGTTGCAAAAATTTCGGAGTGGCCACATGGGCACAAGTGATGATGAACGTTCTGGACACCCTGTGGAGGTTACGACTACAGAAATCATTGATAAAATCCATGATATGGTGATGGATGACAGAAGAGTTAAGGTGCGTGAGATTGCTAGTGCTGTGCGCATCTCGAATGAACGGGTACATAATATTTTGTATAAACATTTGGACATGAGAAAGTATGCCAGCCGCAGTGGCCGAGCGGTTCTAGGCGCTACGGTCTGGAACCGCGCGACCGCTACGGTCGCAGGTTCGAATCCTGCCTCGGGCATGGATGTGTGTGATGTCCTTAGGTTAGTTAGGTATAAGTAGTTCTACGTTCTAGGGAACAGCCGACCACAGATGTTAAGTCCCATAGTGCTCAGAGCGATTTGAACCATCAGAAAGTATCTGCAAGATAGGTTCCGCGATTGCTCACGCTTGACCAAAAACGGAATCGCGTGAAGTGTTGCAAGGATGGTTTGCAGCTGTTCAGGAAGAATCCGCAGGACTTTACAGCGTCGTTTCGTCACTGGGGATAAAACATGGATACACTACTATACTCCTGAGACCAAACAACAATCTAAACAATGGGTTACCAAGGGAGAATCTGTACCAAAAAAGGCGAAGACCATTCCTTCTGCAGGAAAGGTAATGGCGACTGTCTTTTGGAATTCGCAAGGGATAATCCTCATCGACTAGCTTGGAAAGGGTAAAACTATTACAGGTGCATATCATTCCTCGTTATTGGGCCGTTTGATAAACCGAGCTGCAAGAAAAACGCCGGTGACTGGACTGCAAAAAAGTCCTTTTCCGTCACGACAATGCACAAGCACACACCTCAGCAGTTGTGGTCGCCAAATTAATGGAAATAGGATTCCAACTCGTTTCACATCCCCCCTATTCTCCAGACTTGGCTCCCTCTGAGTACTATTTGTTCCCCAATTTGAAGAAATGGCTGGTGGGACAAAGATTTTATTCAAACGATGAGGTGATTGCAGCAACTAATAGCTATTTTGCAGACTTGGACAATTCCTATTATTCGGAAGGGATCAACGAATTAGAACAGCGTTGGACGAAGTGTACAAAAGGAGACTATGTCGAAAAATAAAAAAAAAAGGTTTACCTCAAACACGTAAGTAGTTTTTATTTTTGCACGGACTTTTCAAACACCCCTCGTATATATACCGCATATGGTATGGTCCATTTCCTCACTGGCCATGGTCCATATCCAGTACACCTCCATCGGTTCTGTCTCAGTCAAACACCCACGCGCACTAGCGGTGAACTGGGAACTCCCGAACATGTCACTTTATACTGTGACAGACCGACACACGTACCACTCAGAACTGAGTATGACAACACAGGACAAATTCCAGGACAGCTGGACGACTGAAGCTTTAATCCGAATGCCTGAAATTAAAGAGATGAGGCAACGACTCCCATACCCGGGACCAAAGGTATATCGGCCCCCCCCCCCACCCGTTTCACGGAAAGGAAAAATATAGTGTGGTCAGTTTTTTTATCCAATAAAATAAGTTAGCATATCTTTACGATACTTTCATACGTTTATGTGTAATAAACAGAATAATGGAAGGTAGAAACGAAAGTATTATGACTAGTATGGATAATATTCTAGGATTTATTAATAAGGATGTACCTTGTGGATACAAACAATTGAAAACGGATCGTGTGAGATGTTTCCAATTGTCTGGCACATTACTGACGATAATAAAGTGTTGATGGACTTAGTTACAGAACATTTAGCGCTCTATCTGCAGAATTAAAAAAAAAGTGGAGAGAGTGTTGAAGACCATAAGTGCGTTAGTGATCCATTCGTGGACTCGAAATATCTTTCGAATAATTTGGGTTTACGCGTGAGGAACAGTCAGAAGATTGAAATAAAAATTTTTCGAAGTGCCTTTGGATACATTTTGGATGTCAAAAAGCAGTGAATACCCGGCTACAGTTAACTTGTTATTGTCATTTTCAACTACATATTTGTGTGAACTGGGCTTCTCGACATTGAGTCAAATTAAAACATTAAGGAGACAGAGACTCAAATCCATCGATGATTAATTGAGGCGAGCTTTGTCAACGACTCTGCCACGAATCTGCCGTCAGTGCACAAGGAAGGTACCACTAGAGTTATTTACTGTAAAATTCGCATTAGAAATTATTAACAAATAAATACAGGAGTCTAGTTCTGTTTCATAATAACAATAATAACTGATTACACAACAACATAATAATTCGTAATTATGTTAAGAATCACAAGATTTTGAAGGGACAGACATTTTGGTATGCCGTGTTGAGTTTAGAAGTACCGTGAGTAATAAATGGTTGCCGAACACAGCTCTAGGTTGTGGCTGAGCCATTTCTTTGCAGGATCCTTCCTTCCAGGAGTGTTTATCTCGCAAGATATGAAGGAGAACTTCAGTGAAGTTTGGAAGGCAGGAGAGAGCTACCAGCGCCGCCAATGCTGTGAGGGCGGGCCGTGAGTCGAGCCTGCATAGATCAGACGGAAGAGTACGTGTCCGTGAAAGGCGACGTTCCGGGCTCCAGTCCCGGTACGACAAACAGTTTTAATCGTACAGGGACCTTCGTATTTGGATTAGCAGAACTCTCTAAGAAAGATGCCTCCTAATCGATAAACGTGAATGTAATGTCAAACAGTTCCACTAACCCAGTCCCTTGCATCGACTCCAACATTTGAGCACAGCACAATTTGATCGCTTAAGGTACTCTTATTTCAGGTCCGCCCTTGCAACTACTAAAAAAGTGTACTTGTTTCTGTGTAAGCGTCTTGTTTTATTCATTTAAACCATTGTCAGTAGTTATGGTTTCTGCCTGCATCAGGAAGTGTCGTCTGCATGCACATTTGTCTGGTATTGTGCGTTTCACACTGGAATCTCTATTTGCAACTTGATGTACAGCAGTAAAAGTTTACAGACGTAAAAAACGACGAAATAATACACCACTATTGCATGCAAATATTTGTTTACATTGTTGTGCAACCAGCCGCTGGGGATGCAACTTGGTGAGTAGTGCTTTGAGTCTCCAGTCCGACAGTGCAAGTTACGAGATGGCAACTGTAGCCCTAAGATGAGCGTTCCATAAATCGATGTATGTGTGCCAAGTGTATCATTCGATGAGGACAAAAGCGTCAAAATCTATCACGGTATTATAAAATGAACAGCAATTAACTGAAATCTGAGACAGTTTTTTCCCCTAATTAACGACTGCGTTACCCATAGCAGCGTGAACGACGAGAAGACTAAATACTGAAAGTTAAATTGCAGAAGAACTCGTTCTCCTCGTAGAGTGATCTTCGGATAACAGTGTTACTTGAGAGAAACGGTGTCAATTCGAATGTGAAAGGCCCAGTTTCAGCGGAAAGCAGCAGATACCATGATATGGGATGTCATGGGGCTGAAAATCACAAATAATTTCCCTGTAATGTATTCCGGTTGCTGACCATTGTTCTTGATGTGCAGTGTACCATTCCAGCTCTGCTTACGAGCTAGTTACGTTTAGGCTTCGCGCTAAGGTTTATTTTGTATGTGAAAGATGGAAATAGGTGGATATTGACTAAAGTATCTGCGCAGACGTGACAACGCCGCTACACAACACTGCCGACACAAGGTACTGTATGCGCCGACAGTGGCTCGGCGACAGGCCAGGGAACAGAACGCTACCAGAGGAAAGAAAACTGGCCATGTGAGACAATGTACGGGGAGCCGAAAGTCTGAAACCGCGTAGAGACCTGCACAGAGGTAAACAAAAACATGGCAGATGTGGGCCGCTGATTGCCGAGTAGATGAAAATGGCACTTGGCATGAGGCGTAAGGCGAGGTCTGCTGTGGCTGAACTCAGCGTTAGAACCGTTCCACCTGGCTTACTGCCACCACGAGGTGAGCACTTCCGTCAGCAGGTTGCAGGCACCCCCATGGCAGCTGACCCCACTATTCTGCCGCGATACCCTCGCCAGCTCATATGTCGCCATCACGATGTGTGCTTGTGGGGATACTAAATCCCTCCTCCCTCAAAAGGTCACGAGGGGCCAAAAATGACCAGGCATGGGCTCCGACCTCAAGCACAGAAGCGGAGAGAGTGCTGGGGACCCCATCACTCGACCAAAATCCAAAGGAGACTTCACTGGATGGACATAAAGCTGCTGAGGCTGAGGCAGTGGCCTGTGCACCATCTGTGTCAATGACAAGGCCATATCCACTGGAAAGTGGGGAGGGGAGGCAAGAGCTATGAGTAGGGTGTGTGGAAGTCCAGGGACCCCGCATTGGTAAGCGTAGGAATGAGCATCGCTGGGGTCTGAGACCGCTAGGGAAGGGAGGGCAGAGGTGGGCATGAATAGGGCTGTAACGTGGAAGCACAATGCTAAAAATAGGAGTCGGGACTGACCTGGAAGACTGAGTGGGAGGCCGCAGTGGCGGTGGCCCAGTAGGATGTATCTGCAGCTGATTTGCATGATGGGTCAACTGTTCTGACTAACATCTACCCCAAAGAACTGATGAACTTTGTGGCCCACCACAACACCTGGTAGTCACCACTGCTGCTGGCCAAAAGGCTGGGCCCAACGGTAGTCACTGGAGGAAAACACAGTGGCCATGATGGTCCAGAGCAGCCACTTGGGATGCAACAAATCTAACAGACCCTGCAATTGGCACCCATGCAACCTGTCCACTAGACTGCGCTGGTTGACTGGTGTCACCTGGTACACAGTAAAAAGACTTGGCAATGCATCATTGTGGTAGAAGCCGATACAAACTTCTTCATCTGAATCTTGAATGCATGTGTGAAGTACTCCACCTCCAAGCTAGAAACCGGGCGAAATGGGGCAGTAGTCTCATGCTGGATGTTGTCACAGTAAAAACAAAACTCTTTGAACTTCTGCGACATAAAATGCTGACTGTTATCAGACACGAGGGTCCTGGAGGAGCCCTTTATAACAAAAGTAACCGAGAACATGTGAAAAATAGTAGTCAGTGATGTGAAGGACAGCCTGCTTATGTACGCGAAATTGGACAAGGCTTTGACCATCAACATCCACATGCTGTCGAAAAGCAGACCCGCGAAATCGACGTGCACCCAGTCCCAAGTGTGCTCCAGGATCTCCCAAGAGGAAAATTGGTGTGGCAGTGTAGCGTGATTCTGCTCACACAGATCCTGCCAGCCATTACAGTACCTGTTCCTTCTGGACTTACAAACCTGACATCAAACGCTGGCTATACTTTCAAACAACCATAACTGTTTATTCCTAAAGTCTTCAATACTAAGATCACTATCTAATTTTAGGTATGCATGTATGTGTGAGTGATTACCTGATGCAAATGGCTCTTCAGCATTACAATATTCACCGTACACTCATCTTTATACAAACTGTAGAAAAGGTGCTTTCTACCAACACTAATGTTTCCAGAAGTGTGTTCCACAATTTGCGCCAATGGCTTGTTGGGTTATAAAGTTCATCAGTACATTTAAGATAACATTTAATTATGGTGATAAGGTAAGATTGATACATATGAGAAACTTTTTCCTTCTTTTTCGTACTAAAAGCTTAACTATTAAAAGCAGTCTTTGAGAAACATGTATTATAATATAATAATTAAGACTAAGGTGTATGTGTATAAGATAAATGCTTGTACTGGAAGAATTACTAAAGACAATCAGGCATCTAAGAAATTCTCTGAAGAGAAGAGCCTATCGAAAAACCCAGAATATCAATTAGTAATACAAGCTAGATGCGTTTTCGTTACAGGGATTTGATTCCACTGGCATTCCTCGGTGTAGACATAATGGTAGAAATCAGTTTGTATTTACAATCCGTTCTGAACCCAAACATTCAGTAGAGGCTAAAAATGTGACTAACTGAGCAGATTTAGGAATGGTGTGTGAAGCAAAAAGTACTTTGTTCCAATACATAAATCCTTTCTTTGTGTAGTCGAAATCGTAGGATTGGAACCAAAGAAGTACAATCAGGTGCAGGCCGAAGTGAAATATAAGGTGCTGGCCGAAGGGAAATATGCTGATTTTATGTGTACTGAAATGTTTATATGACTTTTTGCAAAAGGAAAGCAAAAGTTACACTCTGAGTAGAAAATCTGTGTCGCAGCACCCGTCCATGTCGACGATTATTTGTTGTAACTTGGGACTACCTCCCCTGTTACCCATCTGACCTAAAGAGAGCTTTCTGCAGCTATATTAGTATCAGAAGAGCTGTGGTATTGCAAACCAAACTGCGAGGAGCCACTGAGGCTCTTAAGGGAAAGCTACAGAGAATTTCTGTTTATGCTTAACGGACACAGGTGCAAAAATACATATTTTGGTATTTAATATTGTATAGACCATTGTGGTATGAATATTAGGTCTCCATAAAACAAAAAGAAAGACCCACAAAGGGATAGCAAAGCAAATGTTCAGTGTCGCAACTGATTGCCAGCCAAAAGAAGTGACGTTGTACCGGAGCCTTCGCACGAATTATGCCCCAGGGCAATGCACGCAGTGACTGGAATACGCGAGGCCGTAACGCTGGGGTGACAACCACCTGACAGCTTTGCACCTCCATGACAAGCAGAAGGACCCCCTGCGCAGCATCCAGTCAATCATGTAGGAGAAAACACATACGCCACGCCAGGATCCGCATCCACAGAGACATACTCTGGCCAGCTCATCAGGACAGCTGAAACGATTCTCTGGAAAAGCAGGTCATTGCCTGTGGTGATCGCGACCTCCTCTGCTATCAGGGCAAAATCCAACAAGGTTTTCTGCTAAATAGCATCCAACATGAACACGGGAATCTGCTGCTGATCGAACTCCAGATCGGACCTTACCAGGAACTGTAATAGCACATCAGCATTTGGATGCTGGGCGCTGTATTGGTAATGAATGTCATAAGAGTAACTACTGAGGAAGAACGCCCACTTCTGCAATCGGTGGGCAGTCCTGTCCAACAGTTTGAGATGAAGGCCGAATAAGGAGACTTGTGGTTGGTGATCAGTAGGAACTTTGTCCCATACGAGAAAACATGAATCTTCTTAATTCCATAAATGATAGCCAGTGCCTCCTTATCTACCTATGAATAATTATCCTGTTCCACAGAAAGCATCTTTGATTTGTAAGCAATGGGCTGCTCGGTGTCATCTGGGTTTGATGGGACAGAACCACACCAATGTCGTACTGGGACACATAACACGCCAGTGTTAAAAGCTTACCTGATGTAAATAAAGCCAAACGGGGAACGAGATACAAACACTGCCTGAGGGACAAGGAAGACCACTGACAATCCGCAGACCAGACAAATTGAACGCCATTTCTACGAATCCTATTAAGAGGATGGCAGAAGTGTGCAACCTGTGGAATGAACTTAGCGTAATATGAAATCTTGTCCAAAAATGAATGGAGTCCCTTCAGGTTTCTGGGCGCTGGCAGGCTGATGAGGGCTTCGATGTGCTCGTCCATAGGAACGAGGCCATCTTTGCTGAGCTCTTGTCACGTTCGGGGACAAGAATCTTCACTTTTACAGCTTGCAATGGAGGCCATTCTCCAGCAGGCTGTGGAAAACAGACTAGAGATTTCGTAAATGCTCCCTTCGTGTAGAATCCGTGTCCCAGATGTACCGAAGGTGAATTTCGTGAATCATCTCCTTCAAATATCCCTGATAAATTTCTGACGGCGGTGAAGTCCCAAAAGGCAAGCAATTAAACTGGTACAATCCAAACGATGTGTTGAGTCACAAGAAATTCCAAGAAACTATGTCCAGAGGCAACCGCAGGACATCACACAAGTGAATGGAAAAAAAAAATACTCGCCTATCAATAACTTCTCCTACGAACCCTCCATCGATGGACTTGGATATGAATCCGTGACAAATTGCACATTAATCGTCTGTTTAAAATCACCACAAAGGCGCTTAGTGCTCCAGGGTACTGAATCACCATCAAAGGGGTGGTCCATCGATTCAACGAAACAGAGAATTGATCCTGACAAACCAGTAACTTGGGATTGACCTTGTCGCACATGGGGAAGGAAATGCAGTGGGAGTGACAAAATTTAGGTTTCGTCGATGACTTAAAAGAAAACTGTGCCTCAGAATTTTCTGTCTGACGTAAGACATTCTCAAACAGCTAGTTGAGGACCATAGTAAAGTGTCCAAATGTTGAAATGAACATACTGAGACATTAAATGACTTCATCAACTGTTGTTGTTGTTGTTGTTGTTGTGGTCTTCAGTCCCGAGACTGGTTTGATGCAGCTCTCGATGCTACTCTATCCTGTGCAAGCTTCTTCATCTCCCAGTACCTACTGCAACCTACATCCTTCTGAATCTGCTTAGTGTATTCATCTCTTGGTCTCCCTCTACGATTTTTACCCTCCATGCTGCCCTCCAGTACCAAATTGGTGATCCCTTGATGCCTCAGAACATGTCCTACCAACCGATCCCTTCTTCTTGTCAAGTTGTGCCACAAACTCCTCTTCTCCCCAATTCTATTCAATAACTCCTCATTAGTTGTGTGATCTACCAATCTAATCTTCAGCATTCTTCTGCAGCACCACATTTCGAAAGCTTCTATTCTCTTCTTGTCTAAACTATTTATTGTCCATATTTCACTTCCATACATGGCTACACTCCATACAAATACTTTCAGAAACGACTTCCTGACGCTTAAATCTATACTCGATGTTAACAAATTTCTCTTCTTCAGAAACCCTTTCCTTTCCATTGCCAGTCTACATTTTATATCCTCTCTACTTCGACCATCATCAGTTATTTTGCTCCCAAAAAAGCAAAACTCCTTTACTACTTTAAGTGTCTCATTTCCTAATCTAATTCTCTCAGCATCACCCGACTTAATTCGACTACATTCCATTATCCTCGTTTTGCTTTTGTTGATGTTCATCTTATACTCTCCTTTCAAGACACTGTGCATTCCGTTCAACTGCTCTTCCAAGTCCTTTGCTGTCTCTGACAGAATTACAATGTCATCGGCGAACCTCAAAGTTTTTATTTCTTCTCCATGGATTTTAATACCTACTCCGAATTTTCCTTTTGTTTCCTTTACTGCTTGCTCAATATACAGATTGAATAACATTGGGGAGAGGCTACAACCCTGTCTCACTCCCTTCCCAACCACTGCTTCCCTTTCATGTCCCTCGACTCTTATAACTGCCATCTGGTTTCTGTACAAATTGTAAATAGCCTTTCGCTACCTGTATTTGAACCCTACCACCTTCAGAATTTGAAAGAGAGTATTCCAGTCAACACTGTCAAAAGCTTTCTCTAAGTCTACAAATGCTAGAAACGTAGGTTTGCCTTCCCTTAATCTTTCTTCTAAGATAAATTGTAGGGTCACTATTTCCTCACGTGTTCCAACATTTCTACGGAATCCAAACTGATCTTCCCAGAGGTCGGCTTCTACCAGTTTTTCCATTCGTCTGTACAGAATTCGCGTTAGTATTTTGCAGCTGTGACTTATTAAACTGATAGTTCGGTAATTTTCACATCTGTCAACACCTGCTTTCTTTGGGATTGGAATTGTTATATTCTTCTTGAAGTCTGAGGGCATTTCGTCTTTCTCATACATCTTGCTCACCAGATGGTAGAGTTTTGTCAGGACTGACTCTCCCACGGCTGTCAGTTGTTCTAATGGAATGTTGTCTACTCCCAGGGCTTTGTTTCGACTTCATCAACTATCTAACCCAAAAATATATTGCACGTATGGTAAATTTACCAATAATAGCGTTAAGTTGCCGTTCCACATTCTTATAATGTGCAGAGATGGAGAAATGCTCCCTCAACGGAATACTCTATTTACTCCCGTGCATAACTGAAACTCGACTGGTTGAACAAGGACAGTGTCAAAGCTCTGTTGCCGCTGTTGCAGTTCCACACCCACTGATACACCTCCATTCTTTGACTTCACACTGATGTCGAACCGAAAATAATCAAAGTAATGTATGCCACCAACTCAGCTCCTTTACCAGCAGTCACCTATCAGTTGACCATCCTTCCCGTTCTTCTCCATTATTTTAACGCTCATGACGAGTTCCAATTTTGCAGCTGCTTCACCACTGCCACCGCCAAATGCTCCAGTGCCATCACCATCACCTACGCCGTTACTGTCACCACCGTTGGCTCCAACACCAGTGAAATCGACAGCACTAGCTATAAAACCATCGCAGCCCCAGCACCAAGACCCGCTCCACTGGCAGCAGCACTACCAGTGCTAGTAGTTCCAGCTAGATCCGCCATCGTTGCACTGATATCACCAACATCACAAGTGTCTGTTAATGTCCCTACTACCTGAACCCAGTGAGTGCTACTTACAATATGACAACCCTCATCCATGCAGTCATTAAACCACACAAACGAAACAGACCAAATGAATCCTCACCCTATATTAAAACCCTCTGTCAGTGGTTCGAGTCCTCCCTTGGGCATGGGTGTGTGTGTTGTCCTTAGCGTACGTTAGTTTAAGTTAGATTAAGTAGTGTGTAAGCTTAGCGACTGATGACCTCAGCAGGTTGGTCCTATAAGATCTTACCACAATTTTTTTTCCTGTATTAAAAAAGCACAAGGGGCTTCAAAGCATTCATGGACACATACCAGTAGATCCTTCTCAATAAATTACCCATTGAATTGCATATCCCTGGATACAACTACTGTGGAAATGGAACGAAGCTGGAAAAGCATTTAGTATTTGCATAATGCACACAGTGACTCGCTGCTGTGTTGGGAGCATCTAGTCTTAAGAAATGGTTCCATCCCCAAGCTGATGACAACGCTGGGGAATAAGCAGAGATGCACTCTACACTACAGAAACTTCCAGTATTATCACAGGTTGGGGATGAGACTAATTAGAAGTACTCGTGGCATTGATGTTAATTCCGAAACATTTGATTATTGAAAAAGATTATAGTAAATTAATTGATAATCAAGTTTTTGGCAAAAGCATGGAGAATGTTAAAACCCACCACGAAATTCATTTAGTTTACTGTTGGGATGGGTGTACAGAGTTAAGTGTTTATATCGCCAGGCCAAATTTTAAGCAGGCCACAATCTTCAATAAAGGACTAGTCGCTGTGGAGATGGCTAACATTTAAGTAGAGTTCACGGAGCCTGTCTATATTGGTTTGTATATTTTGGACCTCTCCAAATTCAACATGTACCTATTCCTCTACATGTTTGCAAACCAAATTTTGCTCACCCCAAGCTTCTTTATGCAGATACAGACAGTTCCATGTACTGGGTGAAAGTCTGCGATCAATATGAAGTAACTACTTACAATTCCAAGTAATTCGACTTGTCTCGATATATAACCTATAATGCTTACAGCATAGCACCACGGAAGAAGAAGTTTTTCAGCCTGGTGAAAGACGAGGTCAATGACCCGCCTATTGTGTGGTTTGTGGGCTTCAGATCCAAAATGTATGTGCACAGTAAAGACGCAGGCGCCACCCAAAGGGCTAAGGAAGTGCGTTGTACAGTATTCTCTGAATGGTGATGATGATGTCATTACCTGAGTGCCGGACGTTACTGGCATCAGCAATTCTGGGAAAGCTGACGCTGATGTCTTCATTCCAGGAATGCTGGTTTCCCTGTTTCCATACCAGGAGTGACAATCAACTGGGAATGGGTTTTTCATAAACTATTGACCTGTCTTGTCCTCAGTTGCTAGTTTAATATGCAGTTATTACTACACTGTTTCAGGATTCTGTCCCAATTTTAACTACATTACATTTTTAGTGAGATGAATCTTTGTAAACTCTGATGTATTTTGTCAGAAGAAGCAAATTTTAAGATGGCAACAAGAGGTATATAGGGAAAGAAAAGAAAGGTTAACAAGTCAAGCGAAAATAAATCGCTGCTTTTGTACCACTTTCAGCAGAATTCTGTAACCCAGTGTGTACTTAATAATCAGTAGCTGGTACTAAAGCTTATCAAAGTATTTTATTTCTATACAGAAAGCTCTGAGAAAAACGAAAGCACTTCATAGTATGCACTGCACTATATATTTGTTTCTATCTCCACTCACAGCGAACTCCTAAACTGTTTCACCACAAAGAAATTCTCATGTGTTAAGGATACAGAGTACTTACAAATGGCGCAAAAATCGAATTTTTTGTGACTTCATTAAATTCTATAGTCTTTCCTGATTAGATTGATATATATACATTATAGGGTTTCAAATGAAAAATTAACTATATATACCAAATTTTAAAATTACGGTCTTGTATGTCGCCAATCCCTCTTTATTTCTGTTACAGAAACCAGTATTATTTCGAAAAGAACTGTGAACTTTCTGTTTCCAGCGATTATACGTATGATACGTTGTATATTTTGGTAACAGTCACAGTCTAACATAACATTCGCGACACATCGCCTGGATTTTGTTGCCTACTGCGCCAGCAACGCGCCAAGCGGCCAGTAAGTTAAAATGTTGAGTTCGGCACGATCGTGAAAGCGAAAGCGAATAGTGGTTGTTTATTTTGGTTTGTACAATGGTTTTTACAAAAGGGAGCGTAGCGTAGCGGAATAAATTGCAGCAATAACAAGAAGAAGATACCACATCTGACTTTTTTTAGGTTTCCTAAGGACCCTGAGAGGTATATACTATCATGTTACTAAACTGCATCGTCAGGATTCGCTTGCCAATTACATTTTTATTGACGATAAATGTTTCGTTTTAGGAGTAGAAAGTGGCTAGTGAATAGGAGAGGAGAAGATCTTATGAAAAATGACCCTGTTTAGCCTTATAATAATGTTAAGTTTTTTCTGCTACGTGTCGAAGAAAACCAGTTCATGAATGCAGACAATAATAGTAATAAACAACATTGTTTGACATTCCAAATACGCCGGCTCAACTGACAATGAAGAGGAGACTGCCGCAAAGTTCGACAGTCCGTCTAAAGCTGTAAGACATTCCTATGGCACAAAAGCAGCCAGTTCAACTCTCCATATACCACTGCAAGATTCATCTGAATCGTCAACACAGACCTGCTTTGTCGATGAAGTGGTAAAATTAAGTGCAGTTATTCATGTTCAGAAAAAGCGTGTGGAGTATCAGAATGTGCAGATCGCTACACTTCGTGCAAAACTGTTATGGGACAAGGAAAGTGCCTATCATTTTAAGTGCAGACAGCAACAGAAACTGTATCAGAAGGATCAAGTGAAGAACGACAAACAAATTTTGAAAACTATAGGAACCCAATATTTTTAAAAAAAAGATGCCCTTGGCTTGTTGTTAAACCAGATAGGCATGACATCTACAAGATGGAGAGACAAAACTAAGCTGTTTGCTCTATATTTATTATATTACAGCACTCAGGCATAAAGATTTTGTCAGAATGTTTTAGGTTTCCATCAGTGTGTACATTACATAGGTATGTGGAAGGCGTACGAATAAAATGTGGGATAAGTGGCAATATGTTCCACCTTTTAAAGCAGAAGGTACAGCATTTCTCCAATACTGATAAACTAGTGCATATGTCGCTGGGTGAAGTCTCTAACGGCAAATTTAACGTATGATAGCACTTATGGCAGACCTAGTGTTATTGGCTCCGAGGACTTGGGGTTTACACTCAGTACATTTCTCCCACTATTTGGCAGTTGCTTGTCCACCTTACAATAATATAAAGATGAAGGTCGTATTTGTGGCAACAAGTGACAATGACTAAAACACAGAAGGCCCATGGAACGACAAACATAGCGTCGATCCCTTTCGCATGTAGAGGTACATGTCTGTGCTCATGTGTGAATCTATGTGTTTCTGTTCCGTTGATATCAACGTGCTAAGCTGCAGTTCTATCCAACATCACAAGTGTTTCTTGACGAATGTATTGTAACTTGCCACTGGATTCATGAGTTTTATCCCTATTTGTACTTACTTTAGAATCATTTTTAGAAACATCTGTCTTCTGATATTACACAAACTCTTGGAGGCAAATTATAATTCAAATATTTCTTAAATCACGTAGGAAAGGGATGCAAAACAAACACTATGCTTAAGACGCATCTGAAGTTCTCCTTTCTTGCCGCTTGGAGCGCTATTGTCGCTCCAGCTGTCAAACGGTAACAACTTCTGCAGCAGTGAGTGTCGCGACTGTTATGGTAGACTCTGGTAACAGTGCAGATTTCTAGTGTCTGTAAATGATTATCTTTGCTAGAATTTACTTTTATTTTGCTGAAGCAGTTCGTTCACATGTTACTGAATGTTTGTTGCCCAAGTGCTACATATATTTGTGGAAGTACATATCCTTTAGTGTGCAATAGATACGAACTATGTGACGCGTCAAGAAATTCAATAAAAGGAAATTCCATGGTAACCAGTTCACAAACAAAGCAAGCCACAATTTTGAAAGTAACCTATGTATCAGTTCTTCAGGGAAGAAACTCCCACATGGCACACCTAATGGCGATTCAAATTTTTGTGTTAACAGTGACACTGTTTGTAGTGGATTTGTTGTTGTTGATGTGCGCATCTTATCTTCTTTGATAAAGGAAGTGGCGAAATGTAAACAATGTGATGGTGTAGGCTGTTTGGAAATAACTGAACAAGAAAGTGGCAGGAAGGATTTAGTGTCAAAATTAGTTGTTCTGCGTAGATCCTGCAGTAAATCTACCTCGAAAATGACTTCGAACATGGTGCAGAATTCATATGATGTGAATTTGAAGTTAATGTATGCAATGCATGCAGCAGGAAAAGGAAAAAAGGCTGCTAAAACGTTTTGTGGTTTGATGGACTTTCCTCCTTCTCCCAGTAGGTTCAGCAAGTATATAAAAATACTATTAGGTGCCTTGAAGATTGTGTCTAGATGTACAACTTCTCTGGAGAATGGAAAAGTTGTTGATGTTAAGTGCTTATCTAAGTACTGCCACGCCCGCCATGGTAACACTGAGGGACATATTGAACATCAGTGTTCTAAGAATTATGATGGTTACAGTGGAGGTATGGAGTGTGATGAGCTCTAAAAATATTTCAGAAGTTGGTGCCCATTTATAACACTAGATACATGAAGTACCTAAGCGATAGGGATTCTAAAGCTTTCAGTAAAATTAATGAGATCAATGTTTATGGTGATACCTTGGTAACAAAACTAGAGTGTTGTGGACATGTGCAATAGATGATGGGTGCTAGATTGAGGAAACTAAGAAGAGAAATGAAAGGAAAGTTGCTATCTGATAGAAAATCTCTGTCTGGCTGAGCCAGATTGACAGAAACTGAAATAGACCTTCTTCAGAGTTGTTATGGACTGGCCATTACACGAACTGCACCTCAGAATGACGTTAAAGCAATGATAAAAGCTGTATGGGCCACCTAATTTCATACGTTGTCCACAGATGACCACCTTGTTCACAGACTTTGCCAGAAAGGAGCAGATTCTTGATGTGGTTACCAAAAAGGAAAAGAAAGTGGTCAAATATGTCATCATAAGCGTTCTCTTCCTGAGCCTGTTATGAATGAAATAAAACCAATTTTAGAGAACTGAGTGACCCTGATTTGCTTAGTAAATGTCTTCATGGGGGCACTCAGAATACAAATGAAAATTTCAACCATTGCATATGGGAAAGATTACCCAAGAATGTTTTTGGGGGACTGAATACATTAAAAGTTGGTCTACTACATGCAGTGATATGTTTCAATGATGGAGTGATAGGAATGTTGGAATACCTGAGAAATTTAGGCATAAAATGTGGCTCTAATATGGAAGATCAATTGCTCCCGTGTGACAGACAGCAGGTGCATGAAGCTGAAAGATTCGCTCATCATGTTACCAAAGAAGCAAGAAGTGCTAAAAGGAATGCCAAGATGAAGAAATGCTGCAGGATGAAGACTATGCTTCAGGAATGTTGTGAGACACAGTTTAATTGGACTCATGTCTTCATTCGTAATTTCCTACAAGTTGTATTTTTCAGAATTCAGGTACAAATAATGCCTAAAGTTTATATATCATTGCTCTAATTTTTTTCTGTAACTTGCAATAGTTCATACTTATGAAGTAGACCTAATAAATTAAATTATAGAAAAAATAACAATTTTATTAGGAAAAGTTATAAAAATTAAAACGTAAGATGTGATATATTTTTATCCTTATAATATACATAATATGTAGGATTAAAAAGGTCTAGTACCTCAGCCATCATGTCATGCATATCTGGTAAAAATTTGGTCTCCTTCAAATGTATAACATCGGATTGAATGGTACCGCAATTTGAGGAAGCATTTTGGAAAAAATTGCATCTGTTTCTTTGTAATATTTTAATAACCCTAAGCAGGTTCAAAAATATTCAAATTTCTTCTAATTTGTTTAGAAAGTGTGCTGCATTACCTGATATCAACAAAAATCTGTAAAATATATACATATAAACAATTCCTGGTAGAAATAGGTGTTGATTTTTACATAATATTGAGCCAGAAAAGTACCCTGTATCCTTAAAGATATTATCTAGTTTTATCTTGATGAACAGTTACAATTGGCTCATAAAAGGAATTAACCACGTTTTTATGAAGAGAATTATTTTCCTTTTTCGTCTCTGGAATAGAAATTCTTCTTGAAACAATATGTTGTTTTAGCTCTGAAGCTGCAATCACTCTGACGACACACAGAATCCTGTCGACTACTCCTATAGCATGCCGAGTGTTCTCGATTGAAATGCACACAATATGATATGTAATTTCAGTTCTGGCGAAAGTGCTTCATGCATTATACTATCTTTGTTCCTTATCGCATAATGAACTCTATTTAGAAGAAGCGTGAACAGTTCTGGTGACATTCTAAGAAAATTAAAAGAACTTCTTGGGTCTTCCATTACAAATTATTTCAGCAAGGATGCTGAGCAAGCGAGCTGACGTCTCTTCTTCATCCAGCCACGAATCGAAACTGTTTCTTTCTTTCTTTTTTTTTATGCAGCGATTCCACGCAACTAGCTTTAACTCCCATCACAACTCTAGCGATGCGCAGCTGCCAAAACTTTCATTTCAGACACGACTCAGGAACCCACATAAGGCCGACACTGAAGTGTATACTGGTTTCGCCGTGTCTACAGTAAAATACGAAACCATTTGCGTGCAGCTTATTCCACGCAACGAGTGGCGCAACCCAATGTCGTTGTGTAAACGAGGCTTAAGCTACGGACCTCTATCATGTCGCATAGAATCTACATACTCTCGAGCTATCGGACGCCACCTGTCTTCCGCGTGACTCATATTGCACGTCAAATCTGAATAGGCATGATGCGAGGCGCTACGCCTCAGAGTCACAATGCTCATGTGAGTGGACATCGATTGTCATCATTTTGAACCAAATTGTTGGCAACGAAGCGCGTTGCAGAAACTAACGCATATGCTTTTGAGATTCTTACTGTATTTGCAAAATAAAGAACTTCCGCGAGCGTTAAAACTCGATAACTGTATAGAACCCGTTTCTTTATAACTGTTGACGAACATGCTCTAAACTCAGTACAACAGCACCCGCCAACTCTAGTAGCTATTGGAAAGCTTTCCACTGCCTTACCAACCACAATCCTCTCCAAACTACCCACTCCTTTCCAACAATCAAGAGAATCTGAGTAAAACTTTTCGCCTCCTACATCCAAGACACACTCACCTTACCTGTCAAGGCTAACTCGACCACCCCTTGGCTCCATATGCCCGATACTGGGGAGACATGCCTTGTCCTGTCGTTCACAACTATCGGTATTTACGCTCCATGGTATTGTACTAACAGTTTTTAAAATACCCATCACAGCGGAAGATATAAAAACCATGGAAACCCGTCCCCACCTTTCTGCCGACATCCTCCCATTTTCTGTTTAGTCTTCGTCGCTTCTTAGGATCCCCCTTAGTTTATTGGGATTAATAGGACTTGTAAACCCTCTTCCTTTATGCCATTATCTGCGCTAGAGGCACTATTACATGGAATTAGCTGGATTTCTCGTGGTAGCTACTATATTTTTTGTGCTGTGCGCTTAGTTTAGTGCGGTAGTATTATGGTCACTACATGCTGCCTTTACGGGTCAGGCACCACAGATTTTCCCAAGTTATTGTTTCCATATTTATGAAAATTTAGATAGTGTCTGGGAACAATGGTATTTTTTCCAGTCAAAGTAGTAACACCGTTCATTGTAGTGAAATGCTCTGCTCATCTGCTGCGTAATATGTGTCAGATTTTAAGATAAAAGAAAACCCAAAAACTGAAAACCAAACGAACTCCAAAAACTTTATAAATGATTTGTAGCTGTAATCATCTCCTTCACTATTATCAGCCACATTTTTTTACTCCGCCTTGAATTAAATGATCTCAGTATTTTGCATGAAAGTAAAGACTACATTCCTGGGAAAAAGTGAAATAAACACTCAAAAATCATACTGAGTTCGAAAAAATTTGTACACCGGCTTTTACCTGAGTACATAGTTGCCAGGTCTGTCCTTGTCAACTTCCACCGTGTAGTTCGCTATGTTCTCGCTGACGGATTGCATATCGTGTACCAAACCACTTAATTTCGTGTGCACCATGTCTCTCACACGTTCCATGTTCTTAATCCACACATGGAGACGCTGATTGCTCGTATGGTTACCCTGCAACACACGAAAAATGGTTAAAATTACTTGTATAGTATTCAGAAGCAGCAGCCAATCTTACCTTACACTTATAGGTATCGGTATTACATAACATTTATATTATTGTCGGCAGCAACAAAAACAT
Source organism: Schistocerca americana (assembly GCF_021461395.2). NCBI lineage: Eukaryota > Metazoa > Arthropoda > Insecta > Orthoptera > Acrididae > Schistocerca > Schistocerca americana. Next base: position 854,216,028 of record NC_060119.1, read on the forward strand.
TAACGCAATGTAGGTGTGTAGCGACATCTTATCAAACACACAAAATGCTCAACCTATAACATCATCTACATCTACATCTACATCCATACTCCGCAAGCCACCTGACGGTGTGTGGAGGAGGGTACCTTGAGTACCTCTATCGGTTCTCCCCTCTATTCCAGTCTCGTATTGTTCGTGGAAAGAAGGATTGTCGGTATGCTTCTGTGTGGGCTCTAATCTCTCTGATTTTATCCTCATGGTCTCTTCGCGAGATATACGTAGGACGGAGCAATATACTGCTTCATTCTTCGGTGAAGGTATGTTCTCGAAACTTCAACAAAAGCCCGTACCGAGCTACTGAGTGTCTCTCCTGCAGAGTCTTCCACTGGAGTTTATCTATCATCTCCGTAACACTATCGCGATTACTAAATGATCCTGTAACGAAGCGCGCTGCTCTCCGTTGGATCTTCTCTATCTCTTCTATCAACCCTATCTGGGACGGATCCCACACTGCTGAGGAGTATTCAAGCAGTGGGCGAACAACCGTACTGTAACTTACTTCCTTTGTTTTCGGATTGCATTTCCTTAGGATTCTTCCAATGAATCTGTCTGGCATCTGCTTTACCAACGATCAACTTTATATGATCATTCCATTTTAAATCACTCCTAATGCGTACTCCCAGATAATTTATGCAATTAACTGCTTCCAGTTGCTGACCTGGTATATTGTAGCTAAATGATGAGGGATCTTTCTTTCCATGTATTCGCAGCACATTACACTTGTCTACACTGAGATTCAATTGCCATTCCCTACACCATGCGTCAATTCCCTGCAGATCCTTCTGCATTTCAGTACAATTTTCCAATGTTAAAACCTCTCGATATACCACAGCATCATCCACAAAAAGCCTCAGTGAACTTCCGATGTCATCCACAAGGTCATTTATGTATATTGTGAATAGCAACGGTCCTACGGCACTCCCCTGCGGCACACCTGAAATCACTCTTACTTAGGAAGACTTCTCTCCATTGAGAATGACATGCTGCGTTCTGTTATCTAGGAACTCTTCAATCCAATCACACAATTGGTCTGATAGTCCATATGCTCTTACTTTGTTCATTAAACGACTGTGGGGGACTGTATCGAACGCCTTGCGGAAGTCAAGAAACACGGCATCTACCTGTGAACCCGTGTCTATGGCCCTCTGAGTCTCGTGGACGAATAGCGCGAGCTGGGTTTCACACGACCGTCTTTTCGAAACCCATGCTGATTCCTACAGAGTAGATTTCTAGACTCCAGAAAAGTCATTATACTCGAACATAATACGTGTTCCAAAATTCTACAACTGATCGACGCTAGAGACATATGTCTATAGTTCTGCACATCTGTTCGACGTCCCTTCTTGAAAACTGGGATGACCTGTGCCCTTTTCCAATCCTTTGGAACGCTACGCTCTTCTAGAGACCTACGGTACACCGCTGCAAGAAGGGGGGCAAGTTCCTTCGCGTACTCTGTGCAAAATCAAACTGGTATCGCATCAGGTCCAGCGGCCTTTCCTCTTTTGAGCGATTTTAATTGTTTCTCTATCCCTCTGTCGTCTATTTCGATATCCACCATTTTGTCATCTGTGCGACAATCTAGAGAAGGAACTACAGTGCAATCTTCCTCTGTGAAACAACTTTGGAAAAAGACATTTAGTATTTCGGCCTTTAGTCTGTCATCCTCTGTTTCAGTACCATTTCGGTCACAGAGTGTCTGGACATTTTGTTTTGATTCACCTACCGCTTTGACATAAGACCAAAATTTCTTAGGATTTTCTGCCAAGTCAGTACATAGAACTTTATTTTCGAATTCATTGAACGCCTCTCGCATAGCCCTCCTCACACTACATTTCGCTTCGCGTAATTTTTGTTTGTCTGCAAGGCTTTGGGTATGTTTATGTTTGCTGTGAAGTTCCCTTTGCTTCCGCAGCAGTTTTCTAACTCGGTTGTTGTACCACGGTGGCTCTTTTCCATCTCTTACGATCTTGCTTGGCACATACTCATCTAACGCATATTGTACGATGGTTTTGAACTTTGTCCACAGATCCTCAACACTATCTGTACTTGAGACAAAACTTTTGTGTGGAGCCGTTAGGTACACTGTAATCTGCTTTTTGTCACTTTTGCTAAACAGAAAAATCTTCCTACCTTTTTTAATGTTTCTATTTACGGCTGAAATCATCGCTGCAGTAACCGCTTTATGATCGCTGATTCCCTGTTCTGCGTTAACTGTTTCAAATAGTTCGGGTCTGTTTGTCACCAGAAGGTCTAATATGTTATCGCCACGAGTCGGTTCTCTGTTTAACTGCTCAAGGTAATTTTCAGATAAACCACTTCAAAAAATAAGAGAGCAGAAGATACTTGTTGCTTGCTACAATACAAATGTTTGAAAGCATGAATGAGTGCTCTCACGGCACTTAATGATCTTAGTGCATTGTTTGGAAGTTATCAGTCTTTCGGCAATTTCATTTGCACGGAGAACAGAAGAAACTGCAAGTAAGTTATTGCTACAGATCCGCGAGAAAGCTAGGAACCTCTGTGGTATTCTCTGGCACTGAATGAGTCTACTGATCTCTCGAGTACCTCACAACTTCTCGTGTTCATTCGTGGTGTCATGTTAGACTTTTAGGTATCCGTTTGCAGCATACATGGCACATGAACGGGAAAAGACTTTTGCAACCACTGCAATAAAATTCCAAAACTATAACGTTGAGTGGAACCAGCTTCAAAATGTTGCAGTTGATGGAGGTACACACCTGGCTGGACTGAGGAAAGGTGTAGTGGAGCAGATCAGGACTCAGTCGGACGATTTCCAAATTCTGTACGCTCTTTTGGTTCCATGCAACATACATCAGCGACCACTGTGTGGGAAAGACTTAGATATTTCTTGTGTACTGAAACCAGTCGTTTCCGCTGTGAACTTAATTCGGGGACATGCACTCAGTCACAGACAGCTCCAGGACTTTCTTGAAGGAAATGATTCAGAATTGTGTGACTTGACTTATCAGACAGCAGTATGAGTATAAAACAAAATGAGGAATGAAGTTAAGGTCTGTAGGATATATAGTTTACAAAGAATAAAGTTCTCCACTAAGGAGGTTTTAGAATAACAAATAATAGAATAGGCAGCAAACAGTATTAACTGGACTATGGAAACAGAGACTATGCAGCCGTGATTGCAAGAAGTAGAGGCATGCGAATGTTAATATTAAATAGGGTATAGAGACTGAGCAGCCCAGAGGGACAGGGTAGTTTTAATTTTAAGGATGTGATCAGTTTCTTTTGTGTATATGTGTGAATAGTCCCGAGCGCCTGATACTCGCAAGTAGTAAATGAATCATGTACTTATATGCAGAGACAAAGAAAAAGTGTAAGTAAACATAAAGAAAATTCAATATTCAGTAGGTCGAAATATTTCAGTGCAAAAGTTAAGCGGATAAAATCAACAGAGCCGATATTTATGTTCATTTTTTGGAGAAAAACTTGGTTTCCAGCTTGACGGTACTGATAGAAGAATGTAGCGGAATTATTCTGGCAAAGGAGCAAGAGAGAATAAATTCAGACATGTTCTCGTCTTTATCTCTTTGTCCGGGGGATGGGCGGATTTTGATATTGTCCTCCTTTTTCGCAACGTTGACTTTAAGAAAATTATTTTTGCAATTCTTCCCGTTCCGTTGCTCTTTCATTAAATACTGTAAGTACAGTGGCGGCAGGACCGTTGCTTTTATGGGTCTTTCCACTACTGACCATGGATCGATCCGTAGCCGATTGCAAATATCGATTATTTAAAAATTCTGCTCCATATATTCAGTTCCGGATTGACATTGTATTGGCTTGGCATTATAGATTTCATATCCTGTTTTCACTACTCGTGTGTGAATATGATTTGCTGTTTATTGCGACCGAGTGAGTTTTATAAAATATATGGCAATGCCTAAACGCAAGCGTAGATTCTCAGATTCCTTTTTTACCAGTATCCTACCTTCAAGAAAGTGAGAACTGAATTCGAAGTAGACTGTTAAATATGTGGAGCTGGAACTTATGTCTGAGTGGCCAATAAAGGTAAGAAATAACTCGACAGAATGTTTTATTGTCATGGTTTTATTTCATGGTTTCTTAGTCATTCAGTTTATTTATATTCGGAAAACTAAGAGAAATTAACGATAAAATTCTCCAGTTCTGCAAAGCATACGTAAACATCATTTAATTTATTTAAATGTTATAAACGAAATGCATGTCACTGTGTCACTGAAATATTTTAAATTTCTTGCACTAGGTGGCCAAGATCTCGAACATCATATTACCACTGAGAAGCATAAAAAAATCTTCAGCGTTGCAGTTTAATATCTAGTACAGACACATTTTTCAGCAACAGCAGTCTACTTCTCCTTTAAATCACCTAGTTCGTGCTGGAGAAGGAGCACTAGCATTCCATAACGTTAGGCGTAATTTTAGCTCTAGGTCAATGGATTGCACGCCAAAATTGAATGATGACATTTATTTTGACTCAGATGTTGCTAGAAAGGTCTCCTCAGCCAGAAGAAAAACTCGAAGAATTATAAATAAAGTAATTGCTCCTCATGCCTTGAATGTCACCACGGAAGCTCTGAGTGTCATATCTTGTTTTGGTGTCTCGTCTAATGAAAGTGTCCATGGCAATATAAAAAGTTTCCCACTCTTATTCAGTACTTTGACTATAAGCTTAGTGGTTTAAAAACAAAACTAATTGAGCTTAAACCTATTCCAAATGAAATATCCGAGACTGGTGCACAGTATGTTATAGAAACAATACAACATGTGGGTATTGCTAATAAGTATGCATCATTTACCAGTGATAATATTAACACAAACTCTGGGTGTGTAAATCGCAAGGAAGGCAACAATATATACGGCAGATTAAAGACATCTTTGAACAGTAAGAATTTGAACGGTGTGGGATGTCCGGTTCACATAATGCAACTCAGCAGGGAGCTGACGGTCTTTCTGTTGATTTGGAGCGTGGCATTGTTAAAATTCGTAATTATTTCTCTATTTACACTGTTAGAAAGGAACAGTTACACTTTTACTGTGAATTTGTGGAGGTAAATTACAAACAGGTCCTGTCTCTTGCGAAAACTAGGTGGTTGCCTCTTACCGCAGGTACTGAAAGGGTACTGAAAACGTATCCTGCTCTGATATCTTACTTTCTGTCTGAAAGAAAGCCACCAAAGGTTTTGTTTCAGTTTTTTGAGAGTAGGTCTTGTGAAGCCTACTCATGGCGTTTGTATTCCTTAATGTCTGTATTCAGTTCAAATATTCTGCAGCGAGAAAAGGAGGACAATTCTGTGCTTGAAGAGGTTGAAATTTTAGATTCCGTGTGTAAGGTGTTTGAGGACCAATTAAATGAAAATTGTGTAGAGATTAAACAGAAGCTAGAAATTGGATCAGCAGAAGGCTTTTATAAAGAAGTTAAACTTGTTATGGAAGAAGCTATGTTACTGTATCGATTTTGTCATGAATAATTAAAACGATTGTTCTGTATGTTTGACGACTTTTCCTGTTTAAATTGATATCTCTTTAAAAAAATGTTAACTACAGTGATGCTGAAAAAAGCCTTTTGTATTTGCAAGATAATTGTAAAGCTTCTGAAATTGAAGATGTAAAATACTTTGATCAGTTCTGTAATTTTAGGCAATTTCTGAAACTGAATAGTAATGATTCTGACTTTTGTATGTTATCTTGTAGGAAAAATGGGTCAAATATTTTTGTGAAAGTTGTTAAAACTTGCCAAATAATTTTTCGGCACAAATGCACAATGCAAATGGAAAAAGAATATTTTCTCTCATTACAACACAGTGGACTGTTGACAGGAATAGGTTGAATCTTGAATCTGTTAAATGTACGGTTATGCTCCAGAATTTCCTGTGTATCTTTCTACGACTATCTGCTAAGCAAGCCTACACTTCTACACAAAATCGGATCTTCAGAGAAGTAAAGAATGTATGTTATGTCTATTGATTAACTGATTAATTATATTTTTTGTAACTTCGTCCTCGTTTTTGAAGCTGTTTATCCTCTTTTTTATACGTCTGCATATGGTCACCATATCCATAGGTAAACTGAATTACACATAACAAAGAAATTTTAGCAGTTTCATATTTCCTAAAAGCAACATTACATTAAAATAGCGAAACGAAAGGCGGGGAGGAAGGGGGGAGGGGCAATTGCACGTGGCGCCATGTGAGAGGGTAGCCATACTTAGTTAATTGACTTTCCTGACAAGATGACGAACATGTGTAAGCGTAAATTGTTCTTACGAGTTTTTGACTGTGACAAATAGCAAAATATTTTGAAGGAACTGTTAGTGTTAGAGGGAAAAAAATCGAAATGGAGGTTGAAACGTTTGTAAATTATCAAACGAGGAGGACAGTGATACAGTAGATGAAGTGACAGAAACAGAAGTAAGAACGGTAGTAGGAAATATAACACATAAAGGTACAGCAGAATTTGAAGGGGAAAGTACTGGTATGATGAGCCACATAAACAGAAAGTGTAGTTTGTTAGTCTTAGGACAGAACGAATTCAGAACAGAGATGTCTAAAGTAGAAAGAGCACAGAAAAATTTGAAACGGGTTAAGGATTAAAGAATTGGGTAACAGGACAGACTAATTTGGAAAAGACAGTGAATAAAGTTAAGGATGAAATTTGAAATTGACATGTAAAACAACTCAGGGAACAAAGTATTGTCAGACAAGAGGAACTGGAACATCATGTCTTCAAGCTGTTAGATACTATGGAAAATGTAGTGAAGTTCCAACCAGAAGTTCGTAGGACAAGAAAAGGTGAGATTTAAAAAAAGTTGTAATGAACTTTAAAGGGAACACACCAGCACAGGCTGGGGACGTAAGAGAAGACCAGGAATTGAACCAAGTGACTAATGAAGTGAAAGGCAGTATGGAGAATCTGGATAGAAAAGCAAGTGAGAAATTATTCAGATTAGGGCAGAGATTACTGCGATTAGAAAAAAAAATTAATAATGTGGAATTTGATTCAAAAAGTAATTTATACCCTGCAGGTTTTGTTAATGATGTAAAGATTGGATTTACTGTAGACTGAACTGAAAGCCACGAAGCAAGACAAGCAGGAACTTCACTGAAGTGTGACAGTATAGAATGGAGATACAATATACCAGAAAAACGACACTTTCGATCAATTATTTCTGGAAAGTGTTAGTCACAGGAGAAATGTAGAAATGTAAAGAATGAATTCATGAGGGCTCCTAGGTACAACAAACAGATGGAAATAACTTGAAAAAGTTTTGTGAGGATTTGAATGAGAGATTAAAGTATGAGGGTCGGAGCTTTAATAGTAGCAACTGTTTATTTACGACTTATACAAAACAGATACATGTTTTAAGGTTTTACTGCACTGAAACTAGTGGACAGCTTTGTGTATAGCCCATTATAAGTGATGCGAACGTTGTAGGATCCACTCAGCAGCGCCAGTTGTGTTTATAGTTCGAGTGGAGCGGTCTGTTGTTTGCCGAATCTCTGTAACTGTTCTGAAGCGAATGTCATGAAGTGACTCATTTAAATTAAGAATCAAGTGGGAGTCACAAGGGCTTAAGGCCAGGGAATGTAGTGGATGGTACAGCACTTCCCAGCCCCAGCACTCAAACAAATCTGTCGGAACGTGTCCCATATGTGCCCGTACCTTGTTTTGCAAAATAATGAGTGGGTCCTGTAGAAAAAGTTTCCACTTCTTTCTATTCGTTTTTGGAACTACAAGAGGTTTGCACCAGGTGCTGGGGATAATTATTAGTTCAGTATTGACCATCTATGTTGTTGACTTGTATTGCATTGAACTGGGAACCTAGAAACGACGGAGAGGCTTCGTCCCTGTCGTAGCCCTCAGTGGTGCACAACCCCACAACAGGCTACAGCAGTCCACTCGCCCCACCGCCGCCCCACACCGATCCCACGGTTATTGTGCGGTTCGGCCCCCAGTGGAGCCCCCGGGCACGTCTCGTACCAGACGAGTGTAACCGCAATGTTTGCATGGTAGAGTAATTATGGTGTGCGCGTACGTGCAGACAGTGTTTGCTCAGCAATCGCCGACATAGTGTAACCGGGTTAGAATAAGGGGAACTAGCCCACATTCGCCGAGGCAGATGGAAAACCGCCTAAAAACCATCCACAGACCGGCCAGCACACCGGACCTCGACACTAATCCGCCGGGCGGATTCGTGGCGGGGACCGGCATGCCTTCCCGTCCGGTAAGCAGCGCGTTAGACCACATGGCTAACTGGGTGGGTTGTTGATGACTTACTCATTGATACTAAATACTGAGAAGAACACTGTGAAATTTTAGATGAGAGTTGTAAAGCCACTCAGAATCGAAAAACGATTTTGAGTCTGAAAAAGTAGGAGTTCGTACAAATGAGTTGATATTTTTGGGCTTACAGTTTCTATGGATGTAGTTAGGAAGGGGCAGAGAAAATAAAAGGCCCTAAGAAGTGCCAACCTTCCATGAACAAGAGACTTTCAAAATCATTATTAAGGCTTTATGGATTATGTAAGAAATTTGTGAAATGGCAGAATTTGAACAGTCCACATTTAACGAGTTAACTGGAATCCAAAGTTAATTGTGTTTAGGACGAAAACTGTCAAAAGCCGTTCGAGGAGTTAAAACAAGAATAGTGTAGGGATGAAATTTTGAGGCACCCAGATTTAAATAAACTGTTTCACTTAGGAGCAGATAGCAGTGGATATGGGACTGGAACTAAGTTATTTCAAATTTTTTAAACTGAAGAGGAACTAGATTTTAAGCTTTCGCTTTTGCAAGGAGAGCATTGAGTATGTTTGAAAAAAATTGTTCTGTAAAAGTTCAAAAATTACTTGTGGGGGCACCAAGTTACAGTGTATACTGACCACAAATCTCTGATTTCTCTAAAAAAAAAAAAGCTGTAGTTGATAAACGGTAGATTAGATCCTTCAACAACACCAATCTGGGATTAAATACGTAAAGAGGATTCACAGTTCCATTCCTGATACTTTGTCCAGATTACAAGTTGAGGGAGGAGATGGTAAAGCAATCAATGGAAATGATCACACAAAAATATTTTGCATAAAAGGGATCAAAGAAGAAAATGAGATTAAGAGAATTAGCAGAAATATGATGAGGAACCGAATAATGAGGAAATTCGAAAAATAGTAAAGAAAAAATTGGGGAGGAAACGAAAGGATAAGTTACCAGTATTATATAAAATTAATGAAGGTGTATTGTTCAGAGGGACAAGTGAAAATTCAGGTGATTGGAGAGTATGTTCACCCAAAGAATATGCAGACAAAATGAAAGACTAGATACATGCTAGTTCTGATGATGTAGACCCCAAGAACTGCTTATAGAGATTAGCAAAATGAATTTACTTCTATAATATGACTAGGAGAGTTCACAACAGAATAAAAATTATAATAGGTATCAATGGTTTAAAGTTAGTAATAATACCAGCAGACTGCTAATGAAAGTGTAAAACCAAACCACCTAATGGAATTGGTAGTTGCTGATTTGTATGGGTCTCCGTGAAAAGTGAAGTAAATTTTAGTTATATTGTAAGGTGGCTATAATTTCGCAACTTACAAGCACTCCTCTACATACTATGCCGTGATTTACAACCGCAATTAGGTATAATTTGATAGGTTTATATATATATATATATATATATATATATATATATATATATATATATATATATATACTCATACAATGGTTTCTCAGAGTAAATTTCCTCAGAAATAACCCAGCCTGCGATTTCCGAGGTAACGCTTCCTCGTTCCTCTCTGCTGCGTCCAAGATTTTCAGAGTTTCCAAAGTATTATCCAGTTATCCTTTCGGCCTTACTACAATATCGGCCAGCTGCCGCTGTATTGTGCTTCCGCGCTTAGGTGCCCAGACCGTTCGTCTCGGCACTTCCTGTGTGAAGCAGGACCAACACACCTGTGTGGGCTTTGCCACCCAGGGTTTGAGTTGCGCCTGCCGTTTCATTTCCATTGGCGTTTCAACCTCTATTGCTGGAGGCAATCATTCATTACACCCTTTAGATAATAAAGACACTCCGTCACCTTTCATGCAACAAGCGTTAACAACTATTTACAAGGTGTACGTGACAATGTCAGTCTTCTTTATATATATATACACACACACACACACACACACATATAAAGAAGACTGACATTGTCACGTACACCTTGTAAATAGTTGTTAACGCTTGTTGCATGAAAGGTGACGGAGTGTCTTTATTATCTAAAGGGTGTAATGAATGATTGCCTCCAGCAATAGAGGTTGAAACGCCAATGGAAATGAAACGGCAGGCGCAACTCAAACCCTGGGTGGCAAAGCCCACACAGGTGTGTTGGTCCTGCTTCACACAGGAAGTGCCGAGACGAACGGTCTGGGCACCTAAGCGCGGAAGCACAATACAGCGGCAGCTGGCCGATATTGTAGTAAGGCCGAAAGGATAACTGGATAATACTTTGGAAACTCTGAAAATCTTGGACGCAGCAGAGAGGAACGAGGAAGCGTTACCTCGGAAATCGCAGGCTGGGTTATTTCTGAGGAAATTTACTCTGAGAAACCATTGTATGAGTATAGGCGGCGTTCGGAAAAATCTGTAGAGAGGGAGAATATTCTGTGGTTTCGAGAATATGATTCGCCTTCTGAGTTACGAGGGAGGGGAGCCGAGCTTTGCTCGGAAGCCACCGGTGGAGAGAAGAGGTCTTCCGTTTGGAACAACTGGGTTTGACAGTCGCTCAGTATCAGCTTTTGTTGGTACCGACGGACTTGCTGTCTTTGCTCTCACGAGATTTTATAGTTAGAACGGTTTGGCACTGTACTGTTGCGAACTTATACCGCCACGCGGGATTAGCCGAGCGGTCTCAGGCGGTGCAGTCATGGACTGTGCGGCTGGTCTCGGCGGAGGTTCGAGTCCTCCCTCGGGCATGGGTGTGTGTATTTGTCCTTAGGATAATTTAGGTTAAGTAGTGTGTAAGCTTATGGACTGATGACCTTAGCAGTTAAGTCCCATAAGATTTCACACACATTTCAATATTTTTTTTTTTTTGAACTTATACCATTCTGGACTTCGCCTCCGGGTAAGGAGTCGTCGTTGAGTGCTCATCGTTCAGTGATTGAGAGCACTTCTTCTGCCTAAACTCACGTTTAGACGTTATCTGAACTCCGCCCTTGTGGCTGGCTGGAAGTTCGCGCTTTTCGCCTGTAGAACACAGAGAAGAGAAGACGGTATTATAGTGTACAAATCAGAGGACCGCCTTCTGGCGCCCTAGTGTTTGAAAGAGTTTAATTTGTGGCTGTAGCTCTTCCATCGTCACAGACGTGTAAAAGAACCATCACTCCGAAGCACCGGACGCAGTACATACGGTGATATTGCTAATTGCTTTGGCTTATTAGGGCTATAAAGTTAAACAGCTGTGATCACGTAAATTTTATTTCCAATGGTGTTGCATCCACTGTAGTGTCTTCTAGTGTTTGGTACGTAGATGATGTCAGTCGTCTCACGTTATTTATATTAGATCGCGTAGCCATAAAAAGGGGCAGATTTGGGCAACTGATCAATCGTATTAGTTAGAAAATTCATTTGTATCTCTTTATGTCCATCGCACATTGATATATAAACATTTGTAATAAAGGGGGTTTTAATCTACAATAAATGTATAAGAGGAAACAGCATTTATCATTTAGTAGTTACTAGTTCCCTTAATCATTCATTTATGTTTATGTTGTAATTTATATGTTAAAGAGCAAGAAGGAGATAATCACCACTAAGAGATCCTAAGATCTGCTTCAGGGAGTAGTCAAACAGGGCGAAATCTTCATTTTGCTTTCAGTATTTCCATTGCGCATATTCATTTTACACCCTCCTGGAGTCGCATCATGAATATGGCTTACCCTACCAGGATCCTAATTAGAGTCTTCTGATAGTAGCCATAAAGTGGTTTGAAACCTCGGAAATTTTCAAAATTTTTCTTCTCATTTATAACGTTTAGGTGTTATTTATAGTGATCACTAGCTTGCATGTATGTCCGCAGCTCGTGGTCGTGCGGTAGCGTTCTCGCTTCCCACGCCCGGGTTCCCGGGCTCGATTCCCGGCGGGGTCAGGGATTTTCTCTGCCTCGTGATGACTGGGTGTTGTGTGCTGTCCTTAGGTTAGTTAGGTTTAAGTAGTTCTAAGTTCTAGGGGGCTGATGATCATGGATGTTAAGTCCCATAGTGCTCAGAGCCATTTGAAACAAGCCAGCTTGCATGTATAGTTTACACTGGGAAAGTAACGCGATAACATTAAAAAATAATACAGGGTGTCCGAAAAGTCTTCCCCTGATTAAAGGCTAGAAGTAAGATACAAATATGAAACTTGTGTCGAATTGTTTAGAACTATCAAAGGTTTTTTTTCTGCTTTAGGTTCGCAGTACGTAAGTAGTGAATGAGGTGCAGTGCCCAAGAAGCCATGTTAACCAATCAGGAGAAGGCACAGTGTGTCCTGTGGTACCATGAGACAGGATCGCCAACCACAGTGCAGAGACACTTCCATACAACATTTGGAAGGAATCCACCTGATGTCAAGAGCATTAAAGCCTGGTATGAGAAGTTCAAGAACACAGGATCGGTTGCTGACCTTCCGAGGTGTGGTCGACCAAGAACCTCAGCAGACAGGGTGGAAGCTGTAAGGCAGTCTTTTCTGCGAAGTCCGAAGAAATCGGTGCTCAGGGCCTCACGTGAATTACAGATGCCAAAAAGCTTTCTCCATGACATTTTACACAAAAGTTTATTGCTTCGTGCACACAAAGTGCAAATCGTTCAGGCCTTGTTGCCCAATGACAGTACACGTCGATATGACTTTGTGGTCGAAATGCTATCACGTATTGAGGACGATGATGGTTATCTCAGACGAATTGCCTTTTCCGACGAAGCGACCTTTTTCGTCAGTGGAGTAGTGAATCGCCATAATGTGCGCATTTGGGGTTCACAACCCCCTGGCGAAGTCATGGAGTGCACCAGAGGCAGTCCAAATGTGAATGTTTGGTGCGCGCTGTTGCACGATCGAATTGTCGGGCCATTCTTCTTCGCTGAGGCTACTGGACGGAAACTGAATATCGTCTAGATGTGCTACGTGCTACCAAGGGTGTTCATGTGGAAGTTTACTAATGTGTGAAAAAAACTTTGATAGTTTGTAAACAATTAGACACTAGTTTCATGTTTGTATCTTACTTCTAGCCTGAGTTATCAATTTATGTAATCAGGGAAAGACTTTTCGGACACCCCGTATTTGCGTATTTTATTGTATTTCTTTTCAGAGGCGTTGTGCTTCAGCTCGCTGGCTGCAATTTATTGATGTTTATGTCATGCCATTTGTCGTTGTATTTGTTTGTATTGTACCGACACTGCTCGTAAACGAGGTTGCCATTAGTTTAGCTTTTTTATTGTGGATATTTCATGTTACATGTCGGTTGCTTAATAAATGTGAGTAGAGTAAGTTGTGTGTACTTTTAAGGGAACTCTTATCAGAGATCAGTCTATGATAACTAGGGCGAAAGTGCGCTTAGTAGCACAATAGATCGCTAGTTGTAAAGACATAGAAATTGCAGATACACGGGGTAGTCAAGAAAGCCTATGGGATGTGAAAGAGTTAGCTTTCTTAGCAGCACATGTCACAGGTGAGGAGAATACCGATCCAAGGGAACTTTTGAGGATGATAGACACAATCAAGCCCGTCGTGGGCAATCTGATAGCGAAGATGAGGAACAGAGACACACTGAGGCAATCGTAAAGATACAAAATGGTTCAAATGGCTCTGAGCACTATGGGACTTAACATCTGAGGTCATCAGTCCCCTAGAACTTAGAACTACTTAAACCTAACTAACCTAAGGACATCACACACATCCATGCCCGAGGCAGGATTCGAACCTGCGACGTAGCAGTCGCGCGGTTCCCGTAAAGATACAGAAGTACAATGTAGGGAGTCCAAGTGAACCCGGAACAACTAAGAATCGTGGTAGATCGCCGTCGGTGACATCGTCACGAGGCAGCTATCAGGGGTGCGCGGTGATGACTTTTTTGAACACCAAGAAACGGAAAAGGAAAAGAGCAGAAGATCACCTAACAGTAGGGGAAGGGAAGTCACAATAGGAGAGAAGATTTAGATAACGTCAAATTGCCTTAGGTCCACAAGGATTCCTTTCCATAGGTAAACTGAACTACGGACAACAAAGCAATTTTAGCATTATCATATTTTCTGAAAGCAAAAGTAGTGAAGAGAAAGGAGGGGAGGGGGGACATAGCACAGTACACAAAAATTTATTTACCTCATAATTTATTAAATACTGAAACTATGCTGGGAGTAACAGATTCCACATAAGCAAATCCACAAGTATCGAGATAAAATACGTGACTGCAGAATCTACAACTACATCCGCTAAATATGTAGCCAAGAGGCTTAGAATTGTAAAGTTGGATCTAATATGAAATTTTCGAAATCTGATAAGGAAAATACGGGGAAGTACAAAAAAGGGTATGGACAACTTTGCACTCTTTTTCTAATAAACACACGAGGATTACCTATGTAGAGGTGTCTTGCAGAGAGTTAACATTACAGTCAGAGAGACAAAGAAAATAACTGTGAAAGCCAAATAAATCAGGAAACAGATTCCAGGAACTGAGCACTTACGGGAGGCTCTTGGGCCTTTTCGTCACCGCTCGTTCATATAATGTATCTGAAAAGAGGAGAGAAAAAGAGTACTTACCGTGTGTTCGAATGCGAGGGGAACGAAAAGTTGTGAGAGGTGCGACACACCAATTGAGAGCAGCTGCGCAGCATTTCGCCAGTCGTTGGAGAGCTGTTCCAGGTAAGCCGTCGTCCCGTTCTGGAATTCTGGAGCAGAAGACAGACGACATACACTATGTGATCAAAAGTGTCCGGACACCTCCAAAAACATACGTTTTTCATATTAGGTGCACTGTGCTGCCACCTACTGCCAGGTACTCCATATCAGCGAACTCAGTAGTCACTAGACATCGTGAGAGACCAGAATGAGGCGTTCCGCGGAACTCACGGACGTGGTCAGGTGATCGGGTGTCACTTGTGTCATACGTCTGTACTCGAGGTTTCCACACTCCTAAACATCCCTAGGTCCACTCTTTCCAAGGTGACAGTGAAGTGTAAACGCGAAGGGACACGTACAGCACAAAAGCGTACAGTCCGACCTCGTCTGTTGACTACAGAGACCGCCGACAGTTGAAGAGGGTCGTAATGTGTAATAGGCAGACATCTACCCAGACCATCACACAGGAATTCCACACTGCATCAGGATCCATTGCAAGTACTATGACAGTTAGGTGGGAGGTGAGAAAAC